>NC_090929.1:789098502-790348502 GCF_040938575.1 Ambystoma mexicanum | reverse complement strand
TGGGGGTTGCGGGGGTCCCCCCCGCATGTTCCATGCAATAATGTCGCCACAAAAAACGACCATTTTTCAGCGATACTTTTGCATGGCGATATTTTTGTGGCAACATTATTACATGGAACCGGTGCTTGCTGAGGTAGTTTTGCAAATACAACTGAAAGAAGAGATAGCTAGTTGGCAGTCTATAAACCAAGAGACTGTGAAACAATTGCTTGCTTATCAGCCAAACAGATTAATTTCGAACTGAGTTACAAAACACAGGGTTCATTGCCTTCAAGAACTGCAGCGTTTGAGACTAGTCAGGCCAGTCTGATTGAAAATGGGGAACACCTAACATAATATAAGCATCAAATGATAATTCAAATGGATATTAATGCCAGCTAAGGCAATAAAGAAACAAAAAATAGGTTGAGTTCTGAATCAGGAGTTAAAGTTCAGAAACTGGTTTTGTGGAAGAGGGAAGACACTCCTCTAGGCCTGCGACTACCTCTTTACTGCCCCACTTTCCCAGAGAAATTCTAGTTCATCCAATACATCCGGTCCTAGCCAAGACATTTGGGTGCCAGAAACACCATTTCCCCATCAGAATCACATTCATAGAAACAGAAAAGCTGAGTTCCCTGTCAGACACACAGGAATGTCTAGACCTTCAGGTAAGATGACAGGGGAGCAGCCCACTTAGTATCTAAGGAGTACACAGAAGCAGGAATCTGCCCCCAAATTAGAAAATCATTAGTATATGCATCAAAATGACTTAGGAGAACAAGAATTACAATGTACAATAGGAAATCTCCCTACAGTCTCTCAGCCACATTTACCGGGTGGTGGGGTGACAGCCTCTCAGCCAATGAGGAGGCTCAGAATGGGGGCATTACCAGCAGTAATCCCCCGCGCAGAGCAGCCTCACGGCTGGAGGTAACCATCTTCCCCCGCCGGGAAACTAGGTAAGTGGTGTCCCTCTTCCCCTCTCTCCTCCCCATCCCCAGAATTCCCTCCCCTCACCCTGCCCCCATCCCCACTTACCTTCTTTAAAGTCCATTTCGGGAGCAGACACGCTGGAAGCACTTCTGTCCCCAGCGTGTCCGCTCCCGATCTGCGACAGGCTGTCATGGAAAGGAAGAAGGGACTACACGTGGTCCCTTCCATCCTTTCAATGGCGTCCATTTTTTGTTTACTTTTTTACTTTTTTAATGGCTGCCATTGGAAAGAGAGAAGGGACTACGTTTAGTCCTTTCTCCCGTTCTCATGGTGGGCATTTTTTCGGTTTACTTTTTTCAATTTTTTTCAATGGCCGCCATGGAAAGGGAAAATTGACTTTGTTTTTCCTTCCCCGGTGGGCATTTTTGTAACCTTTTTTCTTTCCGTTTCGGAATAGAAAAAAAAATGCTTTTAGTACCCCTGGCCTGTAATTATGTGCCCTCCCTCTACCCCTGCTCAGGGCCTGTTGCTTAATTATCTTCTTTTTGGATCAGGCACTTCTGTAATTTCCCATTTTGGAGTGCACTGGACTACATTGGGGAAATGTAGTATTATTGGATGCAGAAATACAGCATGGAGAATACCGCCTGTGGGCCATTTTTTTCCTCCTTCAAAAGCAAGCATGAAAGCAGAGTTTTGGTACAGAAACTATCAAAAGTGACATTATCCGTTATTTTATAGGTCATCAGCTATATCCCACATGAGGAAGGGTCTATGAGAGACCTGAAAAGCGTAGAGGCTATAGTTGAAGTATGATTAAGTTTAACTGGATCTTCATCACCTTACTTTATTACGTTTTGTGAAATGTATAGTGCACATTTGTTGTATCGGATAATTGTAAGGACTAACTGACCTTAGTCCAAAGGAAGTGCATCAATGCCACATACTGTCAGAATAAAATTGTTGGACAACTGAAAGCCCAGGACTGGAATATGCAACTGTGCTTAATCTCAGACCACCGTCTGCCTTACTATTGCTCCCAGCATTAAGGAGGGGACAGAAAAGCAATGGCCACACTCGAGCCACTTCTAATAACGTGCTATGAAGGAATCGGCTAGACAGTAGAAAAGTTGCATCTGAACATGCTGCTGCCTGGCGGCTATTGAAAGTAGAATTCAAGTGTGGCATCGCCAGAGCAACAAATAAAATAACATATGTGAAGAGTATTTGGTAGTTATACAATTACCCGGGGAAAAGTTTGAAAAGAACATGTCAAAACAGCAGCTGAGATGTGCTACAGCTCACAAGGATATTGTCATATCATCCGCACCAGCAATGTCAAAGATAAGTGCAAAGTTGCCTTGATGACTTGCTTATTTAAACTGCAAGGCCATCACCCTCTTAGCCGAAAACTTGAATAATGCTCAATATTGATTAAAATGGTAAGCAGCTTTAAAAAAAAAAAGATCGGCAGAGTAGCCGGAAATAAAAGGAAAAGAGCGTTGATCATCTTGAATTGGAGCAGATGAGGGGAGTGTAGGCTTATATTTGAAAGACAGAAAGAACTGGTTACTTTAAAGATTCAGGCTCATGACAATATTGCCTGGCGTCAACCAGTCCCCCTAGGAGTATTGTCAGCTAAGGGGCATCGAACAGCATGCTTTCTTTAATTTAGGTTTATGCTTAGATTCTACTCCCTCTACAAGTTACCCTGGGCTACAAATTCCCTACTGAAAGTGCATGCCAGCCTTTAAATAGCTACTATACACTGGGGGGTGCTGTTGCCCTTGGAGGAGCATGGCTGCTTAGTGAGTGAGCTCCGTTCCGGGGACCGCATCCTCGCAAATAACTGCGGCTATACTAAGTCTAACATGCTACAGAGGCTGGTGACTTCTTCCTGTGACCCCCGTCCACCTATCATCCAACTCTGAGACTGTAATTCACTCTGGGACTGGAGATCTTGCCGCCTCTGCTGAGACTGGGAGACGGCGTTGCGCCTTCCCGGTCCCTGGCTCCAGGGTCGCCGCCCCCTTATGGGCATAAACGCCGTGGCTGAGGGCCCTGCTGAGGGGGAGGGGCGCCACACCTGTGGACATTCTGCTTCTCCAGTGTACTGCTGCAGTGTGGTCTCCGGTTGCCCCCCGTAGATGCTGATGGGTGGCTGCCACCTAAGTAACCCGGACGCTCCCCTCCAGTCCCACCCATCGCCCGGAGCTCTGCTGGGGCTACCACTGATCCTGACCTACACCGAAGAGCCTCCATGGCCATTTGGTGCCTCTGACACTGCTGCCGGTTCAACTTGCAGAGTCCGGCCCATCGAGACAGGTGCCGACCCCGTTCTCTATTCATCCTGCCCTAGCTGCGTTGACCCAGCGGCCGTGACCATGAGCCCGAAGAAGCGTGGGACACGAGCCTGTGTCCTCCCCCGGGACTTGTGCCTCCACCTGGGCCACACGGTGAGTCCGCGTGTTGCGGCTGGCTGCGGTGCTGTTCTGTGGTATTTCTTGCTGCTTCGCCCCTTGAGTTTTCAGGTTTGCGCACTACTGCCCCTTCAGAGATATCACCGGATCTCGGGGTGTGTGGAGACCATCGCACCCTCGGCACTAAGAGGGAGGGCACAAATCATACGAAGACGTCCGGGGCCAGCTGGGACCAGCGCCGCTGTGCTTGTGATTTTCATAGGTGCCTCACCTTATGTACTGGCTTTGACTCCCGTTGTGCTCCCCTAAGGCTCATACAACTGAAGGATCGTTGCATCATCCAGCTACCCAGCTCAACACACATTGCAACTGGGACTCCCCTTACGCTTTGTGACCCTGCCAATGTTGTTTTAGCCTTGCCATGTGCGCACCTACTCCAGTTTCTGTGAAGCCTCGTATCTGCATTCTGCAGGATCCCCAGTCAACGGCTACTATACATGCCGACCGAACTGGCGAGTGTTCACGAGAAAGACTGGGCTATTCATTATGTAGTACTCACAGGATTGGTCTTGCGAAGATCTGCTCCCCAGGCTGAATTCCACCGATAATATCCCATCCTGCTGACGCTCTCTGGAGCTCCTGGAGGCCCTGGGAAGTACCCAACACCTTCCTTTCTATACCCCACCTTCCTGGATTGCCACTCAGGACCGCTTGTGAGACTACCAGACCCCCCACTTTTGTGCAGAGACGTGTGGCACGCCAAACTGCGATACTGTACCCATAGCTACTTGCCACTGGTGCACTGTCACCTCACATGCTCTCCTGCATCCATCGTCTACCTGTCTCTTGGTCCTAGCTACTCGACTTACCACTTTCATTTAGCCAGGACGTGGAGTCTGATCCTTGGAAACGGCTGTGCCTTGCTCAGACTGTTTAGTGATCAACGTTGGGCTCCCTGGTACCATGACAAAAGGTGCTCGCAAAAAAGAGAGCTACATCAATATGTTTTCCAAAGCACCAACCAAACCTGCTGGCGACACCTCGGACCCAGTACTGACCACATTGGATCCTCCAGAGCCCACTGAATCTCAATCAATGAAGGAATTCATGCGCAAGGGGTTCACCACCCTACATTCCAAACTGGGCGACATGAATGGTAACATCTCCACAATTAAAGCCCACATGGATAAAACTGACAACCGAGTCACCAAAGTCGAGACAAGAGTTGGTGTGGTGGAGGATGACCTGGCTACCCTTCGGGCAGAAGTATCCATGCTTTCCAGACAGGTGGCTGAGGTTTCTAAAAAGAATGAGGATCTCGAATCGCGCTCTAGACGCAACAATATTCGTATCATCAGAGTCCCCGAGGACAGTATCGAAGGGAACATGAAAGACTTTGTTGAACAGACCTTGCAGATGCTCCTTGACTCTCCAAAGCTTTCACCACAATTTGCAATTGAGAGGGCTCACCGCGCAGTTACAGCCAAACCAAAACCTGGTGCGCTTCTACGCCCTATTATAGCATGTGTCTTAAATTTCTGTGACCGCGATGCCCTGCTCAAAGCTGTGAGATTGAAGGGAGATCTCTTCCTAAGGTACTCCAGGATCCACTTGTACCCAGATTTTTCGGTGGTGGACCAGCAGGAATGCAAGTCCTTTCTCATAGCCAAGAGGAGGCTGTGTGATCTTGGGGTCAAATATTCAATGCTATATCCAGCCAAGCTCAGGGTCGAACACTCCAACTAGGTTTTCTTTTTCACCATCCCCGAGGAGGCCTCCAAGTTTATTGACAACCACTTTCCTGGTTGATTTCACCTGTGCGTACGACCATGCTCCACACCTTAAAGATAGACATACGCTACACGCAGGTATTTTGTTGTCCCCCCGGCCCTCCGACCGAGGGGGCCCCTGAATCATCTTGTTGCTGATTGATTATGCCTACCGTGTTATAATTAGATTTCATTGTTTCTCCTCTCCACTTATATGATTCATCACTAATGTTGTATACTACATTTCTCCGTCCATTCACACTTGGTTGCACCATCATATCCATGTGGAGTAAATCTCCTGGATGGTATACTGTGCCCAATTGTTCTCTGGTCCCTGTGCACCGTGATGCTGGGAACTCCTTGTACTGACGCTCATGTGTTTGCGCACTTCAATTCATGCTTGGATTGCCCGCATTACTGTACTTGGTCTGCCACTTTGATCCTTGTTCTGCTCCCCGGCTCGGAAGCAACGCTGCCCAACCAGTGCACAACCCCCAATGCGCTGATGCCGTTGTTTTAGTTTTTGTATGTTGGGAGTTGGGTTTTCACCCCTCTGATTGAGAGAGGGCTGTGGGTGGTGTCGGGGGGGAGTTATAACAAATAAATGCTTGACATGCAACGAGGGGCGGGAGTATGTTCTCGTAATGTGGGGTACGCAGTTCATTGATAGGCGTCTGAACCAATATCTAGTATTACCCATGACTCTTGGTTCTCCTGATGGCTGATCAAAACTTGCTCTGTATGAGCTGGAATGTAAGAAGCCTCGGAAATCACAAGAAGATGTGGAATTTACAGTTATATGTGGAGCACCACAGGGTAAAAATCCTTTTTTTACAGGAGACACACGCTAGATCCGAGGGGTGCATCAGGTTCGCCAAGATTTGGGGTCCCCAAAGGTACTACACATGTTACTCCACCCAGAACAGGGGTGCCATGATCATGATTCATAGGCGTGATAAGTTTTAAAAAAAACCCACAGGTTTGGCAGAAAAAGTCACAAAACCACAGCACTTGTATGAATAAATATTAAGAGTGCACATAGGCTGCAGGTGCCTGCGAGGTGTGGGAGTAGTGCCAAGTACAACCCACTGTCCGGGCTGCTTCCTTTCACATCACTTTGGCTTTTCCTGCTGTGCTGAAATTACTGCAATTGCGAAGCCATGAGAGAGTTTTCTGGCACTGTCCTTCATTCAATTTATCTTAGGTCCCATCTCCCATTTACAGCCTCTGATGAAGAGTCGGTTTAGACTTGAAACACGTGTCAGGCTACTTTGCAAATAAATCCATCGGACCTATAACCACTATTACTTGCAACACATGCCTATATTGCACTCTTGAGCGCAGTGCGACTGTGATAAGTTTCAACACATTATATCCCATATAGACCCATTAGGTCAATTCGTCTTGCTTTATGGCAGACTACATAACAAAGAGGTCATTCTTCTCAATGTGTATGGACCCAACACCGACGACCCTGAATTTTACATGCACCTGGTTTCCCTACTTGCTGGTTTCCCCTTGTCCCGATCCTCTGGGGTGGGGATTTCAATACGATTCTTGACGTTGACTGGGACAGATCAGGGCCTCGACCCCGCCAACTTTCCAATGCTGCTAAAGTGATCTTGGCCGCCCTATCTCAGCTTTCACTATCAGACACATGGAGACTCATACACCCCGATTCCTGCATGTATTCATTCTATTCCTCTGAGCATGATTCACATTCCAGGATAGATAGGTGGCTCACATCTGCCATAATTATTAGATACATTACACATATGTCAATCCTACCCTGGACATATTCAGACCACGCCCCGGTGATAATCTCCCTTTGCTGGTAATTTGATCGTGAAAAGACACGATCATGGAGGATGAAGCCCCAGTCCTTATCGGACCTAGCCTTTAATTCAGACCTGCAATCAGCTATAGATGAGCATTTTACACTAAATACGGGGTCGGTCCACACTCAGGCTATCCTCTGGGAATCTTTCAAGGCCTACATTAGGGGCATTGCCATCTCCAAGGAAACCGGTATCCTCAAAGTAATCCAGAGAGACATATTGAAGAGTGAAACTGTGCTTTTCTCCATAGAGGCCCAATATGCTCAGACACATTCCACTGTACTCCTTTCCAATATCGGTACAGATTAGATAAATTTCGTATGCATGCTGAACGTGAGAGGAAATTCATACATGTGCCTGGTCTAGCTAGGAGGTATGGAGAGGGTGAATGTCCTGGCTATATTTTAGCCAGGCTACTTCGCCAGGAAATGGGTTCCCTGAATATTTTCCGGCTACAGAGAAATCTGATGGTTCCCTGGCCCTTCTTCCGCAAGACATCCATGCAGAGTTTCTAGCTTTTTATGAATCCTTATATTCCAACTTTGACATTGCCCCAACTTCTGAAGTAGATGCTTTTTTGGATAGGCTCCCCTGTCTGTCCTTTCCAACGAATCTCGCAATGATCTCGACACACCAGTTACGGCCGAAGAAATATCCAAAGCTATTGATTCCCTGGTTCCGGGTAAAGCCCCTGGTTCTGATGGCTACAGATCGAATTTTATAAGCAATACAAACCACAGCTAGTCCCCCAGCTCTTGGCAATATGCGAGTAGTCCTGCGATGCGGGTATATTACCACCCTCCCTTCATGAGGCCGGCATAACGGTCCTACTCAAACCGGGCAAACCCCCTACCCAATGTGGTTCATATCGCCCCTTTCCCTCATCAACTGTGACATTAAGATTTTTGCTAAGATCTTGGCCCTACGACTGACCCCTTACATGCCCCACATTATTTATTCAGATCAGTCGGGATTTATCCCTGGATGGTCTACTTCCCTCAACCTACATCGCCTGTTTAACATCATCAACCAAATTGACCCAAACACTCAGGCGGTGGCAGCCGCCCTCGACATGCAGAAGGCTTTTGATTCCATTTCCTGGGATTATCTCTGACGTGTGCTCAGGGTCCGTACTGAGGACAGATGTTCACCACCCTTCCACATCATCAGAGGCACGAGACAGGGATGCCCTTTTTCACCCTTGATCTTTGCCATAGCCATTGAGCCTCTGGCAGACAGGATATGGCAGGTTCACTCACACCAATGCCTGAGACTGATGGGTACACCGGACATTATTTCCTTGTACACGGATGACTCTTTACTCTTTATTTGCTCACCAGAACACAACCTTGCCCCGATCTTAGAGGACGTTGTCCACTTTGGACAGATGTCTGGACTCAAGGTGAACTGCTCCAAATCCACACTCTTTCCCCTCACCGGAGCCACCTTCCTCCACCCGACCTTTTGGGGTTCGTCTGGGTGCAATCTCAACTTACCTACCTTGGGGCAGTCGTTGCCCGTCAACCCGAATTAGTACTTGAGTCCAACTTTCAGAACTACTTGACCGCACTGACTAAGAAATGTTCGGGATGTGCTAAAGTTCCCATCTCTCTAGCTGGCAGGGTTGGTATCTTAAAAATGATTGTGCTTCCTCAACTCCTCTACCGCTTCCTTAACCTTACTCTCTGGCCGGTAGAGAATTTTTCCAATCTCTGAACCACACAATTAATGCTTTCCTATGGCACTCTGGTGCAGTTCGCCTCAAACTAGACACCCTAGCTACCCCAATGGACAGTGGCAGCTTTGGAGTTCCCAACTTTTAAAATATTGGCTGGTCGCCCAGGCGCATTTCGCGTCACACTGGTTTAATAATACGAATCCTCCTCCACATGATAGGCTGGAACAGCGGGCGGTTGGGGGACGGGATATTTGCTCCATGGTTCTCTCTCCCCCAAATCTTGGTAGTAATCCCTTGGATCCGGTGGGTACCACGTTCCTCACTTTATCTAAAATGTGGACCCTGTCTAACGAGTCTCGCCCCTTTCATAGCTGTCTACCTCTCTGGAATTTCATTATGGGAGCCCCCTGTATTCCCCTCCCTGCAGTGCACCTCTGGGCAGAGTCAGGATTCAAATCCATCTGCAATGTTTTTGATCAAGGCAACTTCCCGGAATGGGCAGACTTACCTGAGGTCCTGCGGCTAAGGTCACCTATCTGGCTTCAATACTCTGGCCTCCGTCGGTTCCTTAAGAGGAGCTACCCGAGTTTTCCTACCATACCCCCTGACGATCCTATTCTAGCCAAACTTATGAATACTAATTCCTCGAAGGGGAAGGTTTCCCAGTTATATGCTCTACTACAATCCAGATCTAGTCCCCCATTTGGCAAACTTAAACACTCTTGGGCTGAGGACCTGGAGATCGACATCACTGACCAATGCTGTAAACGTATGCGCTTAATTCGCGCTTCAAATTTATTCAATTCAAAATCTTACACAGATTCCACTACACCCCAATCACGTTACACTGCATTTCACCAGATCATTCCTCCAGATGCCCCAGGTGCGGCTCAGAGGATGCAACCTGCATCCATATGCTTTGGTCCTGCCCATCCCTTACCCAATTCTGGGGGAGATTTGCTCCACATTGTCTGACATCCTAGATCACAATATCACCCCGTCCCCACTAGGATGTCTCTTTCCTGACTTTCCCGATCTCAGTCGGGACTCCAGGAAGCTGGCGGGACTGTACATGCTTCTCGCAACTCGTTGTATCCTACTATGCTGGCTAAGACCCCGTGTTCCCACACACTCACAGTGGCTTGCCGCCGTGACCTGGGGCTCAGATACAGAGGAGGCTTGGGTGACCCTGCAACCTCCGATGTCCAAACCCAGAAATGTCTGGTCCCCGTTCCACTCTTACATCTCTATTTCCCACAATGATGTCGGTGTGTCATCTGTGTCTTCTTCTCCCGCCAACAGCTCCACCTGAATGATACATCAATCGCTGTTTACTTGTATACTTTTTATGTGATCAGATGCAATGTCTATTATGCACAATTTTCGTTACTGTACACCAATGTTGTATTGATGCTTTGATTGCCATTTGCGGCTTCATGCTCGCTCTTCTGTTGTAATATCAAGTGCTATAAATAAAGTTTTTTTTAAAAATAGCTACTATACACTAAGGAGCTGTTAGGGACAATTTTCATTTCTGTGCTAATTACCTTCACTCTTAGAGACCACCAGCTCTTTTGTTGGATTTAGGGCTTGTGATTTTTTTCCTCCTGAGTGAGTAGGACCTTTTTCTCACACTCTCATATAGTTTTCCTTGTGTTTCACTCTTTTATGGAATCTGCCAAACTCAATAGGCATCTGCTTTTGCATTGTGACACACAACACCTTAGGTGCAGTGCCACTAAGAAGTCCCTTGGACTTCTCTGAATGTTTAATTATATTTTCTTGGGTGAACTACCGTTCTCAAGAACAGTAAGATGATCCATGTCTTACTTACCTTTCTCTTTGTGGGACCAGCACACACCACCCTATGTGGAGTTCTGGGAGGTTACTTAGTAACTCCCTATCCCACCTCTTATGTGACATTTTTAGTTACACTAACATACTTTATATGGCTGGTGGCAGTGGTTTACTTTTACTACCAGTGTGCATTTTTACTGCAGGTTGAATCCTCAGCTGCAGTACAGTTCGAATCCCGGCAAGGCCATCTCAGCCTTTCATCCTTCTGAGGTTGATAAATGAGTACCAATTTCGGTGTGGTGATATTGTATGTAAATATGTGCTCTGTAAAGCGCTTTGGATTAAGGCGCTATATAAATAACACATCATTATCATTATCATTGGTGACCATTTTTCCAAAATGGCCCCTGTCTTCTTTTTTCACCATTTTCTGTTTGTTAGTTCTTTTGGCTTTTACTCTGTTAGTTGAAACAGGTTTGAGGGCTTTGTGTGTTTTGTCTTTGGCGGGCTTCAACCCTGAAGCCCATCCTTGCGCCAGTGTGTCTGGAAAGGCAGGAGGTTAGGGAGGGGCCCGAAACTTCCCAGTCCTTTGCGTCTAGGTATGCCTGAGTGAAACCAGTCCTGATTGGCTGGCTAGCTGTCCTAAAAGGACAGCCACTCTGCTGTGTGATTGACAGCATAGCCTGTGAATGAAAGGGTAATTACATAAAACGCAAGATTTTTGGGACTACAGGCAGAGTCGACCACTGGAGGGGAACATCTGAAGAAGAAACTGTGACGAGATGCCAGCAGCACCCTCCTGAACCACAAAGTGTCTGGTGAAGCCCGGAGCTGTGCCTACTCTGTTTCATATCGACTGGGAAGACCCTTATGGGATGACTTAGGCTTGTGGGACCAACTAGCCTCAAGACAAGCTTCCATTTGGCACAACCCTCGACTTTCTGTGCCTCACCAGCGATGCAGAAGCCCAATGCCAGGGGTCCTGTGACCATTGATGGGTGCATCGTTTTGTGAAGTCCGAATCTGTCCAAATCTTCGTGGGCATCCAGAGGACCCTTTCGAAGCAGGATACCTTGATCCAGCGTCCCCTCACCAGAGTCCAGGACAGAGGGAACAAGCGTCTTCCAACTAGAGTTTTCATTCTTCATTGACACTGAGGAAAAGGCACCAAAACACTGAAGCGCCGCGGAAACAAACAAAATCCATTGCTGGGGAGTCCCTCTCCCGAACATTGCTGCAGGAGCCCGCCAGACATCTTCCCTTTCATCACCATGACCAAGGTCTAGGAACAAGGGCGTGCAAAGCAGTAGCAAGGAGGAATCGAGCTGTAACATTTTTCTTCGAATCACAGGTACTGTGGGGCTTGGGGTATTCACCTTTTAGCCATATGTTGTGCTTCCTATCTTGCAAAGTGCTTTTTGGAGTTGATCTCAACTCACCTGCACTGCCCTAACAGCTTGTGCTCTCTACAACGCAGCTCCCTTGAGTTACAGTGATTTCTCCTGAACTTACTAACTTTGTCAAGAATTTATCTAAGAAGAAGTGCATCAGAACTACTGTCTTTGTCCGTTGACTTTGGCTGTCCTGGCTCCCTAGAGGCACTCCTCTGAACCTATTTGTTTTTACAGTACTTGTTCCCTCATAGGTTATAATTGTTGACACTATTATTGCAGGGATAAAAGTCTACTTGCCTCCCTTTGGAAGATTGTAAATGTTTTACAAACTGTTGAAAGCATATTCTAAATCTTATTCTAACCTTTCTTTCCTTAAACAACTCAATAACTGAATTGGTAACGAAAATAAGTACAATACTGACCTTTACTGAAGTCACTTCATGTGCTGGAACATGTGTTAGCATAGGAAAAGTATTTACCAACTTTTATTGTCTTTTAAAAACTGAATCCAAACTTTGATTGAATGTTACTAGTAGATAACGCATTTTAAAGAATGCTTATTTAAACCTTGTGTATATTATAAATAAATATGTATATATAACTTCAAGTGTGTAAGTGTTACTGGGATACCTGTACTTACTGATTTCAATTGTACAGCTATAGAGATCACATTACCCCTCTTAAGATAGGCCTGGCTGCTCAGTCACACTACCAACTTGTGTAGAACAGGCCTATATTAAAATGTGGGTTACCTAATACCAAGCAGATAAATCTTGTGTAGTCCTATACAAGTTGGACGGCACCAATTCTTACCTAACAGGCTCATGTTCGAGGTCCCCACAACTTGGTCATTTGCATTGCAGGGTGCAAAAGTAAATGGCAAAAGTTTTCACATTTGTACTTTTGATTGTGAGCACTGCTTGCCATGCTTGCATGGCAAGGGGAATTCACAATTACAATTAAACGCTGTTGGACAAGCATGTCCGACAGCATTTAATTATTATTGTGCACACTGCTTACCATGCAAGCATATAGGACAGTGCTTATTTGTAATTGTGCATACATCTGGCAGACCGCATAAGGATATGTACACACTATAAAGTTCACAACCTCTAGATCACTATGGGCCTCATTATAAGGGTGGCGCTCCCGTAATGAAGGGGGTCGGTATGGGACCGGCCCCCTTCATTCTGGGAGCGCCGATTACGAGCTTTCTATCGCGGGACCCGGATCGCACGCCTGGTAAAACCAGGCGTGCTTTCCGGGTCCCGCGAGGGGAAGGGGGAGGCAATAACAGGCCAGATGTAATCTGCCCGTTATTACCTCCCTCCCCATTCCCATTGAGCCCTATGGGGGCTGAAATGGGAATGGGGATGGGTTCCTGCAAGGAGGAATTACCAGGTCCTCCTATGTCGGAGTAACCCGGTAAGTCCCCATTGCAGGAACCCGGTAAAGGAGCCCGGAACGGAGGCAGCCGTGGAGCTAGTAGCTCCATGGCTACCTCCATTCTCGTAATGAGGCCCTATGGCTTTTTTTTGTAAGGTGTGCTATAAACAACCTCTCACTAAATGTTACTCTATCACGGTGGAGGTACCTAATAGTAAAGGAGAATTCAACTTTCATATAACAGCACCTCATTCACTTAATTCAGAATTTCTGTTTTATTATATATAACATTACACGTCTCAATCATAAAAACATCAGTAAATATAGTGTGCTTTATGAAGTGACCAGTGCATCCCACCAAAAGGTGACTTGTGCTTGTACAAAATACGATTGAAGACAAATTCATATACACATCACAAAGTATTTAATTTACAGAAACAATATTTTTTAAAAAAACCTATCTCTAACAGTTCACAATTGTTCATTTAATAATTACAAATTGTTAGCTAGGCTTAATCATAGTCTTGGGTGCATGTGGAGGCATGATCATCTATTGCCTCAGTAACTCTCATTGGTTTGTTGTTCCACAACTACATCACTCTGGGTGTTCATATCAAGCCTAACATGTTTTGTTCCTTATCTGAAGTCTGCCGCATTTATAGGAAGTTCTTCAGGGACACATATTATGTTGTTTAAAACATGCAAGAGGCCTCTACGGCCTAATAACTATCAACATGTTCACTCGAATATAACTTAAAACACTATGGGCCTCATTACAACCCTGGCGGTAAGCGAAAAACGATGCCGGTAAATGATTACCGGCATCGTTTTCCGCTAGGTCCGATCATGACCCGTGACCGTTAACTACGATGCCATTAGCGGCATCGTAGTTAACGCTCCCGCTAACTGCACCAAGGTCGCGCGCACGCGACCTGCCACGCCGTAAATTGCGGCATGGCGCAAAGCTAAGCGGATCACGACCCAAGCGGACATGCACCTAACGCCATCACAGAGGCTGTTAAGTACCTTACCGCCATGGTGCTAATTACGCCATCGCGAACCAACCGTAAATGGCCATGTGAAGTGAACCCAGCTGCCACAGGTGCACAGAATCAGCACAGGTGGAGGCAATACAGACTCAGGAAGTACAAAAAGAGCACACCCCACCCCTTCCCACACCCAGTCACACTCCACAATGATACCAATAGGACTAGCAATGTTGGGGCTGGAGGACCTGATAGCAATGCAAGTGCTACAACGACAACAACAACAACAACAACAGGCAGCACAGAGGAGACGCAGGAGGAGAAGGAGGGCAAGGCAGGGCCAGCAAGCCCCACCAGCACAGCCAGTGCCACCACGCAGGCAGCCCCCTATCCCACGCATCAGAGCCAGTCCATTCAACCTCACTGGTGAGCAGATCCACACCCTGTACCGTTTGGACCGGGACACCATCACCGCCATCGTAGACATGACACACAACGACATCGTCAGCATGATAGAAACACCAACCGCCATCCCATCCCTACTGAAGGTAGTGTCTGTACTCCACTTCCTGGCCACAGGCACCTACCAGCACACAGTGGGGCACTTGCATGGCATTTCACAACCATTATTTTCACGTACACTGATCCAAGTGCTCGATGCCCTCCTCAAGCACACAGACGACCACATCTCATTACCACGGACCGCCCAGGAGATTGCAAACACCAAAGTGGGTTTCCATGCACTAGCCGGCATACCTGGTTGCATTGGTGCCATCGACTGCACCCATGTGGAATTGGTGGTTCCACATGCCATGGAGGTACCGTACCGCAACCGTAAACTATTTCACTCAATCAACGTGCAAATGGTCTGTGACTCCAACAGGATCATCACACATTGTTGTGCCCGATTCCCCAGAGCAACCCATGATTCAATGGTCCTGAGGAACTCCACAATACCACACTACATGGAGCGACATGCAGGCCCAAGATCCTGGCTACTCGGTGAGTCTAATGTCATGACCATGGAAATGTGAAGTGGGTAGGTGAACGACGTACCAATGCATACTCCACCTGGCTGAAAGGGGGGGGAATGATGCATACTCCACCTGGCTGAAAGGGGGGTGGGGAATGATGCATACTCCACCTGGCTGAAAAGGGGGGGGGATGATGCATACTCCACCTGGCTGAAAGGGGGGGGAATGATGCACACTCCACCTGGCTATGAGTAGCAGAGACAACGGAGCCAGATCATACCCTAAAGCAAAACAAACTTCACCCAACACCAGTAAACCCAATGCCTGATGTATGCAGCCCTACCATGTGAATGAGGTTGTGTCCCAACCATGACAACCATCTGCAAGTGCATTGTACCAATTCTGACCACATTGACTACAACGAAATGCACCTACATGCACGTCACCAAACACCATCAACCGAAAGGCCTGTCCCCCATAACTGCGCACGAAGGAGGCACATGACGGACAGAAACATCAACACACCATCACACAGACAGCAGGGCCCCCAAAATGTCCCTATAAACATCAGTATTGCTCACTGGGGTCATGATGAGGCCATCAGCAATGTTGCAATGATGTGAGCATTGACATCACAGGACACGTGCCAGGCCACAAAAACAAACGGCATGAACGAACACAGTGGATGGGCACTCACAAGGCACTTGACCCCCCTGCATACATTGGTTGATGGCATGCAAAACAGGCCATGAGAGCCATGAGCATATACCGGTCGCATAGTGTGAATCAATTAGTGCATTTAGAAGTGGTCCAAAGTAACAGTTGGATGCAAGCCATGGTGGCACATCAAGTTTCGAATTAGACGTCATGACTGACACATACATTCTCGCCCACATACAGGTGATGCAGGCTATCCCCTGAAGAGGTGGCTCCTTACACCAGTCCGGAACCCACAGAACCAGCACGAGGAGGACTTCAACCGTGCACATACACGTACCCGTGTGGTCATTGAGCAGGCATTCGGCCTATTGAAGGCACGGTTTCGCTGCCTCAGCAGGTCTGGTGGGGCACTCCTTTACCGCCATGAGAAGGTGGCAAAGATCGTCATGGCATGTGTCATGCTACACAATATGTGCGTCAGACGAAATGTGCCCCTGCCCCCTGACGCAGAACTGCAACCACTTGACGATGAGGATGAGGAGGGTGCATATAGGGCCGCACCTCATGGAGGAGGTGATGCACAGGAGGGGTGTGAAATGCGTCAAGATATCATCAACCAATGCTTCTAGCACACACGGCTGGTGTGTATGACATGGAGACGGCACTTGGGGCACTGTGTGTGTCGGGGACATGCACACTGTGGACTGTACACCAATAAAGCACACATACGCAATGAACAATGTCCACACATTTGATTTGTGAAAAAGGAAAATGTGTATTTCAAATGTGATTTGTTGTGACACACCCACTCCCCCCTCCCCCCTCCCCCTGAACACCCCAACACACCCACTCCCCCCTCCCCCCTGAACTCCCCAACACACCCACTCCCCCCTCCCCCCTGAACACCCCAACACACCCACTCCCCCCTCCCCCCTGAACACCCCAACACACCCACTCCCCCCTCCCCCCTCCCCCTGAACACCCCAACACACCCACTCCCCCCTCCCCCTGAACACCCCAACACACCCACTCCCCCCTCCCCCCTGAACACCCCAACACACCCTGTGACTAAGTGGCTAATGTTGCATGATAACGGTGGGCAGCCGCTATTGCAAGCCCCCTCTCCCGGCCCCCGGGGCACCCCTGCCTGTGCTGCGCAGGTTCCTCCCCGATCGGCGGATGGGGCTGCTTTGGGTGGAACTGGCAGCGGAGGAGGTCCCTGCCTGCTCATGTGCACACATGTCCCGAATGGAGCTGGATAGCTCTGAGAGCATGCGCCGCACGGCAACAAGTTCTGCACACATGTCCTTTGAGGAGGACTGCATTTGAGCCCTCAGGGTCTCAGTGCTCCGCTCCATTTCAGCCCTCAGGGTCTCAGTGCTCCGCTCCATTTCAGCCCTCAGGGTCTCTGTACATTGTTCCATAGCTGCCCTTGCCCCCCCACATTCTGCAGCATGCTCATTCATAAGCGAGGAGAGTTGTTGCTGGCGCGTGATTATCTCCTCCAGGGAATGTTGGCTCTGCTGGCCCATGCCTATTGCAGATGGTGTCACGAAGGGGCTGCTCCCCTCCTGCTGATTTTCGACAGGGCATGGGGTGGATGGCCAGTCCTCATCTTCTGAATGCCCCTGTGTGGGATCCTCATGGGGGCTGCTCTGGGACAGACAGGGGGAATGATGGTGGTCAGTGGGGGATCCGACATCGGGCTCCTCTGTGTCACTTTCAGAGCATGCTGCAATGGCAGCAGTTTCGCCTATGGTACTGCTTCCTGCAGAACCTGTGTCTTCTGTGGCGAACATTGTGGGGATGTGTGGTGCTGCTGCTGCTGCCATGCTGCCTGCTGTGGTGCCTGTCAGTGGCCCGGCCTGTGTACTGGCAACGGATTTCGGCTGCTGCGGTGTCTTGATCACTCCAGCTGAGGTGGAGGGTGTTGGCACAGTGGTCTTGGCCCTCTTGGCTGGTGTTGTGGCAGGGGTGTCCTCATCCTCGGGGTTGGAATTTGAGCCTGTGGTGGAGCAAAGGAGGGAGAGTGTTATTGATGGGTCGCGATGACTGACATCATGTTGGTTACTAGATGCAGCACATTTGAGGCAGGGGCATGCAGATTGTCTCCTTCTTGTGTGGCTTTAGCATGGAGGTATGTGGGTGCCTTCAGTTAGGGTGTGCATACTACATGTGTACAGGGTGGAGGTCGGATGTGGCTGTGGGCAGTCTCCTGCTGATGTGTTGCATTTACACTCTAGGGCAACATTGTGCTACACATGAATGGACTTCAGTGACTATTGCATGGCTTGATTTGAGGAACCTACCTGCATCGCCTGATGTCGGTGCTCTTCTCTCGATCCCTCCTACACCTTCTATGCTCTCCATGCCGATTGTTGAGGCACAGATTTCCTCCCATGGCTGGAGTTTGATTGGGGAATACGATCCTCCCCCGGTTGCCAGGTCCAGGTTGCGGTTTGCAGAGAGGATGCTCCTGACGCGGAGCCTCAGGTCGTCCCACCGCTTTCGACACTGCTGTGCGTTGCGGGGTACGGTTCCCACCGCACTGACCCGCTGTGCCACCAGGGCCCATATGGCCTTCTTCTTGGCAATTGCCGGCCTGGTCAATTGTGTGGAGAAGACCACCGCCGCATTCTCCTGGAGGGTCTCCGCCAGCATAGTGAGTTCCTCCCGAGTGAAGCGGTCCTGCCGCTGCCGATCGCAGGCTTTTTTGACAGCTTTTGGCATCTTGTAGTGGCAAAATGGGTGGGTAATGGGTTTTGACAGGTCTCAGGGTCGGATGTAGAGTGGTTGGGGAGGATGGTAATGGATTGTGTTTTTAAAGATGGCCGCCGTGCTCTTTCCCGTTCCTGTGCGATGACGCTACTTCCGGTTCCGCTTATTTACGGTGACCGCTAATTACGGTGACCGCTAATTACGGTCGCCGCTGTGATGGATGGCGGTAGTGCACCTTGCGCAGCGTACGATGCCGGTAGGGGCCGTTATGGGGTCTTTTACGGCATGGCGTAGTTTACATTACCGCCATGGCGTAATGCTCGTGCGCGATGGGTCGGAATGTACCGGACTTTACGGCATTGCACCAGGGCGTAAACGTTAATTACGCCATGGCGGTAATGTTGTAAACTTACCGCCTGGGTCGTAATGAGGGCCAATATCTTCTTCCGTGAAGTATACAGTTGTATGGAGTATACACGTATCGACTTCTGGTCAGTGCCAATGGAGGTAATTGTTTGAATACGGCAACACCAACACTTGAAACTGCGTGGTTAGGCACCAAATTTGCTGCAGATATGGTAATTACTGCACAAAAAAAAATTGTTTTCCAGTTCGCAGTCTCTATCACGCAAATCTTTATAATGGTGATCTGGTTCTTGAACCAAATAGATTCGATAATTCAGCCACCTATCATTACTGACGTAGTTCTCATCATGTGCATCGTGTGCCAAAGTAAGTCCTCTCCCTTTCGATGTTGGTAATGCGATACAATGCAGGATTCGGTTGAGTTACTGTGTCTACTACGTTTACGTGTTTCTAGCATTTGTGCCAGCATGAAAATCCATTCCGGCGCAAAGGCTGAACGATTGTATGGCAGAGAAGATGTGTTCCTCCCCACCTCTCTGCCATACACATTTTGGAAAATGGGGTATAGCGTTAATGGAAGGTTTAAAAGCCTTATGCAAAGCATTCAAGCTTTCCAATAACGCTATGACCCCTTTTGAACATGAGACCCTAGGCCTTGATTCATGGAAATAATTGCGCAGTAAATCGGGACATTGCACGCCAAATTGCGCACAAAACCCTGTTTGTGGATTCATGGAATCAACTGGGCAGGACTTTTTCATACTCTGCTGGGACTTTGCACAGGCTTGGTACATCTCTGCGAGCGGCTGAGTGCCTTGCGTGAGAAACCTTGCAGAGCGTGGGCGTGGCCTGCGCATAGAGCCGCGCTGGAAGGGAAGTAGGGAAGAGCAAGGACAAATGTGAGTGATCCGAGGGACAGCCCGCGCAAGGTGATCACATGCCCACAACTGCACAGATAAAATCGTATTTCATGGCTCAACCTCATATCGGGGAAATGACCACGCAAAACTCTCAATGTAACTGCTACCCAAAGGCAGGCATACAGACATTTGCACATAGGAATCACCACACAGATGTAATATTGAATGGTGGATCTAGGGGGGAATGCACGCAGTCAGGGTTCTAATAGAAGTTAGGGGTAGACGTAAGCAGTGAAACAGGGTGCAGGGACGTTTACAGGGGTTCGCACACAGGTTTTCTGGAGTTTTACCAGAGTTACGGAAATGTGAATGCATGTTGCCAGTAATAGTTATGGGGATCTGCGCAGTGTCCCTGAGGTGCAGGCCTGTTTGCGGGGGACCCCATGCATTGTTTCAAGGGTGCATGTGTTTGCGGCGGAGGAGCACGCAAAGCTAGTTGTATCAGGCTCGTTTTGCTTTGCATGGGGGTGTGCCAGGAAGGTGACTTTTTTTTCATAACCCCTAAAATACGTTCCCCAAATATTCTACGACAGGTATCATTTTATCTTATAAACTCACATTATTGAATATTTGGGGAAAGTGTTTGATTTTAATCAGTGCATTTTTTTTTTTTAAACTTTGTTTTATTGGCATTTTCATAATATAACAAAAGGCGCAAGACATTTTCACAAATTGTGCAGGTAACTGGCCCGAAGATCCCCCCCTCACCCTCCCCAAACGCACCCACCCCCCCAATAAAACTTGGTCCCCATAGAAACATTTTGCTGGGAAGCCGCAATGAAAGCTCCGAAAGTCTGGAGCTCAAGAAAGAGCGAGAGCCTTGACTACATGAATGGCTGATTAACTACCATCGTCCCCTGGGCCGTGGGCCCTGTCCGCTCCTTGTTCCCCCTGAGGATTAGTGCACATCCCAGCCCCATGTCTGCTGTACCCCGTACCAGTTTGCTTGGAAAGAGCCCAAGTCATTGTTCATCATTGCCGTCAGTTTATCCATCAGGAACATGTTTTTTACCTTTTTTAACCAGTCCTCCTTCGAAGGGGTCTCCGGGCTCTTCCATTTCTGGGCCAGTGCAACCCTTCCCGCCCTCAACATTGTTTCCCACATTCTAGGGTATCGGGGTATGTCCGTGTCCTCCGGAGGGAGGCCCAGCAGCATTGTCAGGGGGTTCTGGGGGAGAAGCTCTTCAGAAACTTCGGCGATCCAGCCCCTCACCTCCTCCCAGTATGCCTGAGCTTTCGGGCAGTGCCACCACATGTGCCCTCTCGTACCGGCCTGGTCACATCCCCTTGGGCATGCGGGGGACACTCCCGTGTACATTTTAGCCAACTTCACAGGTTCTCTATGCCATCCCTGTAGGATCTTGAAGTTGTGTTCCATGTCCGCCGTGAATAAGTTCCCATGGAAGGCTATTTTAAATATTCTCGACCAGGCGTCCTCCGAGATCTCATCCCCCGCTAAGTCATTCCAGAAAGTGCGGAACCCCCTTCTCTCCCCTAAATTAACCATGTTCAGTAGCCTATACATCCCTGATACCGCACCCTTCCTGGAGGTTGCCGAGTCCAGGAGTTTCTCGAAGGGGGTCAGCTGTCTTTTCAGGTTCTGGCCCCAGGCCTGGTCACATAGGATTCCCTTCAGGCGGATGTATTCAAATATGGAGAGTGACCCCTGACCGAGGGCGTCCCTCAGTTCCTCATATGGCCGGAATTCTCCTTCCCTAAACATTTGCCCCGCCCACTCCATTCCCAAGTCGGACCACGACTGGGCTTTGCGGAACCCCCTGCTTCCCATTTTGAGGGGGTGACCCCAGAGCGATGACATCGGTGACGGCCACGATGTTAGGTGTGCCGTCTGGGGGCTTTCCCTCCAGATTGTCCAGAGGACTCCCAGGGTTGGGTGAGATTTGAGTCTGTTCGAGATGAACTTGCTAGGGGCCCACAGGAGGTCTCGAATCTTTAGTGGTCGAGCGTCCATGTCCTCCAGATATGACCAGTAAGTGCCCATCCCCTCTTTCATGTGTTCTAGGAGGACGCGCAGCTGGGCTGCCCGGAAATAAAGTTGAAAGTCTGGCAACCCAAACCCTCCCTCCTCCCTCGGTAAGGTCAAGACCCTATTTGCGGTCCTCGGGGTCTTGCCCTGCCATATGAACTCCCGCACCGCATTCTGGAGGACCCTGAAGGTCCGGTCAGGGACTACAGTTGGGAGGGCGGTGAAAAGATATAGTAGTCGCGGGAGAATGTTCATTTTCACAGCCGTCATGCGGCCGTACCAGGACAGGATCATTGACCTCCACCTCCTTAAATCTGCAGTAACTCCTGACACAACGGGGTCGTAGTTAGCAGGGGCAAGATTGGATAAATCCCAGGTGAGGAGGACTCCCAGGTATCGAATGGAGGCCTTCCCCATCGTTATTCCTTCCAGGCTGGCAAGAGGGTCCAAGCCCGGGTCCCGGGTTCTCATGGGGAGCAGGACTGATTTGGACGCATTGATTTTGAGACCAGAGAAACGCCCAAAAGCAGTCATCAGGGAGAGGAGCGGGGGGAGCGAAGATCTCGGGTCTACCAAATAAGCCAGGATATCATCTGCGAACAGGGAAAGCTTAAATTCCACCTCCCCCCTCTTAATCCCCTTAATCTCTGAGTGAGCTCTGATTGCTATGGCCAGGGGTTCCATGGAGAGGACATAGATTAAAGGGGAGAGTGGGCATCCCTGCCTTGTCCCCCGCGAAAGGGGGAAGGGCTCTGACAACCCGCCATTGACTTGGACCCTGGCCCTAGGGGCCCTGTATAAGGCCGCCACCCAATCCCTGATGTGTGGTCCAAAGCCCATTTTCTGGAGGGTAAGTTCCATGAATCTCCACTCCACCCTGTCGAATGCCTTTTCCGAATCTAGGGACAGGACGCTCGCGTCCAAATCCGACCTCTGGGCATAGTGCAACAGATCTATAGTCTTCCGGATGTTGTCTGAGCCCTGTCTCCCCCTAATGAACCCCACCTGGTCGCCGTGGACCAGCTTCGGCAAGACCCCCTCCAACCGCCCCCAAGCACCTTGGCCAGAATCTTTACATCAACATTCAATAGGGAGATGGGTCGGTAGGAGGAGCATTCCCTGGGGTCCCTGCCGTCCTTGGGGAGCACCACAATAATTGCCTCCATCATGGAGTCCGGGAGGGACACCCCCTCCAGCACCGCGTTGAACACTTTTACCAAGTGGGGGGAGAGGGTCGAGCGGAACCTTTTGTAAAAGTAAACCGAGTAACCGTCCTCGCCCGGGGAAGTGCCCGCCTTCATCCCTCTAATCGCGCGCTCCACCTCGTCCTCGGTCACAGGGCCCTCCAACCCCTCCGCCATCTCACTGGTCAGGGCCGGGATCTGGATTGAATTCAGGAACCCCACCAACTCCGCCTCCTCCCCATTATACTCAGACGAATATAGTTTCTCATAATATCGGCGGAAGGCCTCGCCAATGTGGGGCGTGTCATAGCTTACCTTTCCCGCCTCGTTCTTAACCGCTTTCACTAATCGGCTTCTCCGCACCTCCCTCAGTTTCCAAGCCAAAATCCTATCCGCCCTGTCCCCTTTTTCGTAGTACTTTTGTTTGACCAGTTGAAGACTCCTCTCCGTCTTGTGGAGAAGGAGATCCTTCAATTGGAGTCTATAGTCGTCCAGTGCGGTCACCTGATCGCGGTCTAGGGGATCCGTGGGAAGACCCCCAGGTTGGAGTGGGGCGATTTTCTCCCTGAGATACCTTTCCTGGGCCTCCCTTTCCCTTTTTTTCTGGGCTCCCATTTTGATCAAGATTCCCCGTAAGGTCGCCTTAAAGGCGTCCCAGAGGGTATGTGAACCCACCTCCCCGTTGTCATTGAGTTCAAAGAATTCCGTGATGGCCTCGAGGACCTCCTGGGCTAGGACTTCGTCCTTTAACAGGGAGTCGTTGCACTTCCATCTCCCTCTGCGTTCGTATAGACCTCCCCTTGCTATAGTGACTCGGACCAAGTCGTGGTCAGACCAGGGGACGGGGTCGACCCTGTGGCCTGAGGTAAATGGGTGTAGGGTCTCGTCCACCAGGATGTAGTCTATCCTGGAGAACGACGTGTGGATGGCTGAATAATATGTAAAAGAGGGGGAGTCTGTTCTGGGGACGGGGATCGTGTCCAACAGACCCAGTTCTAGGTTGACTTTTTGGAAAGTGCGCGCCATGATCTCGTCCGCTGCCCTGGAGGACTGCGGACCTGCACGTCTCCTACCCAGGACGGGGTCCAGAACCATGTTGAAGTCCCCCCCCACAACCACCGTGCCATGGATGAAGTACTTAAGTTTGTCCCCCACCTCCTCCCAGAATTGGGCTTGGCCTTCGTTTGGGGCATAGATGGCAGCTAGGGTCAGTGGGGCCCCCTGCAGGGACCCCCGCACCAGCAGGTAACGGCCCCCTGGGTCTTTCAGCGTGGCTTCATTCTCGAAGCCCACATGCTTCGCTACTAGGATGGCAACCCCTCTCTTTTTGCACTTGTGGGATGCACTGTGAACCTCGCCAATTCCCCCTCCCCGCAGTTTGGGCTCCTTCCCCCGTGGCCAGTGAGTCTCTTGCACGAAGAGAAAATCCAGGTGTGCCCTTCTAAATTCCCTACAGACCAGGGACCTCTTGGTGGGGGTATTTAAGCCACGAACATTAAGTGAGCCCACCCCCAGGGCGGGCAGCCTGTCAGCCATGGTCTCTATGTTCCTCTCTCTCGGTCAACTTCTTCCCAGCGCTCTTCCCCGCATGCTCCGTTATTTCAACTCTTTGTTCCCCTTCTCCCCCCGCCCCCTCCCCCCGGGTGGGCCTAAGATAAAACCCCAACAGCCCCCCCTTCCCCGAACTGTAACTGAACTTCCCCAACTCCCGCGTTCCCCCCAACCCCCCGCCCCGGCGTCCAGCCAAGTAGTTCTGCCATCGCTGGCTTTTGGCCGAACCAGCAGCCTGCCCACCTCGGCCAGGCAATCTGCATAAGAAGCTCATCTCCTTGAGCCCCCTAAGATCCCCGCGGCTGTGACCCCTCTGCAAACCCCACCTACTTGCAGGTCGTAGGGACGTTGATAGTAGTGAATCCTCTGAGTCTGCGTCCCTCCGACCAGGGCACACCAGGGTGCCCCCGTGCTCAGTCCTCGGAGTCGTTACGTTCTCCGTCCTTTGATGGGGAGGGGGTGTTCATTTTCCTGAATTTCCTCGCGCCGGTGCGCTTTCTCCTCTCGCCGGACGGTCCAGGGCCACCGGGTCTCCCGTGCTCCGGCCCCGATGGGCCCCTGCGGGGGTTCGTGTCCACTGTATATTCTTGTATGGCTCCCCTTATGTCCTCTTCCGTGATCAGGGTCGATCTTTGGCCCATGTATTCGAACGTCAGGGAGAAAGGGTAGCCCCATCTGTAGCGCACTCCCTTATCCTTAAGCACCTTTGTAAGAGGGCGGCACATCCTACGCCTAGCCAGCGTGTAGGCGGAGAGGTCTTGGTATATAGAGACCTGGACGTTGTTATAGGTGATTTCCCTAGCCTTTCTGGTCTCCTCCAACACCTTCGTCTTCTCCGAGTAGTAGTGGAACCGGACCATAATCGACCGGGGGGCCCCGGCCCTGCCCCCCGCCCTGTGCACCCTGTCGAATGTTAGCTCAGTTGTCATTTCCTCCGCGAACAAGAGGGTGATGATGTCTCGTACTGCTCGGGTGACGTCCCTCTCCGTTTCCCCCTCCATTTCGGGCACCCCAAAGATTCTGAGGTTGTTCCTCCTTTCCCTGTTTTCGAAATCATCCATCTGCCGGGCCCTTTCCTCGTCCCTCTTCTCCAGGGCCTGCAGCCTCATGCTATATTGTACGTCTTGGACTGCTGTAGAGGATTGGTTGGATTCGACCTGTATCAGCCTGTCCTCAATCTTATCCACCCTCTGGTCCATTTTTTCAAATTTCTGGGCAATGTCGGAGCGCATGTCCCTAATTTCCTGTAAGATCGAGGCGAAGCCCCTTTCCATTGCCGCCGAGGAGGGGGTAGCGTCCCCAGATTGGGCCATGGTCCCTTTGCGGTTTAAGCCTTTGTCACCTCTTACGACCTCCTGGAAGCGGTATCTCTGTAAGGCTTCCCTCCAGCTCATGTGGTTCTTTCCTGTGTCCTGTCATCCGGATCCTGTTCCCTGCTGGCCAGTCCTTCCTTGCTTGGGTTGTGCACTCCTCAGATGTCCCGAATGGGGTGACACAGTCCGGAGGGGCGGGCACACGCCCCACCTGTTCCCAGGCAGGGGCCTCACACCCTTTTCAAGCGCCTCGTGGCAATCTGGGGCCTCCTCTGGTCTCCTTGAGGAGGGGAGGTGGTGGTTCAAGGGGGCCCGACCTTCCAGTCCAAGGGGGCCCTTCCCGCAGAGCCAGGGGGGGAAGGGACGTTGTGGCTCACGCCGCGGGTCTTGGGGGGGGCACCTCTGGGCGGGCACACGCCCCACCAGCGGCTGGCGGGGGCCTCGCACCCTGGTCACCCCCGCTTCAGGCCGTGCTGTCTCTGGGGAGGGGGGGTCCGGGGCCCCCGGCCCGTAGTCCACACTTTTGGCCCTCTTGCTCCTGGGGCTCCACCCCGCCCGAGCCGCTCACCCGTGGGGGGGCGAGTCCCAGGCCCACCGGGGCTCTGTCAACTCTGCTGCACTGGGCTCCGGCGGGCCGTGAACGCCCGCGATGATGACTCCCGGGGGGGGGGGGCTGCCCCGCTCCTTCCTCTCACTCCCGGGGGGGAGGACTCCGAGTCCCCAGGGGCGCCTCTCCAGGCCCCCGGATGCCGCCTCCTCCGCTGCCCTGGGCTCCGGCGGGCCGTGAACGCCCGCGATGATGACTCCCGGGGGGGGGCGCCCCACTCCTTCCTCTCACTCCCGGGGGGGGGAGGACTCCGAGTCCCCGGGGGCGCCGCTCCAGGTCCCCGGATGCCGCCTCCTCCGCTGCCCCGGGCTCCGGCGGGCCGTGAACGCCCGCGATGATGACTCCCGGGGGGGGACCGCCCGCTCCTTCCTCTCACTCCCGGGGGGGGTGGATGCCGAGTCCCCGGGGGCGCCGCTCCAGGCCCCCGGATGCCGCCTCCTCGCCGCGCGGGTGGTCCCGGTGCGGTATGCTCTGGTTCGGGCTGCGGGGGGAGGGGTAGAGAGGGCCCTCCCACGTCCCGCGTCCCCGAAGTCCCGGGGGCCCGGACCCCGACCGGGTCGCTCCCCGCACTCCGGGAGGTGGGGGTTATTGAAGGGGGAGTGAGGGCTACTCGGGCGGGGGTGCCGTGTGCGCCCGGGGAGAGACCACCTCACTCGCGGTCCCGAGGCCGTTCCAGTCCTGCTGCGTCACCCGCCCAGGCGCCGCGGGTTGCAAACTCCGGCTCCCCGGGGAACTCAAGCTCCGCTCTTTCGCTCGTTGGGGGGACAGGGGGGGCGCCGAGTAGGTCTCTTGAGTTGAACTAGCGGGGGGGGTCTCGGGGGGGGGGCTCAATCCCCTCGGATTCCCGGGCTTCGGCGGGAGCTGTGCACTCAGGCAGCCATTGCCTGTGCGCCCCCTGGTGGCCTCCTCAATCAGTGCATTTTTAATGAACTTAGAACTCTGCTCTAGATGGAAAAGTATTCTCCCCTCTAGTCTAGTACCCAATAGATGATGTGCACCTAGGTGCTTATGTGCCTAAGATGAGTGTGTCTGAGAATGTTGTAGACAGGTCATGCATGTACAGGCATGATGCCCCCGTTGAATGACATAGAAACATTTAGTAGCGAAACAACAGTGCCCTTCACAGATTTATCAGCCATTTCTCTGGAGTAGAAATAGTAGCAATATGTGTCAATCATATTTTTCGGGATGAGAATAATAGAAATATATTCGAATTGAACTCTCAAGTAAAGTAGTCTGCTTCTATGGACCCCTCTAGATGTCACTGGACATATAACCCTAGGCCTCAGTGTTTATACTCACTGTGACCTCCCTGGTGGCTTATACATGTGGAGAATGCTAGATCTTGCTTTCTACGGATGGCAAAGGAAGAGAAAATCTTTAAAAGCTATTGTAGTGATATCTGGGCTTTTCAACAACATCATTTAATCTAATGTAGTATTTTACATAAAAAGTCTACATTTTTAATCTATCTGTAGCGTAATTTGGAATAATTATTTGCACCCGGGGAACAGTGCTCAGCCAATTAGGGGACTGGAAACACGGGCGAAAAAATACTGTGTACTGCCTGCATTTCTCCATCAACCTGAGGTGCTTCCTTTGGTGCTGCTGTTAGGCAGAAACCTGTGCAGTTCCCTCTGGGACCACTGCAAAAAGTTTAAGTCTACAGGAGTTAGCGGTAAACCCAATTGGTAGCAGTCTGCACCACCCAGATTTACTTGGTAGCTGTGGCTGAGCAGTCAGACCTCTCTCAAGACGAGTTAGGCCGTATTTGGAGTATACAGGATAGGGCAATTTACACAGTAGAACAAGCAGACACTGATCAGAGCTTGGGTGTAAAGATATATAATTATTTCTTTAAAAACACATCTATGAAAAGCACATTGGCACTAATATGGCAAACAACTTCAATCACAGTTACTATAAGTATATATCAATCCCATAACAATATTTCGACAAGTCTAGGTTCAAAGACACCACTTATTTGCAGACAGAGGTGAATGCTTTAACCTAGATGGCACTCTAGTATTCGTTAGAAAGGGAGAGAAAAAGGCAGGGTATGAAACCAACTCAGTACCAACACTTTTACGAAACAAATGCAAGGCGAGCAAGGCAGGGTCTACAAATTTCAGAGGCCAGGCCCACTCGGAGAGAGGCAAGGCTGTATGTCCCAAAAGTATCACAGCGGAAATGCACTTCAAGTCTTTGTAGCAAAATGTCACAGAAAGGTTGGACCAGTTTTAGAACAAACGTTTAAGAAGGTCTGGAGGCGACCCAATGGAAAGGTAAGGATTTAAGACACCTCACGCTAACCGTTTCAAGGGCAGCCAGGCGGACACAGTACCTTGCAAGTGAAGAGACAGCTCCGGCGGGGGCAGTTGTTCCTGGTGGTGGATGCAAGTCGGGGCTTTGCCAGAAGATGAGAGGATCTCGTCGTCGAGGAAAATTTGAAGATCGTTGCACCACCAGGGAAGAGACCAGCCGCAGAGTGCTCCGTCACAAGGCACCACCTTTTGGTCGCGGTACAGTGGTTAGCGGCTATCCGGTTGCCGGTGTACTCAGCACCGGAAATTCGACCACTACGTCCTGGAAGCGAAGAAAAAGCAAGGGACTGGTTGTTCCCACCAGTCAGGGGAAGAAGACTCTCCAGCAGGGAGATCTCCTCTGTCGTTGGGAAGTGGTGAGTCAGTTCAGCAGGGCTCCACCGGAGGTGTCGTCGTTGCAGGTCAACTCAGCTTTACCCTCGTCGGATTCTTAGGTCCTGTGGCGACTTCTGAAGTTCCAGTCCCAAAATCCCTGCTTTTATGCAGAAAACCCCCATTCATTCAGCCTAGCTGTCAATCAAACATGCTAAGTGGTGAGCGGGGCGGCTCACCACTCGGGCCAATCACACCAGAGTGCAACTTGAGTTGGCAAGGCAACTCAGTCCAGGGTGCCTAAACCCCCTCCCACACCCCCTGTGGTACCCAGACAGAATGGCACCACTCTGGAGGGCTTCTGTGCAGAAGCCCGCCAAAAGTGGCACAAAGGGCTCAACCTTTGGTTCGGAGTTACAGAGGCGAACACATAGGCCATTTTAAAAACCGAGTTCTGGCAGAAAATGCCAACCGGTGTATTTATTTAAGACAAATAAACCGGCGGTATGTTGGAGACTAATGTGAAAAAGTATTAGCCTCCAACAATGGGAAGAATCCCATAGGAATATATTTGCGGTCGAATATAAAAAGTAGTATCCACTGCCACCAGCCAAAACTCGACGAGGGGGACGGGACAGTGCCCCCTCGAACAACAGACCCAGGGGTAATCGAATTACCCCTACCAGTACGTCCACAATAGGATGGTTTGTACTAGTTCTGTTAGTAAATTTAGGTCTAGTAAAGTCAATGGTGACTTTACATGCCCTCGGAGACAGTAGTCAGTCCCAGGGTATGGAGTCTATGGTGGGGATCCTCTAGGACACCCCAGTGTTACGGCACGGAGGGTGCGGTGTAACACCCATAGCAAAACACATGAGGCCCTGTGATGCTGGAAATGCATCAGAGGGACAGGGCCTCTGAATCCTTGTCCTTTACTGCCTTTTATCGTGTGTTCTGTCATGTTTTCTGCCCAGGAGTCCATTTGGGACTCTAGGCAGTGCAGCTCTCTCTTTTGGTTTGGTGAACAGACCCATGGGATACCCTTATGGCACCCATGGGTAGGGGTACAACCCTGTGCCCCTAGTGTATGTTTTTGGGCACCTGTGGGTGGCCCACAGAGCAGGGTATGGGCTGGTGGCAGCTCCATGCTGAATTTGACAGGTGCTCTGGGTGTCCTCCATTTTGGGATACCCAGGCCCTGCCATTGGGATCAGTTGATTCCTGATAGGAAACAAGATGGCCCCTGTGGCCTCTTGCTTTCTATTGCCTGTTACCTTATTTTTCCCAAAGTCCTGGGAAGCCCTGACTCTGTCCCTTCCCCCTGACTGGCTGTTGGGTGGAAGTTCCATATATGGTATTGTTGTGAAGGCCCAGCTAGACTGACTGGAGCCTTCCCAGTGACTGTATGTTGTGGGTACCTCCTGTGGGTGGGACCTGGGTGAATGGAGTGTGTGACCAATATACACTCCTTGTTGTGGTTGTCTGGTTTCTGGCATGAGAGACAAAGACTGAGACAGCCCTGCCCGAAACTGGCCTGAATGCAGTGTGTAGTATTGAATGGCTGGGTACTTGTCCCAATCCACATTCCTTGTTGTGAGTGTCTGAAAGGGAGGAGTGTGGCCTGAATGCACTGTGTGCCTGATTGGCTGACTGACTGCATGAATGCCCTTCTGTGTGATTGGCTGCTGTGTGTGTGCCAGCAGTGTGGATGAGAGACAGAATAGTATATCTGGGGACCTCTCACCACTGGAAATTGTTCAGAAGCGTTCAGAAGCTGAGTCTCCACTCAAGAGTAACTGGAACTGCTGATCCTCGACGTCCAGCTGGAAGAAGAAGACTTGCTGCTGCATTTGCTTCGACAGATCTGAAGGTTGCCGAATTCGTCGAGGACTGACCCGAGAGAGGACCTGGTAAGGCGCCCTCTTCCCGTGCTCCGAGGGATCATCGAGCACCGCTACATCTTCGCCGAAGCGCCCTGGAAGTCAGACCCTCGAAAGGCTGCCGACCCGAGACGGGACCGCCGAGGAGATCGAAGTGAAGCACCCGGACATCGCCGCCGTCGAAGTTCATTGCCGTCGACCAGGGTTCGCAGGTCTGTGTAACCGCTGGAGGCCCGTCGAAGTTGTGTTGCCCAGCCGTGGGAACCACTTGACGCCGTGCCGCCGACGACCGGAGCCGTCCGCTCCTTGCCTAAGAACATTTGAATCGAAGGACTCCCTCGAACGCACCGTCGACCGCTTTATCCTGTCGGAGAAAGTCGAGGACGACCAACGCGCCGAGGAGAAACCTGCCGGTGGGTTTCCCGCCACCTGAAGACCACAAAGACTCGAACGACTCGACGCCCTTGCTGGGCCCCCGTCCTCACAATCTTTGCGGTCCAGAACAATTGCCATCGAGGTGCCCCGCACGCCTCTGCCTTGCAGGACGCCAACGCTCCGTCGTCGACGAGCACCGCTTGGATCGAAGCTGCCGCCTCATTGACGCCGTTCTACCCTGTTCGTTGTCGGACGTTCGACGCCCCGTGTCTCCCGCTTGAAAGGGAAGGCATTCAAGAAGGGCCATCGATTCCCCGACGCCGAACACCGAGTTCCTCGACGCTTCTCGACGCCTCTCGACGATCCGTGACTCCCGCTTGAAAGGGGGTCGCTCAAGAAGGATCTGTCGACGCCTCTTCGAAGAACTCGACTCCACCAGGTACATTGGGGGGGTAAAAACATTATAGGAGGGAATAAGACTTGCAGAACAATATATGGACTGGGCTTGTGCTATATCTTCATTTTACAGGTTGCCCAGGTGGGGGGATCTCCACACAGAACTGTGTCTAGTGGTAGGGGCCAGTATTCTGCCTATTGTTCAACCACCTTATTTTCTCTCTTCTCTCTATTGCTGGTTTCACTCTATTGATCTGTGTGACATGATTACAGTATTGTTGATGCACTTTTCATGAGATCTAATACAAAGGGTGGTACCACTTTAGAACTGTATCTATTTGTCATTGTTGATTTTCCTAAAGTACAAAGTGAGTTATTATGATAAGTGTACATAACCTTGAATATTGATTATATAAAGACTGTGTTCTAACCAATACAGTGTGTGGACATTCCTTTGTGGGGGCTTGGGGACTACACTGTACTTAAGAACCAGCCTGCATCACCTCCTGAGAAGCTAGGCCTTGATTGCTCGTCCATTGCTACCGTAATAGAGAATCTTGGCTGGGGTCTTCTGTGCCTCTCTTCTACCATATAGGGAGCAGAAGTACAGACACCCCCTACCAGTCTTTACAGGCCCTATGGAGTAAAAGACCCCATAGCCCATAGAACACATTGGCCCTCATTACGACCCTGGCGGAGAGGGTATTACGCCAGAGTAGTGCATGGCGTACCTCTCCGCCCTACTACGAGATTCCTTACCGCCATGGAGAGTTTTACGCCTGCTTTTTGCAGGCGGTAAAATCCATGGCGGTAAGGGACCTTGTTGTTAATTACGCCACCGTAATCTACGGTGGCGTAATTAACGCCTTCCCCACTCCCATTATACCCTATGGGGCAAGAATGGGAATGGGGAAGGGTAAAATGGGGATTGGGGATTTACCGCTCCGCCTGGGTCAGAATGGGGCGGTAAATCCGCCAACCTCCATGGCGGTATTGGCAGCTTAGCGCCATGGACCATGGTGCAAATTGCACCATGATCCCCGCCAAGGTCGTAATGAGGGCCATTGACATTCAAAGAAATCAACCACATTTATGTCCAAGAGTGGGAGAAAAAGAGTCTCACTCTTGGCAGGATGAAAAAAACAAACTCCAGAAATCCAGCAAAGCTGCTGGGGGACTCACTAGGTTAGGAAATTCAGCCTAAACAGAGAATTCTCCCTAACACTCGTCCCCCCCAGACTAAGGGACAGGAGGATTTAATCCACTCCTGGATGAATCTCATACCTCTAGTTGATGATATACATCCTAGAGAGACCATCAGCATTTTGGTGGTGACACCCTGACCTGTGCTCAATGGTGAAATCAAACCCTTGCAGGAAGATTGACCATCTCAGTAGTTTTGGGTTTTTCCCTTTCATTTGCATTAACCTCTCAAGGGTTGGTGGTCAGTCTGAATGACAAAAGTGGAACCATACAAGTATGGCCTAAACTTCTTCAGAGCCCACACGATAGCAAAGCATTCTCTTTCGATTGTTGCCCACCTTGTTTCAGGATCCTTCAGCTTGCGGCTGATGAAGCAAACGGGGTGCTCCCTACCTTTCCCATCCAGTTGACTGAGTACGGCACCTATTCCTACATTGGAAGCATCTGTCTGCACAATGAAAGTTTGGTGGTAATCAGGAGCTCTGAGTACTGGGGCTTGGCAAAGAGCCTTTTTCAGGTTTTCAAAGGCCTGATTGCACTCCTCGTTCCATCTAACCTTCTTAGGGAATTTTGGAGAGGAGATGACATTCAGAGGAGAAGCTATGGTCCCATAGTTCTCAATGAAATTCCTGTAATACCTAGTGAGACCTAAGAAGGCTCTCACCTGGGTCTGAGTAGTAGGTGTTGTCCAATTTTGCACAGCTTCAATCTTACTGAGCAAAGGCCTTATTTCTCCACCTCCTACCTCATGTCCAAGATAGACTACCTTATTCTGTCCAATTTGGCATTTACTCGCCTTTATGGTCGGATTGGCTCGTCCAAGAGCCTGCAAAACACCTCTTAGGGGGGTTACATGTTCGTCCCAGGAATTGCTGAACACTGCTATGTCATCCAAGTATGCCATGCAGAAGTCCTCCATCCCATTCAGAACCTGGTTTACCATCCGTTGAAATGTAGCAGGTGCATTTTTCAATCCAAAAGGCATTACCTTAAACTGGTATAAGCCAGCTGGGGTAGAAAATGCAGTTTTCTCCTTGGCATGGTCTGTCAGGGCTATTTGCCAATAGCCTGACGTCAAGTCAAATGTGCTGAGGAACTTGGCTGAACCAAGTCTATCCACCAACTCATCTGTTCTTGGCAAAGGGTGGGCATCAGTCTTGGTGACTGCATTAAGAGCTCTATAATCCACGCAGAATCTAAGTTCTTTAGATCCTGCCTTTGGTATTAACACAACTGGGCTAGACCATGGATTAGTAGAGGGCTCTAGTACCCCGAGATCAAGCATCTTGCTGACCTCACCTTTAATGTGGGTTCTTACACTTTCTGACGTTCTGTATCCTCTGCTTTTGACTGGCAGACAGTCACCAGTGAGTATGTCATGCTGGCCCCAAGGGGTCAAGCCTGGTGAAAGTGAGAACAGAGAGGCGAACCGATTCAACATAGATTTGCACTCTTCTTGTTGCTCAGGTGTCAGATTTGAAGAGAGATTTACTCATTCAATGTTTTCGTCTAAAGGTAAGCCTCTGAGGAGATCCGGAAGAGCTTCACTCTCTTCTTCTTCCTCTGATGATGCTAGAAGCGACGCTCCTACATCAGGTCTCGAGACATACGCTTTGAGTCTGTTGGTGTGGAAGACTGTTGGAACCTCCTTGGGATTGCCCAAGTCCACCAGAGAGTTGGCCTCTCCAAGTTTACCCACAACTCTGAAGGGTCCCATCCATTTGTCTTGCAAGGCCCTCTGCCTTGTTGGGATCATAACGAGAACTAGCTGGTCTTGAGTGAACTCAACCATGTTAGCCTTTTGATCATGCCAGTGCTCAACCAATGCTTGTCCAGCTTTCAAGTTATCACTTGCTTCCGCCATCATGTGCGACATTCTCCTCCGGAGACCTATCACGTAGTCAGTCACTCTGACTGGCTTGGGGGAAGGAGCACTCTCCAACCCCTCCTTAATCAGGGCCAATGGACCTCTGACGGGATGACCATAGAGAAGCTCAAAGGGAGAATAACCTACTCCCTCCTGAGGGACTTCTCTATAAGCAAAGAGAAGGCATGGCAGTAGAAGGTCCCACTTTCGTTTAAGGGGTTCTTCTAAAGCACCTATCATGCTCTTCATGGTTCGGTTGAACCTTTCTACTAATCCATTGGTTTGCGGGTGGTAAGCTGTTGAGAACTTGTAAGTAACTCCACAGGTTTTCCACATGGCTTTCATGTAGTGGGACATAAAGTTTGACCCCCTGTCAGAGATTACTTCCTTAGGAAACCCGACCCTGGTAAAAATACCAAGGAGGGCCTTAGCCACAGCCGGAGCTGTAACAGTCCTCATAGGAATTGCCTCAGGGTACCTAGTAGCATTGTCTACTACAACAAGTATAAACCTGTTGCCTGAGGAGGTTGGAGGATCAAGGGGACCAACAATGTCAATCCCTACTCTCTCACATGGGACTCCCACAACTGGGAGAGGCACTAAAGGTGCCACATACTTGGAGCCAAGCTTACCAGAGGTCTGGCAGGTGTGGCAGCTCCTGCAGTGTTTTTCTACTTTGGCCCCATCTTTGGCCAATAAAGGTAGAGAGAGAGCCTTTCCTTAGTCTTCTTGAAACTCAAGTGACCAGCCAAAGGAATCTCGTGGGCTAACTGCAAGAACTGTTGTCTGTTCACTTGGGGTACTAGAAGTCGTTTGTAGTCTCCAGGTTCAGACTCGGTCGGTTCACTGAGGAAGAGGCCATCTTCCCAGTGCAACCTGTATTTCCCAGGCTCTTGCCCTTCAGCCTGAGCTTCGGCCTGGTGGCGAAGACCTTCTAGAGTTGGACATTCTCTCTGTCCCTTACTGAAGTCTGCCCTGTTGGGTCCACCTTCTGCCAGTAAAGACTGCAGCTCAGGATGGTCAACATTATCCAGATCTCCAACGAGTTCCTGGCCTTCCATTAGCTCTTCTTCAGAGTCTAATTCTACCACACATGGTTGTACCACCCTCTCAGCCTCAGCTGGAGGGGGAGTTACTGGTGTAACTTTGGACAACCAAGGGGAAGTTTTGGCTGCTGGTTTCTGTTTAGAAGTTTTAGGTTTCCCTTTCGCTTCTGATTTCTTTGAGACAGCAGCGGACAAATCCAGTGGAGCAGGAGTGATATCTTTCTTCATCATCTCCTGGGGAGTACCTCTCACGGTTCTCTCCGTTGCAGGTCTGGTTAGCTCCTGTAACCGTTTACTAGGAGGTCTGGGGTATGAGATACAACTCCGAGAGTTTTTAAATCGTTACCCAACAGAACTCGTCCTGGTACCTCACTTTGTATGCTGACAGGTATCTTCACAGTCATGTCATTACACTGGATGAGAACTGGTAATTGGGGAAGCATCTGCACAGGCCCTCCAGCTAACTTGGTGAGGCGTTGGGTGCCTTAGCAACATCCTCAGCCTGAAAAAAAGATTTATCCACCACAGTTATGCTGGCCCCAGTTTCCCTAATGGCAGGAGTTTCCTGGCCATTCACCTGGACACTGTCCTTATAATACTCTTTAATATTATCTGGGATAGAATTATAGACATCTAAATTCTGTTGTTCCCACAAACCCAGAGACACTAAAGAAACACTGGCTGAGACTCCAATGGGTTCATCAGCCAGCAGTAGAAAGTTTCCACTTGCCATTTGGACTTCCTCCTCTGGAGCGAAGGCTAAGGAGACAAGCTGGACCCCTGAAGGTTTACCCTTGCATCTGGGTTCTCCTTTCACATGGTCAGTAGAGCCACAAACAAAGCATTTCCAGAATGCTTTCTGGAATGGAGGCTTGTTCTGGCCTCCCTCTGCTTTGGCACCAGAAGGTACACTATTCTGCTGTGGTTTTCCTTGTGGCTTACCCTTATGGTTTTGTTTGGGGCCCTCTTTGGAATTTGAGTTATTAGAATTCTCCTTTGAGTCTTTTTTAGGCTGTTTCCCCTCATCCTTTTTCTGAGTTGCCCTAGAATCCTTATGAGTAGCCCTGTTGGCAACCCACAAGTCAGCAGCCTTAGCTAGCTTCCTGGAATCCAATTCCTTCGAATCAGCAAGTGCTGTCTGAGCTCTGGAAAACAGGCATCATAAATAGACTCCAACATAAAAAGATTCTTCATACCCTCATAAGTGTTCACCTTGTAACCCTTAATCCATCACTCGAAGTTTTTCAACCCTTCACTCACCCAGGTAGCCCAAGGGGTACCATCATGCTTTTTGAGGGGTCTTCCCAAATCTAGCTTCAAAGCTAGTTTCACACTTTCATACTCTTTCCTATCCTCCTCCCCCAACTCCATTACCACATCAGTTGCAACAGGGGGGGAGCCTAGAGAACAACCAGGTAAGTAGCTCATTTCCTGTGATGTTCTGGAGCCCATGATTGTACTCAAACAAACTCAGCCAATCCAACACATCCAACTTTGGTTCATACATACCAATTAATTCCTTAAGCATCCGGGGTCTTTTGGGACTGGAACTTCTAGAGGAGCCAGAGACAGAAGCAGTTTCGACAGACAACTTTTTCATTTCTAACTCATGCTTGAGCTCCATTTCTCTGAGCCTAAGAATGTGTTGCATTTCTTGGTGTTTCTGTTCAGTTTGAGCAGTAATCCTTCTGAATTCCAAGTCTATTTTCATTTTTTCTAGTGCAAGGACTTGAGGACTTAGTGTGGGACCTGCTATAGGCACAGTAGGTACAGCTGGTAAGGCAGACAGAGGAACAGGGGAGACAGTTTCATTAGCCTCCCCTTCCTCTTCAGCCTCTTCATCACTATCATCAGAACTTTGATTTAGATCAACACCATTACTGTTATCTACATTTGCTGGAGAAGTTGGTTCCTCTGAACCAGTACCCAGACTTTGGTTTTCCAGCAATCTCGCTATCAGTTCTATTTTCTTGCCTTTTACAGAAAGATTCTCTTGTCTACAGAGAGCTCTCAAACTCTCAGTATTTTTTCCTGACAAGGACTCCTGACTGTAAACTTCCATAGTAGATATGTTTTTAGAAAGTTGCTTTTTAGTGCTAAGCTTTTGTGGTTAGTTATCCTAAAGTGTTGAAAAGCACTCTAAACTGTATACTCGATACAAATCCCACTGCTGCCACCAGTGTTAGGCAGAAACCTGTGCAGTTCCCTCTGGGACCACTGCAAAAAGTTTAAGTCTACAGGAGTTAGCGGTAAACCCAATTGGTAGCAGTCTGCACCACCCAGATTTACTTGGTAGCTGTGGCGGAGCAGTCAGACCTCTCTCAAGATGAGGTAGGCCATATTTGGAGTATACAGGATAGGGCAATTTACACAGTAGAAAAAGCAGACACTGGTCAGAGCTTGGGTGTAAAGATATATAATTATTTATTTAATAACACATCTATGAAAACCACACTGGCACTAATATGGCAAACAACTTCAATCACAGTTACTATAAGTATATATCAATCCCATAACAATATTTCGACAAGTCTAGGTTCAAAGACACCACTTATTTGCAGACAGAGGTGAATGCTTTAACCTAGATGGCACTCTAGTATTCGTTAGAAAGGGAGAGAAAAAGGAAGGGTATGAAACCAACTCAGTACCAACACTTTTACGAAACAAATGCAAGGCGAGCAAGGCAGGGTCTACTGTAAGTCACAAAGTTCAGAGGCCAGGCCCACTCGGAGAGAGGCAAGGCTGTATGTCCCAAAAGTATCACAGCGGAAATGCACTTCAGGTCTTTGTAGAAAAATGTCACAGAAAGATTGGACCAGTTTTAGAACAAACGTTTAAGAAGGTCTGGAGGCGACCCAATGGAAAGGTAAGGATTTAAGACACCTCACGCTAACCATTTCAAGGGCAGCCAGGCGAACACAGTACCTTGCAAGTGAAGAGACAGCTCCGGCGGGGGCAGTTGTTCCTGGTGGTGGATGCATGTCGGGGCTTTGCCAGAAGATGAGAGGATCTCGTCATCGAGGAAAATTTGAAGATCGTTGCAACACCAGGGAAGAGACCAGCCGCGGAGTGCTCCGTCACATGTCACCACCTTTTGGTCGCGGTACAGTGGTTAGCGGCTATCCGGTTGCTGGTGTGCTCAGCACGGGCAATTCGATCACTACGTCCTGAAAGCGAAGAAAAAGCAAGAGACTAGTTGTTCCCACCAGTCAGGGGAAGAAGACTCTCCAGCAGGGAGATCTCCTCTGTCGTTGGGAAGTGGTGAGTCAGTTCAGCAGGGCTCCACCGGAGGTGTCGTCGTTGCAGGTCGGCTCAGCTTTACCCTCGTCGGATTCTTAGGTCCTGTGGCGACTTCTGAAGTTCCAGTCCCAAAAGCCCTGCTTTTATGCAGAAAACCCCCATTCATTCAGAATAGCTGTCAATCAAACATGCTAAGTGGTGAGCGGGGCGGCTCACCACTCGGGCCAATCACACCAGAGTGCGACTTGAGTTGGCAAGGCAACTCAGTCCAGGGTGACTAAACCCCCTCCCACACCCCCTGTGGTACCCAGACAGAATGGCACCACTCTGGAGGGCTTCTGTGCAGAAGCCCGCCAAAAGTGGAATAAAGGGCTCAACCTTTGGTTCGGAGTTACAGAGGCGAACACATACGCCATTTTAAAAACCGAGTTCTGGCAGAAAATACCAACCGGTGGATTTATTTAAGACAAATAAACCGGCGGTATGTTAGAGACTAATGTGAAAAAGTATTAGCCTCCAACAATGGGAAGAATCCCATAGGAATATATTCGCGGTCGAATATAAAAAGTAGTATCCACTACCACCAGCCAAAACTCGACGAGGGGGACGGGACAGTGCCCCCTCGAACAACAGACCCATGGGTAATCGAATTACCCCTACCAGTACGTCCACAATAGGATGGTTTGTACTAGTTCTGTTAGTAAATTTAGGTCTAGTAACTCCAATGGTGACTTTACATGCCCTGGGAGACAGTAGTCAGTCCCAGGGTATGGAGTCTATGGTGGGGATCCTCTAGGACACCCCAGTGTTACGGCACAGAGCGTGTGGTGTAACACCCATAGCAAAACACATGAGGCCCTATGGAATAAAAGACCCCATAACCCATAGAACACATTGACATTCAAAGAAATCAACCACATTTATGTCCAAGAGTGGGAGAAAAAGAGTCTCACTCTTGGCAGGATGAAAAAAACAAACTCCAGAAATCCAGCAAAGCTGCTGGGGGACTCATTAGGTTAGGAAATTCAGCCTAAACAGAGAATTCTCCCTAACACTCGCCCACCCAGACTAAGGGACAGGAGGATTTAATCCACTCCTGGATGAATCTCATACCTCCATACATCCTAGAGAGACCATCAGCATTTTGGTGGTGACACCCTGACCTGTGCTCAATGATGAAATCAAACCCTTGCAGGCAGATTGACCATCTCAGTAGTTTTGGGTTTTTCCCTTTCATTTGCATTAACCATCTCAAGGGTTGGTGGTCAGTCTGAATGACAAAAGTAGAACCATACAAGTATGGCCTAATCTTCTTCAGAGCCCACACGATAACAAAGCATTCTCTTTCGATTGTTGCCCACCTTGTTTCAGGATCCTTCAGCTTGCGGCTGATGAAGCAAACGGGGTGCTCCCTACCTTTCCCATCCAGTTGACTGAGTACGGCACCTATTCCTACATTGGAATCATCTGTCTGCACAATGAAAGTTTGGTGGTAATCAGGAGCTCTGAGTACTGGGGCTTGGCAAAGAGCCTTTTTCAGGTTTTCAAAGGCCTGATTGCACTCCTCGTTCCATCTAACCTTCTTAGGGAATTTTGGAGAGGAGATGACATTCAGAGGAGAAGCTATGGTCCCATAGTTCTCAATGAAATTCCTGTAATACCCAGTGAGACCTAAGAAGGCTCTCACCTGGGTCTGAGTAGTAGGTGTTGTCCAATTTTGCACAGCTTCAATCTTACTGAGCAAAGGCCTTATTTCTCCACCTCCTACCTCATGTCCAAGATAGACTACCTTACTCTGTCCAATTTGGCATTTACTCGCCTTTATGGTCAGATTGGCTCGTCCAAGAGCCTGCAAAACACCTCTTAGGGGGGTTACATGTTCTTCCCAGGAATTGCTGAACACTGCTATGTCATCCAAGTATGCCATGCAGAAGTCCTCCATCCCATTCAGAACCTGGTTTACCATCCGTTGAAATGTAGCAGGTGCATTTTTCAATCCAAAAGGCATTACCTTAAACTGGTATAAGCCAGCTGGGGTAGAAAATGCAGTTTTCTCCTTGGCATGGTCTGTCAGTGCTATTTGCCAATTGCCTGACGTCAAGTCAAATGTGCTGAGGAACTTGGCTGAACCAAGTCTATCCACCAACTCATCTGTTCTTGGCAAAAGGTGGGCATCAGTCTTGGTGACTGCATTAAGAGCTCTATAATCCACGCAGAATCTAAGTTCTTTAGATCCTGCCTTTGGTACTGTCTTGATATGGGCAAAATCTTCCTCGGGGCCAGCCCTTTGAGAGCAAAAAATACCCAATTCAGCCCAAAATACAGGTTCTATTGTGCTGAGCAGTGATCTCATGCTAGTGACAAATGACACCTTCAATAAGTTTTAGTATTTTATTCTAAACAGTGAATTTCATATACATTTGGGATTCAAGTTAGAGAAGATTACAAAGCATAAAACTTAGAGAAATGCAAAATATAGAGAAACATGGAACTTAGATAAACATAAAGAAATATAGAGAAACAGAGAAACACAGTCTTACGCCCCTTCAATCAGCACTGGGAGACCCAGGCCCTCATAAACTAGCTGTAACAAGCCCCGCTCAGAGGACAGCGCTGCTGGGTGCCGTCAGAGCTCCAAGTACGGGCACTTGATCTTGCTCGAACCAAGTCCACAGGTCGATCTCCCACCCGAGTCATGTGAGCATGTATATTTTATAATCTCGTGCTGCCCGTCCATGACGCACAGTTCCAGAACTTTCCCTGTGCAAAATATAGGCTGGCTCATGGAAAAAACCCAACTCTGTTCATTTCCACTGCTCCTTCTTCTGAGCCCCTCCCTGGCTCCCATCTGCGCGAAAGCTCAGGAATGTCTTATCAGTGCCTTCCCAGAGAAAAGGAGATTAGCTTAGGGGCCATGCAGGGCTACCGTTAGTGAGGCAGAATATTCTAAGGGAAGCAGGGATGTATTAACCCCATCTGCAAGCTCTAAAAGGCATGCACTCATAGCTTAGTGTTCATAGCGCTTAAGACTGGCTATCTAAGCGCTATATAGGTGCCATAATGTTCCAAACACTCCAAAAATACCTATTAGCTACAGAGCTAGGGCCCTCTCCCTGCCTGTCTATCAACAATGCATAATGTGACCTATCACTCATACTAGGCCTGCATATTCCTTGTAGCTCACTACTGCATAATGGAAGTGCTACAACAGACTACTGTCAGCATTTTTAGCACATACTTTGAATACACTATTGGCTTTCAGCGGCTAATGCTGTCATCTAAAGCCCTGATTGGCAAGGTTGCAATTTTGTGTATCACTACAGGTACTAACACAACTGGGCTAGACCATGGACTAGTAGAGGGCTCTATTACCCCGAGATCAAGCATCTTGCTGACCTCACCTTTGATGTGGGTCTTACACTTTCTGACATTCTGTATCCTCTGCTTTTGACTGGCAGACAGTCACCAGTGAGTAGGTCATGCTGGCCCCAAGGGGTCAAGCCTGGTGAAAGTGAGAACAGAGAGGCGAACTGATTCAACATAGATTTGCACTCTTCTTGTTGCTCAGGTGTCAGATTTGAAGAGAGATTTACTCCTTCAATTTTTTCGTCTAAAGGTAAGCCTCTGAGGAGATCCGGAAGAGCTTCACTCTCTTCTTCTTCCTCTGATGATGCTAGATGAAAAGCTCCTACATCAGGTCTCGAGACATACGCTTTGAGTCTGTTGGTGTGGAAGACTGTTGGAGCCTCCTTGGGATTGCCCAAGTCCACCAGATAGTTGACCTCTCCAAGTTTACCCACAACTCTGAAGGGTCCCATCCATTTGTCTTGCAAGGCCCTCTGCCTTGTTGGGATCATAACGAGAACTAGCTGGTCTTGAGTGAACTCAACCATGTTAGCCTTTTGATCATGCCAGTGCTTGACCAATGCTTGTCCAGCTTTCAAGTTATCACTTGCTTCCGCCATCATGTGCGACATTCTCCTCCGGAGACCTATCACGTAGTCAGTCACTCTGACTGGCTTGGGGGAAGGAGCACTCTCCAACCCCTTCTTAATCAGGGCCAATGGACCTCTGACGGGATGACCATAGAGAAGCTCAAAGGGAGAATAACCTACTCCCTCCTGAGGGACTTCTCTATAAGCAAAGAGAAGGCATAGCAGTAGAATGTCCCACTTTCGTTTAAGGGGTTCTTCTAAAGCACCTATCATGCTCTTCATGGTTCAGTTGAACCTTTCTACCAACCCATTGGTTTGTGGGTGGTAAGCTGTTGAGAACTTGTAAGTAACTCCACAGGTTTTCCACATGGCTTTCATGTAGTGGGACATAAAGTTTGACCCCCTGTCAGAGATTACTTCCTTAGGAAACCCGACCCTGGTAAAAATACCAAGGAGGGCCTTAGCCACAGCCGGAGCTGTAACAGTCCTCATAGGAATTGCCTCAGGGTACCTAGTAGCATGGTCTACTACAACAAGTATAAACCTGTTGCCTGAGGAGGTTGGAGGATCAAGGGGACCAACAATGTCAATCCCTACTCTCTCAAATGGGACTCCCACAACTGGGAGAGGCACTAAAGGTGCCACATTCTTGGAGCCAACCTTACCAGAGGTCTGGCAGGTGTGGCAGCTCCTGCAGTGTTTTTCTACTTCGGCCCCCATCTTTGGCCAATAAATGTAGAGAGAGATCCTTTCCTTAGTCTTCTTGAAACTCAAGTGACCAGCCAAATGACTCTCGTGGGCTAACTGCAAGAACTGTTGTCTGTTCTCTTGGGGTACTACAAGTCGTTTGTAGTCTCCAGGTTCAGACTTGGTCGGTTCACTGTAGAAGAGGCCATCTTCCCAGTTCAACCTGTATTTCCCAGGCTCTTGCCCTTCAGCCTGAGCTTCGGCCTGGTGGCCAAGACCTTCCAGAGTTGGACATTCTCTCTGTCCCTTACTGAAGTATGCCCTGTTGGGTCCACCTTCTGCCAGTAAAGACTGCAGCTCAGGATTGTCAACAGGATCCAGATCTCCAACGAGTTCCTGGCCTTCCATTAGCTCTTCTTCAGAGTCTAATTCTACCACACAGGGTTGTACCACCCTCTCAGCCTCAGCTGGAGGGGGAGTTACTGGTGTAACTTTGGACAACCGAGGGGAATTCCTTGTTGGCTGCACTGAAGTGCTGGCTGCTGGTTTCTGTTTAGAAGTGTTAGGTTTCCCTTTCGCTTCTGATTTCTTTGAGACAGCAGCGGACAAATCCAGTGGAGCAGGAGTGATATCTTTCTTCATCATCTCCTGGGGAGTACCTCTCATGGTTCTCTCCCTTGCAGGTCTGGTTAGCTCCTGTAACCGTTTACTAGGAGGTCTGGGGGTATGCGATACAACTCCGAGAGTTTTTAAATCGTTACCCAACAGAACTCGTCCTGATACCTCACTTTGTATGCTGACAGGTATCTTCACAGTCATGTCATTACACTGGATGAGAACTGGTAATTGGGGAAGCATCTGCACAGGCCCTCCAGCTAACTTGGTGAGGCGTTTGGGTGCCTTAGAAACATCCTCAGCCTGAAAAAAAGATTTATCCACCACAGTTATGCTGGCCCCAGTGTCCCTAATAGCAAGAGTTTCCTGGCCATTCACCTGGACACTGTCCTTATAATACTCTTTAGTATTATCTGGGATAGAATTATAGACATCTAAATTCTGTTGTTCCCACAATCCCAGAGACACTAAAGAAACACTGGCTGAGACTCCAATGGGTTTATCAGCCAGCAGTAGAAAGTTTCCACTTGCCATTTGGACTTCCTCCTCTGGAGCGAAGGCTAAGGAGACAAGCTGGACTCCAGGAGGTTTACCCTTGTATCTGGGATCTCCTTTCACATGGTCAGTAGATAACAAGGGGGGTCCTGGGAGACTCTCTGCCAGACATGAGTCCTGGTTACAAGAGCATTACCCAGAGTCTTTAGCTCACTATCTTTCACAGAGAAGAAATATCCCAAACATATCAGTCTTTGTCCTGCCCTGGGGCAGTCCAGCACCGAAATGCTAGGCAATTCTCCTCTGAACAAGAGTACCAACAGCAACCCCAGACACCTGTTTCGGTCTGGTTGAACCTCATCAGTAGGGTGTAGCTGTGCCTCTCTAAGAATAGTGAGCAAGGGGTCCACGTCTGGATTCCCCTAGTAACTTAGGGTGAAACCCAAAGTTACTTGAAATATGCAGATAACAAGGGGGGTCCTGGGAGACTCTCTGCCAGACATGAGTCCTGGTTACAAGAGCCTTACCCAGAGTCTTTAGCTCACTATCTTTCACAGAGAAGAAATATCCCAAACACATCAGTCTTTGTCCTGCCCTGGGGCAGTCCAGCACCGAAATGCTAGGCAATTCTCCTCTGAACAAGAGTACCAACAGCAACCCCAGACACGTGTTACGGTCTGGTTGAACCTCATCAGTAGGGTGTAGCTGTGCCTCTCTAAGAATAGTGAGCAAGGGGTCCACGTCTGGATTCCCCTAGTAACTTAGGGTGAAACCCAAAGTTACTTGAAATATGCAGATAACAAGGGGGTCCTGGGAGACTCTCTGCCAGACATGAGTCCTGGTTACAAGAGCCTTACCCAGAGTCTTTAGCTCACTATCTTTCACAGAGAAGAAATATCCCAAACATATCAGTCTTTGTCCTGCCCTGGGGCAGTCCAGCACCGAAATGCTAGGCAATTCTCCTCTGAACAAGAGTACCAACAGCAACCCCAGACACGTGTTTCGGTCTGGTTGAACCTCATCAGTAGGGTGTAGCTGTGCCTCTCTAAGAATAGTGAGCAAGAGGTCCACGTCTGGATTCCCCTAGTAACTTACGGTGAAACCCAAAGTTACTTGAAATATGCGGATAACAAGGGGGGTCCTGGGAGACTCTCTGCCAGACATGAGTCCTGGTTACAAGAGCCTTACCCAGAGTCTTTAGCTCACTATCTTTCACAGAGAAGAAATATCCCAAACATATCAGTCTTTGTCCTGCCCTGGGACAGTCCAGCACCGAAATGCTAGGCAATTCTCCTCTGAACAAGAGTACCAACAGAAACCCCAGACACGTGTTTCGGTCTGGTTGAACCTCATCAGTAGGGTGTAGCTGTGCCTCTCTAAGAATAGTGAGCAAGGGGTCCACGTCTGGATTCCCCTAGTAATTTAGGGTGAAACCCAAAGTTACTTGAAATATGCAGATAACAAGGGGGGTCCTGGGAGACTCTCTGCCAGACAAGAGTCCTGGCTACAAGAGCCTTACCCAGAGTCTTTAGCTCACTATCTTTCACAGAGAAGAAATATCCCAAACATATCAGTCTTTGTCCTGCCCTGGGGCAGTCCAGCACCGAAATGCTAGGCATTTCTCCTCTGAACAAGAGTACCAACAGCAACCCCAGACACGTGTTTCGAACTGGTTGAACCTCATCAGTAGGGTGTAGCTGTGCCTCTCTAAGAATAGTGAGCAAGGGGTCCACGTCTGGATTCCCCTAGTAACTTAGGGTGAAATATGCAGATAACAAGGGGGACCCCCCTTGTTAATTTGCATATTTAAGTAACTTTGGGTCTCACCCTAAGTTACTAGGGGAATCCAGACGTGGACCCCTTGCTCACTATTCTTAGAGAGGCACAGATCCACCCTACTGATGAGGTCCAACCAGACCGAAACACGTGTCTGGGGTTTCTGTTGGTACTCTTGTTCAGAGGAGAATTGCCTAACATTTCGGTGCTGGACTGCCCCAGGGCAGGACAAAGACTGATATGTTTGGGATATTTCTTCTCTGTGAAAGATAGTGAGCTAAAGACTCTGGGTAAGTCTCTCGTAACCAGGACTAATGTCTGGCAGAGGGACTCCGAGGACCCCCCTTGTTAATTTGCATATTTAAGTAACTTTGGGTCTCACCCTAAGTTACTAGGGGAATCCAGACGTGGACCCCTTGCTCACTATTCTTAGAGAGGCACAGATCCACCCTACTGATGAGGTCCAACCAGAACGAAACACGTGTCTGGGGTTTCTGTTGGTACTCTTGTTCAGAGGAGAATTGCCTAGCATTTCGGGGCTGGACTGCCCCAGGGCAGGACAAAGAGTGATATGTTTGGGATATTTCTTCTCTGTGAAAGATAGTGAGCTAAAGACTCTGGGCAAGTCTCTTGTAACCAGGACTAATGTCTGGCAGAGGCACTCCCAGGACCCCCCTTGTTAATTTGCATATTTAAGTAACTTTGGGTCTCACCCTAAATTACTAGGGGAATCCAGACGTGGACCCCTAGCTCACTATTCTTAGAGAGGCACAGATCCACCCTACTGATGAGGTCCAACCAGACCGAAACACGTGTCTGGGGTTTCTGTTGGTACTCTTGTTCAGAGGAGAATTGCCTAGCATTTCGGTGCTGGACTGCCCCAGGGCAGGACAAAGACTGATATGTTTGGGATATTTCTTCTCTGTGAAAGATAGTGAGCTAAAGACTCTGGGTAAGTCTGTCGTAACCAGGACTAATGTCTGGCAGAGGGACTCCCAGGACCCCCCTTGTTAATTTGCATATTTAAGTAACTTTGGGTCATACCCTACGTTACTAGGGGAATCCAGACGTGGACCCCTTGCTCACTATTCTTAGAGAGACACAGATCCACCCTACTGATGAGGTCCAACCAGACCGAAACACGTGTCTGGGGTTTCTGTTGGTACTCTTGTTCAGAGGAGAATTGCCTAGCATTTCGGTGATGGACTGCCCCAGGGCAGGACAAAGACTGATATGTTTGGGATATTTCTTCTCTGTGAAAGATAGTGAGCTAAAGACTCTGGGTAAGTCTCTCGTAACCAGGACTAATGTCTGGCAGAGGGACTCCCAGGACCCCCCTTGTTAATTTGCATATTTAAGTAACTTTGGGTCATACCCTACGTTACTAGGGGAATCCAGACGTGGACCCCTTGCCCACTATTCTTAGAGAGACACAGATCCACCCTACTGATGAGGTCCAACCAGACCGAAACACGTGTCTGGGGTTTCTGTTGGTACTCTTGTTCAGAGGAGAATTGCCTAGCATTTCGGTGCTGGACTGCCCCAGGGCAGGACAAAGACTGATATGTTTGGGATATTTCTTCTCTGTGAAAGATAGTAAGCTAAAGACTCTGGGTAAGTCTCTCGTAACCAGGACTAATGTCTGGCAGAGGGACTCCCAGGACCCCCCTTGTTAATTTGCATATTTAAGTAACTTTGGGTCTCACCCTAAGTTACTAGGGGAATCCAGACGTGGACCCCTTGCTCACTATTCTTAGAGAGGCACAGATCCACCCTAATGATGAGGTCCAACCAGACCGAAACACGTGTCTGGGGTTTCTGTTGGTACTCTTGTTCAGAGGAGAATTGCCTAGCATTTCGGTGCTGGACTGCCCCAGGGCAGGACAAAGACTGATATGTTTGGGATATTTCTTCTCTGTGAAAGATAGTGAGCTAAAGACTCTGGGTAAGTCTCTCGTAACCAGGACTAATGTCTGGCAGAGGGACTCCCAGGACCCCCCTTGTTAATTTACATGGTCACTAGAGCCACATACAAAGCATTTCCCGAATGCTTTCTGGAATGGTGGCTTGTTCTGGCCTCCGTCTGGTTTGGCACCAGAAGTTACACTATTCTGCTGTGGTTTTCCTTGTGGCTTACCCTTATGGTTTTGTTTGGGGCCCTCTTTGGAATTTGAGTTAGTAGAATTCTCTTTTGAGTCTTTTTTAGGCTGTTTCCCCTCATCCTTTTTCTGAGTTGCCCCAGAATCCTTATGAGTAGCCCTGTTGGCAACCCACAAGTCAGCAGCCCTAGCTAGCTTCCTGGAATCCAATTCCTTCGAATCAGCCAAGTGCTGTCTGAGTTCAGGAGAACAGGCATCATATATAGACTCCAACATAAAAAGATTCTTCATACCCTCATAGGTGTTCACCTTGTAACCCTTAATCCATCCCTCTAAGTTTTTCAACCCTTCACTCACCCAGGTAGCCCAAGGGGTACCATCATGCTTTTTGAGGGTTCTAAACCTCTTAAGATACTGGGAAGGGGTCTTCCCAAATCTAGCTATCAAAGCTAGTTTCACACTTTCATACTCTTTCCTATCCTCCTCCCCCAACTCCATTACCACATCAGTTGCAACAGGGGGGAGCCTAGAGAACAACCAGGTAGGTAGCTCATTACCTGTGATGTTCTGGAGCCCATGATTGTACTCAAACAAACTCAGCCAATCCAACACATCCAACTTTGGTTCATACATACCAATTAAGTCCTTAGGCATCCGGGGTCTTTTGGGACTGGAACTTCTAGAGGAGCCAGAGACAGAAGCAGTTTCGACAGACAACTTTTTCATTTCTAACTCATGCTTGAGCTCCATTTCTCTGAGCCCAAGAATTTGTTGCATTTCTTGGTGTTTCTGTTCAGTTTGAGCAGTAATCCTTCTGAATTCCAAGTCTATTTTCATCTTTTCTAGTTCAAGGACTTGAGGACTTAGTGTGGGACCTGCTATAGGCCCAGTAGGTACAGCTGGTAAGGCAGACAGAGGAACAGGGGAGACAGTTTCATTAGCCTCTCCTTCCTCTTCAGCCTCTTCATCACTATCATCAGAACTTTGATTTAGATCAACACCATTACTGTTATCTACATTTGCTGGAGAAGTTGGTTCCTCTGAACCAGTACCCAGACTTTGGTTTTCCAGCAATCTCGCTATCAGTTCTATTTTCTTGCCTTTTACAGAAAGATTATCTTGTCTACAGAGAGCTCTCAAACTCTCAGTATTTTTTCCTGACAAGGACTCCTGACTGTAAACTTCCATAGTAGACATGTTTTTAGAAAGTTGCTTTTTAGTGCTAAGCTTTGTGGTTAGTTATCCTAAAGTGTTGAAAAGCACTCTAAACTGTATACTTGATACAAATCCCACCGCTGCCACCAGTGTTAGGCAGAAACCTGTGCAGTTCCCTCTGGGACCACTGCAAAAAGTTTAAGTCTACAGGAGTTAGCGGTAAACCCAATTGGTAGCAGTCTGCACCACCCAGATTTACTTGGTAGCTGTGGCTGAGCAGTCAGACCTCTCTCAAGATGAGTTAGGCCGTATTTGGAGTATACAGGATAGGGCAATTTACACAGTAGAACAAGCAGACACTGATCAGAGCTTGGGTGTAAAGATATATAATTATTTATTTAAAAACACATCTATGAAAAACACACTGGCACTAATATGGCAAACAACTTCAATCACAGTTACTATAAGTATATATCAATCCCATAACAATATTTCGACAAGTCTAGGTTCAAAGACACCACTTATTTGCAGACAGAGATGAATGCTTTAACCTAGATGGCACTCTAGTATTCGTTAGAAAGTGAAAGAAAAAGGCAGGGTATGAAACCAACTCAGTACCAACACTTTTACGAAACAAATGCAAGGCGAGCAAGGCAGGGTCTACTCTAAGTCACAAAGTTCAGAGGCCAGGTCCACTCGGAGAGAGGCAAGGCTGTATGTCCCAAAAGTATCACAGCGGAAATGCACTTCAAGCCTTTGTAGCAAAATGTCACAGAAAGGTTGGACCAGTTTTAGAACAAACGTTTAAGAAGGTCTGGAGGCGACCCAATGGAAAGGTAAGGATTTATGACACCTCATGCTAACCGTTTCAAGGGCAGCCAGGTGGACACAGTACCTTGCAAGTGAAGAGACAGCTCCGGCTGGGGCAGTTGTTCCTGGTGGTGAATGCAAGTCGGGGCTTTGCCAGAAGATGAGAGGATCTCGTTGTCGAGGAAAAGTTGAAGATCGTTGCACCACCAGGGAAGAGACCAGCCGCGGAGTGCTCTGTCACAAGGCACCACCTTTTGGTCGCGGTACAGTGGTTAGCGGCTATCCGGTTGCCGGTGTGCTCAGCACGGGCAATTCGACCACTACGTCCTGGAAGTGAAGAAAAAGCAAGGAACTGGTTGTTCCCACCAGTCAGGGGAAGAAGACTCTCCAGCAGGGAGATCTACTCTGTCGTTGGGAAGTGGTGAGTCAGTTCAGCAGGGCTCCGCCGGAGGTGTCGTCGTTGCAGGTCGGCTCAGCTTTACCCTTGTCGGATTCTTAGGTCCTGTGGCGACTTCTGAAGTTCCAGTCCCAAAAGCCCTGCTTTTATGCAGAAAACCCCCATTCATTCAGCCTACCTGTCAATCAAACATGCTAAGTGGTGAGCGGGGCGGCTCACCACTCGGGCCAATCACACCAGAGTGCGACTTGAGTTGGCAAGGCAACTCAGTCCAGGGTGCCTAAATCCCCTCCCACACTCCCTGTGGTACCCAGACAGAATGGCACCACTCTGGAGGGCTTCTGTGCATAAGCCAGCCAAAAGTGGAACAAAGGGCTCAACCTTTGGTTCGGAGTTACAGAGGCGAACACATACGCCATTTTAAAAACCGAGTTCTGGCAGAAAATACCAACGGTGGATTTATTTAAGACAAATAAACCGGCGGTATGTTAGAGACTAATGTGAAAAAGTATTAGCCTCCAACAATGGGAAGAATCCCATAGGAATATATTCACGGTCGAATATAAAAAGTAGTATCCACTGCCACCAGCCAAAACTCGACGAGGGGAACGGGACAGTGCCCCCTCGAACAACAGACACATTACCCAGGGGTAATCGAATTACCCCTGCCAGTACGTCCACAATAGGATGGTTTGTACTAGTTCTGTTAGTAAATTTAGGTCTAGTAAAGCCAATGGTGACTTTACATGCCCTGGGAGACAGTAGTCAGTCCCAGGGTATGGAGTCCATGGTGGGGATCCTCTAGGACACCCCAGTGTTACGGCACGGAGGGTGCGGTGTAACACCCATAGCAAAACACAGGAGGCCCTATGGAGTAAAAGACCCCATAGCCCACAGAACACATTGACATTCAAAGAAATCAACCACATTTATGTCCAAGAGTGGGAGAAAAAGAGTCTCACTGTTGGCAGGATGAAAAAAACAAACTCCAGAAATCCAGCAAAGTTGCTGGGGGACTCACTAGGTTAGGAAATTCAGCCTAAACAGAGAATTCTCCCTAACACTCGCCCCCCCCAGACTAAGGGACAGGAGGATTTAATCCACTCCTGGATGAATCTCATACCTCTAGTCGATGATATACATCCTAGAGAGACCATCAGCATTTTGGTGGTGACACCATGACCTGTGCTCAATGGTGAAATCAAACCCTTGCTGGCAGATTGACCATCTCAGTAGTTTTGGGTTTTTCCCTTTCATTTGCATTAACCATCTCAAGGGTTGGTGGTCAGTCTGAACAGTCTGAATGACAAAAGTAGAACCATACAAGTATGGCCTAAACTTCTTCAGAGCCCACACGATAGCAAAGCATTCTCTTTCCATTGTTGCCCACCTTGTTTCAGGATCCTTCAGCTTGCGGCTGATGAAGCAAACGGGGTGCTCCCTACCTTTCCCATCCAGTTGACTGAGTATGGCACCTATTCCTACATTGGAAACATCTGTCTGCACAATGAAAGTTTGGTGGCAATCAGGAGCTCTGAGTACTGGGGCTTGGCAAAGAGCCTTTTTCAGGTTTTCAAAGGCCTGATTGCACTCCTCGTTCCATCTAACCTTCTTAGGGAATTTTGGAGAGGAGATGACATTCAGAGGAGAAGCTATGGTCCCATAGTTCTCAATGAAATTCCTGTAATACCCAGTGAGACCTAAGAAGGCTTTCACCTGGGTCTGAGTAGTAGGTGTTGTCCAATTTTGCACAGCTTCAATCTTACTGAGCAAAGGCCTTATTTCTCCACCTCCTACCTCATGTCCAAGATAGACTACCTTACTCTGTCCAATTTGGCATTTACTCGCCTTTATGGTCAGATTGGCTCGTCCAAGAGCCTGCAAAACACCTCTTAGGGGGGTTACATGTTCTTCCCAGGAATTGCTGAACACTGCTATGTCATCCAAGTATGCCATGCAGAAGTCCTCCATCCCATTCAGAACCTGGTTTACCATCCGTTGAAATGTAGCAGGTGCATTTTTCAATCCAAAAGGCATTACCTTAAACTGGTATAAGCCAGCTGGGGTAGAAAATGCAGTTTTCTCCTTGGCATGGTCTGTCAGGGCTATTTGCCAATTGCCTGACGTCAAGTCAAATGTGCTGAGGAACTTGGCTGAACCAAGTCTATCCACCAACTCATCTGTTCTTGGCAAAGGGTGGGCATCAGTCTTGGTGACTGCATTAAGAGCTCTATAATCCACGCAGAATCTAAGTTCTTTAGATCCTGCCTTTCGTACTAACACAACTGGGCTAGACCATGGACTAGTAGAGGGCTCTATTACCCCAAGATCAAGCAGCTTGCTGACCTCACCTTTGATGTGGGTTCTTACACTTTCTGACATTCTGTATCCTCTGCTTTTGACTGGCAGACAGTCACCAGTGAGTATGTCATGCTGGCCCCAAGGGATCAAGCCTGGTGAAAGTGAGAACAGAGAGGCAAACTGATTCCACATAGATTTGCACTCTTCTTGTTGCTCAGGTGTCAGATTTGAAGAGAGATTTACTCCTTCAATTTTTTCATCTAAAGGTAAGCCTCTGAGGAGATCCGGAAGAGCTTCACTCTCTTCTTCTTCCTCTTATGATGCTAGAAGGAACGCTCCTACATCAGGTCTCGAGACATACGCTTTGAGTCTGTTGGTGTGGAAGACTGTTGGAGCCTCCTTGGGATTGCCCAAGTCCACCAGATAGTTGACCTCTCCAAGTTTACCCACAACTCTGAAGGGTCCCATCCATTTGTCTTGCAAGGCCCTCTGCCTTGTTGGGATCATAACGAGAACTAGCTGGTCTTGAGTGAACTCAACCATGTTAGCCTTTTGATCATGCCAGTGCTTGACCAATGCTTGTCCAGCTTTCAAGTTATCACTTGCTTCCGCCATCATGTGCGACATTCTCCTCCGGAGACCTATCACGTAGTCAGTCACTCTGACTGGCTTGGGGGAAGGAGCACTCTCCAACCCCTTCTTAATCAGGGCCAATGGACCTCTGACGGGATGACCATAGAGAAGCTCAAAGGGAGAATAACCTACTCCCTCCTGAGGGACTTCTCTATAAGCAAAGAGAAGGCATAGCAGTAGAATGTCCCACTTTCGTTTAAGGGGTTCTTCTAAAGCACCTATCATGCTCTTCATGGTTCAGTTGAACCTTTCTACCAACCCATTGGTTTGTGGGTGGTAAGCTGTTGAGAACTTGTAAGTAACTCCACAGGTTTTCCACATGGCTTTCATGTAGTGGGACATAAAGTTTGACCCCCTGTCAGAGATTACTTCCTTAGGAAACCCGACCCTGGTAAAAATACCAAGGAGGGCCTTAGCCACAGCCGGAGCTGTAACAGTCCTCATAGGAATTGCCTCAGGGTACCTAGTAGCATGGTCTACTACAACAAGTATAAACCTGTTGCCTGAGGAGGTTGGAGGATCAAGGGGACCAACAATGTCAATCCCTACTCTCTCAAATGGGACTCCCACAACTGGGAGAGGCACTAAAGGTGCCACATTCTTGGAGCCAACCTTACCAGAGGTCTGGCAGGTGTGGCAGCTCCTGCAGTGTTTTTCTACTTCGGCCCCCATCTTTGGCCAATAAATGTAGAGAGAGATCCTTTCCTTAGTCTTCTTGAAACTCAAGTGACCAGCCAAATGACTCTCGTGGGCTAACTGCAAGAACTGTTGTCTGTTCTCTTGGGGTACTACAAGTCGTTTGTAGTCTCCAGGTTCAGACTTGGTCGGTTCACTGTAGAAGAGGCCATCTTCCCAGTTCAACCTGTATTTCCCAGGCTCTTGCCCTTCAGCCTGAGCTTCGGCCTGGTGGCCAAGACCTTCCAGAGTTGGACATTCTCTCTGTCCCTTACTGAAGTATGCCCTGTTGGGTCCACCTTCTGCCAGTAAAGACTGCAGCTCAGGATTGTCAACAGGATCCAGATCTCCAACGAGTTCCTGGCCTTCCATTAGCTCTTCTTCAGAGTCTAATTCTACCACACAGGGTTGTACCACCCTCTCAGCCTCAGCTGGAGGGGGAGTTACTGGTGTAACTTTGGACAACCGAGGGGAATTCCTTGTTGGCTGCACTGAAGTGCTGGCTGCTGGTTTCTGTTTAGAAGTGTTAGGTTTCCCTTTCGCTTCTGATTTCTTTGAGACAGCAGCGGACAAATCCAGTGGAGCAGGAGTGATATCTTTCTTCATCATCTCCTGGGGAGTACCTCTCATGGTTCTCTCCCTTGCAGGTCTGGTTAGCTCCTGTAACCGTTTACTAGGAGGTCTGGGGGTATGCGATACAACTCCGAGAGTTTTTAAATCGTTACCCAACAGAACTCGTCCTGATACCTCACTTTGTATGCTGACAGGTATCTTCACAGTCATGTCATTACACTGGATGAGAACTGGTAATTGGGGAAGCATCTGCACAGGCCCTCCAGCTAACTTGGTGAGGCGTTTGGGTGCCTTAGAAACATCCTCAGCCTGAAAAAAAGATTTATCCACCACAGTTATGCTGGCCCCAGTGTCCCTAATAGCAAGAGTTTCCTGGCCATTCACCTGGACACTGTCCTTATAATACTCTTTAGTATTATCTGGGATAGAATTATAGACATCTAAATTCTGTTGTTCCCACAATCCCAGAGACACTAAAGAAACACTGGCTGAGACTCCAATGGGTTTATCAGCCAGCAGTAGAAAGTTTCCACTTGCCATTTGGACTTCCTCCTCTGGAGCGAAGGCTAAGGAGACAAGCTGGACTCCAGGAGGTTTACCCTTGTATCTGGGATCTCCTTTCACATGGTCAGTAGATAACAAGGGGGGTCCTGGGAGACTCTCTGCCAGACATGAGTCCTGGTTACAAGAGCATTACCCAGAGTCTTTAGCTCACTATCTTTCACAGAGAAGAAATATCCCAAACATATCAGTCTTTGTCCTGCCCTGGGGCAGTCCAGCACCGAAATGCTAGGCAATTCTCCTCTGAACAAGAGTACCAACAGCAACCCCAGACACCTGTTTCGGTCTGGTTGAACCTCATCAGTAGGGTGTAGCTGTGCCTCTCTAAGAATAGTGAGCAAGGGGTCCACGTCTGGATTCCCCTAGTAACTTAGGGTGAAACCCAAAGTTACTTGAAATATGCAGATAACAAGGGGGGTCCTGGGAGACTCTCTGCCAGACATGAGTCCTGGTTACAAGAGCCTTACCCAGAGTCTTTAGCTCACTATCTTTCACAGAGAAGAAATATCCCAAACACATCAGTCTTTGTCCTGCCCTGGGGCAGTCCAGCACCGAAATGCTAGGCAATTCTCCTCTGAACAAGAGTACCAACAGCAACCCCAGACACGTGTTACGGTCTGGTTGAACCTCATCAGTAGGGTGTAGCTGTGCCTCTCTAAGAATAGTGAGCAAGGGGTCCACGTCTGGATTCCCCTAGTAACTTAGGGTGAAACCCAAAGTTACTTGAAATATGCAGATAACAAGGGGGTCCTGGGAGACTCTCTGCCAGACATGAGTCCTGGTTACAAGAGCCTTACCCAGAGTCTTTAGCTCACTATCTTTCACAGAGAAGAAATATCCCAAACATATCAGTCTTTGTCCTGCCCTGGGGCAGTCCAGCACCGAAATGCTAGGCAATTCTCCTCTGAACAAGAGTACCAACAGCAACCCCAGACACGTGTTTCGGTCTGGTTGAACCTCATCAGTAGGGTGTAGCTGTGCCTCTCTAAGAATAGTGAGCAAGAGGTCCACGTCTGGATTCCCCTAGTAACTTACGGTGAAACCCAAAGTTACTTGAAATATGCGGATAACAAGGGGGGTCCTGGGAGACTCTCTGCCAGACATGAGTCCTGGTTACAAGAGCCTTACCCAGAGTCTTTAGCTCACTATCTTTCACAGAGAAGAAATATCCCAAACATATCAGTCTTTGTCCTGCCCTGGGACAGTCCAGCACCGAAATGCTAGGCAATTCTCCTCTGAACAAGAGTACCAACAGAAACCCCAGACACGTGTTTCGGTCTGGTTGAACCTCATCAGTAGGGTGTAGCTGTGCCTCTCTAAGAATAGTGAGCAAGGGGTCCACGTCTGGATTCCCCTAGTAATTTAGGGTGAAACCCAAAGTTACTTGAAATATGCAGATAACAAGGGGGGTCCTGGGAGACTCTCTGCCAGACAAGAGTCCTGGCTACAAGAGCCTTACCCAGAGTCTTTAGCTCACTATCTTTCACAGAGAAGAAATATCCCAAACATATCAGTCTTTGTCCTGCCCTGGGGCAGTCCAGCACCGAAATGCTAGGCATTTCTCCTCTGAACAAGAGTACCAACAGCAACCCCAGACACGTGTTTCGAACTGGTTGAACCTCATCAGTAGGGTGTAGCTGTGCCTCTCTAAGAATAGTGAGCAAGGGGTCCACGTCTGGATTCCCCTAGTAACTTAGGGTGAAATATGCAGATAACAAGGGGGACCCCCCTTGTTAATTTGCATATTTAAGTAACTTTGGGTCTCACCCTAAGTTACTAGGGGAATCCAGACGTGGACCCCTTGCTCACTATTCTTAGAGAGGCACAGATCCACCCTACTGATGAGGTCCAACCAGACCGAAACACGTGTCTGGGGTTTCTGTTGGTACTCTTGTTCAGAGGAGAATTGCCTAACATTTCGGTGCTGGACTGCCCCAGGGCAGGACAAAGACTGATATGTTTGGGATATTTCTTCTCTGTGAAAGATAGTGAGCTAAAGACTCTGGGTAAGTCTCTCGTAACCAGGACTAATGTCTGGCAGAGGGACTCCGAGGACCCCCTTGTTAATTTGCATATTTAAGTAACTTTGGGTCTCACCCTAAGTTACTAGGGGAATCCAGACGTGGACCCCTTGCTCACTATTCTTAGAGAGGCACAGATCCACCCTACTGATGAGGTCCAACCAGAACGAAACACGTGTCTGGGGTTTCTGTTGGTACTCTTGTTCAGAGGAGAATTGCCTAGCATTTCGGGGCTGGACTGCCCCAGGGCAGGACAAAGAGTGATATGTTTGGGATATTTCTTCTCTGTGAAAGATAGTGAGCTAAAGACTCTGGGCAAGTCTCTTGTAACCAGGACTAATGTCTGGCAGAGGCACTCCCAGGACCCCCCTTGTTAATTTGCATATTTAAGTAACTTTGGGTCTCACCCTAAATTACTAGGGGAATCCAGACGTGGACCCCTAGCTCACTATTCTTAGAGAGGCACAGATCCACCCTACTGATGAGGTCCAACCAGACCGAAACACGTGTCTGGGGTTTCTGTTGGTACTCTTGTTCAGAGGAGAATTGCCTAGCATTTCGGTGCTGGACTGCCCCAGGGCAGGACAAAGACTGATATGTTTGGGATATTTCTTCTCTGTGAAAGATAGTGAGCTAAAGACTCTGGGTAAGTCTGTCGTAACCAGGACTAATGTCTGGCAGAGGGACTCCCAGGACCCCCCTTGTTAATTTGCATATTTAAGTAACTTTGGGTCATACCCTACGTTACTAGGGGAATCCAGACGTGGACCCCTTGCTCACTATTCTTAGAGAGACACAGATCCACCCTACTGATGAGGTCCAACCAGACCGAAACACGTGTCTGGGGTTTCTGTTGGTACTCTTGTTCAGAGGAGAATTGCCTAGCATTTCGGTGATGGACTGCCCCAGGGCAGGACAAAGACTGATATGTTTGGGATATTTCTTCTCTGTGAAAGATAGTGAGCTAAAGACTCTGGGTAAGTCTCTCGTAACCAGGACTAATGTCTGGCAGAGGGACTCCCAGGACCCCCCTTGTTAATTTGCATATTTAAGTAACTTTGGGTCATACCCTACGTTACTAGGGGAATCCAGACGTGGACCCCTTGCCCACTATTCTTAGAGAGACACAGATCCACCCTACTGATGAGGTCCAACCAGACCGAAACACGTGTCTGGGGTTTCTGTTGGTACTCTTGTTCAGAGGAGAATTGCCTAGCATTTCGGTGCTGGACTGCCCCAGGGCAGGACAAAGACTGATATGTTTGGGATATTTCTTCTCTGTGAAAGATAGTAAGCTAAAGACTCTGGGTAAGTCTCTCGTAACCAGGACTAATGTCTGGCAGAGGGACTCCCAGGACCCCCCTTGTTAATTTGCATATTTAAGTAACTTTGGGTCTCACCCTAAGTTACTAGGGGAATCCAGACGTGGACCCCTTGCTCACTATTCTTAGAGAGGCACAGATCCACCCTAATGATGAGGTCCAACCAGACCGAAACACGTGTCTGGGGTTTCTGTTGGTACTCTTGTTCAGAGGAGAATTGCCTAGCATTTCGGTGCTGGACTGCCCCAGGGCAGGACAAAGACTGATATGTTTGGGATATTTCTTCTCTGTGAAAGATAGTGAGCTAAAGACTCTGGGTAAGTCTCTCGTAACCAGGACTAATGTCTGGCAGAGGGACTCCCAGGACCCCCCTTGTTAATTTACATGGTCACTAGAGCCACATACAAAGCATTTCCCGAATGCTTTCTGGAATGGTGGCTTGTTCTGGCCTCCGTCTGGTTTGGCACCAGAAGTTACACTATTCTGCTGTGGTTTTCCTTGTGGCTTACCCTTATGGTTTTGTTTGGGGCCCTCTTTGGAATTTGAGTTAGTAGAATTCTCTTTTGAGTCTTTTTTAGGCTGTTTCCCCTCATCCTTTTTCTGAGTTGCCCCAGAATCCTTATGAGTAGCCCTGTTGGCAACCCACAAGTCAGCAGCCCTAGCTAGCTTCCTGGAATCCAATTCCTTCGAATCAGCCAAGTGCTGTCTGAGTTCAGGAGAACAGGCATCATATATAGACTCCAACATAAAAAGATTCTTCATACCCTCATAGGTGTTCACCTTGTAACCCTTAATCCATCCCTCTAAGTTTTTCAACCCTTCACTCACCCAGGTAGCCCAAGGGGTACCATCATGCTTTTTGAGGGTTCTAAACCTCTTAAGATACTGGGAAGGGGTCTTCCCAAATCTAGCTATCAAAGCTAGTTTCACACTTTCATACTCTTTCCTATCCTCCTCCCCCAACTCCATTACCACATCAGTTGCAACAGGGGGGAGCCTAGAGAACAACCAGGTAGGTAGCTCATTACCTGTGATGTTCTGGAGCCCATGATTGTACTCAAACAAACTCAGCCAATCCAACACATCCAACTTTGGTTCATACATACCAATTAAGTCCTTAGGCATCCGGGGTCTTTTGGGACTGGAACTTCTAGAGGAGCCAGAGACAGAAGCAGTTTCGACAGACAACTTTTTCATTTCTAACTCATGCTTGAGCTCCATTTCTCTGAGCCCAAGAATTTGTTGCATTTCTTGGTGTTTCTGTTCAGTTTGAGCAGTAATCCTTCTGAATTCCAAGTCTATTTTCATCTTTTCTAGTTCAAGGACTTGAGGACTTAGTGTGGGACCTGCTATAGGCCCAGTAGGTACAGCTGGTAAGGCAGACAGAGGAACAGGGGAGACAGTTTCATTAGCCTCTCCTTCCTCTTCAGCCTCTTCATCACTATCATCAGAACTTTGATTTAGATCAACACCATTACTGTTATCTACATTTGCTGGAGAAGTTGGTTCCTCTGAACCAGTACCCAGACTTTGGTTTTCCAGCAATCTCGCTATCAGTTCTATTTTCTTGCCTTTTACAGAAAGATTATCTTGTCTACAGAGAGCTCTCAAACTCTCAGTATTTTTTCCTGACAAGGACTCCTGACTGTAAACTTCCATAGTAGACATGTTTTTAGAAAGTTGCTTTTTAGTGCTAAGCTTTGTGGTTAGTTATCCTAAAGTGTTGAAAAGCACTCTAAACTGTATACTTGATACAAATCCCACCGCTGCCACCAGTGTTAGGCAGAAACCTGTGCAGTTCCCTCTGGGACCACTGCAAAAAGTTTAAGTCTACAGGAGTTAGCGGTAAACCCAATTGGTAGCAGTCTGCACCACCCAGATTTACTTGGTAGCTGTGGCTGAGCAGTCAGACCTCTCTCAAGATGAGTTAGGCCGTATTTGGAGTATACAGGATAGGGCAATTTACACAGTAGAACAAGCAGACACTGATCAGAGCTTGGGTGTAAAGATATATAATTATTTATTTAAAAACACATCTATGAAAAACACACTGGCACTAATATGGCAAACAACTTCAATCACAGTTACTATAAGTATATATCAATCCCATAACAATATTTCGACAAGTCTAGGTTCAAAGACACCACTTATTTGCAGACAGAGGTGAATGCTTTAACCTAGATGGCACTCTAGTATTCGTTAGAAAGTGAAAGAAAAAGGCAGGGTATGAAACCAACTCAGTACCAACACTTTTACGAAACAAATGCAAGGCGAGCAAGGCAGGGTCTACTCTAAGTCACAAAGTTCAGAGGCCAGGTCCACTCGGAGAGAGGCAAGGCTGTATGTCCCAAAAGTATCACAGCGGAAATGCACTTCAAGCCTTTGTAGCAAAATGTCACAGAAAGGTTGGACCAGTTTTAGAACAAACGTTTAAGAAGGTCTGGAGGCGACCCAATGGAAAGGTAAGGATTTATGACACCTCATGCTAACCGTTTCAAGGGCAGCCAGGTGGACACAGTACCTTGCAAGTGAAGAGACAGCTCCGGCTGGGGCAGTTGTTCCTGGTGGTGAATGCAAGTCGGGGCTTTGCCAGAAGATGAGAGGATCTCGTTGTCGAGGAAAAGTTGAAGATCGTTGCACCACCAGGGAAGAGACCAGCCGCGGAGTGCTCTGTCACAAGGCACCACCTTTTGGTCGCGGTACAGTGGTTAGCGGCTATCCGGTTGCCGGTGTGCTCAGCACGGGCAATTCGACCACTACGTCCTGGAAGTGAAGAAAAAGCAAGGAACTGGTTGTTCCCACCAGTCAGGGGAAGAAGACTCTCCAGCAGGGAGATCTACTCTGTCGTTGGGAAGTGGTGAGTCAGTTCAGCAGGGCTCCGCCGGAGGTGTCGTCGTTGCAGGTCGGCTCAGCTTTACCCTTGTCGGATTCTTAGGTCCTGTGGCGACTTCTGAAGTTCCAGTCCCAAAAGCCCTGCTTTTATGCAGAAAACCCCCATTCATTCAGCCTACCTGTCAATCAAACATGCTAAGTGGTGAGCGGGGCGGCTCACCACTCGGGCCAATCACACCAGAGTGCGACTTGAGTTGGCAAGGCAACTCAGTCCAGGGTGCCTAAATCCCCTCCCACACTCCCTGTGGTACCCAGACAGAATGGCACCACTCTGGAGGGCTTCTGTGCATAAGCCAGCCAAAAGTGGAACAAAGGGCTCAACCTTTGGTTCGGAGTTACAGAGGCGAACACATACGCCATTTTAAAAACCGAGTTCTGGCAGAAAATACCAACGGTGGATTTATTTAAGACAAATAAACCGGCGGTATGTTAGAGACTAATGTGAAAAAGTATTAGCCTCCAACAATGGGAAGAATCCCATAGGAATATATTCACGGTCGAATATAAAAAGTAGTATCCACTGCCACCAGCCAAAACTCGACGAGGGGAACGGGACAGTGCCCCCTCGAACAACAGACACATTACCCAGGGGTAATCGAATTACCCCTGCCAGTACGTCCACAATAGGATGGTTTGTACTAGTTCTGTTAGTAAATTTAGGTCTAGTAAAGCCAATGGTGACTTTACATGCCCTGGGAGACAGTAGTCAGTCCCAGGGTATGGAGTCCATGGTGGGGATCCTCTAGGACACCCCAGTGTTACGGCACGGAGGGTGCGGTGTAACACCCATAGCAAAACACAGGAGGCCCTATGGAGTAAAAGACCCCATAGCCCACAGAACACATTGACATTCAAAGAAATCAACCACATTTATGTCCAAGAGTGGGAGAAAAAGAGTCTCACTGTTGGCAGGATGAAAAAAACAAACTCCAGAAATCCAGCAAAGTTGCTGGGGGACTCACTAGGTTAGGAAATTCAGCCTAAACAGAGAATTCTCCCTAACACTCGCCCCCCCCAGACTAAGGGACAGGAGGATTTAATCCACTCCTGGATGAATCTCATACCTCTAGTCGATGATATACATCCTAGAGAGACCATCAGCATTTTGGTGGTGACACCATGACCTGTGCTCAATGGTGAAATCAAACCCTTGCTGGCAGATTGACCATCTCAGTAGTTTTGGGTTTTTCCCTTTCATTTGCATTAACCATCTCAAGGGTTGGTGGTCAGTCTGAACAGTCTGAATGACAAAAGTAGAACCATACAAGTATGGCCTAAACTTCTTCAGAGCCCACACGATAGCAAAGCATTCTCTTTCCATTGTTGCCCACCTTGTTTCAGGATCCTTCAGCTTGCGGCTGATGAAGCAAACGGGGTGCTCCCTACCTTTCCCATCCAGTTGACTGAGTATGGCACCTATTCCTACATTGGAAACATCTGTCTGCACAATGAAAGTTTGGTGGCAATCAGGAGCTCTGAGTACTGGGGCTTGGCAAAGAGCCTTTTTCAGGTTTTCAAAGGCCTGATTGCACTCCTCGTTCCATCTAACCTTCTTAGGGAATTTTGGAGAGGAGATGACATTCAGAGGAGAAGCTATGGTCCCATAGTTCTCAATGAAATTCCTGTAATACCCAGTGAGACCTAAGAAGGCTTTCACCTGGGTCTGAGTAGTAGGTGTTGTCCAATTTTGCACAGCTTCAATCTTACTGAGCAAAGGCCTTATTTCTCCACCTCCTACCTCATGTCCAAGATAGACTACCTTACTCTGTCCAATTTGGCATTTACTCGCCTTTATGGTCAGATTGGCTCGTCCAAGAGCCTGCAAAACACCTCTTAGGGGGGTTACATGTTCTTCCCAGGAATTGCTGAACACTGCTATGTCATCCAAGTATGCCATGCAGAAGTCCTCCATCCCATTCAGAACCTGGTTTACCATCCGTTGAAATGTAGCAGGTGCATTTTTCAATCCAAAAGGCATTACCTTAAACTGGTATAAGCCAGCTGGGGTAGAAAATGCAGTTTTCTCCTTGGCATGGTCTGTCAGGGCTATTTGCCAATTGCCTGACGTCAAGTCAAATGTGCTGAGGAACTTGGCTGAACCAAGTCTATCCACCAACTCATCTGTTCTTGGCAAAGGGTGGGCATCAGTCTTGGTGACTGCATTAAGAGCTCTATAATCCACGCAGAATCTAAGTTCTTTAGATCCTGCCTTTCGTACTAACACAACTGGGCTAGACCATGGACTAGTAGAGGGCTCTATTACCCCAAGATCAAGCAGCTTGCTGACCTCACCTTTGATGTGGGTTCTTACACTTTCTGACATTCTGTATCCTCTGCTTTTGACTGGCAGACAGTCACCAGTGAGTATGTCATGCTGGCCCCAAGGGATCAAGCCTGGTGAAAGTGAGAACAGAGAGGCAAACTGATTCCACATAGATTTGCACTCTTCTTGTTGCTCAGGTGTCAGATTTGAAGAGAGATTTACTCCTTCAATTTTTTCATCTAAAGGTAAGCCTCTGAGGAGATCCGGAAGAGCTTCACTCTCTTCTTCTTCCTCTTATGATGCTAGAAGGAACGCTCCTACATCAGGTCTCGAGACATACGCTTTGAGTCTGTTGGTGTGGAAGACTGTTGGAGCCTCCTTGGGATTGCCCAAGTCCACCAGATAGTTGACCTCTCCAAGTTTACCCACAACTCTGAAGGGTCCCATCCATTTGTCTTGCAAGGCCCTCTGCCTTGTTGGGATCATAACGAGAACTAGCTGGTCTTGAGTGAACTCAACCATGTTAGCCTTTTGATCATGCCAGTGCTTGACCAATGCTTGCCCAGCTTTCAAGTTATCACTTGCTTCCGCCATCATGTGCGACATTCTCCTCCGGAGACCTATCATGTAGTCAGTCACTCTGACTGGCTTGGGGGAAGGAGCACTCTCCAACCCCTCCTTAATCAGGGCCAATGGACCTCTGACGGGATGACCATAGAGAAGCTCAAAGGGAGAATAACCTACTCCCTCCTGAGGGACTTCTCTATAAGCAAAGATAAGGCATGGCAGTAGAAGGTCCCACTTTCGTTTAAGGGGTTCTTCTAAAGCACCTATCATGCTCTTCATGGTTCGGTTGAAACTTTCTACCAACCCATTGGTTTGTGGGTGGTAAGCTGTTGAGAACTTGTAAGTAACTCCACAGGTTTTTCACATGGCTTTCATGTAGTGGAACATAAAGTTTGACCCCCTGTCAGAGATTACTTCCTTAGGAAACCCGACCCTGGTAAAAATACCCAGGAGGGCCTTAGCCACAGCCGGAGCTGTAACACTCCTCATAGGAATTACCTGAGGGTACCTAGTAGCATGGTCTACTACAACAAGTATAAACCTGTTGACTGAGGAGGTTGGAGGATCAAGGGGACCAACAATGTCAATCCCTACTCTCTCAAATGGGACTCCCACAACAGGGAGAGGCACTAAAGGTGCCACATTCTTGGAGCCAACCTTACCAGAGGTCTGGCAGGTGTGGCAGCTCCTGCAGTGTTTTTCTACTTTGGCCCCCATCTGTGGCCAATAAAAGTAGAGAGAGAGCCTTTCCTTAGTCTTCTTGAAACTCAAGTGACCAGCCATAGGAATCTCGTGGGCTAACTGCAAGAACTGTTGTCTGTTCTCTTGGGGTACTACAAGTCGTTTGTAGTCTCCAGGTTCAGACTCGGTCGGTTCACTGTAGAAGAGGCCATCTTCCCAGTGCAACCTGTATTTCCCAGGCTCTTGCCCTTCAGCCTGAGCTTCGTCCTGGTGGCGAAGACCTTCCAGAGTTGGACATTCTCTCTGTCCCTTACTGAAGTCTGCCCTGTTGGGTCCACCTTCTGCCAGTAAAGACTGCAGCTCAGGATGGTCAACAGGATCCAGATCTCCAACGAGTTCCTGGCCTTCCATAAGCTCTTCTTCAGAGTATAATTCTACCACACAGGGTTGTACCACCCTCTCAGCCTCAGCTGGAGGGGGAATTACTGGTGTAACTTTGGACAACCGAGGGGAAGTCCTTGTTGGCTGCACTGAAGTGCCGGCTGCTGGTTTCTGTTTAGAAGTTTTAGGTTTCCCTTTCGCTTCTGATTTCTTTGAGACAGCAGCGGACAAATCCAGTGGAGCAGGAGTGATATCTTTCTTCATCATCTCCTGGGGAGTACCTCTCATGGTTCTCTCCCTTGCAGGTCTGGTTAGCTCCTGTAACCGTTTACTAGGAGGTCTGGGGGTATGAGAGACAACTCCGAGAGTTTTTAAATAGTTACCCAAAAGAACTCGTCCTGGTACCTCACTTTGTATGCTGACAGGTATCTTCACAGTCATGTCATTACACTGGATGAGAACTGGTAATTGGGGAAGCATCTGTACAGGCCCTCCAGCTAACTTGGTGAGGCCTTTGGGTGCCTTAGCAACATCCTCAGCCTGAAAAAAAGATTTATCCACCACAGTTATGCTGGCCCCAGTTTCCCTAATGGCAGGAGTTTCCTCGCCATTCACCTGGACACTGTCCTTATAATACTCTTTAGTATTATCTGGGATAGAATTATAGACATCTAAATTCTGTTGTTCCCACAAACCCAGAGACACTAAAGAAACACTGGCTGAGACTCCAATGGGTTCATCAGCCAGCAGTAGAAAGTTTCCACTTGCCATTTGGACTTCCTCCTCTGGAGCGAAGGCTAAGGAGACAAGCTGGACCCCTGAAGGTTTACCCTTGCATCTGGGATCTCCTTTCACATGGTCAGTAGAGCCACAAACAAAGCATTTCCCGAATGCTTTCTGGAATGGTGGCTTGTTCTGGCCTCCCTCTGGTTTGGCACCAGAAGGTACACTATTCTGCTGTGGTTTTCCTTGTGGCTTACCCTTATGGTTTTGTTGGGGGCCCTCTTTGGAATTTGAGTTATTAGAATTCTCTTTTGAGTCTTTTTTAGGCAGTTTCCCCTCATCCTTTTTCTGAGTTGCCCCAGAATCCTTATGAGTAGCCCTGTTGGCAACCCACAAGTCAGCAGCCTTAGCTAGCTTCCTGGAATCCAATTCCTTCGATTCAGCCAAGTGCTGTCTGAGCTCAGGAGAACAGGCATCATAAATAGACTCCAACATAAAAAGATTCTTCATACCCTCATAAGTGTTCACCTTGTAACCCTTAATCCATCCCTCTAAGTTTTCAACCCTTCACTCACCCAGGTAGCACAAGGGGTACCATCATGCTTTTTGAGAGTTCTAAACCTCTTAAGATACTGGGAAGGGGTCTTCCCAAATATAGCTATCAAAGCTAGTTTCACACTTTCATACTCTTTCCTATCCTCCTCCCCCAACTCCATTACCACATCAGTTGCAACAGGGGGGAGCCTAGAGAACAACCAGGTAAGTAGCTCATTACCTGTGATGTTCTGGAGCCCATGATTGTACTCAAACAAACTCAGCCAATCCAACACATCCAACTTTGGTTCATACATACCAATTAATTCCTTAGGCATCCGGGGTCTTTTGGGACTGGAACTTCTAGAGGAGCCAGAGACAGAAGCAGTTTCGACAGACAACTTTTTCATTTCTAACTCATGCTTGAGCTCCATTTCTCTGAGCCTAAGAATGTGTTGCATTTCTTGGTGTTTCTGTTCTGTTTGAGCAGTAATCCTTCTGAATTCCAAGTCTATTTTCATTTTTTCTAGTTCAAGGACTTGAGGACTTAGTGTGGGACCTGCTATAGGCCCAGTAGGTACAGCTGGTAAGGCAGACAGAGGAACAGGGGAGACAGTTTCATTAGCCTCTCCTTCCTCTTCAGCCTCTTCATCACTATCATCAGAACTTTGATTTAGATCAACACCATTACTGTTATCTACATTTGCTGGAGAAGTTGGTTCCTCTGAACCAGTACCCAGACTTTGGTTTTCCAGCAATCTCGCTATCAGTTCTATTTTCTTGCCTTTTACAGAAAGATTCTCTTGTCTACAGAGAGCTCTCAAACTCTCAGTATTTTTTCCTGACAAGGACTCCTGACTGTAAACTTCCATAGTAGACATGTTTTTAGAAAGTTGCTTTTTAGTGCTAAGCTTTGTGGTTAGTTATCCTAAAGTGTTGAAAAGCACTCTAAACTGTATACTCGATACAAATCGCACCGCTGCCACCAGTTTAGGCAGAAACCTGTGCAGTTCCCTCTGGGACCACTGCAAAAAGTTTAAGTCTACAGGAGTTAGCAGTAAACCCAATTGGTAGCAGTCTGCACCACCTAGATTTACTTGGTAGCTGTGGCTGAGCAGTCAGACCTCTCTCAAGACGAGTTAGCCCGTATTTGGAGTATACAGATAGGGCAATGTACACAGTAGAACAAGCAGACACTGATCAGAGCTTGGGTGTAAAGATATATAATTATTTATTTAAAAACACATCTATGAAAAACACACTGGCACTAATATGGCAAACAACTTCAATCACAGTTACTATAAGTATATATCAATCCCATAACAATATTTCGACAAGTCTAGGTTCAAAGACACCACTTATTTGCAGACAGAGGTGAATGCTTTAAACTAGATGGCACTCTAGTATTCGTTAGAAAGGGAGAGAAAAAGGCAGGGTATGAAACCAACTCAGTACCAACACTTTTACGAAACAAATGCAAGTCGTGCAAGGCAGGGTCTACTGTAAGTCACAAAGTTCAGAGGCCAGGCCCACTCGGAGAGAGGCAAGGCTGTATGTCCCAAAAGTATCACAGCGGAAATGCACTTCAAGTCTTTGTAGCAAAATGTCACAGAAAGGTTGGACCAGTTTTAGAACAAACGTTTAAGAAGGTCTGGAGGCGACCCAATGGAAAGGTAAGGATTTAAGACACCTCCTCACGCTAACCATTTCAAGGGCAGCCAGGCGAACACAGTACCTTGCAAGTGAAGAGACAGCTCCGGCGGGGGCAGTTGTTCCTGGTGGTGGATGCAAGTCGGGGCTTTGCCAGAAGATGAGAGGATCTCGTCGTGGAGGAAAAGTTGAAGATCGTTGCACCACCAGGGAATAGACCAGCCGCGGAGTGCTCCGTCACAAGGCACCACCTTTTGGTCACGGTACAGTGGTTAGCGGCTATCCGGTTGCCGGTGTGCTCAGCATGGGCAATTCGACCACTACGTCCTGGAAGCGAAAAAAAAGCAAGGGACTGGTTGTTTCCACCAGTCAGGGGAAGAAGACTCTCCAGCAGGGAGATCTCCTCTGTCGTTGGGAAGTGGTGAGTCAGTTCAGCAGGGCTCCACCGGAGGTGTCGTCGTTGCAGGTCGGCTCAGCTTTACCCTCGTCGGATTCTTAGGTCCTGTGGCGACTTCTGAAGTTCCAGTCCCAAAAGCCCTGCTTTTATGCAGAAAACCCCCATTCATTCAGCCTAGCTGTCAATCAAACATGCTAAGTGGTGAGCGGGGTGGCTCACCATTCAGGCCAATCACACCAGAGTGCGACTTGAGTTGGCAAGGCAACTCAGTCCAGGGTGCCTAAACCCCCTCCCACACCCCTGTGGTACCCAGACAGAATGGCACCACTCTGGAGGGCTTCTGTGCAGAAGCCCGCCAAAAGTGGAACAAAGGCCTCAACCTTTGGTTCGGAGTTACAGAGGCGAACACATACGCCATTTTAAAAACCGAGTTCTGGCAGAAAATACCAACCAGTGGATTTATTTAAGACAAATAAACCGGCGGTATGTTAGAGACTAATGTGAAAAAGTATTAGCCTCCAACAATGGGAAGAATCCCATAACAATATATTTGCGGTCGAATATAAAAAGTAGTATCCACTGCCACCAGCCAAAACTCGACGAGGGGGACGGGAGAGTGCCCCCTCGAACAACAGACCCTGGAGTAATCGAATTACCCCTACCAGTACGTCCACAATAGGATGGTTTGCACTAGTTCTGTTAGTAAATTTAGGTCTAGTAAAGCCAATGGTGACTTTACATGCCCTGGGAGACAGTAGTCAGTCCCAGGGTATGGAGTCTATGGAGGGGATCCTCTAGGACACCCCAGTGTTACTGCACGGAGGGTGCGGTGTATCACCCATAGCAAAACACATGAGGCCCTATGGAGTAAAAGACCCCATAGCCCATAGAACACATTGACATTCAAAGAAATCAACCACATATATGTCCAAGAGTGGGAGAAAAAGAGTCTCATTCTTGGCAGGATGAATAAAACAATCTCCAGAAATCCAGCACAGCTGCTGGGGGACTCACTAGGTTAGGAAATTCAGCCTAAACAGAGAATTCTCCCTAACAGCTGCCATCTTGATTGTGGGGAGGCAACAGGAAGCCCCTCCGTGTTGCCTTCCTCACCCCCACCCTCTCTCCTCCCCCCAAAGGATACCAACCGTTCCCCTACCTCCTCCCTCCATACCAACTTACCTGCTGAACAGGAGGTTTCTGGTCCAGTCCCAGTGCTCCCTCCTGTTCTCGTGCCCTCCATGGAAATAGAAAAGGGACTACGTCCATTTTCTATTTACTAGATTGGGGCCAACTCGTTTGAACATAATTTCATGGGAGATTGGGCTCATGCAATATGCACAGAGCCTGTCCCCAAGAAGATAAAAAAAGATTTGCATCTCGGACAGAGGCTCAGGGTGCGAATACAAATCACCCTCTTGTCTGGGGTGGCATGTACATGGCAGGTAAGTGCCCTAAGCACTCGGTGAAGCCCTGTTGAATTTATTTTTAAACATGTCACACTCATCTCAATGTCTAAGTTACTGGCCACTCCATGGAGCAGTTGTTATTGCTGCACAAGAACTATGAAATTGTAGGGGATATTAATATGGGCTTAAAGCCTTCTGTAGTGGGATATACTAGACAATCAATGCCCATAGACAAAATTAAAAGCCAGTGCAAAGTGATGGCCTTTATTTTGGTATGTAGTGCTTTTAACAGCTGGTATAGCCTACTACAGCATGCTTTAAGGCTGTTAGGACCCGAGCAGTATGCAGGGTCCTTTTATTTTTGAATGATAAAGTTACATGCACTCCAAACATAATGCTCTTGGAGCACAAATATGTTTCCTTCATTTAAGAAAAGAATAGATGTCCACCATAGAAAATGAAAGGGAGCTCCTTCACAAATCAAAGCACCCCTTTCTATTTCTACTGCGGCCCAATAGAGAGCAGCACAGCTGCAGAAGCCAATAAGTGAAGTGCAGGGAGCAATGCCACCACCGCTGTCAGACAGGTACGCAAAATAAAACAACAGATGGGGCACTAGTCCCTTCAGATTGCTTGTAAATCTAAGTAATCTGATTGTCCATGTTGCAACTTCCAATTGCTTATGTCACAGACCTTTGGCCTGTTGAAGGCGCGTTTCCGCTGCCTAATGTCACAGATGACCTCAAAAACACACCAACTCTCGAATACAGTTTAATGGTTTACTGGTTTTTATATGTTTTGTATTCAAGAGGATCTCTGAAGGCCGTCCCTCTCTATGCAATCTACAGGCAGGCATTTCCTCCCAAGCCCAGGCGTCCCTCAACCCCAGTATTGTGACTATGGATCGCTAACCCCTGCTGTCTAAAGCCTGTCTATCTAAATGTGAGGGCCTAAAGGCAAACACCTTATCAATCTAGTCTCCCTCACGGAATAATCTAGGTGGTCCCTGCTCTACAGTCCCCAAGTTGATTTAGGATGGATTTTTGGTATGTTGCTCTTGGCCGTAGAGCTGACTACTTCTTTCTTAGGTCTTTCTGTCACTCTCCCTTCTCTACTCCTGCTCTCCTCCCTCGTACTCCACCCTATGTTGATCTTCTCTCTCACTAATACTTCCTCTCCTGTCCCTCCAATGTTCCTCTCTATCCTGCATACCTCCACCCTTTGACCGTACTCCCTACAACTCTGTTCCCCTCTTTCTACTACCTCTACAACCCTCACCTGTCCATACCAGTGCTACTCCTCTCTTCTACTTCTCCCCTCTCCACACTACTACTCATCCTCACTCCACTCTTTTCTACACCCCCAACTCCACTACTACTCACCCGCTCTCTAATACTTACTTGTTGCAAGTAAATCGCACTCACCACAGTCGCCAGTATTTTTTCTGTTTCCTTGCCTGCCCAGCTGACTGAGAAGGAGGAGCCAGCTTTAAAAACGTGGCTCCAAGCAGAGCGGAGTTGCTGCGAGTTAATCACAGTCATCGCAGTCGCCAGTATTTTTTGTGTTTCGTTGCCTGCCCAGCGGACTGAGAAAGAGGAGTCCGCTTTAAAAACTTGTCTCCAAGCGAAGCGGAGTTGTTGCGAGTTAATCGCAGTCATCGCAGTCGCCAGTATTTTTTCTGTTTCCTTGCCTGCCCAGCTGACTGAGAAGGAGGAGCTAGCTTTAAAAACTTGGCTCCAATTGGAGCGTAGCAGAGTTGTTGCGAGTTAATCGCAGTCACCACAGTCTGCGGAGGAGCGCTGGAGAGGTTAGAGACTCCAAACTTGGAGCGAGTGCTGACGTAAAACTTCCCAAACATATCGACCGAGAGGAAGCTGGAGCTGGCTTGGAACCACACAATGCTCTGTAAGTAAGGTCCTAATCATCACACTTTTTACTACGCAGCAGTGCATTCCAGAAGTGTGGCTCTCTAGGTTCGTACTGAGAGTCATAGTCCGGCGCAGCCTGCCAATTTCACTTTTATACTGTGGCGATTGCATATTTCAACTGCATATCTTAACTGCAACTGCAATTTAAGAGCCTGGAGCACGCGGCCTGTTCGTGCTATCACCCAGCTTAAGATTGTAAATGCCTGAGAAAATGGGGCTGAGATCAAATAACCACAAACAGAAGACACGCCAAACCTTTGGTAGGCTCTGGTGCTCAAAATCGAGCAAAAGGAACCAATGTAAATACCTGTAGAGCACATACAACCAGCTAGAGGAAAAACGAACAGAGAAGGTATAACTGGTACTATTGACTCATATTTCTCGTCTGATCGAAAATGTAATTTATCTTTACCAGCATTGACTGCACCCTCCCAGTCACTAACTAATGATGACCTACCTAGTAGAACAAATAACTGCTCCCATTTTGATGCTTCATTCTCTGTGCTGGATAATAACCCTTCACTTCTGGCCTTGTGCTACTCTCTTAGGGACCCCATTGCCCCTAATGTCTAACAACACCAACAAATTTTGGTACTTGGGGAGCAACAAGGCCATACAAAGGGGGTGGAGTGTAACTTGGCTATTTTGGAGATTCCAAGTTGGAAACATTGGAGGAGAGGCGACAAAGACTTTCAGTTTCACCCAAAATGCATCCAACTGATGCGGTCGGCACCCATGTGTCTCCTCCGGTGGTAATATGGACAACCAGTGTAGGACCCATGCTCAAATATCTGTGCTGCAGTACGCCATGAAAGTGCTACTGAAGTTGTGTGGTAAGATCTTGGGGAATGTGACTATATGGACCAATCGCAGTGCCCCTGAGGCTGAGGATGATAGTGCCCTTGGCGAAATGATAGCAGCAGCACCACCTTATACCTCTGAAACCGGGCTCACTTTAATGAATCAATGAGTGAAACAAGTATAGTAGACAATGCTGACCCCATCACCATTGAGGGAGAGGAGACGGCTGAACTCCCTAGCGAATCTTTGACTATCTATTTGACCGTAAACAACAAAGAAAAAGGCAGCAACTAAATCGTAAGGATACGATAATCAACTTGGAGTCCACACAAACTCAATCTGATAACGTCCCATGGAAGGCCCCTAAGTCAGCCCTTTAACTAAAAGAACAAAAAAGAGTACTAGAAAAAAATAAGAAAGCCTCCGGATCTACCTTACGAGCTGAGTGCTGAACGATAATCAACAAAGCCCTAAGATTGATGGGGCAATCAAACCCAGCATGTTGTGGGACCATCAAGCATTTCTCTTGCCCCACTGAATATCGTAATGTACCCTCAAACCTCTTAATCTGCTACTAACGCGCTGGCTCTGCCAGCAACTCTTGGAAATGATGATGATATGGTTTATGATAACACCTTGGAATTAGCATCAAACAACCAACCACACTTCATTACCATCAGGAAAAAAGCTCCTGGTAAGCCTAAACTTCATCCACATATTAACAGATTAACAGAGCTGATTTCTTCTCCTTAAAGAGGAACATTCTTCCGCTTGGGATCCTTGACACCAAGGACCTAGACTTTGTTGAGACAATTAAGGACCCCAAGTTCCAATTTAGCAAAATGTATTGTGGCATGGATGAAACTGCCCAACTGATCAGATACTACAGAGCCTGACATGCAAAACTAAGCTATGAGTTAGATTTGGCTGAGGAGGCCATTGTCATCGAACCGACTCAGCAGCCGGATATACGAATCCTCAAAGACAAAACTGCCACTAAAACAATACTGGAAAAACGACTAATACCAGCTCTGCACTTCAATCCAACATTTTAGGTATACTGAACTGGCTTGTACTAAATAGCGGAAGTGGTGAAACAGCTGGAAATTTAAATCTGTCATTAGCACTTGGAATACTAGAGGGTTTGTCATCTCCTCGAGCCCAGAGGGCTGGGGGGGGTCTATTGATCTCTTGATAAAGAATTATATTTTCCTGCTTCAGGAAGTAATGGCTACTATCTGAACTTTTGATCAATGGCTTTCAAATTTTCCAAGTACTGGCAAAGAAAGGTCCTTGAGGCCGCCTCTATGTAGGCCTTATCGTAGGAGTGTGAAATCATCTGAAGGCTACAAGAATACAGACAGAATCTGATAGCACTTATGTACTAACTGTTTGTGTAAGAGGAAACGATAAGGTGGGGGCCATTAACGTCATTGATCCCCTCTGGACTTGTGGCCACTGATGACATTTTAGATTTGGTTCTTTATGTTTTTGGTGACATCCAGAACTCTGATGAATCTGCACAAATATATGTACGGGGTGATTTGAATGCACAATGTACCTGCCTCCATGAAATTAGCAAAAACAATTCTGTTAAAAGCAAGTCTGTTGTTAACGATGTGGTTAAAGGTAACCGTAAAGGCAATTCCTGGATTGATTCCATGTATGACTGGGATTGCTATCTTTTGAAAGGAAGAGTTAAGGGCGACATCCCAGGAAATAGCACCTGGAGGGTTGGGTGGAAGTCATCTACCCAGGACTACGTGTTCTGTAACCAGCCGGCGATCCCTTACATTAGAAAGCTGGATATTACCCACACATGTTTCAGTGACCATGCCATTCTTTCCCTACATATGGCAGGGAATCCTTCCCCACAGTATCAAGGGCCAGTTGGGGAATTGGAAAGAACCCCCGCCGGCTGCAGAATCTGCTGGACAAACAGGAGCATTCTTTCCCAAAGCGAAAATTGCCTCTCCTCTGTAGCAGATCTAACGGTCAGAGGAGTAGAAGGAAAAATTAAGGACACCACTCTATCATTAGCGGTACACAAAAATAATTTTGCTATGCTCAGCAATAACAAGGAATATCGCTTTGATAGGACGATATGGGAATCCCAAAAATCACTTAAAAATGAACTACATAAGATCAGGAAACAGAATAGTACCCCTGCTGAAGCCATGGCTGCAATGAAGAAAGCCAAAAACAGATACCGGAGATGTGTGAACGACTGGTTAGCCTCAGGTAGAAGCGCACAGTGACAATATTTAGTCGCAATTGCGAATAATGGGGACACAGGTAAGTTTTGGAAATTGCTGAGAGGCTTCAATTCCAACACACCCTCTCAGGAGATCTGTGTAATCGGGGAAAGCGAGTGGGTGAACTACATTAGAAAAAATGTTCATGACCCTTTAGCCCCAAGCACGAATCCAATCCTTGCAGGAGAGACATTTTCCATCAACTTCTCTCGCAAGGAAATTGGGTTAAAAATCTCTTCCTTGAAGGACTCCAGAACCCCGGCCCTAATGGGCTTCTGAATATCTTATTAAAAAAGAATGCAACCTTCTGAGGGGACATATTGTACTGCTTATTCAATAAAGTGATTCACGAAGGGCAGATTCCTATATCGTGGTGTAGGTCGATTCTGGTCCCAATCCATAAGAAGGGACCCAGGACATGCCCCGATATCTTTAGGCTATTAGCAATGTTAGACACAACTGCCAAAATCTTTACATCGTTGCTTTTGGAAAGACTAGTAACATGGGTGGAATCCAATTGCTTACTTAGTAAGTTCCGGATGGGTTTTCGGTCAGGCTCGGGCACTGCCCAATGTCTATGGCTGCTAGAGTCCCTGACCAAGGCAGCTCAATCTAAAGACCAACCTGGTCTTTATGTGGTGACAATTGATTTTGAGGCTGCCTTTGATACGGTTAATAAGGGAAACTCTGGACAAAAATGAAGTGGCTGGGCTGCCCAAGAGACCTTTTATTGGCCATTATGGGCCTCCATGAGAACAACTTTGTCCAAGTCAGACTAGATAATAAAGGCCTGATATTGGCCCCGATCAGCATCAACCATGGAGTCAAACAGGGCTGTCCCCCCCCCTGCTTTTCAATATATAACTCTCAGAGCTCCCTAAGGCACTTAAATCTGCATACACCTGCCTGCCAAAGATAATGGGGGTCAGCGTCTCATGTTTATCTTACGCTGATGACCTTATTGTCTTTGATCATACCATCGCAAGGCTGAAAAGAGCTATGGGAGTACTGCAAAAATATGCCCTGGAACACGACCTCCGGCTGAACTTTGATAAAACCAACTTAATGCATTTCTCATATAAACCTATGCTGATTACCACATTGGTTATCATTGGAAAAGTCATTGAGCGGGTGCACAGTTACAAATACCTGAAAGTGGAATTTACCACTGAGACTGATTATGCACAATTGAAAGAAGTAAGAAAGCACCAAGCCATCTTTAAATTAAACATGATTTCTCGATGTATGCAGGCAGTTTCAGGTTTTGCCCTTAAAGGCATCTGACTCTTTGCCAACAGTGCTTCTGCACTGCAACGCTTTTTGGCCTGGAGGCACTCAGCATGAAGGACCTCTCATGGCTGAAAGCCCTGGAGGGTAGATACAGGCGGAAAATGCTAGGGCTTGGGCCCAGTGTACCAATTGAAATGTTATGCCTCGAGCTGGGTCTAACTTCTCTCTTTTCTATAGTAATCAAAAAGAGATGCTCATTATAGCTAAAGTCCTGCAAGTTACGAATATGCCCACTGCTGAACCTATAGCCAAACAACCACCTTCGACTAAATTTGAAACACTATCAGCCTTAGTATCTGGGGATTTAATCAACGTTGGTTGGAAGCCTGTGATGGAGGGAAACGTGCACGACTTGACTAGGAAAGCAGTCTGAAAAATCGAGCAATGGGATTTGTGCAAAAACGATGTACAGTTAGCAACTTTAACCAGTTATCACACATCGTGGAATAACTCGTCCATAGTTATAAAGCACCCCAGGGATACTTGCTATTGTGCACCTCCCCTGAGTTGCACAGATTCTTGCCCGTGTTGTCGATCCTCGGTCCAGAGCAGGAGATTCCAAAGGAGGCGATGTATTGCCACTCCTGTCGCTCGGGAACCATTTGGAGACAACCCAGCATGTCCTAACGGAGTGTAAGGAGCCTGGCCCAATATATGTCAGCAGGTTGGGGGCCTATGTTTCTGATCCCAACAGTATCAAGTCAGAGTCATTCTGGCATTATTGCCTGACCTCTGGCCCTAAATCAATGCACAATGCACTTTTTAATATTTGGAAGGAACTGTTTAAACATGGAAAGGTAGGGACACATATTAAAAACAATAAAAGAACTTGATATGTGCCTAATGCACTGTTGATATAAGACAAGCAATTAATCATGAATCATGCACTTTAAGGCGGTACGCTGTGAGCGAGATTTTGCCTCTCATTATTTGTATCTAATACAGTTGACAGCTCTATGAATTATTTTATGAGTTGGTAATAATTTTATGAAATCCTATGGAGGTTATATGAAATGAATTTTACGATTTTTATAGAGCTTATTTTAACGAATTGAAATCCAATGACATTTTATTAAATACTTTTAAGTAAATTAAATTGACTCTTTTATATACCTGAAGAGTATGAGCCTCATTCCGGGTCTGGCGGTAAGCCTATTGGTGATACCGGTGGCTTGCCGCCAGATCCGGAAGAAATTACCAGCGCCTGACTTCCCGGTAACACTGGGATATTACAACCCCGGTGAACAGGAAGTCAGGCACCAGTAATTTTGTAAGTCCCAATTCCCATGTAGTCCAATGGGACTGCATGGGAATGGGGACCAAGGAAGCACTGGCACCGTTAACAACGGTGCCAGTGTTTCTATGAAACTCTGCGGGCGGGTGCCATTCCGCCAGCCAGGTCTGACCCTGGCGGGTGCGAAGACCCCAGCCTACAGAGCTGTACTGTGCCAGTCCGGTAACAACGGTGCTGGTAGGCTTACCGGCACCATTGTTACCGGACCGGCATAGTTATAATGAGGCCCTATGTAACAATGTAACAGTGTAACAATTTTCAATGTAATAATATTATGTGCTATATGAATATTATGTGCTGTATGAATTTAATTGAGGGCTAACATTGAAAATGGGGGAGAGTTGGATACTGGCTGTTACCAGAATGTCCTGCTGCCACTGCCTGGTACATACCAGAGGGATTCAACCCGGCACACCTGCATCCAATCGGCCTCCCTGAAGATTGCTGAGGCATGAAAGCCCACTAGGAGGAGAACATTTTTGGAATGCTGCTGGGACCCAGAGTAGCGCCCCTGCCACGCCTCAAGTTTTTGTTTGCGAATGTAATTGTAAATGTATAATGATAAAGCTCTTTGAGCTATAATCAGAATTAATAATAAAATAAAATAAAAAGACTAATACTCATCCCCTCTCCACTACTACTCTCTCCCTCCTGACTACTACTCACTCCTTACTGCAGTTACTACCCACTTATCCCACACCCTTTCCCACTACCTCAGTCACACTACTTTTACCTCCTCAGTCACTCGCTTTTAATGCTCTCCTCTGTCAAGGTCACTCACACATTTGCCAAGCATGCTCAAATCCCAATGCCGCTCTCGCCCTCCAACCAATACCACACCTTGCACAATAAGTCTTGTCCACGACCCTTTGCTGAGTCCTTCCTCCCCGTGGTCTCTTCGTCTATGTGCTCCTCTCCTGACATAACCCGAACAAACCCACACCTTGCTGTTTCCTGTTTTAGCCTACATCCTCCCCCTTTTCTCTCCACTGGCTACTTTTCTTTCCTAGTTATCGGGCAAACCACAGACTGTCCTTTGCATGGTCGATGTTACAAACATCGAAACAGTTACAAGGGGGCTTAAGCACAGGCCGTTTTTCGTACGTGGGTCTGCCAGTCCCCCATAACGGTGGCCTACCAAAGTCAATGTCCGAGTTTGTCTGTTTGCATTGTTCTTGCTATGGAATCTGATGAACTTCTAGGCTCTTGGAAACAAACAGAAAGACGGAATGGAATTGGTCAGAATGAGGCTGTGAAGCTATGGGGTGATAGACAGTGGTAATGATGTCGGGCAACCAAGTACAAAGGGAAGAAGCAGCAACTTGGGACCTCCCACACCCCGCTCTGGGGAAGGCCTGGATCTGGTGTTAACCCTGGTAGGCCTCCCAATAGAGGCTGAAAGTGGTCCCTACCCCACCGGACATGGACCTGACAGGGACAGGCCTCTGGTCCTGTCAAATAATATAAGGTATGCCGCCCACAGATACTAATGCCTAAACGTGTTTCTTAGTATGTGCTTATGAAGATATATTAAATTAAGTGTACAGAGTGAAATGAAATAAGCCAAGTTAAATGTAGTAATTGCTTTCCAAGTATCTATTACTTTATGCTGCTAAAGCCACGGTACCATATACATAAACAGGACACTGCTAAGAGTGCATCAGATCAGTCAATCTAATGGCTTTCACATATTAGTAGCTAGTTTTGACTGACTCAGGATTATCTTAACCAGTGAAAAAATACCTTGCAGTTATAAAATGCATGTGAACAAACAACATATTACGCATGGAACACAATTTGTATGTTAAATCTATAAAGAACTGTCCCATAATTGTCCATTATTTCTGAGTGCAATAGCAGGTACCATTTTGTTGACTAATGCTATTCTTCCTATATTTCGATGGTAAATCAAGTGAGTAGTATAATTTTAGTACACACAATGTTGACATTTTCCACTGTAGGTGAACATATATAGAAACAACAACTGGTAATTTATAATGCATTAATATAATATTTAATTTAATTAATTATGAAAAACAGACAAAAGAAAGGTTTGCATACTATTTTATTCATAGGAATTTGTTATTTACTCACAGTCCAAAAATCTGACATGCTGCCAATAGATTGAAATGTTACTCCGTTGTCCGCAGATGTTTCCAAAAAGAGATTTGACATCACTTTTGTATAGTAATAGGTATTTGAACTTGTCATTCCATATGTTACTGGAAAAAAGATGAACACATTGATTTGATCAAAATGGGAAGAAACTATGGTCATGTTTATCCAGGAGTGGTCTGGTTATTTATAATTACATTTCTAGCAGCAGTATATTCTAGGGCTTGGCTTCTTGACCAGCAAATAGTAACATACAGCAAGGTTTTCAGGATATTCAGAACAAATACATGTGGGACACTTGTTTTGCAAAATAATGTGAATTTCTATATTATTTGAGAAATCAGACTAGATTGTATTCATCATTTGGTCGGAGTATATTCCCACACTTTTCAAATGTATAATATGTTTTGCTTAAAGAAATAAACACTCAAACATAAAAACAATAATTAGGCAATAAGCCACAAGCATGGGGGGCATTTCCACTTCAGATAATACCACAGGGCCCATAGTTACAGACCCAGCTAAGCAAGCACATACCTTGTTCCCCGGAGACGATGGCAGCCTCCAGCCCTGAGGAGGCTTGGAGCGTATGGTTAAAATTCCAAAGAACACATATTGGCAAAGTTAATCATTTTGGCTTTTGTGTAAGAGCAGCAAAGGTGATGGATTTGATGTTTTTTTGTGACGAAGGCAATGGTCAAATTTGAAAATGTGTGCTTTATTGAAAACATTATGCACCTGGCACGTAAGGCAATACACCAGTGCAACGCCTCGTAGCCCCGCCTTAAATCACCCAGTTAGGGATGTAAATTGCTGAACTCATTCAGTGCTAAACTCTTATAGACGAGTGAAGGCCATTTGCTTGTGTGAGCAAGCTCACCGTACAGATTTCAGACAGCATGGAAAGCAAGCAAGGTAAGTACAGTTGGTGGCAGGCAGTGAACACTGTTGGATACCTGTGGATACCTGTACTGGTGCAAGAAGCACGTTGATTGGTGTGGTGAAAAAGACTGGCCTGGAGGCTTAAAAGCCCCCTGTACATCAAGCGAGAAAAAGCACGAGGTAAGTGCAGAAGGTGGCAGTTGGGCATCAGGGTAAGGCAGTCATAGTGAAGAGCACCACAAACTCATCTGGTGAGTGTTTCCCACTGCTATTCCCGTATTCTGATCATTGAAATGTACAACTTGAGAAGTCGAGGGGAGCAGGGAGTCGAACATTTAGTGGAACTAATCACTGCAATGGATCTGTGATGGGCATTGAAAACTTTTGAGCACCTCGATTGCTCTGTGAAAGCAGCAGAGCAGCCACACTGCGCGGAGGCCCCTGGAGAGAACAGAACTCTGAACATGATTGGGGTTTCCTCCCTGGATTATACTGTAACTACACCCACTATTAAAAGGAAAATAACAGACTTTTTTTCCCAGGATCACAGTGCGAGTGAGGGGGATAAACTGCTGAGCATTGGATAATGCTCCACATAGGTCAAATCTTTGTCAGTAAAACAAGTGGATGCTAGGAGTGCAAGAGTGGGGGAAGAAGTGTGGGGGAGGAGCTTTGCAGATGTGATGGAAATGGAAACAGGGCAGGGTGATTCTCTACCATACTCGTTAACTGCTTCACCATTTCTGTTTCAATATCTGGCCCAGAGTGTGTTGCAGGAACCTGTCAAGATCTATCACGACCCTCACCCAAAACCCCCTCTGGCAAACCCATTGGCCAGGTGGAGTCAGGACTCAGGCCTCTTCAAAAGCCCTCATGGGGCCAGTCCTGGAGCCTATGGCTCCAGGCTCATACACCATGAACAACAATGTGCTTGGGAACTACTTTATTGTATTGTCAGCCAACATGGAGGCATCCACATAGCTTAGTTCATAAGAACCAAGCTATGCGGTCTAGTGTTTTGGGTGTGGCAGGCCTGGAACTACTTTCCCTGGTGCTACTTTACCTGGGCTATATAAACCACACCCTAACTGCAGAACATGCTTCGTGTTACTTTGCAGCTTGCAACGTGACGCTCACTGTGTCCAGCTATTCCCTCGAACCTTGGAGAAGCAGAACCTCCAAGGATACAAAAGGAACATCATTAGCAGCAGCATCTTACCTGCAGTCTTCATCTTTAAACACTCGCAGCTACTGAGAACAGCTTCCTCGAATCTGCACGCCTCCCAGACAGAACGACCTGAAAGAGGAAGATAGAGGCAACATTAGAGAAAGCTGTAGAGACATTTACAAATTACAAACTGCTCAAAAGGCTTATCTGGCTGGTCGCCTCTCGGCTGGCACCACTCCGGACATTCCACTCGCGCTGAAGAACACTGCAACCTACAAGGAAGGAAAACACAGGTTAGCAAAGGCAAGACTTTGCAGCGCTGCGCATAGCGCTTACTTACCGCATCATAGCGCTCTTAATGCGCCATCATTTACCAGCGGGGCTCAAGCAAGCCAGTTCACCGCGCTGAAGCTCCGCATACCTAAGGGAGAAAAAAGAGACATTTTAAACAAAGAAAGGCATGCAGGATAGCAACAAAACTACAGAACAGCAATAAGACCTACCTGAACAATATCAAACGGGCCGGCGTCAGTGAAGTAACTGGACCGCACTCACCCATGAAAGACAACGCGCCCCTGCAAAGAAGGCAGGACAGAGAGCACGCCTAATTCTACCACAAGGTGAGGAGAGGGCGCCAGAGGGACTGAAAGCATACGGGGGTGGAGGGAGGATACTTACCCCAGTCGGTCAGTCTTGAACACAGTCCTCCTGTATTTTCAGGCAGAACCTTCCCCGCAGACCACATCAGGGCAAAGCTGAGCAGCATACCAGCGAGTAACCCAGCTGGGTGGCATCCCTGTGGATACCAGGTGAGCATAACAGATCTCTATAACCTCAAATATTGTAGAGTCACTGCCGAGCCCAAGAGTATGAATTGAGCCCCTGCAAATTACCCGCCCTACATTTTGTGCTGAATTCTTTGGTGCGTGTATTTGAACTTGTCTCGGAACAGGTAAAATCACATACCTTACGATTGGCAGAGCTCAAATATAACATGGACCTGGTTGTGTCACTAATGCAGAAATTGGACTCTGCACATGTGCTCCCTAAAGGTACGGCTGTTGACAAATTCCTGGATCACCTACAGTCTCTGTTTGTCCTTCAGATTGAAGAATGCTGATAGAGCTGTTTACCAAGAGCTTGATAATTTCCCCCATACGAGTTTGGAGAAATGCATTAATCTAGGTGAATTTGCATTATGTGATGATACTCCTCGCTCGCAGGGTTTCCTGTGGTAATTTGCTAGATTAGCCTTGATAATCTGTATTGTGGATGTAGTGCACATTCTAGAAGTCTCAACAGCAGTTAGTAGTCCAACTTGTGGAGCTGCTGGTGGTGATTAGGATGATGGTAACATGGTGTTGAATAATGCTTCTACTTCTCCAATTGGGCAAAAGATTATTGGGAGGCACAAGAAAAGAGGCCTTAAAGGGGCAGCACGCCAACTGAAAAAGAACAATGATCAGCAGAATAAAAATAATTATCACAGCTCCTCATGAACATTTGTGAGACTAGTAGTTATAGGTGGCCCCTTTTCTTCAATGTTAATTTTTTGACAGGTGAGAACACCCTCTGGTTGTCCTTATCCCCACCCCTTTTTGATATGGGTTTGATTCTTTTTGATATGGACTTTGATGTCAATTAATTTTTTATACCAAAATGTTTCGATATCAAATTGGATAACGATTTGATATCCTTTTTATATTAAAGGATATATAAAGTGTGTTTGTGTACTTTGATATAGTTTGATATACAGTTTTATAGCGTGTGCGCTGATGCTTGGTCGATGGCATAGTGAGTTGTGAGGAGTTAGACGCGCGTGCTCGGGTTTGGTGACGCGGGCGATGACGTGGGAGTGGGTTGGACCCTCATGACATCATCATTTTATATAGATTTGATATAACTGTATAACAGATTTTATATAAACTTTATATTATTTTTATATATCAAAAATAAAAAAGGCTGATATAAAAATATCGGATATTTTTTAATATCGTAATAATTGTTTTATGTAATTTTTTATATCAACTTTTTTTATATCAAGATGATATTGGTTATTTTTATATTACAATTTTTTTATATCAACATGTGTTGATATAAACATTTTTTGATATCAAAATGTTGATATAAAAATATTGGTCATTTTTTATATCATAATTAATATTTTTGGCATCATTTTTTGTAATATCAAATGTTTTTATATCAACATTTTTGTATATCAACTTTTTTTTCTATCAACTTTTTTTATATCACAATGATATCGGAATATTTATATTGCAATTCTTTTTTTCTATCAACATTTCTCAATATCAAAATAATACCTTTTATATAAATTTTATATAATGTTAATGTCAAATTTGATTTAAAGGCCCGGCTTAAGACCGCGATGGTAACACGGGGGTGGGTCGGACAACCCAGATATATACCGCTCTGCGATGGACTGGAAAACACAGCGCTTTTTGTGCTTTTCTGGGACTATTCCGGAAACATTCACAATGAGGGGTGTACACCCTCACAAAGTCCCCTGGATTTGCTGGTGTACGAGGGGATGGAGGATGCTCAGGATCTAATGGCCAACTATGAACCCGAAGAGTTTTGGGACAATGACAAGGTGATTTTGAAGCAGACATTTGCGGTCCACGAGGACCTTGAAAATGAGAACTGCAAAGCTACGGCGATGTCAGCGGACACACCGATGAGGACCGAGACCGTTTCCGGCCCCCGGAACCGTGACGAAAAATAGGGCCATGTGTGCAGGGGTGGGGCGAACCAGACTATGGCAGAAGCTATTCATATTTATTGCGCTTGCTGTTCCAACCGTTTTGAAACCCCTGGGTATTTTGAAAGTAGCCTGTTTAAGGCCAGTCTTTTCGCTGATGGAGACGGACAGCCACTATTCAATGTGTTTGTTGTTCTGGGAGCATAGCTCAGCGGCAACGTGCTTGCCTTGGAAACAAGACGACATGAAGCAACACAGGTTCGATCCCCGGGGTCCACGCTTAAAAACCTATGGGTATTAAGTGCGTTATAAATACATAACATAGAGACTTATTCCTGTAACAGCGCCTTGATGCCCACAGGCTGTGTGAGCACTTTCAATTTGCAAATAAATAGATAAATAAAACAGATAACAAATAAAAAAAATAATTACGATATTAAAAAAATATCTGATATAATTTTAATATCAGACTTTTTAATAAAATCTGTTGTACAATTATATCAAATCTATATAAAATGATGACGCTATGAAGGTCCAACCCGCTCCCCCGTCATTGCTGCGTCACCAAACCCTAACACTCGCCGTCTAACTTTCACAACTCACTATGCCCTTGACCAAGCAATAGCACACACATGCTCTCCCATATTAAAAACATTTTGATATACACTTTAAATAATTTTGATATAAAACTTTACATCAAACTGTATCAAAGTACACAAGCACACTTTAGATATCAGTTTATATGAAACGGATATCAAATCACTATAAAATGTGATATTGAAACATTTTCATATAAAAAATTCATTGATATCAAAGTCCATATCAAAAAGAAATCAAACCCATATCAAAAAGGGGCAGGGATAAGGACAACCAGGGGGCAGTCCTTATCTCATAATGTTATAGTATTGCATAATATGTTTACAATGCATCGGGACATGCCCAGACAGGGACGTCTCTATGGGGGGGCAAACGGGGCACGTGCCCCAGGCCCCCATTCTGGAGGGGGGCCCCACGGATCCTGGAGAGGGGGCCAGGCAACCCACTGTTAATTTGTTGGTTTGGGGAGAGTGAGAGCGAGATCAACACATGCCTGCAGGCTGCATCAGGAGACACGGCTCCGCTGTGACTTTAAATTGAAGTTCAAGAAAAGTAAGCAAAGCAAAGTAAGCAAAAGCAACAATGTAATTGAGCAAGTGAGTCAGAATCGATTCTAGTGCTCTAGACTGTGCTCTGCCAGTGCCCCAAACCCCACCGGGGCCTGTCTTTTACAGTTTTCATCTTCTACAGGTGGATTGGTTGGTCACTCACTCTAGTGCCAGTGTGTCTGGCTTCCAGCGAACACTTGACAAGAAACAAACAATTGTGATGGATTGGGCTCCTGTTGTCCAGGCTCTGCCACTGTGACTGCCCACCCACAACACATCAACCAATGAAAGTCTGTTGCCATGCATGCAGCAGCTTCTGTGAGACAATCGGTTGATTTGAGTGGGCGTGTCTTGAAGGCTCTTTGCTTGCAACACAGTCAAACTCGTCACGAGGCCCCATGTACTGCTCTTCTCATTAAGGTTGAGGTCTATGAGGTTTTATCACCCTTATCTAGGGGCCGGGCCCTCAATTGACAGCATGCCGATGGCCGTACCCCCCATACCCTCACCAGTGTACGTCTCTGGCTATGACTAGGGGGGGAAGTGAAGTCATGATTCTGAATCTGAACCCGTTACCCGGAGGCTCAGAGCTGTGCTGCTGCCAGTGGTGCCGGGCCAGCACTCACTCAGTAAGTACAATTTGCCTTATATTCTATTTCGTTCCTTCTATATGCACTAGGAGTGGAGGCGGAGCAGCAGTGAATTGGGACTAGCCTACGTAGTTTTTTGAATTGCATGGACACTATAATAATGTGATGCTGTCTGTGTCAGCCACGGACTCACGGTGTTGAAGTTGAACAGGTCCACGCCACCATGTACTGGGGCCCTTGGAGAGTGTGGGGGGTCCAAAAACCTCCAAGAGCCTCTTGAGGGCTTCGGACCTCGGAACCATCATTGTCCTCTCTCTCATTCGCCGAATCTCCGTCCTACAGGTCAGGCCTGGGTATGTACGACGGCACCAGCGCTAGCAGACAGCATTGCAACAAAATGCTCCACATGTTCCCTGCGCTTTTTCGTCCTCGACCGCTGCGCTCAGATGTGACCTCAGCTCCCTTGTGTAAGTCGGTGACTGAGCACGCAGAGCCCGCATTTAGGTTAGGGGCCATGGAAGCTCAGAAGCAAGATGTCATTAAGTGCACTATGCAAAGTGGCAATCAGTAAAGGTAAAGAAAGCTCATTGCAGATACTGCTTCAAAAACTCCCAACCATACATGCACATTTCCACACCCCATAGTACCACAATAGCCCATTTCGATTAAACATCTATAACAGATGGCACACCCGAGTGCCTTCATAATTCATTACAATACATCCTCAATATTTCGTATTTCAATTACACAGCGACCGACCTATTTTCGCACATAACCAAACGCTCCCTCTTAGTTACATCCATTACATAATTAGCAATGGCTTAACTAGAATGCACTGTTAACCTGGGCTCATTTAACACTGCGGTGCCTGTGCATTTCATGATACATCCCTAAATGTACATGCAAGAGCATGCCCATGCTGTCAGAGAAACACTGAAACTGGAAATGCTGCAGAGGATTATTCACAATAAGCATTGCCAAAATGACAGCACAAATATTTGCACGCTCCCTTTCTCTTCTCAACAATCACTCCATCGAAGAAATTGCAAAGCACACTAACGTGCTCCCTTCCCCAGCCAAGCATCGTCACTGCCCATTACTATCATGTGGATGCTTCCGCCTGCCCAACCCCCACCCCTTCCCAGGAAATGTTTGACGATCCATTGGAGATTGGTTTTAAACTCAATATCCGCAGCTGCACAATGTACACCTTAATTAAAACCTGTGACGCAGTACTGGTCCACCACGGGCACCAGGGCCGGTCTTTGCGTCAGGCAGCTCAGGCGGCTGCCTGACGTCAGTCAGCCTCCAGGGGGCGCTGCACCACCAATCTGCAGTGCCAGTGCTAGAATACACGTGTAACACGTTCATTTTTATAATGTTAGGAAACAAACATGTTACACAAGTATTCTACCACTGGCACTGCTGCAGGCTGCAGCCTCGGCCCTCAGGCAGGGCAGTGCTAGAATATACGTGTAACACGTTCATTTCCTAACATTATAAAAGTGAATGTGCCTGTTCATTTTTATAATGTTAGGAAAGGAACCTGTTTCATATGTATTCTACCACTGGCACTGCTGCAGGCTGCAGCCTCGGCCCTCAGGCAGGACAGTGCTATGTAACACGTTCATTTCCTAACATTATAAAAGTAACTGTGCCTGTTCATTTTTATAATGTTAGGAAACTAACGTGTTACACATGCATACTTGCCAACCCTACCGATTTAGGCGGTAGGAAACCGCTTTTTAAGCAGTCCTACCGCCTACCGATTTAGTGGCAAGAAATACCGATTTATTTATTTTAATTTCTTTTGAATTTTTTTTTATTTTTTATTTGTTGGCCTGGATTTAGCAGCCTGTTCAGCCATGGTTGCTGGGTGCGCAAGTACACAGAATCTGAGGAACGTTCTTCAGTGGGGATGTGTCCAAGCTGCTGCTTTTATAATGGTGTGTTCTCACTGGCAGCAGTTATCAGACCAGTGCGCCAGTGCAACCTCCCCAGAAGGTCAGAGGCGCCTGTGAGATCGGCTCCAGAATTTCTGGATATCAACACCCAGATGGTTCACGGTACCTCAGCTACATGCTGTGGAGAGCCGCTGAAGCAATGGCGAGCCACTCCTCCAAATGAGTTCTGGCAGGTGTGAGCTTGCGCCAGGAGCCGGGGGGAAACTGCCTGTTTCAGCCCCGCCCTGCGCGAATCTCGCCACTTCCACCTGCCTGCAAGTGCAATATGCTATTTCTTCAGCATAGCTGCACAATGCAGCGCCCCGCTCTTCGGCACCTGCTACATACTTGCCAACCCTACCGATTTAGGCGGTAGGATACCGCTTTTTAAGCAGTCCTACCGCCTACCGATTTAGTGGCAACAAATACCGATTGTTTTCAATATTTTTTAAACTTTAAGATGCCTACAGATTTTTGGTCACAGAATGTTGGCGTGTATGCACATGTATTCTACCACTGGCACTGCTACAGGCTGCAGCCTCGGCCCTCAGGCATGGCAGTGCTAGAATACACGTTTAACACGTTAATTTCCTAACATTATAAAAGTGAATGGGCCTGTTCATTTTAATAATGCTAGGAAACGAACGTGTTACACATGTATTCTACCACTGGCACTGCTGCAGGCTGCAGCCTCGGCCCTCAGGCAGGGCAGTGCTAGAATACATGTGTAACACGTTCATTTCCTAACATTATAAAAGTGAATGTGCCTGTTCATTTTAATAATGTTAGGAAACGAACGTGTTACACATGTATTGAGAAAGACTTTTTCAACCTTAGAAACAGTGTTAGCGCTCTGATGGAGAAGTGTAGCTAAATTGAATATGAAAAAAAGTAGAGATGCTGCAAATGGAGGGATGCCACAGAGGTTGACCTGGGCTTGGACAAAACTAAAACGAAGAGAAGCCCTCCTCTAGCGCTTCTCCAAAATTAAATGTTATAATATAGAGACTTTCTCGTTTTTAGGTTCCATTAGTCATTTTTATTCAGAATTCTATTGTGCTGTAAACAAATAGGGATTCCTTTTTACATCTTGAACATAACATATAAGTTGATGGGAAGACAAAAGAATGCAAAATTTAAATTGGTTTAAAGTTTTTCGTTGAGTTCACTAAGTTGCTGTGTCCCACATTGTCACTTGAAAGTTGCGAAGCCTTAGTATAATTCACTCGACATTTGGGTTGATGGAGAGACAAAAGAATTCAAAATTTAGATTGGTTCTAAGTTTTTAGTTGAATTCACTAAGTTGCTGTATCCCACGTTGTCACTAGAAAATTACGAAGCCCTAGTTTAATTCACTAGGCAGTATTGGCCTCAATTTGAATTGGTTCAAAGTTTAGTCAATGTTGTCTTCACGTTGTTGCTCGAAAATTGCGAAGCCCTAGTTTAATTCACTAGGTAATATTATCCTCATTCACTAGGTAATATTATCCTCAACACGTGTTTCTCCGCCACATGGTTTATGGCGGTTCTTCAGGAGGAATTTGTAGGTAGATAGGCAAATGGAAAGATCTGAGAGGAAAAAGGTGGGAATAAAGAAAAAAATGGGCAATTTTGAACAGAGTGTTTTATGTTGACGTTTATACAGTCAATGTTGAGTTAGATACTTACAACTAAATATCAAATCTTGTTCATGTATATGATGGTTCCTTTGATGTAGGTAATATTATTAATTCCATCCGGTTTGGTCTGAAAGAGTGAAGAGCATCTAGTTTATATTTGTATCTCTGGGTCAAAGGTACTTTCCAAAAAAATCTAGTCATAATCATCCTTATTTGTTATACTTCAATAGTTCAGTATTATCTTCATGTACAACTGATTCCTGGATTTTGACAATGTAAATGAACTCATATGTTGCCTTGGAACAGTACGGTTTGGTTTAGTATCTAAGTTTGCTTGTGCGGACTTTGAACTTAAAGACTGTTCGAAGCAACGAAGTTAGTCTAAATACCAAGTTTTCTTAAGAGTTGTAAATAGTTGTAAAAGACCTTGCTTACCATGTGAACGGTGTTTTCCTCGCTCTCTCGATACTGTCTGATGTGGTCAGTGAACTCCACATGTTGTGAATGGGTTTCACATAGAGTCGCGTGCGGAGTGACGTCATGCGTGTGTCGCGTGCGGAATGACGTCATTCGCACGTTGCATCACGTGATGACTTCACGCGCACGTATCTAATGGTTGTTTATATTTTTAAGAGCACCATATTTGCTCGATCCAATTCTAGTGTTCCTGTAGCCTTGTATTTGTTGCAAAATTTACAAAGTAATATAGAGGTAAATATCTCTTATTATGATTTACAAAAAATGACATATCTCCTGGTCTGTGTTAAGACCTGTATGGCAAGTGTCCATCATACAAATCCATCTTGCTTCTTGTTGTCGAAGTCTTAATTGTAGATTCCCTCCTCTTGGGGCCGGTTTCAATTTTACTATTCCGTAGAATTTTATCTGACTGATCTGAGAAGGATGATGTGATTCTGTGAAATGATTGGCTATTGGTGATCTTGTATCTCTGTTGGTAATAGCCCTGATATGTTCACTGATTCTTGTCTTGAGTTTTCTGATCGTGCTCCCAATGTATAATTTTTTGCATGCGCACTGAATGATATATATAACAAATTGACTATTGCAATTGATCAGCTGTTGTATGGTGAAGTTGGTGCCGTTGGGTTTGATGACGGTTGTTTTACCATTTTCTGCATATTGGCACATGGAGCATTGACCACATTTGTAATAGCCTTTGATAGGTTTTTGAAGCCACATTGTTTGTATAGTGGATTTTTCATCAGGATATTTCAACTCAAAATGTGACGGACTGAGCATTTTTTTGAGATTGCTTGCTTTCTTGAAAGTGATGGTAGGTTTGACTTCCAGGATCGGTGTAAGCTCAGAATCTGATTTAAGGATGTTCCAGTATTTGCTAAGAATTTTCCGAATGATTGAATTGTTAGAACTATAGTTCGTGGTAAAATTGATGGTTCTGTGTGGATCGATCACAGTTTTGTCGATTTTGGGTCTTACTTGTAACAACGATTGTCTGGTCCTAGTTGAAGATTTCTGATAGCTGTTTTTGATAAGTTTGTTTGGGTATCCTCTGGAGATGAATTTGCTCATTGTGGATGTTACTTTCTGTTTGAAATCATCAGTTTTTGAACAGTTTCTTTTGACCCTTAGTATTTCACCATAAGGTATATTGTAGATGATGTGTTTTGGGTTGGCTGCTTGAAGCATGTAGTAGACTGTTAACAGATGTAGGTTTAGTGTACAGTGTTGTACAGATGGTATTGTTATCGATATAGAAGGTGATGTCCAAAAAGTTGATTGAAGTTTGACTGTATTCTGTGGTTAGTTTCAAATTATAGGTGTTGTGATTTAGATAGTTGAAATAATCTTTAAATGCTGTTAATGGTCCGTTCCAAATCAAAAAGATGTCATCAATGTATCTGGCCCAAAAAATTATGTTGTTTAGGTGTGTGAATGATTGATGTTGCCAGGCAAATTCTATCTCAAAATGGCCCATGTAGAGATTGGCATATGATGGCGCATATTTTGCTCCCATGGCTGTGCCTTGTATTTGTCGATAGAGAGTGTTGTTAAAGATGAAAATGTTGTTTTGAAGGGTAAATTGCAACATTTCTAAAATCATATTGTTGTGATCGTTGAGAGATATAGATCGTGTTTTCAAGAAGTATTCTGTAGTTAGAAGTCCTTTTTCATGCAAGATGCTTGTATAAAGTGCTGTTACATCCATTGTAACTAGCCAATAGTTGTCATTCCAAGGTATATTGTCGATCAATTGGATAATGTGCGTGGTGTCTCTGATGTATGATGCCAATGAATTTGCTAATGGTTGAAGCTGATGATCTATATATTCTGAAATGTGCTCTGTGATTGATCCAATACCATTAATGATTGGTCTGCTTGTTGGTAGGTTGATGTATTTCTTATGAATCTTAGGTAGAAAATATATTGTTGGAGTAATCGGATTAGTTGTGATCATATATCGGTATTCATCTTCATTAAGTAGTTCCAAGTCTTTCCAATGACTGCTCATGGTTTTCCATTGTTCGCTGATTTTGATGAATGGGTTTTCTTTGATTTTTTCATAACATTTATGATCTTTTAGATGGGTGAGTGCCATGTGTATATAGTCTTCTGTGTTGAGTAGCACAATGTTTCCGCCTTTGTCTGATGATTTTATGGTAATCTCAGGATTGTTCTTGAGATTATTTAATGCTTGACTTTGGTTGGGTGTGAGATTATTCCTTATCTTGAGTTTTGCATGTTGGTTCATTTTATTGTTGATGTAGATGTCTCTGAGTTCTTTTTGAACTACTTTGCAGAAAGTATCAATAACATTTTCTGGAGGTAAGATTGGTGTGAATTTGGATTTTTCTTTAAGTTTGGTTTCTTGTGCTAATCCCAATGGTATATTTTGTTCTTCCATGAACTTCTCCTTAGTATAGGGATCTGTCTCATCATTGATGTTAAGAAGATCGACTGTGAGTTCCACATGTTTAACTGTTAATTCCGATGGTACTGGTGTTATTTCAGTGGTGTGTCTTTTGATTTCCATATTTGCAAAATATTTCTTTAGTTTGAGTTTTCTACAAAAACTGTGGAGATCAACTACTGTGTTGAAATAATCATAATTACGACCTGGACAAAAGGTGAGTCCTTTATTAAGTGCTTGAATTAGTGGTGTCGTTAGTTCCAAACTTGAAAGGTTGATGACTAGGTCTTCCGTTGGGGTAATGGGGTCTGAGATCTGGTCTGTACTCTTGTTTTTTCTTCTATGTTTGCGTTTGATTCCTCCTCTCTTGCCACGTTTGGTTTTGGTAGAAGAGTCATAATAGGGTTTCTTTTTCCTGGTGCTGAATAATTCCTCATATATTTTTGTTGTTGAAATTCCTCTACAAAAGAGGAAGAGGATCCAAATGAATTGTATTGGGATTCTTTGTTCCTGTTGGGAATTGTCATTTGAGATGCAGTGGGCAAGATTGATGGAGGTACGCTTCTTTCTTCCAATTCACTATCACTCACTGTGTCCGTATCTGAGGAAAGAGGAGTTGTAGCTGTTTTTTGTAGCTTGATGTATGCTGATCTGCCCCTTGATGTTGTTGTAGGTCTTTTATTGAATGTATAGACTCTTTTGAATTTATAGTCTAGTTCATCTCGCAAAAATTGTCTCTGTTTTTTAATCTTGATATCTGATGCGTATTTATCTATGATTTCATCTAGAATTTCATAATTCTTAAAAGTTTTCTCAGGAATATTTAGTTTTTCAATATTTTCTTTCACTTTGGTGATTTCTTGTATTAGCCGAATATGTTTTACTTTGGCATATTTGATTAATCTATGTATCATTTCGTTGGATGTGGTGGTAAGTAGTTGTTCCCAATCTTTGATCTCTTCTATATCGTCGTCTTCAAATGGAGGAAATATACAGACTCTTAGTCCTCGTGGTATGCGTCCTATCTGAAGGTATTTGTCTAAAGATTTGATTTCCCACCAGCAAGTAAGTTCTTGTTTGAGAAGTTTTTCTTGGGTTAAGAATAATTGTCTTAATGATGTATTATTGCTATCCGGTTTGGTTGTTGGATTTTCTGATAATCCCGAAAAGATGAGTTCCGCTTCTTCCTCTCGTTTTTCATAGTTCCTAATCATAGTGTCCTGACTGATGATATCGCTTATTGAGTTTCTCCTTTTAGAGCTGCCCACTGCTGACAGAATATATTGAGAAAGACTTTTTCAACCTTAGAAACAGTGTTAGCGCTCTGATGGAGAAGTGTAGCTAAATTGAATATGAAAAAAAGTAGAGATGCTGCAAATGGAGGGATGCCACAGAGGTTGACCTGGGCTTGGACAAAACTAAAACGAAGAGAAGCCCTCCTCTAGCGCTTCTCCAAAATTAAATGTTATAATATAGAGACTTTCTCGTTTTTAGGTTCCATTTGTCATTTTTATTCAGAATTCTATTGTGCTGTAAACAAATAGGGATTCCTTTTTACATCTTGAACATAACATATAAGTTGATGGGAAGACAAAAGAATGCAAAATTTAAATTGGTTTAAAGTTTTTCGTTGAGTTCACTAAGTTGCTGTGTCCCACGTTGTCACTTGAAAGTTGCGAAGCCTTAGTATAATTCACTCGACATTTGGGTTGATGGAGAGACAAAAGAATTCAAAATTTAGATTGGTTCTAAGTTTTTAGTTGAATTCACTAAGTTGCTGTATCCCACGTTGTCACTAGAAAATTACGAAGCCCTAGTTTAATTCACTAGGCAGTATTGGCCTCAATTTGAATTGGTTCAAAGTTTAGTCAATGTTGTCTTCACGTTGTTGCTCGAAAATTGCGAAGCCCTAGTTTAATTCACTAGGTAATATTATCCTCATTCACTAGGTAATATTATCCTCAACACGTGTTTCTCCGCCACATGGTTTATGGCGGTTCTTCAGGAGGAATTTGTAGGTAGATAGGCAAATGGAAAGATCTGAGAGGAAAAAGGTGGGAATAAAGAAAAAAATGGGCAATTTTGAACAGAGTGTTTTATGTTGACGTTTATACAGTCAATGTTGAGTTAGATACTTACAACTAAATATCAAATCTTGTTCATGTATATGATGGTTCCTTTGATGTAGGTAATGTTATTAATTCCATCCGGTTTGGTCTGAAAGAGTGAAGAGCATCTAGTTTATATTTGTATCTCTGGGTCAAAGGTACTTTCCAAAAAAATCTAGTCATAATCATCCTTATTTGTTATACTTCAATAGTTCAGTATTATCTTCATGTACAACTGATTCCTGGATTTTGACAATGTAAATGAACTCATATGTTGCCTTGGAACAGTACGGTTTGGTTTAGTATCTAAGTTTGCTTGTGCGGACTTTGAACTTAAAGACTGTTCGAAGCAACGAAGTTAGTCTAAATACCAAGTTTTCTTAAGAGTTGTAAATAGTTGTAAAAGACCTTGCTTACCATGTGAACGGTGTTTTCCTCGCTCTCTCGATACTGTCTGATGTGGTCAGTGAACTCCACATGTTGTGAATGGGTTTCACATAGAGTCGCGTGCGGAGTGACGTCATGCGTGTGTCGCGTGCGGAATGACGTCATTCGCACGTTGCATCACGTGATGACTTCACGCGCACGTATCTAATGGTTGTTTATATTTTTAAGAGCGCCATATTTGCTCGATCCAATTCTAGTGTTCCTGTAGCCTTGTATTTGTTGCAAAATTTACAAAGTAATATAGAGGTAAATATTTCTTATTATGATTTACAAAAAATGACATATCTCCTGGTCTGTGTTAAGACCTGTATGGCAAGTGTCCATCATACAAATCCATCTTGCTTCTTGTTGTCGAAGTCTTAATTGTAGATTCCCTCCTCTTGGGGCCGGTTTCAATTTTACTATTCCGTAGAATTTTATCTGACTGATCTGAGAAGGATGATGTGATTCTGTGAAATGATTGGCTATTGGTGATCTTGTATCTCTGTTGGTAATAGCCCTGATATGTTCACTGATTCTTGTCTTGAGTTTTCTGATCGTGCTCCCAATGTATAATTTTTTGCATGCGCACTGAATTCACACACCTAAACAACATAACATCACCTTCTATATCGATAACAATACCATCTGTACAACACTGTACACTAAACCTACATCTGTTAACAGTCTACTACATGCTTCAAGCAGCCACCCCAAACACATCATCTACAATATACCTTATGGTGAAATACTAAGGGTCAAAAGAAACTGTTCAAAAACTGATGATTTCAAACAGAAAGTAACATCCACAATGAGCAAATTCATCTCCAGAGGATACCCAAACAAACTTATCAAAAACAGCTATCAGAAATCTTCAACTAGGACCAGACAATCGTTGTTACAAGTAAGACCCAAAATCGACAAAACTGTGATCGATCCACACAGAACCATCAATTTTACCACGAACTATAGTTCTAACAATTCAATCATTCGGAAAATTCTTAGCAAATACTGGAACATCCTTAAATCAGATTCTGACCTTACACCGATCCTGGAAGTCAAACCTACCATCACTTTCAAGAAAGCAAGCAATCTCAAAAAAATGCTCAGTCCGTCACATTTTAAGTTGAAATATCCTGATGAAAAATCCACTATACAAACAATGTGGCTTCAAAAACCTATCAAAGGCTATTACAAATGTGGTCAATGCTCCATGTGCCAATATGCAGAAAATGGTAAAACAACCGTCATCAAACCCAACGGCACCAACTTCACCATACAACAGCTGATCAATTGCAATAGTCAATTTGTTATATATATCATTCAGTGCGCATGCAAAAAATTATACATTGGGAGCACGATCAGAAAACTCAAGACAAGAATCAGTGAACATATCAGGGCTATTACCAACAGAGATACAAGATCACCAATAGCCAATCATTTCACAGAATCACATCATCCTTCTCAGATCAGTCAGATAAAATTCTACGGAATAGTAAAATTGTAACCGGCCCCAAGAGGAGGGAATCTACAATTAAGACTTCGACAACAAGAAGCAAGATGGATTTGTATGATGGACACTTGCCATACAGGTCTTAACACAGACCAGGAGATATGTCATTTTTTGTAAATCATAATAAGAGATATTTACCTCTATATTACTTTGTAAATTTTGCAACAAATACAAGGCTACAGGAACACTAGAATTGGATCGAGCAAATATGGCGCTCTTAAAAATATAAACAACCATTAGATACGTGCGCGTGAAGTCATCACGTGATGCAACGTGCGAATGACGTCATTCCGCACGCGACACACGCATGACGTCACTCCGCACGCGACTCTATGTGAAACCCATTCACAACATGTGGAGTTCACTGACCACATCAGACAGTATCGAGAGAGCGAGGAAAACACCGTTCACATGGTAAGCAAGGTCTTTTACAACTATTTACAACTCTTAAGAAAACTTGGTATTTAGACTAACTTCGTTGCTTCGAACAGTCTTTAAGTTCAAAGTCCGCACAAGCAAACTTAGATACTAAACCAAACCGTACTGTTCCAAGGCAACATATGAGTTCATTTACATTGTCAAAATCCAGGAATCAGTTGTACATGAAGATAATACTGAACTATTGAAGTATAACAAATAAGGATGATTATGACTAGATTTTTTTGGAAAGTACCTTTGACCCAGAGATACAAATATAAACTAGATGCTCTTCACTCTTTCAGACCAAACCGGATGGAATTAATAATATTACCTACATCAAAGGAACCATCATATACATGAACAAGATTTGATATTTAGTTGTAAGTATCTAACTCAACATTGACTGTATAAACGTCAACATAAAACACTCTGTTCAAAATTGCCCATTTTTTTCTTTATTCCCACCTTTTTCCTCTCAGATCTTTCCATTTGCCTATCTACCTACAAATTCCTCCTGAAGAACCGCCATAAACCATGTGGCGGAGAAACACGTGTTGAGGATAATATTACCTAGTGAATGAGGATAATATTACCTAGTGAATTAAACTAGGGCTTCGCAATTTTCGAGCAACAACGTGAAGACAACATTGACTAAACTTTGAACCAATTCAAATTGAGGCCAATACTGCCTAGTGAATTAAACTAGGGCTTCGTAATTTTCTAGTGACAACGTGGGATACAGCAACTTAGTGAATTCAACTAAAAACTTAGAACCAATCTAAATTTTGAATTCTTTTGTCCCTCCATCAACCCAAATGTCGAGTGAATTATACTAAGGCTTCGCAACTTTCAAGTGACAACGTGGGACACAGCAACTTAGTGAACTCAACGAAAAACTTTAAACCAATTTAAATTTTGCATTCTTTTGTCTTCCCATCAACTTATATGTTATGTTCAAGATGTAAAAAGGAATCCCTATTTGTTTACAGCACAATAGAATTCTGAATAAAAATGACAAATGGAACCTAAAAACGAGAAAGTCTCTATATTATAACATTTAATTTTGGAGAAGCGCTAGAGGAGGGCTTCTCTTCGTTTTAGTTTTGTCCAAGCCCAGGTCAACCTCTGTGGCATCCCTCCATTTGCAGCATCTCTACTTTTTTTCATATTCAATTTAGCTACACTTCTCCATCAGAGCGCTAACACTGTTTCTAAGGTTGAAAAAGTCTTTCTCAATATATTCTGTCAGCAGTGGGCAGCTCTAAAAGGAGAAACTCAATAAGCGATATCATCAGTCAGGACACTATGATTAGGAACTATGAAAAACGAGAGGAAGAAGCGGAACTCATCTTTTCGGGATTATCAGAAAATCCAACAACCAAACCGGATAGCAATAATACATCATTAAGACAATTATTCTTAACCCAAGAAAAACTTCTCAAACAAGAACTTACTTGCTGGTGGGAAATCAAATCTTTAGACAAATACCTTCAGATAGGACGCATACCACGAGGACTAAGAGTCTGTATATTTCCTCCATTTGAAGACGACGATATAGAAGAGATCAAAGATTGGGAACAACTACTTACCACCACATCCAACGAAATGATACATAGATTAATCAAATATGCCAAAGTAAAACATATTCGGCTAATACAAGAAATCACCAAAGTGAAAGAAAATATCGAAAAACTAAATATTCCTGAGAAAACTTTTAAGAATTATGAAATTCTAGATGAAATCATAGATAAATACGCATCAGATATCAAGATTAAAAAACAGAGACAATTTTTGCGAGATGAACTAGACTATAAATTCAAAAGAGTCTATACATTCAATAAAAGACCTACAACAACATCAAGGGGCAGATCAGCATACATCAAGCTACAAAAAACAGCTACAACTCCTCTTTCCTCAGATACGGACACAGTGAGTGATAGTGAATTGGAAGAAAGAAGCGTACCTCCATCAATCTTGCCCACTGCATCTCAAATGACAATTCCCAACAGGAACAAAGAATCCCAATACAATTCATTTGGATCCTCTTCCTCTTTTTTAGAGGAATTTCAACAACAAAAATATATGAGGAATTATTCAGCACCAGGAAAAAGAAACCCTATTATGACTCTTCTACCAAAACCAAACGTGGCAAGAGAGGAGGAATCAAACGCAAACATAGAAGAAAAAACAAGAGTACAGACCAGATCTCAGACCCCATTACCCCAACGGAAGACCTAGTCATCAACCTTTCAAGTTTGGAACTAACGACACCACTAATTCAAGCACTTAATAAAGGACTCACCTTTTGTCCAGGTCGTAATTATGATTATTTCAACACAGTAGTTGATCTCCACAGTTTTTGTAGAAAACTCAAACTAAAGAAATATTTTGCAAATATGGAAATCAAAAGACACACCACTGAAATAACACCAGTACCATCGGAATTAACAGTTAAACATGTGGAACTCACAGTCGATCTTCTTAACATCAATGATGAGACAGATCCCTATACTAAGGAGAAGTTCATGGAAGAACAAAATATACCATTGGGATTAGCACAAGAAACCAAACTTAAAGAAAAATCCAAATTCACACCAATCTTACCTCCAGAAAATGTTATTGATACTTTCTGCAAAGTAGTTCAAAAAGAACTCAGAGACATCTACATCAACAATAAAATGAACCAACATGCAAAACTCAAGATAAGGAATAATCTCACACCCAACCAAAGTCAAGCATTAAATAATCTCAAGAACAATCCTGAGATTACCATAAAATCATCAGACAAAGGCGGAAACATTGTGCTACTCAACACAGAAGACTATATACACATGGCACTCACCCATCTAAAAGATCATAAATGTTATGAAAAAATCAAAGAAAACCCATTCATCAAAATCAGCGAACAATGGAAAACCATGAGCAGTCATTGGAAAGACTTGGAACTACTTAATGAAGATGAATACCGATATATGATCACAACTAATCCGATTACTCCAACAATATATTTTCTACCTAAGATTCATAAGAAATACATCAACCTACCAACAAGCAGACCAATCATTAATGGTATTGGATCAATCACAGAGCACATTTCAGAATATATAGATCATCAGCTTCAACCATTAGCAAATTCATTGGCATCATACATCAGAGACACCACGCACATTATCCAATTGATCGACAATATACCTTGGAATGACAACTATTGGCTAGTTACAATGGATGTAACAGCACTTTATACAAGCATCTTGCATGAAAAAGGACTTCTAACTACAGAATACTTCTTGAAAACACGATCTATATCTCTCAACGATCACAACAATATGATTTTAGAAATGTTGCAATTTACCCTTCAAAACAACATTTTCATCTTTAACAACACTCTCTATCGACAAATACAAGGCACAGCCATGGGAGCAAAATATGCGCCATCATATGCCAATCTCTACATGGGCCATTTTGAGATAGAATTTGCCTGGCAACATCAATCATTCACACACCTAAACAACATAATTTTTTGGGCCAGATACATTGATGACATCTTTTTGATTTGGAACGGACCATTAACAGCATTTAAAGATTATTTCAACTATCTAAATCACAACACCTATAATTTGAAACTAACCACAGAATACAGTCAAACTTCAATCAACTTTTTGGACATCACCTTCTATATCGATAACAATACCATCTGTACAACACTGTACACTAAACCTACATCTGTTAACAGTCTACTACATGCTTCAAGCAGCCACCCCAAACACATCATCTACAATATACCTTATGGTGAAATACTAAGGGTCAAAAGAAACTGTTCAAAAACTGATGATTTCAAACAGAAAGTAACATCCACAATGAGCAAATTCATCTCCAGAGGATACCCAAACAAACTTATCAAAAACAGCTATCAGAAATCTTCAACTAGGACCAGACAATCGTTGTTACAAGTAAGACCCAAAATCGACAAAACTGTGATCGATCCACACAGAACCATCAATTTTACCACGAACTATAGTTCTAACAATTCAATCATTCGGAAAATTCTTAGCAAATACTGGAACATCCTTAAATCAGATTCTGACCTTACACCGATCCTGGAAGTCAAACCTACCATCACTTTCAAGAAAGCAAGCAATCTCAAAAAAATGCTCAGTCCGTCACATTTTAAGTTGAAATATCCTGATGAAAAATCCACTATACAAACAATGTGGCTTCAAAAACCTATCAAAGGCTATTACAAATGTGGTCAATGCTCCATGTGCCAATATGCAGAAAATGGTAAAACAACCGTCATCAAACCCAACGGCACCAACTTCACCATACAACAGCTGATCAATTGCAATAGTCAATTTGTTATATATATCATTCAGTGCGCATGCAAAAAATTATACATTGGGAGCACGATCAGAAAACTCAAGACAAGAATCAGTGAACATATCAGGGCTATTACCAACAGAGATACAAGATCACCAATAGCCAATCATTTCACAGAATCACATCATCCTTCTCAGATCAGTCAGATAAAATTCTACGGAATAGTAAAATTGAAACCGGCCCCAAGAGGAGGGAATCTACAATTAAGACTTCGACAACAAGAAGCAAGATGGATTTGTATGATGGACACTTGCCATACAGGTCTTAACACAGACCAGGAGATATGTCATTTTTTGTAAATCATAATAAGAGATATTTACCTCTATATTACTTTGTAAATTTTGCAACAAATACAAGGCTACAGGAACACTAGAATTGGATCGAGCAAATATGGCGCTCTTAAAAATATAAACAACCATTAGATACGTGCGCGTGAAGTCATCACGTGATGCAACGTGCGAATGACGTCATTCCGCACGCGACACACGCATGACGTCACTCCGCACGCGACTCTATGTGAAACCCATTCACAACATGTGGAGTTCACTGACCACATCAGACAGTATCGAGAGAGCGAGGAAAACACCGTTCACATGGTAAGCAAGGTCTTTTACAACTATTTACAACTCTTAAGAAAACTTGGTATTTAGACTAACTTCGTTGCTTCGAACAGTCTTTAAGTTCAAAGTCCGCACAAGCAAACTTAGATACTAAACCAAACCGTACTGTTCCAAGGCAACATATGAGTTCATTTACATTGTCAGAATCCAGGAATCAGTTGTACATGAAGATAATACTGAACTATTGAAGTATAACAAATAAGGATGATTATGACTAGATTTTTTTGGAAAGTACCTTTGACCCAGAGATACAAATATAAACTAGATGCTCTTCACTCTTTCAGACCAAACCGGATGGAATTAATAATATTACCTACATCAAAGGAACCATCATATACATGAACAAGATTTGATATTTAGTTGTAAGTATCTAACTCAACATTGACTGTATAAACGTCAACATAAAACACTCTGTTCAAAATTGCCCATTTTTTTCTTTATTCCCACCTTTTTCCTCTCAGATCTTTCCATTTGCCTATCTACCTACAAATTCCTCCTGAAGAACCGCCATAAACCATGTGGCGGAGAAACACGTGTTGAGGATAATATTACCTAGTGAATGAGGATAATATTACCTAGTGAATTAAACTAGGGCTTCGCAATTTTCGAGCAACAACGTGAAGACAACATTGACTAAACTTTGAACCAATTCAAATTGAGGCCAATACTGCCTAGTGAATTAAACTAGGGCTTCGTAATTTTCTAGTGACAACGTGGGATACAGCAACTTAGTGAATTCAACTAAAAACTTAGAACCAATCTAAATTTTGAATTCTTTTGTCTCTCCATCAACCCAAATGTCGAGTGAATTATACTAAGGCTTCGCAACTTTCAAGTGACAACGTGGGACACAGCAACTTAGTGAACTCAACGAAAAACTTTAAACCAATTTAAATTTTGCATTCTTTTGTCTTCCCATCAACTTATATGTTATGTTCAAGATGTAAAAAGGAATCCCTATTTGTTTACAGCACAATAGAATTCTGAATAAAAATGACAAATGGAACCTAAAAACGAGAAAGTCTCTATATTATAACATTTAATTTTGGAGAAGCGCTAGAGGAGGGCTTCTCTTCGTTTTAGTGTTACACATGTATTCTACCACTGGCACTGCTGCAGGCTGCAGCCTCGGCCCTCAGGCAGGGCAGTGCTAGAATACACGTGTAACCCGCACTGCTGCAGGCTGCAGCCTCGGCCCTCAGGCAGGGCAGTGCTAGAATACACGTGTAACACGTTCATTTCCTAACATTATAAAAGTGACTGTGCCTGTTCATTTTTATAATGTTAGGAAACAAACGTGTTACACATGCATACTTGCCAACCCTACCGATTTAGGCGGTAGGAAACCTCTTTTTAAGCAGTCCTACGCCTACCGATTTAGTGGCAAGAAATACCGATTTATTTTATTTAATTTTGTATTTTTTTATTTTTTTTATTTTTATTTTTTTGGCCTGGATTCAGCAGCCTGTTCGGCCATGGTTGCAGGGTGAGCAAGTACACAGAATCCGAGGAATGTTCTTCAGTGGGGATGTGTCCAAGCTGCTGCTTTTATAATGGTGTGTTCTTACTGGCAGCAGTTATCAGACCAGTGCGCCAGTGCAACCTCCCCAGACTGTCAGAGGCACCCGTGAGATCCGCTCCAGAACTTCTGGATATCAACACCCACATGGTTCACCGTACCTCAGCTACATGCTGTGGCGAGCCGCTGAAGCAATGGCGAGCCACTCCTCCGAATGAGTTCTGGCAGGTGTGAGCTTGCGCCAGGAGCTGGGGGAAACCGCCCGTTTCAGCCCTGTCCTGCGCGAATCTCGCCACTTCCACCTGCCTGCAAGTGCAATATGCTATTTCTTCAGCGTAGCTGCACAACGCAGCGCCCTGCTCTTCGGCACCTGCTACATACTTGCCAACCCTACCAATTTAGGCGGTAGGATACCGCTTTTTAAGCAGTCCTACCGCCTACCGATTTAGTGGCAACAAATACCGATTTTTTTCAATATTTTTTAAACCTTAAGATTCCTACAGATTTTTGGTCACAGAATGTTGGCATGTATGCACATGTATTCTACCACTGGCACTGCTGCAGGCTGCAGTCTCGGCCCTCAGGCAGGGCAGTGCTAGAATACACATGTAACACGTTCATTTCCTAACATTATAAAAGTGAATGTGCCTGTTCATTTTAATAATGTTAGGAAACGAACGTGTTACACATGTATTCTACAACTGGCACTGCTGCAGCCTGCAGCCTCGGCCCTCAGGCAGGGCATTGCTAGAATACACGTGTAACACGTTCATTTCCTAACATTATAAAAGTGAATGTGCCTGTTCATTTTTATAATGTTAGGAAACGAACGTGTTACACATGTATTCTACCACTGGCACTGCTGCAGGCTGCAGCCTCGGCCCTCAGGCAGGGCAGTGCTAGAATACACGTGTAACATGTTCATTTCCTAACATTATAAAAGTGAGTGTGCCTGTTCATTTTTATAATGTTAGGAAACGATGTTACACATGTATTCTACCACTGGCACTGCTGCAAGCTGCAGCCTTGGCCCACATGTATTCTACCACTGGCACTGCTGCAAGTTGCAGCTTCGGCCCTCAGGCAGGGCAGTGCAATTGGCAAATAAATGAGCAATATTTGTGGCTTTATTCACTTCCCCCAGCCCCGGGTGGAGCCGGCGCCGCTGGCACCAGCCAGGCCCATGGGCGCACGTGCGGCATGCCCTCCTCTAGGCTCTGCGCGCGCACTGACAATGACAGTGAAGTGAGGATTGCTTGGGGCTGGCTGGTGTTGTCGGCCCCGGCCAGCAGTAACTACATCCTGCCGAGGCAAGCACACTTCTTTCCTCCTGCTCCCATCCTCGCAGGGGAGGCCTATTGCTGCATAGGCGTTTTATTTATTTTAAATGGCCATGACTAGATAACGCCACATTAATCAAAGCCAGGTCTCTAAAGAATGGTTCAAGTGTTGGGGAATCACCTGCTCACACTTTCTGTCGTCTGACCAACCAGTGCGCAAAAGATGTTTCAGAACGTGGGGCTCTTGATGCCACCCGTTTCTGCATTTGACACACAAGCAGCTAAACACACCCCAGGCAGGCAGCTCCTTCTGCATAGTCCATTTCTCTCCCAAGCTCGGGACAATGTTCTTTACCATAATGGAGATTGTGAAAAAGCGCAGGGCTGCAAGGCTGGGGGTTGGGGGCGGAAGGCAAAGCACACTACGATTGGGGTACACTGGAGATGCTGCCCCTGATATCCACAGTACTCCAAGTCCCTTGAAAATTCGACTATACACTGCACAATGAGCACAGGGCGCTGTTATTCAAGCAGCACGCGACTAGTAATTTGCAAAAAGTAATCTTAACGAGTCAAAAGAAAAGGTTACCTTGCACCCTATAAGAATTTTATTGCTTTTGTTTTTTGTTGGGATGGTAGACATCATTTTTCTTTGCGATCTTACAGTTTCGTGGTGCTGTCAGGAGCTAAAATGAGTGATCACGAAGGAAACATTTAAGAATTTTGAGAGTTCACGAGCATGAATGAAACAAACCCCAATACTCGAACTGCCATTTCTCTGCCGCGCTAATGCACTGCAGTGTGTTTCAATGTAAAGCCCACATTGTAATGTCATAATTTTAGAATGCCACCTCTCCAACATTTACATTGGGAGCTATGTTGAATTCTACATGCATGTCAACTCTCTGCATATGTTTAAAGTAGACTTTACCACTCACATGGAGTAGTGATATTGTTTATGTGTGTCCCTCCTAAATATATTTAACTTCCCATGAAATATTTGATGCAATAAATATTGCATAAATGCATGTATTTTAATGCTGTGATAGACGGGCTTGTACAGCTATCGGGGGGTATGTTGCTGGTGCTTGTTCTTGTAGGTTTGAGTAACACTGTTCAAAAACCAGGTCATCGCCTTTTAAGAGTGGCTAAATGTTTGAGGTCATACGAATGACATTATTGTAGATCTGAAATTGTCGATTCTCTGACCTGAGTCACAGCAGAAAAGTGGTCATTGTTACTAAAAATGAAGAGCAAAAGCAAACTAACATAACCAGGCCTGTTCGTGTTTTACCCTCTTATTGCTGTTCAGGAAATTCCACAGATGCTAGCATTGACAATTATGTTAACTCATAGTCCCCACTCCTGCTGCTGAGCCCATGACACATGCATGAGATCACAAGTCGGTGGTGGGCGGGCGCCAACGATGCTTCCCGCCTGGGGTGCAATCTGGTGTAAGACCGGCCCTGACGGGCACAGCACTTAAGTGCCGTGCCCACGGTACTGTCACAGAATCTCACATCTTCACTCTGTTAGGCGAGGACCCCCATTTATTCCACATGGAATGCAGTGAATGAATCCCTTTTCACGTCTGGGGTGCCCGCTTCTCTCAGTCCCTTCTTCCTTGTTGAAGCTTCATTACTATGCACGGTTGCACACAAAACAAACATTGTGCAAGGCATGATTATTCGCCGATGCTTTCCTCTCGCAGTGAAAAAAAGGTTGTCCAAGCAATGTGTGCAGTGCACATAATTTCACCACAGCACCAAGGCTAGTGCGCACCTCTGGAAATCTGACCAGGTGCGGCAGCACCTTCAGTTGGCTCACTGGTGCCAGGCAGCATGTGCATTTGTAACCCTTTGCCGTAATGGAAGTCCATAGTTTTCCTGCGCTTTTCGAAATTTCCCATACGCCACCACTGCACACATGAGCACCTCACACTCACTTCCCCAGATACGTTGCAGCAGGTCGAATCTAGGTCAACTGTCGGTTCACCACTCCTAAGTGCTAACAAGGTGTGAAAGTGAACAAGACCCCATCAGTGGTTGTTATCCTCCCAGTACACAGCTGCCAAGAAGTGGGGGCACCTCACATGTGTGTGCTCACTTCTCATATCATTCTAAACAGAATCTGGCCTCTTTTTATGGACAGAGCCCGGACAGGGTTTGCACAACTGGGGGGCACTGGTGCGGCGGCCGTTTTCCCCCAGTAAATGTGACATTATTCGATTATCAGAGCAGAGGCCCAGCGAGGAAAGTTTGCTCTCCCGGGGGACTAACTTTCTTCTTTTGCAGGTAATAATTGGGTACACAGGAGGACAGTGCCTTTCCTGAATTGAATGGGCTTTTAAACAAACGAAGGAGGAAGAGGACCGGGTGTTCTGGGCCCATATGTAAGCATGCCTCGGATACATTAGAAAGAGGAACCAGGGATCATGTTAATAGCACATTACACAGAGCTGTTAATGTGGGAGGTATATGCAGCACAAGAGCACATTGTTGAAAATGAAAAAACATCTCTTAAGCCTGGTTTGTTCCCCTAATGTGGAAAACACATTCTCCTCAAATCTATAGCTCCCATCCCCAACCTCCCATGTAATGTGATTTAGGAGAAATGTCTTGAGTTTGGGTTCCTCCTGTCATTCTGCAATTTGTATGTTTTTTGAATTGCACCTGCAGTTTGTGGGTAGGGGTTAGGTGGAAAATGTACCCTTGGCTTGAAAGATTTTTTCTTTTGGTGTTGTTGCCTTGCCTTGTTTATGGGGTTCAAGATCATGGGAAAATGTTGATAACTTGATTGCACGAAAGGCGATTGATTACTTGATTGCAAATTGATGCCCCAGCCTTTTTATGTTACTTGGCCTCACTCATTTTATGGTGAGTTGTTGTAATCTTTTGACTGGTAGGTAATGGTTGCTGTGGAGAGTGTTGATTGGTCAGATTGAGAGATGGGCTCTATTTTGCTCTCTCTCTCTCTCTGGCCGCTGCCTTGGGGTACATGCAAAGCTTATTGACGGCAGGAAGTATCGCTCCCCGCTCATCAGTCATGAGGGCTTTATAACCCGAGTGTAAGCCATATGCAGTGATCAAAGAGGCCTCCCCTCTCATGATATCCTTTTACATGGCTGCCGTTCTCTAAGTGTGGTACATACATCCATGTATCTACGTACATCCTTTTCCTTTATTATATTTCAAATTAATATATTATTCGAAACAAAAACAAAGTGAAATGTCCTTAATATAGCATCCTCTTGGGGAAACAGATCACAGATGTATAATGTTTATATTTTATTAACAACTATATAATCAATGTAAAGCTTAGAGGAGTATCTGTTGAATTGGACTCGATATGTTATCCCTTCATTTTTCACATCGGGAGGGGGCATGGGTGTCGCTGGGGGGTGACATGGGTTTGGAGGGGGGTGGGAGTAGGACATGGGTTTCGGGGGGCAACATGGGTTCCAGGGGTGGGGGGGCCCCCAAGGCTGTCTGTGCCCCGGGCCCCCAAAACTGTTAAAATGGCCCTGTGCCCAGACATACCCGGTCATGACCCAGAAACTTCACAATGCTGTCAAAAATTGATATCAATTATTTTTAAATTTTTATATGATTTTGTTTTGTTGATGTCAGCCCTTTCTATAAATCCATATTATTTTGATATTAAAAAAAAGATTGCTATAAAATGTATGTAACATTTTTATATACATATGGTTATAATTTTGATAGCAAAATGTTTTTGATCAAACAATATTGATATCAACAAAGCTTATAAAAAAATAATAATTGTGATATAAAAATATCCGATATTTTGATTTTAAAAAAGTTGATATAAAAAATATTTAAAAAATGTGATAGACAAAATAATTGTGATATAAAAAATATCCAATATCATTTTGATATAAAAAAATTTTGATATAAAAAAGATATAAAAGAAATTACGATATTAAAAATATCTGATATCATTTTTATATCAGACTTTTTCATAAAATCTGTTGTACAATTATATCAAATCTATATAAAATGATGACGCCATGAAGGTCCAACCCACTCCCCTGTTATCGCTGCGTCACCAAACCCTAACACTCGCTGTCTAACTTTCACAACTCACTATGCCCTTGACCAAGCAACAGCGCACACGCACTTTCCCATATTAAAAACATTTTGATATACACTTTAAATAATTTTGATATAAAACTTTACATCAAACAGTATCAAAGTAGACAAACACACTTTATATATCCATTTGTATAAAACAGATATCAAATCTATATAAAATTTGATATCGAAACATTTTCATATAAAAATTAATTGATATCAAAGTCCATATCAAAAAGAACTCAAACCCATATCAAAAAGGGGCAGAGGTAAGGACAACCGGGGGCGTTTCTACCTGTCAAAAATGTAACATTGAGAAAAGGGGCCCCCTATGACTACTGAGACTAATGAATTCCTCACTGCAGAGTGATGATCATAAAGCAAATAATAAACTGAAGGAAAACTCTGTTAGTTGTTTAGCCCCAATGTTCAGCAACAGTAAGAAAGAGAAATAACAATTTAAAGATCTCCTGACTAAGGATCAGGTGAACGAGCAATTATTATCCAGTCGAGAGAAGAAACAAATAGCCTGTTGTGCTGCACAGACTGCCATGGATATTGCCTCCTTAACAGGGGAGATGGAGGTTGAAGTTCAGAGTTTCCCTGAGAACATGGACAGTTAATCAGACATCATTTTTTGCAGACTGAGATTGCAAAATAACTAATTTTAAGGGCAATTTTAAAAGAGTCTTGGATCCTGGGAGAGAATCAACGAAAGGAGCCATTTTAAGCAATCAATCTCAGTTTGCACAACTTCCTATTCTCCAAGCTCCTTATATGAGATTTATAAATGAACCATGGGGTGGTGTGGAATTTACAGAGAGAATATTCCAACCAATGGTTGTGTTAGGTGGTTCCCCCAGCGATGAGCAAATAGTCCAACAAAAAATGAAATCTAGAGCAATAATGGGTTGAATAAGTCAACATCCTGTAACATATGTACTTCAGAGACTACGCCAAGGACCATTCGATTTTCTTGAACGCCAACAACAATGATATAGTGCAAGAGGATAGGTTGAGTCTCATCCTGAAAGGGATATTTCCACTGAAGGACAATATTTGCCTGAATAGGCAAACTGTTTTGACAATCTTTCAGGGCATCCCTAAAGTAAGTTTAATCCGCTCAAGTGACATTGCGGAAGTTAATTTTTTTGACAGTAGGAGAGTGGATGTTGTGGTGATAATAGTACCCTCAAGACTCGCCTAAGAGACAATCCATTGCACTATTGATGGTTGTGTGGCTTTGACTTGTTCACGAAAAAATGGCCCAAATGATTCAACACCTGATGAAAATGTGGCTGAATTGCGACCACTGACAGTTTAATGTGCTGTAGGAGTAAATGCTGTTAGAACAGTTTTTTATCCAATACCAGTCCCTACAGATAGGGCAATTAATGAGGATTGGTCCTGGCTAACGTTGGCCCTTTTTATTTGTATTTAAACCTTTTTATTAAAAGAAATAAAGCATACAAACATAGAAAGGAAATACCAGAGTAACAACCAATGCCACATCGAGGTAGCATAATACCGATTGAGAGAACCAGATATGGGGGATACAAAAAGGAGAGAGGGGGCACAGGAGGGGCTACACCCATCCGTGCCACACTGCATACATTGCACTTCCAGAAGGAACATAACCAAAACCCCAAGCACCTTGGCAAGGAGAAAACAAAAGAAAACCCCTACATATTCCTCTTTGGCCTCTCCCCCTGCGCCTTCACCTGAAGCCCGAAACCTTGGAGTCATCTTCGACTACTCTACTTCCTCCCTCACACTCAGGAAATTGCCAAGAAGTCCCACTTTCAGCTCTTCCTTCTCAAAGGAATTCTCCCTTTTCTCAATTTCCCCCAGAGGCTCAATGTGACCAATCCCTGGTTCTCTCTAGGCTTGATTATTGCAATAGCCTCCTCCTGAATCTACCTTCTTCTACTCTGTAACCCCTCCAGCTAATACAAAATAGGGCAGCAAGGCTTATCATTGGCCTTAAGCCCAGGGACTGCATCTCTCCTGCACTAAAAAGTCATCACTGGCTCCCGGTTGCTGCTCGGATTAAATTCAAATCCCTCTGCATCATCCACAAGGCTGTCTTGGCCTGGGGACCACACTATCTTCAACTTTATCTCACTAAATACTCTCCCTCTAGACCACTACGTTCCTCTGGCACCAATGCATTATGTGTAAAGTGTTTTGCTAAACAGAGGGTAGGTGATTGTTCTCTTTTATCAGATGGCTCCCTCTTATGGGACAGCCTCCCCCTCCCTCTGTGCCTTGAGCAGGATATTCTCAAATTCCAGAAGCTCCTTAAGACTTTCCTCATTACCTCCTCCTTCCCTTCTTTTCTCCTATGCTAATCCCACAGTTGCTGTGATCTGTGTCCTGAGCCCTTATGCATCCTCAGGGACCTGACCTCCCAAACCAAATCGGCCCAGCTCCTGTCTATCCACAGCACTTGCATTGGCACACCCTCTTCCCTTGAGGTTCACACTTACACTTCTGCGGCCCCAGTCTGTGTAGCATTCAACATTCCTAGCACTTCATCTGTGGCTCACTCATAAGCTCGAACTCCTGAGCACTTACCCCCTCTTCCCTCTTCCATGCTACACTTCCACGTTCTTATTTATTTATTTATTTATTTATTTATTTATTTATTTATTTATGTGTTGAGTTTCACAAAAACTTTACAAATTATTGACTTTTACATTTCATTTCACGTTTTACATTTCTTACAACAGTTGTACTCTCGATAATTCTAATTCGCACAACTCGTTTCGAATTTCAAATACAACATTATTTGTTAAAATGTATAAAACCTATGAAATAGATTTTGTCTAAAGTTTCTAATTTCTTACTTGCTCAAAACCTATTACACTTAAAACAATAAAAACATCGAGAGATTTTCACAGGAGAGTCAGAATCGGCCTCGTTAGCCTTGTTAGCCTTTCAACTGTTTCCTGCTTACGTGCTTGTGTTCGTGCATGAGAGTGAGAGGTGTGGCTTGACTCTGTAGCTCAGTAGATCAGTAGATCAGTTGCCGGGAGTTCAGAGGAACCCAGAAGGTTCATTTCTCTAGACTTTGTGAGAGAGCCAGAGACCCAGTGAATCATCCCAGGAGTTGCCGGAGCTGGGCTGAAGCTGTGCTGATGGTGCAGTCCCAGCTACAGCTACGGCCTACCACAGAGGCACCAGAGGCGCCGGGAGGAGGGCTGGCCTCCCACGCGCGGGTACGGACACCCTGGGGGTGTTTTTATTTTTTTTAGTGCCGTTTTTGGATCTGGGGTCAGTGCTCCCTGAATTACCTGTATCGCTGGAGAAGCCCTATAAATAGAGACGATTCATCCGCGGCGGCACATAGTGATACTATAGCGAAAGTGAAAGCACTGTTACCCTCAGGGCCAGCCTTGTTTTGCTCTTAAGTGGCTGTTGCCCATAAACCCATACCGTACCGTCCCTTCTTTTCTTTTCTTTTCATACTATTCAACACTGTGATGTGGAAAAAGAAGAAAACGTTTGCCTCTGTGTGGGCCATATCGATGTGGATTAGATTACACGAAAATCTGCCATCTATTAGCATTAGTGGAGCTGAACTTCTGGAGCTGAACTTTCTTGCTACATGAGAACTAGCTCGGCAATACGCTATATTGACTGTTGCTGAGTGAAAGATACCATTTTGAGCCGTAATTACCGCTATATTTGCAAATCTGCAGCGCTGTGAATCATCAGTGAAGATATAAGAATATTTTTCCAATTTATATTATGACACAGATATATTTTAAGTAACATTTTAGTAATTTTATTTAAGAAAGACAATGAAAGTGAGATCATTGAGATGGGTGGGGCTCAGGAGTGACTCATTGCCAAAGGGCAAACGACTGCGGAGTCCCACGCAAACTCGCAGAATGACTAAGGATCTACCGAAGAGCAAAAGGGGAAAGAAAGACCATTTGACTGTGCAATCTACTATATCTGGGGTGTGTAAAACCCGGAACGCGCCGGAACGCGCCGGAACGGTACCCTAACCTATAAAATGGCAGCAAAAATCACCTGAAAAAGATGCAAACACACATGAAGAACATTTTAAAATGAGAAAGGTGCACCAATATGCTGTCATTAACCCATTACTGCCCAAAATCTACATTTTACCACGAAAAAGTACCCGCAACGGGCCGGAACGCTACCCTAATATATAAAACGGCAGTGAAACTCACCTGAAAATGATGCAAGCACACATGAAGAACATTTTGAAATGAGAAAGGTGCACCAATATGCTGTCATTAACCCATTACTGCCCAAAATCTACATTTCATCACGAAAAAAAGTACCCGGAACAGGCCGGAACGCTAACCTTAAATATAAAGTGGCAGCGAAACTCACCTGAAAATGATGCAAACACACATGAAGAACATTTTGAAATGAGAAAGGTGCACCAATATGCTGACATTAACCCATTACTGCCCAAAATCTACATTTTATCACGAAAAAGTACACGGAACGGGCCGGAACGCTACCCTAATATATAAAACGGCAGCGAAACTCACCTGAAAATGATGCAAGCACACATGAAGAACATTTGGAAATGAGAAAGGTGCACCAATATGCTGTCATTAACCCATTACTGCCCAAAATCTACATTTTATCACGAAAAAAAGTACCCGGAACGGGCCGGAACGCTACCCTAAAATATAAAATGGCAGCGAAACTCACCTGAAAATGATGCAAACACACATGAAGAACATTTTGAAATGAGAAAGGTGCACCAATATGCTGTCATTAACCCATTACTGCCCAAAATCTACATTTTATCACGAAAAAGTACCCGGAACGGGCCGGAACGCTACCCTAATATATAAAACAGCAGCGAAACTCACCTGAAAAGGATGCAAGCACACATGAAGAACATTTTGAAATGAGAAAGGTGCACCAATATGCTGTCATTAACCCAATACTGCCCAAAATCTACATTTTATCACGAAAAAGTACCCGCAACGGGCCGGAACGCTGCCCTAAAATATAAAATGGCAGCGAAACTCACCTGAAAATGATGCAAACACACATGAAGAACATTTTGAAATGAGAAAGGTGCACCAATATGCTGTCATTAACCCATTACTGCCCAAAATCTACATTTTATCACGAAAAGGTACCCGGAACGGGCCGGAACGCTACCCTAAAATATAAAATGGCAGCGAAACTCACCTGAAAATGATGCAAACACACATGGAGAACATTTTGAAATGAGAAAGGTGCACCAATATGCTGTCATTAACCCATTACTGCCCAAAATCTACATTTTATCACGAAAAAGTACCCGGAACGGGCCGGAACGCTACCCTAATATATAAAACGGCAGCGAAACTCACCTGAAAATGATGCAAGCACACATGAAGAACATTTTGAAATGAGAAAGGTGGACCAATATGCTGTCATTACCCATTACTGCCCAAAATCTACATTTCATCACGAAAAAGTAACCGGAACGGGCCGGAACGCTAACCTAAAATATAAAGTGGCAGCGAAACTCACCTGAAAATGATGCAAACACACATGAAGAACATTTTGAAATGAGAAAGGTGCACCAATATGCTGACATTAACCCATTACTGCCCAAAATCTACATTTTATCACGAAAAAGTACACGGAACGGGCCGGAACGCTACCCTAATATATAAAACGGCAGCGAAACTCACCTGAAAAGGATGCAAGCACACATGAAGAACATTTTGAAATGAGAAAGGTGCACCAATATGCTGTCATTAACCCAATACTGCCCAAAATCTACATTTTATCACGAAAAAGTACCCGCAACGGGCCGGAACGCTGCCCTAAAATATAAAATGGCAGCGAAACTCACCTGAAAATGATGCAAACACACATGAAGAACATTTTGAAATGAGAAAGGTGCACCAATATGCTGTCATTAACCCATTACTGCCCAAAATCTACATTTTATCACGAAAAAGTACCCGCAACGGGCCGGAACGCTACCCTAACATATAAAATGGCAGCAAAAATCACCTGAAAATTATGCAAACACACATGAAGTACATTTTGAAATGAGAAAGGTGCTCCAATATGCTGTCATTAACCCATTACTGCCCAAAATCTACATTTTATCACGAAAAAGTACCCGGAACGGGCCGGAACGGTACCCTAACATATAAAAAGGCAGCCAAAATCACCTCAAAATGATGCAAACACACATGAAGAACATTTTGAAATGAGAAAGGTGCACCAATATGCTGTCATTAACCCATTACAGCCCAAAATCTACATTTTCACATGAAAAAGTACCCGGAACGGGCCGGAACGGTACCCTAATATATAAAACGGCAGCAAAACTCACCTGAAAATGATGCAAACACACATGAAGAACATTTTGAAATGAGAAAGGTGCACCAATATGCTGTCATTAACCCATTACTGCCCAAAATCTACATTTTATCACGAAAAAGTACCCGGAACAGGCCGGAACGCTACCCTAAAATATAAAATGGCAGCGAAACTCACCTGAAAATGATGCAAACACACATGGAGAACATTTTGAAATGAGAAAGGTGCACCAATATGCTGTCATTAACCCATTACTGCCCAAAACCTACATTTTATCACGAAAAAGTACCCGGAACGGGTCGGAACGCTACCCTAATATATAAAACGGCAGCGAAACTCACCTGAAAAGGATGCAAGCACACATGAAGAACATTTTGAAATGAGAAAGGTGGACGAATATGCTGTCATTAACCCATTACTGCCCAAAATCTACATTTTATCACGAAAAAGTACCCGGAACTGTCCGGAACGCTACCCTAAAATATAAAATGGCAGCGAAACTCACCTGAAAATGATGCAAACACACATGAAGAACATTTTGAAATGAGAAAGGTGCACCAATATGCTGTCTTTAACCCATTACTGCCCAAAATCTACATTTTATCACGAAAAAGTACCCGCAACGGGCCGGAACGCTACCCTAATATATAAAACGGCAGCGAAACTCACCTGAAAATGATGCAAGCACACATGAAGAAAATTTTGAAATGAGAAAGGTGCACCAAATTGCTGTCATTAACCCATTACTGGCCAAAATCTACATTTCATCACGAAAAAGTACACGGAACGGGCCGGAACGCTACCCTAATATATAAAACGGCAGCGAAACTCACCTGAAAATGATGCAAGCACACATGAAGAACATTTTGAAATGAGAAAGGTGGACCAATATGCTGTCATTAACCCATTACTGCCCAAAATCTACATTTCATCACGAAAAAGTACCCGGAACGGGCCGGAACGCTAACCTAAAATATAAAGTGGCAGCGAAACTCACCTGAAAATGATGCAAACACACATGAAGAACATTTTGAAATGAGAAAGGTGCACCAATATGCTGACATTAACCCATTACTGCCCAAAATCTACATTTTATCACGAAAAAGTACACGGAACGGGCCGGAACGCTACCCTAATATATAAAACGGCAGCGAAACTCACCTGAAAATGATGCAAGCACACATGAAGAACATTTGGAAATGAGAAAGGTGCACCAATATGCTGTCATTAACCCATTACTGCCCAAAATCTACATTTTATCACGAAAAAAGGTACCCGGAACGGGCCGGAACGCTACCCTAAAATATAAAATGGCAGCGAAACTCACCTGAAAATGATGCAAACACACATGAAGAACATTTTCAAATGAGAAAGGTGCACCAATATGCTGTCATTAACCCATTACTGCCCAAAATCTACATTTTATCACGAAAAAGTACCCGGAACGGGCCGGAACGCTACCCTAATATATAAAACGGCAGCGAAACTCACCTGAAAAGGATGCAAGCACACATGAAGAACATTTTGAAATGAGAAAGGTGCACCAATATGCTGTCATTAACCCAATACTGCCCAAAATCTACATTTTATCACCAAAAAAGTACCCGCAACGGGCCGGAACGCTGCCCTAAAATATAAAATGGCAGCGAAACTCACCTGAAAATGATGCAAACACACATGAAGAACATTTTGAAATGAGAAAGGTGCACCAATATGCTGTCATTAACCCATTACTGCCCAAAATCTACATTTTATCACCAAAAAGTACCCGGAACGGGCCGGAACGCTACCCTAAAATATAAAATGGCAGCGAAACTCACCTGAAAAGGATGCAAGCACACATGAAGAACATTTTGAAATGAGAAAGGTGCACCAATATGCTGTCATTAACCCATTACTGCCCAAAACCTACATTTTATCACGAAAAAGTACCCGGAACGGGTCGGAACGCTACCCTAATATATAAAACGGCAGCGAAACTCACCTGAAAAGGATGCAAGCACACATGAAGAACATTTTGAAATGAGAAAGGTGGACGAATATGCTGTCATTAACCCATTACTGCCCAAAATCTACATTTTATCACGAAAAAGTACCCGGAACGGGCCGGAACGCTACCCTAAAATATAAAATGGCAGCGAAACTCACCTGAAAATGATGCAAACACACATGAAGAACATTTTGAAATGAGAAAGGTGCACCAATATGCTGTCATTAACCCATTACTGCCCAAAATCTACATTTTATCACGAAAAAGTACCCGCAACGGGCCGGAACGCTACCCTAATTTATAAAACGGCAGCGAAACTCACCTGAAAATGATGCAAGCACACATGAAGAACATTTTGAAATGAGAAAGGTGCACCAATATGCTGTCATTAACCCATTACTGCCCAAAATCTACATTTTATCACGAAAAAGTACCCGGAACGGGCCGGAACGCTACCCAAATATATAAAACGGCAGCGAAACTCACCTGAAAATGATGCAAGCACACATGAAGAACATTTTGAAATGAGAAAGGTGGACCAATATGCTGTCATTAACCATTTACTGCCCAAAAGCTACATTTCATCACGAAAAAGTAACCGGAACGGGCCGGAATGCTACCCTAATATATAAAACGGCAGCGAAACTCACCTGAAAAGGATGCAAGCACACATGAAGAACATTTTGAAATGAGAAAGGTGCACCAATATGCTGTCATTAACCCATTACTGCCCAAAATCTACATTTCATCACGAAAAAGTACCCGGAACGGGCCGGAACGCTACCCTAATATATAAAACGGCAGCGAAACTCACCTGAAAAGGATGCAAGCACACATGAAGAACATTTTGAAATGAGAAAGGTGCACCAATATGCTGTCATTAACCCATTACTGCCCAAAATCTACATTTTATCACGAAAAAAATTACCCGGAACGGGCCGGAACGCTACCCTAAAATATAAAATGGCAGCGAAACTCACCTGAAAATGATGCAAACACACATGAAGAACATTTTGAAATGAGAAAGGTGCACCAATATGCTGTCATTAACCCATTACTGCCCAAAATCTACATTTTATCACGAAAAAGTACCCGCAACGGGCCAGAACGCTACCCTAATATATAAAACGGCAGCGAAACTCACCTGAAAATGATGCAAGCACACATGAAGAACATTTTGAAATGAGAAAGGTGCACCAATATGCTGTCATTAACCCATTACTGCCCAAAATCTACATTTTATCACGAAAAAGTACCCGGAACGGGCCGGAACGCTACCCTAATATATAAAACGGCAGCGAAACTCACCTGAAAATGATGCAAGCACACATGAAGAACATTTTGAAATGAGAAAGGTGGACCAATATGCTGTCATTAACCCATTACTGCCCAAAATCTACATTTCATCACGAAAAAGTACCCGGAACGGGCCGGAACGCTAACCTAAAATATAAAGTGGCAGCGAAACTCACCTGAAAATGATGCAAACACACATGAAGAACATTTTGAAATGAGAAAGGTGCACCAATATGCTGACATTAACCCATTACTGCCCAAAATCTACATTTTATCACGAAAAAGTACACGGAACGGGCCGGAACGCTACCCTAATATATAAAACGGCAGCGAAACTCAATTGAAAATGATGCAAGCACACATGAAGAACATTTTGAAATGAGAAAGGTGGACCAATATGCTGTCATTAACCCATTACTGCCCAAAATCTACATTTTATCACGAAAAAGTACCCGGAACGGGCCGGAACGCTACCGTAAAATATGAAATGGCAGCGAAACTCACCTGAAAATGATGCAAACACACATGGAGAACATTATGAATTGAGAAACGTGCACCAATATGCTGTCATTAACCCATTACTGCCCAAAATCTACATTTTATCACGAAAAAGTACACGGAACGGGCCGGAACGCTACCCTAATATATAAAACGGCAGCGAAACTCACCTGAAAAGGATGCAAGCACACATGAAGAACATTTTGAAATGAGAAAGGTGCACCAATATGCTGTCATTAATCCAATACTGCCCAAAATCTACATTTTATCACGAAAAAGTACCCGCAACGGGCCGGAACGCTGCCCTAAAATATAAAATGGCAGCGAAACTCACCTGAAAATGATGCAAACACACATGAAGAACATTTTGAAATGAGAAAGGTGCACCAATATGCTGTCATTAACCCATTACTGCCCAAAATCTACATTTTATCACGAAAAAGTACCCGCAACGGGCCGGAACGCTACCCTAACATATAAAATGGCAGCAAAAATCACCTGAAAATTATGCAAACACACATGAAGTACATTTTGAAATGAGAAAGGTGCTCCAATATGCTGTCATTAACCCATTACTGCCCAAAATCTACATTTTATCACGAAAAAGTACCTGGAACGGGCCGGAACGGTACCCTAACATATAAAAAGGCAGCCAAAATCACCTCAAAATGATGCAAACACACATGAAGAACATTTTGAAATGAGAAAGGTGCACCAATATGCTGTCATTAACCCATTACAGCCCAAAATCTACATTTTCACATGAAAAAGTACCCGGAACAGGCCGGAACGGTACCCTAATATATAAAACGGCAGCAAAACTCACCTGAAAATGATGCAAACACACATGAAGAACATTTTGAAATGAGAAAGGTGCACCAATATGCTGTCATTAACCCATTACTGCCCAAAATCTACATTTTATCACGAAAAAGTACCCGGAACGGGCCGGAACGCTACCCTAAAATATAAAATGGCAGCGAAACTCACCTGAAAATGATGCAAACACACATGGAGAACATTTTGAAATGAGAAAGGTGCACCAATATGCTGTCATTAACCCATTACTGCCCAAAACCTACATTTTATCACGAAAAAGTACCCGCAACGGGCCAGAACGCTACCCTAATATATAAAACGGCAGCGAAACTCACCTGAAAATGATGCAAGCACACATGAAGAACATTTTGAAATGAGAAAGGTGGACCAATATGCTGTCATTAACCCATTACTGCCCAAAATCTACATTTCATCACGAAAAAGTACCCGGAACGGGCCGGAACGCTAACCTAAAATATAAAGTGGCAGCGAAACTCACCTGAAAATGATGCAAACACACATGAAGAACATTTTGAAATGAGAAAGGTGCACCAATATGCTGACATTAACCCATTACTGCCCAAAATCTACATTTTATCACGAAAAAGTACACGGAACGGGCCGGAACGCTACCCTAATATATAAAACGGCAGCGAAACTCACCTGAAAAGGATGCAAGCACACATGAAGAACATTTTGAAATGAGAAAGGTGCACCAATATGCTGTCATTAATCCAATACTGCCCAAAATCTACATTTTATCACGAAAAAGTACCCGCAACGGGCCGGAACGCTGCCCTAAAATATAAAATGGCAGCGAAACTCACCTGAAAATGATGCAAACACACATGAAGAACATTTTGAAATGAGAAAGGTGCACCAATATGCTGTCATTAACCCATTACTGCCCAAAATCTACATTTTATCACGAAAAAGTACCCGCAACGGGCCGGAACGCTACCCTAACATATAAAATGGCAGCAAAAATCACCTGAAAATTATGCAAACACACATGAAGTACATTTTGAAATGAGAAAGGTGCTCCAATATGCTGTCATTAACCCATTACTGCCCAAAATCTACATTTTATCACGAAAAAGTACCCGCAACGGGCCGGAACGCTGCCCTAACATATAAAAAGGCAGCCAAAATCACCTCAAAATGATGCAAACACACATGAAGAACATTTTGAAATGAGAAAGGTGCACCAATATGCTGTCATTAACCCATTACAGCCCAAAATCTACATTTTCACATGAAAAAGTACCCGGAACAGGCCGGAACGGTACCCTAATATATAAAACGGCAGCAAAACTCACCTGAAAATGATGCAAACACACATGAAGAACATTTTGAAATGAGAAAGGTGCACCAATATGCTGTCATTAACCCATTACTGCCCAAAATCTACATTTTATCACGAAAAAGTACCCGGAACGGGCCGGAACGCTACCCTAAAATATAAAATGGCAGCGAAACTCACCTGAAAATGATGCAAACACACATGGAGAACATTTTGAAATGAGAAAGGTGCACCAATATGCTGTCATTAACCCATTACTGCCCAAAACCTACATTTTATCACGAAAAAGTACCCGCAACGGGCCAGAACGCTACCCTAATATATAAAACGGCAGCGAAACTCACCTGAAAATGATGCAAGCACACATGAAGAACATTTTGAAATGAGAAAGGTGCACCAATATGCTGTCATTAACCCATTACTGCCCAAAATCTACATTTTATCACGAAAAAGTACCCGGAACGGGCCGGAACGCTACCCTAATATATAAAACGGCAGCGAAACTCACCTGAAAATGATGCAAGCACACATGAAGAACATTTTGAAATGAGAAAGGTGGACCAATATGCTGTCATTAACCCATTACTGCCCAAAATCTACATTTCATCACGAAAAAGTACCCGGAACGGGCCGGAACGCTAACCTAAAATATAAAGTGGCAGCGAAACTCACCTGAAAATGATGCAAACACACATGAAGAACATTTTGAAATGAGAAAGGTGCACCAATATGCTGACATTAACCCATTACTGCCCAAAATCTACATTTTATCACGAAAAAGTACACGGAACGGGCCGGAACGCTACCCTAATATATAAAACGGCAGCGAAACTCAATTGAAAATGATGCAAGCACACATGAAGAACATTTTGAAATGAGAAAGGTGGACCAATATGCTGTCATTAACTCATTACTGCCCAAAATCTACATTTTATCACGAAAAAGTACCCGGAACGGGCCGGAACGCTACCGTAAAATATGAAATGGCAGCGAAACTCACCTGAAAATGATGCAAACACACATGGAGAACATTTTGAATTGAGAAACGTGCACCAATATGCTGTCATTAACCCATTACTGCCCAAAATCTACATTTTATCACGAAAAAGTACACGGAACGGGCCGGAACGCTACCCTAATATATAAAACGGCAGCGAAACTCACCTGAAAAGGATGCAAGCACACATGAAGAACATTTTGAAATGAGAAAGGTGCACCAATATGCTGTCATTAATCCAATACTGCCCAAAATCTACATTTTATCACGAAAAAGTACCCGCAACGGGCCGGAACGCTGCCCTAAAATATAAAATGGCAGCGAAACTCACCTGAAAATGATGCAAACACACATGAAGAACATTTTGAAATGAGAAAGGTGCACCAATATGCTGTCATTAACCCATTACTGCCCAAAATCTACATTTTATCACGAAAAAGTACCCGCAACGGGCCGGAACGCTACCCTAACATATAAAATGGCAGCAAAAATCACCTGAAAATTATGCAAACACACATGAAGTACATTTTGAAATGAGAAAGGTGCTCCAATATGCTGTCATTAACCCATTACTGCCCAAAATCTACATTTTATCACGAAAAAGTACCCGGAACGGGCCGGAACGGTACCCTAACATATAAAAAGGCAGCCAAAATCACCTCAAAATGATGCAAACACACATGAAGAACATTTTGAAATGAGAAAGGTGCACCAATATGCTGTCATTAACCCATTACAGCCCAAAATCTACATTTTCACATGAAAAAGTACCCGGAACAGGCCGGAACGGTACCCTAATATATAAAACGGCAGCAAAACTCACCTGAAAATGATGCAAACACACATGAAGAACATTTTGAAATGAGAAAGGTGCACCAATATGCTGTCATTAACCCATTACTGCCCAAAATCTACATTTTATCACGAAAAAGTACCCGGAACGGGCCGGAACGCTACCCTAAAATATAAAATGGCAGCGAAACTCACCTGAAAATGATGCAAACACACATGGAGAACATTTTGAAATGAGAAAGGTGCACCAATATGCTGTCATTAACCCATTACTGCCCAAAACCTACATTTTATCACGAAAAAGTACTCGGAACGGGTCGGAACGCTACCCTAATATATAAAACGGCAGCGAAACTCACCTGAAAAGGATGCAAGCACACATGAAGAACATTTTGAAATGAGAAAGGTGGACGAATATGCTGTCATTAACCCATTACTGCCCAAAATCTACATTTTATCACGAAAAAGTACCCGGAACGGGCCGGAACGCTACCCTAAAATATAAAATGGCAGCGAAACTCACCTGAAAATGATGCAAACACACATGAAGAACATTTTGAAATGAGAAAGGTGCACCAATATGCTGACATTAACCCATTACTGCCCAAAATCTACATTTTATCACGAAAAAGTACACGGAACGGGCCGGAACGCTACCCTAATATATAAAACGGCAGCGAAACTCAATTGAAAATGATGCAAGCACACATGAAGAACATTTTGAAATGAGAAAGGTGGACCAATATGCTGTCATTAACTCATTACTGCCCAAAATCTACATTTTATCACGAAAAAGTACCCGGAACGGGCCGGAACGCTACCGTAAAATATGAAATGGCAGCGAAACTCACCTGAAAATGATGCAAACACACATGGAGAACATTTTGAATTGAGAAACGTGCACCAATATGCTGTCATTAACCCATTACTGCCCAAAATCTACATTTTATCACGAAAAAGTACACGGAACGGGCCGGAACGCTACCCTAATATATAAAACGGCAGCGAAACTCACCTGAAAAGGATGCAAGCACACATGAAGAACATTTTGAAATGAGAAAGGTGCACCAATATGCTGTCATTAATCCAATACTGCCCAAAATCTACATTTTATCACGAAAAAGTACCCGCAACGGGCCGGAACGCTGCCCTAAAATATAAAATGGCAGCGAAACTCACCTGAAAATGATGCAAACACACATGAAGAACATTTTGAAATGAGAAAGGTGCACCAATATGCTGTCATTAACCCATTACTGCCCAAAATCTACATTTTATCACGAAAAAGTACCCGCAACGGGCCGGAACGCTACCCTAACATATAAAATGGCAGCAAAAATCACCTGAAAATTATGCAAACACACATGAAGTACATTTTGAAATGAGAAAGGTGCTCCAATATGCTGTCATTAACCCATTACTGCCCAAAATCTACATTTTATCACGAAAAAGTACCCGGAACGGGCCGGAACGGTACCCTAACATATAAAAAGGCAGCCAAAATCACCTCAAAATGATGCAAACACACATGAAGAACATTTTGAAATGAGAAAGGTGCACCAATATGCTGTCATTAACCCATTACAGTCCAAAATCTACATTTTCACATGAAAAAGTACACGGAACAGGCCGGAACGGTACCCTAATATATAAAACGGCAGCAAAACTCACCTGAAAATGATGCAAACACACATGAAGAACATTTTGAAATGAGAAAGGTGCACCAATATGCTGTCATTAACCCATTACTGCCCAAAATCTACATTTTATCACGAAAAAGTACCCGGAACGGGCCGGAACGCTACCCTAAAATATAAAATGGCAGCGAAACTCACCTGAAAATGATGCAAACACACATGGAGAACATTTTGAAATGAGAAAGGTGCACCAATATGCTGTCATTAACCCATTACTGCCCAAAACCTACATTTTATCACGAAAAAGTACTCGGAACGGGTCGGAACGCTACCCTAATATATAAAACGGCAGCGAAACTCACCTGAAAAGGATGCAAGCACACATGAAGAACATTTTGAAATGAGAAAGGTGGACGAATATGCTGTCATTAACCCATTACTGCCCAAAATCTACATTTTATCACGAAAAAGTACCCGGAACGGGCCGGAACGCTACCCTAAAATATAAAATGGCAGCGAAACTCACCTGAAAATGATGCAAACACACATGAAGAACATTTTGAAATGAGAAAGGTGCACCAATATGCTGTCATTAACCCATTACTGCCCAAAATCTACATTTTATCACGAAAAAAAATACCCGGAACGGGCCGGAACGCTACCCTAAAATATAAAATGGCAGCGAAACTCACCTGAAAATGATGCAAACACACATGAAGAACATTTTGAAATGAGAAAGGTGCACCAATATGCTGTCATTAACCCATTACTGCCCAAAATCTACATTTTATCACGAAAAAGTACCCGCAACGGGCCGGAACGCTACCCTAATATATAAAACGGCAGCGAAACTCACCTGAAAATGATGCAAGCACACATGAAGAACATTTTGAAATGAGAAAGGTGCACCAATATGCTGTCATTAACCCATTACTGCCCAAAATCTACATTTTATCACGAAAAAGTACCCGGAACGGGCCGGAACGCTACCCTAATATATAAAATGGCAGCGAAACTCACCTGAAAATGATGCAAGCACACATGAAGAACATTTTGAAATGAGAAAGGTGCACCAATATGCTGTCATTAACCCATTACTGCCCAAAATCTACATTTTATCACGAAAAAGTACCCGGAACGGGCCGGAACGCTACCGTAATATATAAAACGGCAGCGAAACTCACCTGAAAATGATGCAAGCACACATGAAGAACATTTTGAAATGAGAAAGGTGGACCAATATGCTGTCATTAACCCATTACTGCCCAAAATCTACATTTTATCACGAAAAAGTACCCGGAACCGGCCGGAACGCTACCGTAAAATATGAAATGGCAGCGAAACTCACCTGAAAATGATGCAAACACACATGGAGAACATTTTGAATTGAGAAAGGTGCACCAATATGCTGTCATTAACCCATTACTGCCCAAAATCTACATTTTATCACGAAAAAGTACACGGAACGGGCCGGAACGCTACCCTAATATATAAAACGGCAGCGAAACGCACCTGAAAAGGATGCAAGCACACATGAAGAACATTTTGAAATGAGAAAGGTGCACCAATATGCTGTCATTAATCCAATACTGCCCAAAATCTACATTTTATCACGAAAAAGTACCCGCAACGGGCCGGAACGCTGCCCTAAAATATAAAATGGCAGCGAAACTCACCTGAAAATGATGCAAACACACATGAAGAACATTTTGAAATGAGAAAGGTGCACCAATATGCTGTCATTAACCCATTACTGCCCAAAATCTACATTTTATCACGAAAAAGTACCCGCAACGGGCCGGAACGCTACCCTAACATATAAAATGGCAGCAAAAATCACCTGAAAATTATGCAAACACACATGAAGTACATTTTGAAATGAGAAAGGTGCTCCAATATGCTGTCATTAACCCATTACTGCCCAAAATCTACATTTTATCACGAAAAAGTACCCGGAACGGGCCGGAACGGTACCCTAACATATAAAAAGGCAGCCAAAATCACCTCAAAATGATGCAAACACACATGAAGAACATTTTGAAATGAGAAAGGTGCACCAATATGCTGTCATTAACCCATTACAGTCCAAAATCTACATTTTCACATGAAAAAGTACACGGAACAGGCCGGAACGGTACCCTAATATATAAAACGGCAGCAAAACTCACCTGAAAATGATGCAAACACACATGAAGAACATTTTGAAATGAGAAAGGTGCACCAATATGCTGTCATTAACCCATTACTGCCCAAAATCTACATTTTATCACGAAAAAGTACCCGGAACGGGCCGGAACGCTACCCTAAAATATAAAATGGCAGCGAAACTCACCTGAAAATGATGCAAACACACATGGAGAACATTTTGAAATGAGAAAGGTGCACCAATATGCTGTCATTAACCCATTACTGCCCAAAACCTACATTTTATCACGAAAAAGTACTCGGAACGGGTCGGAACGCTACCCTAATATATAAAACGGCAGCGAAACTCACCTGAAAAGGATGCAAGCACACATGAAGAACATTTTGAAATGAGAAAGGTGGACGAATATGCTGTCATTAACCCATTACTGCCCAAAATCTACATTTTATCACGAAAAAGTACCCGGAACGGGCCGGAACGCTACCCTAAAATATAAAATGGCAGCGAAACTCACCTGAAAATGATGCAAACACACATGAAGAACATTTTGAAATGAGAAAGGTGCACCAATATGCTGTCATTAACCCATTACTGCCCAAAATCTACATTTTATCACGAAAAAAAATACCCGGAACGGGCCGGAACGCTACCCTAAAATATAAAATGGCAGCGAAACTCACCTGAAAATGATGCAAACACACATGAAGAACATTTTGAAATGAGAAAGGTGCACCAATATGCTGTCATTAACCCATTACTGCCCAAAATCTACATTTTATCACGAAAAAGTACCCGCAACGGGCCGGAACGCTACCCTAATATATAAAACGGCAGCGAAACTCACCTGAAAATGATGCAAGCACACATGAAGAACATTTTGAAATGAGAAAGGTGCACCAATATGCTGTCATTAACCCATTACTGCCCAAAATCTACATTTTATCACGAAAAAGTACCCGGAACGGGCCGGAACGCTACCCTAATATATAAAATGGCAGCGAAACTCACCTGAAAATGATGCAAGCACACATGAAGAACATTTTGAAATGAGAAAGGTGCACCAATATGCTGTCATTAACCCATTACTGCCCAAAATCTACATTTTATCACGAAAAAGTACCCGGAACGGGCCGGAACGCTACCGTAATATATAAAACGGCAGCGAAACTCACCTGAAAATGATGCAAGCACACATGAAGAACATTTTGAAATGAGAAAGGTGGACCAATATGCTGTCATTAACCCATTACTGCCCAAAATCTACATTTTATCACGAAAAAGTACCCGGAACCGGCCGGAACGCTACCGTAAAATATGAAATGGCAGCGAAACTCACCTGAAAATGATGCAAACACACATGGAGAACATTTTGAATTGAGAAAGGTGCACCAATATGCTGTCATTAACCCATTACTGCCCAAAATCTACATTTTATCACGAAAAAGTACACGGAACGGGCCGGAACGCTACCCTAATATATAAAACGGCAGCGAAACGCACCTGAAAAGGATGCAAGCACACATGAAGAACATTTTGAAATGAGAAAGGTGCACCAATATGCTGTCATTAATCCAATACTGCCCAAAATCTACATTTTATCACGAAAAAGTACCCGCAACGGGCCGGAACGCTGCCCTAAAATATAAAATGGCAGCGAAACTCACCTGAAAATGATGCAAACACACATGAAGAACATTTTGAAATGAGAAAGGTGCACCAATATGCTGTCATTAACCCATTACTGCCCAAAATCTACATTTTATCACGAAAAAGTACCCGCAACGGGCCGGAACGCTACCCTAACATATAAAATGGCAGCAAAAATCACCTGAAAATTATGCAAACACACATGAAGTACATTTTGAAATGAGAAAGGTGCTCCAATATGCTGTCATTAACCCATTACTGCCCAAAATCTACATTTTATCACGAAAAAGTACCCGGAACGGGCCGGAACGGTACCCTAACATATAAAAAGGCAGCCAAAATCACCTCAAAATGATGCAAACACACATGAAGAACATTTTGAAATGAGAAAGGTGCACCAATATGCTGTCATTAACCCATTACTGCCCAAAATCTACATTTTATCACGAAAAAGTACCCGGAACGGGCCAGAACGCTACCCTAATATATAAAACGGCAGCGAAACTCACCTGAAAAGGATGCAAGCACACATGAAGAACATTTTGAAATGAGAAAGGTGCACCAATATGCTGTCATTAACCCATTACTGCCCAAAATCTACATTTTATCACGAAAAAGTACCCGGAACGGGCCGGAACGCTACCCTAAAATATAAAATGGCAGCGAAACTCACCTGAAAATGATGCAAACACACATGGAGAACATTTTGAAATGAGAAAGGTGCACCAATATGCTGTCATTAACCCATTTCTGCCCAAAACCTACAATTTATCACGAAAAAGTACCCGGAACGGGTCGGAACGCTACCCTAATATATAAAACGGCAGCGAAACTCACCTGAAAAGGATGCAAGCACACATGAAGAACATTTTGAAATGAGAAAGGTGCACCAATATGCTGTCATTAACCCAATACTGCCCAAAATCTACATTTTATCACGAAAAAGTACCCGCAACGGGCCGGAACGCTGCCCTAAAATATAAAATGGCAGCGAAACTCAACTGAAAATGATGCAAACACACATGAAGAACATTTTGAAATGAGAAAGGTGCACCAATATGCTGTCATTAACCCATTACTGCCCAAAATCTACATTTTATCACGAAAAAGTACCCGGAACGGGCCGGAACGCTACCCTAAAATATAAAATGGCAGCGAAACTCACCTGAAAATGATGCAAACACACATGGAGAACATTTTGAAATGAGAAAGGTGCACCAATATGCTGTCATTAACCCATTTCTGCCCAAAACCTACATTTTATCACGAAAAAGTACCCGGAACGGGTCGGAACGCTACCCTAATATATAAAACGGCAGCGAAACTCACCTGAAAAGGATGCAAGCACACATGAAGAACATTTTGAAATGAGAAAGGTGGACGAATATGCTGTCATTAACCCATTACTGCCCAAAATTTACATTTTATCACGAAAAAGTACCCGGAACGGGGCGGAACGCTACCCTAAAATATAAAATGGCAGCGAAACTCACCTGAAAATGATGCAAACACACATGGAGAACATTTTGAAATGAGAAAGGTGCACCAATATGCTGTCATTAACCCATTACTGCCCAAAACCTACATTTTATCACGAAAAAGTACTCGGAACGGGCCGGAACGCTACCCTAATATATAAAACGGCAGCGAAACTCACCTGAAAAGGATGCAAGCACACATGAAGAACATTTTGAAATGAGAAAGGTGGACGAATATGCTGTCATTAACCCATTACTGCCCAAAATCTACATTTTATCACGAAAAAGTACACGGAACGGGCCGGAACGCTACCCTAAAATATAAAATGGCAGCGAAACTCACCTGAAAATGATGCAAACACACATGAAGAACATTTTGAAATGAGAAAGGTGCACCAATATGCTGACATTAACCCATTACTGCCCAAAATCTTCATTTTATCACGAAAAAGTACACAGAACGGGCCGGAACGCTACCCTAATATATAAAACGGCAGCGAAACTCAATTGAAAATGATGCAAGCACACATGAAGAACATTTTGAAATGAGAAAGGTGGACCAATATGCTGTCATTAACTCATTACTGCCCAAAATCTACATTTTATCACGAAAAAGTACCCGGAACGGGCCGGAACGCTACCGTAAAATATGAAATGGCAGCGAAACTCACCTGAAAATGATGCAAACACACATGGAGAACATTTTGAATTCAGAAACGTGCACCAATATGCTGTCATTAACCCATTACTGCCCAAAATCTACATTTTATCACGAAAAAGTACACGGAACGGGCCGGAACGCTACCCTAATATATAAAACGGCAGCGAAACTCACCTGAAAAGGATGCAAGCACACATGAAGAACATTTTGAAATGAGAAAGGTGCACCAATATGCTGTCATTAATCCAATACTGCCCAAAATCTACATTTTATCACGAAAAAGTACCCGCAACGGGCCGGAACGCTGCCCTAAAATATAAAATGGCAGCGAAACTCACCTGAAAATGATGCAAACACACATGAAGAACATTTTGAAATGAGAAAGGTGCACCAATATGCTGTCATTAACCCATTACTGCCCAAAATCTACATTTTATCACGAAAAAGTACCCGCAACGGGCCGGAACGCTACCCTAACATATAAAATGGCAGCAAAAATCACCTGAAAATTATGCAAACACACATGAAGTACATTTTGAAATGAGAAAGGTGCTCCAATATGCTGTCATTAACCCATTACTGCCCAAAATCTACATTTTATCACGAAAAAGTACCCGGAACGGGCCGGAACGGTACCCTAACATATAAAAAGGCAGCCAAAATCACCTCAAAATGATGCAAACACACATGAAGAACATTTTGAAATGAGAAAGGTGCACCAATATGCTGTCATTAACCCATTACAGTCCAAAATCTACATTTTCACATGAAAAAGTACACGGAACAGGCCGGAACGGTACCCTAATATATAAAACGGCAGCAAAACTCACCTGAAAATGATGCAAACACACATGAAGAACATTTTGAAATGAGAAAGGTGCACCAATATGCTGTCATTAACCCATTACTGCCCAAAATCTACATTTTATCACGAAAAAGTACCCGGAACGGGCCGGAACGCTACCCTAAAATATAAAATGGCAGCGAAACTCACCTGAAAATGATGCAAACACACATGGAGAACATTTTGAAATGAGAAAGGTGCACCAATATGCTGTCATTAACCCATTACTGCCCAAAACCTACATTTTATCACGAAAAAGTACTCGGAACGGGTCGGAACGCTACCCTAATATATAAAACGGCAGCGAAACTCACCTGAAAAGGATGCAAGCACACATGAAGAACATTTTGAAATGAGAAAGGTGGACGAATATGCTGTCATTAACCCATTACTGCCCAAAATCTACATTTTATCACGAAAAAGTACCCGGAACGGGCCGGAACGCTACCCTAAAATATAAAATGGCAGCGAAACTCACCTGAAAATGATGCAAACACACATGAAGAACATTTTGAAATGAGAAAGGTGCACCAATATGCTGTCATTAACCCATTACTGCCCAAAATCTACATTTTATCACAAAAAAAAATACCCGGAACGGGCCGGAACGCTACCCTAAAATATAAAATGGCAGCGAAACTCACCTGAAAATGATGCAAACACACATGAAGAACATTTTGAAATGAGAAAGGTGCACCAATATGCTGTCATTAACCCATTACTGCCCAAAATCTACATTTTATCACGAAAAAGTACCCGCAACGGGCCGGAACGCTACCCTAATATATAAAACGGCAGCGAAACTCACCTGAAAATGATGCAAGCACACATGAAGAACATTTTGAAATGAGAAAGGTGCACCAATATGCTGTCATTAACCCATTACTGCCCAAAATCTACATTTTATCACGAAAAAGTACCCGGAACGGGCCGGAACGCTACCCTAATATATAAAATGGCAGCGAAACTCACCTGAAAATGATGCAAGCACACATGAAGAACATTTTGAAATGAGAAAGGTGCACCAATATGCTGTCATTAACCCATTACTGCCCAAAATCTACATTTTATCACGAAAAAGTACCCGGAACGGGCCGGAACGCTACCGTAATATATAAAACGGCAGCGAAACTCACCTGAAAATGATGCAAGCACACATGAAGAACATTTTGAAATGAGAAAGGTGGACCAATATGCTGTCATTAACCCATTACTGCCCAAAATCTACATTTTATCACGAAAAAGTACCCGGAACCGGCCGGAACGCTACCGTAAAATATGAAATGGCAGCGAAACTCACCTGAAAATGATGCAAACACACATGGAGAACATTTTGAATTGAGAAAGGTGCACCAATATGCTGTCATTAACCCATTACTGCCCAAAATCTACATTTTATCACGAAAAAGTACACGGAACGGGCCGGAACGCTACCCTAATATATAAAACGGCAGCGAAACGCACCTGAAAAGGATGCAAGCACACATGAAGAACATTTTGAAATGAGAAAGGTGCACCAATATGCTGTCATTAATCCAATACTGCCCAAAATCTACATTTTATCACGAAAAAGTACCCGCAACGGGCCGGAACGCTGCCCTAAAATATAAAATGGCAGCGAAACTCACCTGAAAATGATGCAAACACACATGAAGAACATTTTGAAATGAGAAAGGTGCACCAATATGCTGTCATTAACCCATTATTGCCCAAAATCTACATTTTATCACGAAAAAGTACCCGCAACGGGCCGGAACGCTACCCTAACATATAAAATGGCAGCAAAAATCACCTGAAAATTATGCAAACACACATGAAGTACATTTTGAAATGAGAAAGGTGCTCCAATATGCTGTCATTAACCCATTACTGCCCAAAATCTACATTTTATCACGAAAAAGTACCCGGAACGGGCCGGAACGGTACCCTAACATATAAAAAGGCAGCCAAAATCACCTCAAAATGATGCAAACACACATGAAGAACATTTTGAAATGAGAAAGGTGCACCAATATGCTGTCATTAACCCATTACTGCCCAAAATCTACATTTTATCACGAAAAAGTACCCGGAACGGGCCAGAACGCTACCCTAATATATAAAACGGCAGCGAAACTCACCTGAAAAGGATGCAAGCACACATGAAGAACATTTTGAAATGAGAAAGGTGCACCAATATGCTGTCATTAACCCATTACTGCCCAAAATCTACATTTTATCACGAAAAAGTACCCGGAACGGGCCGGAACGCTACCCTAAAATATAAAATGGCAGCGAAACTCACCTGAAAATGATGCAAACACACATGGAGAACATTTTGAAATGAGAAAGGTGCACCAATATGCTGTCATTAACCCATTTCTGCCCAAAACCTACATTTTATCACGAAAAAGTACCCGGAACGGGTCGGAACGCTACCCTAATATATAAAACGGCAGCGAAACTCACCTGAAAAGGATGCAAGCACACATGAAGAACATTTAGAAATGAGAAAGGTGCACCAATATGCTATCATTAACCCAATACTGCCCAAAATCTACATTTTATCACGAAAAAGTACCCGCAACGGGCCGGAACGCTGCCCTAAAATATAAAATGGCAGCGAAACTCAACTGAAAATGATGCAAACACACATGAAGAACATTTTGAAATGAGAAAGGTGCACCAATATGCTGTCATTAACCCATTACTGCCCAAAATCTACATTTTATCACGAAAAAGTACCCGGAACGGGCCGGAACGCTACCCTAAAATATAAAATGGCAGCGAAACTCACCTGAAAATGATGCAAACACACATGGAGAACATTTTGAAATGAGAAAGGTGCACCAATATGCTGTCATTAACCCATTTCTGCCCAAAACCTACATTTTATCACGAAAAAGTACCCGGAACGGGTCGGAACGCTACCCTAATATATAAAACGGCAGCGAAACTCACCTGAAAAGGATGCAAGCACACATGAAGAACATTTTGAAATGAGAAAGGTGGACGAATATGCTGTCATTAACCCATTACTGCCCAAAATTTACATTTTATCACGAAAAAGTACCCGGAACGGGCCGGAACGCTACCCTAAAATATAAAATGGCAGCGAAACTCACCTGAAAATGATGCAAACACACATGAAGAACATTTTGAAATGAGAAAGGTGCACCAATATGCTGTCATTAACCCATTACTGCCCAAAATCTACATTTTATCACGAAAAAAAGTACCCGCAACGGGCCGGAACGCTACCCTAATATATAAAACGGCAGCGAAACTCACCTGAAAATGATGCAAGCACACATGAAGAACATTTTGAAATGAGAAAGGTGCACCAATATGCTGTCATTAACCCATTACTGCCCAAAATCTACATTTTATCACGAAAAGTACGCGGAACGGGCCGGAACGCTACCCTAATATATAAAACGGTAGCGAAACTCACCTGAAAATGATGCAAGCACACATGAAGAACATTTTGAAATGAGAAAGGTGGACCAATATGCTGTCATTAACCCATTACTGCCCAAAATCTACATTTTATCACGAAAAAGTACCCGGAACGGGCAGGAACGCTACCGTAAAATATGAAATGGCAGCCAAACTCACCTGAAAATGATGCAAACACACATGGAGAACATTTTGAATTGAGAAAGGTGCACCAATATGCTGTCATTAACCCATTACTGCCCAAAATCTACATTTTATCACGAAAAAGTACACGGAACGGGCCGGAACGCTACCCTAATATATAAAACGGCAGCGAAACTCACCTGAAAAGGATGCAAGCACACATGAAGAACATTTTGAAATGAGAAAGGTGCACCAATATGCTGTCATTAATCCAATACTGCCCAAAATCTACATTTTATCACGAAAAAGTACCCGCAACGGGCCGGAACGCTGCCCTAAAATATAAAATGGCAGCGAAACTCACCTGAAAATGATGCAAACACACATGAAGAACATTTTGAAATGAGAAAGGTGCACCAATATGCTGTCATTAACCCATTACTGCCCAAAATCTACATTTTATCACGAAAAAGTACCCGCAACGGGCCGGAACGCTACCCTAACATATAAAATGGCAGCAAAAATCACCTGAAAATTATGCAAACACACATGAAGTACATTTTGAAATGAGAAAGGTGCTCCAATATGCTGTCATTAACCCATTACTGCCCAAAATCTACATTTTATCACGAAAAAGTACCCGGAACGGGCCGGAACGGTACCCTAACATATAAAAAGGCAGCAAAACTCACCTGAAAATGATGCAAGCACACATGAAGAACATTTTGAAATGAGAAAGGTGCACCAATATGCTGTCATTAACCCATTACTGCCCAAAATCTACATTTTATCACGAAAAAGTACCCGGAACGGGCCGGAACGCTAACCTAAAATATAAAGTGGCAGCGAAACTCACCTGAAAATGATGCAAACACACATGAAGAACATTTTGAAATGAGAAAGGTGCACCAATATGCTGACATTAACCCATTACTGCCCAAAATATACATTTTATCACGAAAAAAAGTACCCGGAACGGGCCGGAAAGCTACCCTAATATATAAAACGGCAGCGAAACTCACCTGAAAATGATGCAAGCACACATGAAGAAAATTTGGAAATGAGAAAGGTGCACCAATATGCTGTCATTAACCCATTACTGCCCAAAATCTACATTTTATCACGAAAAAAAGTACCCGGAACGGGCCGGAACGCTACCCTAAAATATAAAATGGCAGCGAAACTCACCTGAAAATGATGCAAACACACATGAAGAACATTTTGAAATGAGAAAGGTGCACCAATATGCTGTCATTAACCCATTACTGCCCAAAATCTACATTTTATCACGAAAAAGTACCCGGAACGGGCCGGAACTCTACCCTAAAATATAAAATGGCAGCAAAACTCACCTGAAAATGATGCAAACACACATGGAGAAAATTTTGAAAGGAGAAAGGTGCACCAATATGCTGTCATTAACCCATTTCTGCCCAAAACCTACATTATATCACGAAAAAGTATCCGGAACGGGTCGGAACGCTACCCTAATATATAAAACGGCAGCGAAACTCACCTGAAAAGGATGCAAGCACACATGAAGAACATTTTGAAATGAGAAAGGTGGACGAATATGCTGTCATTAACCCATTACTGCCCAAAATCTACATTTTATCACGAAAAAGTACCCGGAACGGGCCAGAACGCTACCCTAAAATATAAAATGGCAGCGAAACTCACCTGACAATGATGCAAACACACATGAAGAACATTTTGAAATGAGAAAGGTGCACCAATATGCTGTTATTAACCCATTACTGCCCAAAATCTACATTTTATCACGAAAAAGTACCCGCAACGGGCCGGAACGCTACCCTAATATATAAAACGGCAGCGAAACTCACCTGAAAATGATGCAAGCACACATGAAGAACATTTTGAAATGAGAAAGGTGCACCAATATGCTGTCATTAACCCATTACTGCCCAAAATCTACATTTTATCACGAAAAGTACCCGGAACGGGCCGGAACGCTACCCTAATATATAAAACGGCAGCGAAACTCACCTGAAAATGATGCAAGCACACATGAAGAACATTTTGAAATGAGAAAGGTGGACCAATATGCTGTCATTAACCCATTACTGCCCAAAATCTACATTTTATCACGAAAAAGTACCCGGAACGGGCCGGAACGCTAACCTAAAATATAAAGTGGCAGCGAAACTCACCTCAAAATGATGCAAACACACATGAAGAACATTTTGAAATGAGAAATGTGCACCAATATGCTGATATTAACCCATTACTACCCAGAATCTACATTTTATCACGAAAAAGTACACGGAACGGGCCTGAACGTTACCCTAATATATAAAACGGCAGCGAAACTCACCTGAAAATGATGCAAGCACACATGAAGAACATTTGGAAATGAGAAAGGTGCACCAATATGCTGTCATTAACCCATTACTGCCCAAAATCTACATTTTATCACGAAAGAAAATACCCGGAACGGGCCGGAACGCTACCCTAAAATATAAAATGGCAGCGAAACTCACCTGAAAATGATGCAAACACACATGAAGAACATTTTGAAATGAGAAAGGTGCACCAATATGCTGTCATTAACCCATTACTGCCCGAAATCTACATTTTATCACGAAAAAGTACCCGGAACGGGCCGGAACGCTACCCTAATATATAAAACGGCAGCGAAACTCACCTGAAAATGATGCAAGCACACATGAAGAATATTTTGAAATGAGAAAGGTGCACCAATATGCTGTCATTAACCCATTACTGCCCAAAATCTACATTTTATCACGAAAAAGTACCCGGAACGGGCCGGAACGCTACCCTAATATATAAAACGGCAGCGAAACTCACCTGAAAATGATGCAAGCACACATGAAGAACATTTGGAAATGAGAAAGGTGCACCAATATGCTGTCATTAACACATTACTGCCCAAAATCTACATTTTATCACGAAAAAGTACCCGCAACGGGCCGGAACGCTACCCTAACATATAAAATGGCAGCAAAAATCACCTGAAAATTATGCAAACACACATGAAGTACATTTTGAAATGAGAAAGGTGCTCCAATATGCTGTCATTAACCCATTACTGCCCAAAATCTACATTTTATCACGAAAAAGTACCCGGAACGGGCCGGAACGGTACCCTAACATATAAAAAGGCAGCAAAACTCACCTGAAAATGATGCAAGCACACATGAAGAACATTTTGAAATGAGAAAGGTGCACCAATATGCTGTCATTAACCCATTACTGCCCAAAATCTACATTTTATCACGAAAAAGTACCCGGAACGGGCCGGAACGCTAACCTAAAATATAAAGTGGCAGCGAAACTCACCTGAAAATGATGCAAACACACATGAAGAACATTTTGAAATGAGAAAGGTGCACCAATATGCTGACATTAACCCATTACTGCCCAAAATATACATTTTATCACGAAAAAAAGTACCCGGAACGGGCCGGAACGCTACCCTAATATATAAAACGGCAGCGAAACTCACCTGAAAATGATGCAAGCACACATGAAGAAAATTTGGAAATGAGAAAGGTGCACCAATATGCTGTCATTAACCCATTACTGCCCAAAATCTACATTTTATCACGAAAAAAAGTACCCGGAACGGGCCGGAACGCTACCCTAAAATATAAAATGGCAGCAAAACTCACCTGAAAATGATGCAAACACACATGAAGAACATTTTGAAATGAGAAAGGTGCACCAATATGCTGTCATTAACCCATTACTGCCCAAAATCTACATTTTATCACGAAAAAGTACCCGGAACGGGCCGGAACGCTACCCTAAAATATAAAATGGCAGCAAAACTCACCTGAAAATGATGCAAACACACATGGAGAAAATTTTGAAAGGAGAAAGGTGCACCAATATGCTGTCATTAACCCATTTCTGCCCAAAACCTACATTATATCACGAAAAAGTATCCGGAACGGGTCGGAACGCTACCCTAATATATAAAACGGCAGCGAAACTCACCTGAAAAGGATGCAAGCACACATGAAGAACATTTTGAAATGAGAAAGGTGGACGAATATGCTGTCATTAACCCATTACTGCCCAAAATCTACATTTTATCACGAAAAAGTACCCGGAACGGGCCAGAACGCTACCCTAAAATATAAAATGGCAGCGAAACTCACCTGACAATGATGCAAACACACATGAAGAACATTTTGAAATGAGAAAGGTGCACCAATATGCTGTCATTAACCCATTACTGCCCAAAATCTACATTTTATCACGAAAAAGTACCCGCAACGGGCCGGAACGCTACCCTAATATATAAAACGGCAGCGAAACTCACCTGAAAATGATGCAAGCACACATGAAGAACATTTTGAAATGAGAAAGGTGCACCAATATGCTGTCATTAACCCATTACTGCCCAAAATCTACATTTTATCACGAAAAGTACCCGGAACGGGCCGGAACGCTACCCTAATATATAAAACGGCAGCGAAACTCACCTGAAAATGATGCAAGCACACATGAAGAACATTTTGAAATGAGAAAGGTGGACCAATATGCTGTCATTAACCCATTACTGCCCAAAATCTACATTTTATCACGAAAAAGTACCCGGAACGGGCCGGAACGCTAACCTAAAATATAAAGTGGCAGCGAAACTCACCTCAAAATGATGCAAACACACATGAAGAACATTTTGAAATGAGAAATGTGCACCAATATGCTGATATTAACCCATTACTACCCAAAATCTACATTTTATCACGAAAAAGTACACGGAACGGGCCTGAACGTTACCCTAATATATAAAACGGCAGCGAAACTCACCTGAAAATGATGCAAGCACACATGAAGAACATTTGGAAATGAGAAAGTTGCACCAATATGCTGTCATTAACCCATTACTGCCCAAAATCTACATTTTATCACGAAAAAAAATACCCGGAACGGGCCGGAACGCTACCCTAAAATATAAAATGGCAGCGAAACTCACCTGAAAATGATGCAAACACACATGAAGAACATTTTGAAATGAGAAAGGTGCACCAATATGCTGTCATTAACCCATTACAGTCCAAAATCTACATTTTCACATGAAAAAGTACACGGAACAGGCCGGAACGGTACCCTAATATATAAAACGGCAGCAAAACTCACCTGAAAATGATGCAAACACACATGAAGAACATTTTGAAATGAGAAAGGTGCACCAATATGCTGTCATTAACCCATTACTGCCCAAAATCTACATTTTATCACGAAAAAGTACCCGGAACGGGCCGGAACGCTACCCTAAAATATAAAATGGCAGCGAAACTCACCTGAAAATGATGCAAACACACATGGAGAACATTTTGAAATGAGAAAGGTGCACCAATATGCTGTCATTAACCCATTACTGCCCAAAACCTACATTTTATCACGAAAAAGTACTCGGAACGGGTCGGAACGCTACCCTAATATATAAAACGGCAGCGAAACTCACCTGAAAAGGATGCAAGCACACATGAAGAACATTTTGAAATGAGAAAGGTGGACGAATATGCTGTCATTAACCCATTACTGCCCAAAATCTACATTTTATCACGAAAAAGTACCCGGAACGGGCCGGAACGCTACCCTAAAATATAAAATGGCAGCGAAACTCACCTGAAAATGATGCAAACACACATGAAGAACATTTTGAAATGAGAAAGGTGCACCAATATGCTGTCATTAACCCATTACTGCCCAAAATCTACATTTTATCACAAAAAAAAATACCCGGAACGGGCCGGAACGCTACCCTAAAATATAAAATGGCAGCGAAACTCACCTGAAAATGATGCAAACACACATGAAGAACATTTTGAAATGAGAAAGGTGCACCAATATGCTGTCATTAACCCATTACTGCCCAAAATCTACATTTTATCACGAAAAAGTACCCGCAACGGGCCGGAACGCTACCCTAATATATAAAACGGCAGCGAAACTCACCTGAAAATGATGCAAGCACACATGAAGAACATTTTGAAATGAGAAAGGTGCACCAATATGCTGTCATTAACCCATTACTGCCCAAAATCTACATTTTATCACGAAAAAGTACCCGGAACGGGCCGGAACGCTACCCTAATATATAAAATGGCAGCGAAACTCACCTGAAAATGATGCAAGCACACATGAAGAACATTTTGAAATGAGAAAGGTGCACCAATATGCTGTCATTAACCCATTACTGCCCAAAATCTACATTTTATCACGAAAAAGTACCCGGAACGGGCCGGAACGCTACCGTAATATATAAAACGGCAGCGAAACTCACCTGAAAATGATGCAAGCACACATGAAGAACATTTTGAAATGAGAAAGGTGGACCAATATGCTGTCATTAACCCATTACTGCCCAAAATCTACATTTTATCACGAAAAAGTACCCGGAACCGGCCGGAACGCTACCGTAAAATATGAAATGGCAGCGAAACTCACCTGAAAATGATGCAAACACACATGGAGAACATTTTGAATTGAGAAAGGTGCACCAATATGCTGTCATTAACCCATTACTGCCCAAAATCTACATTTTATCACGAAAAAGTACACGGAACGGGCCGGAACGCTACCCTAATATATAAAACGGCAGCGAAACGCACCTGAAAAGGATGCAAGCACACATGAAGAACATTTTGAAATGAGAAAGGTGCACCAATATGCTGTCATTAATCCAATACTGCCCAAAATCTACATTTTATCACGAAAAAGTACCCGCAACGGGCCGGAACGCTGCCCTAAAATATAAAATGGCAGCGAAACTCACCTGAAAATGATGCAAACACACATGAAGAACATTTTGAAATGAGAAAGGTGCACCAATATGCTGTCATTAACCCATTATTGCCCAAAATCTACATTTTATCACGAAAAAGTACCCGCAACGGGCCGGAACGCTACCCTAACATATAAAATGGCAGCAAAAATCACCTGAAAATTATGCAAACACACATGAAGTACATTTTGAAATGAGAAAGGTGCTCCAATATGCTGTCATTAACCCATTACTGCCCAAAATCTACATTTTATCACGAAAAAGTCCCCGGAACGGGCCGGAACGGTACCCTAACATATAAAAAGGCAGCCAAAATCACCTCAAAATGATGCAAACACACATGAAGAACATTTTGAAATGAGAAAGGTGCACCAATATGCTGTCATTAACCCATTACTGCCCAAAATCTACATTTTATCACGAAAAAGTACCCGGAACGGGCCAGAACGCTACCCTAATATATAAAACGGCAGCGAAACTCACCTGAAAAGGATGCAAGCACACATGAAGAACATTTTGAAATGAGAAAGGTGCACCAATATGCTGTCATTAACCCATTACTGCCCAAAATCTACATTTTATCACGAAAAAGTACCCGGAACGGGCCGGAACGCTACCCTAAAATATAAAATGGCAGCGAAACTCACCTGAAAATGATGCAAACACACATGGAGAACATTTTGAAATGAGAAAGGTGCACCAATATGCTGTCATTAACCCATTTCTGCCCAAAACCTACATTTTATCACGAAAAAGTACCCGGAACGGGTCGGAACGCTACCCTAATATATGAAACGGCAGCGAAACTCACCTGAAAAGGATGCAAGCACACATGAAGAACATTTAGAAATGAGAAAGGTGCACCAATATGCTATCATTAACCCAATACTGCCCAAAACCTACATTTTATCACGAAAAAGTACCCGGAACGGGTCGGAACGCTACCCTAATATATAAAACGGCAGCGAAACTCACCTGAAAAGGATGCAAGCACACATGAAGAACATTTTGAAATGAGAAAGGTGGACGAATATGCTGTCATTAACCCATTACTGCCCAAAATTTACATTTTATCACGAAAAAGTACCCGGAACGGGCCGGAACGCTACCCTAAAATATAAAATGGCAGCGAAACTCACCTGAAAATGATGCAAACACACATGAAGAACATTTTGAAATGAGAAAGGTGCACCAATATGCTGTCATTAACCCATTTCTGCCCAAAACCTACATTATATCACGAAAAAGTATCCGGAACGGGTCGGAACGCTACCCTAATATATAAAACGGCAGCGAAACTCACCTGAAAAGGATGCAAGCACACATGAAGAACATTTTGAAATGAGAAAGGTGGACGAATATGCTGTCATTAACCCATTACTGCCCAAAATCTACATTTTATCACGAAAAAGTACCCGGAACGGGCCAGAACGCTACCCTAAAATATAAAATGGCAGCGAAACTCACCTGACAATGATGCAAACACACATGAAGAACATTTTGAAATGAGAAAGGTGCACCAATATGCTGTCATTAACCCATTACTGCCCAAAATCTACATTTTATCACGAAAAAGTACCCGCAACGGGCCGGAACGCTACCCTAATATATAAAACGGCAGCGAAACTCACCTGAAAATGATGCAAGCACACATGAAGAACATTTTGAAATGAGAAAGGTGCACCAATATGCTGTCATTAACCCATTACTGCCCAAAATCTACATTTTATCACGAAAAGTACCCGGAACGGGCCGGAACGCTACCCTAATATATAAAACGGCAGCGAAACTCACCTGAAAATGATGCAAGCACACATGAAGAACATTTTGAAATGAGAAAGGTGGACCAATATGCTGTCATTAACCCATTACTGCCCAAAATCTACATTTTATCACGAAAAAGTACCCGGAACGGGCCGGAACGCTAACCTAAAATATAAAGTGGCAGCGAAACTCACCTCAAAATGATGCAAACACACATGAAGAACATTTTGAAATGAGAAATGTGCACCAATATGCTGATATTAACCCATTACTACCCAAAATCTACATTTTATCACGAAAAAGTACACGGAACGGGCCTGAACGTTACCCTAATATATAAAACGGCAGCGAAACTCACCTGAAAATGATGCAAGCACACATGAAGAACATTTGGAAATGAGAAAGTTGCACCAATATGCTGTCATTAACCCATTACTGCCCAAAATCTACATTTTATCACGAAAAAAAATACCCGGAACGGGCCGGAACGCTACCCTAAAATATAAAATGGCAGCGAAACTCACCTGAAAATGATGCAAACACACATGAAGAACATTTTGAAATGAGAAAGGTGCACCAATATGCTGTCATTAACCCATTACAGTCCAAAATCTACATTTTCACATGAAAAAGTACACGGAACAGGCCGGAACGGTACCCTAATATATAAAACGGCAGCAAAACTCACCTGAAAATGATGCAAACACACATGAAGAACATTTTGAAATGAGAAAGGTGCACCAATATGCTGTCATTAACCCATTACTGCCCAAAATCTACATTTTATCACGAAAAAGTACCCGGAACGGGCCGGAACGCTACCCTAAAATATAAAATGGCAGCGAAACTCACCTGAAAATGATGCAAACACACATGGAGAACATTTTGAAATGAGAAAGGTGCACCAATATGCTGTCATTAACCCATTACTGCCCAAAACCTACATTTTATCACGAAAAAGTACTCGGAACGGGTCGGAACGCTACCCTAATATATAAAACGGCAGCGAAACTCACCTGAAAAGGATGCAAGCACACATGAAGAACATTTTGAAATGAGAAAGGTGGACGAATATGCTGTCATTAACCCATTACTGCCCAAAATCTACATTTTATCACGAAAAAGTACCCGGAACGGGCCGGAACGCTACCCTAAAATATAAAATGGCAGCGAAACTCACCTGAAAATGATGCAAACACACATGAAGAACATTTTGAAATGAGAAAGGTGCACCAATATGCTGTCATTAACCCATTACTGCCCAAAATCTACATTTTATCACAAAAAAAAATACCCGGAACGGGCCGGAACGCTACCCTAAAATATAAAATGGCAGCGAAACTCACCTGAAAATGATGCAAACACACATGAAGAACATTTTGAAATGAGAAAGGTGCACCAATATGCTGTCATTAACCCATTACTGCCCAAAATCTACATTTTATCACGAAAAAGTACCCGCAACGGGCCGGAACGCTACCCTAATATATAAAACGGCAGCGAAACTCACCTGAAAATGATGCAAGCACACATGAAGAACATTTTGAAATGAGAAAGGTGCACCAATATGCTGTCATTAACCCATTACTGCCCAAAATCTACATTTTATCACGAAAAAGTACCCGGAACGGGCCGGAACGCTACCCTAATATATAAAATGGCAGCGAAACTCACCTGAAAATGATGCAAGCACACATGAAGAACATTTTGAAATGAGAAAGGTGCACCAATATGCTGTCATTAACCCATTACTGCCCAAAATCTACATTTTATCACGAAAAAGTACCCGGAACGGGCCGGAACGCTACCGTAATATATAAAACGGCAGCGAAACTCACCTGAAAATGATGCAAGCACACATGAAGAACATTTTGAAATGAGAAAGGTGGACCAATATGCTGTCATTAACCCATTACTGCCCAAAATCTACATTTTATCACGAAAAAGTACCCGGAACCGGCCGGAACGCTACCGTAAAATATGAAATGGCAGCGAAACTCACCTGAAAATGATGCAAACACACATGGAGAACATTTTGAATTGAGAAAGGTGCACCAATATGCTGTCATTAACCCATTACTGCCCAAAATCTACATTTTATCACGAAAAAGTACACGGAACGGGCCGGAACGCTACCCTAATATATAAAACGGCAGCGAAACGCACCTGAAAAGGATGCAAGCACACATGAAGAACATTTTGAAATGAGAAAGGTGCACCAATATGCTGTCATTAATCCAATACTGCCCAAAATCTACATTTTATCACGAAAAAGTACCCGCAACGGGCCGGAACGCTGCCCTAAAATATAAAATGGCAGCGAAACTCACCTGAAAATGATGCAAACACACATGAAGAACATTTTGAAATGAGAAAGGTGCACCAATATGCTGTCATTAACCCATTATTGCCCAAAATCTACATTTTATCACGAAAAAGTACCCGCAACGGGCCGGAACGCTACCCTAACATATAAAATGGCAGCAAAAATCACCTGAAAATTATGCAAACACACATGAAGTACATTTTGAAATGAGAAAGGTGCTCCAATATGCTGTCATTAACCCATTACTGCCCAAAATCTACATTTTATCACGAAAAAGTCCCCGGAACGGGCCGGAACGGTACCCTAACATATAAAAAGGCAGCCAAAATCACCTCAAAATGATGCAAACACACATGAAGAACATTTTGAAATGAGAAAGGTGCACCAATATGCTGTCATTAACCCATTACTGCCCAAAATCTACATTTTATCACGAAAAAGTACCCGGAACGGGCCAGAACGCTACCCTAATATATAAAACGGCAGCGAAACTCACCTGAAAAGGATGCAAGCACACATGAAGAACATTTTGAAATGAGAAAGGTGCACCAATATGCTGTCATTAACCCATTACTGCCCAAAATCTACATTTTATCACGAAAAAGTACCCGGAACGGGCCGGAACGCTACCCTAAAATATAAAATGGCAGCGAAACTCACCTGAAAATGATGCAAACACACATGGAGAACATTTTGAAATGAGAAAGGTGCACCAATATGCTGTCATTAACCCATTTCTGCCCAAAACCTACATTTTATCACGAAAAAGTACCCGGAACGGGTCGGAACGCTACCCTAATATATGAAACGGCAGCGAAACTCACCTGAAAAGGATGCAAGCACACATGAAGAACATTTAGAAATGAGAAAGGTGCACCAATATGCTATCATTAACCCAATACTGCCCAAAACCTACATTTTATCACGAAAAAGTACCCGGAACGGGTCGGAACGCTACCCTAATATATAAAACGGCAGCGAAACTCACCTGAAAAGGATGCAAGCACACATGAAGAACATTTTGAAATGAGAAAGGTGGACGAATATGCTGTCATTAACCCATTACTGCCCAAAATTTACATTTTATCACGAAAAAGTACCCGGAACGGGCCGGAACGCTACCCTAAAATATAAAATGGCAGCGAAACTCACCTGAAAATGATGCAAACACACATGAAGAACATTTTGAAATGAGAAAGGTGCACCAATATGCTGTCATTAACCCATTACTGCCCAAAATCTACATTTTATCACGAAAAAAAGTACCCGCAACGGGCCGGAACGCTACCCTAATATATAAAACGGCAGCGAAACTCACCTGAAAATGATGCAAGCACACATGAAGAACATTTTGAAATGAGAAAGGTGCACCAATATGCTGTCATTAACCCATTACTGCCCAAAATCTACATTTTATCACGAAAAGTACCCGGAACGGGCCGGAACGCTACCCTAATATATAAAACGGTAGCGAAACTCACCTGAAAATGATGCAAGCACACATGAAGAACATTTTGAAATGAGAAAGGTGGACCAATATGCTGTCATTAACCCATTACTGCCCAAAATCTACATTTTATCACGAAAAAGTACCCGGAACGGGCAGGAACGCTACCGTAAAATATGAAATGGCAGCCAAACTCACCTGAAAATGATGCAAACACACATGGAGAACATTTTGAATTGAGAAAGGTGCACCAATATGCTGTCATTAACCCATTACTGCCCAAAATCTACATTTTATCACGAAAAAGTACACGGAACGGGCCGGAACGCTACCCTAATATATAAAACGGCAGCGAAACTCACCTGAAAAGGATGCAAGCACACATGAAGAACATTTTGAAATGAGAAAGGTGCACCAATATGCTGTCATTAATCCAATACTGCCCAAAATCTACATTTTATCACGAAAAAGTACCCGCAACGGGCCGGAACGCTGCCCTAAAATATAAAATGGCAGCGAAACTCACCTGAAAATGATGCAAACACACATGAAGAACATTTTGAAATGAGAAAGGTGCACCAATATGCTGTCATTAACCCATTACTGCCCAAAATCTACATTTTATCACGAAAAAGTACCCGCAACGGGCCGGAACGCTACCCTAACATATAAAATGGCAGCAAAAATCACCTGAAAATTATGCAAACACACATGAAGTACATTTTGAAATGAGAAAGGTGCTCCAATATGCTGTCATTAACCCATTACTGCCCAAAATCTACATTTTATCACGAAAAAGTACCCGGAACGGGCCGGAACGGTACCCTAACATATAAAAAGGCAGCAAAACTCACCTGAAAATGATGCAAGCACACATGAAGAACATTTTGAAATGAGAAAGGTGCACCAATATGCTGTCATTAACCCATTACTGCCCAAAATCTACATTTTATCACGAAAAAGTACCCGGAACGGGCCGGAACGCTAACCTAAAATATAAAGTGGCAGCGAAACTCACCTGAAAATGATGCAAACACACATGAAGAACATTTTGAAATGAGAAAGGTGCACCAATATGCTGACATTAACCCATTACTGCCCAAAATATACATTTTATCACGAAAAAAAGTACCCGGAACGGGCCGGAACGCTACCCTAATATATAAAACGGCAGCGAAACTCACCTGAAAATGATGCAAGCACACATGAAGAAAATTTGGAAATGAGAAAGGTGCACCAATATGCTGTCATTAACCCATTACTGCCCAAAATCTACATTTTATCACGAAAAAAAGTACCCGGAACGGGCCGGAACGCTACCCTAAAATATAAAATGGCAGCGAAACTCACCTGAAAATGATGCAAACACACATGAAGAACATTTTGAAATGAGAAAGGTGCACCAATATGCTGTCATTAACCCATTACTGCCCAAAATCTACATTTTATCACGAAAAAGTACCCGGAACGGGCCGGAACTCTACCCTAAAATATAAAATGGCAGCAAAACTCACCTGAAAATGATGCAAACACACATGGAGAAAATTTTGAAAGGAGAAAGGTGCACCAATATGCTGTCATTAACCCATTTCTGCCCAAAACCTACATTATATCACGAAAAAGTATCCGGAACGGGTCGGAACGCTACCCTAATATATAAAACGGCAGCGAAACTCACCTGAAAAGGATGCAAGCACACATGAAGAACATTTTGAAATGAGAAAGGTGGACGAATATGCTGTCATTAACCCATTACTGCCCAAAATCTACATTTTATCACGAAAAAGTACCCGGAACGGGCCAGAACGCTACCCTAAAATATAAAATGGCAGCGAAACTCACCTGACAATGATGCAAACACACATGAAGAACATTTTGAAATGAGAAAGGTGCACCAATATGCTGTTATTAACCCATTACTGCCCAAAATCTACATTTTATCACGAAAAAGTACCCGCAACGGGCCGGAACGCTACCCTAATATATAAAACGGCAGCGAAACTCACCTGAAAATGATGCAAGCACACATGAAGAACATTTTGAAATGAGAAAGGTGCACCAATATGCTGTCATTAACCCATTACTGCCCAAAATCTACATTTTATCACGAAAAGTACCCGGAACGGGCCGGAACGCTACCCTAATATATAAAACGGCAGCGAAACTCACCTGAAAATGATGCAAGCACACATGAAGAACATTTTGAAATGAGAAAGGTGGACCAATATGCTGTCATTAACCCATTACTGCCCAAAATCTACATTTTATCACGAAAAAGTACCCGGAACGGGCCGGAACGCTAACCTAAAATATAAAGTGGCAGCGAAACTCACCTCAAAATGATGCAAACACACATGAAGAACATTTTGAAATGAGAAATGTGCACCAATATGCTGATATTAACCCATTACTACCCAGAATCTACATTTTATCACGAAAAAGTACACGGAACGGGCCTGAACGTTACCCTAATATATAAAACGGCAGCGAAACTCACCTGAAAATGATGCAAGCACACATGAAGAACATTTGGAAATGAGAAAGGTGCACCAATATGCTGTCATTAACCCATTACTGCCCAAAATCTACATTTTATCACGAAAGAAAATACCCGGAACGGGCCGGAACGCTACCCTAAAATATAAAATGGCAGCGAAACTCACCTGAAAATGATGCAAACACACATGAAGAACATTTTGAAATGAGAAAGGTGCACCAATATGCTGTCATTAACCCATTACTGCCCGAAATCTACATTTTATCACGAAAAAGTACCCGGAACGGGCCGGAACGCTACCCTAATATATAAAACGGCAGCGAAACTCACCTGAAAATGATGCAAGCACACATGAAGAATATTTTGAAATGAGAAAGGTGCACCAATATGCTGTCATTAACCCATTACTGCCCAAAATCTACATTTTATCACGAAAAAGTACCCGGAACGGGCCGGAACGCTACCCTAATATATAAAACGGCAGCGAAACTCACCTGAAAATGATGCAAGCACACATGAAGAACATTTGGAAATGAGAAAGGTGCACCAATATGCTGTCATTAACACATTACTGCCCAAAATCTACATTTTATCACGAAAAAGTACCCGCAACGGGCCGGAACGCTACCCTAACATATAAAATGGCAGCAAAAATCACCTGAAAATTATGCAAACACACATGAAGTACATTTTGAAATGAGAAAGGTGCTCCAATATGCTGTCATTAACCCATTACTGCCCAAAATCTACATTTTATCACGAAAAAGTACCCGGAACGGGCCGGAACGGTACCCTAACATATAAAAAGGCAGCAAAACTCACCTGAAAATGATGCAAGCACACATGAAGAACATTTTGAAATGAGAAAGGTGCACCAATATGCTGTCATTAACCCATTACTGCCCAAAATCTACATTTTATCACGAAAAAGTACCCGGAACGGGCCGGAACGCTAACCTAAAATATAAAGTGGCAGCGAAACTCACCTGAAAATGATGCAAACACACATGAAGAACATTTTGAAATGAGAAAGGTGCACCAATATGCTGACATTAACCCATTACTGCCCAAAATATACATTTTATCACGAAAAAAAGTACCCGGAACGGGCCGGAACGCTACCCTAATATATAAAACGGCAGCGAAACTCACCTGAAAATGATGCAAGCACACATGAAGAAAATTTGGAAATGAGAAAGGTGCACCAATATGCTGTCATTAACCCATTACTGCCCAAAATCTACATTTTATCACGAAAAAAAGTACCCGGAACGGGCCGGAACGCTACCCTAAAATATAAAATGGCAGCGAAACTCACCTGAAAATGATGCAAACACACATGAAGAACATTTTGAAATGAGAAAGGTGCACCAATATGCTGTCATTAACCCATTACTGCCCAAAATCTACATTTTATCACGAAAAAGTACCCGGAACGGGCCGGAACGCTACCCTAAAATATAAAATGGCAGCAAAACTCACCTGAAAATGATGCAAACACACATGGAGAAAATTTTGAAAGGAGAAAGGTGCACCAATATGCTGTCATTAACCCATTTCTGCCCAAAACCTACATTATATCACGAAAAAGTATCCGGAACGGGTCGGAACGCTACCCTAATATATAAAACGGCAGCGAAACTCACCTGAAAAGGATGCAAGCACACATGAAGAACATTTTGAAATGAGAAAGGTGGACGAATATGCTGTCATTAACCCATTACTGCCCAAAATCTACATTTTATCACGAAAAAGTACCCGGAACGGGCCAGAACGCTACCCTAAAATATAAAATGGCAGCGAAACTCACCTGACAATGATGCAAACACACATGAAGAACATTTTGAAATGAGAAAGGTGCACCAATATGCTGTCATTAACCCATTACTGCCCAAAATCTACATTTTATCACGAAAAAGTACCCGCAACGGGCCGGAACGCTACCCTAATATATAAAACGGCAGCGAAACTCACCTGAAAATGATGCAAGCACACATGAAGAACATTTTGAAATGAGAAAGGTGCACCAATATGCTGTCATTAACCCATTACTGCCCAAAATCTACATTTTATCACAAAAAGTACCCGGAACGGGCCGGAACGCTACCCTAATATATAAAACGGCAGCGAAACTCACCTGAAAATGATGCAAGCACACATGAAGAACATTTTGAAATGAGAAAGGTGGACCAATATGCTGTCATTAACCCATTACTGCCCAAAATCTACATTTTATCACGAAAAAGTACCCGGAACGGGCCGGAACGCTAACCTAAAATATAAAGTGGCAGCGAAACTCACCTCAAAATGATGCAAACACACATGAAGAACATTTTGAAATGAGAAATGTGCACCAATATGCTGATATTAACCCATTACTACCCAAAATCTACATTTTATCACGAAAAAGTACACGGAACGGGCCTGAACGTTACCCTAATATATAAAACGGCAGCGAAACTCACCTGAAAATGATGCAAGCACACATGAAGAACATTTGGAAATGAGAAAGGTGCACCAATATGCTGTCATTAACCCATTACTGCCCAAAATCTACATTTTATCACGAAAAAAAATACCCGGAACGGGCCGGAACGCTACCCTAAAATATAAAATGGCAGCGAAACTCACCTGAAAATGATGCAAACACACATGAAGAACATTTTGAAATGAGAAAGGTGCACCAATATGCTGTCATTAACCCATTACTGCCCAAAATCTACATTTTATCACGAAAAAGTACCCGCAACGGGCCGGAACGCTACCCTAATATATAAAACGGCAGCGAAACTCACCTGAAAATGATGCAAGCACACATGAAGAACATTTTGAAATGAGAAAGGTGCACCAATATGCTGTCATTAACCCATTACTGCCCAAAATCTACATTTTATCACGAAAAAGTACCCGGAACGGGCCGGAACGCTACCCTAATATATAAAATGGCAGCGAAACTCACCTGAAAATGATGCAAGCACACATGAAGAACATTTTGAAATGAGAAAGGTGCACCAATATGCTGTCATTAACCCATTACTGCCCAAAATCTACATTTTATCACGAAAAAGTACCTGGAACGGGCCGGAACGCTACCGTAATATATAAAACGGCAGCGAAACTCACCTGAAAATGATGCAAGCACACATGAAGAACATTTTGAAATGAGAAAGGTGGACCAATATGCTGTCATTAACCCGTTACTGCCCAAAATCTACATTTTATCACGAAAAAGTACCCGGAACCGGCCGGAACGCTACCGTAAAATATGAAATGGCAGCGAAACTCACCTGAAAATGATGCAAACACACATGGAGAACATTTTGAATTGAGAAAGGTGCACCAATATGCTGTCATTAACCCATTACTGCCCAAAATCTACATTTTATCACGAAAAAGTACACGGAACGGGCCGGAACGCTACCCTAATATATAAAACGGCAGCGAAACGCACCTGAAAAGGATGCAAGCACACATGAAGAACATTTTGAAATGAGAAAGGTGCACCAATATGCTGTCATTAATCCAATACTGCCCAAAATCTACATTTTATAACGAAAAAGTACCCGCAACGGGCCGGAACGCTGCCCTAAAATATAAAATGGCAGTGAAACTCACCTGAAAATGATGCAAACACACATGAAGAACATTTTGAAATGAGAAAGGTGCACCAATATGCTGTCATTAACCCATTACTGCCCAAAATCTACATTTTATCACGAAAAAGTACCCGCAACGGGCCGGAACGCTACCCTAACATATAAAATGGCAGCAAAAATCACCTGAAAATTATGCAAACACACATGAAGTACATTTTGAAATGAGAAAGGTGCTCCAATATGCTGTCATTAACTCATTACTGCCCAAAATCTACATTTTATCACGAAAAAGTACCCGGAACGGGCCGGAACGGTACCCTAACATATAAAATGGCAGCCAAAATCACCTCAAAATGATGCAAACACACATGAAGAACATTTTGAAATGAGAAAGGTGCACCAATATGCTGTCATTAACCCATTACCGCCCAAAATCTACATTTTATCACGAAAAAGTACCCGGAACGGGCCAGAACGCTACCCTAATATATAAAACGGCAGCGAAACTCACCTGAAAAGGATGCAAGCACACATGAAGAACATTTTGAAATGAGAAAGGTGCACCAATATGCTGTCATTAACCCATTACTGCCCAAAATCTACATTTTATCACGAAAAAGTACCCGGAACGGGCCAGAACGCTACCCTAAAATATAAAATGGCAGCGAAACTCACCTGAAAATGATGCAAACACACATGGAGAACATTTTGAAATGAGAAAGGTGCACCAATATGCTGTCATTAACCCATTTCTGCCCAAAACCTACATTTTATCACGAAAAAGTACCCGGAACGGGTCGGAACGCTACCCTAATATACAAAACTTCAGCGAAACTCACCTGAAAAGGATGCAAGCACACATGAAGAACATTTTGAAATGAGAAAGGTGGACGAATATGCTGTCATTAACCCATTACTGCCCAAAATCTACATTTTATCACGAAAAAGTACCCGGAACGGGCCGGAACGCTACCCTAAAATATAAAATGGCAGCGAAACTCACCTGAAAATGATGCAAACACACATGAAGAACATTTTGAAATGAGAAAGGTGCACCAATATGCTGTCATTAACCCATTACTGCCCAAAATCTACATTTTATCACGAAAAAGTACCCGCAACGGGCCGGAACGCTACCCTAATATATAAAACGGCAGCGAAACTCACCTGAAAATGATGCAAGCACACATGAAGAACATTTTGAAATGAGAAAGGTGCACCAATATGCTGTCATTAACCCATTACTGCCCAAAATCTACATTTTATCACGAAAAGTACACGGAACGGGCCGGAACGCTACCCTAATATATAAAACGGCAGCGAAACTCACCTGAAAATGATGCAAGCACACATGAAGAACATTTTGAAATGAGAAAGGTGGACCAATATGCTGTCATTAACCCATTACTGCCCAAAATCTACATTTTATCACGAAAAAGTACCCGGAACGGGCCGGAACGCTAACCTAAAATATAAAGTGGCAGCGAAACTCACCTCAAAATGATGCAAACACACATGAAGAACATTTTGAAATGAGAAAGGTGCACCAATATGCTGACATTAACCCATTACTGCCCAAAATCTACATTTTATCACGAAAAAGTACACGGAACGGGCCTGAACGTTACCCTAATATATAAAACGGCAGCGAAACTCACCTGAAAATGATGCAAGCACACATGAAGAACATTTGGAAATGAGAAAGGTGCACCAATATGCTGTCATTAACTCATTACTGCCCAAAATCTACATTTTATCACGAAAAAAAGTACCCGGAACGGGCCGGAACGCTACCCTAAAATATAAAATGGCAGCGAAACTCACCTGAAAATGATGCAAACACACATGAAGAACATTTTGAAATGAGAAAGGTGCACCAATATGCTGTCATTAACCCATTACTGCCCAAAATCTACATTTTATCACGAAAAAGTACCCGGAACGGGCCGGAACGCTACCCTAATATATAAAATGGCAGCGAAACTCACCTGAAAATGATGCAAGCACACATGAAGAACATTTTGAAATGAGAAAGGTGCACCAATATGCTGTCATTAACACATTACTGCCCAAAATCTACATTTTATCACGAAAAAAAGTACCCGGAACGGGCCGAACGCTACCCTAAAATATAAAATGGCAGCGAAACTCACCTGAAAATGATGCAAACACACATGAAGAACATTTTGAAATGAGAAAGGTGCACCAATATGCTGTCATTAACCCATTACTGCCCAAAATCTACATTTTATCACGAAAAAGTACCCGCAACGGGCCGGAACGCTACCCTAATATATAAAACGGCAGCGAAACTCACCTGAAAATGATGCAAGCACACATGAAGAACATTTTGAAATGAGAAAGGTGCACCAATATGCTGTCATTAACCCATTACTGCCCAAAATCTACATTTTATCACGAAAAAAATTACCCGGAACGGGCCGGAACGCTACCCTAAAATATAAAATGGCAGCGAAACTCACCTGAAAATGATGCAAACACACATGAAGAACATTTTGAAATGAGAAAGGTGCACAATATGCTGACATTAACCCATTACTGCCCAAAATCTACATTTTATCACGAAAAAGTACCCGCAACGGGCCGGAACGCTACCCTAATATATAAAACGGCAGCGAAACTCACCTGAAAATGATGCAAGCACACATGAAGAACATTTTGAAATGAGAAAGGTGCACCAATATGCTGTCATTAACCCATTACTGCCCGAAATCTACATTTTATCACGAAAAAGTACCCGGAACGGGCCGGAACGCTACCCTAATATATAAAACGGCAGCGAAACTCACCTGAAAATGATGCAAGCACACATGAAGAATATTTTGAAATGAGAAAGGTGCACCAATATGCTGTCATTAACCCAATACTGCCCAAAATCTACATTTTATCACGAAAAAGTACCCGGAACGGGCCGGAACGCTACCCTCATATATAAAACGGCAGCGAAACTCACCTGAAAATGATGCAAGCACACATGAAGAACATTTTGAAATGAGAAAGGTGCACCAATATGCTGTCATTAACCCATTACTGCCCAAAATCTACATTTTATCACGAAAAAGTACCCGGAACGGGCAGGAACGCTACCGTAAAATATGAAACGGCAGCGAAACTCACCTGAAAATGATGCAAGCACACATGAAGAACATTTTGAAATGAGAAAGGTGCACCAATATGCTGTCATTAACCCATTACTGCCCAAAATCTACATTTTATCACGAAAAAGTACCCGGAACGGGCCGGAACGCTACCCTAATATATAAAATGGCAGCGAAACTCACCTGAAAATGATGCAAGCACACATGAAGAACATTTTGAAATGAGAAAGGTGCACCAATATGCTGTCATTAACCCATTACTGCCCAAAATCTACATTTTATCACGAAAAAGTACCTGGAACGGGCCGGAACGCTACCGTAATATATAAAACGGCAGCGAAACTCACCTGAAAATGATGCAAGCACACATGAAGAACATTTTGAAATGAGAAAGGTGGACCAATATGCTGTCATTAACCCATTACTGCCCAAAATCTACATTTTATCACGAAAAAGTACCCGGAACCGGCCGGAACGCTACCGTAAAATATGAAATGGCAGCGAAACTCACCTGAAAATGATGCAAACACACATGGAGAACATTTTGAATTGAGAAAGGTGCACCAATATGCTGTCATTAACCCATTACTGCCCAAAATCTACATTTTATCACGAAAAAGTACACGGAACGGGCCGGAACGCTACCCTAATATATAAAACGGCAGCGAAACGCACCTGAAAAGGATGCAAGCACACATGAAGAACATTTTGAAATGAGAAAGGTGCACCAATATGCTGTCATTAATCCAATACTGCCCAAAATCTACATTTTATAACGAAAAAGTACCCGCAACGGGCCGGAACGCTGCCCTAAAATATAAAATGGCAGTGAAACTCACCTGAAAATGATGCAAACACACATGAAGAACATTTTGAAATGAGAAAGGTGCACCAATATGCTGTCATTAACCCATTACTGCCCAAAATCTACATTTTATCACGAAAAAGTACCCGCAACGGGCCGGAACGCTACCCTAATATATAAAACGGCAGCGAAACTCACCTGAAAATGATGCAAGCACACATGAAGAACATTTTGAAATGAGAAAGGTGCACCAATATGCTGTCATTAACCCATTACTGCCCAAAATCTACATTTTATCACGAAAAAAATTACCCGGAACGGGCCGGAACGCTACCCTAAAATATAAAATGGCAGCGAAACTCACCTGAAAATGATGCAAACACACATGAAGAACATTTTGAAATGAGAAAGGTGCACAATATGCTGACATTAACCCATTACTGCCCAAAATCTACATTTTATCACGAAAAAGTACCCGCAACGGGCCGGAACGCTACCCTAATATATAAAACGGCAGCGAAACTCACCTGAAAATGATGCAAGCACACATGAAGAACATTTTGAAATGAGAAAGGTGCACCAATATGCTGTCATTAACCCATTACTGCCCGAAATCTACATTTTATCACGAAAAAGTACCCGGAACGGGCCGGAACGCTACCCTAATATATAAAACGGCAGCGAAACTCACCTGAAAATGATGCAAGCACACATGAAGAATATTTTGAAATGAGAAAGGTGCACCAATATGCTGTCATTAACCCATTACTGCCCAAAATCTACATTTTATCACGAAAAAGTACCCGGAACGGGCCGGAACGCTACCCTCATATATAAAACGGCAGCGAAACTCACCTGAAAATGATGCAAGCACACATGAAGAACATTTTGAAATGAGAAAGGTGCACCAATATGCTGTCATTAACCCATTACTGCCCAAAATCTACATTTTATCACGAAAAAGTACCCGGAACGGGCAGGAACGCTACCGTAAAATATGAAATGGCAGCCAAACTCACCTGAAAATGATGCAAACACACATGGAGAACATTTTGAATTGAGAAAGGTGCACCAATATGCTGTCATTAACCCATTACTGCCCAAAATCTACATTTTATCACGAAAAAGTACACGGAACGGGCCGGAACGCTACCCTAATATATAAAACGGCAGCGAAACTCACCTGAAAAGGATGCAAGCACACATGAAGAACATTTTGAAATGAGAAAGGTGCACCAATATGCTGTCATTAATCCAATACTGCCCAAAATCTACATTTTATCACGAAAAAGTACCCGCAACGGGCCGGAACGCTGCCCTAAAATATAAAATGGCAGCGAAACTCACCTGAAAATGATGCAAACACACATGAAGAACATTTTGAAATGAGAAAGGTGCACCAATATGCTGTCATTAACCCATTACTGCCCAAAATCTACATTTTATCACGAAAAAGTACCCGCAACGGGCCGGAACGCTACCCTAACATATAAAATGGCAGCAAAAATCACCTGAAAATTATGCAAACACACATGAAGTACATTTTGAAATGAGAAAGGTGCTCCAATATGCTGTCATTAACCCATTACTGCCCAAAATCTACATTTTATCACGAAAAAGTACCCGGAACGGGCCGGAACGGTACCCTAACATATAAAAAGGCAGCAAAACTCACCTGAAAATGATGCAAGCACACATGAAGAACATTTTGAAATGAGAAAGGTGCACCAATATGCTGTCATTAACCCATTACTGCCCAAAATCTACATTTTATCACGAAAAAGTACCCGGAACGGGCCGGAACGCTAACCTAAAATATAAAGTGGCAGCGAAACTCACCTGAAAATGATGCAAACACACATGAAGAACATTTTGAAATGAGAAAGGTGCACCAATATGCTGACATTAACCCATTACTGCCCAAAATATACATTTTATCACGAAAAAAAGTACCCAGAACGGGCCGGAACGCTACCCTAATATATAAAACGGCAGCGAAACTCACCTGAAAATGATGCAAGCACACATGAAGAAAATTTGGAAATGAGAAAGGTGCACCAATATGCTGTCATTAACCCATTACTGCCCAAAATCTACATTTTATCACGAAAAAAAGTACCCGGAACGGGCCGGAACGCTACCCTAAAATATAAAATGGCAGCGAAACTCACCTGAAAATGATGCAAACACACATGAAGAACATTTTGAAATGAGAAAGGTGCACCAATATGCTGTCATTAACCCATTACTGCCCAAAATCTACATTTTATCACGAAAAAGTACCCGGAACGGGCCGGAACGCTACCCTAAAATATAAAATGGCAGCAAAACTCACCTGAAAATGATGCAAACACACATGGAGAAAATTTTGAAAGGAGAAAGGTGCACCAATATGCTGTCATTAACCCATTTCTGCCCAAAACCTACATTATATCACGAAAAAGTATCCGGAACGGGTCGGAACGCTACCCTAATATATAAAACGGCAACGAAACTCACCTGAAAAGGATGCAAGCACACATGAAGAACATTTTGAAATGAGAAAGGTGGACGAATATGCTGTCATTAACCCATTACTGCCCAAAATCTACATTTTATCACGAAAAAGTACCCGGAACGGGCCAGAACGCTACCCTAAAATATAAAATGGCAGCGAAACTCACCTGAAAATGATGCAAACACACATGAAGAACATTTTGAAATGAGAAAGGTGCACCAATATGCTGTCATTAACCCATTACTGCCCAAAATCTACATTTTATCACGAAAAAGTACCCGCAACGGGCCGGAACGCTACCCTAATATATAAAACGGCAGCGAAACTCACCTGAAAATGATGCAAGCACACATGAAGAACATTTTGAAATGAGAAAGGTGCACCAATATGCTGTCATTAACCCATTACTGCCCAAAATCTACATTTTATCACGAAAAGTACCCGGAACGGGCCGGAACGCTACCCTAATATATAAAACGGCAGCGAAACTCACCTGAAAATGATGCAAGCACACATGAAGAACATTTTGAAATGAGAAAGGTGGACCAATATGCTGTCATTAACCCATTACTGCCCAAAATCTACATTTTATCACGAAAAAGTACCCGGAACGGGCCGGAACGCTAACCTAAAATATAAAGTGGCAGCGAAACTCACCTCAAAATGATGCAAACACACATGAAGAACATTTTGAAATGAGAAATGTGCACCAATATGCTGATATTAACCCATTACTACCCAAAATCTACATTTTATCACGAAAAAGTACACGGAACGGGCCTGAACGTTACCCTAATATATAAAACGGCAGCGAAACTCACCTGAAAATGATGCAAGCACACATGAAGAACATTTGGAAATGAGAAAGGTGCACCAATATGCTGTCATTAACCCATTACTGCCCAAAATCTACATTTTATCACGAAAAAAAATACCCGGAACGGGCCGGAACGCTACCCTAAAATATAAAATGGCAGCGAAACTCACCTGAAAATGATGCAAACACACATGAAGAACATTTTGAAATGAGAAAGGTGCACCAATATGCTGTCATTAACCCATTACTGCCCAAAATCTACATTTTATCACGAAAAAGTACACGCAACGGGCCGGAACGCTACCCTAATATATAAAACGGCAGCGAAACTCACCTGAAAATGATGCAAGCACACATGAAGAACATTTTGAAATGAGAAAGGTGCACCAATATGCTGTCATTAACCCATTACTGCCCAAAATCTACATTTTATCACGAAAAAGTACCCGGAACGGGCCGGAACGCTACCCTAATATATAAAATGGCAGCGAAACTCACCTGAAAATGATGCAAGCACACATGAAGAACATTTTGAAATGAGAAAGGTGCACCAATATGCTGTCATTAACCCATTACTGCCCAAAATCTACATTTTATCACGAAAAAGTACCTGGAACGGGCCGGAACGCTACCGTAATATATAAAACGGCAGCGAAACTCACCTGAAAATGATGCAAGCACACATGAAGAACATTTTGAAATGAGAAAGGTGGACCAATATGCTGTCATTAACCCATTACTGCCCAAAATCTACATTTTATCACGAAAAAGTACCCGGAACCGGCCGGAACGCTACCGTAAAATATGAAATGGCAGCGAAACTCACCTGAAAATGATGCAAACACACATGGAGAACATTTTGAATTGAGAAAGGTGCACCAATATGCTGTCATTAACCCATTACTGCCCAAAATCTACATTTTATCACGAAAAAGTACACGGAACGGGCCGGAACGCTACCCTAATATATAAAACGGCAGCGAAACGCACCTGAAAAGGATGCAAGCACACATGAAGAACATTTTGAAATGAGAAAGGTGCACCAATATGCTGTCATTAATCCAATACTGCCCAAAATCTACATTTTATAACGAAAAAGTACCCGCAACGGGCCGGAACGCTGCCCTAAAATATAAAATGGCAGCGAAACTCACCTGAAAATGATGCAAACACACATGAAGAACATTTTGAAATGAGAAAGGTGCACCAATATGCTGTCATTAACCCATTACTGCCCAAAATCTACATTTTATCACGAAAAAGTACCCGCAACGGGCCGGAACGCTACCCTAACATATAAAATGGCAGCAAAAATCACCTGAAAATTATGCAAACACACATGAAGTACATTTTGAAATGAGAAAGGTGCTCCAATATGCTGTCATTAACTCATTACTGCCCAAAATCTACATTTTATCACGAAAAAGTACCCGGAACGGGCCGGAACGGTACCCTAACATATAAAATGGCAGCCAAAATCACCTCAAAATGATGCAAACACACATGAAGAACATTTTGAAATGAGAAAGGTGCACCAATATGCTGTCATTAACCCATTACTGCCCAAAATCTACATTTTATCACGAAAAAGTACCCGCAACGGGCCGGAACGCTACCCTAACATTTAAAACGGCAGCGAAACTCACCTGAAAATGATGCAAGCACACATGAAGAACATTTTGAAATGAGAAAGGTGCACCAATATGCTGTCATTAACCCATTACTGCCCAAAATCTACATTTTATCACGAAAAGTACACGGAACGGGCCGGAACGCTACCCTAATATATAAAACGGCAGCGAAACTCACCTGAAAATGAAGCAAGCACACATGAAGAACATTTTGAAATGAGAAAGGTGGACCAATATGCTGTCATTAACCCATTACTGCCCAAAATCTACATTTTATCACGAAAAAGTACCCGGAACGGGCCGGAACGCTAACCTAAAATATAAAGTGGCAGCGAAACTCACCTCAAAATGATGCAAACACACATGAAGAACATTTTGAAATGAGAAAGGTGCACCAATATGCTGACATTAACCCATTACTGCCCAAAATCTACATTTTATCACGAAAAAGTACACGGAACGGGCCTGAACGTTACCCTAATATATAAAACGGCAGCAAAACTCACCTGAAAATGATGCAAGCACACATGAAGAACATTTGGAAATGAGAAAGGTGCACCAATATGCTGTCATTAACCCATTACTGCCCAAAATCTACATTTTATCACGAAAAAAAGTACCCGGAACGGGCCGGAACGCTACCCTAAAATATAAAATGGCAGCGAAACTCACCTGAAAATGATGCAAACACACATGAAGAACATTTTGAAATGAGAAAGGTGCACCAATATGCTGTCATTAACCCATTACTGCCCAAAATCTACATTTTATCACGAAAAAGTACCCGGAACGGGCCGGAACGCTACCCTGATATATAAAATGGCAGCGAAACTCACCTGAAAATGATGCAAGCACACATGAAGAACATTTTGAAATGAGAAAGGTGCACCAATATGCTGTCATTAACACATTACTGCCCAAAATCTACATTTTATCACGAAAAAAAGTACCCGGAACGGGCCGAACGCTACCCTAAAATATAAAATGGCAGCGAAACTCACCTGAAAATGATGCAAACACACATGAAGAACATTTTGAAATGAGAAAGGTGCACCAATATGCTGTCATTAACCCATTACTGCCCAAAATCTACATTTTATCACGAAAAAGTACCCGCAACGGGCCGGAACGCTACCCTAATATATAAAACGGCAGCGAAACTCACCTGAAAATGATGCAAGCACACATGAAGAATATTTTGAAATGAGAAAGGTGCACCAATATGCTGTCATTAACCCATTACTGCCCAAAATCTACATTTTATCACGAAAAAAATTACCCGGAACGGGCCGGAACGCTACCCTAAATTATAAAATGGCAGCGAAACTCACCTGAAAATGATGCAAACACACATGAAGAACATTTTGAAATGAGAAAGGTGCACAATATGCTGACATTAACCCATTACTGCCCAAAATCTACATTTTATCACGAAAAAGTACCCGCAACGGGCCGGAACGCTACCCTAATATATAAAACGGCAGCGAAACTCACCTGAAAATGATGCAAGCACACATGAAGAACATTTTGAAATGAGAAAGGTGCACCAATATGCTGTCATTAACCCATTACTGCCCGAAATCTACATTTTATCACGAAAAAGTACCCGGAACGGGCCGGAACGCTACCCTAATATATAAAACGGCAGCGAAACTCACCTGAAAATGATGCAAGCACACATGAAGAATATTTTGAAATGAGAAAGGTGCACCAATATGCTGTCATTAACCCATTACTGCCCAAAATCTACATTTTATCACGAAAAAGTACCCGGAACGGGCCGGAACGCTACCCTAATATATAAAACGGCAGCGAAACTCACCTGAAAATGATGCAAGCACACATGAAGAACATTTGGAAATGAGAAAGGTGCACCAATATGCTGTCATTAACACATTACTGCCCAAAATCTACATTTTATCACGAAAAAAAGTACCCGGAACGGGCCGGAACGCTACCCTAAAATATAAAATGGCAGCGAAACTCACCTGAAAATGATGCAAACACACATGAAGAACATTTTGAAATGAGAAAGGTGCACCAATATGCTGTCATTAACCCATTACTGCCCAAAATCTACATTTTATCACGAAAAAGTACCCGGAACGGGCCGGAACGCTACCCTAATATATAAAACGGCAGCAAAACTCACCTGAAAAGGATGCAAGCACACATGAAGAACATTTTGAAATGAGAAAGGTGCATCAATATGCTGTCATTAACCCATTACTGCCCAAAATCTACATTTTATCACGAAAAAGTACCCGGAACGGGCCGGAACGCTACCCTAAAATATAAAACGGCAGCGAAACTCACCTGAAAATGATGCAAGCACACATGAAGAACATTTTGAAATGAGAAAGGTGCACCAATATGCTGTCATTAACCCATTACTGCCCAAAACCTACATTTTATCACGAAAAAGTACCCGGAACGGGTCGGAACGCTACCCTAATATATAAAACGGCAGCGAAACTCACCTGAAAAGGATGCAAGCACACATGAAGAACATTTTGAAATGAGAAAGGTGGACGAATATGCTGTCATTAACCCATTACTGCCCAAAATCTACATTTTATCACGAAAAAAAGTACCCGGAATGGGCCGGAACGCTACCCTAAAATATAAAATGGCAGCGCAACTCACCTGAAAATGATGCAAACACACATGAAGAACATTTTGAAATGAGAAAGGTGCACCAATATGCTGTCATTAACCCATTACTGCCCAAAATCTACATTTTATCACGAAAAAGTACCCGGAACGGGCCGGAACGCTACCCTAATATATAAAACGGCAGCGAAACTCACCTGAAAAGGATGCAAGCACACATGAAGAACATTTTGAAATGAGAAAGGTGCACCAATATGCTGTAATTAACCCAATACTGCCCAAAATCTACATTTTATCACGAAAAAAAGTACACGGAACGGGCCGGAACGCTACCCTAAAATATAAAATGGCAGCGAAACTCACCTGAAAATGATGCAAACACACATGAAGAACAGTTTGAAATGAGAAAGGTGCACCAATATGCTTTCATTAACCCATTACTGCCCAAAATCTACATTTTATCACGAAAAAGTACCCGCAACGGGCCGGAACGCTACCCTAATATATAAAACGGCAGCGAAACTCACCTGAAAATGATGCAAGCACACATGAAGAACATTTTGAAATGAGAAAGGTGCACCAATATGCTGTCATTAACCCATTACTGCCCAAAATCTACATTTTATCACGAAAAAGTACCCGGAACGGGCCGGAACGCTACCCTAATATATAAAAAGGCAGCGAAACTCACCTGAAAATGATGCAAGCACACATGAAGAACATTTTGAAATGAGAATGGTGCACCAATATGCTGTCATTAACCCATTACTGCCTAAAATCTACATTTTATCACGAAAAAGTACCCGGAACGGCCCGGAACGCTACCCTAATACATAAAACGGCAGCGAAACTCACCTGAAAATGATGCAAGCACACATGAAGAACATTTGGAAATGAGAAAGGTGCACCAATATGCTGTCATTAACACATTACTGCCCAAAATCTACATTTTATCACGAAAAAAAGTACCCGGAACGGGCCAGAACGCTACCCTAATATATAAAACGGCAGCGAAACTCACCTGAAAAGGATGCAAGCACACATGAAGAACATTTTGAAATGAGAAAGGTGCACCAATATGCTGTCATTAACCCAATACTGCCCAAAATCTACATTTTATCACGAAAAAGTACCCGCAACGGGCCGGAACGCTGCCCTAAAATATAAAATGGCAGCGAAACTCACCTGAAAATGATGCAAACACACATGAAGAACATTTTGAAATGAGAAAGGTGCACCAATATGCTGTCATTAACCCATTACTGCCCAAAATCTACATTTTATCACAAAAAAGTACCCGGAACGGGCCGGAACGCTACCCTAAAATATAAAATGGCAGCGAAACTCACCTGAAAATGATGCAAACACACATGGAGAAAATTTTGAAATGAGAAAGGTGCACCAATATGCTGTCATTAACCCATTTCTGCCCAAAACCTACATTTTATCACGAAAAAGTACCCGGAACGGGTCGGAACGCTACCCTAATATATAAAACGGCAGCGAAACTCACCTGAAAAGGATGCAAGCACACATGAACAACATTTTGAAATGAGAAAGGTGGACGAATATGCTGTCATTAACCCATTACTGCCCAAAATCTACATTTTATCACGAAAAAGTACCCGGAACGGGCCGGAACGCTACCCTAAAATATAAAATGGCAGCGAAACTCACCTGAAAATGATGCAAACACACATGAAGAACATTTTGAAATGAGAAAGGTGCACCAATATGCTGTCATTAACCCATTACTGCCCAAAATCTACATTTTATCACGAAAAAGTACCCGCAACGGGCCGGAACGCTACCCTAATATATAAAACGGCAGCGAAACTCACCTGAAAATGATGCAAGCACACATGAAGAACATTTTGAAATGAGAAAGGTGCACCAATATGCTGTCATTAACCCATTACTGCCCAAAATCTACATTTTATCACGAAAAGTACCCGGAACGGGCCGGAACGCTACCCTAATATATAAAACGGCAGCGAAACTCACCTGAAAATGATGCAAGCACACATGAAGAACATTTTGAAATGAGAAAGGTGGACCAATATGCTGTCATTAACCCATTACTGCCCAAAATCTACATTTTATCACGAAAAAGTACCCGGAACGGGCCGGAACGCTAACCTAAAATATAAAGTGGCAGCGAAACTCACCTCAAAATGATGCAAACACACATGAAGAACATTTTGAAATGAGAAAGGTGCACCAATATGCTGACATTAACCCATTACTGCCCAAAATCTACATTTTATCACGAAAAAGTACACGGAACGGGCCTGAACGTTACCCTAATATATAAAACGGCAGCGAAACTCACCTGAAAATGATGCAAGCACACATGAAGAACATTTGGAAATGAGAAAGGTGCACCAATATGCTGTCATTAACCCATTACTGCCCAAAATCTACATTTTATCACGAAAAAAAGTACCCGGAACGGGCCGGAACGCTACCCTAAAATATAAAATGGCAGCGAAACTCACCTGAAAATGATGCAAACACACATGAAGAACATTTTGAAATGAGAAAGGTGCACCAATATGCTGTCATTAACCCATTACTGCCCAAAATCTACATTTTATCACGAAAAAGTACCCAGAACGGGCCGGAACGCTACCCTAATATATAAAATGGCAGCGAAACTCACCTGAAAATGATGCAAGCACACATGAAGAACATTTTGAAATGAGAAAGGTGCACCAATATGCTGTCATTAACCCATTACTGCCCAAAATCTACATTTTATCACGAAAAAGTACCCGGAACAGGCCGGAACGCTACCCTAATATATAAAACGGCAGCGAAACTCACCTGAAAATGATGCAAGCACACATGAAGAACATTTGGAAATGAGAAAGGTGCACCAATATGCTGTCATTAACACATTACTGCCCAAAATCTACATTTTATCACGAAAAAAAGTACCCGGAACGGGCCGAACGCTACCCTAAAATATAAAATGGCAGCGAAACTCACCTGAAAATGATGCAAACACACATGAAGAACATTTTGAAATGAGAAAGGTGCACCAATATGCTGTCATTAACCCATTACTGCCCAAAATCTACATTTTATCACGAAAAAGTACCCGCAACGGGCCGGAACGCTACCCTAATATATAAAACGGCAGCGAAACTCACCTGAAAATGATGCAAGCACACATGAAGAACATTTTGAAATGAGAAAGGTGCACCAATATGCTGTCATTAACCCATTACTGCCCAAAATCTACATTTTATCACGAAAAAAATTACCCGGAACGGGCCGGAACGCTACCCTAAAATATAAAATGGCAGCGAAACTCACCTGAAAATGATGCAAACACACATGAAGAACATTTTGAAATGAGAAAGGTGCACCAATATGCTGTCATTAACCCATTACTGCCCAAAATCTACATTTTATCACGAAAAAGTACCCAGAACGGGCCGGAACGCTACCCTAATATATAAAATGGCAGCGAAACTCATCTGAAAATGATGCAAGCACACATGAAGAACATTTTGAAATGAGAAAGGTGCACCAATATGCTGTCATTAACCCATTACTGCCCAAAATCTACATTTTATCACGAAAAAGTACCCGCAACGGGCCGGAACGCTACCCTAATATATAAAACGGCAGCGAAACTCACCTGAAAATGATGCAAGCACACATGAAAAACATTTTGAAATGAGAAAGGTGCACCAATATGCTGTCATTAACCCATTACTGCCCGAAATCTACATTTTATCACGAAAAAGTACCCAGAACGGGCCGGAACGCTACCCTAATATATAAAACGGCAGCGAAACTCACCTGAAAATGATGCAAGCACACATGAAGAATATTTTGAAATGAGAAAGGTGCACCAATATGCTGTCATTAACCCATTACTGCCCAAAATCTACATTTTATCACGAAAAAGTACCCAGAACGGGCCGGAACGCTACCCTAATATATAAAACGGCAGCGAAACTCACCTGAAAATGATGCAAGCACACATGAAGAACATTTGGAAATGAGAAAGGTGCACCAATATGCTGTCATTAACACATTACTGCCCAAAATCTACATTTTATCACGAAAAAAAGTACCCGGAACGGGCCGGAACGCTACCCTAAAATATAAAATGGCAGCGAAACTCACCTGAAAATGATGCAAACACACATGAAGAACATTTTGAAATGAGAAAGGTGCACCAATATGCTGTCATTAACCCATTACTGCCCAAAATCTACATTTTATCACGAAAAAGTACCCGGAACGGGCCGGAACGCTACCCTAATATATAAAACGGCAGCAAAACTCACCCGAAAAGGATGCAAGCACACATGAAGAACATTTTGAAATGAGAAAGGTGCACCAATATGCTGTCATTAACCCAATACTGCCCAAAATCTACATTTTATCACGAAAAAGTACCCGCAACGGGCCGGAACGCTGCCCTAAAATATAAAATGGCAGCGAAACTCACCTGAAAATGATGCAAACACACATGAAGAACATTTTGAAATGAGAAAGGTGCATCAATATGCTGTCATTAACCCATTACTGCCCAAAATCTACATTTTATCACGAAAAAGTACCCGCAACGGGCCGGAACGCTACCCTAATATATAAAACGGCAGCGAAACTCACCTGAAAATGATGCAAGCACACATGAAGAACATTTTGAAATGAGAAAGGTGCACCAATATGCTGTCATTAACCCATTACTGCCCAAAATCTACATTTTATCACGAAAAGTACACGGAACGGGCCGGAACGCTACCCTAATATATAAAACGGCAGCGAAACTCACCTGAAAATGATGCAAGCACACATGAAGAACATTTTGAAATGAGAAAGGTGGACCAATATGCTGTCATTAACCCATTACTGCCCAAAATCTACATTTTATCACGAAAAAGTACCCGGAACGGGCCGGAACGCTAACCTAAAATATAAAGTGGCAGCGAAACTCACCTCAAAATGATGCAAACACACATGAAGAACATTTTGAAATGAGAAAGGTGCACCAATATGCTGACATTAACCCATTACTGCCCAAAATCTACATTTTATCACGAAAAAGTACACGGAACGGGCCTGAACGTTACCCTAATATATAAAACGGCAGCGAAACTCACCTGAAAATGATGCAAGCACACATGAAGAACATTTGGAAATGAGAAAGGTGCACCAATATGCTGTCATTAACCCATTACTGCCCAAAATCTACATTTTATCACGAAAAAAAGTACCCGGAACGGGCCGGAACGCTACCCTAAAATATAAAATGGCAGCGAAACTCACCTGAAAATGATGCAAACACACATGAAGAACATTTTGAAATGAGAAAGGTGCACCAATATGCTGTCATTAACCCATTACTGCCCAAAATCTACATTTTATCACGAAAAAGTACCCGGAACGGGCCGGAACGCTACCCTAATATATAAAATGGCAGCGAAACTCACCTGAAAATGATGCAAGCACACATGAAGAACATTTTGAAATGAGAAAGGTGCACCAATATGCTGTCATTAACACATTACTGCCCAAAATCTACATTTTATCACGAAAAAAAGTACCCGGAACGGGCCGAACGCTACCCTAAAATATAAAATGGCAGCGAAACTCACCTGAAAATGATGCAAACACACATGAAGAACATTTTGAAATGAGAAAGGTGCACCAATATGCTGTCATTAACCCATTACTGCCCAAAATCTACATTTTATCACGAAAAAGTACCCGCAACGGGCCGGAACGCTACCCTAATATATAAAACGGCAGCGAAACTCACCTGAAAATGATGCAAGCACACATGAAGAACATTTTGAAATGAGAAAGGTGCACCAATATGCTGTCATTAACCCATTACTGCCCAAAATCTACATTTTATCACGAAAAAAATAACCCGGAACGGGCCGGAACGCTACCCTAAAATATAAAATGGCAGCGAAACTCACCTGAAAATGATGCAAACACACATGAAGAACATTTTGAAATGAGAAAGGTGCACAATATGCTGACATTAACCCATTACTGCCCAAAATCTACATTTTATCACGAAAAAGTACCCGCAACGGGCCGGAACGCTACCCTAATATATAAAACGGCAGCGAAACTCACCTGAAAATGATGCAAGCACACATGAAGAACATTTTGAAATGAGAAAGGTGCACCAATATGCTGTCATTAACCCATTACTGCCCGAAATCTACATTTTATCACGAAAAAGTACCCGGAACGGGCCGGAACGCTACCCTAATATATAAAACGGCAGCGAAACTCACCTGAAAATGATGCAAGCACACATGAAGAATATTTTGAAATGAGAAAGGTGCACCAATATGCTGTCATTAACCCATTACTGCCCAAAATCTACATTTTATCACGAAAAAGTACCCGGAACGGGCCGGAACGCTACCCTAATATATAAAACGGCAGCGAAACTCACCTGAAAATGATGCAAGCACACATGAAGAACATTTTGAAATGAGAAAGGTGCACCAATATGCTGTCATTAACCCATTACTGCCCAAAATCTACATTTTATCACGAAAAAGTACCCGGAACGGGCAGGAACGCTACCGTAAAATATGAAATGGCAGCCAAACTCACCTGAAAATGATGCAAACACACATGGAGAACATTTTGAATTGAGAAAGGTGCACCAATATGCTGTCATTAACCCATTACTGCCCAAAATCTACATTTTATCACGAAAAAGTACACGGAACGGGCCGGAACGCTACCCTAATATATAAAACGGCAGCGAAACTCACCTGAAAAGGATGCAAGCACACATGAAGAACATTTTGAAATGAGAAATGTGCACCAATATGCTGTCATTAATCCAATACTGCCCAAAATCTACATTTTATCACGAAAAAGTACCCGCAACGGGCCGGAACGCTGCCCTAAAATATAAAATGGCAGCGAAACTCAACTGAAAATGATGCAAACACACATGAAGAACATTTTGAAATGAGAAAGGTGCACCAATATGCTGTCATTAACCCATTACTGCCCAAAATCTACATTTTATCACGAAAAAGTACCCGCAACGGGCCGGAACGCTACCCTAACATATAAAATGGCAGCAAAAATCACCTGAAAATTATGCAAACACACATGAAGTACATTTTGAAATGAGAAAGGTGCTCCAATATGCTGTCATTAACCCATTACTGCCCAAAATCTACATTTTATCACGAAAAAGTACCCGGAACGGGCCGGAACGGTACCCTAACATATAAAAAGGCAGCAAAACTCACCTGAAAATGATGCAAGCACACATGAAGAACATTTTGAAATGAGAAAGGTGCACCAATATGCTGTCATTAACCCATTACTGCCCAAAATCTACATTTTATCACGAAAAAGTACCCGGAACGGGCCGGAACGCTAACCTAAAATATAAAGTGGCAACGAAACTCACCTGAAAATGATGCAAACACACATGAAGAACATTTTGAAATGAGAAAGGTGCACCAATATGCTGACATTAACCCATTACTGCCCAAAATATACATTTTATCACGAAAAAAAGTACCCGGAACGGGCCGGAACGCTACCCTAATATATAAAACGGCAGCGAAACTCACCTGAAAATGATGCAAGCACACATGAAGAAAATTTGGAAATGAGAAAGGTGCACCAATATGCTGTCATTAACCCATTACTGCCCAAAATCTACATTTTATCACGAAAAAAAGTACCCGGAACGGGCCGGAACGCTACCCTAAAATATAAAATGGCAGCGAAACTCACCTGAAAATGATGCAAACACACATGAAGAACATTTTGAAATGAGAAAGGTGCACCAATATGCTGTCATTAACCCATTACTGCCCAAAATCTACATTTTATCACGAAAAAGTACCCGGAACGGGCCGGAACGCTACCCTAAAATATAAAATGGCAGCAAAACTCACCTGAAAATGATGCAAACACACATGGAGAAAATTTTGAAAGGAGAAAGGTGCACCAATATGCTGTCATTAACCCATTTCTGCCCAAAACCTACATTATATCACGAAAAAGTATCCGGAACGGGTCGGAACGCTACCCTAATATATAAAACGGCAGCGAAACTCACCTGAAAAGGATGCAAGCACACATGAAGAACATTTTGAAATGAGAAAGGTGGACGAATATGCTGTCATTAACCCATTACTGCCCAAAATCTACATTTTATCACGAAAAAGTACCCGGAACGGGCCAGAACGCTACCCTAAAATATAAAATGGCAGCGAAACTCACCTGAAAATGATGCAAACACACATGAAGAACATTTTGAAATGAGAAAGGTGCACCAATATGCTGTCATTAACCCATTACTGCCCAAAATCTACATTTTATCACGAAAAAGTACCCGCAACGGGCCGGAACGCTACCCTAATATATAAAACGGCAGCGAAACTCACCTGAAAATGATGCAAGCACACATGAAGAACATTTTGAAATGAGAAAGGTGCACCAATATGCTGTCATTAACCCATTACTGCCCAAAATCTACATTTTATCACGAAAAGTACCCGGAACGGGCCGGAACGCTACCCTAATATATAAAACGGCAGCGAAACTCACCTGAAAATGATGCAAGTACACATGAAGAACATTTTGAAATGAGAAAGGTGGACCAATATGCTGTCATTAACCCATTACTGCCCAAAATCTACATTTTATCACGAAAAAGTACCCGGAACGGGCCGGAACGCTAACCTAAAATATAAAGTGGCAGCGAAACTCACCTCAAAATGATGCAAACACACATGAAGAACATTTTGAAATGAGAAATGTGCACCAATATGCTGATATTAACCCATTACTACCCAAAATCTACATTTTATCACGAAAAAGTACACGGAACGGGCCTGAACGTTACCCTAATATATAAAACGGCAGCGAAACTCACCTGAAAATGATGCAAGCACACATGAAGAACATTTGGAAATGAGAAAGGTGCACCAATATGCTGTCATTAACCCATTACTGCCCAAAATCTACATTTTATCACGAAAAAAAATACCCGGAACGGGCCGGAACGCTACCCTAAAATATAAAATGGCAGCGAAACTCACCTGAAAATGATGCAAGCACACATGAAGAACATTTTGAAATGAGAAAGGTGCACCAATATGCTGTCATTAACCCATTACTGCCCAAAATCTACATTTTATCACGAAAAAGTACCCGGAACGGGCCGGAACGCTACCCTAAAATATAAAATGGCAGCAAAACTCACCTGAAAATGATGCAAACACACATGGAGAAAATTTTGAAAGGAGAAAGGTGCACCAATATGCTGTCATTAACCCATTTCTGCCCAAAACCTACATTATATCACGAAAAAGTATCCGGAACGGGTCGGAACGCTACCCTAATATATAAAACGGCAGCGAAACTCACCTGAAAAGGATGCAAGCACACATGAAGAACATTTTGAAATGAGAAAGGTGGACGAATATGCTGTCATTAACCCATTACTGCCCAAAATCTACATTTTATCACGAAAAAGTACCCGGAACGGGCCAGAACGCTACCCTAAAATATAAAATGGCAGCGAAACTCACCTGAAAATGATGCAAACACACATGAAGAACATTTTGAAATGAGAAAGGTGCACCAATATGCTGTCATTAACCCATTACTGCCCAAAATCTACATTTTATCACGAAAAAGTACCCGCAACGGGCCGGAACGCTACCCTAATATATAAAACGGCAGCGAAACTCACCTGAAAATGATGCAAGCACACATGAAGAACATTTTGAAATGAGAAAGGTGCACCAATATGCTGTCATTAACCCATTACTGCCCAAAATCTACATTTTATCACGAAAAGTACCCGGAACGGGCCGGAACGCTACCCTAATATATAAAACGGCAGCGAAACTCACCTGAAAATGATGCAAGCACACATGAAGAACATTTTGAAATGAGAAAGGTGCACCAATATGCTGTCATTAACCCATTACTGCCCAAAATCTACATTTTATCACGAAAAAGTACCCGCAACGGGCCGGAACGCTACCCTAATATATAAAACGGCAGCGAAACTCACCTGAAAATGATGCAAGCACACATGAAGAACATTTTGAAATGAGAAAGGTGCACCAATATGCTGTCATTAACCCATTACTGCCCAAAATCTACATTTTATCACGAAAAGTACCCGGAACGGGCCGGAACGCTACCCTAATATATAAAACGGCAGCGAAACTCACCTGAAAATGATGCAAGCACACATGAAGAACATTTTGAAATGAGAAAGGTGCACCAATATGCTGTCATTAACCCATTACTGCCCAAAATCTACATTTTATCACGAAAAAGTACACGCAACGGGCCGGAACGCTACCCTAATATATAAAACGGCAGCGAAACTCACCTGAAAATGATGCAAGCACACATGAAGAACATTTTGAAATGAGAAAGGTGCACCAATATGCTGTCATTAACCCATTACTGCCCAAAATCTACATTTTATCACGAAAAAGTACCCGGAACGGGCCGGAACGCTACCCTAATATATAAAATGGCAGCGAAACTCACCTGAAAATGATGCAAGCACACATGAAGAACATTTTGAAATGAGAAAGGTGCACCAATATGCTGTCATTAACCCATTACTGCCCAAAATCTACATTTTATCACGAAAAAGTACCTGGAACGGGCCGGAACGCTACCGTAATATATAAAACGGCAGCGAAACTCACCTGAAAATGATGCAAGCACACATGAAGAACATTTTGAAATGAGAAAGGTGGACCAATATGCTGTCATTAACCCATTACTGCCCAAAATCTACATTTTATCACGAAAAAGTACCCGGAACCGGCCGGAACGCTACCGTAAAATATGAAATGGCAGCGAAACTCACCTGAAAATGATGCAAACACACATGGAGAACATTTTGAATTGAGAAAGGTGCACCAATATGCTGTCATTAACCCATTACTGCCCAAAATCTACATTTTATCACGAAAAAGTACCCGCAACGGGCCGGAACGCTGCCCTAAAATATAAAATGGCAGCGAAACTCACCTGAAAATGATGCAAACACACATGAAGAACATTTTGAAATGAGAAAGGTGCACCAATATGCTGTCATTAACCCATTACTGCCCAAAATCTACATTTTATCACGAAAAAGTACCCGCAACGGGCCGGAACGCTACCCTAACATATAAAATGGCAGCAAAAATCACCTGAAAATTATGCAAACACACATGAAGTACATTTTGAAATGAGAAAGGTGCTCCAATATGCTGTCATTAACTCATTACTGCCCAAAATCTACATTTTATCACGAAAAAGTACCCGGAACGGGCCGGAACGGTACCCTAACATATAAAATGGCAGCCAAAATCACCTCAAAATGATGCAAACACACATGAAGAACATTTTGAAATGAGAAAGGTGCACCAATATGCTGTCATTAACCCATTACCGCCCAAAATCTACATTTTATCACGAAAAAGTACCCGGAACGGGCCAGAACGCTACCCTAATATATAAAACGGCAGCGAAACTCACCTGAAAAGGATGCAAGCACACATGAAGAACATTTTGAAATGAGAAAGGTGCACCAATATGCTGTCATTAACCCATTACTGCCCAAAATCTACATTTTATCACGAAAAAGTACCCGGAACGGGCCAGAACGCTACCCTAAAATATAAAATGGCAGCGAAACTCACCTGAAAATGATGCAAACACACATGGAGAACATTTTGAAATGAGAAAGGTGCACCAATATGCTGTCATTAACCCATTTCTGCCCAAAACCTACATTTTATCACGAAAAAGTACCCGGAACGGGTCGGAACGCTACCCTAATATACAAAACGGCAGCGAAACTCACCTGAAAAGGATGCAAGCACACATGAAGAACATTTTGAAATGAGAAAGGTGGACGAATATGCTGTCATTAACCCATTACTGCCCAAAATCTACATTTTATCACGAAAAAGTACCCGGAACGGGCCGGAACGCTACCCTAAAATATAAAATGGCAGCGAAACTCACCTGAAAATGATGCAAACACACATGAAGAACATTTTGAAATGAGAAAGGTGCACCAATATGCTGTCATTAACCCATTACTGCCCAAAATCTACATTTTATCACGAAAAAGTACCCGCAACGGGCCGGAACGCTACCCTAATATATAAAACGGCAGCGAAACTCACCTGAAAATGATGCAAGCACACATGAAGAACATTTTGAAATGAGAAAGGTGCACCAATATGCTGTCATTAACCCATTACTGCCCAAAATCTACATTTTATCACGAAAAGTACACGGAACGGGCCGGAACGCTACCCTAATATATAAAACGGCAGCGAAACTCACCTGAAAATGATGCAAGCACACATGAAGAACATTTTGAAATGAGAAAGGTGGACCAATATGCTGTCATTAACCCATTACTGCCCAAAATCTACATTTTATCACGAAAAAGTACCCGGAACGGGCCGGAACGCTAACCTAAAATATAAAGTGGCAGCGAAACTCACCTCAAAATGATGCAAACACACATGAAGAACATTTTGAAATGAGAAAGGTGCACCAATATGCTGACATTAACCCATTACTGCCCAAAATCTACATTTTATCACGAAAAAGTACACGGAACGGGCCTGAACGTTACCCTAATATATAAAACGGCAGCGAAACTCACCTGAAAATGATGCAAGCACACATGAAGAACATTTGGAAATGAGAAAGGTGCACCAATATGCTGTCATTAACCCATTACTGCCCAAAATCTACATTTTATCACGAAAAAAAGTACCCGGAACGGGCCGGAACGCTACCCTAAAATATAAAATGGCAGCGAAACTCACCTGAAAATGATGCAAACACACATGAAGAACATTTTGAAATGAGAAAGGTGCACCGATATGCTGTCATTAACCCATTACTGCCCAAAATCTACATTTTATCACGAAAAAGTACCCGGAACGGGCCGGAACGCTACCCTGATATATAAAATGGCAGCGAAACTCACCTGAAAATGATGCAAGCACACATGAAGAACATTTTGAAATGAGAAAGGTGCACCAATATGCTGTCATTAACACATTACTGCCCAAAATCTACATTTTATCACGAAAAAAAGTACCCGGAACGGGCCGAACGCTACCCTAAAATATAAAATGGCAGCGAAACTCACCTGAAAATGATGCAAACACACATGAAGAACATTTTGAAATGAGAAAGGTGCACCAATATGCTGTCATTAACCCATTACTGCCCAAAATCTACATTTTATCACGAAAAAGTACCCGCAACGGGCCGGAACGCTACCCTAATATATAAAACGGCAGCGAAACTCACCTGAAAATGATGCAAGCACACATGAAGAACATTTTGAAATGAGAAAGGTGCACCAATATGCTGTCATTAACCCATTACTGCCCAAAATCTACATTTTATCACGAAAAAAATTACCCGGAACGGGCCGGAACGCTACCCTAAAATATAAAATGGCAGCGAAACTCACCTGAAAATGATGCAAACACACATGAAGAACATTTTGAAATGAGAAAGGTGCACAATATGCTGACATTAACCCATTACTGCCCAAAATCTACATTTTATCACGAAAAAGTACCCGCAACGGGCCGGAACGCTACCCTAATATATAAAACGGCAGCGAAACTCACCTGAAAATGATGCAAGCACACATGAAGAACATTTTGAAATGAGAAAGGTGCACCAATATGCTGTCATTAACCCATTAGTGCCCGAAATCTACATTTTATCACGAAAAAGTACCCGGAACGGGCCGGAACGCTACCCTAATATATAAAACGGCAGCGAAACTCACCTGAAAATGATGCAAGCACACATGAAGAATATTTTGAAATGAGAAAGGTGCACCAATATGCTGTCATTAACCCATTACTGCCCAAAATCTACATTTTATCACGAAAAAGTACCCGGAACGGGCCGGAACGCTACCCTAATATATAAAACGGCAGCGAAACTCACCTGAAAATGATGCAAGCACACATGAAGAACATTTGGAAATGAGAAAGGTGCACCAATATGCTGTCATTAACACATTACTGCCCAAAATCTACATTTTATCACGAAAAAAAGTACCCGGAACGGGCCGGAACGCTACCCTAAAATATAAAATGGCAGCGAAACTCACCTGAAAATGATGCAAACACACATGAAGAACATTTTGAAATGAGAAAGGTGCACCAATATGCTGTCATTAACCCATTACTGCCCAAAATCTACATTTTATCACGAAAAAGTACCCGGAACGGGCCGGAACGCTACCCTAATATATAAAACGGCAGCAAAACTCACCTGAAAAGGATGCAAGCACACATGAAGAACATTTTGAAATGAGAAAGGTGCATCAATATGCTGTCATTAACCCATTACTGCCCAAAATCTACATTTTATCACGAAAAAGTACCCGGAACGGGCCGGAACGCTACCCTAAAATATAAAACGGCAGCGAAACTCACCTGAAAATGATGCAAGCACACATGAAGAACATTTTGAAATGAGAAAGGTGCACCAATATGCTGTCATTAACCCATTACTGCCCAAAACCTACATTTTATCACGAAAAAGTACCCGGAACGGGTCGGAACGCTACCCTAATATATAAAACGGCAGCGAAACTCACCTGAAAAGGATGCAAGCACACATGAAGAACATTTTGAAATGAGAAAGGTGGACGAATATGCTGTCATTAACCCATTACTGCCCAAAATCTACATTTTATCACGAAAAAAAGTACCCGGAATGGGCCGGAACGCTACCCTAAAATATAAAATGGCAGCGCAACTCACCTGAAAATGATGCAAACACACATGAAGAACATTTTGAAATGAGAAAGGTGCACCAATATGCTGTCATTAACCCATTACTGCCCAAAATCTACATTTTATCACGAAAAAGTACCCGGAACGGGGCGGAACGCTACCCTAATATATAAAACGGCAGCGAAACTCACCTGAAAAGGATGCAAGCACACATGAAGAACATTTTGAAATGAGAAAGGTGCACCAATATGCTGTAATTAACCCAATACTGCCCAAAATCTACATTTTATCACGAAAAAAAGTACACGGAACGGGCCGGAACGCTACCCTAAAATATAAAATGGCAGCGAAACTCACCTGAAAATGATGCAAACACACATGAAGAACAGTTTGAAATGAGAAAGGTGCACCAATATGCTTTCATTAACCCATTACTGCCCAAAATCTACATTTTATCACGAAAAAGTACCCGCAACGGGCCGGAACGCTACCCTAATATATAAAACGGCAGCGAAACTCACCTGAAAATGATGCAAGCACACATGAAGAACATTTTGAAATGAGAAAGGTGCACCAATATGCTGTCATTAACCCATTACTGCCCAAAATCTACATTTTATCACGAAAAAGTACCCGGAACGGGCCGGAACGCTACCCTAATATATAAAAAGGCAGCGAAACTCACCTGAAAATGATGCAAGCACACATGAAGAACATTTTGAAATGAGAATGGTGCACCAATATGCTGTCATTAACCCATTACTGCCTAAAATCTACATTTTATCACGAAAAAGTACCCGGAACGGCCCGGAACGCTACCCTAATACATAAAACGGCAGCGAAACTCACCTGAAAATGATGCAAGCACACATGAAGAACATTTGGAAATGAGAAAGGTGCACCAATATGCTGTCATTAACACATTACTGCCCAAAATCTACATTTTATCACGAAAAAAAGTACCCGGAACGGGCCAGAACGCTACCCTAATATATAAAACGGCAGCGAAACTCACCTGAAAAGGATGCAAGCACACATGAAGAACATTTTGAAATGAGAAAGGTGCACCAATATGCTGTCATTAACCCAATACTGCCCAAAATCTACATTTTATCACGAAAAAGTACCCGCAACGGGCCGGAACGCTGCCCTAAAATATAAAATGGCAGCGAAACTCACCTGAAAATGATGCAAACACACATGAAGAACATTTTGAAATGAGAAAGGTGCACCAATATGCTGTCATTAACCCATTACTGCCCAAAATCTACATTTTATCACAAAAAAGTACCCGGAACGGGCCGGAACGCTACCCTAAAATATAAAATGGCAGCGAAACTCACCTGAAAATGATGCAAACACACATGGAGAAAATTTTGAAATGAGAAAGGTGCACCAATATGCTGTCATTAACCCATTTCTGCCCAAAACCTACATTTTATCACGAAAAAGTACCCGGAACGGGTCGGAACGCTACCCTAATATATAAAACGGCAGCGAAACTCACCTGAAAAGGATGCAAGCACACATGAAGAACATTTTGAAATGAGAAAGGTGGACGAATATGCTGTCATTAACCCATTACTGCCCAAAATCTACATTTTATCACGAAAAAGTACCCGGAACGGGCCGGAACGCTACCCTAAAATATAAAATGGCAGCGAAACTCACCTGAAAATGATGCAAACACACATGAAGAACATTTTGAAATGAGAAAGGTGCACCAATATGCTGTCATTAACCCATTACTGCCCAAAATCTACATTTTATCACGAAAAAGTACCCGCAACGGGCCGGAACGCTACCCTAATATATAAAACGGCAGCGAAACTCACCTGAAAATGATGCAAGCACACATGAAGAACATTTTGAAATGAGAAAGGTGCACCAATATGCTGTCATTAACCCATTACTGCCCAAAATCTACATTTTATCACGAAAAGTACCCGGAACGGGCCGGAACGCTACCCTAATATATAAAACGGCAGCGAAACTCACCTGAAAATGATGCAAGCACACATGAAGAACATTTTGAAATGAGAAAGGTGGACCAATATGCTGTCATTAACCCATTACTGCCCAAAATCTACATTTTATCACGAAAAAGTACCCGGAACGGGCCGGAACGCTAACCTAAAATATAAAGTGGCAGCGAAACTCACCTCAAAATGATGCAAACACACATGAAGAACATTTTGAAATGAGAAAGGTGCACCAATATGCTGACATTAACCCATTACTGCCCAAAATCTACATTTTATCACGAAAAAGTACACGGAACGGGCCTGAACGTTACCCTAATATATAAAACGGCAGCGAAACTCACCTGAAAATGATGCAAGCACACATGAAGAACATTTGGAAATGAGAAAGGTGCACCAATATGCTGTCATTAACCCATTACTGCCCAAAATCTACATTTTATCACGAAAAAAAGTACCCGGAACGGGCCGGAACGCTACCCTAAAATATAAAATGGCAGCGAAACTCACCTGAAAATGATGCAAACACACATGAAGAACATTTTGAAATGAGAAAGGTGCACCAATATGCTGTCATTAACCCATTACTGCCCAAAATCTACATTTTATCACGAAAAAGTACCCAGAACGGGCCGGAACGCTACCCTAATATATAAAATGGCAGCGAAACTCACCTGAAAATGATGCAAGCACACATGAAGAACATTTTGAAATGAGAAAGGTGCACCAATATGCTGTCATTAACCCATTACTGCCCAAAATCTACATTTTATCACGAAAAAGTACCCGGAACAGGCCGGAACACTACCCTAATATATAAAACGGCAGCGAAACTCACCTGAAAATGATGCAAGCACACATGAAGAACATTTGGAAATGAGAAAGGTGCACCAATATGCTGTCATTAACACATTACTGCCCAAAATCTACATTTTATCACGAAAAAAAGTACCCGGAACGGGCCGAACGCTACCCTAAAATATAAAATGGCAGCGAAACTCACCTGAAAATGATGCAAACACACATGAAGAACATTTTGAAATGAGAAAGGTGCACCAATATGCTGTCATTAACCCATTACTGCCCAAAATCTACATTTTATCACGAAAAAGTACCCGCAACGGGCCGGAACGCTACCCTAATATATAAAACGGCAGCGAAACTCACCTGAAAATGATGCAAGCACACATGAAGAACATTTTGAAATGAGAAAGGTGCACCAATATGCTGTCATTAACCCATTACTGCCCAAAATCTACATTTTATCACGAAAAAAATTACCCGGAACGGGCCGGAACGCTACCCTAAAATATAAAATGGCAGCGAAACTCACCTGAAAATGATGCAAACACACATGAAGAACATTTTGAAATGAGAAAGGTGCACCAATATGCTGTCATTAACCCATTACTGCCCAAAATCTACATTTTATCACGAAAAAGTACCCAGAACGGGCCGGAACGCTACCCTAATATATAAAATGGCAGCGAAACTCACCTGAAAATGATGCAAGCACACATGAAGAACATTTTGAAATGAGAAAGGTGCACCAATATGCTGTCATTAACCCATTACTGCCCAAAATCTACATTTTATCACGAAAAAGTACCCGCAACGGGCCGGAACGCTACCCTAATATATAAAACGGCAGCGAAACTCACCTGAAAATGATGCAAGCACACATGAAAAACATTTTGAAATGAGAAAGGTGCACCAATATGCTGTCATTAACCCATTACTGCCCGAAATCTACATTTTATCACGAAAAAGTACCCAGAACGGGCCGGAACGCTACCCTAATATATAAAACGGCAGCGAAACTCACCTGAAAATGATGCAAGCACACATGAAGAATATTTTGAAATGAGAAAGGTGCACCAATATGCTGTCATTAACCCATTACTGCCCAAAATCTACATTTTATCACGAAAAAGTACCCAGAACGGGCCGGAACGCTACCCTAATATATAAAACGGCAGCGAAACTCACCTGAAAATGATGCAAGCACACATGAAGAACATTTGGAAATGAGAAAGGTGCACCAATATGCTGTCATTAACACATTACTGCCCAAAATCTACATTTTATCACGAAAAAAAGTACCCGGAACGGGCCGGAACGCTACCCTAAAATATAAAATGGCAGCGAAACTCACCTGAAAATGATGCAAACACACATGAAGAACATTTTGAAATGAGAAAGGTGCACCAATATGCTGTCATTAACCCATTACTGCCCAAAATCTACATTTTATCACGAAAAAGTACCCGGAACGGGCCGGAACGCTACCCTAATATATAAAACGGCAGCAAAACTCACCCGAAAAGGATGCAAGCACACATGAAGAACATTTTGAAATGAGAAAGGTGCACCAATATGCTGTCATTAACCCAATACTGCCCAAAATCTACATTTTATCACGAAAAAGTACCCGCAACGGGCCGGAACGCTGCCCTAAAATATAAAATGGCAGCGAAACTCACCTGAAAATGATGCAAACACACATGAAGAACATTTTGAAATGAGAAAGGTGCATCAATATGCTGTCATTAACCCATTACTGCCCAAAATCTACATTTTATCACGAAAAAGTACCCGGAACGGGCCGGAACGCTACCCTAAAATATAAAACGGCAGCGAAACTCACCTGAAAATGATGCAAGCACACATGAAGAACATTTTGAAATGAGAAAGGTGCACCAATATGCTGTCATTAACCCATTACTGCCCAAAACCTACATTTTATCACGAAAAAGTACCCGGAACGGGCCGGAACGCTACCCTAATATATAAAACGGCAGCGAAACTCACCTGAAAAGGATGCAAGCACACATGAAGAACATTTTGAAATGAGAAAGGTGCACCAATATGCTGTCATTAACCCAATACTGCCCAAAATCTACATTTTATCACGAAAAAAAGTACACGGAACGGGCCGGAACGCTACCCTAAAATATAAAATGGCAGCGAAACTCACCTGAAAATGATGCAAACACACATGAAGAACAGTTTGAAATAAGAAAGGTGCACCAATATGCTTTCATTAACCCATTACTGCCCAAAATCTACATTTTATCACGGAAAAGTACCCGCAACGGGCCGGAACGCTACCCTAATATATAAAACGGCAGCGAAACTCACCTGAAAATGATGCAAGCACACATGAAGAACATTTTGAAATGAGAAAGGTGCACCAATATGCTGTCCTTAACCCATTACTGCCCAAAATCTACATTTTATCACGAAAAAGTACCCGGAACGGGCCGGAACGCTACCCTAATATATAAAAAGGCAGCGAAACTCACCTGAAAATGATGCAAGCACACATGAAGAACATTTTGAAATGAGAATGGTGCACCAATATGCTGTCATTAACCCATTACCGCCTAAAATCTACATTTTATCACGAAAAAGTACCCGGAACGGGCCGGAACGCTACCCTAATATATAAAACGGCAGCAAAACTCACCTGAAAATGATGCAAGCACACATGAAGAACATTTTGAAATGAGAAAGGTGCACCAATATGCTGTCCTTAACCCATTACTGCCCAAAATCTACATTTTATCACGAAAAAGTACCCGGAACGGGCCGGAACGCTACCCTAATATATAAAAAGGCAGCGAAACTCACCTGAAAATGATGCAAACACACATGAAGAACATTTTGAAATGAGAAAGGTGCATCAATATGCTGTCATTAACCCATTACTGCCCAAAATCTACATTTTATCACGAAAAAGTACCCGGAACGGGCCGGAACGCTACCCTAAAATATAAAACGGCAGCGAAACTCACCTGAAAATGATGCAAGCACACATGAAGAACATTTTGAAATGAGAAAGGTGCACCAATATGCTGTCATTAACCCATTACTGCCCAAAACCTACATTTTATCACGAAAAAGTACCCGGAACGGGCCGGAACGCTACCCTAATATATAAAACGGCAGCGAAACTCACCTGAAAAGGATGCAAGCACACATGAAGAACATTTTGAAATGAGAAAGGTGCACCAATATGCTGTCATTAACCCAATACTGCCCAAAATCTACATTTTATCACGAAAAAAAGTACACGGAACGGGCCGGAACGCTACCCTAAAATATAAAATGGCAGCGAAACTCACCTGAAAATGATGCAAACACACATGAAGAACAGTTTGAAATGAGAAAGGTGCACCAATATGCTTTCATTAACCCATTACTGCCCAAAATCTACATTTTATCACGGAAAAGTACCCGCAACGGGCCGGAACGCTACCCTAATATATAAAACGGCAGCGAAACTCACCTGAAAATGATGCAAGCACACATGAAGAACATTTTGAAATGAGAAAGGTGCACCAATATGCTGTCCTTAACCCATTACTGCCCAAAATCTACATTTTATCACGAAAAAGTACCCGGAACGGGCCGGAACGCTACCCTAATATATAAAAAGGCAGCGAAACTCACCTGAAAATGATGCAAGCACACATGAAGAACATTTTGAAATGAGAATGGTGCACCAATATGCTGTCATTAACCCATTACCGCCTAAAATCTACATTTTATCACGAAAAAGTACCCGGAACGGGCCGGAACGCTACCCTAATATATAAAACGGCAGCGAAACTCACCTGAAAATGATGCAAGCACACATGAAGAACATTTGGAAATGAGAAAGGTGCACCAATATGCTGTCATTAACCCATTACTGCCCAAAATCTACATTTTATCACGAAAAAAATTACCCGGAACGGGCCGGAACGCTACCCTAAAATATAAAATGGCAGCGAAACTCACCTGAAAATGATGCAAACACACATGAAGAACATTTTGAAATGAGAAAGGTGCACAATATGCTGACATTAACCCATTACTGCCCAAAATCTACATTTTATCACGAAAAAGTACCCGCAACGGGCCGGAACGCTACCCTAATATATAAAACGGCAGCGAAACTCACCTGAAAATGATGCAAGCACACATGAAGAACATTTTGAAATGAGAAAGGTGCACCAATATGCTGTCATTAACCCATTACTGCCCGAAATCTACATTTTATCACGAAAAAGTACCCGGAACGGGCCGGAACGCTACCCTAATATATAAAACGGCAGCGAAACTCACCTGAAAATGATGCAAGCACACATGAAGAATATTTTGAAATGAGAAAGGTGCACCAATATGCTGTCATTAACCCATTACTGCCCAAAATCTACATTTTATCACGAAAAAGTACCCGGAACGGGCCGGAACGCTACCCTAATATATAAAACGGCAGCGAAACTCACCTGAAAATGATGCAAGCACACATGAAGAACATTTGGAAATGAAAAAGGTGCACCAATATGCTGTCATTAACACATTACTGCCCAAAATCTACATTTTATCACGAAAAAAAGTACCCGGAACGGGCCGGAACGCTACCCTAAAATATAAAATGGCAGCGAAACTCACCTGAAAATGATGCAAACACACATGAAGAACATTTTGAAATGAGAAAGGTGCACCAATATGCTGTCATTAACCCATTACTGCCCAAAATCTACATTTTATCACGAAAAAGTACCCGGAACGGGCCGGAACGCTACCCTAATATATAAAACGGCAGCAAAACTCACCTGAAAAGGATGCAAGCACACATGAAGAACATTTTGAAATGAGAAAGGTGCACCAATATGCTGTCATTAACCCAATACTGCCCAAAATCTACATTTTATCACGAAAAAGTACCCGCAACGGGCCGGAACGCTGCCCTAAAATATAAAATGGCAGCAAAACTCACCTGAAAATGATGCAAACACACATGAAGAACATTTTGAAATGAGAAAGGTGCATCAATATGCTGTCATTAACCCATTACTGCCCAAAATCTACATTTTATCACGAAAAAGTACCCGGAACGGGCCGGAACGCTACCCTAAAATATAAAACGGCAGCGAAACTCACCTGAAAATGATGCAAGCACACATGAAGAACATTTTGAAATGAGAAAGGTGCACCAATATGCTGTCATTAACCCATTACTGCCCAAAACCTACATTTTATCACGAAAAAGTACCCGGAACGGGTCGGAACGCTACCCTAATATATAAAACGGCAGCGAAACTCACCTGAAAAGGATGCAAGCACACATGAAGAACATTTTGAAATGAGAAAGGTGGACGAATATGCTGTCATTAACCCATTACTGCCCAAAATCTACATTTTATCACGAAAAAAAGTACCCGGAATGGGCCGGAACGCTACCCTAAAATATAAAATGGCAGCGCAACTCACCTGAAAATGATGCAAACACACATGAAGAACATTTTGAAATGAGAAAGGTGCACCAATATGCTGTCATTAACCCATTACTGCCCAAAATCTACATTTTATCACGAAAAAGTACCCGGAACGGGCCGGAACGCTACCCTAATATATAAAACGGCAGCGAAACTCACCTGAAAAGGATGCAAGCACACATGAAGAACATTTTGAAATGAGAAAGGTGCACCAATATGCTGTAATTAACCCAATACTGCCCAAAATCTACATTTTATCACGAAAAAAAGTACACGGAACGGGCCGGAACGCTACCCTAAAATATAAAATGGCAGCGAAACTCACCTGAAAATGATGCAAACACACATGAAGAACAGTTTGAAATGAGAAAGGTGCACCAATATGCTTTCATTAACCCATTACTGCCCAAAATCTACATTTTATCACGAAAAAGTACCCGCAACGGGCTGGAACGCTACCCTAATATATAAAACGGCAGCGAAACTCACCTGAAAATGATGCAAGCACACATGAAGAACATTTTGAAATGAGAAAGGTGCACCAATATGCTGTCATTAACCCATTACTGCCCAAAATCTACATTTTATCACGAAAAAGTACCCGGAACGGGCCGGAACGCTACCCTAATATATAAAAAGGCAGCGAAACTCACCTGAAAATGATGCAAGCACACATGAAGAACATTTGGAAATGAGAAAGGTGCACCAATATGCTGTCATTAACACATTACTGCCCAAAATCTACATTTTATCACGAAAAAAAGTACCCGGAACGGGCCAGAACGCTACCCTAATATATAAAACGGCAGCGAAACTCACCTGAAAAGGATGCAAGCACACATGAAGAACATTTTGAAATGAGAAAGGTGCACCAATATGCTGTCATTAACCCAATACTGCCCAAAATCTACATTTTATCACGAAAAAGTACCCGCAACGGGCCGGAACGCTGCCCTAAAATATAAAATGGCAGCGAAACTCACCTGAAAATGAGGCAAACACACATGGAGAAAATTTTGAAATGAGAAAGGTGCACCAATATGCTGTCATTAACCCATTTCTGCCCAAAACCTACATTTTATCACGAAAAAGTACCCGGAACGGGTCGGAACGCTACTCTAATATATAAAACGGCAGCGAAACTCACCTGAAAAGGATGCAAGCACACATGAAGAACATTTTGAAATGAGAAAGGTGGACGAATATGCTGTCATTAACCCATTACTGCCCAAAATCTACATTTTATCACGAAAAAGTACCCGGAACGGGCCGGAACGCTACCCTAAAATATAAAATGGCAGCGAAACTCACCTGAAAATGATGCAAACACACATGAAGAACATTTTGAAATGAAAAAGGTGCACCAATATGCTGTCATTAACCCATTACTGCCCAAAATCTACATTTTATCACGAAAAAGTACCCGGAACGGGCCGGAACGCTAACCTAAAATATAAAGTGGCAGCGAAACTCACCTCAAAATGATGCAAACACACATGAAGAACATTTTGAAATGAGAAAGGTGCACCAATATGCTGATATTAACCCATTACTGCCCAAAATCTACATTTTATCACGAAAAAGTACACGGAACGGGCCTGAACGTTACCCTAATATATAAAACGGCAGCGAAACTCACCTGAAAATGATGCAAGCACACATGAAGAACATTTGGAAATGAGAAAGGTGCACCAATATGCTGTCATTAACCCATTACTGCCCAAAATCTACATTTTATCACGAAAAAAAGTACCCGGAACGGGCCGGAACGCTACCCTAAAATATAAAATGGCAGCGAAACTCACCTGAAAATGATGCAAGCACACATGAAGAACATTTTGAAATGAGAAAGGTGCACCAATATGCTGTCATTAACCCATTACTGCCCAAAATCTACATTTTATCACGAAAAAGTACCCGGAACGGGCCGGAACGCTACCCTAATATATAAAACGGCAGCGAAACTCACCTGAAAATGATGCAAGCACACATGAAGAACATTTGGAAATGAGAAAGGTGCACCAATATGCTGTCATTAACACATTACTGCCCAAAATCTACATTTTATCACGAAAAAAAGTACCCGGAACGGGCCGAACGCTACCCTAAAATATAAAATGGCAGCGAAACTCACCTGAAAATGATGCAAACACACATGAAGAACATTTTGAAATGAGAAAGGTGCACCAATATGCTGTCATTAACCCATTACTGCCCAAAATCTACATTTTATCACGAAAAAGTACCCGGAACGGGCCGGAACGCTACCCTAATATATAAAACGGCAGCAAAACTCACCTGAAAAGGATGCAAGCACACATGAAGAACATTTTGAAATGAGAAAGGTGCACCAATATGCTGTCATTAACCCAATACTGCCCAAAATCTACATTTTATCACGAAAAAGTACCCGCAACGGGCCGGAACGCTGCCCTAAAATATAAAATGGCAGCAAAACTCACCTGAAAATGATGCAAACACACATGAAGAACATTTTGAAATGAGAAAGGTGCATCAATATGCTGTCATTAACCCATTACTGCCCAAAATCTACATTTTATCACGAAAAAGTACCCGGAACGGGCCGGAACGCTACCCTAAAATATAAAACGGCAGCGAAACTCACCTGAAAATGATGCAAGCACACATGAAGAACATTTTGAAATGAGAAAGGTGCACCAATATGCTGTCATTAACCCATTACTGCCCAAAACCTACATTTTATCACGAAAAAGTACCCGGAACGGGTCGGAACGCTACCCTAATATATAAAACGGCAGCGAAACTCACCTGAAAAGGATGCAAGCACACATGAAGAACATTTTGAAATGAGAAAGGTGGACGAATATGCTGTCATTAACCCATTACTGACCAAAATCTACATTTTATCACGAAAAAAAGTACCCGGAATGGGCCGGAACGCTACCCTAAAATATAAAATGGCAGCGCAACTCACCTGAAAATGATGCAAACACACATGAAGAACATTTTGAAATGAGAAAGGTGCACCAATATGCTGTCATTAACCCATTACTGCCCAAAATCTACATTTTATCACGAAAAAGTACCCGGAACGGGCCGGAACGCTACCCTAATATATAAAACGGCAGCGAAACTCACCTGAAAAGGATGCAAGCACACATGAAGAACATTTTGAAATGAGAAAGGTGCACCAATATGCTGTAATTAACCCAATACTGCCCAAAATCTACATTTTATCACGAAAAAAAGTACACGGAACGGGCCGGAACGCTACCCTAAAATATAAAATGGCAGCGAAACTCACCTGAAAATGATGCAAACACACATGAAGAACAGTTTGAAATGAGAAAGGTGCACCAATATGCTTTCATTAACCCATTACTGCCCAAAATCTACATTTTATCACGAAAAAGTACCCGCAACGGGCTGGAACGCTACCCTAATATATAAAACGGCAGCGAAACTCACCTGAAAATGATGCAAGCACACATGAAGAACATTTTGAAATGAGAAAGGTGCACCAATATGCTGTCATTAACCCATTACTGCCCAAAATCTACATTTTATCACGAAAAAGTACCCGGAACGGGCCGGAACGCTACCCTAATATATAAAAAGGCAGCGAAACTCACCTGAAAATGATGCAAGCACACATGAAGAACATTTGGAAATGAGAAAGGTGCACCAATATGCTGTCATTAACACATTACTGCCCAAAATCTACATTTTATCACGAAAAAAAGTACCCGGAACGGGCCAGAACGCTACCCTAATATATAAAACGGCAGCGAAACTCACCTGAAAAGGATGCAAGCACACATGAAGAACATTTTGAAATGAGAAAGGTGCACCAATATGCTGTCATTAACCCAATACTGCCCAAAATCTACATTTTATCACGAAAAAGTACCCGCAACGGGCCGGAACGCTGCCCTAAAATATAAAATGGCAGCGAAACTCACCTGAAAATGATGCAAACACACATGGAGAAAATTTTGAAATGAGAAAGGTGCACCAATATGCTGTCATTAACCCATTTCTGCCCAAAACCTACATTTTATCACGAAAAAGTACCCGGAACGGGTCGGAACGCTACTCTAATATATAAAACGGCAGCGAAACTCACCTGAAAAGGATGCAAGCACACATGAAGAACATTTTGAAATGAGAAAGGTGGACGAATATGCTGTCATTAACCCATTACTGCCCAAAATCTACATTTTATCACGAAAAAGTACCCGGAACGGGCCGGAACGCTACCCTAAAATATAAAATGGCAGCGAAACTCACCTGAAAATGATGCAAACACACATGAAGAACATTTTGAAATGAAAAAGGTGCACCAATATGCTGTCATTAACCCATTACTGCCCAAAATCTACATTTTATCACGAAAAAGTACCCGGAACGGGCCGGAACGCTAACCTAAAATATAAAGTGGCAGCGAAACTCACCTCAAAATGATGCAAACACACATGAAGAACATTTTGAAATGAGAAAGGTGCACCAATATGCTGATATTAACCCATTACTGCCCAAAATCTACATTTTATCACGAAAAAGTACACGGAACGGGCCTGAACGTTACCCTAATATATAAAACGGCAGCGAAACTCACCTGAAAATGATGCAAGCACACATGAAGAACATTTGGAAATGAGAAAGGTGCACCAATATGCTGTCATTAACCCATTACTGCCCAAAATCTACATTTTATCACGAAAAAAAGTACCCGGAACGGGCCGGAACGCTACCCTAAAATATAAAATGGCAGCGAAACTCACCTGAAAATGATGCAAGCACACATGAAGAACATTTTGAAATGAGAAAGGTGCACCAATATGCTGTCATTAACCCATTACTGCCCAAAATCTACATTTTATCACGAAAAAGTACCCGGAACGGGCCGGAACGCTACCCTAATATATAAAACGGCAGCGAAACTCACCTGAAAATGATGCAAGCACACATGAAGAACATTTGGAAATGAGAAAGGTGCACCAATATGCTGTCATTAACACATTACTGCCCAAAATCTACATTTTATCACGAAAAAAAGTACCCGGAACGGGCCGAACGCTACCCTAAAATATAAAATGGCAGCGAAACTCACCTGAAAATGATGCAAACACACATGAAGAACATTTTGAAATGAGAAAGGTGCACCAATATGCTGTCATTAACCCATTACTGCCCAAAATCTACATTTTATCACGAAAAAGTACCCGCAACGGGCCGGAACGCTACCCTAATATATAAAACGGCAGCGAAACTCACCTGAAAATGATGCAAGCACACATGAAGAACATTTTGAAATGAGAAAGGTGCACCAATATGCTGTCATTAACCCATTACTGCCCAAAATCTACATTTTATCACGAAAAAAATTACCCGGAACGGGCCGGAACGCTACCCTAAAATATAAAATGGCAGCGAAACTCACCTGAAAATGATGCAAACACACATGAAGAACATTTTGAATTGAGAAAGGTGCACAATATGCTGACATTAACCCATTACTGCCCAAAATCTACATTTTATCACGAAAAAGTACCCGCAACGGGCCGGAACGCTACCCTAATATATAAAACGGCAGCGAAACTCACCTGAAAATGATGCAAGCACACATGAAGAACATTTTGAAATGAGAAAGGTGCACCAATATGCTGTCATTAACCCATTACTGCCCGAAATCTACATTTTATCACGAAAAAGTACCCGGAACGGGCCGGAACGCTACCCTAATATATAAAACGGCAGCGAAACTCACCTGAAAATGATGCAAGCACACATGAAGAATATTTTGAAATGAGAAAGGTGCACCAATATGCTGTCATTAACCCATTACTGCCCAAAATCTACATTTTATCACGAAAAAGTACCCAGACAGGCCGGAACGCTACCCTAATATATAAAACGGCAGCGAAACTCACCTGAAAATGATGCAAGCACACATGAAGAACATTTGGAAATGAGAAAGGTGCACCAATATGCTGTCATTAACACATTACTGCCCAAAATCTACATTTTATCACGAAAAAAAGTACCCGGAACGGGCCGGAACGCTACCCTAAAATATAAAATGGCAGCGAAACTCACCTGAAAATGATGCAAACACACATGAAGAACATTTTGAAATGAGAAAGGTGCACCAATATGCTGTCATTAACCCATTACTGCCCAAAATCTACATTTTATCACGAAAAAGTACCCGCAACGGGCCGGAACGCTACCCTAATATATAAAACGGCAGCGAAACTCACCTGAAAATGATGCAAACACACATGAAGAACAGTTTGAAATGAGAAAGGTGCACCAATATGCTGTCATTAACCCATTACTGCCCAAAATCTACATTTTATCACGAAAAAGTACCCGCAACGGGCCGGAACGCTACCCTAATATATAAAACGGCAGCGAAACTCACCTGAAAATGATGCAAGCACACATGAAGAACATTTTGAAATGAGAAAGGTGCACCAATATGCTGTCATTAACCCATTACTGCCCAAAATCTACATTTTATCACGAAAAAGTACCCGGAACGGGCCGGAACGCTACCCTAATATATAAAAAGGCAGCGAAACTCACCTGAAAATGATGCAAGCACACATGAAGAACATTTGGAAATGAGAAAGGTGCACCAATATGCTGTCATTAACACATTACTGCCCAAAATCTACATTTTATCACGAAAAAAAGTACCCGGAACGGGCCAGAACGCTACCCTAATATATAAAACGGCAGCGAAACTCACCTGAAAAGGATGCAAGCACACATGAAGAACATTTTGAAATGAGAAAGGTGCACCAATATGCTGTCATTAACCCAATACTGCCCAAAATCTACATTTTATCACGAAAAAGTACCCGCAACGGGCCGGAACGCTGCCCTAAAATATAAAATGGCAGCGAAACTCACCTGAAAATGATGCAAACACACATGGAGAAAATTTTGAAATGAGAAAGGTGCACCAATATGCTGTCATTAACCCATTTCTGCCCAAAACCTACATTTTATCACGAAAAAGTACCCGGAACGGGTCGGAACGCTACTCTAATATATAAAACGGCAGCGAAACTCACCTGAAAAGGATGCAAGCACACATGAAGAACATTTTGAAATGAGAAAGGTGGACGAATATGCTGTCATTAACCCATTACTGCCCAAAATCTACATTTTATCACGAAAAAGTACCCGGAACGGGCCAGAACGCTACCCTAAAATATAAAATGGCAGCGAAACTCACCTGAAAATGATGCAAACACACATGAAGAACATTTTGAAATGAGAAAGGTGCACCAATATGCTGTCATTAACCCATTACTGCCCAAAATCTACATTTTATCACGAAAAAGTACCCGCAACGGGCCGGAACGCTACCCTAATATATAAAACGGCAGCGAAACTCACCTGAAAATGATGCAAGCACACATGAAGAACATTTTGAAATGAGAAAGGTGCACCAATATGCTGTCATTAACCCATTACTGCCCAAAATCTACATTTTATCACGAAAAGTACCCGGAACGGGCCGGAACGCTACCCTAATATATAAAACGGCAGCGAAACTCACCTGAAAATGATGCAAGCACACATGAAGAACATTTTGAAATGAGAAAGGTGGACCAATATGCTGTCATTAACCCATTACTGCCCAAAATCTACATTTTATCACGAAAAAGTACCCGGAACGGGCCGGAACGCTAACCTAAAATATAAAGTGGCAGCGAAACTCACCTCAAAATGATGCAAACACACATGAAGAACATTTTGAAATGAGAAAGGTGCACCAATATGCTGACATTAACCCATTACTGCCCAAAATCTACATTTTATCACGAAAAAGTACACGGAACGGGCCTGAACGTTACCCTAATATATAAAACGGCAGCGAAACTCACCTGAAAATGATGCAAGCACACATGAAGAACATTTGGAAATGAGAAAGGTGCACCAATATGCTGTCATTAACCCATTACTGCCCAAAATCTACATTTTATCACGAAAAAAAGTACCCGGAACGGGCCGGAACGCTACCCTAATATATAAAATGGCAGCGAAACTCACCTGAAAATGATGCAAGCACACATGAAGAACATTTTGAAATGAGAAAGGTGCACCAATATGCTGTCATTAACCCATTACTGCCCAAAATCTACATTTTATCACGAAAAAGTACCCGGAACGGGCCGGAACGCTACCCTAATATATAAAACGGCAATGAAACTCACCTGAAAATGATGCAAGCACACATGAAGAACATTTGGAAATGAGAAAGGTGCACCAATATGCTGTCATTAACACATTACTGCCCAAAATCTACATTTTATCACGAAAAAAAGTACCCGGAACGGGCCGAACGCTACCCTAAAATATAAAATGGCAGCGAAACTCACCTGAAAATGATGCAAACACACATGAAGAACATTTTGAAATGAGAAAGGTGCACCAATATGCTGTCATTAACCCATTACTGCCCAAAATCTACATTTTATCACGAAAAAGTACCCGCAACGGGCCGGAACGCTACCCTAATATATAAAACGGCAGCGAAACTCACCTGAAAATGATGCAAGCACACATGAAGAACATTTTGAAATGAGAAAGGTGCACCAATATGCTGTCATTAACCCATTACTGCCCAAAATCTACATTTTATCACGAAAAAAATTACCCGGAACGGGCTGGAACGCTACCCTAAAATATAAAATGGCAGCGAAACTCACCTGAAAATGATGCAAACACACATGAAGAACATTTTGAATTGAGAAAGGTGCACAATATGCTGACATTAACCCATTACTGCCCAAAATCTACATTTTATCACGAAAAAGTACCCGCAACGGGCCGGAACGCTACCCTAATATATAAAACGGCAGCGAAACTCACCTGAAAATGATGCAAGCACACATGAAGAACATTTTGAAATGAGAAAGGTGCACCAATATGCTGTCATTAACCCATTACTGCCCGAAATCTACATTTTATCACGAAAAAGTACCCGGAACGGGCCGGAACGCTACCCTAATATATAAAACGGCAGCGAAACTCACCTGAAAATGATACAAGCACACATGAAGAATATTTTGAAATGAGAAAGGTGCACCAATATGCTGTCATTAACCCATTACTGCCCAAAATCTACATTTTATCACGAAAAAGTACCCAGAACGATCCGGAACGCTACCCTAATATATAAAACGGCAGCGAAACTCACCTGAAAATGATGCAAGCACACATGAAGAACATTTGGAAATGAGAAAGGTGCACCAATATGCTGTCATTAACACAATTCTGCCCAAAATCTACATTTTATCACGAAAAAAAGTACCCGGAACGGGCCGGAACGCTACCCTAAAATATAAAACGGCAGCGAAACTCACCTGAAAATGATGCAAGCACACATGAAGAACATTTTGAAATGAGAAAGGTGCACCAATATGCTGTCATTAACCCATTACTGCCCAAAACCTACATTTTATCACGAAAAAGTACCCGGAACGGGTCGGAACGCTACCCTAATATATAAAACGGCAGCGAAACTCACCTGAAAAGGATGCAAGCACACATGAAGAACATTTTGAAATGAGAAAGGTGGACGAATATGCTGTCATTAACCCATTACTGCCCAAAATCTACATTTTATCACGAAAAAAAGTACCCGGAATGGGCCGGAACGCTACCCTAAAATATAAAATGGCAGCGCAACTCACCTGAAAATGATGCAAACACACATGAAGAACATTTTGAAATGAGAAAGGTGCACCAATATGCTGTCATTAACCCATTACTGCCCAAAATCTACATTTTATCACGAAAAAGTACCCGGAACGGGCCGGAACGCTACCCTAATATATAAAACGGCAGCGAAACTCACCTGAAAAGGATGCAAGCACACATGAAGAACATTTTGAAATGAGAAAGGTGCACCAATATGCTGTCATTAACCCAATACTGCCCAAAATCTACATTTTATCACGAAAAAAAGTACACGGAACGGGCCGGAACGCTACCCTAAAATATAAAATGGCAGTGAAACTCACCTGAAAATGATGCAAACACACATGAAGAACAGTTTGAAATGAGAAAGGTGCACCAATATGCTTTCATTAACCCATTACTGCCCAAAATCTACATTTTATCACGGAAAAGTACCCGCAACGGGCCGGAACGCTACCCTAATATATAAAACGGCAGCGAAACTCACCTGAAAATGATGCAAGCACACATGAAGAACATTTTGAAATGAGAAAGGTGCATCAATATGCTGTCCTTAACCCATTACTGCCCAAAATCTACATTTTATCACGAAAAAGTACCCGGAACGGGCCGGAACGCTACCCTAATATATAAAAAGGCAGCGAAACTCACCTGAAAATGATGCAAGCACACATGAAGAACATTTTGAAATGAGAATGGTGCACCAATATGCTGTCATTAACACATTACTGCCCAAAATCTACATTTTATCACGAAAAAAAGTACCCGGAACGGGCCGGAACGCTACCCTAAAATATAAAATGGCAGCGAAACTCACCTGAAAATGATGCAAACACACATGAAGAACATTTTGAAATGAGAAAGGTGCACCAATATGCTGTCATTAACCCAATACTGCCCAAAATCTACATTTTATCACGAAAAAGTACCCGCAACGGGCCGGAACGCTGCCCTAAAATATAAAATGGCAGCGAAACTCACCTGAAAATGATGCAAACACACATGAAGAACATTTTGAAATGAGAAAGGTGCACCAATATGCTGTCATTAACCCATTACTGCCTAAAATCTACATTTTATCACGAAAAAGTACCCGGAACGGGTCGGAACGCTACCCTAATATATAAAACGGCAGCGAAACTCACCTGAAAAGGATGCAAGCACACATGAAGAACATTTTGAAATGAGAAAGGTGGACGAATATGCTGTCATTAACCCATTACTGCCCAAAATCTACATTTTATCACGAAAAAAAGTACCCGGAACGGGCCGTAACGCTACCCTAAAATATAAAATGGCAGCGCAATTCACCTGAAAATGATGCAAACACACATGAAGAACATTTTGAAATGAGAAAGGTGCACCAATATGCTGTCATTAACCCATTACTGCCCAAAATCTACATTTTATCACGAAAAAGTACCCGCAACGGGCCGGAACGCTACCCTAATATATAAAACGGCAGCGAAACTCACCTGAAAATGATGCAAGCACACATGAAGAACATTTTGAAATGATAAAGGTGCACCAATATGCTGTCATTAACCCATTACTGCCCAAAATCTACATTTTATCACGAAAAAGTACCCGGAACGGGCCGGAACGCTACCCTAATATATAAAATGGCAGCGAAACTCACCTGAAAATGATGCAAGCACACATGAAGAACATTTTGAAATGAGAAAGGTGCACCAATATGCTGTCATTAACCCATTACTGCCCAAAATCTACATTTTATCACGAAAAAGTACCCGGAACGGGCCGGAACGCTACCGTAATATATAAAACGGCAGCGAAACTCACCTGAAAATGATGCAAGCACACATGAAGAACATTTTGAAATGAGAAAGGTGGACCAATATGCTGTCATTAACCCATTACTGCCCAAAATCTACATTTTATCACGAAAAAGTACCCGGAACCGGCCGGAACGCTACCGTAAAATATGAAATGGCAGCGAAACTCACCTGAAAATGATGCAAACACACATGGAGAACATTTTGAATTGAGAAAGGTGCACCAATATGCTGTCATTAACCCATTACTGCCCAAAATCTACATTTTATCACGAAAAAGTACACGGAACGGGCCGGAACGCTACCCTAATATATAAAACGGCAGCGAAACGCACCTGAAAAGGATGCAAGCACACATGAAGAACATTTTGAAATGAGAAAGGTGCACCAATATGCTGTCATTAATCCAATACTGCCCAAAATCTACATTTTATCACGAAAAAGTACCCGCAACGGGCCGGAACGCTGCCCTAAAATATAAAATGGCAGCGAAACTCACCTGAAAATGATGCAAACACACATGAAGAACATTTTGAAATGAGAAAGGTGCACCAATATGCTGTCATTAACCCATTACTGCCCAAAATCTACATTTTATCACGAAAAAGTACCCGCAACGGGCCGGAACGCTACCCTAACATATAAAATGGCAGCAAAAATCACCTGAAAATTATGCAAACACACATGAAGTACATTTTGAAATGAGAAAGGTGCTCCAATATGCTGTCATTAACCCATTACTGCCCAAAATCTACATTTTATCACGAAAAAGTACCCGGAACGGGCCGGAACGGTACCCTAAAATATAAAAAGGCAGCCAAAATCACCTCAAAATGATGCAAACACACATGAAGAACATTTTGAAATGAGAAAGGTGCACCAATATGCTGTCATTAACCCATTACAGCCCAAAATCTACATTTTCACATGAAAAAGTACCCGGAACAGGCCGGAACGGTACCCTAATATATAAAACGGCGGCAAAACTCACCTGAAAATGATGCAAACATACATGAAGAACATTTTGAAATGAGAAAGGTGCACCAATATGCTGTCATTAACCCATTACTGCCCAAAATCTACATTTTATCACGAAAAAGTACCCGGAACGGGCCGGAACGCTACCCTAAAATATAAAATGGCAGCGAAACTAACCTGAAAATGATGCAAACACACATGGAGAACATTTTGAAATGAGAAAGGTGCACCAATATGCTGTCATTAACCCATTACTGCCCAAAACCTACATTTTATCACAAAAAAGTACCCGGAACGGGTCGGAACGCTACCCTAATATATAAAACGGCAGCGAAACTCACCTGAAAAGGATGCAAGCACACATGAAGAACATTTTGAAATGAGAAAGGTGGACGAATATGCTGTCATTAACCCATTACTGCCCAAAATCTACATTTTATCACGAAAAAGTACCCGAAACGGGCCGGAACGCTACCCTAAAATATAAAATGGCAGCGAAACTCACCTGAAAATGATGCAAACACACATGAAGAACATTTTGAAATGAGAAAGGTGCACCAATATGCTGTCATTAACCCATTACTGCCCAAAATCTACATTTTATCACGAAAAAGTACCCGCAACGGGCCGGAACGCTACCCTAATATATAAAACGGCAGCAAAACTCACCTGAAAATGATGCAAGCACACATGAAGAACATTTTGAAATGAGAAAGGTGCACCAATATGCTGTCATTAACCCATTACTGCCCAAAATCTACATTTTATCACGAAAAAGTACCCGGAACGGGCCGGAACGCTACCCTAATATATAAAATGGCAGCGAAACTCACCTGAAAAGGATGCAAGCACACATGAAGAACATTTTGAAATGAGAAAGGTGCACCAATATGCTGTCATTAACCCAATACTGCCCAAAATCTACATTTTATCACGAAAAAGTACCCGCAACGGGCCGGAACGCTGCCCTAAAATATAAAATGGCAGCGAAACTCACCTGAAAATGATGCAAACACACATGAAGAACATTTTGAAATGAGAAAGGTGCACCAATATGCTGTCATTAACTCATTACTGCCCAAAATCTACATTTTATCACGAAAAAGTACCCGGAACGGGCCGGAACGCTACCCTAAAATATAAAATGGCAGCGAAACTCACCTGAAAATGATGCAAACACACATGGAGAAAATTTTGAAATGAGAAAGGTGCACCAATATGCTGTCATTAACCCATTTCTGCCCAAAACCTACATTTTATCACGAAAAAGTACCCGGAACGGGCCGGAACGCTAACCTAAAATATAAAGTGGCAGCGAAACTCACCTCAAAATGATGCAAACACACATGAAGAACATTTTGAAATGAGAAAGGTGCACCAATATGCTGACATTAACCCATTACTGCCCAAAATCTACATTTTATCACGAAAAAGTACACGGAACGGGCCTGAACGTTACCCTAATATATAAAACGGCAGCGAAACTCACCTGAAAATGATGCAAGCACACATGAAGAACATTTTGAAATGAGAATGGTGCACCAATATGCTGTCATTAACACATTACTGCCCAAAATCTACATTTTATCACGAAAAAAAGTACCCGGAACGGGCCGAACGCTACCCTAAAATATAAAATGGCAGCGAAACTCACCTGAAAATGATGCAAACACACATGAAGAACATTTTGAAATGAGAAAGGTGCACCAATATGCTGTCATTAACCCATTACTGCCCAAAATCTACATTTTATCACGAAAAAGTACCCGCAACGGGCCGGAACGCTACCCTAATATATAAAACGGCAGCGAAACTCACCTGAAAATGATGCAAGCACACATGAAGAACATTTTGAAATGAGAAAGGTGCACCAATATGCTGTCATTAACCCATTACTGCCCAAAATCTACATTTTATCACGAAAAAAATTACCCGGAACGGGCCGGAACGCTACCCTAAAATATAAAATGGCAGCGAAACTCACCTGAAAATGATGCAAACACACATGAAGAACATTTTGAAATGAGAAAGGTGCACAATATGCTGACATTAACCCATTACTGCCCAAAATCTACATTTTATCACGAAAAAGTACCCGCAACGGGCCGGAACGCTACCCTAATATATAAAACGGCAGCGAAACTCACCTGAAAATGATGCAAGCACACATGAAGAACATTTTGAAATGAGAAAGGTGCACCAATATGCTGTCATTAACCCATTACTACCCGAAATCTACATTTTATCACGAAAAAGTACCCGGAACGGGCCGGAACGCTACCCTAATATATAAAACGGCAGCGAAACTCACCTGAAAATGATGCAAGCACACATGAAGAACATTTGGAAATGAGAAAGGTGCACCAATATGCTGTCATTAACACATTACTGCCCAAAATCTACATTTTATCACGAAAAAAAGTACCCGGAACGGGCCGGAACGCTACCCTAAAATATAAAATGGCAGCGAAACTCACCTGAAAATGATGCAAACACACATGAAGAACATTTTGAAATGAGAAAGGTGCACCAATATGCTTTCATTAACCCATTACTGCCCAAAATCTACATTTTATCACGAAAAAGTACCCGGAACGGGACGGAACGCTACCCTAATATATAAAACGGCAGCAAAACTCACCTGAAAAGGATGCAAGCACACATGAAGAACATTTTGAAATGAGAAAGGTGCACCAATATGCTGTCATTAACCCAATACTGCCCAAAATCTACATTTTATCACGAAAAAGTACCCGCAACGGGCCGGAACGCTGCCCTAAAATATAAAATGGCAGCAAAACTCACCTGAAAATGATGCAAACACACATGAAGAACATTTTGAAATGAGAAAGGTGCATCAATATGCTGTCATTAACCCATTACTGCCCAAAATCAACATTTTATCACGAAAAAGTACCCGGAACGGGCCGGAACGCTACCCTAAAATCTAAAACGGCAGCGAAACTCACCTGAAAATGATGCAAGTACACATGAAGTACATTTTGAAATGAGAAAGGTGCACCAATATGCTGTCATTAACCCATTACTGCCCAAAACCTACATTTTATCACGAAAAAGTACCCGGAACGGGTCGGAACGCTACCCTAATATATAAAACGGCAGCGAAACTCACCTGAAAAGGATGCAAGCACACATGAAGAACATTTTGAAATGAGAAAGGTGGACGAATATGCTGTCATTAACCCATTACTGCCCAAAATCTACATTTTATCACGAAAAAAAGTACCCGGAATGGGCCGGAACGCTACCCTAAAATATAAAATGGCAGCGCAACTCACCTGAAAATGATGCAAACACACATGAAGAACATTTTGAAATGAGAAAGGTGCACCAATATGCTGTCATTAACCCATTACTGCCCAAAATCTACATTTTATCACGAAAAAGTACCCGGAACGGGCCGGAACGCTACCCTAATATATAAAACGGCAGCGAAACTCACCTGAAAAGGATGCAAGCACACATGAAGAACATTTTGAAATGAGAAAGGTGCACCAATATGCTGTAATTAACCCAATACTGCCCAAAATCTACATTTTATCACGAAAAAAAGTACACGGAACGGGCCGGAACGCTACCCTAAAATATAAAATGGCAGCGAAACTCACCTGAAAATGATGCAAACACACATGAAGAACAGTTTGAAATGAGAAAGGTGCACCAATATGCTGTCATTAACCCATTACTGCCCAAAATCTACATTTTATCACGAAAAAGTACCCGGAACGGGCCGGAACGCTACCCTAATATATAAAAAGGCAGCGAAACTCACCTGAAAATGATGCAAGCACACATGAAGAACATTTTGAAATGAGAATGGTGCACCAATATGCTGTCATTAACCCATTACTGCCTAAAATCTACATTTTATCACGAAAAAGTACCCGGAACGGGCCGGAACGCTACCCTAAAATATAAAATGGCAGCGGAACTCACCTGAAAATGATGCAAACACACATGAAGAACATTTTGAAATGAGAAAGGTGCACCAATATGCTGTCATTAACCCAATACTGCCCAAAATCTACATTTTATCACGAAAAAGTACCCGGAACGGGCCAGAACGCTACCCTAATATATAAAACGGCAGCGAAACTCACCTGAAAAGGATGCAAGCACACATGAAGAACATTTTGAAATGAGAAAGGTGCACCAATATGCTGTCATTAACCCAATACTGCCCAAAATCTACATTTTATCACGAAAAAGTACCCGCAACGGGCCGGAACGCTGCCCTAAAATATAAAATGGCAGCGAAACTCACCTGAAAATGATGCAAACACACATGAAGAACATTTTGAAATGAGAAAGGTGCACCAATATGCTGTCATTAACCCATTACTGCCCAAAATCTACATTTTATCACGAAAAAGTACCCGGAACGGGCCGGAACGCTACCCTAAAATATAAAATGGCAGCGAAACTCACCTGAAAATGATGCAAACACACATGGAGAAAATTTTGAAATGAGAAAGGTGCACCAATATGCTGTCATTAACCCATTTCTGCCCAAAACCTACATTTTATCACGAAAAAGTACCCGGAACGGGTCGGAACGCTACCCTAATATATAAAACGGCAGCGAAACTCACCTGAAAAGGATGCAAGCACACATGAAGAACATTTTGAAATGAGAAAGGTGGACGAATATGCTGTCATTAACCCATTACTGCCCAAAATCTACATTTTATCACGAAAAAGTACCCGGAACGGGCCGGAACGCTACCCTAAAATATAAAATGGCAGCGAAACTCACCTGAAAATGATGCAAACACACATGAAGAACATTTTGAAATGAGAAAGGTGCACCAATATGCTGTCATTAACCCATTACTGCCCAAAATCTACATTTTATCACGAAAAAGTACCCGCAACGGGCCGGAACGCTACCCTAATATATAAAACGGCAGCGAAACTCACCTGAAAATGATGCAAGCACACATGAAGAACATTTTGAAATGAGAAAGGTGCACCAATATGCTGTCATTAACCCATTACTGCCCAAAATCTACATTTTATCACGAAAAGTACCCGGAACGGGCCGGAACGGTACCCTAATATATAAAACGGCGGCAAAACTCACCTGAAAATGATGCAAACATACATGAAGAACATTTTGAAATGAGAAAGGTGCACCAATATGCTGTCATTAACCCATTACTGCCCAAAATCTACATTTTATCACGAAAAAGTACCCGGAACGGGCCGGAACGCTACCCTAAAATATAAAATGGCAGCGAAACTAACCTGAAAATGATGCAAACACACATGGAGAACATTTTGAAATGAGAAAGGTGCACCAATATGCTGTCATTAACCCATTACTGCCCAAAACCTACATTTTATCACAAAAAAGTACCCGGAACGGGTCGGAACGCTACCCTAATATATAAAACGGCAGCGAAACTCACCTGAAAAGGATGCAAGCACACATGAAGAACATTTTGAAATGAGAAAGGTGGACGAATATGCTGTCATTAACCCATTACTGCCCAAAATCTACATTTTATCACGAAAAAGTACCCGAAACGGGCCGGAACGCTACCCTAAAATATAAAATGGCAGCGAAACTCACCTGAAAATGATGCAAACACACATGAAGAACATTTTGAAATGAGAAAGGTGCACCAATATGCTGTCATTAACCCATTACTGCCCAAAATCTACATTTTATCACGAAAAAGTACCCGCAACGGGCCGGAACGCTACCCTAATATATAAAACGGCAGCAAAACTCACCTGAAAATGATGCAAGCACACATGAAGAACATTTTGAAATGAGAAAGGTGCACCAATATGCTGTCATTAACCCATTACTGCCCAAAATCTACATTTTATCACGAAAAAGTACCCGGAACGGGCCGGAACGCTACCCTAATATATAAAATGGCAGCGAAACTCACCTGAAAAGGATGCAAGCACACATGAAGAACATTTTGAAATGAGAAAGGTGCACCAATATGCTGTCATTAACCCAATACTGCCCAAAATCTACATTTTATCACGAAAAAGTACCCGCAACGGGCCGGAACGCTGCCCTAAAATATAAAATGGCAGCGAAACTCACCTGAAAATGATGCAAACACACATGAAGAACATTTTGAAATGAGAAAGGTGCACCAATATGCTGTCATTAACTCATTACTGCCCAAAATCTACATTTTATCACGAAAAAGTACCCGGAACGGGCCGGAACGCTACCCTAAAATATAAAATGGCAGCGAAACTCACCTGAAAATGATGCAAACACACATGGAGAAAATTTTGAAATGAGAAAGGTGCACCAATATGCTGTCATTAACCCATTTCTGCCCAAAACCTACATTTTATCACGAAAAAGTACCCGGAACGGGCCGGAACGCTAACCTAAAATATAAAGTGGCAGCGAAACTCACCTCAAAATGATGCAAACACACATGAAGAACATTTTGAAATGAGAAAGGTGCACCAATATGCTGACATTAACCCATTACTGCCCAAAATCTACATTTTATCACGAAAAAGTACACGGAACGGGCCTGAACGTTACCCTAATATATAAAACGGCAGCGAAACTCACCTGAAAATGATGCAAGCACACATGAAGAACATTTTGAAATGAGAATGGTGCACCAATATGCTGTCATTAACACATTACTGCCCAAAATCTACATTTTATCACGAAAAAAAGTACCCGGAACGGGCCGAACGCTACCCTAAAATATAAAATGGCAGCGAAACTCACCTGAAAATGATGCAAACACACATGAAGAACATTTTGAAATGAGAAAGGTGCACCAATATGCTGTCATTAACCCATTACTGCCCAAAATCTACATTTTATCACGAAAAAGTACCCGCAACGGGCCGGAACGCTACCCTAATATATAAAACGGCAGCGAAACTCACCTGAAAATGATGCAAGCACACATGAAGAACATTTTGAAATGAGAAAGGTGCACCAATATGCTGTCATTAACCCATTACTGCCCAAAATCTACATTTTATCACGAAAAAAATTACCCGGAACGGGCCGGAACGCTACCCTAAAATATAAAATGGCAGCGAAACTCACCTGAAAATGATGCAAACACACATGAAGAACATTTTGAAATGAGAAAGGTGCACAATATGCTGACATTAACCCATTACTGCCCAAAATCTACATTTTATCACGAAAAAGTACCCGCAACGGGCCGGAACGCTACCCTAATATATAAAACGGCAGCGAAACTCACCTGAAAATGATGCAAGCACACATGAAGAACATTTTGAAATGAGAAAGGTGCACCAATATGCTGTCATTAACCCATTACTACCCGAAATCTACATTTTATCACGAAAAAGTACCCGGAACGGGCCGGAACGCTACCCTAATATATAAAACGGCAGCGAAACTCACCTGAAAATGATGCAAGCACACATGAAGAACATTTGGAAATGAGAAAGGTGCACCAATATGCTGTCATTAACACATTACTGCCCAAAATCTACATTTTATCACGAAAAAAAGTACCCGGAACGGGCCGGAACGCTACCCTAAAATATAAAATGGCAGCGAAACTCACCTGAAAATGATGCAAACACACATGAAGAACATTTTGAAATGAGAAAGGTGCACCAATATGCTTTCATTAACCCATTACTGCCCAAAATCTACATTTTATCACGAAAAAGTACCCGGAACGGGACGGAACGCTACCCTAATATATAAAACGGCAGCAAAACTCACCTGAAAAGGATGCAAGCACACATGAAGAACATTTTGAAATGAGAAAGGTGCACCAATATGCTGTCATTAACCCAATACTGCCCAAAATCTACATTTTATCACGAAAAAGTACCCGCAACGGGCCGGAACGCTGCCCTAAAATATAAAATGGCAGCAAAACTCACCTGAAAATGATGCAAACACACATGAAGAACATTTTGAAATGAGAAAGGTGCATCAATATGCTGTCATTAACCCATTACTGCCCAAAATCAACATTTTATCACGAAAAAGTACCCGGAACGGGCCGGAACGCTACCCTAAAATCTAAAACGGCAGCGAAACTCACCTGAAAATGATGCAAGTACACATGAAGTACATTTTGAAATGAGAAAGGTGCACCAATATGCTGTCATTAACCCATTACTGCCCAAAACCTACATTTTATCACGAAAAAGTACCCGGAACGGGTCGGAACGCTACCCTAATATATAAAACGGCAGCGAAACTCACCTGAAAAGGATGCAAGCACACATGAAGAACATTTTGAAATGAGAAAGGTGGACGAATATGCTGTCATTAACCCATTACTGCCCAAAATCTACATTTTATCACGAAAAAAAGTACCCGGAATGGGCCGGAACGCTACCCTAAAATATAAAATGGCAGCGCAACTCACCTGAAAATGATGCAAACACACATGAAGAACATTTTGAAATGAGAAAGGTGCACCAATATGCTGTCATTAACCCATTACTGCCCAAAATCTACATTTTATCACGAAAAAGTACCCGGAACGGGCCGGAACGCTACCCTAATATATAAAACGGCAGCGAAACTCACCTGAAAAGGATGCAAGCACACATGAAGAACATTTTGAAATGAGAAAGGTGCACCAATATGCTGTAATTAACCCAATACTGCCCAAAATCTACATTTTATCACGAAAAAAAGTACACGGAACGGGCCGGAACGCTACCCTAAAATATAAAATGGCAGCGAAACTCACCTGAAAATGATGCAAACACACATGAAGAACAGTTTGAAATGAGAAAGGTGCACCAATATGCTGTCATTAACCCATTACTGCCCAAAATCTACATTTTATCACGAAAAAGTACCCGGAACGGGCCGGAACGCTACCCTAATATATAAAAAGGCAGCGAAACTCACCTGAAAATGATGCAAGCACACATGAAGAACATTTTGAAATGAGAATGGTGCACCAATATGCTGTCATTAACCCATTACTGCCTAAAATCTACATTTTATCACGAAAAAGTACCCGGAACGGGCCGGAACGCTACCCTAAAATATAAAATGGCAGCGGAACTCACCTGAAAATGATGCAAACACACATGAAGAACATTTTGAAATGAGAAAGGTGCACCAATATGCTGTCATTAACCCAATACTGCCCAAAATCTACATTTTATCACGAAAAAGTACCCGGAACGGGCCAGAACGCTACCCTAATATATAAAACGGCAGCGAAACTCACCTGAAAAGGATGCAAGCACACATGAAGAACATTTGGAAATGAGAAAGGTGCACCAATATGCTGTCATTAACACATTACTGCCCAAAATCTACATTTTATCACGAAAAAAAGTACCCGGAACGGGCCGAACGCTACCCTAAAATATAAAATGGCAGCGAAACTCACCTGAAAATGATGCAAACACACATGAAGAACATTTTGAAATGAGAAAGGTGCACCAATATGCTGTCATTAACCCATTACTGCCCAAAATCTACATTTTATCACGAAAAAGTACCCGCAACGGGCCGGAACGCTACCCTAATATATAAAACGGCAGCGAAACTCACCTGAAAATGATGCAAGCACACATGAAGAACATTTTGAAATGAGAAAGGTGCACCAATATGCTGTCATTAACCCATTACTGCCCAAAATCTACATTTTATCACGAAAAAAATTACCCGGAACGGGCCGGAACGCTACCCTAAAATATAAAATGGCAGCGAAACTCACCTGAAAATGATGCAAACACACATGAAGAACATTTTGAAATGAGAAAGGTGCACAATATGCTGACATTAACCCATTACTGCCCAAAATCTACATTTTATCACGAAAAAGTACCCGCAACGGGCCGGAACGCTACCCTAATATATAAAACGGCAGCGAAACTCACCTGAAAATGATGCAAGCACACATGAAGAACATTTTGAAATGAGAAAGGTGCACCAATATGCTGTCATTAACCCATTACTACCCGAAATCTACATTTTATCACGAAAAAGTACCCGGAACGGGCCGGAACGCTACCCTAATATATAAAACGGCAGCGAAACTCACCTGAAAATGATGCAAGCACACATGAAGAACATTTGGAAATGAGAAAGGTGCACCAATATGCTGTCATTAACACATTACTGCCCAAAATCTACATTTTATCACGAAAAAAAGTACCCGGAACGGGCCGGAACGCTACCCTAAAATATAAAATGGCAGCGAAACTCACCTGAAAATGATGCAAACACACATGAAGAACATTTTGAAATGAGAAAGGTGCACCAATATGCTTTCATTAACCCATTACTGCCCAAAATCTACATTTTATCACGAAAAAGTACCCGGAACGGGACGGAACGCTACCCTAATATATAAAACGGCAGCAAAACTCACCTGAAAAGGATGCAAGCACACATGAAGAACATTTTGAAATGAGAAAGGTGCACCAATATGCTGTCATTAACCCAATACTGCCCAAAATCTACATTTTATCACGAAAAAGTACCCGCAACGGGCCGGAACGCTGCCCTAAAATATAAAATGGCAGCAAAACTCACCTGAAAATGATGCAAACACACATGAAGAACATTTTGAAATGAGAAAGGTGCATCAATATGCTGTCATTAACCCATTACTGCCCAAAATCAACATTTTATCACGAAAAAGTACCCGGAACGGGCCGGAACGCTACCCTAAAATCTAAAACGGCAGCGAAACTCACCTGAAAATGATGCAAGTACACATGAAGTACATTTTGAAATGAGAAAGGTGCACCAATATGCTGTCATTAACCCATTACTGCCCAAAACCTACATTTTATCACGAAAAAGTACCCGGAACGGGTCGGAACGCTACCCTAATATATAAAACGGCAGCGAAACTCACCTGAAAAGGATGCAAGCACACATGAAGAACATTTTGAAATGAGAAAGGTGGACGAATATGCTGTCATTAACCCATTACTGCCCAAAATCTACATTTTATCACGAAAAAAAGTACCCGGAATGGGCCGGAACGCTACCCTAAAATATAAAATGGCAGCGCAACTCACCTGAAAATGATGCAAACACACATGAAGAACATTTTGAAATGAGAAAGGTGCACCAATATGCTGTCATTAACCCATTACTGCCCAAAATCTACATTTTATCACGAAAAAGTACCCGGAACGGGCCGGAACGCTACCCTAATATATAAAACGGCAGCGAAACTCACCTGAAAAGGATGCAAGCACACATGAAGAACATTTTGAAATGAGAAAGGTGCACCAATATGCTGTAATTAACCCAATACTGCCCAAAATCTACATTTTATCACGAAAAAAAGTACACGGAACGGGCCGGAACGCTACCCTAAAATATAAAATGGCAGCGAAACTCACCTGAAAATGATGCAAACACACATGAAGAACAGTTTGAAATGAGAAAGGTGCACCAATATGCTGTCATTAACCCATTACTGCCCAAAATCTACATTTTATCACGAAAAAGTACCCGGAACGGGCCGGAACGCTACCCTAATATATAAAAAGGCAGCGAAACTCACCTGAAAATGATGCAAGCACACATGAAGAACATTTTGAAATGAGAATGGTGCACCAATATGCTGTCATTAACCCATTACTGCCTAAAATCTACATTTTATCACGAAAAAGTACCCGGAACGGGCCGGAACGCTACCCTAAAATATAAAATGGCAGCGGAACTCACCTGAAAATGATGCAAACACACATGAAGAACATTTTGAAATGAGAAAGGTGCACCAATATGCTGTCATTAACCCAATACTGCCCAAAATCTACATTTTATCACGAAAAAGTACCCGGAACGGGCCAGAACGCTACCCTAATATATAAAACGGCAGCGAAACTCACCTGAAAAGGATGCAAGCACACATGAAGAACATTTTGAAATGAGAAAGGTGCACCAATATGCTGTCATTAACCCAATACTGCCCAAAATCTACATTTTATCACGAAAAAGTACCCGCAACGGGCCGGAACGCTGCCCTAAAATATAAAATGGCAGCGAAACTCACCTGAAAATGATGCAAACACACATGAAGAACATTTTGAAATGAGAAAGGTGCACCAATATGCTGTCATTAACCCATTACTGCCCAAAATCTACATTTTATCACGAAAAAGTACCCGGAACGGGCCGGAACGCTACCCTAAAATATAAAATGGCAGCGAAACTCACCTGAAAATGATGCAAACACACATGGAGAAAATTTTGAAATGAGAAAGGTGCACCAATATGCTGTCATTAACCCATTTCTGCCCAAAACCTACATTTTATCACGAAAAAGTACCCGGAACGGGTCGGAACGCTACCCTAATATATAAAACGGCAGCGAAACTCACCTGAAAAGGATGCAAGCACACATGAAGAACATTTTGAAATGAGAAAGGTGGACGAATATGCTGTCATTAACCCATTACTGCCCAAAATCTACATTTTATCACGAAAAAGTACCCGGAACGGGCCGGAACGCTACCCTAAAATATAAAATGGCAGCGAAACTCACCTGAAAATGATGCAAACACACATGAAGAACATTTTGAAATGAGAAAGGTGCACCAATATGCTGTCATTAACCCATTACTGCCCAAAATCTACATTTTATCACGAAAAAGTACCCGCAACGGGCCGGAACGCTACCCTAATATATAAAACGGCAGCGAAACTCACCTGAAAATGATGCAAGCACACATGAAGAACATTTTGAAATGAGAAAGGTGCACCAATATGCTGTCATTAACCCATTACTGCCCAAAATCTACATTTTATCACGAAAAGTACCCGGAACGGGCCGGAACGGTACCCTAATATATAAAACGGCGGCAAAACTCACCTGAAAATGATGCAAACATACATGAAGAACATTTTGAAATGAGAAAGGTGCACCAATATGCTGTCATTAACCCATTACTGCCCAAAATCTACATTTTATCACGAAAAAGTACCCGGAACGGGCCGGAACGCTACCCTAAAATATAAAATGGCAGCGAAACTAACCTGAAAATGATGCAAACACACATGGAGAACATTTTGAAATGAGAAAGGTGCACCAATATGCTGTCATTAACCCATTACTGCCCAAAACCTACATTTTATCACAAAAAAGTACCCGGAACGGGTCGGAACGCTACCCTAATATATAAAACGGCAGCGAAACTCACCTGAAAAGGATGCAAGCACACATGAAGAACATTTTGAAATGAGAAAGGTGGACGAATATGCTGTCATTAACCCATTACTGCCCAAAATCTACATTTTATCACGAAAAAGTACCCGAAACGGGCCGGAACGCTACCCTAAAATATAAAATGGCAGCGAAACTCACCTGAAAATGATGCAAACACACATGAAGAACATTTTGAAATGAGAAAGGTGCACCAATATGCTGTCATTAACCCATTACTGCCCAAAATCTACATTTTATCACGAAAAAGTACCCGCAACGGGCCGGAACGCTACCCTAATATATAAAACGGCAGCAAAACTCACCTGAAAATGATGCAAGCACACATGAAGAACATTTTGAAATGAGAAAGGTGCACCAATATGCTGTCATTAACCCATTACTGCCCAAAATCTACATTTTATCACGAAAAAGTACCCGGAACGGGCCGGAACGCTACCCTAATATATAAAATGGCAGCGAAACTCACCTGAAAAGGATGCAAGCACACATGAAGAACATTTTGAAATGAGAAAGGTGCACCAATATGCTGTCATTAACCCAATACTGCCCAAAATCTACATTTTATCACGAAAAAGTACCCGCAACGGGCCGGAACGCTGCCCTAAAATATAAAATGGCAGCGAAACTCACCTGAAAATGATGCAAACACACATGAAGAACATTTTGAAATGAGAAAGGTGCACCAATATGCTGTCATTAACTCATTACTGCCCAAAATCTACATTTTATCACGAAAAAGTACCCGGAACGGGCCGGAACGCTACCCTAAAATATAAAATGGCAGCGAAACTCACCTGAAAATGATGCAAACACACATGGAGAAAATTTTGAAATGAGAAAGGTGCACCAATATGCTGTCATTAACCCATTTCTGCCCAAAACCTACATTTTATCACGAAAAAGTACCCGGAACGGGCCGGAACGCTAACCTAAAATATAAAGTGGCAGCGAAACTCACCTCAAAATGATGCAAACACACATGAAGAACATTTTGAAATGAGAAAGGTGCACCAATATGCTGACATTAACCCATTACTGCCCAAAATCTACATTTTATCACGAAAAAGTACACGGAACGGGCCTGAACGTTACCCTAATATATAAAACGGCAGCGAAACTCACCTGAAAATGATGCAAGCACACATGAAGAACATTTTGAAATGAGAATGGTGCACCAATATGCTGTCATTAACACATTACTGCCCAAAATCTACATTTTATCACGAAAAAAAGTACCCGGAACGGGCCGAACGCTACCCTAAAATATAAAATGGCAGCGAAACTCACCTGAAAATGATGCAAACACACATGAAGAACATTTTGAAATGAGAAAGGTGCACCAATATGCTGTCATTAACCCATTACTGCCCAAAATCTACATTTTATCACGAAAAAGTACCCGCAACGGGCCGGAACGCTACCCTAATATATAAAACGGCAGCGAAACTCACCTGAAAATGATGCAAGCACACATGAAGAACATTTTGAAATGAGAAAGGTGCACCAATATGCTGTCATTAACCCATTACTGCCCAAAATCTACATTTTATCACGAAAAAAATTACCCGGAACGGGCCGGAACGCTACCCTAAAATATAAAATGGCAGCGAAACTCACCTGAAAATGATGCAAACACACATGAAGAACATTTTGAAATGAGAAAGGTGCACAATATGCTGACATTAACCCATTACTGCCCAAAATCTACATTTTATCACGAAAAAGTACCCGCAACGGGCCGGAACGCTACCCTAATATATAAAACGGCAGCGAAACTCACCTGAAAATGATGCAAGCACACATGAAGAACATTTTGAAATGAGAAAGGTGCACCAATATGCTGTCATTAACCCATTACTACCCGAAATCTACATTTTATCACGAAAAAGTACCCGGAACGGGCCGGAACGCTACCCTAATATATAAAACGGCAGCGAAACTCACCTGAAAATGATGCAAGCACACATGAAGAACATTTGGAAATGAGAAAGGTGCACCAATATGCTGTCATTAACACATTACTGCCCAAAATCTACATTTTATCACGAAAAAAAGTACCCGGAACGGGCCGGAACGCTACCCTAAAATATAAAATGGCAGCGAAACTCACCTGAAAATGATGCAAACACACATGAAGAACATTTTGAAATGAGAAAGGTGCACCAATATGCTTTCATTAACCCATTACTGCCCAAAATCTACATTTTATCACGAAAAAGTACCCGGAACGGGACGGAACGCTACCCTAATATATAAAACGGCAGCAAAACTCACCTGAAAAGGATGCAAGCACACATGAAGAACATTTTGAAATGAGAAAGGTGCACCAATATGCTGTCATTAACCCAATACTGCCCAAAATCTACATTTTATCACGAAAAAGTACCCGCAACGGGCCGGAACGCTGCCCTAAAATATAAAATGGCAGCAAAACTCACCTGAAAATGATGCAAACACACATGAAGAACATTTTGAAATGAGAAAGGTGCATCAATATGCTGTCATTAACCCATTACTGCCCAAAATCAACATTTTATCACGAAAAAGTACCCGGAACGGGCCGGAACGCTACCCTAAAATCTAAAACGGCAGCGAAACTCACCTGAAAATGATGCAAGTACACATGAAGTACATTTTGAAATGAGAAAGGTGCACCAATATGCTGTCATTAACCCATTACTGCCCAAAACCTACATTTTATCACGAAAAAGTACCCGGAACGGGTCGGAACGCTACCCTAATATATAAAACGGCAGCGAAACTCACCTGAAAAGGATGCAAGCACACATGAAGAACATTTTGAAATGAGAAAGGTGGACGAATATGCTGTCATTAACCCATTACTGCCCAAAATCTACATTTTATCACGAAAAAAAGTACCCGGAATGGGCCGGAACGCTACCCTAAAATATAAAATGGCAGCGCAACTCACCTGAAAATGATGCAAACACACATGAAGAACATTTTGAAATGAGAAAGGTGCACCAATATGCTGTCATTAACCCATTACTGCCCAAAATCTACATTTTATCACGAAAAAGTACCCGGAACGGGCCGGAACGCTACCCTAATATATAAAACGGCAGCGAAACTCACCTGAAAAGGATGCAAGCACACATGAAGAACATTTTGAAATGAGAAAGGTGCACCAATATGCTGTAATTAACCCAATACTGCCCAAAATCTACATTTTATCACGAAAAAAAGTACACGGAACGGGCCGGAACGCTACCCTAAAATATAAAATGGCAGCGAAACTCACCTGAAAATGATGCAAACACACATGAAGAACAGTTTGAAATGAGAAAGGTGCACCAATATGCTGTCATTAACCCATTACTGCCCAAAATCTACATTTTATCACGAAAAAGTACCCGGAACGGGCCGGAACGCTACCCTAATATATAAAAAGGCAGCGAAACTCACCTGAAAATGATGCAAGCACACATGAAGAACATTTTGAAATGAGAATGGTGCACCAATATGCTGTCATTAACCCATTACTGCCTAAAATCTACATTTTATCACGAAAAAGTACCCGGAACGGGCCGGAACGCTACCCTAAAATATAAAATGGCAGCGGAACTCACCTGAAAATGATGCAAACACACATGAAGAACATTTTGAAATGAGAAAGGTGCACCAATATGCTGTCATTAACCCAATACTGCCCAAAATCTACATTTTATCACGAAAAAGTACCCGGAACGGGCCAGAACGCTACCCTAATATATAAAACGGCAGCGAAACTCACCTGAAAAGGATGCAAGCACACATGAAGAACATTTTGAAATGAGAAAGGTGCACCAATATGCTGTCATTAACCCAATACTGCCCAAAATCTACATTTTATCACGAAAAAGTACCCGCAACGGGCCGGAACGCTGCCCTAAAATATAAAATGGCAGCGAAACTCACCTGAAAATGATGCAAACACACATGAAGAACATTTTGAAATGAGAAAGGTGCACCAATATGCTGTCATTAACCCATTACTGCCCAAAATCTACATTTTATCACGAAAAAGTACCCGGAACGGGCCGGAACGCTACCCTAAAATATAAAATGGCAGCGAAACTCACCTGAAAATGATGCAAACACACATGGAGAAAATTTTGAAATGAGAAAGGTGCACCAATATGCTGTCATTAACCCATTTCTGCCCAAAACCTACATTTTATCACGAAAAAGTACCCGGAACGGGTCGGAACGCTACCCTAATATATAAAACGGCAGCGAAACTCACCTGAAAAGGATGCAAGCACACATGAAGAACATTTTGAAATGAGAAAGGTGGACGAATATGCTGTCATTAACCCATTACTGCCCAAAATCTACATTTTATCACGAAAAAGTACCCGGAACGGGCCGGAACGCTACCCTAAAATATAAAATGGCAGCGAAACTCACCTGAAAATGATGCAAACACACATGAAGAACATTTTGAAATGAGAAAGGTGCACCAATATGCTGTCATTAACCCATTACTGCCCAAAATCTACATTTTATCACGAAAAAGTACCCGCAACGGGCCGGAACGCTACCCTAATATATAAAACGGCAGCGAAACTCACCTGAAAATGATGCAAGCACACATGAAGAACATTTTGAAATGAGAAAGGTGCACCAATATGCTGTCATTAACCCATTACTGCCCAAAATCTACATTTTATCACGAAAAGTACCCGGAACGGGCCGGAACGCTACCCTTATATATAAAACGGCAGCGAAACTCACCTGAAAATGATGCAAGCACACATGAAGAACATTTTGAAATGAGAAAGGTGGACCAATATGCTGTCATTAACCCATTACTGCCCAAAATCTACATTTTATCACGAAAAAGTACCCGGAACGGGCCGGAACGCTAACCTAAAATATAAAGTGGCAGCGAAACTCACCTCAAAATGATGCAAACACACATGAAGAACATTTTGAAATGAGAAAGGTGCACCAATATGCTGACATTAACCCATTACTGCCCAAAATCTACATTTTATCACGAAAAAGTACACGGAACGGGCCTGAACGTTACCCTAATATATAAAACGGCAGCGAAACTCACCTGAAAATGATGCAAGCACACATGAAGAACATTTGGAAATGAGAAAGGTGCACCAATATGCTGTCATTAACCCATTACTGCCCAAAATCTACATTTTATCACGAACAAAAGTACCCGGAACGGGCCGGAACGCTACCCTAAAATATAAAATGGCAGCGAAACTCACCTGAAAATGATGCAAACACACATGAAGAACATTTTGAAATGAGAAAGGTTCACCAATATGCTGTCATTAACCCATTACTGCCCAAAATCTACATTTTATCACGAAAAAGTACCCAGAACGGGCCGGAACGCTACCCTAATATATAAAATGGCAGCGAAACTCACCTGAAAATGATGCAAGCACACATGAAGAACATTTTGAAATGAGAAAGGTGCACCAATATGCTGTCATTAACCCATTACTGCCCAAAATCTACATTTTATCACGAAAAAGTACCCGGAACGGGCCGGAACGCTACCCTAATATATAAAACGGCAGCGAAACTCACCTGAAAATGATGCAAGCACACATGAAGAACATTTGGAAATGAGAAAGGTGCACCAATATGCTGTCATTAACACATTACTGCCCAAAATCTACATTTTATCACGAAAAAAAGTACCCGGAACGGGCCGAACGCTACCCTAAAATATAAAATGGCAGCGAAACTCACCTGAAAATGATGCAAACACACATGAAGAACATTTTGAAATGAGAAAGGTGCACCAATATGCTGTCATTAACCCATTACTGCCCAAAATCTACATTTTATCACGAAAAAGTACCCGCAACGGGCCGGAACGCTACCCTAATATATAAAACGGCAGCGAAACTCACCTGAAAATGATGCAAGCACACATGAAGAACATTTTGAAATGAGAAAGGTGCACCAATATGCTGTCATTAACCCATTACTGCCCAAAATCTACATTTTATCACGAAAAAAATTACCCGGAACGGGCCGGAACGCTACCCTAAAATATAAAATGGCAGCGAAACTCACCTGAAAATGATGCAAACACACATGAAGAACATTTTGAATTGAGAAAGGTGCACAATATGCTGACATTAACCCATTACTGCCCAAAATCTACATTTTATCACGAAAAAGTACCCGCAACGGGCCGGAACGCTACCCTAATATATAAAACGGCAGCGAAACTCACCTGAAAATGATGCAAGCACACATGAAGAACATTTTGAAATGAGAAAGGTGCACCAATATGCTGTCATTAACCCATTACTGCCCGAAATCTACATTTTATCACGAAAAAGTACCCGGAACGGGCCGGAACGCTACCCTAATATATAAAACGGCAGCGAAACTCACCTGAAAATGATGCAAGCACACATGAAGAATATTTTGAAATGAGAAAGGTGCACCAATATGCTGTCATTAACCCATTACTGCCCAAAATCTACATTTTATCACGAAAAAGTACCCGGAACGGGCCGGAACGCTACCCTAATATATAAAACGGCAGCGAAACTCACCTTAAAATGATGCAAGCACACATGAAGAACATTTGGAAATGAGAAAGGTGCACCAATATGCTGTCATTAACACATTACTGCCCAAAATCTACATTTTATCACGAAAAAAAGTACCCGGAACGGGCCGGAACGCTACCCTAAAATATAAAATGGCAGCGAAACTCACCTGAAAATGATGCAAACACACATGAAGAACATTTTGAAATGAGAAAGGTGCACCAATATGCTGTCATTAACCCATTACTGCCCAAAATCTACATTTCATCACGAAAAAGTACCCGGAACGGGCCGGAACGCTACCCTAATATATAAAACGGCAGCAAAACTCACCTGAAAAGGATGCAAGCACACATGAAGAACATTTTGAAATGAGAAAGGTGCACCAATATGCTGTCATTAACCCAATACTGCCCAAAATCTACATTTTATCACGAAAAAGTACCCGCAACGGGCCGGAACGCTACCCTAAAATATAAAATGGCAGCGAAACTCACCTGAAAATGATGCAAACACACATGAAGAACATTTTGAAATGAGAAAGGTGCACCAATATGCTGTCATTAACCCATTACTGCCCAAAACCTACATTTTATCACAAAAAAGTACCCGGAACGGGTCGGAACGCTACCCTAATATATAAAACGGCAGCGAAACTCACCTGAAAAGGATGCAAGCACACATGAAGAACATTTTGAAATGAGAAAGGTGGACGAATATGCTGTCATTAACCCATTACTGCCCAAAATCTACATTTTATCACGAAAAAGTACCCGAAACGGGCCGGAACGCTACCCTAAAATATAAAATGGCAGCGAAACTCACCTGAAAATGATGCAAACACACATGAAGAACATTTTGAAATGAGAAAGGTGCACCAATATGCTGTCATTAACCCATTACTGCCCAAAATCTACATTTTATCACGAAAAAGTACCCGCAACGGGCCGGAACGCTACCCTAATATATAAAACGGCAGCAAAACTCACCTGAAAATGATGCAAGCACACATGAAGAACATTTTGAAATGAGAAAGGTGCACCAATATGCTGTCATTAACCCATTACTGCCCAAAATCTACATTTTATCACGAAAAAGTACCCGGAACGGGCCGGAACGCTACCCTAATATATAAAATGGCAGCGAAACTCACCTGAAAAGGATGCAAGCACACATGAAGAACATTTTGAAATGAGAAAGGTGCACCAATATGCTGTCATTAACCCAATACTGCCCAAAATCTACATTTTATCACGAAAAAGTACCCGCAACGGGCCGGAACGCTGCCCTAAAATATAAAATGGCAGCGAAACTCACCTGAAAATGATGCAAACACACATGAAGAACATTTTGAAATGAGAAAGGTGCACCAATATGCTGTCATTAACTCATTACTGCCCAAAATCTACATTTTATCACGAAAAAGTACCCGGAACGGGCCGGAACGCTACCCTAAAATATAAAATGGCAGCGAAACTCACCTGAAAATGATGCAAACACACATGGAGAAAATTTTGAAATGAGAAAGGTGCACCAATATGCTGTCATTAACCCATTTCTGCCCAAAACCTACATTTTATCACGAAAAAGTACCCGGAACGGGCCGGAACGCTAACCTAAAATATAAAGTGGCAGCGAAACTCACCTCAAAATGATGCAAACACACATGAAGAACATTTTGAAATGAGAAAGGTGCACCAATATGCTGACATTAACCCATTACTGCCCAAAATCTACATTTTATCACGAAAAAGTACACGGAACGGGCCTGAACGTTACCCTAATATATAAAACGGCAGCGAAACTCACCTGAAAATGATGCAAGCACACATGAAGAACATTTTGAAATGAGAATGGTGCACCAATATGCTGTCATTAACACATTACTGCCCAAAATCTACATTTTATCACGAAAAAAAGTACCCGGAACGGGCCGAACGCTACCCTAAAATATAAAATGGCAGCGAAACTCACCTGAAAATGATGCAAACACACATGAAGAACATTTTGAAATGAGAAAGGTGCACCAATATGCTGTCATTAACCCATTACTGCCCAAAATCTACATTTTATCACGAAAAAGTACCCGCAACGGGCCGGAACGCTACCCTAATATATAAAACGGCAGCGAAACTCACCTGAAAATGATGCAAGCACACATGAAGAACATTTTGAAATGAGAAAGGTGCACCAATATGCTGTCATTAACCCATTACTGCCCAAAATCTACATTTTATCACGAAAAAAATTACCCGGAACGGGCCGGAACGCTACCCTAAAATATAAAATGGCAGCGAAACTCACCTGAAAATGATGCAAACACACATGAAGAACATTTTGAAATGAGAAAGGTGCACAATATGCTGACATTAACCCATTACTGCCCAAAATCTACATTTTATCACGAAAAAGTACCCGCAACGGGCCGGAACGCTACCCTAATATATAAAACGGCAGCGAAACTCACCTGAAAATGATGCAAGCACACATGAAGAACATTTTGAAATGAGAAAGGTGCACCAATATGCTGTCATTAACCCATTACTACCCGAAATCTACATTTTATCACGAAAAAGTACCCGGAACGGGCCGGAACGCTACCCTAATATATAAAACGGCAGCGAAACTCACCTGAAAATGATGCAAGCACACATGAAGAACATTTGGAAATGAGAAAGGTGCACCAATATGCTGTCATTAACACATTACTGCCCAAAATCTACATTTTATCACGAAAAAAAGTACCCGGAACGGGCCGGAACGCTACCCTAAAATATAAAATGGCAGCGAAACTCACCTGAAAATGATGCAAACACACATGAAGAACATTTTGAAATGAGAAAGGTGCACCAATATGCTTTCATTAACCCATTACTGCCCAAAATCTACATTTTATCACGAAAAAGTACCCGGAACGGGACGGAACGCTACCCTAATATATAAAACGGCAGCAAAACTCACCTGAAAAGGATGCAAGCACACATGAAGAACATTTTGAAATGAGAAAGGTGCACCAATATGCTGTCATTAACCCAATACTGCCCAAAATCTACATTTTATCACGAAAAAGTACCCGCAACGGGCCGGAACGCTGCCCTAAAATATAAAATGGCAGCAAAACTCACCTGAAAATGATGCAAACACACATGAAGAACATTTTGAAATGAGAAAGGTGCATCAATATGCTGTCATTAACCCATTACTGCCCAAAATCAACATTTTATCACGAAAAAGTACCCGGAACGGGCCGGAACGCTACCCTAAAATCTAAAACGGCAGCGAAACTCACCTGAAAATGATGCAAGTACACATGAAGTACATTTTGAAATGAGAAAGGTGCACCAATATGCTGTCATTAACCCATTACTGCCCAAAACCTACATTTTATCACGAAAAAGTACCCGGAACGGGTCGGAACGCTACCCTAATATATAAAACGGCAGCGAAACTCACCTGAAAAGGATGCAAGCACACATGAAGAACATTTTGAAATGAGAAAGGTGGACGAATATGCTGTCATTAACCCATTACTGCCCAAAATCTACATTTTATCACGAAAAAAAGTACCCGGAATGGGCCGGAACGCTACCCTAAAATATAAAATGGCAGCGCAACTCACCTGAAAATGATGCAAACACACATGAAGAACATTTTGAAATGAGAAAGGTGCACCAATATGCTGTCATTAACCCATTACTGCCCAAAATCTACATTTTATCACGAAAAAGTACCCGGAACGGGCCGGAACGCTACCCTAATATATAAAACGGCAGCGAAACTCACCTGAAAAGGATGCAAGCACACATGAAGAACATTTTGAAATGAGAAAGGTGCACCAATATGCTGTAATTAACCCAATACTGCCCAAAATCTACATTTTATCACGAAAAAAAGTACACGGAACGGGCCGGAACGCTACCCTAAAATATAAAATGGCAGCGAAACTCACCTGAAAATGATGCAAACACACATGAAGAACAGTTTGAAATGAGAAAGGTGCACCAATATGCTGTCATTAACCCATTACTGCCCAAAATCTACATTTTATCACGAAAAAGTACCCGGAACGGGCCGGAACGCTACCCTAATATATAAAAAGGCAGCGAAACTCACCTGAAAATGATGCAAGCACACATGAAGAACATTTTGAAATGAGAATGGTGCACCAATATGCTGTCATTAACCCATTACTGCCTAAAATCTACATTTTATCACGAAAAAGTACCCGGAACGGGCCGGAACGCTACCCTAAAATATAAAATGGCAGCGGAACTCACCTGAAAATGATGCAAACACACATGAAGAACATTTTGAAATGAGAAAGGTGCACCAATATGCTGTCATTAACCCAATACTGCCCAAAATCTACATTTTATCACGAAAAAGTACCCGGAACGGGCCAGAACGCTACCCTAATATATAAAACGGCAGCGAAACTCACCTGAAAAGGATGCAAGCACACATGAAGAACATTTTGAAATGAGAAAGGTGCACCAATATGCTGTCATTAACCCAATACTGCCCAAAATCTACATTTTATCACGAAAAAGTACCCGCAACGGGCCGGAACGCTGCCCTAAAATATAAAATGGCAGCGAAACTCACCTGAAAATGATGCAAACACACATGAAGAACATTTTGAAATGAGAAAGGTGCACCAATATGCTGTCATTAACCCATTACTGCCCAAAATCTACATTTTATCACGAAAAAGTACCCGGAACGGGCCGGAACGCTACCCTAAAATATAAAATGGCAGCGAAACTCACCTGAAAATGATGCAAACACACATGGAGAAAATTTTGAAATGAGAAAGGTGCACCAATATGCTGTCATTAACCCATTTCTGCCCAAAACCTACATTTTATCACGAAAAAGTACCCGGAACGGGTCGGAACGCTACCCTAATATATAAAACGGCAGCGAAACTCACCTGAAAAGGATGCAAGCACACATGAAGAACATTTTGAAATGAGAAAGGTGGACGAATATGCTGTCATTAACCCATTACTGCCCAAAATCTACATTTTATCACGAAAAAGTACCCGGAACGGGCCGGAACGCTACCCTAAAATATAAAATGGCAGCGAAACTCACCTGAAAATGATGCAAACACACATGAAGAACATTTTGAAATGAGAAAGGTGCACCAATATGCTGTCATTAACCCATTACTGCCCAAAATCTACATTTTATCACGAAAAAGTACCCGCAACGGGCCGGAACGCTACCCTAATATATAAAACGGCAGCGAAACTCACCTGAAAATGATGCAAGCACACATGAAGAACATTTTGAAATGAGAAAGGTGCACCAATATGCTGTCATTAACCCATTACTGCCCAAAATCTACATTTTATCACGAAAAGTACCCGGAACGGGCCGGAACGCTACCCTTATATATAAAACGGCAGCGAAACTCACCTGAAAATGATGCAAGCACACATGAAGAACATTTTGAAATGAGAAAGGTGGACCAATATGCTGTCATTAACCCATTACTGCCCAAAATCTACATTTTATCACGAAAAAGTACCCGGAACGGGCCGGAACGCTAACCTAAAATATAAAGTGGCAGCGAAACTCACCTCAAAATGATGCAAACACACATGAAGAACATTTTGAAATGAGAAAGGTGCACCAATATGCTGACATTAACCCATTACTGCCCAAAATCTACATTTTATCACGAAAAAGTACACGGAACGGGCCTGAACGTTACCCTAATATATAAAACGGCAGCGAAACTCACCTGAAAATGATGCAAGCACACATGAAGAACATTTGGAAATGAGAAAGGTGCACCAATATGCTGTCATTAACCCATTACTGCCCAAAATCTACATTTTATCACGAACAAAAGTACCCGGAACGGGCCGGAACGCTACCCTAAAATATAAAATGGCAGCGAAACTCACCTGAAAATGATGCAAACACACATGAAGAACATTTTGAAATGAGAAAGGTTCACCAATATGCTGTCATTAACCCATTACTGCCCAAAATCTACATTTTATCACGAAAAAGTACCCAGAACGGGCCGGAACGCTACCCTAATATATAAAATGGCAGCGAAACTCACCTGAAAATGATGCAAGCACACATGAAGAACATTTTGAAATGAGAAAGGTGCACCAATATGCTGTCATTAACCCATTACTGCCCAAAATCTACATTTTATCACGAAAAAGTACCCGGAACGGGCCGGAACGCTACCCTAATATATAAAACGGCAGCGAAACTCACCTGAAAATGATGCAAGCACACATGAAGAACATTTGGAAATGAGAAAGGTGCACCAATATGCTGTCATTAACACATTACTGCCCAAAATCTACATTTTATCACGAAAAAAAGTACCCGGAACGGGCCGAACGCTACCCTAAAATATAAAATGGCAGCGAAACTCACCTGAAAATGATGCAAACACACATGAAGAACATTTTGAAATGAGAAAGGTGCACCAATATGCTGTCATTAACCCATTACTGCCCAAAATCTACATTTTATCACGAAAAAGTACCCGCAACGGGCCGGAACGCTACCCTAATATATAAAACGGCAGCGAAACTCACCTGAAAATGATGCAAGCACACATGAAGAACATTTTGAAATGAGAAAGGTGCACCAATATGCTGTCATTAACCCATTACTGCCCAAAATCTACATTTTATCACGAAAAAAATTACCCGGAACGGGCCGGAACGCTACCCTAAAATATAAAATGGCAGCGAAACTCACCTGAAAATGATGCAAACACACATGAAGAACATTTTGAATTGAGAAAGGTGCACAATATGCTGACATTAACCCATTACTGCCCAAAATCTACATTTTATCACGAAAAAGTACCCGCAACGGGCCGGAACGCTACCCTAATATATAAAACGGCAGCGAAACTCACCTGAAAATGATGCAAGCACACATGAAGAACATTTTGAAATGAGAAAGGTGCACCAATATGCTGTCATTAACCCATTACTGCCCGAAATCTACATTTTATCACGAAAAAGTACCCGGAACGGGCCGGAACGCTACCCTAATATATAAAACGGCAGCGAAACTCACCTGAAAATGATGCAAGCACACATGAAGAATATTTTGAAATGAGAAAGGTGCACCAATATGCTGTCATTAACCCATTACTGCCCAAAATCTACATTTTATCACGAAAAAGTACCCGGAACGGGCCGGAACGCTACCCTAATATATAAAACGGCAGCGAAACTCACCTTAAAATGATGCAAGCACACATGAAGAACATTTGGAAATGAGAAAGGTGCACCAATATGCTGTCATTAACACATTACTGCCCAAAATCTACATTTTATCACGAAAAAAAGTACCCGGAACGGGCCGGAACGCTACCCTAAAATATAAAATGGCAGCGAAACTCACCTGAAAATGATGCAAACACACATGAAGAACATTTTGAAATGAGAAAGGTGCACCAATATGCTGTCATTAACCCATTACTGCCCAAAATCTACATTTCATCACGAAAAAGTACCCGGAACGGGCCGGAACGCTACCCTAATATATAAAACGGCAGCAAAACTCACCTGAAAAGGATGCAAGCACACATGAAGAACATTTTGAAATGAGAAAGGTGCACCAATATGCTGTCATTAACCCAATACTGCCCAAAATCTACATTTTATCACGAAAAAGTACCCGCAACGGGCCGGAACGCTGCCCTAAAATATAAAATGGCAGCGAAACTCACCTGAAAATGATGCAAACACACATGAAGAACATTTTGAAATGAGAAAGGTGCATCAATATGCTGTCATTAACCCATTACTGCCCAAAATCTACATTTTATCACGAAAAAGTACCCGCAACGGGCCGGAACGCTACCCTAAAATATAAAACGGCAGCGAAACTCACCTGAAAATGATGCAAGCACACATGAAGAACATTTTGAAATGAGAAAGGTGCACCAATATGCTGTCATTAACCCATTACTGCCCAAAACCTACATTTTATCACGAAAAAGTACCCGGAACGGGTCGGAACGCTACCCTAATATATAAAACGGCAGCGAAACTCACCTGAAAAGGATGCAAGCACACATGAAGAACATTTTGAAATGAGAAAGGTGGACGAATATGCTGTCATTAACCCATTACTGCCCAAAATCTACATTTTATCACGAAAAAAAGTACCCGGAATGGGCCGGAACGCTACCCTAAAATATAAAATGGCAGCGCAACTCACCTGAAAATGATGCAAACACACATGAAGAACATTTTGAAATGAGAAAGGTGCACCAATATGCTGTCATTAACCCATTACTGCCCAAAATCTACATTTTATCACGAAAAAGTACCCGGAACGGGCCGGAACGCTACCCTAATATATAAAACGGCAGCGAAACTCACCTGAAAAGGATGCAAGCACACATGAAGAACATTTTGAAATGAGAAAGGTGCACCAATATGCTGTCATTAACCCAATACTGCCCAAAATCTACATTTTATCACGAAAAAAAGTACACGGAACGGGCCGGAACGCTACCCTAAAATATAAAATGGCAGCGAAACTCACCTGAAAATGATGCAAACACACATGAAGAACAGTTTGAAATGAGAAAGGTGCACCAATATGCTTTCATTAACCCATTACTGCCCAAAATCTACATTTTATCACGAAAAAGTACCCGCAACGGGCCGGAACGCTACCCTAATATATAAAACGGCAGCGAAACTCACCTGAAAATGATGCAAGCACACATGAAGAACATTTTGAAATGAGAAAGGTGCACCAATATGCTGTCCTTAACCCATTACTGCCCAAAATCTACATTTTATCACGAAAAAGTACCCGGAACGGGCCGGAACGCTACCCTAATATATAAAAAGGCAGCGAAACTCACCTGAAAATGATGCAAGCACACATGAAGAACATTTTGAAATGAGAATGGTGCACCAATATGCTGTCATTAACCCATTACTGCCTAAAATCTACATTTTATCACGAAAAAGTACCCGGAACGGGCCGGAACGCTACCCTAATATATAAAACGGCAGCGAAACTCACCTGAAAATGATGCAAGCACACATGAAGAACATTTGGAAATGAGAAAGGTGCACCAATATGCTGTCATTAACACATTACTGCCCAAAATCTACATTTTATCACGAAAAAAAGTACCCGGAACGGGCCGGAACGCTACCCTAAAATATAAAATGGCAGCGAAACTCACCTGAAAATGATGCAAACACACATGAAGAACATTTTGAAATGAGAAAGGTGCACCAATATGCTGTCATTAACCCAATACTGCCCAAAATCTACATTTTATCACGAAAAAGTACCCGCAACGGGCCGGAACGCTGCCCTAAAATATAAAATGGCAGCGAAACTCACCTGAAAATGATGCAAACACACATGAAGAACATTTTGAAATGAGAAAGGTGCACCAATATGCTGTCATTAACCCATTACTGCCTAAAATCTACATTTTATCACGAAAAAGTACCCGGAACGGGTCGGAACGCTACCCTAATATATAAAACGGCACGAAACTCACCTGAAAAGGATGCAAGCACACATGAAGAACATTTTGAAATGAGAAAGGTGGACGAATATGCTGTCATTAACCCATTACTGCCCAAAATCTACATTTTATCACGAAAAAAAGTACCCGGAACGGGCCGTAACGCTACCCTAAAATATAAAATGGCAGCGCAATTCACCTGAAAATGATGCAAACACACATGAAGAACATTTTGAAATGAGAAAGGTGCACCAATATGCTGTCATTAACCCATTACTGCCCAAAACCTACATTTTATCACGAAAAAGTACCCGGAACGGGTCGGAACGCTACCCTAATATATAAAACGGCAGCGAAACTCACCTGAAAAGGATGCAAGCACACATGAAGAACATTTTGAAATGAGAAAGGTGGACGAATATGCTGTCATTAACCCATTACTGCCCAAAATCTACATTTTATCACGAAAAAAAGTACCCGGAATGGGCCGGAACGCTACCCTAAAATATAAAATGGCAGCGCAACTCACCTGAAAATGATGCAAACACACATGAAGAACATTTTGAAATGAGAAAGGTGCACCAATATGCTGTCATTAACCCATTACTGCCCAAAATCTACATTTTATCACGAAAAAGTACCCGGAACGGGCCGGAACGCTACCCTAATATATAAAACGGCAGCGAAACTCACCTGAAAAGGATGCAAGCACACATGAAGAACATTTTGAAATGAGAAAGGTGCACCAATATGCTGTCATTAACCCAATACTGCCCAAAATCTACATTTTATCACGAAAAAAAGTACACGGAACGGGCCGGAACGCTACCCTAAAATATAAAATGGCAGCGAAACTCACCTGAAAATGATGCAAACACACATGAAGAACAGTTTGAAATGAGAAAGGTGCACCAATATGCTTTCATTAACCCATTACTGCCCAAAATCTACATTTTATCACGAAAAAGTACCCGCAACGGGCCGGAACGCTACCCTAATATATAAAACGGCAGTGAAACTCACCTGAAAATGATGCAAGCACACATGAAGAACATTTTGAAATGAGAAAGGTGCACCAATATGCTGTCATTAACCCATTACTGCCCAAAATCTACATTTTATCACGAAAAAGTACCCGGAACGGGCCGGAACGCTACCCTAATATATAAAAAGGCAGCGAAACTCACCTGAAAATGATGCAAGCACACATGAAGAACATTTGGAAATGAGAAAGGTGCACCAATATGCTGTCATTAACACATTACTGCCCAAAATCTACATTTTATCACGAAAAAAAGTACCCGGAACGGGCCGGAACGCTACCCTAAAATATAAAATGGCAGCGAAACTCACCTGAAAATGATGCAAACACACATGAAGAACATTTTGAAATGAGAAAGGTGCACCAATATGCTGTCATTAACCCAATACTGCCCAAAATCTACATTTTATCACGAAAAAGTACACGCAACGGGCCGGAACGCTGCCCTAAAATATAAAATGGCAGCGAAACTCACCTGAAAATGATGCAAACACACATGAAGAACATTTTGAAATGAGAAAGGTGCACCAATATGCTGTCATTAACCCATTACTGCCCAAAACCTACATTTTATCACGAAAAAGTACCCGGAACGGGTCGGAACGCTACCCTAATATATAAAACGGCAGCGAAACTCACCTGAAAAGGATGCAAGCACACATGAAGAACATTTTGAAATGAGAAAGGTGGACGAATATGCTGTCATTAACCCATTACTGCCCAAAATCTACATTTTATCACGAAAAAAAGTACCCGGAACGGGCCGTAACGCTACCCTAAAATATAAAATGGCAGCGCAATTCACCTGAAAATGATGCAAACACACATGAAGAACATTTTGAAATGAGAAAGGTGCACCAATATGCTGTCATTAACCCATTACTGCCCAAAATCTACATTTTATCACGAAAAAGTACCCGGAACGGGCTAGAACGCTACCCTAATATATAAAACGGCAGCGAAACTCACCTGAAAAGGATGCAAGCACACATGAAGGACATTTTGAAATGAGAAAGGTGCACCAATATGCTGTCATTAACCCAATACTGCCCAAAATCTACATTTTATCACGAAAAAGTACCCGCAACGGGCCGGAACGCTGCCCTAAAATATAAAATGGCAGCGAAACTCACCTGAAAATGATGCAAACACACATGAAGAACATTTTGAAATGAGAAAGGTGCACCAATATGCTGTCATTAACCCATTACTGCCCAAAATCTACATTTTATCACGAAAAAGTACCCGGAACGGGCCGGAACGCTACCCTAAAATATAAAATGGCAGCGAAACTCACCTGAAAATGATGCAAACACACATGGAGAACATTTTGAAATGAGAAAGGTGCACCAATATGCTGTCATTAACCCATTACTGCCCAAAACCTACATTTTATCACGAAAAAGTACCCAGAACGGGTCGGAACGCTACCCTAATATATAAAACGGCAGCGAAACTCACCTGAAAAGGATGCAAGCACACATGAAGAACATTTTGAAATGAGAAAGGTGGACGAATATGCTGTCATTAACCCATTACTGCCCAAAATCTACATTTTATCACGAAAAAGTACCCGGAACGGGCCGGAACGCTACCCTAAAATATAAAATGGCAGCGAAACTCACCTAAAAATGATGCAAACACACATGAAGAACATTTTGAAATGAGAAAGGTGCACCAATATGCTGTCATTAACCCATTACTGCCCAAAATCTACATTTTATCACGAAAAAGTACCCGCAACGGGCCGGAACGCTACCCTAATATATAAAACGGCAGCGAAACTCACCTGAAAATGATGCAAGCACACATGAAGAACATTTTGAAATGAGAAAGGTGCACCAATATGCTGTCATTAACCCATTACTGCCCAAAATCTACATTTTATCACGAAAAAGTACCCGGAACGGGCCGGAACGCTACCCTAATATATAAAACGGCAGCGAAACTCACCTGAAAATGATGCAAGCACACATGAAGAACATTTTGAAATGAGAAAGGTGGACCAATATGCTGTCATTAACCCATTACTGCCCAAAATCTACATTTCATCACGAAAAAGTACCCGCAACGGGCCAGAACGCTACCCTAAAATATAAAGTGGCAGCGAAACTCACCTGAAAATGATGCAAACACACATGAAGAACATTTTGAAATGAGAAAGGTGCACCAATATGCTGACATTAACCCATTACTGCCCAAAATATACATTTTATCACGAAAAAGTACACGGAACGGGCCGGAACGCTACCCTAAAATATAAAGTGGCAGCGAAACTCACCTGAAAATGATGCAAACACACATGAAGAACATTTTGAAATGAGAAAGGTGCACCAATATGCTGTCATTAACCCATTACTGCCCAAAATCTACATTTTATCACGAAAAAGTACCCGGAACGGGCCGGAACGCTACCCTAATATATAAAACGGCAGCGAATCTCACCTGGAAAGGATGCAAGCACACATGAAGAACATTTTGAAATGAGAAAGGTGCACCAATATGCTGTCATTAACCCAATACTGCCCAAAATCTACATTTTATCACGAAAAAGTACCCGCAACGGGCCGGAACGCTGCCCTAAAATATAAAATGGCAGCGAAACTCACCTGAAAATGATGCAAACACACATGAAGAACATTTTGAAATGAGAAAGGTGCACCAATATGCTGTCATTAACCCATTACTGCCCAAAATCTACATTTTATCACGAAAAAGTACCCGGATCGGGCCGGAACGCTACCCTAAAATATAAAATGGCAGCGAAACTCACCTGAAAATTTTGCAAACACACATGGAGAACATTTTGAAATGAGAAAGGTGCACCAATATGCTGTCATTAACCCATTACTGCCCAAAACCTACATTTTATCACGAAAAAGTACCCGGAACGGGTCGGAACGCTACCCTAATATATAAAACGGCAGCGAAACTCACCTGAAAAGGATGCAAGCACACATGAAGAACATTTTGAAATGAGAAAGGTGGACGAATATGCTGTCATTAACCCATTACTGCCCAAAATCTACATTTTATCACGAAAAAGTACCCGGAACGGGCCGGAACGCTACCCTAAAATATAAAATGGCAGCGAAACTCACCTGAAAATGATGCAAACACACATGAAGAACATTTTGAAATGAGAAAGGTGCACCAATATGCTGTCATTAACCCATTACTGCCCAAAATCTACATTTTATCACGAAAAAGTACCCGCAACGGGCCGGAACGCTACCCTAATATATAAAACGGCAGCGAAACTCACCTGAAAATGATGCAAGCACACATGAAGAACATTTTGAAATGAGAAAGGTGCACCAATATGCTGTCATTAACCCATTACTGCCCAAAATCTACATTTTATCACGAAAAAGTACCCGGAACGGGCCGGAACGCTACCCTAATATATAAAACGGCAGCGAAACTCACCTGAAAATGATGCAAGCACACATGAAGAACATTTTGAAATGAGAAAGGTGGACCAATATGCTGTCATTAACCCATTACTGCCCAAAATCTACATTTCATCACGAAAAAGTACCCGGAACGGGCCGGAACGCTAACCTAAAATATAAAGTGGCAGCGAAACTCACCTGAAAATGATGCAAACACACATGAAGAACATTTTGAAATGAGAAAGGTGCACCAATATGCTGACATTAACCCATTACTGCCCAAAATCTACATTTTATCACGAAAAAGTACCCGCAACGGGCCGGAACGCTACCCTAATATATAAAACGGCAGCGAAACTCACCTGAAAATGATGCAAACACACATGAAGAACATTTTGAAATGAGAAAGGTGCACCAATATGCTGTCATTAACCCATTACTGCCCAAAATCTACATTTTATCACGAAAAAGTACCCGGAACGGGCCGGAACGCTACCCTAAAATATAAAATAGCAGCGAAACTCACCTGAAAATGATGCATACACACATGGAGAACATTTTGAAATGAGAAAGGTGCACCAATATGCTGTCATTAACCCATTACTGCCCAAAACCTACATTTTATCACGAAAAAGTACCCGGAACGGGTCTAACGCTACCCTAATATATAAAACGGCAGCGAAACTCACCTGAAAAGGATGCAAGCACACATGAAGAACATTTTGAAATGAGAAAGGTGGACGAATATGCTGTCATTAACCCATTACTGCCCAAAATCTACATTTTATCACGAAAAAGTACCCGTAACGGGCCGGAACGCTACCCTAAAATATAAAATGGCAGCGAAACTCACCTGAAAATGATGCAAACACACATGAAGAACATTTTGAAATGAGAAAGGTGCACCAATATGCTGTCATTAACCCATTACTGCCCAAAATCTACATTTTATCACGAAAAAGTACCCGCAACGGGCCGGAACGCTACCCTAAAATATAAAACGGCAGCGAAACTCACCTGAAAATGATGCAAACACACATGAAGAACATTTTGAAATGAGAAAGGTGCACCAATATGCTGTCATTAACCCATTACTGCCCAAAATCTACATTTTATCACGAAAAAGTACCCGGAACGGTCCGGAACGCTACCCTAATATATAAAATGGCAGCGAAACTCACCTGAAAATGATGCAAACACACATGGAGAACATTTTGAAATGAGAAAGGTGCACCAATATGCTGTCATTAACCTATTACTCACAAACATGGTCTATAGTGATTTGTCTGCCAGTACCTGGATATATGGTGTAGAACTTGTCAGTTAAAGGTATGAGGGTATGCTGTATGGTAGAAGAGCACAGTCTTATCACAGAAGCATTAGCCGATGGCTGTTCAGGCAAGGCTGCCCTGGAGTTCTTCAGGATGAGGGACACGTGATTCGCTCATGGCCCAATCCAGGAGTTGCAGGCGGACCAGGGTGTGCAGGGGTGAAGGTCAGGGAGGGACTGGGAAAGGACCAAACAAGCAAAAAAACACTAAGACGAAATGAAAGTGGAGGGATGGGGGACAGTAAGAGGAAACACAAGAGCAGGGGCACTCACCAGCAGTGTCTGGTAGGGCTGCGCAAGTGGAATCAAGTGGGTGAGGGGAGCACATGCAAAGGAGAAGACTCTCCGCTCTTCGCTACCTGTTGGGACAAGTGACTCGCTCAGTATAACTTGGCTAGTGCTGTGGATATGCTTATGTTTATATACATTCCACTGCACAAGTGGAAGGCACAGGCAGAGGAGTGCAACTTTGTGTGACAAGTTTGTAAGATGGGGCATTGGGTATGACTGCAATGAATACCCAAATTCAGCAATGGCACTAAGTACAATTCACCAGTGTCACTTACCACCCTCAGTGTAATAAATCAGCAAAGGCGAGAGACATTAGTACTTATATGTTAGCATAGATTTTATAACATTTAACCAAATGTAAATACATGAAATAACATTGTAAATGAGATACTATAACATGGTTTCAAGCTACCAATAAGACATGTATGGATGAGCTCTCTTTCACAATATATGCCATCCCTTTCTTCAAACTCTTGACCAAGCCACCTGAGAGCCTTGGGCGATCATCTCACTTGTAGGATGTCAGTAAAACCTGCCTTCTATTCCTGTTAATCTAGCACACGAGACAAGCAGATTGTGTTGCCTGAACCAGCTGCATCTGGCAAATGTTGTGCTAACAAGTCACATAAAACTTAACATAAAATGTCTTTCAAAGGTTGTCCATAAACTTTGATGCAGTGTGAGTGTCATATTTTATTGGTCTTTTGGTAGACATCTGTGTGTATTTGAAGAGATTTATTCTGTTTTTTCAAATACATAGTGCTTCCCTAAATGCACTTCGGACATTTGTACAGACCACTAGGGAAATGAGCTAGGTCAAGGCAAGACAAATGATACCAGTCCTGGCATAGTCCCTGGCAGAGTATCATTTTTGATTTTGTTGGTTTTTTACAGAGTTTACCCATGAAACAGAGGAACCAAGTTGCTGTGTAATAGTCATCTAATGCTGTAGATAAGAATTCAACAGTGGATGTTGCCTCTTTTGGAGGATTCCTTGAAAAAGGTGTATTAAAATCTTTCTTAATATTCTGCTTAATCTCCTTTTTTGCTCTGCAATATTTTTGTTTCTTCAACTGTGATTTTGGGAGAAAGGGTTTTCCACTAATTAATTCCATAGCTATCCACTGCCGCACAGCAGTCATGTCTGCAGGGAATGGTACAAGTGACCCACTACACAATGTATGTGCAAATAAGCAGAGAAATAGTCCACAACTGGATGAATCATGCTGAGCTGGTACATCATGAGGAGCATGGATTGTCCACTTAGACCAGTTAATTGTGGATGCCACCTGCATGTCCATGAATGTTTGTAGTATGTTTATGTACTTTGTGTAGAGGGTTTTATTGGAGTCTAAATATAGAATAATCTTCCACTTCATGAACACCAGCATAAGTACCCAGTGAGTATTTTGCACATTTGTGGGGATGATCCAGATGTCCTTTGCCATAATATCTGATTTGATGCCAAACTCGTGAACACTTGAAGAGTATCCACGTAAGTCAATGGAATGAATTATGAATGGACTGAAAACACTCACACGTACATCACATTCAGTGACATGTTTTAGAGAAGCTCTAGTAAGCAAGAAGCCTTCAATGACTGTGTCAACCAGCCAGTTATCACCTAAGAGAGATTTCATGTCTTCAACATTGATGTAAATATTTTGAACTAGGACACTCTGCATGCGTGGATAATCTGGTATTAAGTCCCATGGAAGGGGCACCGTTTTATTTGTTTGTTTAGGTGAGCTTGACCACTGCGGTACACCCAGATCATACTCGTCTACCAGAAAAGAGGTAAAATGTTCTTTCTTGGGAACATTCTCATATGGGTTCAATTGTTTAGTATGTTTATTTTTTGCTTTAATGTCTTCCTGAGTGTCATCAAATTTAGTTTCACTCATCAGAATAGAATCCATTGCGGCTACAGTCTGCAGCTCATCTTTCTGTCTAATTCTTTTCCTTCCAGATTTGCCTTTTCTGACATTCATCCTGAGCTTTTTCAGAGAATACACTATTCTTTTCTTACTTGAACTCTTACCAATTGACTTCTGTGCAGCCAGAATGTGGTAGCATGTTTGTGAACTGTTGCAAGAGCATGTTTCAACTGGGAATAACTTTACCACATACTTTTTGTCTCGTAATCCGGTAACTATGAAACATCCAGACTGTGCCTGAAGAAATACTCGGTTTTGCTTAACTATCAAGTCTGCTAGGCCTTCCATTGCATTTGATTTGCGCTCATCACCTTTTGATATTGTTACAGGTTCTTCATCATAGTGACCCTTCTTTATAAAGTCCACTATCTTTTCCACAGGTATGTAATCAAATGGGAATTCAATATCACCAGAATTAAGTTTTTTGCCAGCATGCCTGTTTGACAGGTGATAATTCCCCATACCACACTGTCCTCTCAACACTTCCTTTAGATAAAATGTTTGCAAAAAGTAGATTGCCAATACCATTTCATCCATGAACCTCTTTGTGCTTAGTCAGTCTTTTCATCACTGAATTCATGCTTTCTGACACATTAGTCGTAACTCCACTGGTTTTCCTATAAATGCCAACTGTTTCCAAGACCCATCTGCCTGCCTTTGTCAAGATGTCTTTGCTCAGTTTTTCCTCAAAATATTTCACAAAAGAAGCACTCCATGTGGCCCTTAGTTTTTCCAACAATGTTAGAAAGTCTTCTTCAGTTTTGCAGTCTAAGAGCTGTAGAATATTATTGGTGTACACTTTTCTGTCTGCTTTTCCTCCTTCATGACCTGAAACCCAGAATTCCACGTCTTTCAGTATGTGGTTCCAACAAACCACATGCTTGCATCTTGGAATAATATTCTCTACAGATTTCACAATAGCAGCTTCTCTGTCTGTTACTATAGTAATGGAACTCTGGTTAATTTGAGGCATACGCTTTGCTACAAAAGAAAAAAATGTTTCATGGACAATCGTTGTGCGTTTATCATGAATCAGTACAAAGGCAGGGATTGCAGGATTTTCCTCAAACAATGAACATTGAAATATTAGTGGAGAGAGGTAAAAATCACCTAATTGAAATGTTGTGTCATATGAAATTAGGGTTCTTGAATTCAACTTCATCACTTCCTCAAAAATATTGATAATGTCTGGAAGAGCCAAAGTTACAATAGGTTCGGGAACCAGAGAGTAATGGCATACAAACCCTTCCAGTGCATAGTGAAGCTCGAAGATGTTATATAAATCATCATGACTGATACTACATTTCTGTTTCCCATACTTAAGTTTATTTTTTATTTGCTCTGTATTTTTCGGCACTGTAACTCTCATGTGGGTAGGGGAAGCATTGCATTCTGCAATTATTTTCTGGTAAATTGAAGTTGGACCTAAATCTTTATTTTCAGCAATTTCTATCAGCACAGATGGCATTGTGCGAACATGAGCTCTTAAGGGGTATTTTCTCATATTTCCATGAGGCATGCATGGCTCAGGTGTTTTGTCTTCACCTAGATAATGGACAATCACTTTTTCAACACTTCCATCAAGAACTTCATAGCCATATCTGTAAAATGTAACTTCCTCTCTACCAATTAATCTTTGGAAGTAGGTCTTCCACACCAGAGGACTGGCCCTCGGCAGAGCATGCCTTCCTTTCTGAATCCATTTATACTGATCACATCTCCAATCATCTTTTCTATGCTTTTGTCCTTCATAACTGTATAGGAACACCTGACCATTTTCTGGATTAGTTGCCGGAAGTGTGGAAATATTGCCTTTTAGGTGATGCCTTAAAATGTTGAATACTTCTTGTGGTGAAAGCGGCGTTTGTTTGTTCATATAAACTATGCTGCACATTCTGGAGGATAAAGTAAAAATATGAATAAAATTAAAAATGAACACTGTTTCCCTCACACCCTAAGATCATTACAAATACGCAGGCAGTGGGTTTGTTACTCAAGAAGGGACACAGTGATAAGGGATGATGTCGGGACATAGTGATAAAGGAAGCATGTCTGGACTTAGTGGCCTATTCTGATGGAGGTGTAATTATGCTAGAGGTGTAATTCATGGGTGAATTCCCCATTCGGAATGTACACCTTTTTTTACACCTGTTTCCTATCTTTATAATGGGCCTATTCTGCTAGAGGTGTAAATCCCCATGGGGTTGTTCCACCTCTAGCAGAATAGGTCCCATTATAAAGATAGAAAACTGGTGTAAAAAGCAAATGTACATTCCGAATCAGGAATTCACTCATGAATTACAACCCAGGCAGAATATGGCCCTAAGGGCTATGGATGTGTTACACCTCTAGCAGAATTGGGCCCTAAATTCCACACTATATCATAAAATGGGTCTCTATGTGCTGATAACCAGTAACCTGTGTGTATCAATGGGGTAAACACCATGGGCCTCATTACCACCTAGGCGGAGGACCATGGTGCTATTAGCACCATGGTCCATGCCGGTGTCCGCCATGGCGGAATGGGGAATTACCACCCCATTCCGAGGTTGGTGGGGCGGTAATTCCCCATGCTGCCATGGCCCTTCCCCATTCCCATTTTTGACCCATAGGGCTCAATGGGAATGGGGAAGGCGCTAATTACAGTACCGCAAATTGCGGTACCGTAATTAGCACCAAGGTCCCTTTGCGGGTGCCTACTTTAACGGCTGGAAAAACCAGCCGTTAAGGTCGGGTCCCGCAAAGGGACCTCGTAATTAGGCGCTAAGTGTTTAACGGCGCCGCAGCCTTTTACGGCGCCGTTAAACACTTAGCGCCAGGGTCGTAATGAGGCCCCATATCTTCATCAGCCTCACTAGAAGCCCTTCACACTGATTCCTCTAACTTTCCCTACTCTTACTGATTATCCTAAAAGGATGGCAGAATGGGTAGCAGGATGGCAGGATGGGAGGTCTTATGATCAGTAAAGACACGCCATCCACCTCTCTCCCCAATTACTTAATCTCATTTTCTTTTGAGTATGTTTGTATTCAGCTCCTTGCTCCACCTCCTCTTGCATAATTCTCATCTATTGACCTCTTTGAGTCTTCAATCTCTCTTTTCCAATGACTTAGACCTCTTAATCAAATCTCTGACACTGAACACCTGTCAATTCAACCTGCCGTAAACATGACTACAGCCACTGTCTTCACCTTGACTCCTCATACTCTGACCATTTTCTGGTCACCCTCCACAATCAGTCGGCCCAATTTTTCTGAAACTCACTGGACTAAATAACTCCTCATCTGAATAAAGTCAGGCCCTTCCTTTAGGTGCTCTTTCCATCTGTTACCAACTCCAGTGAGAAGGCCTTCCCAGATTTTAACCTAGCACTAGTGCTCTCGTTGAGTACCATTATCCCTCTTGCCTGTGCATTGAACCTTGGATTTCCCCAACCATCCAGCATCTCAGAACCTATTGTGAGGGGTAAGAAATGTGAGGCCGACAACTTTGTAAAGAGTTTTCAACTTTAGCATTTTATTAAATAAAAAGGTAGGATAAACGCCACTCTATCCCTACCCTGACAAGGATTTTCCTGCCTAGAATAAACTAAAGAAAATACTCTTACAAAAGGATATCTGTCCCTCACACTTGTATACTCAATAAATCAATAAGGAAATGTATGGCAGTTTAATCCAACAATTATATATAACATAAAACCACATCACAATGTGGCCACTGCCTCTTCTCATAACCTGGGTTAATTCCCCTTCCCCATGTTTGAGCAAGGATTTGCTCCACAGTTCAAAAGAAATCAGGAAATTCTGTTTTGCCACAAAGTTCCAACACAGTTCTTTCGGATTCAAAACTTGATAATAAAAAGTTCAGTTGTATCAACAATGTACGAAAAGAAGTGATAGGTTCCAACTTCTCCTGGAGTAAGAACAGGATTTAAATTCATCTCCTTCAAGTAAACAAACACTGTCTTTGGGCCTCATTACGACCCAGGCGGTAAGTTACCGCCTGGGCCGTGACTTTACCACCATGGCGTAAACTACGTTTACGCCATGGTGGTTGGCGGACTTACCGCCCCATTCCGACCTTGGCGGGGCGGTAAGTCCCCAATCCCCATTTACCCTTCCCCATTCCCATTTTTGCCCCATAGGGCATAATGGGAGTGGGGAAGGCGTTAATTACGCCACCGTAAATTACGGTGGCGTAATTAACTCCATGGTCCCTTAGCGCCATGGATTTTAACACCTGCTAAAAGCAGGTGTTGAATCCGCCATGGCGCTAAGGGACCTCGTACTCAGGCGGTAAGAGTCGGCGCTGTTTACGGCGCCGTAAACCCCTTACCGCCTGGGTCGTAATGAGGCCCTTTGTCAGGATGATATGCCATTGTGTCCGGAGGATAGCTCTGGGGCAACGTGCTCGCCTTGGTAGCAAGACGACACGGAGCAACACAGGTTCGATGCCCGGGTCCGCGCTTAGAAATCTCTGGATATTAAGCATGTTATAAATAAACAATTACAATTGTGGGTGACTTTAATCTTAAGGTCAATGAGGTGGAGAACTTTAAGATTCAAAGCTTTCTGTCCTCTATGAAAGAACTCTCCCTCCCCCAGCAGGTTCATGAACAGACCCATTCCTTAGGTAACACCTTGGACCTGATTTTCTCAGCAGATGCTGAGATCACTCTTTTTGTGGCCTTTCAAATCCTGTGGTCTGATCATTTCTTTGTTCCCTTCCCCTGGGGCATTAAGGGCCCGCCATCTGCTCCACCAGCCAAATTAGTCCAGCTGCGTGGATGGCGCTCAGTATCTAAATCTGATATGACCTCTTTGATACTTGCCCGACTTTCAGGGCTGTCCCCTGTGGACATGAATTCTTTAACTAGTACTCTGACCGCAGTTGCAGGCAGCCTTGCTCAGCTCAAGACATCTAGGCTATCTTCACGCCCCTCTCAGCAGTGGTTCATGGACAAGCTGCGTGCCCTTCGCCTACAATGCAGGCAGATGGAGCAAAAGTGGAGGCACTCTTATACCCCCAGGAAAAAGTTTGCCTTGTCTCTGGTCACCTCCCAGTATCACCTAGCCATTTCATGTGCCAAACGTGTCTACGTTGCATCTATTATTGAAACTTCTGTGAATCACCCCAGGGAGTTGTTCAAAGTGGTTCGTAATCTCTCTACTAGCTTACCGGTTCCTCTTCCCTCCTCTCAGGCCCTCTGTAATTCCTTGTCCACATGTTTTATGGATGAAATCATTTCTATTCAATCGAATATTGCTGTTACTCACCTTCCTTCTGAGGCTGATATTTACATGATATGATATTTTATTTGTATTGCGCCAATACACAATTGTTTCAGAGCGCAACGAGGCAAGGGAAGGGAAACAAGGGAGGACAGAACAACGATCTTACTAGGCCCAGTGACATTAAGAACGTGCGAGTGCAGGGGACAGGGAAGGGGGAAGTGCGAGGGGCAGGGGAAGGGTGGAAAGTGCTGAACACGTGATAGAACAACAGGTAGTGTGCCCAGTAGGTGGTAAGTGCGAAAATAAGGTGTAAACAACGGGTGTATTATAAGTGCTCGAAGGGGACTGTAGGGTAGCAGATACAGACCCAAGTGCAAGGGTTGTCAGGAGGCAGTCCGGGTGTGTGGCTGGGAGGGCAGGGATCTGGGCCCGATATCAGAGGGTAACCAGGTGCCCGGTGCCAAAGCAGACAGTTTAGCAGGGGAGAGGAAGAGCGAAGGCAGAAGCAAAGAGGAAGGTCTTGAGGTGCTTCCGGAACCGGAGATGGTTCTCCTCAAGTTTCAGAGAGGCAGGGAGGCTGTTCCAGATGTATGCCCCAGCAGAGGAAAGGGATCTACCCCCAACTTGTTGCTTGGAGAAGCGACTGATCCTGAGGGAGTTGGAGGTGAAGGAGCGAAGAGCTCAAGTAGGAAGGTATTACAGAGGGAGAGTTCAAGGTATTGCGGAACCAGGCACCAGAAAGCCTTGTGGACAATGCAAAGGGTCTTGAATTTAATCCTTGCAGACGCTGGGAGCCAATGAAGGGATTTCAGGGCTGGAGAGATACGATCGCAGGGCTTGAGGCCAAGGACAAGTCTCACAGTCCTGTTCTGGATGAGCTACAGAGGGCGGAGAGTGGTTGCAGGCAGATTGACAAAGAGGCTGTTGCAATAGTCCAGCCTAGAGAGAACCAGAGCTCTGGAAACAGTGAGCTAATGGGGGAAGGAGAGGCAAAGAAGAATACCTCTGAGGAGGTGCAGTTGGTAGTTAGACTTTTTTTGAGACGTCAGAGATGTGTGGAGAAAAGGAAAGCGTGGAGTCGAAGATGACCCAGAGGTTCTTAGCCTCGCAAGTGGGAGCAGGGAGAGGGCTAAGGGAGGCCGGCCAGAGAGTGACAGGAAAGGAAGGTGCAGGTGTGCCGATGAGGAGGATCTCTGTCTTACTGGCATTAAGGAAGAGGTTGTTGGCGGCGCACCACACCTGGATTGCAGACACACAGTCAGAGATGAGAGAGGGAGAAGAGGTGGCAGAGGGGAGCCTGAAAACAAGTTGGTTGTCATCCACATAGCACTGAAAGTTTCAGCAGAGAGCAGAAATGCAGTGGGCTAGCGGTGCCAGGTATTGGTTGAAAAGCCAAGGAGAGAGGTTAGACCCCTGGGGAACGCCACAGGTAGAAAGTGAGATAGAGGAAAGGAAGGACCCAAGTTGGACCTAGGAGGGTCGGTTGGAGAGAAAGGGTGCCAGGGCCTGATCAGTGATACCAAGCTTATCACGGAGGCGATTGAGCAGGATGACATGGTTGACCATGTGAAAGGCAGAAGAAAGATCGAGTAGGATGAGGACAGATGGGATATTAGAATGAAGGGTGGAGAGCAGGTCTTCACGGATGTTCAGGAGAGCACTTTCCATGCTTCTGGCAGCTCTGAAGCCAGACTGATGGTCATGGAGACAACCAACAGAATCGGAGTGAAGATTAAGCTGGGAGATTGCCAGCTTTTCCAGGAGTTTGCCCAGGAAAGGAGTGATAGAGATCGGGTGATAGTTAGCCGGGTAATAGGGGTCGGCTATGGGTTTCTTGAGAAGAGGGTGCACAACAGAGTGCTTCAGAGGGGAGGGGAAGGCTACAGAGGCGAAGGAGTGGTTGCAGAAGTCGGCCAGAGCAGGAGCAAGGGTGTCGATGTGGTCCTTGATGGTTTTGGATGAACAGGAAATAACCTGTTTTGACGATACTTTCATAGATTGGACTTTCTGGAAATCTCTTCAAGGGAGAACAGAGGAAAAAATGAGAAAGAAGGAGGAGAGGTGGCTGCAGGGGGGCCAAAGGTAGCAGAGAGAGAAGCGGGAGGAGGAGGAGAGGACGAGAGGGTGGACAGGATGTCCTGGGTTTTGAGATGAAATGAAAGGCAAAGGCCATGCAGATGGCCTCGGAGGCGACAGGAGAGGTAAAGACTGCAGCAGGGTTGGCCAGCTCCTTGCAGATTTTAAAGAGTACGGCCAAGTTGTTAGATGCCACAAAGATGCAGGCTTGGATGTGGGCTCCCTTCTTAGTGCGGACAAGGAGCTGGTATTGCCTTTGTAGCAGGCGCAGGCCAGTTTGTCAGAGGATGCACAAGAAGCCCACCATTTCCTCTCAGCCACCCTACACTTGCGTTTAAGGATAACTAGGTCAGAGTCATACCGAGAGTTGCACTTGGTTTTGGGCTTCAAGCGGTTGTTCATGACAGGGGCAAGAACATCAAGAGTATCAGAGATAGAAGAGTAGAGCATGGAAAGGGCTGTGTCAGGATGTGAGTCAGCCAGAGGAGGAGGAGGGGGAGAGAAAGTGGAAGTGGAAGCTTCAACTGACACGTCGGATGACCGAGAAGGTACATGGCAGTGTTGGAGTTGGCTTGGCCTGATGGGTAGAGAGGGAGAGATGGGAGGAAATGAGAGAGTGATCACTCCAGGAGAGAGGAGTGGTCAGAGGGATAGAGAGGGGGAGGTCTGAAGAGATCAGAGCATCCAGAGTGGGCCCAGCAGAGTGAGTTGGGCCAGAGGGGAGAATAGAAAGAGTGAGAGAGAGTCACAGAGGTCGCGAAAGCATCCAGATGGATGTTGAAGTCTCCAAGAACGAGGAGTTGAGTAGTTGAGGCCAGGAGGGAGGAAGTGAGGTCCGCCCACTCAGAGAGGAAGGAGGTGATTTGACCAGGTGGCTGATAGATAGTAGCCATGGTAAGTGAGTGGCAAGGAGAGAGAGAAAGCCTCAGACAAGGCATTTGAAAGAGGAGTAGGCCTGCATAGGAATGACAGAGGCAGGAATCCACTCTGGGAAGATCAAGGCTACACCCCCTCCAGAACGGTTGGATCTGGGCACGGAGAGGATCTTACAGTCATCGGGAGGAGAGTGTCAAAGCTTGTGACAATTGTGACAATTGACAATGTGACAATTGTGACAAACCTGTGGTGCTCCATGTCGTCTTGCTTGTAAGGCGAGCACGTTGCCCCTGAGCTATCCTCCCGAAATCTTGAGCAATTGTTGTTATATTGGTATTGCCGGGTTTTTAAATACTCTTTTGCTTGGTATTGTTTGTATGCTTTTGTTTGGACTAAAGCTTCACCACAGGGATTTTGGCCCTTCCACCAACTCACATGCTTGCTTGCACAGTCACTTTGGTTTAATAAGTAAAACATTTGTTGGTTTTGTACGGTTCAGTATTCAGAATTGTAATCACTGCTTCTCTCACTCACACGCGAGTGAAACTGCCTGCCGTGGATAGTGTCAGAGCGATCCGGAGTCACTTGCAAGCTGTGAACTCGCAAGGTAAGTCGCTCAATCTAGCTCCGCTTGGTGTTCGCAGGTCTTCTGTCATTGTGGCTCCTCGCGGTCAGGCAAACAGCCTCGTCTGGTCCACCTCCGCTCACGCCACTCGAAATTGGAGCTTCCTCCACTCGGCAGAGGCTCAGGTGCAACCCAGCCACCTAAAGCCTTTAACGAGGGTACACTTCCCTTGCTACTTCCTCTTCCTGCTGCGCAACCTCTGCACAACAAGCCTTCAATGGGCAAGCGTCCCGTTCTTACGCTTCCCACTGCGCAACCTCTGCAACAGGAATAGCTTGAGGCAAAGACCCTCACAGGACTTGACACCGCTCTTGGCTGCACAATGGTCCCGGCGTCTTCTCTCGTGCCAGCTTCACTTTCCTCTGCAGCCTGCACTGCTTTCTCCTCTCCTGCTGCTCCTGCTGTTCATGTTCTCCCTCTTCCTGCACCTGAGGGGGCTTTTTATGCCTCTCAGTCTCCCTCAGGTGTAGGTCGTTTACACTAATTAGCTGATTGCTCCCACAGCAATATTCCTCTGCATCCCTTTTCCTCGTCCCAGTACTGAAGAATTATGGGACTTGAAGTCCCTGCCAACCAAGTTAGTTTTCCTAACTTCTTCTACCTTACAATAAGCCATTCCAAGATTGGGGGTTCAGAGAAAATTAAACAAGGGAGTTTCTCCTTCCTCCTGGCCTGTTCCCACCCCATGTGATCCTCCCGCAGAACACCACCCCCAGGGTTGGGATCAGGAAGCATCTGCCTTCCCCTGGCCACACGAGAAGGGTCCCAGGTCAAGATTCTGGGGGGAATCACTACTGATTCATCATACTATATGGACATCCATCGCTGCTGTAAAATCCTTTCCCAGGTTCTTTTTGTCGCCTACAAGGAATCACTCCCCATACTCTGTTACATCCTGCACTCTGTCACATCACATTGCTACACCAACCTCATCTCTTCTCTCCATTTTTACCATCACAAACTATCCAGGACCATCAGTTTTTACCCTTCTTCCCCCGACCTCTCTTCATTCTTTCGTCTCTCACTGCAAAAGGCTTAAAAATCTGTGATCTCACTAGCCTCCTTTCCCTCCCACCCCTCAGTACCTTCTCTCCACTATCCCCCATTCACTCAGATTTTTTCTACACTTCCCATCCTCTGCTCTGCCAACCCTTCCTGTGCGCCCACAGACCCCTTCGTACCCCAGACCTGGAGCCCCAATCAATGCCTGCGGGCCTTCGCCACCATATTTAAATAAATAAATAAACTTTAAATACATAAAATCCCCTCAACCGTCCTACCAATGAAATGCTAGAAAAACATCACAACTGAAAACACGTCACCATCCACACCGTTGACCAAACAGCAGGAATTCACACAAGGGACCGGCCTCAAACCCCAGGGAATGACTGCTGACTACCCATCTCAACCAAACAAAACCACTTTATCACCGAACCAAACCAACACTGAGGCTGCTCGACAGACAAGCAACACTACACCACCGCAAATAGATGGCGCATGAAAATGCACCACCAGTGCCCCAACAAGGAGCACCCCACCCACAAGAATAACACATAGGTTGAGACCACCACATTCAAGGTGTGGGAGCGACACCCCCACAAAGGGTACTGGGGTCCCCCCAACACACAATGGCAAAGCACACTTGACCAAATGGCAAAAAAACATGTGAGTGCGGGGTCCACCTCCACAGAAACAAACTAATGAGGTAAACTACACTCAACAACATTTCTCCAGCCACAACCATGAACGCAAATGGCACGGGCACATAATACCTCCCCAAAGTGCTGTGGTGTGCCATGTGCTGGCAGCTAGCAGCCCAGGTGGCTGGCACTACCCTGCCACACAAAACACAAACAAAACTGTCCAACCCCACAAGGTGGTTTGCCAGGCCACCCAGTGAGCACAACACACACCACATACACAAGTAACCCCCAGTAAGTCCATGCCCTATTCTCACGTCCATATTCTGACAGACCTGTGGAGGCAAAAGTTAAATCAACATGCAAGAACAAACCAAATTTCAACTTCCTTCAACTAACAGAGGACATGTCTTTACCAAAATACACCAGACACGTCCCAGATCCACCACAATCCACAACGTACCAATGGACAACTTACACCCAAACAGGCTTCACTTCATATAACACTGTTGATCAATATTCACGGTTCAGCATGGACAGCTCCCTGAAAAATGACAAAGCCCTGATCTAGCTTGTGGAAAACTGCCATATATTGACTTCTTGAATCACCCAGGTCAGCCCCACAACCAAGGCAAAAACCCCAGAGCTCTTCCCAGCGAACAGTCAATTCCTGCTTCCCAGAGACGCAGTCAGGATACAGCATAGTTCCATCCACACCATACCCGGAGCAGCTGTCAAGCTGGTACCTGTGACCCCGACCCCAACACACGTTGGGCCCAACCTCCATCACTGCCAACTTGACTGTTTCAGGTACCAGCTGTTCACTGAGCTGACTGTGCCCACATGGGTCTCCAAACACAGCACCCAGCTGTTCACTATGCTGACAGCACACACACGGCTCTCCTGAAACAACTCCCAGCTCCGGCTCGGATAGCATTCCATGCTGGGCGCCGCACTAGATGGTACCTGCCGCTTTTTCTTTTCAGCAGCATTACCATCAGGACACATCTCCTCCTCTGAGACTCAGTTCAAACCCTTAGAGGCGTGCAGCGGCAAACCGTTGTACAGTGTGTGATGCTGTCCATCCCCTTCAATGGCACATCATTCGACATCCTCAGCCATTAGCCACGTCACAACATCCTCTCTGATTGGCCGCTGAAGCCTCAATGCCATCATTCAAGCCCCAGCCTCCAAACTGCAAGGAGCTCTCAAACACTCTCTCAACATTCCAGAGGCAGGCATTCTACAAGCATTCCACAGCACCCAGGCTCACAACACAGGAACAGGGGAGAAAGCAAGACATAACACATTACACAGAGAAAACAATGAAACAGCTTTCTTCATGATGCACATCTAGGTTTCTCCTAGGAAGAGATGATGTGTCTGATTTTTAAGGGCCCCTTCTTAGGGATTCAAGCTTCCTTGTTTGCATGAAATGTGTTTATAAGCTGCTGAGCCACCTTGAAGACCTTTTATGATCCTTGCTGTGTCACATACGAGGCTGGGCCCTGTCCACTTGAAGACCTCTTTCCAACCAAGTAGTGAAAAGGCAGGGTGGTCCTACATTTGTCAAAGTTGCTGCAGCAGAGCTTTTCTATAAGAAATGATCTGGTCAGCATGAAGCAATCCATTGTTGCACTCTTATGCTCAAGGCTTGCAGAGAGAAAAAAAACATAAATCTGACCTGTATCTAAACTCAAGGTGATCAGCACAGACAAGATGAAGCTGCAACATTTAAGTGAAGAAGAAACATGTGAAATGTTACCACTTCCTGAAACAAGGATATGGAAGTGATAAAGGAAAACCTGACTATGAACACAACTAAACAGTTACTGCTCCCTCTAGTGTTCAGTAAGGTGTAGTCACCCTCCAGTAATATTTTGAAATATATAATTTCCCTTCATGTCAATCAAATCAAAAGTGTTACAATTCTACCTTTATGTGACTAGAGTATATTTAGGTAGATGAGGATTTTCTAGTACAATATAGATGTCATCACAAAGTCCCTCTTTGAGTTTACTTATTAGCTGCCTTTTTACTGAATTTTGGGCAGTAATGGGTTAATGACAGCACATTGTTCATCCTTTGCCATTTCAAAATGTTCTTCATGTGTGTTTGCATCATTTCCAGGTGAGTTTTGCTGCCGTTTTATATATTAGGGTACCGTTCCGGCCCGTTCCGGGTACTTTTTCATGTGAAAATGTAGATTTTGGGCTGTAATGGGTTAATGACAGCACATTGTTCATCCTTTGCCATTTCAAAATGTTCTTCATGTGTGTTTGCATCATTTTCAGGTGAGTTTTGCTGCCGTTTTATGTATTAGGGTAGCGTTCCGGCCCGTTCCGGGTACTTTTTCGTGTTAAAATGTAGATATTGGGCAGTAATGGGTTAATGACAGCACATTGTTCATCCTTTGCCATTTCAAAATGTTCTTCATGTGTGTTTGCATCATTTTCAGGTGAGTTTTGCTGCCGTTTTATATATTAGGGTACCGTTCCGGCCCGTTCCGGGTACTTTTTCATGTGAAAATGTAGATTTTGGGCTGTAATGGGTTAATGACAGCATATTGGTGCACCTTTCTCATTTCAAAATGTTCTTCATGTGTGTTTGCATCATTTTCAGGTGCTTTTTGCTGCCATTTTATATGTTATGGTACCGTTCCGGCCCGTTCCGGTTTTTTTTTGTGTGAAAATATAGATTTTGGGCAGTAATGGGTTAATGACAGCACATTGTTCACCCTTTGCCATTTCAAAATGTTCTTCATGTGTGTTTGCATCATTTTCATGTGAGTTTTGCTGCCGTTTTATATATTAGGGTAGCGTTCCGGCCCGTTCCGGGTACTTTTTCGTGTTAAAAAGTAGATTTTGGGCAGTAATGGGTTAATGACAGACCATTGTTCATCCTTTGCCATTTCAAAATGTTCTTCATGTGTGTTTGCATCATTTTCAGGTGAGTTTTGCGGCCGTTTTATATATTAGGGTAGCGTTCCGGCCCGTTCCGGATACTTTTTCGTGTTAAAATGTAGATTTTGGGCTGTAATGGGTTAATGACAGCATATTGGTGCACCTTTCTCATTTCAAAATGTTCTTCATGTGTGTTTGCATCATTTTGAGGTGATTTTGGCTGCCTTTTTATATGTTAGGGTACCGTTCCGGCCCGTTCCGGGTACTTTTTCGTGATAAAATGTAGATTTTGGGCAGTAATGGGTTAATGACAGCATATTGGAGCACCTTTCTCATTTCAAAATGTACTTCATGTGTGTTTGCATAATTTTCAGGTGATTTTTGCTGCCATTTTATATGTTAGGGTAGCGTTCCGGCCCGTTGCGGGTACTTTTTCGTGATAAAATGTAGATTTTGGGCAGTAATGGGTTAATGACAGCATATTGGTGCACCTTTCTCATTTCAAAATGTTCTTCATGTGTGTTTGCATCATTTTTAGGTGATTTTTGCTGCCATTTTATATGTTAGGGTACCGTTCCGGCCCGTTCCGGGTACTTTTTCGTGATAAAATGTAAATTTTGGGCAATAATGGGTTAATGACAGCATATTGGTGCACCTTTCTCATTTCAACATGTTCTTCATGTGTGTTTGCATCATTTTCAGGTGAGTTTTGCTGCCGTTTTATATATTAGGGTAGCGTTCCGGCCCGTTCCGGGTACTTTTTCGTGTTAAAATGTAGATTTTGGGCAGTAATGGGTTAATGACAGCACATTGTTCATCCTTTGCCATTTCAAAATGTTCTTCATGTGTGTTTGCATCATTTTCATGTGAGTTTTGCTGCCGTTTTATATATTAGGGTAGCGTTCCGGCCCGTTCCGGGTACTTTTTCGTGTTAAAATGTAGATTTTGGGCAGTAATGGGTTAATGACAGCACATTGTTCATCCTTTGCCATTTCAAAATGTTCTTCATGTGTGTTTGCATCATTTTCAGGTGAGTTTTGCTGCCGTTTTATATATTAGGGTACCGTTCCGGCCCGTTCCGGGTACTTTTTCATGTGAAAATGTAGATTTTGGGCTGTAATGGGTTAATGACAGCATATTGGTGCACCTTTCTCATTTCAAAATGTTCTTCATGTGTGTTTGCATCATTTTCAGGTGCTTTTTGCTGCCATTTTATATGTTATGGTACCGTTCCGGCCCGTTCCGGGTACTTTTTCGTGTGAAAATGTAGCTTTTGGGCAGCAATGGGTTAATGACAGCACATTGTTCAACCTTCCCCATTTCCAAAATGTTCTTCATGTGTATTTGCATCATTTTCAGGTGAGTTTTGCTGCCATTTTATATGTTAGGGTACCGTTCCGGCCCATTCTGGGTACTTTTTCGTGTGAAAATGTAGATTTTGGGCAGTAATGGGTTAATGACAGCATATTGGAGCACCTTTCTCATTTCAAAATGTACTTCATGTGTGTTTGCATAATTTTCAGGTGATTTTTGCTGCCATTTTATATGTTAGGGTACCGTTCCGGCCCGTTCCGGGTACTTTTTCGTGATAAAATGTAAATTTTGGGCAATAATGGGTTAATGACAGCATATTGGTGCACCTTTCTCATTTCAACATGTTCTTCATGTGTGTTTGCATCATTTTCAGGTGAGTTTTGCTGCCGTTTTATATATTAGGGTAGCGTTCCGGCCCGTTCCGGGTACTTTTTCATGTTAAAATGTAGATTTTGGGCAGTAATGGGTTAATGACAGCACATTGTTCATCCTTTGCCATTTCAAAATGTTCTTCATGTGTGTTTGCATCATTTTCAGGTGAGTTTTGCTGCCGTTTTATATATTAGGGTACCGTTCCGGCCCGTTCCGGGTACTTTTTCATGTGAAAATGTAGATTTTGGGCTGTAATGGGTTAATGACAGCATATTGGTGCACCTTTCTCATTTCAAAATGTTCTTCATGTGTGTTTGCATCATTTTGAGGTGATTTTGGCTGCCTTTTTATATGTTAGGGTACCGTTCTGGCCCGTTCCGGGTACTTTTTCGTGATAAAATGTAGATTTTGGGCAGTAATGGGTTAATGACAGCATATTGGAGCACCGTTCTCATTTCAAAATGTACTTCATGTGTGTTTGCATAATTTTCAGGTGATTTTTGCTGCCATTTTATATGTTAGGGTAGCGTTCCGGCCCGTTGCGGGTACTTTTTCGTGATAAAATGTAGATTTTGGGCAGTAATGGGTTAATGACAGCACATTGTTCATCCTTTGCCATTTCAAAATGTTCTTCATGTGTGTTTGCATCATTTTCATGTGAGTTTTGCTGCCGTTTTATATATTAGGGTAGCGTTCCGGCCCGTTCCGGGTACTTTTTCGTGTTAAAATGTAGATTTTGGGCAGTAATGGGTTAATGACAGCACATTGTTCATCCTTTGCCATTTCAAAATGTTCTTCATGTGTGTTTGCATCATTTTCAGGTGAGTTTTGCTGCCGTTTTATATATTAGGGTACCGTTCCGGCCCGTTCCGGGTACTTTTTCATGTGAAAATGTAGATTTTGGGCTGTAATGGGTTAATGACAGCATATTGGTGCACCTTTCTCATTTCAAAATGTTCTTCATGTGTGTTTGCATCATTTTGAGGTGCTTTTTGCTGCCATTTTATATGTTATGGTACCGTTCCGGCCCGTTCCGGGTACTTTTTCGTGTGAAAATGTAGCTTTTGGGCAGCAATGGGTTAATGACAGCACATTGTTCAACCTTCCCCATTTCCAAAATGTTCTTCATGTGTATTTGCATCATTTTCAGGTGAGTTTTGCTGCCATTTTATATGTTAGGGTACCGTTCCGGCCCATTCTGGGTACTTTTTCGTGTGAAAATGTAGATTTTGGGCAGTAATGGGTTAATGACAGCATATTGGAGCACCTTTCTCATTTCAAAATGTACTTCATGTGTGTTTGCATAATTTTCAGGTGATTTTTGCTGCCATTTTATATGTTAGGGTACCGTTCCGGCCCGTTCCGGGTACTTTTTCGTGATAAAATGTAAATTTTGGGCAATAATGGGTTAATGACAGCATATTGGTGCACCTTTCTCATTTCAACATGTTCTTCATGTGTGTTTGCATCATTTTCAGGTGAGTTTTGCTGCCGTTTTATATATTAGGGTAGCGTTCCGGCCCGTTCCGGGTACTTTTTCATGTTAAAATGTAGATTTTGGGCAGTAATGGGTTAATGACAGCACATTGTTCATCTTTTGCCATTTCAAAATGTTCTTCATGTGTGTTTGCATCATTTTCAGGTGAGTTTTGCTGCCGTTTTATATATTAGGGTACCGTTCCGGCCCGTTCCGGGTACTTTTTCATGTGAAAATGTAGATTTTGGGCTGTAATGGGTTAATGACAGCATATTGGTGCACCTTTCTCATTTCAAAATGTTCTTCATGTGTGTTTGCATCATTTTGAGGTGATTTTGGCTGCCTTTTTATATGTTAGGGTACCGTTCTGGCCCGTTCCGGGTACTTTTTCGTGATAAAATGTAGATTTTGGGCAGTAATGGGTTAATGACAGCATATTGGAGCACCTTTCTCATTTCAAAATGTACTTCATGTGTGTTTGCATAATTTTCAGGTGATTTTTGCTGCCATTTTATATGTTAGGGTAGCGTTCCGGCCCGTTGCGGGTACTTTTTCGTGATAAAATGTAAATTTTGGGCAATAATGGGTTAATGACAGCATATTGGTGCACCTTTCTCATTTCAACATGTTCTTCATGTGTGTTTGCATCATTTTCAGGTGAGTTTTGCTGCCATTTTATATATAAGGGTAGCGTTCCGGCCCGTTCCGGGTACTTTTTCGTGTTAAAATGTAGATTTTGGGCAGTAATGGGTTAATGACAGCACATTGTTCATCCTTTGCCATTTCAAAATGTTCTTCATGTGTGTTTGCATCATTTTCAGGTGCTTTTTGCTGCCATTTTATATGTTAGGGTACCGTTCCGGGCCGTTCCGGGTACTTTTTCGTCTGAAAATTTAGATTTTGGGCAGTAATGGGTTAATGACAGCACATTGTTCAACCTATCCCATTTCCAAAATGTTCTTCATGTGTGTTTGCATCATTTTGAGGTGAGTTTTGCTGCCATTTTATATGTTAGGGTACCGTTCCGGCCCATTCTGGGTACTTTTTCGTGTGAAAATGTAGCTTTTGGGCAGCAATGGGTTAATGACAGCACATTGTTCAACCTTCCCCATTTCCAAAATGTTCTTCATGTGTATTTGCATCATTTTCCGGATGAGTTTTGCTGCCATTTTATATGTTAGGGTACCGTTCCGGCCCATTCTGGGTACTTTTTCGTGTGAAAATGTAGATTTTGGGCAGTAATGGGTTAATGACAGCATATTGGAGCACCTTTCTCATTTCAAAATGTACTTCATGTGTGTTTGCATAATTTTCAGTTGATTTTTGCTGCCATTTTATATGTTAGGGTACCGTTCCGGCCCGTTCCGGGTACTTTTTCGTGATAAAATGTAAATTTTGGGCAATAATGGGTTAATGACAGCATATTGGTGCACCTTTCTCATTTCAACATGTTCTTCATGTGTGTTTGCATCATTTTCAGGTGAGTTTTGCTGCCGTTTTATATATTAGGGTAGCGTTCCGGCCCGTTCCGGGTACTTTTTCGTGTTAAAATGTAGATTTTGGGCAGTAATGGGTTAATGACAGCACATTGTTCATCCTTTGCCATTTCAAAATGTTCTTCATGTGTGTTTGCATCATTTTCAGGTGATTTTTGCTGCCGTTTTATATATTAGGGTACCGTTCCGGCCCGTTCCGGGTACTTTTTCATGTGAAAATGTAGATTTTGGGCTGTAATGGGTTAATGACAGCATATTGGTGCACCTTTCTCATTTCAAAATGTTCTTCATGTGTGTTTGCATCCTTTTCAGGTGATTTTGGCTGCCTTTTTATATGTTAGGGTACCGTTCCGGCCCGTTCCGGGTACTTTTTCGTGATAAAATGTAGATTTTGGGCAGTAATGGGTTAATGACAGCATATTGGAGCACCTTTCTCATTTCAAAATGTACTTCATGTGTGTTTGCATAATTTTCAGGTGATTTTTGCTGCCATTTTATATGTTAGGGTAGCGTTCCGGCCCGTTCCGGGTACTTTTTCGTGTGAAAATGTAGCTTTTGGGCAGCAATGGGTTAATGACAGCACATTGTTCAACCTTCCCCATTTCCAAAATGTTCTTCATGTGTATTTGCATCATTTTCAGGTGAGTTTTGCTGCCATTTTATATGTTAGGGTACCGTTCCGGCCCATTCTGGGTAATTTTTCGTGTGAAAATGTAGATTTTGGGCAGTAATGGGTTAATGACAGCATATTGGAGCACCTTTCTCATTTCAAAATGTACTTCATGTGTGTTTGCATAATTTTCAGGTGATTTTTGCTGCCATTTTATATGTTAGGGTACCGTTCCGGCCCGTTCCGGGTACTTTTTCGTGATAAAATGTAAATTTTGGGCAATAATGGGTTAATGACAGCATATTGGTGCACCTTTCTCATTTCAACATGTTCTTCATGTGTGTTTGCATCATTTTCAGGTGAGTTTTGCTGCCGTTTTATATATTAGGGTAGCGTTCCGGCCCGTTCCGTGTACTTTTTCATGTTAAAATGTAGATTTTGGGCAGTAATGGGTTAATGACAGCACATTGTTCATCCTTTGCCATTTCAAAATGTTCTTCATGTGTGTTTGCATCATTTTCAGGTGAGTTTTGCTGCCGTTTTATATATTAGGGTACCGTTCCGGCCCGTTCCGGGTACTTTTTCATGTGAAAATGTAGATTTTGGGCTGTAATGGGTTAATGACAGCATATTGGTGCACCTTTCTCATTTCAAAATGTTCTTCATGTGTGTTTGCATCATTTTGAGGTGATTTTGGCTGCCTTTTTATATGTTAGGGTACCGTTCTGGCCCGTTCCGGGTACTTTTTCGTGATAAAATGTAGATTTTGGGCTGTAATGGGTTAATGACAGCATATTGGAGCACCTTTCTCATTTCAAAATGTACTTCATGTGTGTTTGCATAATTTTCAGGTGATTTTTGCTGCCATTTTATATGTTAGGGTAGCGTTCCGGCCCGTTGCGGGTACTTTTTCGTGATAAAATGTAGATTTTGGGCAGTAATGGGTTAATGACAGCATATTGGTGCACCTTTCTCATTTCAAAATGTTCTTCATGTGTGTTTGCATCATTTTCAGGTGATTTTTGCTGCCATTTTATATGTTAGGGTACCGTTCCGGCCCGTTCCGGGTACTTTTTCGTGATAAAATGTAGATTTTGGGCAGTAATGGGTTAATGACAGCATATTGGTGCACCTTTCTCATTTCAAAATGTACTTCATGTGTGTTTGCATAATTTTCAGGTGATTTTTGCTGCCATTTTATATGTTAGGGTAGCGTTCCGGCCCGTTCCGGGTACTTTTTCGTGTGAAAATGTAGCTTTTGGGCAGCAATGGGTTAATGACAGCACATTGTTCAACCTTCCCCATTTCCAAAATGTTCTTCATGTGTATTTGCATCATTTTCAGGTGAGTTTTGCTGCCATTTTATATGTTAGGGTACCGTTCCGGCCCATTCTGGGTAATTTTTCGTGTGAAAATGTAGATTTTGGGCAGTAATGGGTTAATGACAGCATATTGGAGCACCTTTCTCATTTCAAAATGTACTTCATGTGTGTTTGCATAATTTTCAGGTGATTTTTGCTGCCATTTTATATGTTAGGGTACCGTTCCGGCCCGTTCCGGGTACTTTTTCGTGATAAAATGTAAATTTTGGGCAATAGTGGGTTAATGACAGCATATTGGTGCACCTTTCTCATTTCAACATGTTCTTCATGTGTGTTTGCATCATTTTCAGGTGAGTTTTGCTGCCGTTTTATATATTAGGGTAGCGTTCCGGCCCGTTCCGGGTACTTTTTCATGTTAAAATGTAGATTTTGGGCAGTAATGGGTTAATGACAGCACATTGTTCATCCTTTGCCATTTCAAAATGTTCTTAATGTGTGTTTGCATCATTTTCAGGTGAGTTTTGCTGCCGTTTTATATATTAGGGTACCGTTCCGGCCCGTTCCGGGTACTTTTTCATGTGAAAATGTAGATTTTGGGCTGTAATGGGTTAATGACAGCATATTGGTGCACCTTTCTCATTTCAAAATGTTCTTCATGTGTGTTTGCATCATTTTGAGGTGATTTTGGCTGCCTTTTTATATGTTAGGGTACCGTTCTGGCCCGTTCCGGGTACTTTTTCGTGATAAAATGTAAATTTTGGGCAATAATGGGTTAATGACAGCATATTGGTGCACCTTTCTCATTTCAACATGTTCTTCATGTGTGTTTGCATCATTTTCAGGTGAGTTTTGCTGCCGTTTTATATATTAGGGTAGCGTTCCGGCCCGTTCCGGGTACTTTTTCGTGTTAAAATGTAGATTTTGGGCAGTAATGGGTTAATGACAGCACATTGTTCATCCTTTGCCATTTCAAAATGTTCTTCATGTGTGTTTGCATCATTTTCAGGTGATTTTTGCTGCCGTTTTATATATTAGGGTACCGTTCCGGGTACTTTTTCATGTGAAAATGTAGATTTTGGGCTGTAATGGGTTAATGACAGCATATTGGTGCACCTTTCTCATTTCAAAATGTTCTTCATGTGTGTTTGCATCCTTTTCAGGTGATTTTGGCTGCCTTTTTATATGTTAGGGTACCGTTCCGGCCCGTTCCGGGTACTTTTTCGTGATAAAATGTAGATTTTGGGCAGTAATGGGTTAATGACAGCATATTGGAGCACCTTTCTCATTTCAAAATGTACTTCATGTGTGTTTGCATCCTTTTCAGGTGATTTTTGCTGCCATTTTATATGTTAGGGTAGCGTTCCGGCCCGTTCCGGGTACTTTTTCGTGTGAAAATGTAGCTTTTGGGCAGAAATGGGTTAATGACAGCATATTGGAGCACCTTTCTCATTTCAAAATGTTCTTCATGTGTGTTTGCATCATTTTCAGGTGAGTTTTGCTGCCATTTTATATATTAGGGTACCGTTCCGGCCCGTTCCGGCCCGTTCCGGGTTTTACACCGTTCCCTATATCTGGATATTTCTCTGGGTTGAATAAAGAACGGGTTAAAGCCTGCTCCCCCAAGGATACCATTTTGCCTGATACAGGGCTACCATCAGGCCAAGGGATATATGATGAGCCTGTGGTATTGACTAATCGGTAGAGAATTTAAGCTCAGATCAGCTAGAGCAAAGCCCCCTAGATGATTTAAATAAAAATACTGTGGTAGATTGTACAGCCTCAATCCACTCCTTGGATGACAATGGCTCCTTGCTTAAATTGTGTAAATCATTGCAATTTAAACCCTCGGGGTCAGATAATCAAATAAGTAATTAAACTAATTTAGGCAAATTATCCATGCGTCCTGATATGGATCAGCTGTTTAGTAAGGCGGTACATATAGGGACCAGGGCTGAAGAAAATGAGTGGGCTGTGCCATCTCAATCGATTAATGGCTTCCTCAAGCTCAAAGCGATTTCAGAGAGGCTGGAGGATGTATACAGGATATGTACAAATGTGGTAAATAATCAGCTAAGGGGCCAACGACAATTGGACATGGTAGTAAAAGCAATGGGCTCTCGGCTTGATGTGCCCCAACAAGTGGCTGTTAAGGGCACAATAATGCTTGACGAGGCAGAAGTTAAATCCTCATGCCAACATGGGGAGCCCCAGGGACGGTGTAGTGGTATTAATAATAATAATAATTGTATTACTTTAGATGACACTGATAATTCCTGGAAGTCAGAAGATTCAGTGAATATAGCAGCGGCCAACGAGGATGATACATTAGATGCTCTGTGTACAGAAATATCTTTGATGGGAAGATCTGAACAGCAGCTGGAGAAGACATTTGAAACAGGGTTAAAAGAAGGGAAAGTTAAAACTGTTGCTCAGGCAAAAGTTATATATATGAATGAGGCTGATTATAAGAAATCTGTTTTGCCCTGCCCTAACGGCGAAAAGAATTTCACAAGACCAAAAAAAGTTACCCATACACTATCTGATGGCACTAAAAGAAGCGTGGTTCTACATGGGCCATTAGATAGGTGGACAGTGGTTAGATCTGCTGGGGGTAAACTAGAAAGAAATAATGAAGAGAGTGCTGTAAGGACAATATTGCCAAAATTACTTGTGATAATGAAACCTGTAAAATAATCCAGCGTGCTGAGCAGGACTCGAGCAAAGAAGGCTGAACCCAGGGAGTACTCGAACACCTAGATATAAGACACGAGTACAGTTTGTGCAGGAACCTAAAGAAGATATGAATATTTGTGTTGAATTAAATGTAACAAAAGTGGTAGAGCCAGGTGACAACCGAATTGGGAAAAGCGGGAATAAATCCATAGAAATGATTAAACCAGGTTGTATGATTAGGCTGGAGGAAAAATGTACTACAAGAGATAGCCCTTTCTTGAATAGATCTATATTGCTGCGACTATAGGCATCAATACCATGGCTGTCCACAATTAAATCCGCTGATATTGTTGAGTTAGAACTGCCCGAGTTGATTAGTGCTACGAATTGGGTACTATTAAGGGTGGCTTGTCCTGCGGTGGCTGCCCTGTTATGTGCCAACGTAGATGCACTAGAAGGGCTGGGATTGTCTTTATCAGTATGTGGATATGCCATTAAACAAGGTAACAGTGGGGAAATGGACATGCCCAATATATTATATATAACATCATTGGGTCACGTGGACAATTTGAACACACTAATGATGAATGTGGAAAGAGAATGGGGGTTGTACATTGGGGCCCTGAGGATCAGCAAGAAGAGATAAGGAGTACATGAATACCTCCTCAATCGCAGGTTATAGATAGATGCTGACCTATTAAAATGATATGTTGGAATACTCGAGGGCACAAACACTTATTACATAAGGATGGATCCATGCATATACTTTTTGCTAATGATGTCATTATTTTGCAGAAAACATGGTTGGATAGCACAGTTTATATAGAGGGCTACCACCAATATCACCTGTTGGCCAAGGAAGGTATAAAAAGGAGACCATCTGGTGGGTTGATTGTTGGAGTTAATAGCAGACTGTGCTCGCATGAAGTTTGGAGAACTGAAGATGGTCAAGTGGCACAGCGAGTAGAGCGCTCGCTTTGACATCTGTGCAGAGCCCGGCAGGTTCGAATCCCAGCAGGGCTAAACTCAGCCTTTCATCCTTCCGAGGTCGATAAATGAGCACCACAGACCGTGGGTAATAATAAGCAGCGCTCAGATACCTGAGGGTTCGTAGTGCTATATAAATGCCAAATTATTATTATTTATTATTATGAGGGATATGGTATAGATGTGGAGATTAGTATAAATGAAGGCCCTGAAGTACTTAGTATGCTGGTGAGAAATCTTTACCTACCACCAAGATTAAAGGCCATTGATAGATTCCTCCATAGTTTGGAGGAATGTTTGGCAGAAAATCTAAAAAAAAAGAGAGGATGGTCTTGTTTTACTAGGGGGAGACTTGAACGCAAGGTGTGATGATACCATGTTGTGTTCCACATATGCACATGTAGTACCCAGGAGTATTATGGTACAAAGTGTGGGTAATAGTAGGGGGACACATTTGTGAGATTCCTTAAACAATGAAGTATGTTAATGCTGAATGGACGAACAACGGGTGATGTCCCTGGACACTATACTTGGGTTGGTCACAATGCAAAGGCTACCTTGGTTTATATATTTGGGAACAACAGCTGTTTAATAGCTGTCAGAGAGTTACAAGTAAAACATCTGGGGTACAGTGACCATAACCCATTGATCCTAACGCTTCAAATAACTAAACATTTGAAGAAGCGGGAAGGCCAACTGGGATGCTCTGGGGTCCAGGCTAACCATGCTGGAAATATTGTACGCTGGAATAGTAGAAACGTGGACAAGATTGAGGCTAAAGTAGAATCTCTTGCAATTGAAGATATAGAATGTTTGAAGATTATGAGTGGGGATAAAATAACGGAATGGATAAAGATCCTTGCTCTATCGACCGGTACATGTCATAGTAGACAATATGTGGTAAGTGTGAAACACAATAATGAATATGACCAAGAGATCAGGGATGCTAAACAAATCATGCGTAGAGATATAAGAAGAGTGAATGGCTTAGCAAGTAATAAGGAAACAAAAAAGGAAAAGATTAAGGGCCTCATTCCGAGTGCGGCAGTAAGGGGTTAACGGCGCAGGTAAGGATGTCGGTGCCATTAACCCCTTACCGCCGCATTCCGAGGTCCTTTAGCAGGTCCCACTAAGGGCGGCTGGTTTTACCAGACGCCCTTAGCAGGAGCCACTAAAGGACCAGGGAGCTAATAACGGGCCCGTTATTAAAGGGCCTGTTATTAGCTCCATCCCCATTCCCATTGAGCCCTATGGGGGGCTCAAATGGGAATGGGGATGGGTTCCTTCAATGAGGAATTACCGGGTCCTCCAAGGTTGGAATGACCCAGTAATTCCACATTGAAGGAACCCGAACCCGGTATGCGGTATGAGGGTATCCATGGCGCTAATAGCACCATGGCTACCTCCATACTCGTAATGAGGCCCTAAATGTATTAAGAATGCGTATAATGGGTGGGGTAAACTCTGGAGATTTTCGCAAAAAAAATGGAAATGGCAAGATATGATTGGGGTCCTGTGTAAAAGAAATTTGAAAGAAATTTGTAGACATTTAACTCAAGCACAAATTGCTAACAAAGAAAAGGTCCTCAATCCTATACAGGAAAGGGAATGGATTGAGTACATAAGTAAGATAAATGGTATAAGTGATCCTCCTATGCCTCCTAAGTTTAAATTACAAGGTTGGCATTTGAACATAAATGAGGTTAATATAGAAAGGAAAATACATAAATTGAACATTTCCAGGGCCCCTGGGCCCAATGGACTCTTTAACGCAGTTCTTAAATTGAATTCTAATACTTGGGCTAAGATTTTGAAGATACTCTATGATAGAGTGTGGTCTATGCAATGTATTCCAAGATCATGGCAACTGGCACACTTGGTACCTGTGTATAAAAAATGGGAACAGATTTCCCCAGCGATTTACAGGCTCCTTTCACTGTTAGATTCCACTGGAAAAATGTTGCGATCATTCGTACAAGATGTGTTACAGGAAAGGGTTGAAAGTGCAAAAATATTGAATTTTGCCCAAACTGGGTTTAGGCCAGGATGCAGCACCTCACATAACATCATAGTGATGGATACATTATATAGAGAGGCATCTGCTCCTGGAGGTAATGCCCTATACTCCATCTTTGTCGATTTTAGGGCAGCTTTTGATGGAGTGTGCAGGAATAAGCTGTGGACAAAGATGGGAGAGATGGGGATGCCCATTATGGTTGGTAAACGTCCTGAAAGGCCTACACTATGAGACATCAGTATGTGTACGACTGGATGATAAAGGGGGACTTACCGCCTCTGTGCAAACGAGTGCTGGTGTTAAACAGGGCTGTACAACACTTGCACCACTATTATACTGCATATATACGGTGGATCTACCACTGATATTTAACCAAAAGATCGGTTGTACACCTAAAATTGGGGATAGCCAGCTATCATGCATGTTATATGCGGATGGCATTGTTATGTTTAAATATTCATACAGTGGTATAAAAGCCATGTTTGAGAAACTTGTAGAATATACTGTTGCCAATGATTTAGTTATCAACATGGATAAAACTAAAATGATGATAGTAGGTGCCAGGCCGGTTAAATGCCCTGTATTAACAACTAGCCTTGGTGCACTTGGGAAGATTGGAAGATACCCTTATCTAGGGTTAGAGATGAGCCCAGTAAGAAATTACATTTATATAAAGGAAACAGAAAGATTAAAAGCTAAACAACTGGTGAGTTTAATTGTTAAATCTGCAGCTCAAACTGCGGGCTATTCCTTAGAAGGTATTATTACTTTGTACAAACAAAGTTTTAGTCCTATGGTTCTCTACGGCCTTGATTCTCTTGCTATGATAGACTTGCAATGGTTGGACAGAGTTGAAGGATACTACTGAAAACAGTCCTCGGTCTGCCACGATCAGTGCCGATGGAATATCTCAGGTTTGAGCTTAGACTGCTGTCATTGAAAGGACAGGTTATTATGAGGCAGGGTGTGTTATATCTGAGAAAGAACTGTCGTCCGCAATGCAAACTACTTCATTTTTGACAACACGACAGGCCGATAGTTTTAAAATAGTAAACTGTAATTTTGACAGCTGGATTGCAAAATGTTTTGAGACGATAGCCTGGACACCAGATTTTGGGCATGGTACCTGTTTTGACACACTGAAACGTATATATAAAAAGAAAGTATGTTTATGGGTCTGGGGTGCAATTTAGGATAATTTATATAGCCTTCGGTCCCATGTTGAAGTGGAAAAGGTTATGCACAGGTACCTAAAAGCGCAAAGATACATTATATGCTGCCCAAGTCCGGGCCTCAGAATATTTTTGTTAAAACTTAGGATGCATCAGCTACCAATATTTATACATTTTGGTGTTAGGTATAACATCCCTCGCATGGAGAGAATATGCCGAAATATGTAAGAGAAATAACCATTTGGAAACTGCAAAGCCCTTATTTACGGAGTGTACTGTGGTAACGACAGATATAATTAATACCTTTTGTAAATATATACATTGTATTGTGACAATTAGATCAGATACTTTTTGGATATATTGGGTCTCATTACACGGTAGGCGGAGGACCAAGGTGCTATTAGCACCTTGGTCCATGCCGGTAAAATACCAGCACCACCTTGGTGGAAAGGGGAATTACTGCCCTATTCCAAGGTTGGCGGGGCGGTAATTCCCCCTTTCCCCATTCCCATTTTTGCCCCATAAGGCTCTATGGGAATGGGGAAGGCGCTAATTACGGTGCCGCAAATTGCGTTACTGTAATTAGCACCCTGGTCCCTTTGCGGGTTGGTTTTTAACCCTGCTAAACAGCAGGCGTTAAAGGACCTACCCACAAAGGGACCTCGTAGTAAGGCGGTAAGGGTTAACGGTCACCGGTACCATTACCAGTGACCGTTAACCCTTACCGCCTTCCGTGTAATCAGGCCCATTGTCTCAACTCCGAAAGTGAAAGGTTGCACCTGGCGTTGTTTAGACTATGGAATATAATTAAGAAGCTCCTACCCAAGTCTTGTTATTCTGAGGTTTTTCCTTCTTTCTGATGGCTCAGGATTTGTATAAACACGGGCGAGTGTCCTCTGTCGCCTGTGTGCAGGTAGGGTATCAGTCTCGTAGAGATGCTGGCGTACAGAACTCCCGGGAGGATCAGGTAAGTATAGATGGAGTCCGGGAAGGGTAAGAAAACCAGGAAGGAACAGGATCTCATACCATGCAAAGAGGTTGAGTACAAGTGCACAACGGATCCGGGCAAAGACCCCAAGGAGAAGGTGGAAGTAACAATTCCACAAGCGGTAAGTGCAGGCAGTACCAGGAGGGAATATTAACCGCTAACAAGGGGGCTAACACGGGGGTAGAGGAAAAGTTAGACAGACACTTTCCGGAACTTCGGAAAGGTAGCATTGAGACACGCAGAGCCACAGGGGTGCGTCTGTTTTCTAGGATGTGGCAATTCAGTTGAAACACCAGACCGGTAACTTCGTAATGGCGTCGGCCATGTTGGGAATATGCTTGAAAGGATGTTGCAGTGTCTGATGGACCATGTAGTCCAGAAAGGGCAGAAACGGTGAATCATGACAGCATGCCCCCTCTTAAACTGTGATCCACCAGGTTTACCTGGATGAGTTAGATGGAACCTCCGTAGCAAACAAGAGGCATTCATGTTGGACACTGGTTCCCAAGTAGGTTTGCTGGGTGGATAACCTTTCCATTCCACCAAATATTGCAGTCGACCTCTTCTATATCAGGAATCGCATATCCTGGAGACTTCAAATTCGATGTGATCATTGATGAGTGCGGGGGCAGGTCGTAGAGCTGTCCTGGTGGCTTGGGAATAAGGCTTCAGCAAGGATGTGTGAAAAACAGGATGGATCTTCTTCCATGAATCTAGTAATTGTAGTCGTAAGGCTACAGGGTTAATGATCTCTTTTATCACAAAGGGCCCATACAAACGTGGACCCAGCTTGTTGGGTCTTAGGTGTTGAGGTAAAAGTCTAGAGGAAAGCCAGACCTTGTCGCCAATGGCATACATAGAGCCAGGTCTCCTCCTGGTAACCTCCATCCTGGCCTTTTCTAAATGTCCTTTCACATCCTTGTGTACAGTGACCAAATGATCAATCCAGGAATCAACCGATGGAACTGGGGTGGAATGAGGCAGGTGTGTTGGCAGAACAGATGGATGAAATCCTTGACTGCAAAAGAAAGGACTTGTCTTAATGGCAGAGTGGTCAGATTTGTTACATGCAAATTTCGCCACTGGAATCAAAACTGACCAAACATCCTGGACCTTGAAGGCAAAGCATTTTAGGTATTGTTCTAGGGTCTGTTTACTCGTTCGGTTATCCCGTTGGTCTGAGGATGGTATCCTGAGGACCACGCATGTTGAATACCCAACATTTTGCACAAGTACTTCCAGAACTGAGAAATGTATTGAGGTCCGCGGTCAGAGATGATTTTGGAAGGGAGGCCATGTAGTCTAAAGATGTGGTTCAAGAAAATTCCTGCCAATTCTTGTGCTGCTGGTAGCTTATCCAAGGGAATGAAATGGGCCACATGGGTAAACAGGTAGATGGTAACAATGATGGTTGTGAAGCCCTTGGGAGGAGGTAATTCCACAATGAAATTGGTGGCAATTATTTCCCAAGGTCGATCCAGTAATGCAGGTTGATGAAGAAGAACAGCTGGTTATTTATTGTCACACTTGTTCTGACTGCAGACAGCACAGGCTTGGATGAATGTCTTTATATCATCGGTCATTCTAGGCCACCAAAAGTTCCTCCGGATGAGTCGAAGATTAGCCGTAATGCCCCGATGCCCGGAATGAAAGTTATCATGTCAGAGGTTTGTTATCTTAATTCTCAGATTTTGTGTAGGTATAACCAGACATATGTCCTTGAAAAGGTAACCATCCTTGGCAGTGAGAACCCATCTGTTCGTCATGGTGTATTCCTTCTAAAGGTCAGGGAGTGGAGTCTCAGTGCGGATGTTATCCAATAGAGAGTTGGCCTGGGCAATAAACACAGACTCGGGAAACATCTTTGGAATGGCACAGGTTTCATCAGGTTCATAATCAGGACGTCTGGATAGTGCATCAGCTATTATGTTGGTTGTTCCGGGTACATGGTGTATGTCAAACTGGTATTGGGTGAAAAAGAAGGCCCAACGAGCCTGACAACTGTTTCTACACTCCAGGGACTGAAAGACCTGTAAATTCCGATGATCCGTTCAAACTTGTACAGGAAATTTGGCACCCAAGAGCAGATGACGCCATTCAGTAAAAGCCTGCCGGATGGCAAGCAATTCCTTCTACAGTACTGAGTAATGAGTTTCGCAAGGATTCAAAGTACCAGATAAATATGCAATGGGATGTTCTTCCTTGTCTTCAGGTTTTTGTTTTAGAACTGCCCCAAAGGCGTTATCTGAGGCATCAGCTTCCACCAGGAAGGGTTTATTGATGTCAGGTTGAGCCAGGATGGGTCTTTGAATAAATCTTCGTTTTAGTTCTTAAAAGGTGGACTCTTGGCCTGTCGACCAGTTGAAGGGGATGTCTTTCTTCAACAATGCAAGTATAGGCTGTACTATGGCAGAAAATGTAGGGATGAATTTCCTATAAAAGTTTGCAAGTCCCAGGAAAGATTGTATTTGTTTTACTGATGTAGGAGCCGGCCATGAATGGATAGAGTCAACTTTGGCAGGATCCATTTCAATTCCTTGAGGACCTAAGACGAAACCCAAGATAATGAACAGTAGGGACATGGAAAATACACTTCTCAGACTTAGCCAAGAGTTGATTCTCTCACAAGCGTTGCAAGACCAGAGTCACATGTTCTTGATGTAGTATGGGGTCATTGGAATATATAAAAATGTCCTCCAGATAAACAATAACAAAAAGGATTAGCATGTCTGAAAATACTGTCCATAAAGCGCTGGAAAACTGCTGGAGCATTGGCTAGACCGAATGGCATCACTAAATATTCGAAATGTCCGAAGGGTGTCCTGAAGGCAGTCTTCCACTCATCGCCTTCCTTTATACGGATCAAATGGTACACACCCCGTAAGTGAAGTTTGGTAAAGATGACAGCACTGCGTACTGCTTACAGGATATCAGAGATGAGCGGTAATGGATAACGGTCCTTAAGGGTGCATTGATTAAGACCCCGGTAGTCCAGGCAGGGTCGGAGTTCCTTGGTATCTTTTTTAGGTACAAAAAATTAGGATGCCCCTGCAGGGGACTTAGAAGGGCGAATGGTCCCATTGGCGAGGTTGGTGTCCAAGTATTCGCATAGAGCTCTATTCTCAGGAAAGTATAAACATCCTTCCAAATGGTATACTTGCAGAATCCTCAGTGTCGATAGCACAGTCTTCAGGACGATGGGGAGGTAGTGATTGAACAATAGCTGATGAGAATTGTTGGTATTTCTCAGGCACCTGGGTAATGTTGGACACACTAATGGATGATTTTTTTGTAAGCCTAGGTGTCTGTGGAAATGGGTAGCATATTCTGGGACAGACAATGAGACAATATTCTGAGCCTAGAAACAAAGAACCTGCTGCCCAGTTGATATATGGGTTGTGTTTCTGGAGCCAGGGCATGCCCAAAACCAATGGGTAATGGGCTGCTTTTATTATGTCAAAACGTAGTGTCTCCTGGTGGTTTATTGACAGTAGTAGTTCCGCAGTTTGCTGGGTTATGGGTCCCGAAGATAATGGTTTCCCATCTATTCCTTCGAGTGCCTGTATGATCTCCCTGGATTCTCGGGGAATATGGTGTTTCAAAGCCCACTGATGGTCCAGAAAAATACCCATCGCTCCACAATCCACCAGGGCCAGGATGGAATGCCTCTCCCTATTGGTGGTTGACAGGAACACCTGAAGTATCACCAAACTGTTTGAATGTTTACTGTTTTCGGTTGGAGAAGATTCAGAGCATGTACTTTTCTCCCGAAGCTGGGCTCCGTTCAAGATTGGGAGCTGGTGTTTCCCGAACGCTGAGGTGGGGCTGTTGGGCAATTTCTTACAAGGTGTTTGTCAGAAGCACAATACATACAGAGTCCAGTGTTGATCCGACAAATTCTTTCCTGTGGAGAAATAGGTCCCCTCAAGGAACCAAGTTGCATAGGCTCAGGATCTGGAGAGTGAGGAAAGGCTGTTTCCTTAGGGCTATGATAATCCAAGAGAACCTTTGGTGGGAACAACCTTGTCTTTCTCTTTTCTGCCTTTCTCTCTTGGATACAGAAGTTGATTTGTAAGGACAAATCTAATAAAGCCTGGAAGGAACCTGGACGGGCCACTCTGTCCAGTTCATCCTTGATTTAGTCATTTAAACCACGACTAAATAACGTGAAACAAGCTTCTGGAGTCCAATTTGCCTCCTTGAATAATTGTTGAAAGAGGGTTACGTAAGACAACATATCTTGATTGCCTTGTTGGAATTCCAATAGTTTCTCTTGTGCACTGTATACTTGTTCAGGGCAGTCAAACATGGTTTTGAAGGCGTCCACAAATCCATCATAGTTGTCCAGGAGTGTGTCTGCCGAATTCACTAAAGAAGTTGCCCAGGCTAAAGCATATCCAGAAAGGTGAGAGATTATGAATCCCACTTTAGCCCTGGGTGTAGAGAAATAGTTTGGTTTGAAGGTAAAATGCACGAGACATGAATCAAGAAAGGAACGTAGTGCCTTAGTGGTTCCATGGTATTTGTCCACTATGCTCCCAATCATAGCACTTTCTTGAAATGCTGATCCCTGGATAGCACAAGCTGTTTCAATGCTGCATTTTCGGCTTTAAGGTTATGTACTTCAGTTGTTAACTTTTGCATTCCTCTCATGAGATCCTGAACAGTGGCCTCCATATTTGTTTCAATATCAAATCCTTGGCGTCTTAAACTGTCACACTTCGCCTCGAATCTCACCTGTTTATCCTTTGAAGTGTTGTTCTTCGGAGGTTTTTCTTTCTTTCTGATGGCTCGGGATTTGTATGAACACGGGCGAGTGTCCTCTGTCGCCAGTGTGCAGGTACGTTATCAGTCTCGTAGAGATGCTGGTGTTCAGAACTCCCGGGAGGATCAGGTAAGTATAGATGGAGTCCGGGAAGGGTAAGAAAACCAGGAAGGAACTGGAACTCGTACCATGCAAAGAGGTTGAGTACGAGTGCACAACGGATCCGGGCAAAGACCCCAAGGAGAAGGTGGAAGGAACAATTCCACAAGCTGTAAGTGCAGGCAGAAGCAATTATTACCAGGAAGGAATATTAACCGCTTACAAGGGGGATAGCACGGGGCTAGAGGAAAATGCACTTGCCGGAACTTCGGAAAGGTAGTGTTGAGACGCGCAGAGCCGCGGGGGCGCCTCTGTTTTGTAGGAAGTGGCAATTCAGTTGAAACACTAAACCGGTAACTTCGTAATGGCATCGGCCATGTTGGGAATATGCTTGAAAGGATGTTGCAGTGTCTGATGGACCATGTAGTCCAGAAAGGGCAGAAACGGTGAATCATGAATCGTGACATAAAGTCTGTGATTCTATGAATTTGTATACCGCCCAGTGTGTAAACCTTAGCTAGTTAATAGTGTGTAAGAATAATGTGTAATTGATACATTATTTAAACATTTTAATTATTTTTTAGAGATTTTAAGATTTTAAGAAACATTTTAAGAACATTTGAATGAAATCTTAAATGGGACTGAACATTGGAAATTGGAATTGGAAAGATTAATGATGAAATGCAATGACTATTGCGGTAATGATATGTGAAACGATGAAATACTATGCTGCTGATTTAGTTTTAGTATTAATAGTATCTATGTGCTTTGTTTTGTTGGTCTAGTTTTAATTGCTGATTTGAAATGTTTGTAAAAGTTGAATTACTGAGTACAAATAGATAAATAATAATAAACATATTGTACAAAACATCGTACAAAACGGCATCCAGATGTTAATTGACCAATGAAGAGCTTGTCTATATTAGGCTCCTCTCATTGGGCCACCTTACTCACACCCAGTAAAAACTTTTTGATTGTGACCCACAGGTGGTAAAGAGCAATATGCACTCTTTGGTTGTCTGTATTCAGGCAGTAGTTCCAAAAGTCATCACTCTTAATAGAGTCGTATTCATGGACAAAGTGACCTAAAGTTGTCATGTAATTTTTGCCCATGAACATACATTCCGTCAGGATGTGCCTCGCGGTCTCAATTTTACCGGAATTCCTACATATGCAGCAGAATCTTTCACTTAGGGGAAGGCCTAGCTGTGCGCCAGTTAATGCCAAAATTGGCAATTGATTGGTGTGCAGCTTCAGTCTGAAGAAACGTACATTCAGACGTGGACACTGCCTAAGGTAATACTGTGGCTGCTGATAGTTATACATTATTCCTGCCACATAATTTTTGTAACTATGCAGTGCCTAAAGATGGGTGTAGTTTCCCACCCAATCCCACATCTTGATGATTTTTCTTGAAAGGACACGTTTTTTGGGTTTCATAGGTGGTGCCCCTTGAAAAGTCACGGCAGCATCCTATGAGACTATATAAATTATTGATCAAACCCTCAAAACTGTCCTTACCACAGCTAGGAGTCTCCTGCAAACCAAGTCATTTGCATTTAGGATTGGTGTGAATTTTTATGTGTCAGAGTGCAAGCCTCATCAACAACTCTCCTTTAAGGGAGGTAAATCCTAACTCTAATCTTATGTATTGGACTGGTGTGGCGGTTTTGAGTCTTAGTATCCTTTTCCAAACCCGCCCTTCAACTATATCCAGCCAAGCCATATTCTTCAATGCCAGGGCCTCCAAGCTGTACAGCATTGTTTGTATAGTAATATTATTCCATCAAAGGAGAACCCAGCTGTATCTCTCGCAAAATTTTGTATCAGCTGAGTCATCCTTTGGACTTTGATCATCTTTGCTTCCAGCACATGCACATATGTTTTGGTGCTACTCATGTCTAGGCCCAAGTACGGGTAGGAAGCCACATATTCAATCTTTCTCAATGGAGTAATAAAGGTGGGACTCTTCACTTTTTTTTGCTGACACCACCATTACTTTAGTTTTGACCATGTTTATACTTAGCTTATTTAGAGTCGCATAGTTACAACAGTGCATTAATCATGGCTTTGGCTCCAGAGTAAGTGTAGTTTAGCAGGACGAGGTCGTATGCGTAAAGCAAACATGGCGCAGGGTGTCCTCCTATCTTCGGACAGCACCGGACCCTTGGGTCTAACCAGTTGGAAGGTCCGACGTATATGGGTTGTATAATAATGGGGCCAATGTATATCCCTGTCTCACCCCTGTTCGTATCTCTATCATAGCTGTTATCATGCCATCATCTGTGAGCCGCACACCTGCCTGGGTGTACTGGTGGAGACCCTTCAAGATATTAATAAATCAGGATGGGCATCCCCTTTACACATTTTTCCCCAAGTCTTGTTCGAGCTCCACCATCGAACGCTGCCTTGAAATCCACAAAGGTAACATACAATGTCTGACTCTCTGTGTCCAGAGTCCTCCTTACAAGAGAATCCAGGACCCAAAGGTTATGGGTCGGACTGGATCCAGCTCTGAAACCTGTTTGTGTAAAATGTATAATCTTAGATTCGTCCACGCATGTAATTCAGGGCACCCAGGACAAATGACAAGAATATTTTTCACGTTATGTCAAGCATCGACAACAATCTATAGTTTTCCGGTAACATCCTATCACTCTTTTTATAGACTGGTAAGCGTACTGCCTGCTGCCATGACTTAGGAATGGTTTGGGTGTGACAAACCTTCTCAAACAGTATCCTTAATATCGTGGGCCACTGGTCTGGGTTTTTCTTAAATACTACATTTGGCCCCAGAGATCTTGAATTTTTAAGTTTAAGGATTACGTTTTTAACTGTCTCGTTACTTAATCGAATGGCCAACCACAAATCATGTATTTTAGGCTAAAGTTCTGATTCTGGTCGGTAGTCCTGTTCTCCAGGTACGACCTCCATACTGTTTCCTGTATGGGATTTATTGTGAGTTTTCTCATCTCGCCATTGGCTTTTGCCAACTTTGCCCAAATCCTCCTGGGACAGTTACTATGTAAAGTTTGAATCATTTGTTGCCAGTTGCCATTTAAAAGGAAAGTCTCCAACTCTTGAGCCATGATTGGTAGTTTCTCCTGATCTCTTTATTATGTATGGCCAGTTCCGCACGCGTAAGCCCCTTGCTGTGCAACTTCCGTAGCTCTTTGTGCATAGCACGCTTAACGTCTTGGATAGTCTTGTCAAATCTGTAGGTAGTTTTGTTACAGGTGGCTAGCCCTGTATTTTTTATACCGCCTGCTTTGCTAGTCAATTGTTGAATCCAGATTTCTAACTCAACAACGTTCATGCTTTCCAACATTCCCATATTGGCCGAGGTAGTCCAGGAGCATTGTATCCAGTTATTTTCAGTCCAATGGACTGCACTCCCAGCATGGTTTACCGTAATATTCCTACACCCTCTCGACCTCCCCTCGTGGGTTTGCATGTTAATCACTAAGGCCAACAGGTTATGGTCACTATGTTCTGCAGGTATCACAGTGAGTTTTTCTACCATCTGTAGACAGACATTATTGCTGAATAGATAGTCCAGCGTGGCGATACAATTGTTCCACTTCCAGTATATGCTCCTGGAATGTCACCCGCCATTCTTCCATTCAGCATCCACATCTCCCACTGGTTCAGGAATGAAACCCATTTGGCTCCTTTGGTGTTACCCTTACCTTGTAGCATAACACTGCTCTGGGAGAGTTTATTATAGGTTGCACAAAGATTACCTTCAATGCATCTTGAGTTAAGGTCATCTCCCACAATCAGTTACGTCTCACTCACAACCTCTGCTGTTAACAAGATGTCTTCAATACTATTATGAATTTCCTCTGTGTCCTTAACTCCCGGAGTAGCGTAAACATTTACAAGCAGCAATTTCCAGGCCCGTGGACAGTCCTCTTGATCTACCAACACCGCCATAAGGCTACCAATCACTGAGTCGACTTTCACCTGACTAGAGCAGAACTTCTGCCCGACAGCAATTAATAGGCCTCGATATGGTCTACCTCTTTTGCATCTTGATGGATGTGGTAGCCCTCAACTAACAAGGGACAGTCAAGCAAGGTCTCTTGTAGCATAGAGATAGCAGAAGTTTTTTTCTGTTGTAGAGAGCCTGCATTATTTAATATATGACTGTTCCCTCGTGAGTTCCAACAAGCGAGGGTCAAAGGTCAATATGATGGCGAGGCCCTAATTAGGTGGATATCTTTATTCTTCGATAGTTCCCAGGTAATTACTTCATATTTCAGAGTCTCATCTCAATAGGGCTGTGTGGCCTTTGGTCTAGCATGTGATACTTTGGACCAGCTTTCACCTATTGAGCCAGCTAACGTCAATTTTGGTTCTTGGTGTGTTACATTATAATTTCCTATGTCTGGAGGACAAACTTGACATACTGTTAGTTTAAGCTCTGCTTGTAGTAATGCCTGGGCATTTGCACACAGCAGGGACACCGAAACTGTAGTTGTAAAGCGAATCAATGCCCAGTTTGTTATGCTTCCATATTTGGGTAATTTGATCTGAGCCATGTCTTTACTTGTGATGGATGAAAGCCATGGCATCAGCAGAGGCGAAAAGTTGAGGAAAGGACTAGCGTCTGACGTATTGATTTCATCACGTCTTACTGGCCGGCCCAGCTTTTTTGGCCCAGGGCATTGTTGCATCTGCACCATGTCCTTCTCACAGGCAGAATAACTTTCTTGCGATGCCATCTCCTGGGCTACTAGTGGCCTAAATTGACTCTTAGATGCTGTCTTCAGTTTGGAAGACCATGATGGAATTTGCGTCCTAGGAATCCATCGAGCTTGGCCAGCCTGCAAGTCTTGGGTATAATCCTCTTGTCTATGCATCATGAACGAATTCTTCGTCATCCTAGTCTTGCTTTCCACTCTAGGGCTACCTTTTGAGTAGCCTGTTATGCACTGGCTCCTTTTAATTGTAGTTGTTGATTTGCATCCATGTGTCCTATGGGCATCTGGTGTTTGGAAGTAAACCCATTTATGTAGGGGGCCATTCAGAGCCACTGTCCATTTAGAGCCATTTGTTGTATCCTGGTAATTGCCCTCTGGGGTTTTAAACCAGGCTCCCTAGTCATCTCAGCGGAGTAGTGCCTCTTGCCTCTTATCAGCGTTTCCTCGAGGTCGGTAGGATCCAGTTGTGTGTAAGTCTGTATTTCCTCATTCCGGGGTCCCCTGTCAGTATAGGGGGAAACTGCCTTCATAATGGAGATCTCCACACAAAGAGCGTTGATGTCATCTTACTCTGACGCTGCTGCTATGTTCACAGAGTCCTGAGACCTCCATAAGATGTTCAAGTCATCTGGCAACAATATAGTATCCATGCCTACTTTGGGTATTACTATTGGAGGAAATCCACTTAGAGGTTCTGTAAGAACTGAACCAACTGCCGCGTCCATCTTCTTTAGTAATGGGTCATGTATTTTGGCAGATTTAGTCAAATGTAAAATAGGTTGAGCTCCATGCTCATTGTTAATCAGCAACTTTGTTGTAAGGGAATAGAGTCTTCTCTGGTCTGAGGCCATGACAGAACATAATGTGAACAATGCTAAGACTTTCGTCACCAGAGTCTATCATATCCGAAGTAGACTTTTCTACCTGGAAAGTCTGCAGTTCCTTATTTCTCCCTTCCATAGCTGGGCTACCGTCGGTAGACTCCAGTTGGGTTGCACGCTGGTTCAATATCTCCAAATTAGGACTTTCTTCTGATATTATCACACAGAGCAAACAGGGAGCCATTATTATCCAACAAATACTCGTTAAATGACAGTTGTGCACTGCCAGCCTCTGTTTTATTGCTAGTCTCGGGTAGTTGAATAATCTGGGGAGGTAACTCGTTTCCCCGTCTACCTTAGCAGGAAATCGTGTGTTCGCTTTTCCCATACCCAAAAAGAAACCAGGCATGCTTCTTTGCTGTATTTTAAGGGTGAGGTCTCTGGGGTTATTGTCTTTCTTGCCCCTCTTCCTTCTCGGCTCGACGCAGGTGTAGTTTTTAATGCACACCGGGCTGCAAGAACGCTTCCCTTTTTCAATGACCTCACTATGCAGACCAGATCTCCTAGATTGTTTTGTCTTCATGGTATGACAACCGTTAAGTTCAAAATGTTAAAATAAAATGTTATTATCAGTCGTATTGTAGTAGGTGCTACTACTTAATAGTTCAATATAGTGCACAAGATGTTTAATCATAGAGAAGAGAAGCACATATTTCCATATTCTGGCATTTACTGATTGACGTCTTTGTGCTTTTTTTAATTTATCCGATAGCTCCAAAATGTTGGGTCCACGTCGGTATGCACCGCAGCATTGAAGGCAGGGCTGCTCCCTATTCCCTCTGCCCTCCACCAAACACAAAACACTTGCGCACTCTCCGCTCCGCTTTCCTTGTGGCTTAAGAACCACTTGAAAGCTAGCAGGAGGTGCAACAAGCAGTAAGGGTAGACAAAGGACTGTGCTTCTCCAGTCCGGGTAACGTTCTGCTTAGAGTCCTGCAGCCAAAACACAAAACACTTGCGCACTCTCTGCCGTTTATACGTTCTGAATACTCACAATGCATAGTAGGTGTTAGGGAGAATTCTCAGAAATGTGCTAATTCCCTCCACCTTAGAGACCCCCGTCAACTTTGCTGGATATTGAGGACTTGATTTGTTTTAACCTGGAGAGAGTGAGACCCTTTTCCCCACTCTCTCATGTATTTTAATGTGATTTTTGAACTCTGTGTTTCTTTTGGTTGTGGAGTCTGACAAACTCCATAAGCATCATCGTTTACATTGTGTCACACAGCACCTTCAGTACAGTGGCACAGGGAAGTCTTTCAGATTTCCAAAGGTTTAAATACCTTCTCTGGGATAAACTACTGTTTCCCAGAGCAGTAAAGTGAAATTGACTTTGCTTACATTTGTAACTTTCTAGACCCAGCACACACTATCTTACAATAGAGTGCTGGAGGTGGTTACCTTGTATCCCCTTTGTCTGGCTTCTCATGTAACATTTTTATGTTACCCTTTTCTCTCTGAATGGCTGGTGGCAGCGGTTTCATTGACCGTGGTGTGCATTTAGCGCGGCTGTGTTTGCAGCTGCAGTTAAGCACCCAAAGGTGCCATTTTTGGCAAAATGGCCCCCGGTCTTCTTTTTTCACCATTTCTTTGTGGAAAGGTCCTTCTTGAGATTTACTCTGCTCCCCAAACCAGGTTTGGTCCCATTGTTCTCTTTGTCTTTGGCGGGATTCACAAGTCCTCTGGCTCCAGGGTGTCTGGGTTCGGCAGGAAATGAGGGAGGTGCCTGAAACACCCTGTGCTTAGTCTCCTAGGAGACCCACATGCACTCTGTGGTGATTGGCCGGCTGACTGTCCGGCAAGGACAGCCACCCTGTTGGGTGACTGACAGCTAGGCTGGAATGAATAGGAGGGAACTGAATAAAAGGCAAGGCTTTTGGATTGGAAGCCCGAGTCGACCACTGGACGAAGGAACCAAAGAAGAACTTAAAGAGGACGCGTGCTGCAACTCCTGGACCGTTGGTTTGCCCGGTGAAGCCCTGCTGCTGTGTTGAAACTCCAAATTCGTATCGACAGAGAAGCTTCTGCAAGGACGACTTCTCCCCTTGAGTTGGTGGTAAAATCAACTCCAAAGTAAGACCACCTTGACATCCTTCTTGGAGCTGGTTGAATTTCCACAGAGTTGCTGCTTCAAACCGTATATCTAGGGACAATTACACCAGATTGTGTGAGTTGCTTTTAAATTGGCCAAGAGCACCAGGAAGATCCTCCGGACTCCCAGGACTCCAAGGAAGCACGACTGACCAAGCCTGAGCCCCCTCAACAGAGTGTGTGACCTCAGAAGCAAGGAAAGTCCATCTCGACAGCCAGGAACCGCAGTGTTTCTATTTGCGGTAATCGCAAGGAGCTGAAATACTGAAGTGCTACTTGTTGGAAAGATTGCCGGATGTGAGCGGTGACTGTCCCATTGCAGTGCAGGAGTCCCCAGAAGTCTTCCCTATTGTCCCCACGAATGAGGCACAGGAACAGCGAGATCTGCAGAGCTGTCTAATCAGCTTGTGGCCCTACGCTTGATAGTTCTTTTCTTCAAAGACTTCTAAAACATTGTGCAAAGACTTTTCTACTTACCTACCAGAAGTGCTTCATCCTATATAAGACTTTTGCCCATTGACTTTGGCTTAGCCTGTTGTACTGAATGACTCTTCTTATGGGATCCAAAAGTATTTGCCTGCTTAAGAATATATGTGGTCTCTTATTGTTCTAATAACCTTTTCCTTTTACCAACTTCTAAGAGTATTCTAAATGCAAACAGTAAGATATAAATATCCCCAGCACCCTAGCTATTGAAGTCACCTGAGTGTGTAGGTTGTGTCTGTGGGCATCCCAAAAGGGTATTTACTGATTTAGAAACTAAGAGTGTACAATACTGAGGTGTATTTGTGTGTTATTTTTTATATAGCTCCCTTCTGAAGAAGGCTTATTCTAACTGACTGATAAATTAATTAGTGTTTATTCAAGAAACCTTATAAGAGTTTATTTGAATACCTGTCACTGTGAATCTCTGTGTTACTCCCCTACAGCTCACATTCACCCCACTTGAGATACTCCTGGCTGCTCAACACGCTACCAACACTGTGTAATACAAGCTTATACCAAAGGTTGGGTTTCCTATACCTGTAGTCAGAGTTGTGTGTAGTGTACCCAAAGGGTAATGCATACAAACTTTGCCTAACAGTAGGTGCGTCCTTTCTCCCTTTCTCCACCCACTGCTCTTAAATATTGTGTTTTTAATGTATTTTCCACCCTGCTCCCCCCCTGCCCCGTGTGCGCTTTGAAACAGTATTATCTTATTGTATAAGCGCCTAACAAGTAAACAATAAATAAATAAAATAAATAAACAGGGGACCCTGTCTTCTGGCCCACCCTGCCCACACCCCCTGCCCACCTCTCCTTCCCCACCCTGCCCACCTCTCCTTCCCCACCCTGCCCACCCCTCCGCCCCACCCTGACCACCCCTCCTGCCCCACTGACCCAATCACCCCCCCCCAAACCTCCCCCATGGACACCTGGCCTATGATGTCCACACAACAGTCAGATCTATTGATTGCATAACTCCCAGAGCCGCTGAGCCCTTTCCATTCTACTTCGGTTGACCAGAGCCTGCCTCTCATGCCTACAAATGCCAGAAACTACCCCCTAAATGCTCAAAATCGGTCCATCCGGGGACTTCCACTTAAAAAGAATAGCCTTTCTGGCAACAAACAACATTGTGTGCAGAAGCTGAATTACATTAGTGTTGTCATGCCAGTCCTCCACCCAACCCCAAACGGCATGACCCAAGGCTCAAGTGCAGCCACCACCCCGGGATGCCATCCACAGCTAACGTCGGCCCTTTTAAAATTTGGAGCGAAGGAAATCATAAACAGACCTGGTTTTTACCACCTGCACTTGAAACACAAAGGGATTTCATATTTAACTGAGGATCCAAAGTCTTCCACCAATTCAAGAGAAAACAACATCCTTTTTTGCAGGAAACCTTGCTAATGGAGTCTGTATTATAGGATGGGTATCATACCATAGAAAATTAGAGGCTAAGGGAGCTTAATTATTGCAGTAGAAACCATGTTTACTCAAGAGATTATAATTAGAGATAACGAAATTCAGAGTATTATGGCAGTTCAAATTAATACTAAAAATAGCCAGAAAAGGTTATTATTGATTAACATTTATATAATTATTTGGAGATTACCTGTGATAGTCTACAAGATAAATTGGTAGAACTTCTTTTATCCTAGTTTGAGGGTTGGCCCCAGCGTGAGGTTGTCCTTGTGGGGGATTTTAACACACACTGTGCTGTAAAGTTGGGAAGGCTTTGGTCAGACACAGCCCTTTTAAGTCAAAAGATCAAGATAATTGGCCCAATACCACATCAGTAAAAAACTGTTGGTGGGTGAAGTTTTTTCAAGAATCCAATGTGTTGCCTATGGTCATAATGATCTCCCAGAGGCTCAGTTGAGTACTTAGCATGGAGATCACTCTATGTCAAGAATCGATTTCATTCTGATAAAAGAATATCTTTGGCAACATTTGGTTCAATTTAAGATAGCTCAAGGCTTTCTGAGTGATCATCATCGGGTTATAACAGAATTTAGTCAAGCATCAACTGAATTGGTTAAAAGAGATTATTTGTTTTCACAGGGCAAGAACCAGCTCAAATTGTCTATCAGTCTCATTACCAAGTATAATAAGGCCATCTACGACTGTATTTGGTGCTATGGTAATGATCTAGCTGACATTTGCATAACACATGCCTTCTCGATTTTGATAAAGAGCAAACTAATTTACAACACAGGAGCAAATAATGTTGAGAGTGCGAGGCATTAGCCATTAAATAAGCAGATACAATGCTAAAACATAAGCAAAGACGAGCAATGATATTGATAGCAATAAGTACCCTAATGGCTAATCAGAAAAGTTACGCAATTAGAGAGGTGAAACAGTCCTATAAAAATAAAATTACATCCACGCAAGGAGATATGCATCAGAGGGAGGGTGAACAAATACTGTCCACGATCTGGTCTAAAAATGATATTAATTACTGGAGATTGGTAAATGGAAGAGATCATTATCAAGTAATAGCACACTCTTACCCTATTTCGGAGGGAACATGGTACGTCCACTTCAGATTTGTACGCAATGCTATCTAACAAGGTTGAGAATTGTATCTAGATTAAAGAAGTAAATTGGGCTTTCCAGTTTTGTCAGGTGGATGTGGAGGCCATGATTAGAAAAAGCAGTAAATCAAGGGCCCCTGGCCGGAATGGCCTTTGCAACCTTGTTTTTAAGGAAAATCCTACTTTTTGGTCATCAATGCTGTATTTTATCTTTATTTATTTTTAAGTTTTCCAGAGCGCCAACTTCTCCCATGGGCCTCAGACAGCTATAATATAACAAACAAACATAAAAACATAATAACAGACAAAGCAAAAGACAGGAATTGGATGAATCAATCAATTTACAAGTCTCAGATTTGTATTGAATGAAGGTGTTCCCCGCTTGTTACAAATATTCAAGAAAGTATGGAAGGTTACTCTTGCCACAACCAATGGTAATGCAGTATGAGCCATTGATCAAGGACCACTCCTTGATTTGGACTCTTTGCAAGTACTAAGGTCCATATTTCTAAAACAACTTTCACCAATTGTAGATTGTAACCAGGCCAGGACTCTGTTTAGCAAGGCTTCTCTCGGCTCATGTCTATCCAATCTGTGAACAATAGCCATATTTCTTCGGTCCGCAGTCAAACTTTTTAGAAATGGGTCCATGATCTCTGGCATAGATGACTTTCGAATGTGTGAATCCCTACGTAATGAGGGGGTAAGACAGATGGTTAATTGGCTTCTTAGATTTCAACATATTAGAGTATGCAGCAACCTCGCAAGTTATACTAATGGAATCAACCAACATAGTTTTATTAAGAACTGAACACTTAGATACTTCATTGGTAACTGGTGAGTTGGTAACATACTTCGGGTTAGTTTGTCAGCTCACCTCTGCCTTTTTGGTAACTGTCTGTGTTGTACAAATGTCTGTTTGGCATTATATATCCATTTTAACTAACAATGAAATAATCTTCTCAAGGGAGTCAACCCAGACTTGATAAACGTAGACTCTAAAATGATTCTCTCCTTAATGGTCTGCCAGTTGTTATTGGCATTTGTTCCCTTTGCAAACAGCTTGGATTGGAGTAAACTTCCACAAAAACATCATCCATACTTTTAGAGGGGGAATGCATTACATCATGTATTGCAGAAGTTAGATGGGGTTGAATTTGAATTTCTGCGTAATTATCAGGTTGAGAGATCTCAGGAGGTCCAATGTTGTTACTTTGCTCAGGCTGAGAAATCTCAGGCTTCCAGCTCTGCCGCCATCATCTACCCAGGGCTGATAGCCCCAAACGTAGCCACTGCCTGAGCAATAACTCCCGAACCAGTCCAAGCTCCACAGTTGAGCTCCAGGAGCTCTGGCAGCAGTTAAACAGTCAGAGGCAGGCCTCTACAGGTGATTAGAAGAAAGGCCCTAGAGCCGTTAAGTCGCACTGCCTAGCGGCCAATTCCAACGGGAGGTTAGCTGCCTTGTATGAATTGTTTAGGGTCATAATTGTGCTTAAACAACGTCTGCCCACCTGGCGATGGTCACATATTATACTAATCTAGAAAAAGGGCAATAGGGCTAGTCCGTTGAACTACCCTATTGCCCTTTTAGATGCAGATTCTAGTATTTTCATTTCTTTGGTGTTGAATGAATAAAAAAACTGGGCTGCAGAGCAAGGATTGCTACATTGTAATCAGGTGGGTTTTAGAGCCGGATTAGGCACCACCCTGGCAGGTGTTGTGATGGATGAAGTCCAGAGGCAAACTTGGGAAAATGTGTCTCTATCCATCTTTGTGGCAACCATAGATTTGTCCTTAGCATTTGATTGTGTTAATAGGACCAAATTATGAACTAAACTATATCTGTGGAGCCTTCCTAATATTATTCTCAGTATCCTTATACAGCTACACTCAGACACGTCTTTAAAAGTGAGAATACATTTTGAAGGTGATTATACTGAGGAAATACCAATGGCCCGCAGTCTGAGGCAGAGGTGTATCTTAGCCCTGTTCCTTTTTAACACCTATTTTCCAGATCTGGGTCCACCATTAGAGGATGCAGATTTTTAAACACTAAAAATATATAGGCACAAAACGGTGTAGGTGACATACGCCGATGAAATTATTCTGATGGATTGCTCATATATGAGGCTCCAAAGCATGTTTAAGAAATTCTATAGAATAAGTTATTTGACCCATGTTCGTTCTCAGTAGAGGGGCTCCCACGCTGCTTTTCAGTTTGTAAAATTTGGGGTTTCACCCTAAGCAACCAAGGCTAATCCAGATGTGAACCCCTTGCTCATTGTGCCTTGGGGAGGCTCAGCTTCATCTCACTGAGGAAGCCCAACAACACCAAAACATGTGTCTGGGGTTGCTGACTGTACTCTTGTTCAGAGGAGATTTGCCTAGTATTCCGGTACTGGACTGCCCTTGTGGGTGGGACAAAGACTGATATGCAAATGGATATTTCACCTCTGTGAAGGGGTCAGTTAGCTAAAACCCCCCTGAGTGGAAGGCATTCTATAGAACAGGGTATTTGACCCATGTTCGTTCTCAGTAGACACTCACTACCACACTCACTACCACACTGCTTTTAAATTAAATTCTAGGCACAGGTGCACCCTATTTAGAGTGCTATCTTTCCACAAAATGTGACTATGCCATGTTAAAATTCAGATTAAACTTGATGCCAAATCAAGTAAACTGTTTTCTCTGGAAGAAACCTAATGTAGACAATGGTGCCGGCATTGCCATAACTCTGATGAAAAGTTGATCCATATCTTCATGTATCACCCAAAACTATTTGGTCTGAAATAGGACTGTTTTGGGAGTCAGAGAGATTTAAGAGTCCCAACAGTTTATACATTGTGGTTACATTTGCAACATTTGTCATCTATGACTGAAAGAATAATTAATACATTTTTAGCTTTGTAAAACTATGTATACGCTGATAGATACAGTTGTTTTAATGATTGGAAATCATGTGTTGGTATTGTATACTTATGGAAATATGTGTTCTGTTTTGTTGGGTATGTATAAATTGTGTAAGGCTTCTATGAGAAAACCAATCACACAATGAAAAAAATATCAGACCCCTCTATAATCACAAAACGGAGATGGTAAACCATAACGTAGGCTGCATATACCGCCAGCTTTGCCTGAAAAGGACTGGCACATGCTGACCTTGAGGGTAGTGAGAGCCAACTAACCTTAAGTGCTAAGGGTGTCTATGTTCGTCTTGAATTCCCGTAAAGCATCTTTGTAAGCTCCACCCACTCCAGCAGGTAAGTGTTACAACTTCTGAGACTGCTGCCAACCAAAGTGGCATAACATGGCAATCATAGCATGGGTGTGACTTGATGGTGGGATATATAACCTACTCTGCTGTGGCAGCAGTGGTTTTAAATAAAGGTAGGGGAACGTTCCTTACAGGCCAAAAATCATACTTTGTCTGAAACACATGTAGTGCTTTGCTATGCTGTTTATTTTATTGGGTTCTATATTGCAAAACCTTTGAAAACCTTTGACATTTTAATGCCCATTTGGTGCTTTGCTTCTCGTAAGAAAGGTAGAGGTGTCAGGTGGTGAGCGTGATTGTGGAAAGAGAGCAAGGTTGCTTTTAGTAAAGTGGTGATGCAGGGCAGATTGGATAAACTGTACTCTGCTACAGATGGTCATCTACATGTTAAGAAGTGTAAAGCGATTAATGTGTTGCAGAGTGATATCCCAAGATGGTCAGGATGCTTGAAACTGATGTGTGCCTATAGACATTGGGCTTCATTATATGTTGGCTGGTCCGGTAAAAGAGTGCCGGTATCAATGGATACCAGCCAACTATGTGTGAGGCGGACCACAAGCATCGAATACACTGGCACCGGTAAAAACGTATCCACCAACAAAGGCGCTGGTAAATCCAGCGCTGCCAACTATCGGACGTCCCCGTAACTTCTTCCGGTATTAACGGCACAACGATAACACGCCACATCCTGAGTCAGTAACACAGACAAACGCTAGGTGGCGAAACTTCCACCTGAAAGCAGGAAGTAAATGGCAGAAAATGCATGCAGGTCTGGGAAATGAGGTCACAGGTGTAGCCAATGCATCCAGGTGCACCCAAAGCAGCATGGAGGAGCTGAAATAGGTCACGCCATCAACAGACACACTCAAAAACATCACCATGCTGCCACTGACTGCAGTTGGCTATGACATGCAGCTATTTCAGGCCAACATAGTGCTGCAGAGGCTGGAGGGCCCAAGAGATGGTGGACAGGAGGAGGAGGGTGAGGAATGTGATCAGGAGGTGCCATGCAAGGCATCCACCCATACCCCATGTTCAGGCCACACCATGGACCCTCACTGACATGCAATTCCTAACCCTGCAATGCCTTGACAGGGAGAGCATAGAATATGTCCTCAGCATGATCCTGGAAGAGATGGTGAGCAGGATTGGCATTCGCACAGCCATACCACCAGTGGTAAAGCTGGTGTCAGTCCGGCACTTCCTTGCAACTGGCACATTCGAGCACTGTATGCCAGCTGCACGGCATATCGCAGCCTACATTCTCAAAACTGATGGTCGAGTTGCTGGACGCACTCCTGCTGCATGTGGGACAGCATATTACACTCCTGACCACCATGGCACAGGTGAACACCACCAAGGCAAGATTATATGCCATAACAGGCATGCCCAATTTGGTAGATGCTCTGGATTGCACACATGTCGAGCAGGTGGCACCCTAGGCTGTGGAGGAAGTATACAGGAACCAGAAGCAGTACCATTCACTCAATGTCCAGGTCACCTGTGATGCTGACCTCATGATCACCCACTGCTGTGCCTGGTTCCCTGGCTCAACCCTTGATGCCACGGTCCTGCAGTACAGCATGCTGCCAGCATACATGGAGGGTCACAGAGGCCAACGTACCTGCGCATTGGGTGAGTACAAGTCCCATCACACTGAGCATGATGCAGGGGTCTAAGGGGGTGTTCGTCCAATGAAAATGTATGTCCTGAGAAGGCCACACAGACACTGCACCCACACAGACCCGTGAGACAAGACAGGCTGCAGAACACTGTTATGGGGCAGGCCACACCAAGCAGCAGTGAACGGCCAAAAGATGCAACCCAAACAGGCCAGATACAAACACTGGACCACAGCTATCACAGTGCAACAATGCACAACCCACATATTGCATGGCCTGCAAGTGGGCCTGTCCTGGTTTCCTCGGTGTGTACAAAGTATGTGTATTGGGGCACCAAGGGCAACGTCAGCGGCCACAGTAAGCAGAAGCACACTTCAAAGTTATTGACTAGTCAATTAATCCGCTGTATCCGTATTGCGCATCAGCATGGCCTACCAAACCCCAGATACACATTGTGCATGTGGATGTAATGGGCTAAGGTACAGGCCCACGTCACACCAACGTGAACCAGACACATGGGGTGGACACTGTCATTGAATGCATCACACAGCTATACATTTTATGTTGGCTCAATGAACTTCCACAGAGGGTTCCCTCAGTTGCAATGAAATATTGGGTGTTTACAAGATAAGGCATGCCTGTAGCCCCCACCTTACATAGTGCACTCCACATGAAAAGTCCAAAATATTAATAGGTGAAGTGGGCTGACACATGTCAATGCATGAAATGCTATGCTCCGATCTCTATTCCCGTTGCAGGTTACTCCGGATATCCACAGCTGGCTGATGACTCCTCTGAGATACAATCGGGCCCACATACTGACCAGGGTGGCGATTAAGCATACATTTGGCCTGTGGAAGGCACGCTTCTGATGTCTACATTGGATGGGGGGTGCACTAATGTACAGGCCGGACAAGGTGGGCAAGATTGTGCTTGCATGCACCATGTTGCACAACATATGCATCTGGCAGAACATATTCCTGCCCCCAGATGTGGATGTGCCCGCACCTGATGATGATGACGCCATGCCTGCGGGCAGCACACATGAACAACCAGCTCAAGCAGAGGCCAGGCTTGGGCAACTTGCTTGCCAGGAGCTCACTGAGAACTTCTGATGTTGACAACCACTATCGCTATCCATGCACCATTCACTGTTAATTGCACACAATAAAGTAATACACAGAAAAACAAATGTCCACTCATTGCTGCAAATGAGGATTATTTATGTAAGTGAGTGCAACTTGTATTGTACATGGTAAGTACAACCCACCCTCCCCAATCACCCACCCGAACAGCACCCTCCCCAATCACCCACCTCAACAACACAACTACACCCTGAATGTGTCCATGCGTCACTTCCATTACACTTTGCCTTAAGGCCCTGTACTTGCATCCTTGTAGTGAGGTGGTGCAGCGAACGGCACCTTGGTGTGCTCTCCAATTAACCCTCAGTAGGTGTAATAGAGGTGGATGGCTCCTATCCCTGAGCATTTATGTACTGCAGGTCAACTGCATGGTCTGGGTAAGTGCCTCCGCCGAGACGGATTTGACATCTGCGTGTTCACGGACCCTTTGACCCAGTGTCACCATAGCAGCAGTGGCATGTCTCACAGAGCATGTCATGCGGTGGATGCTTCCATGTAAGTAGTCACACATTGCTCGAATTTCGCATAGTTTTTCTCCCGCCATGGTGTGTGTCTGCCTGCTGGCACTCAATGTGCTCCAGCTGTGTGTGGATTGCTGCAAGTTTCCTTCCATAAGGGGTGGTGGACTATGTGGACTTGGGGGTGGGGATGGGCTAAAGCCAGGTGTTGTGTCCCCTTCAAATGCCTCATATTCCATCCTCTCCTTCTCATCTTCCTCATGAGCGTAGGACACATTGGCAATGTCCAACTGTGCAATGGGACAGGGTGCATGCCACAGAGGAGTGTTGGTGCATGTCGTGGCAATGTCCACAGCCATGTGTGTGGTGCCACCACCAGGGCTGGTCTGTGACACCCCTACGGTGGCCGTTGGTGGTGGAGGCTAGACAGCTGTAGGCATATGTGGTGGTGGTTGGACAGCTGCAGGTACTGCAGCCGGTGGGTGGGCTGGGCCTGCAGCACTGCGATGCTGCTTGCTTAGCCTTGCAGTGGGTTTGCCCTGTGCAGGTGTGGGGGCTGTCTTGGCTGGTTCTTGTGAGGGCCCTGCCTCATCGCTGCCTGTGGAGAGGGTACCTGTGTGGAATTGAGATATGTTAACAATTTTCCCCACATGTCGTTGATCATCCATTCTACCCATCCCATGATGTGTGTGTCCCAGTGTTGTTGGATTTATGAGTCTCACGTGGGTTATATTGCTCCTATCGGTGACCATGCAAAGGGGGATGGTTCATGCTGGGTGTCTACTATGTGCATGCATGTGCATAGTTTCAGGGTAACATTGCCATTGGCGGGTGTGTGCTGCCTGACATGATATGATATGGCATGTATATGACCGTTTGGCATGCCCATTGCTCTCCGCTATGCTGGTGGATGTATGCAAGGGGGGGACAAGCACATATTTTATTTATTTATTTATGGTTCGCTTGTTAGGCACTTATACAGGAAGTAAAAACTGTTTCAAAGTGCCAACAAGGCAACAGGGAGGGAACATGGGAAAGAAACATGATACAATACACGAAATATAAATACAGTGATGAAAAAACGGACAAACCTACTATGCCTGTGAGTATTCAGAACGTGCAAGTGCAGCAAAGGAAGAGGGCACTGGTGGGTAAGTGCTGGGGTGTTCGTGCTTGAGGGTGAGTCACAGATGAGGTGCAAAGTATGGTAAGTGCTACAGGGCCAGGAATCGCATTGGGTGGAAAGTGCGACCCTCCAGGGTGGAGGGGTGTGCTGAAAGGTGCTGTTGGCAGACAGAAGCTAGAGTGATTGGGTGTGGAAAGTCAAGGGCCCCGAAGATAAGGGCCCTGCAAAATCACGCAACTGTGAGATTAGCAGAGGAGAGAAGGAGGAGGTAAAGAGGAAAGTCTTGAGGAGCTTCCGGAATTTCAGAAAGTCCTTCTCAAGACGTAGAAGGAGGGGTGGCTGTTCCATAGGAGGGAGCCTGCTGAGGAAAGTGATAGACCTACGGCCCTCTGTTTAACAAAACACTTTACACACAGAGAGTTGGTGCTTGAGGAACGCAGAGGTCTAGAGGGCGAGTATTTCATTAGTGAGAGTTGCAGATAGTGTGGTCCCTGGCCCAAGACAGCCTTGTGGATGATGTAGCGAGATTTTAATTTAATCGGTGCAGCAACTGGGAGCCAGTGAAGGCTTTTTAGGGCAGGAGAGATGCTGTCCCTGGGCTTAAGGCCAAGGATAAGTCTCACTGCCCTATTCTGATTAGCTGGAGCAGTCGTAGAGTGGAAGAAGGTAGATACAGGAGGAGGCTATTGCAATAGTCAAGCCTAGAGAGAACCAGGGCTAGAGTTACATTGGCCTTCTGGGGGAACGTGAGAAAAGGGAGATTTCCTTTGAAAAGGAAGACATACTTGCCAACATTCTGTGACCAAAAAGATGTAGGATTTTTCAAGTTTCAAAAATAATAATACGCATAACACTGACATCACAGGAAATTATAAAACATACATTGTTGGCACTATTGAAGCGTTCTAAAATACACAACCCATCAAACAGCACAACATGGAAAGATGTTCAAATTTTACAAATGTATAATTCTGAATGGTAAATTAGCACCATATTCAATTACCTAACTTCACAGAAGTAATCACACAGAGCTGGTAGGCAACGTTTGCCACTGCTCTGTAGCAGCAGCATGTGCAATGCCTATGTATTCCTGCAGTGCAAGTTAAACACTGAATGACTGGAGACTGACAACCCCCCTCAGTCTGATAGGCAGATGCTGTGTGATGGTGCTACGCTCTAACACTTGCCTTCACTGGTGGTACACCTAAGGGTTGTCCCGGCAAGAGTGCAGGACATAGTCACATAGCTGTCAGGTCAGTGGATTGGTCTGAGCCCAATCAAAGTAATCCCCTACCAGCCCACTGTACAGACACACTAATTAATGTGTTGCATGCTTTGTCCTGGAGCCTGCCTTAGAGTCACCTAAATTACCTGCCACTGTAAAAAGCAGTAGGATCGGTCACCCAAATCTGTAGGCATTAGGACTGCCTAAAAAGCAGTAGCCTACTGCCTAAATCTGTAGGGTTGGCAAGTATGGGAAGAGCTGAAAGTGGGAATTCTTGGCAATATCTTGAGTGTGATGGAGGAAGGAAAGGGAAGATTCGAAGATGACTCCAAGATTTCTGGCTTCAGAAGAAGGAGCAGGGGTAGACCCCATGGAGGAAGGCCAGAGATACGGGAAGGAGGGCGCAGGGGTCGCAATGGGAAGGATCTCAGTTTTGCTGGATTTGAGGCAGATATCATAGGAAGTGCACCAGGACTGGATGGCAGATAGGCAGTCTGGGATGATGGAAGGTGCAAGAGGGTTAGCAGGAAGTTTGAAAAAGTTGAGTGTCGTCTTCATAACACTGGAAGTTGGGGGAGAAGGTGGAGATGAGGAGTGCCAGCTGAGAAGGGTAGATGTTGAAAAGCCAAGGGGAGAGGATAGAACCCTGAGGTACACCACATGTGGAGAGGGAGGAAGAAGAGGAGAAGGAGCCAAAGATGGCTTTGGAAGAGCTGTCAGTTAAGGAGGTCAACCAGTCCAGTGCTCATTCTGAGATTCCAAGGGTATCGTGGAGCCTTTATATGAGGATGTCATTGTTGATTGTGTCAAATGCGGAGGAGAGATCAAGTAGGATGAGGACAGCTGGGAAGTTGGAGTCCAGAGATGCAAGCAGATCTTCGTGGGTATTCAGAGGAGCAGTTTATGTGCCTCTGGATGCTCAAAATCCAGATTGGTGGTCGGGGAGACCCCCCACAAGTTCAGTGTGTAAATTGAGTTGGGGTATGGCAAGCTTCTCCAGCGGTTTCCCCAGGAAAGGGGTGATGGAAATAGGGCGTTAGTTGGCTGGACAGGTAGCATCTGCTGAGGGTTTTTTGAGGAGGGGTGCACTAGGGAGTACTTGAGGGAGGAGAGGAAAGATCCATTGGCAAACAAGTGGTAGCAGAAATCAGCGAGTGCAGGGACAAGAGAGCCAATGTTGTCCTTGATGGTTTTCGATGAGCATGGGAAAACCTGTTTGGAAGAGACCTTCGTTGAGTGGACTACTCTGGTAACTTCTTCTGGTGTGACATGTGCAAAGGAGCAGAGGGAGGAAGGAGGATAGTGAGGGGCCAAGGGAGGCAGGGTAGTGTGGGAAGGTTGGGTGGGTGTGTAGCAATAGTGTTCAGGATGTTGTGCATTTTGGAGGCAAAGTTGGTGATCAGTGCATTGCAGAGGACCTGGGAAGCAAGAAGGGGGGAAGAGACTGCAGAAGTATTGGGGGCCGTTGGTGGTGGCTGGACAGCTGCAGGCCTTGGTGGTGGTGGCTGGACAGCTGCAGGTACTGCAGCCGATGGCTGGGCTGGCCCTGCAGCACTGCCATGCTGCTTGCTTAGGCTTGCAGTGGGTTTGCCCTGTGCAGGTGTGGGGATGTTTTGGTTGGTGCTTGTGAGGGCCCTGCCTCGTCGCTGTCTGTGGAGAGGTTAACTGTGGGGAATTGAGATATGCTAACAATTTTCCCTACATGTCATTGATCGTGCATTCTACCCATCCCATGATGTGTGGGTCCCAGTGTTGTTGGAATTATGAGTCTCACATGGGTGGTATTGCTCCTATCGGTGACCATGCAAAGGGCGTGGTTCATGCTGGGTTTGTACTATGTGCATGCATATGCATAGTGAGTTTCAGGGTACCATTGCCATTGGCGGGTGTGCGCTGCGTGACATGTTATGATAGGATAGGATATGATATGATATGGCATGTATCTGACCGTTTGGCATTCCATTGCTCTCCACTATGCTGGTGGATGCATGCAAGGGGAGGACAAGCACATATTTAATGTATGTATTTATTTATTTATGGTTCGCTTGTTAGGCACTTATACAGCAAATAAAAACTGTTTCAAAGCGCCAACAGGGAGGGAACATGGGAAAGAAACCTGATACAATACACAAAATTTAAATGCAGTGAAGAAAAAACAGACAAACCTACTATGCCTTTGAGTATTTAGAATGTGCAAGTGCAGCAAGGAAGAGGGTAGTGGTGGGTAAGTGCTGGGGTGTCCGTGCTCGAGGGTGAGTCACAGATGAAGTGCATGGTATGGTAAGTGCTACACGGCCAGGAGTCACATTGGGTGAAAGTGCGACCCTCCAGGGTGTGGGGGGGTGTGCTGAAAGGTGCTGATGGCAGACGGAAGCTAAAGTGATTGGGTGTGGGAAGTCGAAGGCCCTGAAGATAAGGGCCAGGTAAAATCCCGGCAACTGTGAGATTAGCAGAGGAGAGTAGGAGGGAAGGAGGAGGTAAAGAGGAAAGTCTTGAGGAGCTTCTGGAATTTCAGAAAGTCCTGCTAAAGATTTAGAGGAAAGGGGGTGGCTGTTCCATAGGAGGGAGCCAGCTGAGGAAAGTGATAGACCTCCGGTCCTCTGTTTAGAAAAACACTTTACACACAGAGATGGTGCCAGAGGAACGCAGAGTTCTAGAGGGCGAGTATTTAGTTAGTGAGAGTTGTAGATAGTGTGGCCCTGACCCCATACAGCCTTGTGGATGATGTAGGTAGATTTAATTTAATCTGTGCAGCAACCGGGAGCCAGTCAAGGCTTTTTAGGGCAGGAGAGATGCTGTCCCTGGGCTTAAAGCCAAGGATAAGTCTCACTGCCCTATTCTGGATTAGCTGGAGCAGTCTTAGAGTGGAAGAAGGTAGATTCAGGAGGAGGCTATTGCAATAGTCAAGCCTAGAGAGAACCAGGGCTAGAGTTACATTGAGCTTCTGGGGGAAGGTGACAGAAGGGAGATTTCCTTTGAGAAGGAAGAGCTGAAAGTGGGAATTCTTGGCAATGTCTTGAGTGTGATGGAGGAAGGAAAGGGAAGAGTCGAAGATGACTCCAAGTTTTTTGGCTTCAGAAGAAGGAGCAGGGGTAGACCCCATGGTGGAAGGCCAGAGAGACGGAAAGAAGGAGGGAACAAGAGTGCCAATGGGAAGGATGTCAGTGTTGCTGGCATTGAGGCAGATATCCTTGGAAGTGCACTAGGACTGGATGGCAGATAGGCAGTCAGGGATGAATGATGGAAGGTGCAAGAGGGTTAGCAGGAAGTTTGAAAAAGAGTTAAGTGACGTCTTCATAACACTGGAAGTTGGGAGAGAATGTAGAGATGAGAGTGCCAGCTGAGCAGGGTAGATGTTGAAAAGCCAAGGGGAGAGGATAGAACCCTGAGGAACACCACATGTGGAGATGGAGGTAGGAGAGGAGAAGGAGCCCAAGATGTCTTTGGAACAGCTGCCAGTTAAGAAGGAGGTCAACCAGTCCAGTGCCCGTTCCGAGATACCAAGGGTATCGTGGAGCCTTTGTATGAAAATGTCATGGTTGACTGTGTCAAATGCAGAGGAGAGATCAAGTAGGATGAGGACAGCTGGGGAGTTGGAGTTCAGAGATGCAAGCAGTTCTTCATGGGTGTTCAGAAGAGCAGTTTCTGTGCCTCTGGATGCTCAAAATCCAGATTGGTGCTTGGGGAGACCACCCACAAGTTCAGTGTGCAAGTTGAGTTTGGGTAAGACATGTTTCTCCAGCGGTTTCCCCTTGGAAGGGGCTGATGGAAATAGGGTGTTAGTTGGCTGTACAGGTAGGGTCTGCTGAGTGTTTTTGAGGAGGGGGTGCACTAGGTAGTGCTTGAGGGAGGAGGGGAAAGATCCATTGACAAATGAGTGATAGCAGAAATCAGCGAGTGCAGGGACAAGAGAGCCAATGTTGTCCTTTATGGTTTTGGATGAGCATGGGAAAACCTGTTTGGAAGAGACCTTCATGGATTTGACTACTCTGGTGACTTCTTCAGGTGTGACATGTGCGAAGGAGCAGAGGGGGGGAAGAAGGAGGGTGAGGGCCCAAGGGAGGCAGGGTGGTGTGGGAGGGTTGGGTGGGTGTATAGCAAGGGTTTTCAGGATGTTCTGCATTTTGGTGGCAAAGTGGGTGGCCAGTGCATTGCAGAAGGCCTGGGAAGCAAGAAGGGGGGAAGAGACTGCAGAAGGATTGGCAAGTTCCCTACAGATTTTGAAAAGTTCTGCCATGTTGTTGGATGCACCAGATACCTGTGCCTGACTGTGGGGTCTTTTATTGGCACGGATGGAGAGTCTGTATTGCCTTTGGAGCAGTCGGCAGGCCAGTTTATCAGAGGATGAGCCTGAGGTTTGCCACTTCCGTTGCACTGCTCTGCACTTTTGTTTCAGAGCTGCAAGTTCGGCGTCGTACCAGGTGTTATGTTTAGAGGCGGGTTTCAGGCGGATCCTTATGACTGGGGCAAGAATGTCAAAAGTATTGGTGATGGCCAAGTAGAAGTTGCAGAGAGCAGTGTCGGAGGTGGAGTCTGAGGTAGAGAGGCAACGGGGGATGAAGGTGGAGGCGAAGGCAGCAGCTGACACTAATTTCATGGGGTGAATGGTCGCGAACGTGGTAGGCAGGGCTTTTGGAGGGGCTTTCAGAGAGCCAAAAGGACCCAGAGTGAGGTTAGGAGAGAGTGGTCTGAGGAATGACCAGAAAGGGGGACAGAGAGAGGTCATAGTGGATGAGTCGGTTAGAGCAGAGGGGAGAATGGAGAGAGAAAGAGAGGTGCAGAGGTCAATGAAAAGAGTGGCTGCTGTGATAGGTGAGTCCAATTGGATGTTGAAATCACCTAGGAGAAGGATGTTGGAAGTGGTTGAAAGCAAGGAAGAACAGAAATCGGCCCATTCAGAGAGGAAAAAGGTGGACGCACCTGGAGGCCAGTAAATGTTGGCAACGTACATGGTGTAGGAGGGACAGATGACCAACTTGCATACGAAGAGCTCGGTGAATAAGATGGAGGAATGAACCCACTCGGGGAATATTAAGGCAACCCCACCACTAGCACAGTGAGGTTGAGGTTTAGAAATGATATTGAAGCCTTCAGGGAGGAGGTAGACAAAAGCAGTGACTTAGCTGGCATTGAACCATGTCTCTGTAAGAATGAGAAAGTCAACGTCAGTGCCTTCAAGAAGGGGGCAGATGTCAGCAGAGTGTGTGTTGCCTGAGCGGGCATTAAGAGCCACCAGGTGGAGGAGGTCTCTGCCTTTGAAGTTTTTCTGAGGTGGAGTACAGCGGCGTGGTGATCCAATCAGAAGGGGAGTCGCACACAGAGTGGTAGGGGGGGAGGCAATGAGGGATGGCAGAATCCAGTCAAAGAGAAGGAGGTTGGGTTGAGGACCCTGAACCAAGATGGTGCCTGTGTGGTAGACATTAACGATGCAGCGTGATGAGAAGAAGCCTGCCAAAAGGACTTCCCACTTGGCCACACCATTAATGGGAGAGGATGTGAAAGGGGAGAGAGTAGAGATTAGATGAGGAGTGCACTGACATGTTTTTTTTCTTCCAGACTTTGTGAGAGAGAGAGGATAGCTGATAGTGTAGCAGCTGGAGAAGATAGGAGAGATAGTGAATGTCATCGCAGTGGCAGAGAAAAGATGAAAAGAGGAAAGTGCAAAAAGGGGGGCAGGGGCTGCACTGCACAGTCCTGGCCAGTACTCAAGTGGTCAAGTAGCTAAGCAGGGCACAACTTCAGAGTGATATGTGGGGGTGCAGGGTATGTTTTCAAAAAGGATCATAATGAACGCAGAGCATAAAAGGTGTGAGATGTACAGCAGAACCACCTAGATTCGACACTGAAGCAGTGTCTCAAAATGCAATGCAAAAATGGCTGCAGTGAATTAAAAGCACACCAACAAAACGACTTTAAACAGAGCACGATACAATGCAGAAAGGCTGCGGTGATGCAAAAAGCACAACCACCTAGAAACTTAAAGGGTGTCCCAAAAATGCAATGCAAAATGGCTGCATTGATGTAAGAAAGCACCACCACTAAGAATCTGATTTTAAAAAGTATCAAAAAGATAGTGAAAGAAGTAGAGTAGAGAAGAGAGGTGGAGCGGTAGAATGAAATGTCACATTGAAAGGTCAATTACAAATGTCTAAACAATACCGCACCACGTTACCTCTCTACGAGATTCATGAGAATAAATCCAACCAGACTCACCAGATCCTCTAACTCCAACAACATTTCAACACCTAGATTAAAATTGTCCAGAGTTGGTGGCTGTAGCTTCCAGGTCAAAGCAGCTCAACTATGGAACTCCCTACCATCCACCTTGCGGACAGATCAACCATACCCCACTTTCCGACATAACCTTACAAGGTGGGTCAAAGACGCGGACAAATAACAGACCACTAACTGCCTGTACCTATTCCACATGTCCCTCCACTGTTTATATTTTTGCACACATCTACCTCTCTGCATTTACCGCCTGTCTGAGCAGGACTGTAAATACTTGTACCATTATTTTTGCCTTTGTATATTTTTGCCTTTGTATATTTTTATTGTCTCCGTATTTGCTTCTGTGTTTTTGTAACTAAGCTGTAAGTTGTCACATGCAGTGCACCTGGTTACCCATGGGTCTGGTGAGAAATACAAGTAATAAAACAAACAAACAAACAAGACAACAGATTAGGTTCAAGTGTTAGCAGTGGGGGCAGTAGTAAAGTTCATTCATAACTGACGGGCTCAATGAGTTCGTAGAAGTCCAGGGACACAAGTTCAGTGGTGAGCAGGGTGCGCAGTTCATTCAGTTACACTTACTCATGTCTTTGTGGGTCCCTGCTCTAGCCTCAATGCCTCCAATGTCCTCTACTCCCTCCATGTGGAATATGCTGCTGAGGCGCTCCTTCCATGGCATAAGTTATAGGGGGTCCACAGTGCCTCCCGCAGTGACTGCACACTCCCTCCTTTGCTTTGAAATGGCACTGCAGACCTCTCTTTGAGGTCGTCCCACCTCGTGTGACAGTGCTTCCATGTGCGGGGGATGGTACCCACGACCGTCACACTTGCCACCACCTCTCCTCATATGGCGAACTTCCGTTGGGTGCTGGTTTTTTGCTGTCTGGCCCCAAATAGTTCCTCTGAATGATGCAGTACTGTGTCAACTAGGGCTGTTAGCTCTGCATCGGAAAACCTGGGTTTACTTAGCCGGAAGTCTTTTCCTGAGGTGCTCTGCACCTGGGACATGATGTGGCTTAGTTCGGTACCTGGTTGGCTGAGGGAACAGGTGGATTGAGTTGGATTCTGTTTGTAATGATGGCTGCTGCGTGCCTTCCGTTTTCGGCAGCGTTTCTGTTTCTGGTGCCGATATTACCAGCACCATGTACTTTTTCCAGTGTCTGTCATTTTTTTGCCAGAGGTGTTATAACTGCAATTTTTCTAATGGTATTAATGGCTTTTTTCTTTTCCACTTCCGCTAATATCGGCATGCTGGTGTTGCCACCTCCGGCACGTGCCGCATACTCATAGTACACCAGAGAATCCAGCCCATGCCCCGCCGGAAACAGTAATAACAACATGCTGGTAATGGTGTCATTTTAAGGGAAAACTCGGAATGAAGCCAATTACCCTGACCGGCGTGGGCTCTGGCATGTTTAGCCTTGGCATGTTGCTCTGTATGTGTTGTGATGGTTAAAGAGAGAACGAGGGACAGAATGTGCCTGGGACCTTATTATAGTTCAAGGTAGCATGAGGCTGGAGGTGGATACTAGTGCAATGGCACTTAAGTGTCATTTAGATCACAAAAGTTCATATTTATTCACAGAACATTACATAAAGTCAGAAACCTAGCATAACTTTTCAAGCATCACACATCTTTTCAATCATTGTACGGCATAATAATATGTTATAGCATGACAAAAGAAGGTAAACAAACATATGTGTTGGCAGGATGGATTTGAAGGTGTATATGCAGACATAGTCTAGGGAATCACAGCCAGGAGTGCCCAACATTGCTTCCAGGGGCAAGGTCACCACCATCTCATCCCCTCACCCCTTTTGGCTGACTCTCACCCTGACACACCCTCTCCATGCTCCCCTCTTCTATATCTGATACTCTTGATATCCTTGCCCCTGTCGTGAGAATCCGCATGAAGCCCAAAGCCAAGTGTAACTCCTGGTATGACTCTGATCTCCTCACCCTAAAATGCAAGTGCAGGGTGGCCGAGAGGAAATGGCGTGCTTTATTTTCATCCTCTGACAAACTGGCCTGCCGCCTGCTGCAAAGGCAATACCGGCTCTCCGTCCTCACCAAGAAGAGAGCCCTTATCCAAGCCTGCATCTCAGTGGCATCTAACAACTCGGCTGAACTCTTTAAAATCTGTAAGGAACTTGCCAATCCTGCCGCAGTCTCTACCTCTCCTGTTCCTTCCCAGGCCCTCTGAACAGCACTGGCTTCTCACTTCATTTCTAAAACTCAGGACCTCCTGGCCTCACTCTCCTCCTATCGCCTCGCTCCTCCCATTCCCTGACCCTCCTCCGGCCCTTCTGCAGCCACCCCCCCTCCCACCTTCTCTGCCTTTCCCTTTTTCTCTGCAGACGAGGTTTCTAGACAAGTCCGATCTATGAAAGTCTCGTTGAAACAGGTTCACCCCTGTTCCTCCAAAACTATCAAGGACTGTATCGACTCCCTGGCTCCTACCCTGGCTGATTTCTGTAATCACTCCTTCGCCACTGGAGTCTTCCCATCCCCCCTGAAGCACTCCCTTGTGCACCCTCTTCTTAAGAAACCCTCTGCCGACCCCTCCTACCCGGCTAACTATCGCCCAATCTCCATCACTCCCTTCCTGGGCAAGCTCCTGGAGAAACTGGCCATCTCCCAGCTCAATCTCCACACCGAATCTGTAGGTTGTCTTCATGACCATCAGTCTGGCTTCAGAGCTGCCAGAAGCACGGAAACTGCTCTCCTGAACATCCGTGAAGACCTTCTCTCCAACCTCGACTCCAACACCCTGTGCGTCCTCATCCTACTTGATCTCTCCTCGGCCTTTGACACTCTCAACCATGCCATCCTGCTCAACCGTCTCCATGATAACCTGGGTATCACTGGTCAGGCTCTATCGTGGCTGACCTCTTTCAACTCTCTGACCGACCCTCACAGGTCCAACTTGGGTCCTTCCTCTCTGATATCTTCTTCTCTACCTGTGGTGTCCCCCAGGGATCTAACCTCTCTCCCTGGCTCTTCAACCAATATCTGGCACTCCTTGCCCACCGCATCGCCACTCTCTGCCCAACTTTCAGTGCTATGCGGATGATACTCAGCTCATTTTCAGGCTACCCTCGGCCTCCTCCTCTCCTTCCCTCATCTCTGACTGTCTGTCTGCTATCCAGGAGTGGTGTGCCGCTAATAACCGCTGCCTTAATGCCAGTAAGATTTTACTCATTGGCACTCCCACTCCCTCCTTCCCTGCAGCTCTCTGGCCGGCCTCTCTTGGCCCTCTTCCTGCTCCCACCTGACTCCACACTCTCCTTCTCCCCTCACATCTCTGATGTCACTTAGAAATCACACTACCAGCTGCACCTCCTCAGAGGTATTCTTCCCTTCCTCTCCTTCCACCGGAAACTCAGTCTCCAGAGCCCTGGTTCTCTCTAGGCTAGACTATTGCAACATCCTCTATCTAAATCTGCCTGCCTCTACTCTCCGTCCTCTGCAACTTATCCAGAACAGGACTGCGAGACTTGTCCTCGGCCTCAAGCCCAGGGATCGTATCTCTCCAGGACTGAAATCTCTGCACTGGCTCCCAGTGACTGCAAGGATTAAGTTCAAAACCCTTTGCATTGTCCACAAGGCCTTCTGGGGTCTGGAGCCGCAATAGCTTCAACTCTCTCGTCCTAAATATCTTCCTTCTCGAGCTTTTCACTCATCCGCCTCCAACTCCCTCAGGGTCCGTCACTTCTCCAAGCAACGAGTTGGTAGTAGATCTCTCTCCTCTGCAGGGGCATCCCTCTGGAACAGCCTTCCTGCCTCCCTGAAACTTGAGGAGAACCATCTCCAGTTCCGGAAGCACCTCAAAACCTTCCTCTTTGCTTCTGCTTTTTCTCCACCTCTCCCCTGCTAAATTCCTGGCTGAACTGCACTGGCTACCTGACCAGCCTTTGTGACCTTGGGAACAGGCCCTGCCATTTGCACACCTTCACTGCCTCCCTGGCAACCCTCGCACTCGAGGACTGTATTCTGTATCCTTAAACTTATGTCTGTTCTTACCTTGCACTTGCCACCATCCGTCCGTTATTTATCCTAATCCTCGACTATCCCATGTCCTGCACTTTCCCTTCTCCAATGTACTGCACTTTCCCCCCTTCCTTCCGCCTTGCACTTTTCCCCTTCCCCTTCCCATGCACTTGCGCGATCTGAATGACACCTGGCCTAGTAGAATCGTTATCTGTCTTCCCTCTGTTCCCCCTCCCTTGCCTCGTCGCGCCTCGAAACACTTTTGTATAGGCGCGTTATAAATACCATATCATGTCATATATCATATCATAAGGCGCATTAATGGTTCTGCCATAAAGTAATTGTAGCATTAAAAGAACCATTGCAAAATTGCAAAATAACTTTCCTTCTAATTCACTGACACCTTCCTCTTCCTTGTCACTAAGTATCAAGAGTAAGAAACTCTAGAACATGGTCACTCATCTTGCCAGTCATGGCTGCAAAAAGTGTGCAATGCTCTTCATTGTGAGATCAGGGAGGATCATATGAATGTTAGAAAAACATGAAAACACTTTTGCTCTCATACCCAGTGCTTTCCGTGAGAGACATAATTGAGGGCCTGGGGGCTCTAGTTAGGGTGTGTGGCCCAAGTATGTGTACCGGTACGTGGCCTAAGTGTGGGTGGGCGGGGTACTCCACCCACCTGTACTTAGGTCACACACCCTAACTAGAGCCCCCTCACATATGTTGCAGGGGCCTGGGAAATGCTTGACTCCCACAAGCAGGAGAGCTGGTGAGCACTGATATCATTCCTTTGGTGCATGCAGCTGCTCTTTTTTGTTCCTAAATCACGGGCTACCTGTAGGGAATCGAAGCCTGTGATAAAGAAACAAAAGGATAGGCCGGGTGCATGGAAGGAATGATAGCAGTGTGCGCAAGCTCTCCTTTTGTTTCTTAATGATAGGAGCTAACCCCCAGTAGGCAGCCCTTTCATTCAAGAGGCTGGTGGTTACAGGGCTGCCTTTGGTGGTCACCGACACCCCCCAAAGGTAGCCCTTTAACCATGCACCTCCTAAGACACAGAAGGAGAGCTGACACTCCCAGCTGCTCCTTTTGTTTCTTTGAGTGAGGAGCCAACTCCCAGCAAGCAGTCTGTTTGGCTAAAGAGTGCTTGGTTAAAGGACTGCCTAGAGGTGTCAGTGCTTCTGATTAGAAAAAAGAGAGACATCTACTGATGCTGTGGTCGACTTGAGAAAAATATGTATTAATTGGTCTTGTAGCATGTGTCTTGATCATATTGATGACTGTTTTATGGTTTCTCTGGAGCTCACACCCACTTAGATTAATGTTACCCACGGCCAGCTCAACTACTATGTCTCCTTTCTTTGTACACGTGCACACCCTTCATCCCCTTGATCTTGAACACCGAGAGGAGTACATCAATAACACAATCATAAGAATAATGAATGATACTCACACAATACTGAACAATAGCAATTGTTGGGTGTGTTCCCACCTTCCACAAAATGGGGAGAAGGGGTTAGGATTGTGTATATATATATATATATATCTCCCCTATCTTTGTCTACTGTTTGCTATGCATCCTTTAGGGCCAGGTTTTTTGGTAAATGGAAGGGCAGTACCACAGGTAACTTTGATGAGACAAACATTAAAAATGTTGATTAACAGGTGCTACTACCTTTGGGATGCTCTGTGTTTGCTAACAAAAGCACTACAAACACTGCCTCTACAAAACACACAGCAAGGAATTCTAGGCCATACCAATAAATTATGTTTTTCCCAATGGCCCCAGTAATAGGGAGGCAATTCCTCCAGCATACATGATTAACAATAATCCTGCCACGGCACCCTTTTGTCGGAGTATGGAAGGATCTAGGCACAAGGGTACATATGACAATTGCATCAATACCATGGTTTTAGTGAATGAAACAAGGCCCTTGCATATCAGGGGCCCATTTATTTTGGCTTTGGGAAGCAAGCATGCCCATGGTTACCCAAAGATTGGAAGGGAACATGTTACTTAGGAATACTGTTACCAGGGGTTTATTTGGCAACCACCTCAAAAATCCTAAAACACCGCCATATGAGAGATTTGGAGGATGATACCACTGGCCAAGTGTTAGGGGATGTGTCAAAGGCAATAATACATTTTTGGGGTCTGAACAATAAACTCTGAAGACATTAGGAGGTTGGCGCAAGTTTTGGGAGAGAACTATTAATGAGGCAACCAATATGCTATCCAATATGACATTAGAACAGAGGGCAATTCGGTTAGTGATACTTCAGAATAGGTTGGTATTAGACACAATGCTAGCTGAAAGAGGAGGAGTTTCAAAATGGTGGGGTCATCTTGCTGTGTTTACTCACCTGACTCCTATGTTATGAAACATCTATAGATTAACGGACACAGTGTTTCAAGCCATTAAAAGGTTGCACACCTTGGGGGCTGAAATTCATACTGATGAAGGTAGCTGGGACATTGGAACTTGGGCTTGGAATTTGCTTATCACTTGGGGTTGGAAAATACTCACTGCTCTTGCTATGATTGCTGGTGTCATTTTCTGCTGCTGTTACTGCATACAGTGCTTAACGACTTTAGGAGCGATGCTAAGTGTTAGGGATAATTCTCATAAGTGTGCTAATTCCCTTCACCTTAGAGACCCCCAGCAACTTTGCTGGATTTTGAGGACTTGATTTTTTTTACCTGGAAAGAGTGTGAGCCTTTTTTCCCACTCTTTCATGTATTTTAATATGTGTATTACATTTGTGTTCTTTGACTTTGGAGTTTTAGGATAACTCCATAGGCATCTTTTCATGTGTGTTACACAGCACTCTCAGTGCAGTGACACAGGGATGTCTTTTTAGACTTCCCAAATGTTTAAATACCTTCTCTGGGATAAACTACTGTTTCCCAGAGAATGTGGAGTGAAATTGACTTTACTAGTCTTTCCAAATTCTTAGACCCAGCACACACCTTCTTACAATTACATAGTATCCCCTGTGTCTAAAATACTCATTTAGCAGTCGAATGCTACCCTTTCTTATTGAAAAGGCTGGTGGCAGTGGTTTTACAATGAACTACTATGAGTTTTCCCGACCGCGAACTCTGGTAGCTAAAAATCACGGGAGCCATGTTTTTCAAGACGATGCCTTAAGCCCCTTTATTTAAACGGGTCCTGGTCTTCTTTTTTCACCGTTTCTTTTTGGAAAGGTCCTTCTAGTGTTGGTCACTGCGCGCCAAACCAGGTTTGGTCCCTTTGTTTGTGTGCCTTTGGCGGGCTTCAGGACTGAAGACCGCCTCTGGCGTCTGAGTGTCTGGGCTGGGCAGGAAGTGAGGGAGGTGCCCAAAACTCCCTGTGCTTAGTCTCCTAGGAGACCCAAATGCACTCTGGCATGATTGGTTGGCTGACTGTCCGGAAAGGACAGCCACCCTGCTAGGTGAGTGACAGCTAGGCTGGAATTAATGGGAGAAAACTGTTTAATAGGTGAGTCTCTAGGACCGGAAAGCAGAGTCGACCACTGGAATGAAAGAACCGAAGACGAGCTGGAAGAGGACAGCTGCTGCAATTCCTGGACCGTTGGTTTACCCGGTGAAGACGGGCTGCAGGTCCAAATTGCCAAACTCCATTCGACAGAGAAACTCCTTCAAGGACGGCTTCTTCCTTTGAGTTGGTGGGACCAATCAACTCATAAGACACCTGGATACCATTCTCAAGGCTGGTTAGGATTAACCAGGGAGAGGGACACCAGTTTGTGTTCTTGAAACTACAGCTACTGGAACTAAAGTGACTCCATTTTGTTTGCTTTCTTTGACAATCCCGTGCAGTGCACGAGTCCCCCGATGTCCTCCCTCTTGTCCCCATGACTGAGGCTCAGGAACAGCGAGATCTACAGGACCTCCAAGGAACCACGACTTCAGCAGCATTTGTTTCTTCATACAAAAGGTACTGTGCCAACCCGATTGAAAGAACGCCACTCTTGCAGTGAAAATTTGGGAATCTTTCCCAACTTACTAGCCTAATCAGCTTATGATGCATCGTATGATCCTTTTTCTCCTAAACCACTTCTAAGAACTTTCGCAAAGACTTTACCGTTTGATACCAGAACTGCTCTTTCCTATCCAGAACACTAGCCCATTGACTTTGGCCTGGCCAATTGACTTGTATTGAACTCTTCTGGTGAACTGAAACTATTTGCACTGCCTGTCCATTTTGCTCACTGCTAAGTAAATGAACTGCCATTTTGCTCCCTTTTCAGGGGAGCTCAAACTGCTTCACAAGCTTACAGTTTCGTATTGGAGTGCATTTGTTTATATTATTAATTTGCCTTCTGCTAGTGAAATGTTTTCTAAATGATTGTATAATAAATTAATAAGTGTTTTTACCAAGAAACCTTGAGTATAAGTGTTTTGTTTAACCACTGTGATTGAAAGTCCTCTTTGTAACTACTTGTACTGCTCAGATTCACTCTTGAGATAAGCCTGGCTGCTCAGCTCGCTACTAAAAACTGTGTGGTACAGACTTATACCATAGGTTGGTTTGGCTAACACCTGTAGTCCTAATTGTGTGTAGTGGTCCCAGAGGGTACTGCCTGCAATTCTGCCTAACACTATGCCAGTGTTGGTCCAGGGCTCTGGAACACCTACAACTTGAACACTTGCCCCCTTTGAACTAATGCCCTCATTATGCAGGATGTGGTGATACAGAAATGTATGGAAATTGATGTACAAAACTAGAATGACATATAAACAAAATGTTGTAGCTTAGGCTACAAGGAGGGCTTGTGAAATTGTATCTATTCAAGTTAGCCTTAAGCTCCTCCATTTTGTCCAGAAATAAACTCCATTTTGTGATCTCTTACTTGGAGCTAAAAGAAATGTGTTTGCAGCATAAACGTGTTGAGCTTTACAGAAAGACATGTTGTAGCAAGGAATGATTAGCTCAGTGTTTGTTCAGTCTTGGACCTTGAACAGCCGGGACCAAATAAGATAAAATGTAATGGATACCTTCCCGTCTGTAGATGCTAATTGTGTGGGTCTCAGAATGTATGTGCTAATAATTAGTGACACAGGAGACATTCTGTACATGCCAGGAAAGGGTTATCCTAAATAAACTGCAGATGCAGAGTAACCTTTGGTCGTTCAAACAATGATAAGGGGAGTGGGAAGGTCTTCTGGCTTTGGGAACAGTTTGTTATCTTGTAAGGTTAAAGTGTGCAAGCACGGAATCGCTGACCAATGTATGTTTTCTCAGAAAATCTATACTTAGCAGGAAGCCATAAACTGTTTGGGAAATGACAGCCTCAGCAAGCCAATATGTATAAAAGACAAGGTTTCCTTTCTATAAATTGCTCACTTCACTACAACTACAACTATGGTTGTGGTTGAACCGGGTCCGCTTAAGAGAATAAACCTGTTGTTTGTATTTTACTCTGTCTCTGATGGTCTTATTTTATTAGCAGTTACCATTTTTGGTATTAAAGGAGGAAAGGAGAGAATGGTCAGACTAGGAGCGAGGAGTAGTAAGAGGGTTAGAGAAGGGGATATCAGCTGAGATGAGTACATCCAAGGTGTGCCTGGCTGAGTGGGTTGGTCCAGAGGAAAGAATGGTGAGCAAGAGAGAATTGCAGAGATTTTGCAGAGTAGAGTGGGTGTGTCGGGAGAATCCAGATGAATATTGAAGTGCCCGAGGATGAGCAGCTTCGAGGTAGAGGTCAGAAGAGAGGAGGCGAGTCGGTCCACTCCGAGAGGATGGGGTGCTAGGCCCAGGAGTCCTGTAGATAGTAGCAAGAGTGTAGAAGAGACAGAGAGCTTGCAGACAAGACATTCAAAGGAAGAGTAGGATTGAGTGAGTATGATGGTAGCAGGGACCCATTCAGGGAAGACAATGCCACTGCCACTCTGGTCTGGTTAGAGCTGGGCTTGGAAAGGATCTTCTAACCCTCAGGGAGGAGAGTGTCAAAAGCAGTGACAGAGCTGGCATTCAACTGTGAGAGCAAGGATGTCAAGGTCAAAGTCTTCGAGGAGGTGACAGATGTCAGAGGAGTGTTTGACAGAGGAGCAAGAATTCAGGGAAGCTAGGTGAAGCGGGTTGCCACCTTTTAAAGTACTTCTGAGGCGGGGTACAGGGGCAAGGTACATCCGTCAGTGGAGAAGAGGCCAGAGGGGTGGTAGCCAGAGGATGGCAGGAAAAGGGAAGATGTTGATGAGAGACGGGAGACGCCCATCAAGGCGAAGGTAGTTGGGCTGATAGTCCTGGGCCATGATAGTGCCATTCTCGTAGACATTAATGATGCACCTAGATGATAGAAAGTGTGCAAAGAGATGTTCCCATCTGGTTCTAACATTAATAGGAGAAAAAAAACAAGGGGAGAGGATAGCGACCATATGAGTAGTCCATAGGTCAGGAGAGGGGACAGTGAAGAGGATATTGTAATAGTCTGCCTGGAGGAAGCCTTGACATGGGTATATGCAATGGGCAAACCTGGGTTGGAGACCAGGAGTGCTTTCTTAAATGTCTTCCTTACAGACTTCAAGAGAGGGGTAGAAAAGGCAATAGGGTAGCAATTAGAATACACAGGAGAGACAGAGAGCACCATAATTACATGGTGGGAATGGAGAGCAGATAAAGGGACTGCACAATGCACGAGGAACTCACCAGGCAGCCTAGCAGCAAGTCAGGTGAAGAGGAGTCACATGCAACACGTGAAACAGTAAATCAATGGTAATGCAGAGTAGGGCCTAGGTTGCAGAAGGCAGCAGTGAGTAAGAACATTTCAATAATGTGGGGGCAAAGCCGCCAATACGTAGAACATCAGAAATGAAAATCAAGGTAAGGCAAGAAGGCCTAACAATTGACAGGCAGTATCTTACAGATGTATCTCCAATTGATTTGCACATTAGGTAGATAAGCTTAGCATTTTAGCAATTCCTGGGGAGTTGAAGCAGAGGGATTCGATTTCACAAGATGCAGAAATGTGAATAACACCACAGATTAAAAAAAACAGCCAGATTTGAACAGCAAGAATACAGTCAAAAAGCAGCATTTAAATGGAGCCAGCAGACTTTTAAAAACACAGCTAGGTATGAAATGCAAGAATACAGTAAAAAAAAGCAGCATTTAAATGGAGCCAGTTGACTTTTAAAAGCACAGCTAGATTAGAAAATCCAGAGATACAGTCAAAAAGCAGCACTTAAGTGGAGCCAGTGGATTCATAAAATAGCCCAACATACAGAAAATGCAAGATGACTTAAATTGGCAATCATGATATAAGGTGAAAAGGCCTCCGGGTTACAGGCCAGGAGTGGTTGAGGAATGACACACAGGTGAATCTGGTTTCAAGGTAAGGCCAGTATGCAGAGAAAGTGAAGGCAGACTAAAAAAACACAGTAACACAGGGCAGGCTGATGTAAACAGCACTGGCACACACAGTTTGAAAATGAATGCTGGCATAATGCCTGTGGCGAGATACCAGCTTAGAGAAACAGGTGGGAGGCAGTTCATAGGCGGCAGTACAGACACAGTAAGGCCAGGGTAGAATGCCCGGCGTTGGCAAGGCGGGTCAAGTAGAAGGTAGTGCAGGTTGAAACGTAGGTGAGGTTGCAGCTGAGAAGGTAGGAATGGAAGTGGGGCACAAGGTTGCCAGAATACTGTATCTCAATCGGGCTGCAAGGAAGCTGGCAAGTGGGGGTCCTCGTGCACAGCAGCACACAGAGGCTGGTAAGGGAAATGGGTGATGCGGCAATGGAAGGGATTGAGCCAGGATGAGATGCCTCAAGGAGGGGTGCTTGTCAGTGGAGAGATGGCACGGGTCAATGAGGCCAACAGGTGTGCACAAGCACCATGAAGAGGCATGTGTAAAATCAGAGGCTTACTGGAACTCTGCGAGTGCAGGGACATAGGACGGCACAAAGTAATCTCTGGATCGGCAGGGAGGCGGGAGGTCCGCCCATGCCCGGACCGGCCCAGACAGGGTAGGTTGAAGCCCTGTGAGGAGGCCGTTAGAGGGGGGCCAGCGTTCACCTGCCTGCTCCTGGATTTTGCAATGATAAGTACACACAGTGGATCAATCAGGCAGCACAATGGTTTCAGCACACAGAATTCCGCCCGGTGGCCATGTTAGAGAAGGCCCGGGAAAATGGTGGAGATGCTGTCCTTAAGGCTACAGAGGCCTTTCCACAAGGTTGCTAGCAGGCAGGGGGCCAGGGAATGAGCTTGGATCCTACAGTCCTAGGGCTATGAGAGCGTGCTGCAAAAATAATAAACACAACTCCTGGCCTGCCCAGTGAAAGATTACTCTACTCAAGCTGGGGAGCCAGGTCAATTGTTTATAAAAAAAGTTCCTAAATAATCAAATGTGTCCACCTCATGGAGTGGGGCATCATTCAAAGAGTGAGGAAAAGCACATTCCCACAAGGCTTTCTGTGGCCTGGGACCACTCTACCTCCAACGTTGTCTTCCAAAACATCTTCCTTCTCGAGCTCTCCGCTCATCCACATCCAACTCTCTGAGGATCAGACGCTTATCCAAGCAGAGAGTTGGGGGCACATCTATCTGGAACAGCCTCCCTGCCTCTCTGATTCTTGAGCAGAACCACCTCCGGTTCCGGAAGCAACTCCTTCCTTTTCGCTTCTGCTTTCTCTCTTCCTCTCTTCTGCGGATCCACCTGACCGCTCCACGCATTGGTCACCTGGTCACCCTCTGAACTCGAGCCCAGGCTCCTACATGTCGAGTTGCCCTTGCACTGCCTCCGGGCTCCCCATTACTTATGGGTCTGTATCTGCAAACCTACACTCCCTTCTCTCTGCACTTATGAGCCACCCACTGGAAGCACTTGTGATTTAACTGCACTTCCCCCTTCCACTCCCCCCTGGCACTTCTCCCCTTCCCTCTTCCCCGCACTTGCGCGATTTGACTGACACAAGGCCTACTAAGATCGTCATTTTGTCCTTCCTTTGATACCCCTTCCTTGTCTTGTCGTACCTAGAAACACTTGTGTATAGGCATGTTATAAATGCCACATCATATCATATATCATATCATGAGGGTTTAGGAAATCGGGAAGCTGGGCCTACCATCATTTTGGTTTTAGCAACATTAACGACAAGACTCATCTTAGTATACTTATCAGCCAAACTTTTCAACTTGTGTTAAAAACCACAAGGGCACTTGTAAAGACTGGAGGGGGTTTCTGTACTCCTGCCCTCTATATGGCAGAGCAGAAGCACAGAGAACCCCAGCCAAGATTCTTTGTATGGTAAACATGGACGAGCAATCAAGGCTTAAGCTCTCAGGATGTGATACAGGCTGGTTCTTGAGTACAGTGTAGTCCCCCAAACTCCCAAAAAGGAATGTCCACACATTATGTTATGATAACTATGATAACACAGTTCTTTATATAAATAAGGTTCCGAATATATACACACACGATTACACACTTTGTGCTCAGGCAATACTAGAATGATAAATATGTACAATATCTTTGTGGTACCACAATTCACTCTTGACTCCTTTAAAATGTACCAACTGCTGACAGTTGCAATGACATACAATTCTAATAGCAATGTAAACCAACACCAGACAAAGGAGGGAAACAAGTGATTAAACAATTGGCAAAATACTGAGTCCCTACCATTAGGCATAGTTCTGTATAAGGATCCCCCCACCTGGGCAACCTGTAAATAAAGTATTTTGACAAGCCTAGTCCATATATGTTCAGAATAGTCTTGGTTCCTTCTATAAATGTTCTACTACCCCAATGTACCTGGATTAGCAGAGTTCTTCGACGGGTCATTGACGGGTCCCTTCTTGAGTGAACTCCCTTTAAGGCAGGAGTCACAGGTCGTCGAGATTCCAAGAAAGGTGAACAATGTCGTTGAGGCAGCAGCTTCAGCCTTTGCGGTGCTCATCGACGGACAGTTGTGGACATCCTGTGAAGACGAAGCGTGCGGTGCACCTCTGTGACGAGAGTTTGTAACCGCAAAGAAGATGAGTGAAGAACGTAGGCCCAGAAGGGTGTCGGGTCTTCGGCGTGTTGTCGGTGAACGGCACTTGACCACGGCTGGCTTTGGATCTTCGTCTGCATCTTTGAGGTTTTCGGGTGGCGGGAAACCCACCGGAGGATTCTCCTTGGTTCATCAGCGACCTTGACTTTCTCCAGCTGGAAAGAGCGGTCAATGGTGATGAGAAACCGAGTCCTTGATTTCAAAGTGTCTTAGGCAATGAAGTGTTGCGGCTCCAGTCGACGAGGTTACAGCGGTCCTCTGAAACCACAGTCAACAGGGATGGTCGCCGACAGCCTCGACGTCCTCGCGCTTGACTTCAGATTTATCTGCGGTCCTCATCTCTGAGCTGCAGCCTTTTGAGGACTGACTTCCAGGGAGCCTTGGTGAAGGTTAGTTGGTGCACAATGGTCCTCGTAGCTCAGGAAGAGGTCTCCCAGCCAGGGCCTCTCTTGGATCAGTTCTTGGAGACGCGACAGCTTTCGGATTGCGTTGAAATTAGGCAGCAGCAAAACCTTCTTCTAGCTGGGCTTCAAGGTAAGCTTCTGAACGATTTCCATCAGTGAGGGGTACCCAGATATACTATTTGGTCTCTCATTCACTCTGCTGGGTCACACTCAGGCAGCCAATCATTCAGAAGGGCATTCAGGCAGGCAGGCAGCTAATCAGGCTCACAGTGCATTCAGGCCATTCTTCTCCATCCAGACACTCAAAATACGGAATTTGGATGGGGACAAGCACCCGTCCTTTCAGCACACCAAACCGCATTCATACCAGTTTCCGGCGGGGCTGTATCATTCTTTGTGTCACCAGACACCCATAACATGAAATGCATATTCATTACACACTCCATTCACCCAGGTCCCACCCCAAGGGTATGATATGATATGGCATTTAAATGATATGACATTTATAATGCGCCTGTACACAAGTGTTTCAAGGCGTGATGCTGCAAGGGAGGGGGTACAGAGGGAAGAAAGTGACAGCAAACCTACTAGGCCAAGTGTCATTCAGATCGCGCAAGTGCAGGGGAATGGGGAAGGGGGAAAGTGCGAAATGGGAGGGGGGTGGGGACAGTGCAGTACATGGAATAAAGAATAAATAAAACAATAAGAGAAGTAGGGCCTGCTGGTGGCAAGTGCAAGGTTAAGTGCAGACATCAGGTTTCAAGTGCTAGTGGGGGACTATAGGGGTTCAGTAACAGTCTCCAAGTGCGGGGGTTGCCAGGGAGGCAGAGCAGGTGCGTAACTGGCGGGGGAGGGAACCTAGGCCTGAGATCAGAGGGTAGCCAGGTAACAGTACAGTTTCAGGCAGGAATTCAACAGGGGAGAGGAGGAGAGAAAGCAGAAGCAAAGAGGAAGGTTTTGAGGTGCTTCTGGAACCAGAGGTGGTTCTCCTCAAGTTTCAGGGAGGCAGGGAGGCTCTTCCAGAGGGAGGCCCCAGCCGAAGAAGGAGATCTACCAGCAACACGTTGCTTGGCAAAGCGACTGACCCTGAGGGAGTTGGAGATAGATGAGCGAAGAGCTTGGGAAGGAAGATTTTTAGGAAGAGAGAGTTGAAGGTATTGAGGCCCCAGAAGGAATTGTGGACAATGCAGAGGGTTTTGAACTTAATCCTCGCAGCCACTGGGAGCCAGTGCAGAGATTTCAATCCTGGAGAGATACGATCCCTGGGCTTGAGGCCAAGGACAAGTGTTGCAGTCCTGTTCTGGATGAGTTGCAGAGGGCGGCGAGTAGAGGCAGGCAGATTTAGAAAAAGACTGTTGCAATAGTCCAGCTTAGAGAGAACTAGAGCTCTGGAGACAGTGAGTTTCTGGGGGAAGGAGAGGAAGGGAAGAATAACTCTGAGGAGGTGCAGCTGGTAGTGTGACTTCTTAGAGACATCAGAGCTGTGAGGAGAGAAGGAGAATTTGGAGTCAAAGATTACCCCAATGCTTTTAGCCTCGCAAGTGGGAGCAGGAAGAGTGCCAAGAGAGGCCGGCCAGAGAGTGACAGGAAAGGAGAGAGCGGGTGTGCCGATGAGGAGAATCTCAGTTACCGGCATTGAGGCAGAGATCATTGGCGGCGCACGACTCCTGGATAGCAGACAAACAGTCAGAGATGAGAGACGGAGAAGAGGTGGCCGAAGGTAGCCTGAAAATGAGCTGAGTGTCATCTGCATGGCACTGAAAGTTGGGGCAGAGAGCGGCAATGCGGTGGGCAAGAAGTGCCAGGTATTGGTTGAACAGCCATGGAGAGAGGTTAGACCCCTGGGGGACACCACATGCAGAGAAGGAGATAGAGGAGAGGAAGGACCCAAGTTGGTGTACCCTCAACATACAGTAATTGGGAAGGCTTCAGCCAGTCTGGCCTGGACTCCCCCCCCCCCCAATACCATATATGGAACTTCCAACCAACAGCCAGTTAGGGTAAGGGACAGAGTGAGGGCTTCCCAGGACTTCGGGAAAACAAGGTAACAGGCGATGGAATCCAAGAGGCCACCGGGGTCATCTTGTCCCCATCAGGAATCCGCCGATTTCTATTGCAGGGCCTGGGTATCCCAAGATGGAGGATACTCACAGCACCTGTCAAATTCAACATGGAGCTGCCACCAGTCCATACCCTGCTCTGTGGGCCACACACAGGTGCTCAAAAACATACACCAGGTGTACAGGGTTGTACCCCCAGCCAAGGGTGCCATAAGGGTATCCCAAGGCTCTGTTCACCACGACCAAAAAGAGGAAGAGCTGCACTGCCAGGAGTCCTACATGGACTCCTGTGCAGAAAACAACACAGAACACACATGAAATAAAATACAGGGCAAGGACATGGAGGCCCTGTCCCTCCAATGCATGTCTAGCATCACAGCGCTCATGTTCTTCAGTGATGTAACAAGAATGAAAGGCGTTAAAGCCTTGAGTAAGACTTTACCGAATTTCATTTACACCATGCCACATATTCAATCATTTGTATGGAGAAGAGGAAGGGCAGAACTCAACTTGTGTTTCTGCCGCCTTCCTTCCTCTCCGTCATACAATTTCTCAAGCATTTGCGTAGGCATGTATTTTCATGCCAGCGCAAATGCTGCCTATCCCTATGAAGTTCACCTTGTTTGTTTATTTTTATTTATTGTTAAGGTGCTTGGTTTAATTAAAAACCTTTCCCCGTGAAGAACAAGTTACAAAATACAATCAATGTCAATCTTTTATCGATCTACAATTTAAAATCACAATAATAACCTTTTCTAAAAAGATCATATAAAAAAATCTCATAAACACAATTTCATCCTATGACACATGCATTAGTACAACTTTGTTGGGCACTGTTTTTGATAATATCTCCCAAGAGTGGGTCCCTCAGGTGACGGCCCACTTTTTTAAATTTCATAATTTCACATGTACTGCATTTAAGTTATCCATTTACTTAAACACCTTGTTCAAAAAGTGGATCAGTGCTATGACCATTTTCTGGTTCTGCCCCCAGAAAAATAAGGACCACCAATCATCTAGGGTATTAGTTGACATTTCTTCAAAGAACTTGCCCAGATGTGATGTTCTTATTCTTGTCAGCCCATAGCAAGAGAGTAATATGTGGCGCAACATCCCTAGAACCTTGAATCTGCAATGTCTACAATGTAAGTCCCCTCCCTTACATTGCTTCCTGATGATTAAATGTCCTTGGTCAAATACATGGTCAATCTGAAGTGCAAAATCTGGAGTCTATAAAAGTCACATGGGAACCGTCTAAGATAGTTCGGCAGGGTGTTATATGCTCTGTCCTCCACCATACAGCCATGACAATTCTTAAGTTGTGCTCTTCGGGTTGTTGTTTTGACCCAGTCTTTCCTCCAGAGTTTGATTTTAACAGCATTGGGGATTGTACACAACATTTCGTCTGAGGTACCCAGGTCTGTCAATATTTTTGGGCAGGCTAATCCACATTCCTCCAATACTTGCTTGCTAGGATTAGCAGGGGTGTTCTTTAAGATCTTGAAGGCCCTTACTGGCAATTTGGATGTGCATTTCCTATATAAAGAGAGAAAACTCCATACAACTGTGGTGAATAACGATATATGGCCTAGTTCATACCTTATAGCATACATAGAATTCCCTAGTGTAAAATACAAAATCTGCCTCGAGAATAAGCCTTCCAGTTTGCTCCATATCCCATGCACTGCTGAGAGAAAGACCTCTGACACCTAAGTCAAAATCCCCACTGCCTTAATCTTGTAGAAAGTCAGTGCCGGTTCGGGCGAGAAATGGCAAAACCTCTTCATTATGATTGAGCCTTGAGCAGCTACGTTTTTGGCTTTAGACCGAAGATGCGCAACCCTAGATGCGTCGTTCACACTGTTGCTCAGCAACATGCCCTGGTAGGTAAATGATGGTACAGTGTTGATTTGGCCCCCACTAATAGACCAAGTCATCAGTTTGCACCACGTTCCTCCAGCCCATCGTACACTCAAAACCTTTGTCTTTGGCACATTGATCCTCCATCTCTCAAGATCTATGTATGATTGAAGAGCCTGCAGTTGACGCCGGGGACCTATGGGTGTTTGATCCATAAGCACTAGATCATCTGTGAAGAGCAAATGGCCCACCGCTCTCCCACTCAACCTCAGGGAAATGTATTTAGGTTGTTCAGTGCATCAGGCATGTCTGATATAAATCAGTTGAAAAGGGGTGGGGCCAATGGACACCCCTGTTTTAAACCTCTGCGAGTGTTTAAAGTGTGTGTTAGCTGCCCCAAGCTGTCCTACCGCACCCTCAAGAAGGTGTCCATATAGAAAGCCTGAATTGCCTGCAACATACCCAATGACAGCCCCACTTTGTTAACTTGCCCCAAAGAAGTGCCCTGTCTATGAAACCAAAGGCTTGCTCTAGATCCACAAGCGCAAAATACGTTTTCCCCTTCCCCATTGCTGAACGTGTCTTTAGAATGTTTAAGAAGAATGCATTCAAGGTGGTACCTATCCCTCTGATGAAGCTGGATTGAAAGAAGTGATAGTGACCCAGGCTTGAAGCCCAATCTGTTAAATTCCCCAGAAACAAGGTCGCAAATAGTTTTCCAATTACATCAAGAAGACCAATAGGGCGGTAGTTCTTTGGTTCCTCCCTAATGCCCTTCTTGAAGACAGGGACTACAATTGAGGTTTACCACGAAGGTGACATCATCCTAACTTTAAGAAAAGAGAATTGGTTGGGAGGCACTACCAAAAATAGTTTACTATAGGTAAATTTACCCAAAGGGTCTTAGAACTCTGTGTCATTCAAGTATATAATATTTCAGGTGCAGCAGGGAGAAGCTCGAGGCCACTCGAGATTCAAAAAAATAAAGAACAAGACATGCACCGACCGTTGCCGGCCGGTAACCCTGTGCTGCACTCCTCGCAGGAACTAGTCCCAAGTAGTAATTCTGCTTTGCAGAGACTAAAGACTCCCTCGCGGGAATATTTGTTAGACAAGGCTCAATTTTCACCAGTCTTCAGAATGGTGTGATTGGCTTGATCTAATGTTCAAATAGTCAACTGGGTACACTCGGCCCTGTCTAGCTGTGAGTCTCCAACCAAGAATGAATCCGGCTGAGAACAAAAAGGTGTAAGGCAGACCCGATTGTTATTACATCATATCGCCAGCAGATTAGATAAACAGATTTAATTTACACCACACCAATACCTTAGATGTGTGCAAAAGAACTAATTTAATTCACAGATTTAGTTCATACAAGTCAGTTTTTAATTCATAAACAAAGGGCAGCATTTCAATTGAGCTAAAAGAATGCTCTAAAACAAACCATGTGCGGTAAAGTACAAAAGTAAAGTACACTTCATCTCAGAATAACATGATAGAGTAATTCATATACATGACAGTTGTCGAATTTGTATTTCACTGCTTCTGAGTCTTTACATTCACTCTGCTCAGAAGTTTTTCTAAAGACACTCCTATTGAGTATTCAGTGCCAACGCGTTTGGGATTATTGGAAATTCATCTTCAGGGCAGGACGTGTTTTAGTTTCAACAAAATTCGATAGGGATTCCTACAAAGTATAAGGATACACTCATTAGATTTATATAAAGTTTGGAGGAACTCGATAGGTAACTCTCCAAAATGGAGATAGACTGACCTGCTTTCCTTAGTAAGCAGAGATAATTCATGGCCACCTGTATGATGTAAGTGACATAGCAAAACAGTTTGTGAGTATTAGATCAAGGGTGCAGAGTCAAACTCTAAAGCGCTGTTAATATAATTCATCATGACTCACCCGGTCAAAAGAACCAAATGTCTCGCCGGGTGCAATGGCTGTATCGGGCTGTGGCTCCGACAATGCGCAACTGGAGGTTTGGAGAAAAAGGAAAGGGGGGTGATATTAGATCGTATGCTCTCAAGCTAGGTAGGCTGTAATCAACATAAGCTTCGGAGTGGGCTGTTGGCCCCTATTCTCGGATCAGTGCTAATTGCATAATTCAACGATCGTGATCAGTAATCGCCTGCATTTACTTGAAACTTACTTGGAAGGGAATTGCCCACGGGACGCCGAACGAAGCCGCCCGTCACAAGGACATGCTGCACTGCTCTCCCAAGCAAAGTAGGTTGCCATGGGAGCAGCCGCGCGTGCGCGTCCCCGCACGGGGCGCCATCTTCGTATGGGACATCGCATCATGGGCGCGATCGGAATACGTAAAACAATCGTGTCTATATTAGATCCTTTAATAAGGCTCGACTAGGTCATCTATTCTCAAACGATCACGTTGGTCCAACCACACACTGTGTGTAGCGACTAAACCCCTAAGGCATTTACTGAGGGCAGACGTGGTGCTGCGCGTGCGTGCCATAGCTACTGTCGCTAGGGACGATCAAGAAATTGATACTATTAAAACTACACTGAGCAAGAGTTTTACGGCAGACCAGTTGAAACAGGTATTGGATGATACCAACGAGAAACTAGCAAAGTATAAACAAGAACCGGAGACGAAGAAAGTTTGCAAGTTTAGACGCGACACTGAGGACTACAAGCTAGACATAGTATATACCTGGCAGGAATACTATGGTCAACGTCCAACTAGACCTTTTCAACCACGTACGCCAAGAACGGGCCAGTGAACACAGACGCGACTTCCTCAGATGTTTCCAGCACAGAACTTGAAGTAAATACAGAGACCGGAGCTTCCACACCATCTATCGCTAGCGGTGAGGGCAGTACACCCGTAACCGTTCCTTTTTTAGAAAAAGACCAACCAGACGAGGACAAGGGAAGAAAAAAAATCAGAGAGGAAGAAGCAAAGCGGGAAAAATAATTAGTCGTAAATATTTCATCTTACCAGTTGTCCCGCATGGAATCACAAGTCCTCCATAAGGGCCTCTCATTTGTACCACACTACAACACTAGCCTACTGAGGGAAAAGATTGACTTTTTTAAACTGATGCGGAAATTGAAACTTAAGGTCTTTTTCAATGAACTTGAGGAAGAAGAGAACACCACGGAACCCTCAAGCTTCCTAGAACTAACACCTAAAAGTGTCTTTAACCCCCCGGTTAGCAACCATGTGCTGGCGGTCTTTGAAAAAACAGTTTTAGACCAATTCAAGAAAATCTTGTTTAGAACAAAGGATAGAGGGAACTTCACTATAGGTGAACGTCAAACCCTTAAAAAATTACTCGACAACAATGAGATCATTTTTAAACCAGCAGATAAGGGGGGATCCCTAGTCCTAATGGACAAAGCGAAATATATCGCAGAAATCGAAAGACAACTGATGGATCGAGAAACCTACCAAGAGATCGACTATAATCCAACGGAACAAGTGAGGGATATGATCAAGGAAGTATTGGATGAGGCGGAAACAAGAGAGGTGATCTCCGAGAAAACACGTAGATTCCTAGAAAAAACACATTCCATTACTCCGGTGATATATATTCTCCCGAAGATTCATAAAAGACTTATCGATCCCCCCGGCCGGCCCATCATAGCGGCAACTGAGAGCATATTGGAGCCATTGGCAAAGTATTTGGATAAAATCCTACAACCCCTCATACAAGAAACCCTGACTTACATTAAGGACACTACCCATTGCTTAACGAAATTGAAGGAGGTTGAATTTGTTAGCACAAGGGGTACCCTCTTTACTATGGATGTGACCTCTCTCTACACCAACATCGTACATGCGGCTGGACTAGAAGCAGTGGAATGGCTACTTCTAAGGAGCGATAACTGCCAAGGCGACAGATTATTTGCGTTGACACTTCTCAAATTGGTGCTGATGAACAACTTCTTTCGATTTAAAGACAAATTCTATCTCCAAGTTTCAGGGACCAGCATGGTGGCCGCTATGGCCTCAGCATACGCAAACACATATATGTACTATCTGGAAGAAGAACACATTCTGATTTCGGCAAGGTGGTTACGTCATCTGACCATCTATATAAGATATATCGATGATGTGTTCAGCATCTGGTCAGGCCCAGATGATGAATTGAAGGAATTTTTTACTATGATGAATGCTATGCACCCGAGGATTAAATTCACTACCCAGACGAGTAAAACACTGATCAATTTTTTGGATGTTGAACTTTGTCAAAGAAAACCGTCTGGAGACAAGAATTTTCACCAAAACTACTGATAGAAACAGCCTTTTACTGGCTACAAGTTTCCATCCTCGAAGGACGATTCACAGCGTTCCTCTGAGCCAGTTCCTACGCTACCGGAGGAATATCTCAGAGAGCACAGAATATCAGAGACAGTCAGCTTCGCTACGTCAAACATTTAGAGAGAGAGGATATAATCCCACAAAACTATCACAAATTGAGGAGAAAGTGGCGACTATTGAAAGGGATACCCTTCTCACACCCAAGAATACCAAGAAAGATGAGTCCATGGTGTATGTCACCACATACTCAGCACAGAGCAAGAAGATCCGGAGTATTATTCAAAGAAACTGGCCAATGTTGCAAATGGACCCACGGACACAACCACTCTTTCAAGATCTTCCGATTTTTGCTTACAGAAACAGCAATGCTTTACGAAACAGCTTAGTTAGAGCAGATCTGCCTACTACTCTGAGTGTACAGCCTAAGCACAAGGGCACTCAACCTTGTCATAACTGTCAACATTGCAGCAACATCATACCAGTCAATATAATCTCGCACCCACACACAGTCAAACCGATTATACTCAAACATTCATGCACCTGTGATTCTACAAATGTTGTCTACGCCCTGAAGTGCCCCTGCGGTTATTACGTGGGGATCACCACAAGAAAGGCAAAATTGCACTGGACTGAGCATAAGTCCAACATCCGGACCAAAAACTTGAGATCAACTGTGGCAACGCACTTTGTGGAAGCGAGACATTCTATTGCCCAATTGAAGTGTATAATTTTAGAACAAGTCAAATTGGGTCCGAGAGGGGGAGATGTATAAAAGAGACTACTCCAGAGGGAGATTAGTTGGATTGACCTTTTGGATTGCCTCAGCCCAAGGGGCATGAATTGTGAATTTGATCTAATGTGTTTTCTCTAATGCATTCCATGTTGATTCAGTGTTTGTGCTTTTAATAGTGTTTTTAACTGAGTAATGCCTAGTTAACAGTTTTTTGAGATGTCATACATCTGGACAAGAGTGCGTACTACTATGAATTTTCATCTAAGCAACAATAAGAATGCAGGGCTTTCATTGTGACCCCTACACATACAACTCAATGTTTTGATTCTGGCTGTGGTCCTGCAGATTGTGAACTGGTCGGTACCAGGAGTTTCATTGAATAACTCTGTAACATGATGGACCTGTGGTATGGCGATGCAATATGAGTCTTCAGCAACTGTATCACTCATTCAAGAATGTGAACGGCACAACCGGCAGGGTGACCAGTTGAATCCTCTAGCAGATTCGAATACTGATTGCTACAAAGTATATCACTCATGGTGCAATGGAGAGTATAGTTTTACGAAAATAACCATCCTGATTATTGTTGACAACCAGTTGACAACTTGTTTGACAGTCTATGAGGGTACGATGCAGGCGGGTGCCTGAGCATCGACCCACCTGTGAAGACTGTCACTCTTCTGTAATCAAGCGGGGTAGGGGCACTAAGCAGTCTCTGACTGCGGTTTTGCCCCTCCCCCGCCACTCTTAATCCAGGTATACCTCCTCTCCGAGTTATTTTACTAGACCCGGCGTACCTGACCAAATTGACTCATTATACTGGATGGTGTTATTAGTTATTAAGCCAGTCTCACTAGCACGCTGATCTGGGAAGGGATGTGGATACACTACACGAGAACGGCAAAGTGGCGCATGCTCCGTGCGCGTCCTTAGCGACAGTAGCTATGGCACGCACGCGCAGCACCGCGTCTGCCCTCAGTATATGCCTTAGGAGTTTTGTCGCTACACACAGTGTGTGGTTGGACCAACGTGATCGTTTGAGAATAGACGACCTAGTCGAGCCTTATTAAAGGATCTAATATAGACACGATTGTTTTACGTATTACGATCGCGCCCATGATACAATGTCCCATACGAAGATGGCGCTCCGCGCGGGGACGTGCGTGCGCGGCTGCTCCCATGGCAACCTACTTTGCTTGGGAGAGCAGTGCAGCACGTCCTTGTGACGGGTGGCTTTGTTCGGCGTCCCGTGGGCAATTCCCTTCCAAGTAAGTTTCAAGTAAATGCAGGCGATTACTGATCACGATTGTTGAATTATGCAATTAGCACTGATCCGAGAATAGGGGCCAACAGCCCACTCCGAAGCTTATGTTGATTACAGCCTATCTGGCTTGAGAGCATACGATCTAATATAACCCCCCTTTCCTTTTTCTCCAAACCTCCAGTTGCGCATTGTCGGAGCCACAGCACGATACAGCCATTGCACCCGGCGAGACATTTGGTTCTTTTGACCGGGTGAGTCATGATGAATTATATTAACAGCACTTTAGAGTTTCACTCTGCACCCTTGATCTAATACTCACAAACTGTTTTGCTATGTCACTTACATCATACAAGTGGCCATGAATTATCTCTGCTTACCAAGGAAAGCAGGTCAGTCTATCTCCATTTTGGAGAGTTACCTATCGAGTTCCTCCAAACTTTATATAAATCTAATGAGTGTATCCTTATACTTTGTAGGAATCCCTATCGAATTTTGTTGAAACTAAAACACGTCCTGCCCTGAAGATGGATTTCCAACAAGCCGAAACGCGTTGGCACTGATTACTCAATGGGAGTGTCTTTAGAAAAGCTTCTGAGCAGAGTGAATGTAAAGGCTCAGAAGCAGTGAAATACAAATTTGACAACTGTCATGTATATGAATTGCTCTATCATGTTATACTGAGATGAAGTGTACTTTACTTTTGTACTTTACCGCACACGGTTTGTTTTAGGGCATTCTTTTAGCTAAAGTGAAATGCTGTCCTTTGTTTTTGAATTACACACTGACTTGTATGAACTAAATACGTGAATTAAATTAGTTCTTTTACACACATCTAAGGTATTGGTGTGGTGTAAATTAAATCTGTTTATCTAATCTGCTGGCGATATGAGGTAATAACAATCGGGTCTGCCTTACACCTGTTTGTTCTCAGCCGGATTCATTCTTGGTTGTAGACTCACAGCTAGACAGTGCCGAATGTACCCAGTTGACTATTTGAACGTTAGATCAAGCCAATCACACCATTCTGAAGACTGGTGAAAACGGAGCCTTGTCGAACAAATATTCCCGCGAGGGAGTCTTTAGTCTCTGCAAGGCAGAATTACCACTTGGGACTAGTTCCCGCAAGGAGTGCAGAACAGGGTTACCGGCCGGCAGCGGTCGGTGCATGTCTTGCTCATCATCCTAACTTTAGCAATCTCTGTGAACAAGGCCATGAGTAATTCTACCCATTGTTCTATTTCGGTTTCAACATTATATTGGTTAACCTCTCTGGTCCTGGGGACCTCAATTGCTAGCTCCCTTTGTACAAAGTTTCATAATCAAACAACAACTTTCAATCAACTAGACTCACACCCGTTATGAATATTGTTGGTGTTAGCTGGAGTGGCAAATAAACCAGAGAAATGGCTCACCCACCTTTCCTCAGAGACAGCGTGTTTGAGCAGTGCTTGTTTTGGCGTACCCGTAGAATTTAATAGTTCCCACATTTGACCAATATTTTTTTAGTGAATTTTCCCCAGCATAGTTTGGGCGTCTTTTAATAAAAGAGCACGCTTTTGCCCTATAGGCCAATTTCTATTTTTTTGTCTTCTCCTTTTCAGGAGTTTCAGAGTGTCACAGCCCCTGCTCATTTAATTTCTTTTAAATCGTCTTGAAGCAGCCTTTTTTCTTTAACGACGGCAGAGTTGTAAGTATGCTTGTGCGAAAACTCTGTGGTTCCCACTCCCCGGAAGATATACAAATTCCATTAAGAAAAGCGGATAGTCGATGTTAGGCAAAGCTTGTATGCAGTACCCTCTGGGAACACTAAAAACAACTCTGACTACAGGTATAGGAAACCCAACCTTAGGTATAAGCTTGTGCTACACAGTTTTGGTAGCGTGTTGAGCAGCCGGGCTTTACACAGTTTTGGTAGCGTGTTGAGCAGTCAGGCTTATTTCAAGAAGGTTCAATGTGAGCTGTAGTGGAGTTACACAGAGATTCACAGTTACAGGTATTCAAATAAACTCTTACACTCAAGGTTTCTTGCGTAAACAATTATTAATCTATTTATCAGTCAGTTAGATTAAGCCTTCTTCAGAAGGGAGCAATATAATAGTAACACACAAATAAACTTCAATACTGTACACTCTTAGTTTCTAAACTAGTAAAGACCCTTTTGGGATGGCCCACAGACACAACCTACACCCACAGGTGACTTCAATAGCTAGGGTGCTCGGGACATTAATATATTACTGGTGGCATTTAGAATACTCTTAGAAGTTGGTAAAAGGCAGAGGTTATTAGAACAACAAGAGACCACAAATATTCTTAAGCAGGCAAATACTTTTGGATCCCCCCAAGAAGAGTCATTCAGTTCAATAGGCTAAGTTAATGGGTGAAAGTCTTGCATAGGATGAAGCACTTCTGGTAAGTAAATGGAAAAGTCTTTGCACACGTTCTTAGGAGTCTTTGATGAAAAGAAGAATCAAATGTAGGGCCACAAGCAACTCTACAGCAAGAGGTAAGTTCTCTTAGATGTTTTACAGTACCTTAGAAATGAAGAAAAGATGCAGCTAATGACTTCTGTTCCTGTGCAGCTCTGCAGATTCCACTGTTCCTGTGCCTCAGTAGTGGGGACAAGAGGGAGGACGTCGGGGGACTCCTGCAATGCACTGGGATGGTCAAAACTTGCAACTGGCAAACTTCACTTTCAGTTGCTGTTCAGTGTTTCAGCTCCTTGTGTCTACCGCAAATAGCAACACTGCGGTTCCTGGCTGTCGAGATGGACTTGCCTTGCTTCTGGGGTCCCGCACTCTGTTGAGGGGGCTCAGGCTCAGTCAGTCCTGCTTCCTGGAAGCCCGCAGGATCTTCCTGGAACTCTACGTGAGCTTAAAAGCATCAAACACAATCTGGTGTTCCTCTCCCTGGCTACACGGTTTCCAGCAGCAACTCTGTAGAAATTCAACCAGCTCTGAGATGAATGTTCAGGTGGCTTACTTTGGAGTTGATTGGTCCCCCCAACTCAAAGGGAGAAGTAGTTCTTGCAGGGGCTTCTCTGTCGATACGAATTTGGAATTACAGCACAGCAGCAGTGCTTCACCGGGGAAACCAACTGTCCAGGAGTTGCAGCAGGTGTCCTCTTTAAGTTCTTCTTTGGTTCCTTCGTCCAGTGGTCGGCTCTGCCTTCCAAGCCAAAAGACTCGCCTTTATCCGGTTCTCTCCCATTCATTCCAGCCTAGCTGTCAGTCACCCAGCAGGGTGTCTGTCCTTGCCGGACAGTCAGTCAGCCAATCGCCACAGAGTGCATTTGGGTCTCCTATGAGACTAAGCACAAGGAGATTCAGGCACCTACCTCACTTCCTGCATACCCCAGACACCCTGGAGCCAGAGGCAGGCTTCACTCGTGAATCCTGCCAAAGCCAAAGCGAACAATGGGACCAAACATGGTTTGGCGCGCAGAGTAAATCTCAAGAAGGACCTTTCCACAAAGAAATGGCGAAAAAAGAAGACCGGGGCCATTTTGACAATGCGAACGCAGCCCGCGGTAAATGCACACGACGGTAGTTAAAACAAAACCACTGCCACCAACCATTCAGTGAGAATAATTGAAACACACAAGCTCCAAGGTGTATTTGAAATTAATAATGCGTCATCCACAAATAAGTGTTTCCTGCATTTGAGATCACCCAGCTTTGGTGCATCCACCTTCAACTGGTTTAATGACATTGGGCCTCATTACGAGGTTGGGGGTAGCCATGCCCTTAACAAGGGCATGGCTACCCCCAAATTCGGGTCCAGCTCCGGGTCCTGGAAAAGGGGAATAACCGAGCCATTACAAACTTTGCGGGCCCGGTAATTCCCCTTGCGCGGGACCCGGAGCCGGTACGTCCCCATTCCCATTTGAGCCCCTATAGGGCTCAAATGGGAATGGGGAGGATGGTAGAGCGCAAGTTCTGTGTTTTGGGACAAGTACCCGGCCATTCAACACTCCACACTGCATTCATACCAGTTTCGGACAGGGCTGTCTCAGTCATTTTGTCCAACACCAGAAACTAGACATCCACAACAAGAAGTGCATATTCGTTACACACTCCATTCACCCAGGTCCCACCCACAGGGTGTACCCACAAACTACCGTCACTGGGAAGGCTCCAGCCAGTCTGGCCTTGACTTCGCAACAATACCATATATGGAACTTCCACCCAACAGCCAGTCAGTGGGAAGGGACAGGGTCAGGGCTTCCCAGGACTTTGAGAAAACAAGGTAACAGGCGATAGAAAGCAAGAGGCCAAAGGGGGCATCTTGTTTCCTATCAGGAATCAACTGATTCCAATTCAAGGGCCTGGGTATCCCAAAATGGAGGATACACAGAGCACCTGTCAAATTCAGCATGGAGCTGCCATCAGCCAATACCCTGCTCTGTGGGCCACACACATACACTAGGGGCACAGGGTTGTACCCCCACCCATGGGTGCCATAAGGGTACCCCATGGGTATGTACACCAAACCAAAATGTGGTCCTGAACTATCATCACCGAGGGGCCCCGCACGCCTCTTCCTTGCGGGATGCCAAGGCTCCATTATTGATGAGCACCGCTAGGAACGAAGCTGCCACCTCACCGTCGTCGTTCAACCCTTTTCCTCGTGGGATCTCAATGATCCGTGGCTCCTGCCTTAAAGGGAGCCGCTCAAGAAGAAATCGTCGAGGACCCGACGGCAAACTCTGCTATTCGAGTTACATTGGGGTGGTAGAACTATTTTAGAAGGAAATAAGAATCCTGTGAACAATATATGGGCTGGGCTTGTATGATATCTTTATTTACAGGTTGCCCAGGTGGAGGGATCTCCACACAGAACTGTGTCTAGGTAACGGGGCCAGTATTTTTCCAATTTTTCTAACCAACTACTTTCCTCCTATGTCTATTGTTGGTTACTTCTATTAATTTAGTAGTGTGATATTTAACCAGAGTACAGTTGATGCACTTTAAGGGAATCTAATAATAATTGTTGTACCACTTAGAACTGTATATATTTGCCATTGTAGATTCACTGAGCACAAAGTGAGTTATTGTGATTGTGTACATAACCTTGAACTTAATTGTATAAAGACTGCGTTTTACCTAATACAATGTGTGGACATTCCTTTGTGTGGGTTTGGGGACTACACTGTACTTAAGAACCAGCCTGCATCACCTCCTGAGAAGCTAGGCCCTGATTGCTCATCCATTGCTACCAACAATAGATAATCTTGGCTGGGGTCCTCTGTGCCTCTCCTCTGCCATATAGAGAGCAGAAGTACAGACCTACCTCCAGTCTTTACACCCACTAATATATATTGTCCTTGGACATAATACCCACAGAACACATTGAACGGTGACACAACATAAACAAAACATATACAAAATAAACAAAAAAAAGAAATGTACTCATACCCTCCCCCAAACCTGAATTCCTCCACTAACCTACTTCACATGCAAGTGGTTAAATACCTACCCACCATAGAGGCTGTTAAAAGGTGACCAGAGTTCTAAGGAATCATCCTCTTTGATTTGTTTTTTAAACAAGACCTTTTCAAAGTCAGATCACACTTGCACATCACTCACCCAACTCTCCACTTGTGTTTTTTCCTTGTTTTCCACAATTTTAATATTTGTTTTACAGCCACAACTAGCACTTTGCCAATCCATTGACTATACAGCCTATATATCTTACACCGTCCTCTATTGGCTAGTGAAAGGACTTGCAAATGCATCCTAGGAAAGGTCATTGATAATACTCTATCCATTCTGTCCAATACATCCACCCAAAAATCCTTCTCCCTAGAACAATCCCACAACATGTGCATGAAAGTACCCCTCTCCTTACCACAACCCCAGCAAACAGCATTTTCAATCAAGCCCAAACCATGCATACGCACGGAGTCCAGTGCAGACGTCCCAAAACTCACTGATGTGCAAGTCTCAAATTAAGATCTAACTTACTCCTAAAACCTACTCGTCCTGTCTGCCCCCATTCCTTATCCAAAAGTTCACAACACAGGTCCTCTTCCCACATTCACTTACATTTTTTACAGGAATCATTAATGAGAGGATGCACGGGCATTAGCTTAACATGTTTGGATACCATATGTGGTGACAAAGCAAATATAGCACACCCTGTTGGTTCATCCTGTATTGGTATAGCTAACATGCCGAGTCTTTGTAAGAAAAGCGCCTCAGGTCCATTGAATCGAACTCTCTCTCTATTGCTCAGACAATATAACTGTTTCAGTTCCTCAAAAGGTACCATTCGTCCACTCAGCAGAACATCCAATATTTCAAGTATTCCCTTCTAAACCCAACTACGCCAATACAATGTCCTATTATCAATTTGAAGACCAGGATTATGCGAGAGGGAGGCATTATAAGTAAGATAGTCAATACCTTCAATGTTAGATAGCCTTCTCTAGTCACAATAGTCATGGTCAACATCTCAACCGCATTCGGTATCTACACCATTGAATAAATATTGCTCAATTTATGAGGTTCAAAGGGTCCCCTCTCAATTGATACCAAATAGGCTCATAGAGATTCTCAGGTGATATATAACGTGCAGCTTTCTTCAGTATGAAACCTCTGTAATATGTATCCAAATCAGGGTAACCAAACCCCCCCTCCTGTACACTACGTAATAGAATGAACCCCACAGAATATTTTGAAAATCCCATCAATCATTTTCAACATCTTTTTTGTGAACGTCAATGATATGGACTGTATAATATAAAGCACTTTCGGTAACAGTCATCTTTATTGCATTGACTTTAGCCCAGATTTCCAAATTCAAATGTTACCACTTTCTTATGTCCTTCTTCTTTAAAGTCTCTGCTAACCTATTTAGGTGGAATTCTACAATTCTCTTCACATCCCTGATCAAGTAGATCCCTAAATACTTCACATGTGAATCTGACCACTTACAGTTCCAATCCACAAAATCCCCTCTCCTACAGGCCGCTGAAAGTGGGGAAAACCTCTGTTTTGTCCCAGTTAACTTTGTGGCCCGAAATTTCGCCTATCTTCTGAAAAGCATTCTACAAAATTGCACTTCCTTCTTCTGTGTTAGAAAGGATAACCACCATGTCATCTGCGTAAGAGAGCACCTTAACCTCAACTCCCCCAAATTTTAGTCCTCTTATTCTTTGTTCACCCCTGATGTGAGCCGCCAAAGGTTCTAATGCAATATTGAACAAAGAGGATGACAGAGGGCAAACCTGCCTCGTACCCCGTGTAAGATCAAAAGTGTCTGATAATTCATTATTCCACCAAATTCTAGCCCTCGTTGCATCGTGTAAGCAAGCAACCGGCTTAAGAAAATTACTGCCAAAACCCATCCTTCTCATGGTAAATTTCAGAAATTCCCAGTTGACTATGTCAAAAGCTTTCTCTGCATCGATGAATATCAACACAGTATCCAGAGTTTCTGTTTGGCGAAGACCCATTATATCAATAATGGTCCTTATATTATCATACCCGAACCTACCCCTCATAAATCCAACCTGAGATGCATAAATTAGACTCCTAATACATTTTATCCAGCCTATTTGCTAACATTTTAAAAAAGTTTTTATTGTATTTTGACATAAATGACAGAAATAAGAACAAGTGGTACTATCAAAAGAACAAAAACATAAAATAAAATTCCCATACAGAAAACTTGCAAGATAAAGCAATACCTAGTATATATGGCAATATACACAAGAAGCACCATATTTACAGAAAATTAAAAAGGAAGAAAAAGGAAGAGGATGAAAGAAAAGAAGAAAATAAAAAAAATGTTAAAAAAAGGGGATGGGCGGGAGAAATTTCTTTTAGCAACATTTTTCACATCAACATTAAGTAGAGAAATAGGCCGATAATTCCCACATTTTTGTGGTCTCTTGCCGGCTTTGGTATCAAAGTGATCATGGCCTCTTGCATAGATGGACATACTCTCCCATCATGTATGAAAATATTAAACAACTCACCTAGAATGGGTGCTAGAGTTGATCCAAATGTTCTTTAAAACTCTATAGGCAAGCCACCTGGAGACTTTCCAACATTAAGCTTGTGAGGAAAAGAGGACTGAGGGCATGGAGGCTCCATGTGCGGTCCTCAGGGACCGGGAGGCTACAGTTCCCATGAGGCAATGGAATCATGGGTGCACGCGCATGCACACAAGCAAGATTGCCTATAAAGCCCCTCCCCGGCCCGTGCTGTTTGTTGGTGATTTTGGCATCTGGCACAGGCGTAGGAGTGTGGGCAGGACTACTAATGACAGCAGCAAGATGGTGAGCATGCACGAACGGGAAGAGGAGGATGAGGCACCAGGAGAATTCCCTGTGTGGTGCACGAGGTCGCACCACTCAGACCGCGGGTTCGTCCCGCTCAAGGCTTGATCTTCAGAGCCTGGGAGGTGGCAGTCGGCCCCCCAGGCCTCAGTTAAGTGCTCCACGTTGGGTTCATGGTGTGTGTGTTTGGGGAGGACATGTGGGGCAAAGACAACGGCCGGAATAGAGACTCTGTAAACTCTTGAAGTTAAACAGGAACATTTCATGTGGCATACGAAACGTTCCTTTATTTCTTGCTCAGCAAGTCAAAAGAGCCCTTTAGGTAACGGATGTGTTTAGGACAGGAGCGAAGAACACTGCAATGTTTGTGGTGCGCTGTAACAGTACTTCTTTGCTTAATGTTATGCTCTGCCATGATTTTTTGTATTCAGCAAGCACTTCGGTGCTAAGATAGTACGCTCTTGTCTCTTATATGATTTGCTTTGTGGACAGCCATGTGGAAGGATGTGTCAGGGACACCAGTCTGGAATCAACCTTAGGGTCTGGTTGATTGTGAGTGAGGAGTTTCACATTGATTGTAATCCATTTTTGGCCTGTTGTATGCACTCTTTTGGAGTGGTGTAAGTGTTTTTTTCAAATTATAATAATTTTTTTTAAATTGTATTATTTATTTATTTACTTAACCATTTATGTATTTATATTTTTGGGTGAGCACTGTGTGCTACTCTGGTGTCTGTCTAGTGTTTGTTATGGCTTCTGAGGCCGTTTTTCTGTGCTAGGCTGCATCCAAAGGGTGCAGTCTGTGGGGTGTAGTCCTTTGTTTGTGTCTGGCCTTTTCCCAGTACCTCCCTCTCCCCTCCAACCCGCCCTAATTGGTACATTCACCTGGTCATAACTGACCTTCCCAGGGCAGCCCCTGCCGCTAAGGACCCCAAGGCAAAGGGCTGCTCCTGCAATGGCAGCTCCAGAAAGTGTCCGCAGGGGAAGCCAGTGAAGCCAGCAGTGAACAGACACCAACAAAACTGTAAATGTGGCATGGTTGGGGTGTAGAGCAATTACTCCACTCCAGAAAGCCCCTGCCACTCTACCTTACCTTTCCATAACGTAAACTGCCATAGACTCACACCATGCACACCTAGAGAGATTTGACCACCAAGCTAAATCAATTCAAGGCTGGACTGTAAATGTTGTCATGCATAACATACTAACATACTAACATACTTACCAATGTTAACTTGTGCCACTCCCAGAGACAATGATGAAGATTAGCCAGCCTCACACTAAGACAGGTGCAACAATGTTACCAAGAGCCACACTTAGATGGAATCATGAATGATAGCATGTCCCACACTTAGATTGAATTGTAAATGATAGCATGTACCTCATCTGGACATAACTATGAATGGTAGCATACGCCCCACTTAGTTGGTACTGTAAATGATAGATAGAATTGTGCATGATACCATATGCCACACGTAGATAGACTTGTGAATGATATCATGTCCCACACTTAGATGGATTTGCGAATGGTAGCATGTGCCACACTTAGATGGAACTGCGAATGATAGAATGTGCTACACTTAGATGGAATTGCGAATGGTAGCATGCGTCATACTTAGATGGAATTGTAAATGATAGCATGTACCTCATCTAGACATAGCTATGATTGGTAGCATATCCCTCACTTAGTTGGTACTGTAAATGATAGATAGAATTGCGAACGATAGCATATGCCACACTTGGATGGAATTGTGAATGATAGTATATCCCGCACTTAGAATTGTGAAGGATAGTTTTAAGAAGGATTTCTGAACTCTGACCTGGAGGGGCAGAGGTTCAGAAGGCCAACCTAGTTTCTTGGAACAGGGGAACCTCTGGACAAGCCAGACCAATCAGGGTAGCTACGGCAGGCGGTCAAAACTAAGTTTCGGGAGGGGTGAGGGTGACTGAAAGACCTCAATGAGCATACAAAGCAAGGACACTTACAAATTACTCCAGACAGGTGTTATATTAAAAATATGGCCGCATTTATTACAAGGCCTTTGTAACATAGACCATAGCAAAGAATCACAGTAACACTAAGTAAACCAATACATCACACTCAAACAATATATATACAAGACCAATGGGGCCTAAGGGGTTAAACGCACGAAATATGTTGACAACCAAGAGGGGGAGGAAAACAGGCAGTGCAGGTAATCTTTAGACCCAGTTCCACATCAATAATACACCTAACTAAGAGGCAGTCCAAGTCCCACAAAGAGGGGAGCCTTATGCTCAATAGTACATAAACGCACTTGTGCCAATGGGCAAGATAGGGCCTCTTCAAGGGTCTCTTGCAGCTCAGGAAGGTGGATGAGGCGATGCAGAACACGTTCCCACTATTCAAGCAGGACCTCCACTTGGGGGCAGGGGCAGTTTGAGAGTGTGGGATGGAGTCGCTATTTCACAATTGCTGTGGAAAGGAAAGGGGCCCTCAGGGGCCACTTGTGTGTAAAAATGGGCTCCTGCGCAGGGGGCCACCGGTTGGGGTACGAACTACTCACTGGTCCCCGATGCAGGCAGACCCAAACTTCGCCAGTACAGTCCACTTCGCTGCAGGTTCGAATGCTGCAAAAAGGACGTCTCGGCACCTTGTAGTTTCCATGATACAGCGATGATTCCCAAACGGGACAGTGGCGATTTCTTCGCTCTGGGGGGAGGAATCGGGCAATTTCACTGCAGCAGGCTTCAGGGGCAAGAGGGTCATAAATGCAGCAAACTTGCACAGGTCGTTGCCGCGGCAGGGCAACACGGTAATCGCATTTACTCCGGTCCTGGTGCACTCGTCTCACTTCAGACCTGGGAATGCCAAGTTTGTGAAATTCGGTGGGAGGGTGCCGTGGACATAGAGCTAGCATTATACCAAGTTTTGAGGGCCTCCTCAAAACGTTGACAGAGACAGAGCAAAGTTCCCAGGTAAGCTGGTCAGCCCACTGGTTGGCCCAGGGACACTTCCGAGAAGGCTTACTTACAGGGTTTGATGAAGATGCCGAGAATAGTTGGTCCCACTATTCCAATGGGTCGAAACATCTTCGCAGACCTTCTAGGACAATCAGATGCAGAGGGGTCCCACGGGATGACAGCGGGCCCAGGGTGCCAAACCTTCCAGCGGGTCACCAGCGGTTCCTCGACTCGGCTTCGTGTTGCAGGATACTTGGCTCCTATACTTTGTTCGGTGTGTACTCAGGAGATTGACATGGTAGTGGTGTTTTTAGCCTCCTCTTATCCAAAGTTCCCTTCGTGACAAAACGGAGAGGACCCAATGGGAGATATGCTAACAAACATACACTCCATACGTGGACCAATCACGGAGCACAGTGGTCCCAGACGTTTAGGGCATTCCAGACTCTCTAGCAACCAGGATGTGTATTGGGATCAGACATCCTGGAGGCACACACACAAGACATGCAGAAGTCCGCAGAAGCATTGGGATTTGCGGGAAAGTGCATGACCAAATTAGGACTAACCCGGGTCAACTCGACCTGGGGAAGGTGAAGGGGCAAGATGGCCAAAGGACAGGACAAAGAACCTCGTGGCATGGCCATTTTGAAGCTAGGCCACCTATTCGTGCCAAACGCGGTTAAAGCGGTTAACATGGCAGGAAAGGCTTAAAAATAATGCAAAAAGATAGCTGCCACCAGTCCTGTCCGTGACACATCTGCACAGCTCATAAAAAGTCCAGCGAGAGTTTCTAGGGCCTTCGGAAATGTCTAGAGACCCAAGTGTGCTGAATGGTAAGATACATTGCACACTTGTTACATGTTGCACAAAAGCTGCAACATGAGGAAAGGACTAAGGGAAACAAAGTCTCCCAGTACTGACTGTCTTAAGGGCATGCCAGTTTCCCCATAAAAAGTGAGCTAAAGCCCAGAGGAGTACAGCTGAAGGCTGTGCTTCTCTGGCAAAGTCAGTCAATGGTGGTTAAACAGCAGCAGAAAGTGTGGGGGTTGACACATGGAGGGAAAATTGCATACATTATGAAATCTTTCCTAACACTCGCCCCTCCCAGACTAAGGACATGGGGAGCTAATCCACCCCTAGATGAGTTTCTTGTTCAGGTCGGTTAACATTCTGGACAACCCATCAGCATTGCTATGTTGGACACCTGGCCTATGCTCAATAGTGAAGTCAAAGCCTTGCAGACTTATGGACCACCTAAGCAACTTTGGATTCTCTCCCTTCATGTGCATTGGCCACTTTAAGGGCTTATGGTCAGTTTGCACAGTGAAGTGGGTCCCATAGAGGTAGGGTCTCAGCTTCCTTAGGGCCCACACAACAGAGAAACATTCTTTCTCTACTGTGGACCATCTGAGCTCTCTGTCCTTAAACTGGCAACTAATGAAGCCAATAGGATGTTCCTTACCCTTCTCATCTACTTGTGATAGTACATCTCCTATCCCAGTGTCAGAGGCATCTGTCAGCACAATAAAAGGTCTTTGGTAATCAGGGGCACTGAGAACAGGGGCCTGGCACAAGGAGTCTTTTAAGCCATTGAAGGCCTTCTCACACTCTTCAATCCAAGTTACCTTCTTGGGTTTCTTTGGAGTAGTGAGAGCAGTCAGAGGGGCAGCTATGGTACCATAGTCTGCCATACAATTGTTGTAGTAGCTAGTGAGTCCTAAGAAGGCTCTCACTTGAGTCTGTGTAGTGGGGGTGGGCCAGTCTTGTACTGCTTGTACTTTACTGGGTAGAGGCTGTATCCTCCCTCCACCTACTTCATGTCCAAGGTAGACTTGTCCAATCTGGCACTTACTGGCCTTTATGGTCAAGTGGGCCTTCTGAAGAGCCTGTAACACAATCCCAAGGTGTTTCACATGGTCCTCCCAGGTGGCACTGAAAACTGCTATATCATCCAGATATGCAAAACAGAATTCATCCAACCCATTCAACACATGATTCACAAGCCTCTGGAAAGTGGCAGGTGCATTCTTCAACCCAAAAGGCATTACCCTGAACTGGTAAAGACCCTCTGGAGTTGGGAAAGCTGTCTTCTCCTTGGCATGTTCTACAAGGGCTATTTGCCAATAGCCTGCAGTGAGGTCAAACGTGCTGAGGTACTTGGAGGCACCCAAAGTATCCACCAGCTCATCTGTTCTAGGCAAGGGGTGTGCATCTGTCTTGTTGACAGCATTCAGAGCCATGTAATCCACACAGAACCCCAATTCAGAAGTACCTGCCTTTGGAACCAAAACCACTGGGCTGGACCAAGGACTACTGGAGGGTTCAATCACCCCAAGAGCCAACATTTTGTTGACCTCTGTCTTAATGTAAGACCTTACTTTGTCTGACATTCTGTATCCGCTACTTTTGGTAGGTACACTTTCCCCTGTGTCTGTTATGTTTGCACCAAGGTGTCAAACCAGGAGACTGTGAAAACAAGGGGCAAAATTGCCTAAGCAAACTTTTCACCTCAGCCATTGATCATAAGTCAGGTGAGGGGCCATTCGGACACCCTCAGTGGAGCTGTCTGAAGGACTGCCTTGGAACAGGTCAGGGAGAGGTTCTGATTCCTCCTCCTCAACATCTGAAGCCAGTAGCGGTGCAGCAATTTCAAATCTTGGGATGAAAGCCTTCATTCTATTTACATGGAACACTTTTGGAGCCTGTCCAGGCCTTCCAAGGTCCACCAAATAGTTGACCTCACCCAGTGACTCCACCACTGTGTAAGGGCCTGACCATTTGTCCTGTAAAGCTCTAGACCATATAGGATTCGTGAGCAGGACTTGTTGACTAGGTGTGAAATTGATGAGGGAAGCTTTCTGGTCATACCAAGGTTTCACCAGGGCTTGCCCTGCCTTCAACTTCTCACTAGCCAGACCCATCAGGAGTACCATCCTTTTTCTGAGCCCCAGCACATAGTCCACTACGTTGGTACTCATGTGGGGAGTGGGAATCCCCCATCCCTACTTGACTATGGCTAAGGGTCCCCTCACAGGGTGACCTAACAGAAGTTCAAAGGGGCTGAAGCCAACACCCTCTTGTGGTACCTCTCTGTAGGCAAACAGTAAGCATGGTACCAGAAGATCCCATTTTCTTCTTTGAGGTTCTTCCAGAGCCCCAATCATGCTTTTCAAGGTCCTGTTAAACCTTTCAACCAGATCATTGGTCTGTGGGTGGTATGCGGATGAAAACTTATAAGTGACACCACATTCCTTCAACATGGCCTGCATATACTTCGACATAAAGTTGCTGCCTCTGTCAGACCCAACTTCTTTAGGGAAGCCAACCCTAGTAAATATGCCAAGTAAAGCTTTTGCAACGGACTTGGCAGTCACAGTTTTAAATGGGATAGCCTCAGGATACCGGGTGGCATGGTCAACCAGCACCAGGATAAACCTATTTCCTGAGTATGTTTGGGGGTGAAGGGGACCAACTATGTCAATCCCTAACCTCTCGAATGGTACCCCCACTACTGGGAGTGGTACCATTGGAGCCTGGATTGTTGAGCCCCTCCTACCAGATAACTGGCAGGAGGCACAACTCCTACAGTGACTTTCTACTTGCACCGCCATCTTGGGCCAGTAGAAGTGCATTGATAACCTTTGCTTGGTTCTCTTGATTCCAAGGTGACCAGCAAGGGGCACGTTGTGCACCAGCTGCAGGAGGAAGGATCTTACAGCTAGGGGAGCAACCAACCTCCTATGGTACCCTTCTGTAGACTCTGTAGACTCACTGTATAGGAGCCCACCTTCCCAATAAATCCTGTGCTTACCAGGAGGTTCCCCCCCCAAGCTGGGAGCAGGCCTGTCTCCTTAGGCCTTCCAGAGATGGGCACTCACGTTGGCCCTTACTAAATCCTTCCTTCCCTGTCAGGACCACCTTCTACTAACAAATCTTTTAGTTCAGGATGGTCATTGGAGTCAAATACTTCAGGCATCACCACCTCCTCGTCAGGTCCTGGTGATTGACCAACTACCTCCACCGCAGTGGTAGGTGAGTTAGGGGCAATATTCTCTTTCCCTCTTTTGGATTTTCTTACTCCTTTAGCCTTGGGTTTCCCCTTTGGCTGGGGCAGGGCATTCGTCTTGGCCAGTGCTGCCCTTGTTTGAGACCTTGTGCAGGGTCTGTCAGCTGTATCGCCCACAAGCCCTAAAGCTCTGAGATCATTTCCCAGCAAGACCTTTCCTGGGACACTTCTCTGTATGCTCACTGGAATCCTGACTGCTCTACCATTTAAAATTAGATTTACAGGTATTACTGGGAACATGAGAGGTGGGCCATCAGCCAACTTAGTGGGCATCAGAGTAGCTCTGGCAACTTCCTCTGGGTCTACCAAGGTAGAATCCACTGCAGTTCGACTACGCCCACTATCCCTAAGAGCTGGAGTATCTACTCCATTGATCAGCACACTGTCTTTAAAGTAGTGCTTGGTATTATATGGAATCCTAGCATAAGCCTCTGAGATTTTAGGCTCCCAGGAACCCAGGGAAACTAAAACTACCTCTGCTTCTATCCCACTGGGGAAGGAGTCTAAGGAGAAGGATGCCCCTGTAATCTCTTCTTCCTCATAGGAGGAGAAGGCCAGATTAGCAGAGTGGACCCCCAAGGTTTTGACCTTACATCTGGGATCCCTCTTCACATGGTCAGTTGCTCCACAAGCAAAACAAGATCCACTGGGTATGTTTACATAGGGAGGCTTACTATAACCAGAGCTCTGTTTTGGAGGCTAATCTTCACTACCCTGTGACTTATCTTGTGTCTTACCCTTATTTTTCCTTTTGTGGCCCTTCTGGGAGGAAGCTTTATCAGATTCTCCACCTTCCTTATCTTTGGACTTTTCCCCTTCCTCCTGCTTACCAGGATGAGTCTTGTCCTTATGGGACACTCCGTGACACCCACAAATCTGCTGCTATGGCAAGCTTCTTAGGATCTATCTCCTTTTAATCTGTCAAATGCTGCTTAAGCTCAGGGGAAGAAGATGCAAAAATATGTTCTAGCATGACAAGACATATCATACCTTCAAAAGTAGAGACTTTATAACCTTCAACCCAGCCAGTCAAGTTCTTTAAGGATTCAGTTACATAAGATACCCAAGTAACACCTTCTTTCTTTTTTGTACTCTCTGAATCCTTTTAAGTATTGGGCAGGAGTCTTTCCAAACTTTAAGATGAGAGTTTGCTTCAACATTGCAAAATCTGCTCTCTCAGCTTTTGACATTTCCATAATGGCACTGCAGCCAGAATGGGGCAGTCTGCTAAGTAACCAGGCAATGTTATCAGCATTGTCAACTTGTTGAACTTCACATGCATACTCAAATGTATTCAGCCAGTCCATAATGTAATTATTTTCCTCATACACACTGAGCAGATCCTTAGGCCCCAGACCCATGTCCAGGACCCTTGGATCAATTGGCAACTTGAAGCTTGGCCAGTTCCAACTGGTGATCCCTGTCTTTCTGTTTTTCTGCATGCTCTATCTTTAGTTTGGCCATGTTGAACTCAAGCTCCTTCTGCCTAAACAGCAGTTCTTGTTTCTTGAATTCAAGTAGGGCCTCACCTTCAGCACTGGCAGAGGAAATATTAGACATTACATCTTCCAAATCCTCATGGTCCCTGGAGACCAGTGCAGCGCCAGAACTACCAGTTCTTCCAGTGGGAGCAGCCCCACCTCCTTCTGCACTGTCCTCAGAAGCTATAGCACTAAGCTGAGCTTCTTGCCAGTCCATGATTCGTTGGATCATTTCCACTTTTGTGCCCTGAGAAGAGATACCTCTCTCAGCACACATCTTTTTCAATGTTTCGGATTTAGAAGCATTCAAAGTTAACAAGGTTCTTGTTTCCATACTGTTAGATAGGACTTTGGCTTTTTTCAGTTGTACTACAATAATTCACTGTGTGTCCTGGTAGAAATAACTTGAAATGCCTTCACTAGTATGCAACACTGGATACCTTCAGTCCTATCCCACCGCTGTACACCAATTTGTTAGGAAGGATTTCTGAACTCTGACCTGGAGGGGGAGAGGTTCAGAAGGCCAACCTAGTTTCTTGGAACAGGCTAACCTCTGGACAAGCCAGACCAATCAGGGTAGCTATGGCAGGTGGTCAAGACTAAGACTCAGGAGGGGTGAGGGTGACTGAAAGACGTCAATGAGCATACAAAGCAAGGACACTTACAAATTACTCCAGACAAGTGTTATATTAAAAATATAGACACATTTATTATGAGGCCTTTGTAACATAGACCATAGCAAAGAATCACAGTAACATTAAGTAAACCAATGCATCACACTCAATGCAATATATATACAAGACCAATGGGGTCTAAGGGGTTAAACGCACGAAATATGTTGACAACCTAGAGGGGGGAAGAAAACAGCCAGTGCAGGTAATCTTTAGACCCAGTTCCACATCAATAATACACCTAACTAAGAGGCAGTCCAAGCCCTACGAAGTGAAGAGCCTTATGCTCAATAGTACATGCCCGCGCCTGTGCCAATGGGTAAGATAGGGTCTCTTCAAGGGTCTCTAGCAGCTCAGGAAGGTGGATGAGGCGATGCAGAACAAGTTCCCCCTATTCAAACAGGACCTCCACTTGGGTGCAGAGGCAGTTTGAGAGTGCGGGATGGAGTCGCTATTTCGCAATAGCTGTGGAAAGGAAAGGGGCCCTCAGGGGCCACTCGTGCATAAAAATGGGCTCTTGCGCTAGGGGCCACCGGTTGGGGGCCAGACTACTCACTGGTCCCCGATGCAGGCAGACCCAAACTTCGACAGTACAGTCCACTTTGCTGCAGGTTCGAATGCGGCAAAAAGGACGTCTCGGCACCTTGTAGTTTCCACGATACAGCGATGATTCCCAAACGGGACAGTGGTGATTTCTCTGCTCCAAGGGGAGGAAATGGCCCAATTTCACTGCAGCAGGCTTCAGGGGCAAGAGGGTCACAAATGCAGCGAACTTGCACAGGTCGTTGCTGCGGCAGGGCAACATGGTAACAGCATTTGCTCCGGTCCTGGCATACTCGTCTCACTTCAGACCTGGGAATGGCAAGTGTACAAAATTCAGTGTGAGGGTGTTGTGGACACAGAGCTAGTAGTATACAAAGTTTCGAGGGCCTCCTCAAAACAACGGCAGAGACAGAGCAAAGGTCCTGTGTAAACTGGTCAGCCCACTGGTTGGCCCAGGGACACTTCCGAGAAGGCTTACTTGCTGGGTTTGATGAAGATGCTGAGAATAGTTGGTTCCACTATTCCAATAGGTCAAAGCGTCTTCGCAGACCTTCTAGGACGATCAGATGCAGAGGGGTCCCACGGGATGACAGCGGGCTCAGGGTGCCAAAAGTTCCAGCGGGTCACCAGCGGTTCCTCGACTCGGCTTCGTGTTGCAGGATACTTGTCTCCTATCCTTTGTTCGGTGTGAACTCAGGAGATCGACATGGTGGTGGTGTTTTCTGCCTCCTCTTATCCAAAGTTCCCTTCGCGCCAAAATGGGGAGGACCTAATGGGAGATCTGCTCACAAACACGCACTCCATACGTGGACCAATCACGGACTACGGTGGTCCCAGGCATTCAGGGCAATCCAGACTCTCTGGCCCCCAGGATGTGTATTGGAATCAGACATCCCAGCCCACATCCTGGAGGCACACAAACAAGGCATGCAGAATCCCGCAAAAGCATTGGGATCCGCGGGAAAGTGCATGACCAAATAAGGACTGACCCGGGTCGACTAGACCTGGGGAAGGTGAAGGGGCAAGATGGCCAAAGACAGGACATATAGCTCACTTAGTTAGAATTGTAAATGATGGCATGTACCTCGTGTAGACATAACTATGATTGGTAGCATATCCGTCACTTAGTTGGTACTGTAAATGATAGATAGAATTGTGAATGATAGCATGTGCCACACCTGAAAGGAATTGTGAATGATAGCATATGCCACACTTCGATTGAATTGTAAATGATAGCATGTGCCACACTGAGATAGACTTGTGAATGTTAGCATGTGCAACACTTATATGGAATTGTGAATGATAGCATGAACCACACTTAGATTGAATTGTAAATGATAGAATGTACCTCACCCAGACAGAACTATGATTGGTAGCATATCCCTCACTTAGTTGGTACTGTAAAAGATAGATAGAATTGCAAACGATAGCATTTGCCACACTTAGATGGAATTGTGAATGATAACATATCCCACACTTAGATAGAATTGTGAAGGATAGCATGTGCCACACCTGAAAGGAATTGTGAATGATAGCATGAACCACACTTAGATGAAATTGCAAATGATAGCATGTGCCTCATCTAGTTAGAATTATGATTGGTAGCACATAGCTCACTTAGTTGGAATTGTAAATGATAGCATGTGCCACACTTAGATGGAATTGGGATGGTAGCATGTGCCTCATCTAGATAGAATTATGAGTGGTAGCATTATCCCACAATTAGTTGGAATTAGTTGGAATTGTAAATGATAGCATGTGCCACTCTTAGGTGGAATTGTTAATGATAGCATTGTGCCTCATCTAGATAGAATATGATTGTAGCATATCCCTCACTTAGTTGGAATTGTGAATGATAGCATATCCCACACTTAGACTTGTGAATGATATCATGTCTCACACTTATTGTTAAACTTAGAAATCGTTCCTAATGTATGGCCCCTGTTCTGCTCTCATGCTTGTTTGCAGGCGCTTAACTGATAACCACCATATCACACTACTATGCTTACTCTCCCTTATTCACCATCATCAACTAGAACACAGCTGTATCATGACACATTCGGTCTAGCTGTTCTCATAATGACATGACCCCACAAACTCCACATCATCCTAATAAAACACAGCTAGCTGAGCACTTCACGGCTAGGTTAAGCGTCTCCCCAGGCCTAACGCAGCCAGAACTCAGTCTGGGTGTACACCCTCCAGACTGAACACATCCAACTGATTTCCTCAGCACCACACCTACCACCAAGAAGCTGCTATCATGCAACAACCACACAAGCTGCACACATATCCGGTGCACCCACGTACCATACCAAACTCTCGCTCTCTCTCTCTACTGACTGAACTGTGGTTCCCGAGGGCGTTCAACCTACCAGCGCTTTGAGATAATACCAATGATACATAAGGCGCTATATAAATGCCAAATAACATAACATAACATAACATTATACATGTGCTCATGTACTGCTTATGTAGAAGCTTTTCCAGGTCTTCCGGGTGCTGTGTTGCTTGTTTAGTTGCTTTCCAGTTATGTCATGATTCACTGTAGGTTTGCTTCTTCTTGTGAGCATAGTCCTAATCAAAAAAGGAGTGTGCTCAAGCTGATCAAGGAAGTGAACACTGGTATTAGGAGGTCAGGTCCAACAGGAAAATTCAAGTGTGTTTCAATACGTGTTGTATGTACCTTTCCTTATTTCCCCAATACCCATCCACTACGCAAGATCCTTGCCCTCATTCTGGTTACCCTAAATACCCCCTTCCCTATTCTCAACTTCTACCTAACCCTCTTCCCCCCATTGGCTGCCTCGAGGTAACCTGTCATACTAAATCAGGAACCCCTGCCAACCAAGGTGGGAGGGGTCAACTGCATTTGGCTTCTGTGGTCAGGAAGGAGTTGAGAGATACTACAGGGGGGTGACAAAGCTGCTCAATTGGTAACAAAACTTCCTAAAGTATTACCTGTTCTCCCAAGCCAGCACATTCTTCCCGACTCAGCAAATGAATTTCAATAGACCCAAAAAAGGTCATCCAAGTTGGAATCCGATCGAAATACATCTTCTGTATATATTGATGCATACAATGACTGGAAACTCTTACATATGTCACAAATGTTCACTGTCAATTGTCCATGTTCATCCTCTATTCCCTGAATATTCAACTTTTCACTGATCCCCTTCAATCTGTTAGCTAACAATCTGCCACTCTTGTCCCCATTTTCCCAATACGTTTGTTTCATGAAAAGAAAAAAATTATTCTGCCATTGAGCTATTTTTATTAGCTAAGGTTTTCTGGGCTCGACTCATTCTTAGACGATCTGTAACATTCCCAGTTTGTGCATAATTTTGCTGCAAATCAGACAGCTCTGCTTTGAGAGATTTAAATTCTATCAGACCTCTTTCCCTAATACACAAGGTCCTATTAATTAGTTCACCTCTTGCAGACCCTATATTATCCTTAGAAAAATCCACAATGAATGCTCGAATACCTGACACTACGTAATCTTCCATCAAAATCCCTTTTTTTGAGCCGCCACCTTACAAACGTAGACTTTCTCGACCAAATTCAAAATGAAGGTCTACAAAGGCATGATCTGAAATCTCCCTCTCCCTAATGTCTACACCCAAAGACCTGTCTTATAACTTAATGTATATTAAAATGTAGTCTAAGCTTGAGAATGAATCATGTACTGGCAAGTAGAACGAGTATTCCTTCATGGATGGATCTAAAGCCCTCCATACATCCACTAAGTCAAATCTCTGAAGAAAAAGGCAAAATTCCTTACACACTCTTAAATTTGTGTGTCTGCATTGGCCAGTACGATGCATTTTATGGTCAATAACGCAGTTAAAATCATCCCCCAAAATGAGAGAATCTCCACACATATCATGCAGTAACTATGTCATTTCCTCAAAAAAGACCTTACCCACTGAGCAAGGACCATACAAACATCCCACATTCAGGACCTTTCCATTATAATTCAAAGCCACAAAAATCATCTGCCCTTCACCATCCAAAGCTACCCTATCAACCATTACATTCATACCTTTCACGTGGGTATCTTGCACATGTCAAAAATGTCCTGTCCTCATTAGTCAAATGCGCTTTCTATATCCTAGCCATCACCTTCCTCCTGTTCCATTGGCAATTAAGCCCTTTCACATTCCATGTCACAATGGTCAGTTCAGTCATTCATCCCAAGTCGAAAGCTAGTTTACTGCAACTATACAGCTCTATAAATGTCCCAATTTGCTAGTATTCTTAACACCTTCTGTGAGTGGCATTATTATATGATATGATATGGCATTTATAACGCGCCTACACACAAGTGTTTCAAGGCGCGACAAGGCAAAGGAGTGGAACACAGATGGAGGACAAAAACAATGATCTCACTAGGCCTAGTGGCATTAAGATCACGCAAGTGCAGGGGAGTGGGGAAGGTAGAAGTGCCAGGGGGTGAGGTGGGGGGGTATGGACAAATGCAGGGCAAGGAACAGGAAAAACAAGTAGTGCAGTCAACAGGTGGCAAGTGCATTTGTTAGAAGTGCAGACAAGTGTCTAATACGTGCAGGAGAGGAGGCAATGTGGTTTGCAGGTGACAGGCAGGGACCTAGGCCCGAATTCAGAGGGTTGCCAGGTGACCAGTGCGTGTAACAGAACAGGAGATCAGCGGGGGAGAGGCTGAGAGAAGGCAGAAACAAAGAGGAAGGTCTTGAGGTTCTTCCGGAACCGGGAATGGTTCTGCTCATTTTCAGAGAGGCAGGGAGACTGTTCCAGAGGGACGCACCAGCCAAAGAAAGAAATCTGCCCCCAACTCGTTGCTTGGAGAAGCGACTGACCCTTAAGGAGTTGGAGGTGGAGGAGCGTAGAGCTCAAATAGGAAGATATTTCGGAAGAGAGAGTTGGAGGTATTGCTATCCCAGGCCCCAGAAAGCCTTGTGGATGATGCAGAGGGACTTGAACTGGCTGCCACTGGGAGCCAATTAAGAGATTTCAGTGCTGAAGAGATACGATCCCTGGGCTTGAGGCCAAGGACAAGTCTCGCAGTCCTGTTCTAGATGAGTTGTACAGGACGTAGAGTAGAGATAGTCAGATTTTGGAAGAGTCTTTTGCAGTAGTCCAGCACAGAGAGAACCAGTGCTCTTGAGACTGTGAGCTTCTGGGGGACGGTGAGGAAAGGAGGAATACCTCTGAGAAGGTGCAGCTGGTAGTTTGACTTCTTAGAGATGTCAGAGATATGAGGAGAAAAGGAGATTGTGGAGTCACAGATGACACCAAGGTTCTTAGCCTCACAGGTAGGAGCAGGAAGAGGGCCCAAAGTGGGCGGCCAGAGAGTGAAAGGAAAGGAAGGTGCTGGTGAGCGATGAGAAGGATATCTGTCTTACTAGCATTAATGCAGAGATCATTGGCGGCACACCACTTTTGGATTGTGGACAGACAATCCGGTATGAGAGAAGGAGAAGAGGCGGCTGAGGGGAGCCTGAAAGCGAGCTGAGTGTCATCCGTATAGCACTGAAAGTTTGACCAGAGAATGGCTATGCAGTGGGCGAGAGGTGCCAGGTATTGGTTGAACAGCCAAGGAGAAAGATTAGACCCTTGGGGAACACCGCAAATAGAGAGAGAGACAGAGGAGAGGAAGGACCCAAGTTGGACATGGCAGGGTCGGTCAGAGAAAGGAGGTCAGCCAGGCCAGGGCCTAATCAGTGATACCCAGGTTTTCACACAGCCGGTTGAGCAGGATGGCATGGCTGACAATATCAAAAACAGAAGAGAGATTGAGGAGGATGAGGACAGAAGGATGGATAGTGTCAAGGTTTGAGAGCAGGTCTTCGCGGATGTTCAGAAGAGGAGTTTCCATGCTTCTGGATGCTCTGGAGGTCCTGGAGACAACTAACAGATTCAGTGTGAAGCTTTAGCTGGGAGATGGCTAGCTTTTCCAAGAGTTTGCCCAGAAAAGGAGTAATGGAGATCGGGCGATAGCTGTGCAGGAGGGGCCGGCTGAGGGTTTCTTAAGAGGGTGCCCAAGGGAGTGCTTCAGGGGGGAAGGGAAGGTTCTGGTGGCAAGAGTGGTTGTAGAATTTGGCCAAATGTGGAGCAAGGGTGTCAATATGGTACTTGATGGTTTTGGATGAACAGGGAAGAACCTGTTTTGATGTGACTTTTATAGATTGGACTTGTCTTGAAACATTGTTAGAGGTGAACAAACAAAATTAAGAGAATGGAGGAGGAGAGGTGGCCACAGGAAGGACTGAAATAGGAGGAAGAGAGGGTGGGCAGGATGTCCTGGGTTTTAGAGATGAAACGTGAAGCCAAGGCCGTGCAGAGGATTGGACAGCTCCTTGCAGATCTTAAAGAGTTTGGCGGAGTTGTTGGATGCAGCATAGATGCCGGCTTGGATGTGAGCTCTCTTCTTGGTGTGGACAGAGACTCGCTACTGCATTTGGAGCAGGCGACAGGCCAGTTTGTCAGAGGGTGCACATGATGTCCACCATTTCCTCTCAGTCACCCTACACTTGCATTTAAGGGTGAAGAGGTCTGAGTCGTAGCAAGAGTTGCACTTGGCTTTGGGCTTCAAGCGGGTCCCCATGACAGAGGCAAGTACATCAAGAGTGTCAGAGATAGAAAAATGGAGGTTGGAAAAGGCTGTGTTAGGATGTGAGTCAGCCACAGGTGCAGGAGGGGTAGAGAAAGTGGCAGCAACAGCCTCAACTGACGCACATTTCATGGGTCGGATGACCGAGAAGGTGGGTGACAGTGCTGGAGTAGGTTTGGCCTGAGGAGTAGCGAGAGAGAGATAAGAGGAGAGTAGAAAGTAGTCACTCGAGGAGAGAGGAGTGGTTACAGGGTTAGAGAGGGGAAGGTCTGAGGAGATCAGAACATTCAAGGTGTGTCCTGCAGAGTGAGTTGGGTCAGAGGGTAGAATAGAGAGAGAAAGAGAATCGCAGAGGTTGAGAAAGAGTCCAGAGTAGGGACAGGAAGCATTGGGTGGATGTTGGGGTCTCTGAGGAGTAGGAGTTGAGTTGTGGAGGCAAGGAGGGAGAAGGAGAGGTCCGGCAACTCAGAGAGGAAGGAGGTTACATGGCCAGGTGGCCGGTAGATAGTAGCCACAGTAAGAGAGCAGCCAGATGAGGGAGAGAGAGCCTTCAGTCAGGCATTCAAAGGAGTAGACCTTCCACTCCAGGAAGATCAAGGCTACGCCCCCACCAGGACATTTGGATCTGGGCACGGAGAGGACGTTGTACCATCGGGGAGGAGTGTCAAAACCTGTGACAGATCTGGCCGTGAACCACGTCTCGGTCAGACCGAGAACATCAAGGCCGAATTCTTCCAAGAGATGGCAGATGCGAAAGGAGTGTTTGACAGCTGAGTGAGAGTTGAGAGTGGCAATGTGGAGAAGGTTGCCCCCTTTGAAACGCTTCCCAGTAGGAGTACAGGTCAGAGGTATGCCCTGCAGAAGTGTGGAAGGAGCCCGAGTGTGGGCAGAGGAAGGAGGAGAGGGCAAGGTAGACAAGGACTAGGATGAAGATGCCAGAGAGGTGGCAGAGGCGGGAAGCAAGAGGGCAGTCAGAGAAGAAGGTAAGGAAGCCAAAGAGGTGGAAGAGGGTGGAGGCAGAGGAGCTGGGGAAGGGAAAGAAGGGACAGCAGGAGAAGAAAGGAAATTGATGAGGTGCAGGAAACATAGATCAAAAAGGAGGAGGTTAGCCTGAGGGCTTTGGACCAAGACAGTGCCATTTAGGTAAACATTAATAATGGTCTTAGAGGAATAGAAGGGGACTAGGAAGGTCTTCCACCGGATGCCACCATTAATGGGAGAGGAGGAAAAAGGACACAGCACAGAGACCATATGTGGAGTCCATTTGTCTGGCAAAGGAACGACAAAGAGGATTGAGGGGCTGTCTGGAGGAAGTGCTGGTGTAGGTGTCAGCTATTGGAAGGCCTGGGTTGGAGACCAGGATATTGCTTTTGAACTTCTTCCTACCAGACTTAGTAAGAAGGACAAGGTAGTCAATAGAGAAGCAGTTAGAGAAGATAGGAGAGACAGAGAGCACCCTAAAGGATGCAGAGGGAAGGGACAGGGTGGAGAAATGGGAGAGGGTGAGTGAGAGGGGACAGAGGTGAGGGGAGGAGACACTAGGGGTGGGCACACGAGGAGGGGTGCAAGCAGATGAGCCAAGAACAAGACCAGAACAAATTAATTTCAATTCACGATGGGCAGTGAGTAACTACCAGTTGACAGAGCAAAAACGACCAAGGGAACCTGAAAGAAAAAGGAACACAACAGGGGTGGCAACAGTACAATGTGGGGAACAACAGAGCAAAGGCTAAGTAGCAGAACAAAGATCGATGGAACCTAATGGAGGAGAGTGAAAAACATACAGAAGTAGGCAGTACAGGTATACAGCAGTCAAAGATAGCAGACTCAAGAACAGAGCAGTCAATCAAAAGAAGAATCAGCAGAACACAGAGTGGTAACAAAGGGTTAGGGGAAGAGGCTGAGGGAAAGGGCAGAGAGGAAGTAAGTAGGGGCAAGCAGGGGGAGCAGGAACAGGTGAAGGAGTTGTAGGCTCGAGCGCAGACAAGGATGGAAAGGGCGCAGATCACACGCGATCAATAATTGCGAGAGAACCACCCAGATTACAAAATTATCTATCCTTGCCTCAAAATCCATAATCCAGAATCCTGATCTTAATTAGATCATTCACACAATAAATCCAACCTGAGTAGCACAACCACCTAACACATAGAACACAAAAAAGAACCATAAACAAAACACCCAAAAGAAGAAAAAAAACCACATAGATATGAAAACTGTTTAGCAGTCCAGGGCCGCCCAGACTGTTTATGAGTAACAAACACTCCACTGCACAAAATATTCTGAACCATATCCCCCCCAGTTTCCAGTGCGCCTGACAAGTATAACCAAATTAATAATTCTCCCCGATTTTACCGCAATCCTCATAACAATTGTCAATTTCCAGGGTCAATCACCATCTTAAGTGTTCTGACTTTCATCATTTCTGTTTCTTTCCAAACAACACATTCCTCTGTGTTGCTACAGACTCCTCCATTGGCAGATCAGATAAGAACGCCTCTGCTCTACGATGGTCAAAAAAAGAGTTAACCTGATCCTCCAGAACAACCCTTAAAATTGCAGGATACACCATGTCATATTTCAAGTGTTTGCTTCTTGCTTTCTCCTTAGCCCTGTTAAATGATTTTTTTCTCCAAAACATCTCTGCCCAAATTCCCAAAAATTATTATTTTATGACCCCCCCCTTCCCACCCTGGCCCCCAGCAAGGTAACTTATTTCTCTGGCTTTCTTCAGAATCAGCTCTCTTGTAGGGAATCACATAAACTACAATATGAAATGTCTTGGTCTCTGTCCCAAGCACAGGTTTTGGACCCAAGGACCTATGAGCCCTCTCCATATCCAATGGCAGTTTTGGGTCCAGGTTGAGCAGTTTAATTAAAGTCTTCTTCAGAAAATCCATAGGACAGCCCCTTTCAATGTTTACTGGAAATCCTGCAATGCAGATGTTGTTTCTTCTTGAGAAATTCTCCTGCTCAGAGCATTTAATGGTTTGCTTCTCATTTTGTATTTGTGGTTCCCTTATTCTCTCAGCCATTCTCCTTGTTCCATCATCCAATGAGTTCAAATGACTTGCCACATAGGCAACCTTGGCAGACAGTTCAACATATCTCTCCTCTGAAGCAAACAGCTTTGATTTGATCTCTGCAATGTCAGCAGTCACCTTGGTTAAAGGTTCCAGCAGTTTGTCTTCTCTTCTCTCACTCTCAGTAATGTCTCCTTCACCTTTCTGTCGCTTTGCTTGTTGGGTTGTTTCAGAAAGATTGATGTCAGCCATCATGAATGTATATAGGAGATGAATACAGGGCACAGGAGCTCAGCTCTCAAACTGCCATCTCTGAGGCTGCAGGTTCTAGAATCACACTTTTCCTTTTCAACTACAAATCTTATTTGAAATCCAACCTTTCAATGCATAGGTAGGAAAAATGCCTTCTCACATACTTCTCAATTATTTTTGTTGAATTATTGGTACGATGTCCTTTCATCGACACAGGTTTTTTTCGATGGGTGTTTTTATGAAGAGTTTTGCCCAAAAAAACTCATTGGGGTCATTCTGAGTCAGGCGATGGGGGATACCGGGCACCGGTAAGGAGACCGGTGCCGGTAATCCCCTACCGCCCGATTCCGAGGGATTCCGAGGTCCCCTAAAGGGACCTGTAAGGGACGTGTGGTCGGACCACACGTCCCTTCCGGGTCCCGTTAGAGGACCAGGCCGCTAATTACGGGCCTGCCATTAGCCCCGTAAATAGCGCCTTCCCCATTCCCATTGATGCTCAAATGGGAATGGGGAATGATTGGTGCAATGGGGACTTACCGGTCCAGCCAGGGTCGGACTAGACCAGTAAGTCCCCATTGCAGCAAACCGGACACGGGGCCTAATTACACGGTAAGGGGTAAGGGATTACCAGCACCGGTAAAGGCACCAGTGCCGGTAATCCCTTACCACCCTACTACGAGGTCCCTTAGCGGGTCCCTTCCTTAACGCCTGGTTTTACCAGGCGTTAAGGACGGGACCCGCTAAGGGACTTCAGAGCTAATAACGGTACCGCAATTTGCGGTACCGTTATTAGCACCCTCCCCATTCCCTATGGGGGCTCAAATGGGAATGGGGATTGGTTCCCGGAATGGGGACTTACCGGTACCGCAAAGTTCGGACTACAACGGTAAGTCCCTATTCCGGGAACCCGGACCCGGAAGGTGGTAAGGGGGTAGCGATGGTGCTAATAGCGCCATGGCTACCGCCTACCGTGTAATGAGGCCTACGGTCACCATACTCGTAATGACCCCCATTGTATTTTTGGGGGGGAGGGCATATAAAGGGTTGGGGGGTCGGGAATAACAAAACATATGCAGATGGGTGGGGGGTTTAGGGGGAACGGCCAAAAATAATAAAAAAAACCTTTGAGTTTTTTCAGCAAAAACGTTGTAAACATCCATCGAAAAAACAGGTGTTGATGAAATGACATAGAACCAAACTATTATTCTACTCCAAGCCCATTTCTAAAGTGTTCCAATTTGGAATTAAAACGTTTGTACAGTTGTCAATAAGATATCCCTACAACCAAGAACAATCAATGGGCCAATGTTTAATATTATGACATTTTCTAATTATAAGTTGATTTGATATTGCTTTTCTCCAAGTTTCAAGATATGCCGTTTCTTTGGATGCCACCACCATTTGGCATTTGTCATTAAAGTAAATACTATTTTTGATGTTATATTTAAAATAGAAATGTGTATATGGTTTTTACGAATGGATGTCTATTTCAAAAAGTGATTTAATTTCTGTTTTCATGGTGTATTGATTTTAACTAGCAAGACTAGGCTGTGTTTTATGAAGGTATGGACTTACGTGTGGTATGTGTGGTGGCGTCCCCTGTGTTGTGAAGTAGGGATAGTTTGCATTTAAATTTCTATCCTTAATAAATAAAAACAATGTATTCCGATGAAAGCAGTTTGATTCTTATCCCAGATTGTGGGGGGAATTGGCCATCTGTTCATGCACACAGTTGGTCGAAAGTAACTCAGAATTTCCCACATTGAAGGCATTCGTCAGCAGTAACTGCTGGGGCCTATATTATAGGATTTATGGTCTGATGTCTAGCATTTTAGAGCCGGTTGCGGAGGGCAGCATGAGTACATTCGCTTCTGGCTCCAGGCATACAGGATCCCCCTCCCCAATGTGTTTACAAGTCACCTTTGGAATCCTAATTAAGTGTGGAGGGTGCTGTGGGTCACCAGGTAGAGGACTAGGCATTCCAGTCCTCTGTTTGAGCTAAGAACCCTCATCAAGGTTGCTATGAAGTAGACTTCAGAGGGTTAGCAGCTCCAAGATAAAGGTCAGGTAAGAAGTACCAGTTTCTTTTGTGGTAGGAACATACTAGTGAAGCTAAGCAGCAGGACAGTTATTGGTTGCTGAGCCAAATCTTCAGAGCCTTGAAGAAAGCAAGTTGGTTAAGAAAGGACCGAATCTAGGAGGGGAGGAGGTTCCACAGTTGCCTGTTGAGGAGAAACGGAATGTTCTGTGTGGATGATAAAGATGGAACTTTGGAGTTGATGAAATGTATTGAGGAGATGAGGTTATTCACTTCAGTCACTTTGTGCAAGTAGTAAATAATTTCTTTGGGGTGCAAGGATAGAAAGGCAAGAGGTGACTATGGGGTTAATCTGGGGATGAGTGAGAGGTCAGTGTCAAGATTGATGCCTAAGCTTTCAACGGAATATGAGGTGTTACGAGTGGGTCAAGTTAGGAGAAATCAGGGGCAATATTTAGTGTATTTATTGGACATTTGTATGGTGCCCATACACAAGTGTTTTGGAAGTTGTGATTGGTTAGGATAATCTAGCCCTGCCAATGTCAATAATTCCAAAACCAATGCTATGTTCATGAAAGGAAAAACAAGGGCCTCATTACGACCCTGGTGCTGACGGAATGAAGGGGGCCGGTACGGGACCGGCCCCCTTCATTCCGTCAGGGCCGATTACGAGGTTCCCTTTGCGGGACCCGGATCAGACGTCTGGTAAAACCAGATGTCTTTGCCGGGTCCCGCGAGGGGAAGAGGGAGGTAATAACGGGTCACTTGTGATGTGCCCGTTATTACCTCCCTCCCCATTGAGCCCTATTGGGGCTCAAATGGGAATGGGGAATGGTTCCTGCAAGGAGGAATTACTGGGTCCTCCTATGTCGGAATGACCCGGTAAGTCCCCATTGCAGGAACCCGGTAAAGGAGCCCGGTTTGGAGGCAGCCATGGTGCTAATAGCATGGCTACCTCCAAACTCGTAATGAGGCCCCAAGACCAAAACGGAGCACAACTCAAAAATGCATTGTGGTACACAAATGGCAAATTAACAAAAAACACAGAGGTGTTTCAGGGTTAGTATAGATGGGGCGGAAACAGTAAGGGGAATGTGGGGGGCATCCATTGAAGCAAAGGGAAGGTATATATTAAAAGAAAGCAATGTACCGCGACATTAATTGGTAAAAGTCCATTTGGGATTAAAATGTAGATGTACCATGGCTAAAATTCATGGAAAGGTGGCAACATCGTGGCTTTCTTCTACTGCATGTAGTAAGCAGCTCAATAAAGCCCAGAGGTAGCCCAACCAACAATTTGGCTTATGGTAGAGCTGTTGACAAGCCCATGGGAACATGATCAATTAGACAGTTTTGGATGTGCTTACAGTCCATGTAAATGTAACACATTTTTTTGTTAAGTGATATCTCATGATTGTTACTTACATAAGCATATATCGATCAAAAATATGACATATACAAGCAGCTCTCGCAATGTTGTTTTGACGTAAAGCTCTCGATTTTCAGCTGTATCTTCTGTAAGTGTTGTTCCCCAAAGTCCTGTGGATTCAAAACATGGTTCATGAAAAATCAGGGTTATAGTTAAATATTGTGCTAACATTTAAGAACATTTAAACACTTAATATTTAAGAACATGTTATTGCCCAATGTACCCAATACACATTGAGCCTCATTACACGGATGGCGGTAAGGGATTACCGGCACCGGTGCTGGTAATCCCTTACCGCCATACTACGAGGTCCCTTTGCTGGTCCCTACCTTAACGGCAATTTGCGATACCGTAATTGCCGCCTTCCCCATTCCCATTGAGCCCTATGGGGGCTCAAATGGGAATGGGGAAGGGCCAATGGTGAATGGGGAATTACGGCCCTGCCAACCTTGGAATGGGGCAGTAATTCGGCCATTCACTATGGCGAGATCGGTAAATTGCCAGCGGCAACCATGGCGCTAATAGCGCCATGGTTACCGCCTTCCGTGTAATGAGGCCCATTGTGTGCCTTTTATTTGTAAAGCATTTTTCAAAATGATCAATACAGCGTAGCTTGTAAAGACTACTGCAGGCTAAGTGGAATATACCAAATTCATCTATTATGCTGGTTCTCCAGCAGAGTGATTTCTTTCCCATTTAGCTGCTTCCATTGAAATCTGATTCTGGTGCCTTTGTTGCTTCAGGGACATGAATGTAGCAATCCACCCCCTCCCCCGCTCAGCCGTTTACTACTGAGCGGGGGTGATTGCTATTTGAACCCCAGGGTTTGTCTGGGGTACGAAGAGTTCATTATTTTTACAGGAAATAGGTTCCTCTCGTATTGTGCAAGCCTAATCTCCCGTTAAAAAAACACGATGGCCGCCACCAATACGAAAAGGGACTTAGTGGATAGGGAGGAATGAGGGTGGAGAATGGGTGCAGGATGTATTTGGAGGAGAGTGCAGCTCCTTGTTGCCGCCTCACAATCAAGAAGGCACCACCTGGGGATGGTCCTCGGTGGCTGGAGAATGCGAGCAATATACTATTTGTTCTTGCCTGCATTTCCAGCCACCTGATTGGCTGCGGATCCTTCCCTGGCTGCGAATGTTCCAGAAAACAGGGACTGAAACATTTTGTGACTCCTAAATCCGCAAAATATTCAAGCACTGAAGGAGATTCATGGGAAAAGCAAAATTTCACTTTACAAACAAGGTAATTTCGCTACACAGGCAAAATGGCAAAGCTGGTGGATTTTGTCCAAAATGCATAATTGCTTCAAAGGAGCAACATTCTGCTGTTCCTCTAACCCTGGTCCATTAGACTTTGCTCAGAGATCATTCTTTTTTAAAACTCATTTTGCTAAATGCTTAATTCATGATGTTAATGTTAAAGGATATTTGTACCGCGCACTATAACCACTGGAGTGATCCCCTGGTGCTCTGGCGGCTCTGAAAAGGGAGGGGTGGGGTGTGAGTTAGTGGGAATAAGCTGGAAAAGTGCAAGAGAGCGGTGATGTGCTGTTGGCGGCCTCGGCCCGGAAGTCCGTTGGCTGGGCTTGGGGTGTTTTACGGTCGGTATCCGCCGTGTGCAGTTGTGCGGGTCTATGTGTGGTTTGTTTGTTGTTGCAGTGTAGTGAAATTTGTGCAGATCGTTATGTTGTAGGTTTGTGGTTGTGTTTGGTTAGAGTTTGAGAGGTGTATGCAGAGGGGTCAAATTGTTAGTGGGTTGGTTAATTAGCCTGGAAGCAAGGTGCTAAAACTTCCATATTCTCTTTTGGTGGGGTGCGTGAGCATCTCTACGTCTCTGTCGAGATCTGGGGCTGTCCACCACTCACATTTCCTTTCCCACATGGCATCCACTAACATTCGTAACCATGCCCAAGTTTTGGTACCTTTCGTGGCACATGGCAGTTCATTCGCAACTATCTTCGGTCAATGCCCCTGCCAATATCCACAACTTAGTTTGAGTGTGGCAAGTGCTGACGTTCATGCACCTCCATACAGTTCTGATATCTAGTAGTAACTATGGAGCGTGTGTGGTCGTTTGCTGGAAGTTGGCTAGGGATCCTTATTCTGTCTTTATGGGTGTCACTTGTGTCCTATTCGATTTAGTGTCGTCTCTTTTGTTGTAGTAAAAGATGTATGTTGTTGATATATCTTGTTCATACGAGATATATGTTTTTGTATGATGTTGTGCTAAAATTAAATGGTATGCAATGCAGAAAAATGTATTGAATTGTTTAATATAGAGGTGAATTTTATGGTTGGCCTGAAACTGATAACTCATTGATAATCTAACCTGAAACTGGAAAAGTTATGTTGATATTTTTTTCTCAACTTTGCTAATGAATCTGTTCCGAGATCAAACAACGGCTGTTCTATAGATAGTATGTTATTTAACTGTTTCTTGCTACAGCATCTTTTTTTCCATATGTTGCTTCAGATCCAGCAGGAAAAAAGCTGGAGTTATTGGTGGGTTAGTATGAGCATAGCTATTCTATTGGTTGTGTGAGGTAGTCCATGTTTTATTATTGCCTGCGTTAAGAGAATTTGGCCCAAATATTGCAAAAATGAAAACAATGTAAGCATACTATTGGATCTCTCACTCACTCACTCACTCACTCACTCACTCACTCACTCACTCACTCCCTTCCCTTCCCTTCCCTCAAACCTGGCCGAGCATTGTACATTTTAAAACTTGAACACATATACCAGTTCTATGTATTGTGACATGAGGCGAATGTGGATAATTTAATCGGAAATAAAAAAGGTACATTCCTAAAGTAGTATTTCCAATGCATAAACATATTTATGTGAGCTGCATAAATCACTAATTTACATGGGACTCAAAGATTGTGAGCATACATCTCTTGTCCTAGGTAGACACGTCAAGAGAACAATGGTCAGCATCGGAGTTGTGGGGCACCAAAGCACTAGAAGCTCTGTATATCTCCCAGTCAAGAGCTGTTGTAGTTAGATGTGGATGGTAAGCACTTACAGGCTTTAAATAAGAGTTACATTGACATATTTTCTGATATTGCAATCTTGAAGTAATCAATTCAGGAGTAAAAAAAACAACATAGAAAAACACAAATATTGTTATTCTATAAGGTGGTGCATTTGTAATACAGAAATGGAAACACAGAATGCGTGAGTTTCATTTCACAAAACTTAGATGCCGATCAGAAATAAAAACCATTGTCCTGATTAAGAATAAAGGTGAACAAAATCTTAAGAGCAACATTCAATACAATAGGTTTATCCAGGAGTGAATTTCTTAAAACAAAATCAGAGAATTATGCCCACTTAGAAGGTCTTACAAAATAAAAGTTTTTGAAGTACATGTAATACACTTATAAAAAACCACAGCAATATCTTAATCTATGCCCAGCATTAAGACTTAGACGATTCATCCTATTAGTTAGGATTAATCAGCTACCAGTCTTAGCAATCACAGGTACAGTAAGCAAGAAATCTATTACTGAACGCTACTGTCCTATGTGTAAGGACAAAGAAATCGTGGAGACAGGGAAACATCTACTGACTAGCTGTCCTAGGATGATGAATGTTTATAAATGACACAGCGATAAATATCTACATGATATAGATAGAACATGACAGGGAGCCAACCTTCTGTTGGCGTAATGTCGATGCTTCTAACTTGAAGTTCTTCATTGCAATGTATACCGTTTGGCTAGTGATTGAGAATCTACTTGGGATTTGCATTTGAATGGTATTGAAGTGCCGGGCAAGAGTAGATGGTTATGATTAGATGCAGTACACTGCAACTAACTGAGAATTTAAGAAAGGAATTGATTTGAAATGATAAGCTCTTAATTTGAATTTTAATATATATTTCTTTGACATATATTTAAGTATGTAAATTACATGATTTTATTAGGTTTGATGAAATAAGTGCTGATACATTTTAGTAGGTGTTTATGGATTGTAAATGTACTTATTATGTTTATGATTTATATTGTATGTGAAAAGTTTATAAACTTTAACACATTAATAAAATAATAATAATTTTAAAAAAATCAAAACAAAAATCACAAAAAAGAAGCAAATAACATTACAACATTTCAAAACCCAAAAAATAATTATAAAGATAAAACCAAGGCAATTCATATAAATTGAATACATTCTTTACTGAGTTAATTCCTTCACATATTTATGCCTGCTGAGCAGAATTTCAGACTCTTGAAGGTGGTTCTTATACCCATAACCCTTAATGATGGAACAAGCAGGGCAAAGTAATATAAAATGTGCTTCAGATTCAACTGGGGTCATACATAATGGGCAGTGAGGGCTACAGCTTGGATTCCATTTGCAGGTATGCAAAGCCAAGGGAAAAAAGTTTGTCTGAATTTTAAAAATAAGAGGCGCTTATATGGGTGACTAACTACCGTTCAAAAGTACTGCGATCCTTCAACAAACGATAATCTATCGTGCCATGCGTAAAAGGTGATTTTGACATAAAATTGCCAAGTGACCAAACTTTATATGGGTTTTTAATTTTATAAATATCTCTATGGGAAAGCCTTGCATCAATGTAGTGTAGCTGTTCGAACCCTACTGTACTGTGAATACATGCATATGCTTCAGCCAATCCCACATATGACCTTCGTTTATTGTCATATCCCAAATGATGTCCCTGAGTACCTTCAATTCATTCACACTTTAGATGCACAGCCAGAATATTAATTGGTGTTATATTTTCTTCATAAGGTAATGGGCAAGGCATTTGTTCTAGGTAACTGGAACTGTCGGTGCATTTTTGGGTAAACATAATCCCTAAAGAAGGCTTCTTTCCAAAAGATCCAGAAGTTAACATCCGCAATGCCTCCAGAGCTCAACCCCATTTCGGGCTGTAGCTCGTGCCTGAGCCCTGTAAGCATCTAGTACAGCTGATGCCTCTCTGTTTTTTAATCTTATTGGAAATGTAGTAAATGCTCCTATTCTTTGCGTACATGATAATTTACATCGCTCCATATGCTAGTGTCAGGAATCGTTCTGATGTAGTCTGAATCCCAAATAGTCAAAAAAGGGTACTTCGTGGGTTATATCTTTGTTAAAATAACAAGGACATTTCAACTTTTTGGATGAATTACAGACCATCAAGACCATTTTTGCAGTCTTTACCCTGAGCGAAGACACATTACAAAACTAGCCTAATAGGCTCTTCATACCAGTAAAAACTGGAGGGGTATCTGTACTTCTGCCCTCTATATGGCTGGGACAAAGGCACAGAGCGCCCCAGCCAAGGTTCTCTATATGGTAGCAACCAAGGCTTAAACACTCAGGAGGTGATGCAGGCTGGTTCTTAAGTACAGTGAGTCCCCAAGCCCCCACAAAGGAATGTACACGAACTATGTTAGGTCATAATACAGATTCTTTATATAAAATAAGGTTCAGTAAAATATACACATATAAATAATTTCACTTTGTACTCAGGCAGTTCTATTCAAAGAATGGCAAATATGCACACACTCTATGTGTACCACACAATACTTAAATTCAGTAATACATGCACCACCTGGATCAGTCCTTGGAGCGGCACAGCAGCCTTTAGATTTCAATGAAAAGCAGCTGCCATGATCTTCCTTCTCCTGTTGGACTCAAGGATCAGCTTTGGTTTTGACTACAGCTTCTGAACTAATAGGGGAGTGCAGTGTCCTTAGTTATACACATTTGTTCCCCATTCTCTCAGGCTGAGCCAGGCTCAGTCAACCAGTCACGCAGAAGGGCAGGCAGCCAATCAGGCTAATAGGCATTCAGGACATTCACTCCACCACAGACACCCATAACACAGAATGGGGATTGAAGTGAGCACCCAGCCTTTCAGAGCACTAGACTGCATTCATACTACTTTCAGTCAGGGCCGTGCCAGGCATTGTGCAACACAGAAACCAGACACCCACAACACAGTATGTGAGTTGACCCCAACTCCATTCACACAGGTCCCACCCCAAGGGTGTACCCACAACATACAGCTCCTGGGAAGGCTCCAGTCAGCCTGACTGGAGGCAGGCCCAGAGCCATCTATAGTATTTCCGCCCAACAGCTAGTCAGGACAAAGGGAACAGAGACGGGGCTTCCCAGGACTTTGGGAAACAAGGTACAAGGCAATAGAAATCAAGAGGCCACAGTGGCCATATTACCCTTCTTCAGGAATCCATTGATTCCAATGGGAGGGCCTGGGTGTCCCATAAATGGAGGACCCTCTGAGCCACTGCCAAGTCAGCATTTAGCTGCCACCAGCCCATACCCTGCTCTGTGGGGCACAAACACTCCTCTGACATCTGCTGTCTCCTGGAAGAACTTCATCTGGATGTACTTGGTCTGACCGAGATGTGAATCACGGCCCGTTCTGCCACAAGCTTTGACACTCTCCTTCCTGATGGCTACAAGATCGTCTCTGTACCCAGAACCAACCATACTGGTGGGGGTGTAGCCTTGATCTTCCTGGAGTGGATCCTTGCTACTATCAATGCTATGCAAGCAGGACTACTCCTCCTTTGAATGCCTGGTCTGCAGGCTCTCTGTCTCCTTTCCTTTCTCTCACTGTGGCCACTATCTACCGGCCACCCGGCCAGGTTGCCTCCTTCCGCTCTGAGTGGGCGGACCTCTCCTCCTCCCTCCTTGCATCTACCTCTCAACTGCTCCTCCTCGACGACCTTAACATCAACCTGGATGCTGTAGAGGAGCAGCCAAATGCCTCTGCCAGAAGTCCCGCCCCCCTTCATGCTATATGCTTGAAGCCTGAAATTGTGCCATGCTTGACACCAACGGTTGTGACTATTCCACAGAGAATCTTTGAGAAAAGGTATCCTTTAAGAAAGCCTTATCAAATGTATTCCCGAAGAGATGACATTCTCATGGAGGAGATCCTCGAAGGAATATGAAAATGCAAGAAATAGAAGTTGGTGACGTCGCAAGAGATGAGCTTGATGTACTGAGCAGACTGGCTGAAGAAGAGAGTTTATGGACCTTATAGAAACTAATGACGAAGTAAAAAATCTACTAAGCTTTCATATGCGAAAGAAGATTGCACGTGTTAAGAGCACTGCAGAAAATGCAAACTGTTCTATAGCTGTACAGATGCTGTAACGCAAGTAGGCTAAGTGTTCTTAGAAGCTCGCTATATGTAGTGAATAGACTGCAGGCCGTGCTGCCATTATATTGACGCTGGACATCGGTGTCGCAACTTTAGTAAGTTCAAACCCATGGAGAGAAGGGCTGAAAGCTGTGTCGCAGCAAAGAAGTAGCTGGGCTCATGGAAGAATCGAGAAGGGCTGTCTGGCCTTGTGTCAAGGCTGAAGAAGCCACGACTGGTTATCTATTCTTGAAGGCGGTGAAAGTGAGACACTGAATCATCCCTTTTCAAGGTGCAAGGAAAGAACACCATGAGTGCCAAGTTTTATTCATTTAAGACAATTAAATGCTGCAATATGGGCCAAATTACCTGCTCCTAACACGTGAGCCAAAGATGAATATAGAGTTGGCCATGCAGCAAAGAGGAAGGTCTTGAGTTGCTTCCGGAACCAAAGCCATTTATGGGATGCCAATCCAGGGGAAGTTGTATCAATTAATACCTGAGGTCAACAAAGTATAAACAATGAGGTAGTGTAACTGTGTTCTACTTGGAAGAAAAGTGAACATTGTAGAAAGACCTGGTGAAAGATACACATCAGACAGTGAAACCTATTTTGGAAAGAGATACCTGGCAGGAGAATAAACCAGGGGATATGCAAGAAAAAGGAGGGGGTGATTATTGGTAGCGGAGTACACCAGACAGAAATCCACAAGGTGAAGGAAAGGAAAAGATACATTGAAAGATTCCTAGCAGGAGAGTACACCAGGATATCTGAAAGCTTAGTTGAGATGTGCTTGGCAGGTGAGTATACCAGGAAATCATTCTGAACAGTTGTGTGAAAGAGACACTTCATCATTTGAAGCAGTTGTTGAAGTTAAACATTTTGCCATCCTGTAAAGTAAAATAAAACTTCCTTTTGCTATACTTCAAACAGTGTTGTGGAAAATACATTTGTTTTATCATCCTGCGCAAAGTATTATGTGGGAAAGACATCTGCGTTGCCATCCTGAGGAAAGTATTCTATGGAAACATCCTTTGTTTTGGCAACCTGAGGAAAGTATTTTGTCAAAGAGACATTTTCATTCATTTTAACAAAGCATTGTTGGAACATAACATTTTCAACAGTTTTCCTGGAGTAGTTCAGGGGAAGGGAGTCAACCCCTGGACACAAGGATTGCTTTTTTAGAATTACACATTTGGATTTTTGGCACATTTACCTTCCACCTTTTCATTGTGTATGTTAGTATGAAAATCAGATATATTTTGGACAAAAGGTCAGCTTGCTTTTATTTTAGTTTCATAGACAGTGACACTTTCATTAGGATAGGAACAGATAGGCCTTTACCCAAACCCCTTTCTATTTTAATAAAAATGAATAATGTCGAAAACATTACAATTTTGTGTCTGCCTCTCATTTCTGACCCCTCACAAAAGAGAATGGGATATTGAAGGTAGTGATTGTCATAAATACTGATTTTTCATTCTATTTAAAGCTGAGGAATATTACATGCAAATAAATGGTAAAATGTTTTTTCCTGTACTGTGGGGGCTATGTACAATAGGGAACGTCCCGACAGTATATATATATATATATATATATGATTTGAAAGTGGAGGGATATTTATATTTGTTCAATACAATCTGAAAACCATTCTCACAGATTCTGCCAAAATGTTCTGTGCATTCTAAACTGAAAACATGCCTTCTCTAACCCAAAACCTATAGAACTCTAATGCAAGTTATAAAATGCCTATTTAAAACTGCACGCAGATTTTTGCAGCTCATAGTACCATCAAACGCTTTCTTATCTCGGCCCCCCACTACCCTACCTCACTCTTCCTCATAACAGTCCTCTACTACTCTACACTCAGACTTCATCAAAGTCCCCCACTAGCCACAGCTCCCACTTCCTCATCAATGCCCCCCACTATCACCACCTCACTATTTCTCAGCCCAGTACCCCACTATCCCCATGTCACTCTTCCTCATAACAGTAGGCCACTACCATCAACTCACTCTTCCTCATCACATTTCCCCACTTCTCCACTTAATTCTTCCTCATCAGTCACCCACCATGTCACTCCTTCTTGAGACAGTCCTTCACCACCCACCTCACTCTTCCTCATCACAGTCCAGCACTACTCCACTGCTCATCCTCTCCTCCTCTTCCCCCTTCTCTATCTGCTAACCCTGGCCCTCCTGCAGCTGCTCCCCCTCTTTCTCTTCCTTTCCTCTGTTCTCCCCTGACAAGGTTTTTAGACAAGTCCGATCTATGAAAGTCTCATCAAAACAGGTTCTTCCCTGGTCATCTAAAACCATCAAGGGCCACATTGACACCCTTGCTCCTGCTCTGGCCAACTTCTGCAACATCTCCTTCACCTATGGAGCCTTCCCCTCCCCTCTGAAGAACTCTCTTGTTCACCCTATTCTTAAGAAACCCACAGTCGACCCCTCATGCCCAGCTAACTATCGCCTGATTTCCATCACTCCTTTCCTTGGCAAACTCCTGGAAAAGCTGGCCACCTCCCAGCTTGATACTCACCCTGATTCTGTTGGTTGTCTCAATGACCATCAGTCTGGCTTTAGAGCTGCCAGAAGCACAGAAAATGCTCTCCTGAACATCTGTGAAGACCTGCTCTCCAACCTTGACTCTTAACATACCTGTCCTCATCCTACTCGATCTCTCTTCTGTCTTTAACACGGTCAACCATGCCATCCTATGTCATGATGCCTACCTCCAAGGAGCCAGGCCGGGCCCAGCAACCCCAGAGGCAGACATCATTTTCCCCAGGGAAGTCTCAGCGGGCCCAAGTCGGGGCCCTTTGGACTCAGTCCTGGCGCCTTAGGCGCCAGGCTCATAGCGGACCCCAGTCCTGGCGCCTTAGGCGCCAGGCTCATAGAAGAGGATATGTGTTTAAGTGCTTGGGTGCACACTTACCTGATGCAGACCTTGCTGTTTCATCCAGGCCCTCTTGAGGCCTGAATGGGACTACTTTACCTGTAGGACTACTTCACCACCCGGGTGTGGTCGGGGAAGGATACATACCTGATTAGTGGAAGGATACATACCAGGAACTTCTTCCAAGGCTATTTAAACCCCACCCGAACAGCCACACGTGCTTCGCGTTGTTCTGCACCTAGCAGCTGGACGCTCACCGTGTCAGCTCCTGCATCCTGACTTCAGCCACGCCTGCCAGCACCCTGGGACACCTGCAAGGGGAGAAAGGAAGAGAATAGGAGAAGAAAAGCCCTTACCTGCTAAATCTGCATCCCGGAGTCATTTCTCCAACGGCCCTGAAAAGGAAGACATCATTTTAAAGGCATTTCGTTTTGATCGCTGCAGCGCTGCATTTTACTCACCTTTGCAAGGCGCTTCCATCTTCAGCAGCGATCTTCCGGATTCAGCTACGTCCCGGCGCCTAGAGGAAAAAAGACAAGAACAAAGGTGAGAGGGAGAAAAGGAATAATGAAAGCTCAGTTTCCTTTTAAGTCTTACCTGTTGGATTATTCCCACTGCATTTCGGGTCCTGCCACTTCCTGGCATCTCCAGACCCCGGCCCCTATGGGGAAAAAAGACAAAGACATTGAATGAGCGAATGCAAAGACATTACCTGAGCGCTCATCCAGAACTGTTTCACTTCGGGTCGGCGCCATATCTCCGGCACTCCGAACCCCGGCCCCTAAGGGGAAAAAGACATAAGCATTAGCGCTTGCTGCAATTAGACAACGAACATTATTATTAAGCTTGAACTTTTGAACAGAACTTTTACAGCGCCTTACCTGAACAGTCAAGCTTACCTGAACTCCCATCAATCCTCAATCCAGTGAAGTAACTGGGTTTCAACGCGCCCCTGCATCAGAAGCAGGATGGAGAGCTCATCCTTCCAAACCCTAAGGAGGGTATCCAACGAGCCAGGGAAGCCAGAATAGAGGGGCCCTTCCTGTCCATCTTCAGAGTTCTGCGTCTTCGACGCCGCGCTCCGTGGGAACCAGGTGAGCGTTACATCCTACTCAGCCGTCTCTGTGATAACCTGGGCATCACAGACCAGGCCCTAGCCTGGGTGACCCCCTTCCTCTCTAATCGACCCTCCCAGATCCAACTTGGGTCCTTCCTGTCCTCTATCTCACTCTCTACCTGTGGTGTTCCCATGGGGTCTAACCGCTCTCCCTGGCTGTTCAACCAATACCTGGCACCACTGGCCCACTGCATTGACGCTCTCTGCTCCAATTTTCAGTGCTATGCGGATGACACTCAGCTCGTTTTCAGGCTCCCCTCTGCCACCTCTTCTCCTTCCCACATCGCTGACTGTCTGTCTGCTATCCAGGAGTGGTGTGCCGCCAATGATCTCTGCCTTAATGCCAGTAAGACAGAGTTTCTCCTCATCGGCACACCTGCACCCTCCTTTCCTGTCACACTCTGGCCAGCCTCCCTTGGCCCTCTTCCTGCTTCCACCTGTGAGGCTAAAAACCTCAGGGTCGTCTTTGAGTCCACACTCTCCTTTTCTCCTCACATCTCTGACATCTCTAAGAAGTCAAACTACCAACCGCACCTCCTCAGAGGTATTCTTCCTTTCCTCTCCTTCCCAAAGAAGCTTACTCTTTCTAGAGCGCTTGTTCTCTCTAGGCTGGATTACTGCAACAGCCTCTTTCTAAATCTGCCTGCTTCTACTCTCTGCCCTCTGCAACTCATCCAGAACAGGACTGTGAGACTTTTCCTTGGCCTCAAGCCCTCCTTTTCATGAGGTTGAGCACGTGAGTGTTCTGTGGCGCTGAAGACCCTCCTGGGCCTTCTTACTAATTTTTATTGCCGTGTGTTGAGCCCCCTGCCCTGCTGTACTCCCTCCCCGATCCATTTCCACTCTGAGCTTCCTCCCTCCCACCTCCCAGCCCACCCACCAGCCCTGATTGGCCATTTCTCCTAGCTGCATTAGCTGCCTGGTGCCGTTACTTGCCGTGCTCGCTCATTTCATGAGGCAGATCAGGCGAGTGCGCTGTGGTGCTGACGACCCTCCTCAGCCTTCTTAATAACTTTTTTTGCTGCGTGTTGAGCCCCCTGCCCTGATGCACTCCATCTCCCTCCCCATCCATTTCCACTCCGAACTTCCTCCCTCCCGCCTCCCAGCCCACCCACCAGCCCTGATTGGCCATCCCTCCTAGCTGCATTAGCTGCCTGGTGCTGTTACTTGCCGTGCTCGGTCATTTCATGAGGCTGAGCAGGTGAGTTTGTTGTGGCACTGAAGACCATCCTGGGCCTTCTTACTAACCTTTATTGCTGCGTGTTGAGCCCCCTGTCCTGCTGTACTCCCTCTCCCTCTCCATCCATTTCCACTCCAAGCTTCCTCCCTCCCGCCTCCCAGCCCGCCCACCAGACCTGATTGGCCATCCTCCCTTGGTCTTAACTGACCTTCCCAGGGAAGCCCTCTGCCCGGTAGCCCCTGTGGCTAAGGGCCCCAAGGCAAAGGGTGGCTCCAACAGAGGCGGCTCCTGCGTGTGTCTGCAGGTGTCAGCAGGGGAAGCCAGTGGCCAGCCATCAACAAGCAGCAACTAAGTAAGGTAGGAGTGGCCTGGGTTAGGAATAGAGCCTCACTCTACCCTGAAAACCTGGCCACATAACAGAATCTCAGACTTAGGTGTGTGTTCTCCGGTATTTAAAAATTGCATTGTGGTAGTATTTAAAATTGCATTGGGAAACCTGGCCTTTTTCCCCATTATACAGGACTCTCAGACTTAGGTGTGTTTTCTCCTGTATTTAAAAATTGCATTGTGGTAGTATTTAAAATTGCATTGTGAAACCTAGGCCTTTTTTTCCCCACTACACAGGACTCTCAGACTTAGGTGTGTTTTTCTCCGGTATTTAAACCTTTATTTTATTCTGACAAGACAGAGCAGCATACAGAGAGGGACAAGCCCCTTATCACAGTATATTGGTACATTGAGCAAAATTTATGAAAGACACACTTGTTACATAAAGGCAAAGTTACAAGGCAGAAGCAGTAGTAGTATTGGTCACATCACAGTACAGACCACGTCTTACTTCAGTGAGTTGGACTGAGCTAATGAAAAGTTTGTAATGCATTCTGTAGCATTTAAAACATCTTCAAGTCGTTAAGGTAGGTACAGAATTTGGCCCAAGAATCCCGTGGTTTTGTTCTAGCAGGTAGGGTAGATACATACATGGATTCACATTCCTGTGACCAAGTCAATGCATTCAGCCATTCTTTCCCATTTGGTGGAAGTTTGCCTTTCAATGTAGTAGAATGGATCTTTTGGCAATCATACAGGCCATATTGGCGAATGCATGAGAATCGATGTTGTTAATTGTTGGCCATTTGCTAAATAGCGGGCCCATGGGATCATATTCTAGCTGGTTGTCTATTACCTTGGATATCGTACCTATGACCCGGGCCCAGTAGTTTCCCAGTTCTGGACAGGCCCAGAGCATGTGGTGATGGTCTGCGCTGTCTTGCGGACTTTTGGGGCACTCTCACAGTTGTGATTGATCTATTTTGGCAATTTGCGCTGGAGTGTAGTAGAGCCTGTTCAGTGTTTTGAATTGCATGAACTTAAACCTAAAGTTAATTGAGATCTTCTTGCTATGAGTGCACATTTGAGTCCATCGCTCCTCCGAGAGATCTACACCCAGTTCTCTCCATCAATCAGCTCTTGCCTTGGAAACCGGGGTCAGAGCTGCTTTCTGAACCATCTTGTACAAGGTGGACATGATGTGGCTACAGTTTGCTGAGTTGGCTATGTATGCGACAAAGGGGTTATCCGGAGGTTCGTTCTGATAGTTTGCCCATCTGTTAGCGGTGGCAGCTCGTAATCTGTAGGACTGCAGCCGCTCCCCACAAGTACCCTGGTGCCCGGGCCTCCAAGTGTCTGAGGTGATGAATTTGCCACCTGAGAAGAGATCAGTGATGTTCCTATATCCTAGGCATTCCCACTTTATCTGTAGTGATCTGTCCCATGTTGGTTTGAGCTCAGGGAACTTCCAGAGTGGGAGCCATCTGTAGTAGGGTTTTGATGTGCCTGTAAGAGAAAAAATCATTCTCCATGCCTGTACTATGCAAGTAACCGGGTCGAGTGGGCAGTTGTCTCTGTACTGTGGGTGCAATATTAGGGTTTTAGGGTCAGCTTCGCCAGCTGCTGGGGCCTCAAGTTTGGTATGTGGAGGGTGGAGAGACCTGCGGTACCAGTAGGTTGCATATTTGGGTTGGAATGCTATCCAATATAGTTCCAGATTTGGTGCTGTAACTCCTCTTTCATATGTGAGTGCCATGTCCAACCATTTTTTGCAAACCGCCCCGGCATGCCAGAGGAATTGGGCCATCTGCCCATGTAATTATGAAAAGAAACCCTTCCCAGGCCAAATCGGAACATTGGCGAATACATATAGCATTTTGGGAAGCAGTGTCATTTTAGTTAGTGATAACTTGGCAGTGGGGAATAGAGGGAGAGTTTTCCATTCATTCATTTTACTTGCTGAGTATATTCTCAGCATGTCATACTTGTCTTTCGGGGGGTCCAGTTAAATGGATACTGCGGTGTGCGTGCTATTCTCTAATAAATTCTGCCATTGGCTCAATGACAAGGGCAAAGAGGATAGAGGAAAAAGGGCAGCCCTGCCGTGTACCCCTTTCTAGTTGTAATTGGGCGGACATGAGTGAGTTGACATGAACCTGGGCTAATGGTAGTGTGTACAACAGTTTAATATATTGTTGCATATTGGGGCCAATTCCCATCGCTTCCATATAGTCCCAGGCAGCCATATCAAACGCTTTTTGAGCATCTATTGTAACAGCCACTGCTTGCGCGTCCGCGTCCATTCTGGCCATTATGTTGAAGAGACGCCTAATGCTAAGAGAGGTGGATCTTCCAGGAATAAATCTGACCTGGTCAGTGTGAACTAGTTGGGGAATCAGAGGGAGTAATCTATTGCCCAGGATCTTTGCATTTATTTTGGTATCAGAGTTTATTAGGGAAAGGGGTCTGTACGAGCCACATTGATTCCGGGGCTTGCCCGGGTTCGGGAGTACTGTGATCACTGCTTACCTCAGGGATTCAGTGAGAATGCAGCACTGCAGAGATTCCTCCCAAACTTGTAGAGGGATCAGTGCTAATGTACTAATATATTCTTGATAAAACTCAGCTTTTAGGCCGTTTGGACCAGGCGCCTTGCTCTTAGGGAGAGAGGCAATGACGTCCACAATTTCACCTAATGTGACTGAGAGTTCCAGCTTTATTCTGTCTTGAGGGTTGAGGGCTGGTAGTGTTATTTTACTGAGTAAAGCATGTACATCTGGCTCTCCTTTGGGTGGGGGGCTTTATATAGGTTCTGGTAAAATTCTCTGAACACTTCTAACACCTCTAGGTCAGCCCACCTGTTGTTACCCTGTGCATCCACTATGCAGTCCACCTGTTCGCTTCCCCGCTCGGACCGGACCACTCTGGATAAGGTTCTGCCAGGTCTGTCTCCCTTGCCATATCTCCTAGCTGCCGCCGGGGAGGAGAAACACTGTGTTTCTCTGGTGGCATGGGCCTCAAAACTTTCCAGCTTGGCTTGGATCTTGGACAGATCTATGGGATCAGAGTTCAGAGAGTGTCTCTGTTGTAGGTTTTTGAGAATGTCCTCTGACTGATCCAGATCTCTCCTGATACCCTTAAGCACCCTTGCTTCCCTGGATATTGCCATTCCCTAGAGAAATACCTTAAAGGATTGCAACTTGACAGCCTGGGATGTAGCCCTTGCAGTATTATATGAAAATAAAGTGTCTATGTCATTTTTGATGTCAGCTTGGAAAACTACATCACGTAGAGCTTTGGATTTAAATCTCCAGGTACGCCTTTGAGCGTTATCTCTGAATCTCATGGCCAGGAGCATAGGGGAGTGGTCGGACAAGGTGTAGGGTCTGATTTCTACCTTATCAACCTTCCCCATTAACGCACTAGATATTAAGACTAGGTCAATGCGAGAAGACATGTCATGGGCTGAAGAGTAAAAAGAGAAGTCTCTAGCCGTGGGGTAGACAGTTCTCCATATGTCTCGAAGATCATACATCTGCATAACAGCTATTAGTTGATGGTACGCCCGGGTCTGGGGGTTCTGTTAGATCTATCCAGGCTAAGATCTAGTATCAGGTTCATGTCCCCCCCCCCAAATTTGGGGAATCCCAAATTACATCACCAGAATGTTTTGCATGTTCACAAAGAATTCAGGGGTATCTGCATTTGGGCAATATGTATTTATCAATATGGTCTCAAGTCCTTCCAATACACAGTGGATAATTATATAGTGACTTCCGGGGTCTGTATACAAGCGTTTAATTGGGAATTTCAGGGATTTGTATACATTTATAGCAACTCCTCTTGATTGAGTGGAGTAGGACGTGGCGTATCTATTCGCACCCCAGGTGGGGGCTATATTTCAGCACATAGTCTCTGTTGCATGAGTTTCCTGCAGGAAAAGGATATTGGTTTTCTGTCTATTTGCATAGGCAGTCACTTTCTGGGCTTTAATGTAGTTCCCCAGCCCCCTGATGTTCCAGCTCAGGATTGTTACCTGTTGTGGCATCTGCGTAGTGATGTAATATCCATTAACATATAATACTGTCATGTGTGCATGTGTTTTGTACCTGTCTCCGCTTGTCAGTGTTTTAACTAGGAGTGCAAAACCTCCCTTCTGTATAGCGCAACTGGCACTGCCTTTAATATCCCCTCCCGGGGGGGATCCTGTTACTGTTACCCCACCCAACACCCTCACTGCCACCCCCAACCCAGCAGGGTAAAGTCCCACCAATTTCATCTCCTTTACCAGCCCATTAGGTGGATGGGCCTTGGGAAAATACAACTTAAACAAGACCATTAAGCGGTTGCTAGCGGGAGCACTGTAACCGTACGGCCATAGCAAACGTCTGGGGCGGGGGGTGACTCCCCTCATCTAGCAAGTGTCAAGGTGATGGACATCTTAATATACTAATTCCACATGTTACAGATATCATCTCTGGAACTGCAGTGAGTTCACATAGTGAAGGATATGGAGTTTCAATCATTTTCATCAATTGGGATTTCCGGTGCATTGGTTTCGGGGATCTGTGCCTCTATGAATTTAACGGCTTCACTCGGAACAGTAAAGAAGTAAAGTATGCAGCGGAATTGCAGCTTCAGTCTCGCAGGGAACAGCATAGCATACTGTATGCTCCTTTCCCATAGTAACTTCTTCACTCCGATTAATTGACTGCACTCCTGTTGGACCTGGATCGAGAAGTCTGGAAAGATATAGATTGTCTGTGATCAGAGTCTTAGCTGTTTCTTTTCTCTGGCGATCCGGAGAATCGCGTCTCCATCCTGATAGTTTAGGATTTTGGCGATTATGGGTCTGGGATAATCTCCCAGCTTTGGTTTAGGCGACAATGCTCTGTGAGCTCTTTCAGCAGTGAAGAATGGTGATAAATCCGGTTGGTCTAGAAGTTCTTTAAGCATGTTTTCAATGGCCAGCTCCATTCTACCCTTGAGTGCATTTTCAGGGACCTCCACAATTCGTATGTTGTTTCTGCGGGAACAGGATTCTAGATCATCACATGTATTCTTTGCTAGTTTAATCTCATTGGAGAGTGTGGCCACCGAGTCCGGCAATGACTGGATGTTTTCTTCATTGGTACTTATTCTTTTCTCTGCCTCCGTTATGCGGGTGCCTTTGTGGGCTAATTGAGTTTTTATAGAGGCTACTTGTGGCATTGATGTCGTCTAGTTTCTCATGGACAGCAGCAAATCCTTTTGCCATGGCTTCCATGATGCCCAATAGATCGGGGAGAGGTGGGGCCTAAAGCTCCACCTGCGGACTGTCCAGAGGCGGTTGGTCCTTTTGGATTTGCTTCGTACTGTGGGGCTGTTTTTGCAAATTTGTCTATTGCGCCTGTTTTTTTACCACTGCTAGAACCTTTAGTCATAGTTACTTCTAGGGTGGGTTTTCAGGCTGGTAAATCAGTGTAAGCTCGGGGCAGTACAACCCACCTCACCAGTGGTTGCTCAGTAAGGTAGTGACTGGTAGAAGAGGGTTGTTTATGCAGCCTAGGTAGGGGTGGGCTGGCAGCCTAAATATTCTTGGCCCAATGGGTTGCCTGCGGTGGGATCTATATGTGGTGCTGATTCACAGCTTACTTTGGCAGCTGCACCCTCCCCCACACACGAGGCCCAACCGATGAGTCGCAACGTCTGGTTTTACTTCTGGCTCATGGGCACGAGTGTTATCCCCTGTATGTGGCAGGGATCCAAGAGTGTTGGGTATCTGGTAGACCAGTTGTAGTTTCCTATGCACCTTAGTAGCTTGATAGAGTGAGGGGAGAGCCCATGTCTCAATGGTGTTTTAGCTATTAATAACCACCTTCAAGGGCTCAAATCCTTCAAAGCCATGCCACTTCCACCTTCCCCTAGCACTCTGTGTTTAAGCAGTCCATCCTCCCCACTCCAAACGGGTTAGGTTGTGTACGGCTATCGTGGGTTCTACACAGGGTGGGTGGGTCCACTACTCAGAAGCCCTCTGGAATGTTACTCCCCAGAGGGTCACGTCGGGGAGAGTGCCCTGCGGGTCCAGATGCTGCGGGGGAGCCGGCAGTCAGCCCCTGTCTCGAGGGAGCCAGCTCCAGTGTGTTCTAATCGGCTCCCTCGTGGTATGGTGATTTGAGCAGCAGAAAGGCGGGCAGCCACGGCTGCGGTCCGCGTGTTGAAGTCAGTTTATGGCGTGTTGGAGACGGCGCTGCAGCGAGAGGAGAGCGTTAGCGTGCCACAGGCTCGCCTAGTTAGGGGTATCCAAAGATTTTGCAGTCCCTCACCGCCAGCTATTGTGGGGTTTTAATGTGAAAGACACCAGACCCAATGATACGGGAGAGGGAGCAAATGCAGCACTGCAGTAGTGCGTAGGCTCACCTTAAGAAATGGAGCTGAAGTCTCTGCTCTTAGTGCCGCAGGCGGTCCAGCAGCCTCCTGTAGGCTGGCACTCTGCAGCTGGGAAGGGCAACCCGATCTGGTGCCCCCTGCGGCTCCGACCACGGATGTCAGTTGGCCAAACTGCTCACTGGGGTTTCCTGGTTGACGCAATCGTTCTCCCTCTCCCGGGCTCGGATAGCTGGAGAATGGTTCCTTGGACACTGCCGCCGGTGCTCCTGGCCGCCCGCTGGCTGTGGCACATTGCAGCAATAGATGGGACGGCTGTCTTGTATACCTCCCAGCAGGGAGGGGACAGCGACCTCTTTCAAGTGGGGCATCAGCTCCTTTAGATGCTCAGTCTCCCGCCAAGTTGGCGCTGGCAGCGGGATCACGAGCCGTACAATGCGCTCAGGGATAGTGGAGGACACAGGGATTCCTCCTCCTCCTCAGTCAGTCCCCTCCGCCTGCGCTTTTTCCAAGGCCAGACCAAGTTGCAGGCTCCAGCAGTCCCCACGGTGGATATCTCGGCAACCAGGGCAGTCCGGGTCCCGGGAGTAGGTTAGTGGGTGCCCAAGAGTTTCGCCTTAAATATTCAGTGATTCTGATGCGATATGATAGCTGCAACCGCCACTAGCTTATTCGAAAATCAGCCGCTGCACAGAGCTTCCAAGCTAGGCAGCCATTGCCTTTGGCTGCTCAACAGCGCCCCTATTTTCTCTGGTATTTAAAAAGAAATTGCATTGTGAAAGTTGTACAGTTCTGTGGTTTTGCCTCCTAGCATAGCATTCATCTAGTGAAATGTTCTGCCATTATCTAAGCTCCTGTCATCTTGTCCAATTGCCTACTTGTCTCTTCTGCCTCAGTCTTGTCTGTTTGCACCCTGTCCGGTGTCCTTCCCTAGTGTTCTCCCCGCCCCTACCCCCTCTCACCTTTCCTCTTCTCTCCTCTCCCTACCTACTCTATGTTGCTCTCTGTCTCTTCTATCTTTTCTAACTGCTTCTCAATCGACTATCATGCTATCCTCACTAAATCTGGTAGGAAGAAGTTGAAAAAGGACATCCTGGTCTCCAACCCAGGCCTCCCTATCGCTGATACCTATACCAGTGTCTCCTGCAGGCTAACCCTCACCTACATCCTCTTTGTCGTTCCCTCGACAGACCTATGGACTCTACATATGGTCTCTGTGCTCTCTCCTTTCTCTTCTTCTCCCATTAACGGTGTCACCCGGTGGGAGGCCCTCCTGGCCTCCTTCCACTGCTCTAAGGTCATCATTAATAATTACCTGAATGGCACCGTTTTGGTCCAAGGCCCTCAGACCAACCTTCTCCACTTTGATAGACGCTTCCTGTGCCTCATCAATTTCCTGCTTTCTCCTGCTGTCCGTTCTCTGCCTTCCTCGGCTTCCTTGCCCCCCGCTGTCTTCTCCTTGGCTCCTTTGCCCTCTCCTCCTTCCTCTTCTGCCCCCCTCGGGCTCCTTCTTCACCTCTGCAGGGAGTACATTGGATTTTTACCCCTCCCCGGAAGTCTTTCAAGGATGGCACCTTCTCCATATTGCTACTCTTAACTCTCGCTCCGCTGTCAAACACTCCTCTGACATCTGTCGCCTCCTGGAGGAACTCGACCTCGATGTCCTCGGTCTCATCGAGACATGGTTCATGGCCAGCACTGTCACGAGCTTTGACACTCTTCTCCCCGATGGCTACAAGATCCTCTCTGCGCCCAGATCCAACTGTTTCCAGAGGGGGTGTATCCCTGATCTTCCCAGGGTGAATTCCTGCCTCTGTCATTCCTACTCCTCTTTTGAATGCCTCGTTTGCAGGCTCTCTCTCTCACCTAGCCATTCCCTTACTATTGCTACCATCTATAGGCCACCTGGTCAGATCTCCTCCTTCCTCTCTGAGTGGGCGGACCTCTCCTCATCCCTCCTGGCCTCAACCACTCAACTCCTCCTTCTTAGAGACTTTAACATCCACCTGGCTGCTTCCTGTCCACACTCTGCACTCTTTCGTGACCTCTGCGATTCTCTCTCACTCTCTATTCTCCCCTCTGGCCCAACTCACTCTGCAGGACACACCCTGGATGTTCTGATCTCTTCAGGCCTTCCCCTTTTGATCCCTCACACCTCTCCTCTCTCCTGGAGTGATCGCTTTCTCCTTTCCTCCGAGCTCACCTCAGGCCAAGCCAACTCCAGCACTGCCACATACCTTCTTGGTTATCCGACCCATGAAGCATGTGTCAGTTGAGGCTTTCACTGCCACTTCCCCCCCCCTCCTCTCCATTGGCTAACTCACACCCTGACACAGCCCTTTCCATGCTCCGCTCTGATATATCTGATACTCTCGGTGTTCTTGCCACAGTCATGAGGATCTGCCCGAAGCCCAAAGCCAAGTGCAACTTTTAGTATGACTCGGACCTTGTCACTCTTAAACGCAAGTGCAGGGTGGCTGAGAGGAAATGGCGAACTTCCGGTACATCCTCTGACAAACTGGCCTGCTGCCTGCTCCAAAGGCAATACCGGCTCTGTCCGCACCAAGAAGAGAGCCCAAATCCAAGCCGGCGTCTCTGTGGCATCTAACAACTCAGCCGAACTCTTTAAAATCTGCAAGGAGCTGGCCAATCCTGCTGCAGTATCTATCTCTCCTGTCCCCTCCCAGGCCCTCTGCATGGCCCTGGCTTCTCATTGCATCTCTAAAACTCAGGAAATCCTGTCCTCTCTCTTCTTCTCCCCTCCTCCCTCTACTCCCTGTTCTTCTTTTGGCCCTTCTTCGGCCACCTCTCCTCCCTCCTTCTCAGCTTTTCTGCTGTTCTCCCCAGACGAGATTTCCAGACAAGTCCGATCTATGAAAGTCTCATCAAAACAGGTTCACCCCTGTTCCTCCAAAACCATCAAGGACCACATTGACACCCTGGCTAATGCTCTGGCTGACTTCTGTAACCACTCCCTCACCAATGGAGTCTTTCCCTCCCCCCAAAGCACATCATGGTGCACCCTCTTCTTAAATAAAAACTCTGACGACCCTTCCTGCTCAGCTATCGCCCAATTTCCATCACTCCTTTCCTGGGCAAACTCCTGGAAAGGCCATCTCCCAGCTTAATCTTCACACTGAATATGTTGGCTGTCTCCATGACCATCAGTCTGGCTTCAGAGCTGCCAGAAGCATGGAAACTGCTCTCCTGAACATCTGTGAAGACCTGCTCTCCAACCTTGATTCAAACACCCCCTGTGTGCTCATCTTACTTGATTTCTCTTCTGCCTTTGACAACCATGCCATCCTGCTCAACCGTCACCGTGATAACCTGGGTATCACTGATCAGGCCCTGGCTTGGCTGACTTCTTTCCTCTCCGATCAACCCTCCCAGGTCCAACTTGGGTCCTTCCTCTCCTCTATCTCTATCTCTACCTGCGGTGTTCCCCAGAGGTCTAACCTCTCTCCCTGGATGTTCAACCAATACCTGGCACTTCTTGGCCACCACATATTCGCTCTCTGCCCCAACTTTCAGTGCTATGCAGATGACACTCAACTGATTTTCAGGCTCCCTTCTGCCACCTCTTCTTCTCTCATCTCTGTCTGTCTGTCTGTCTGCTATCCAGGAGTAGTGTGCCACTAACAATCTCTGCCTTAATGCCAGTAAGACCAAGATGCTCCTCATCGGCACACCTGCTCCATCCTTTTCTGTCACTCTCTGGCCGGCCTCTTTTGGCCCTCTTCCTGCTCCCAACTGTGAGGCTAAAAACCTTGGGGTCATCTTTGACTCCACACTCTCCTTCTCTCCTTACATCTCTGACATCTCTAAGAAGTTGCGCTACCAGCTGCACCTTCTCAGAGGTATTCTTCCTTTCCTCTCCTTCCCCCATAAGCTCACTTTCTCCAGAGCTCTGGTTCTCCCTAGGCGGGACTACTGCAACTGTCACACTTTGCCTCAAATCTCACCTGTTTATCATTTGAAGTGTAGTTCTTCAGAGGTTTTTTCTTCTTTCCGATGGCTCGGGATTTGTATAAACACGCGCGAGCATCCTCTGCTGCCAGTGTGCAGGTAGGGTATCAGTCTCGTAGAGATGCTGGCGTTCAGAACTCCCAGGAGGATCAGGTAAGAATAGACGGAGTCTGTTAAGGGTAAGAAAACCAGGAAGGAACTGAAACTTGTACCGTGCAAAGAGGTTGAGTATGAGTGCACAACGGATCTGGGCAAAGACCCCAAGGAGAAGGTGGAAGGAACAATTCCACAAGCGGTAAGCGCGGGCAGAACCAATTATTACCAGGAAGGAATATTAACCGCTAACAAGGGGGATAGCACGGAGGTAGAGGAAAAGTTAGACATACAATTGCTGGAACTTCGGAAAGGTAGCATTGAGACGCGCAGAGCTGCGGGGGCGAGTCTGTTTTCTAGGAAGTGGCAATTCAGTTGAAACACTAGACCGGTAACTTCGTAATGGCGTCGGCCATGTTGGGAATATGCTCGAAAGGATGTTGCGGTGTCTGATAGACCATGTAGTCCAGAAAGGGCGGAAACAGTGAATCATGACAGCATGCCCCCTCTTAAACTGTGATCCACCAAGTTTACCTGGATGGGTTAGATGGAACCTCCGTAGCAAACGGGGGGCATTCATGTAAGACACTGGTTCCCAAGTACGTTAGCTGGGTGGATAACCTTTCCATTTCACTAAATCTTGCAGTCGACCTCTTCTATATCTGGAATTGCATATCCTGGAGACTTCAAATTTGATTTGATCATTGATGAGTACGGGGATAGGTCGTAGAGCTGTCCTGGTGGTTTGGGAAGAAAGCTTCTGCAAGGATGTGTGAAAAACGGGATGGATCTTCTTCCATGAATCTGATAATTGTAGTCGAAAGGCTACAGGGTTAATGATCTCTTTTATCGCAAAGGGCCCATAGAAATGTGGAGCCAGCTTGTTGGGTCTTAGGTGTCGAGGTAAAAGTCTAGAGGAAAGCCAGACCTTGTTGCCGATGGCATACATAGGATCAGGTCTCCTCCTGGTATCAGCATATTGTTTAACATCCATCCTGGCCTTTTCTTAATGTCCTTTCACATCCTTGAGTACAGTGACCAAATGCTCGATCCAGGAATCAACCGATGGAACTGGGGTGGAGTGAGGCGGAAGTGTTGGCAGCACAGATAGATGAAATCCTAGACTGCAAAAGAAAGGACTTGTCTTAATGACAGAGTGGTCAGAGTTGTTATTTGCAAATTCCGCCACTGGAATCAAAACTCACCTATCATCCTGGACCTTGGAGGCAAAGCATCGTAGGTATTGTTCTAGGGTCTGATTTACTCGTTTGGTTATCCCGTTGGTCTGAGGATGGTATCCGGAAGACAAGGCACGTTGAATACCCAACATTTTGAACAAGTACTTCCAGAACTGAGAAATGGATTGAGGTCCGCGGTCAGAGATGATTTTGGAAGGGAGGCCATGTAGTCTAAAGATGTGGTTCAAGAATAGTCCTGCCATTTCTTGTGCCGATGGTAGCTTATCCATCTAGGCCATCAAAAGTTCCTCTGGATGAGTCGAAGAGTAGCCGTAATGCCCCAATGCCTGGAATGAAAGGTATCATGACAGAGGTTTGTTATCTTAGTTCTCAGATTTTGTGTAAGTATAACCAGACACTTGCCCTTGAAAAGGTAACCGTCGTTGGCAGTGAGAACCCATCTGTTTATCATGTTGTATTCCTTCCAAAGGTCAGAGAGTGGAGTCTCAGTGCGGATGTTATCCAATAGAGAGTGGGCCTGGGCAATAAACACAGACTCGGGAAACATCTTTGGAAGGGCACAGGCTTCATCAGGTTCGTAATCAGGACGTCTGACTAGTGCGTCAGCTATTATGTTGGTTGTTCCGGGTACATGGTGCATGTGAAACTGGTATTGGGCTACATAGAAGGCCCAACAAGCCTGACAACTGTTTCTACACTCCAGGGACTGAAGGACCTGTAAATTCCGATGATCAGTTCGAACTTGTACAGGACATTTGGCACCCAAGAGCAGATGACGCCATTCAGTTAAAGCCTGCCGGATTGCAAGCAATAATTCCTTCTCCAGTACTGAGTAATGAGTTTCGCTAGGATTCAAAGTACGAGATAAATATGCAATGGGATGTTCTTTCTTGTCTTCAGATTCTTGTTTTAGAACTGCCCCTATGGCGTAATCCGAGGCATCAGTTTCCACCAGGCAGGGTTAATTGATGACAGGTTGAGCCAGGATGGGTCTTTGAGTAAATCTTCGTTTTAGTTCTTGAAAGGCAGACTCTGTGTCTGTCAACCGGTTGAAGGGTATGTCTTTCTTCAACAATGCAAATATAGGCTGTACTATGGCAGAAAATGTAGGGATGAATTTCCTATAAAGGTTTGCAAGTCCCAGGAAGGATTGTATTTGTTTTAATGATTTAGGAGCCGGCCATGAAAGGATAGTCAACTTTGGCAGAATCCATTTCAATTCCATGAGGACCTAAGACGAAACCCAGATAATAAACAGTAGGGACATGGAAAATACACTTCTCATGCTTAGACAGCAGTTTCTTCTCTCACAAGCATTGTAAAACCAGAGTCACATGTTCTTGATGTAGTATGGGGTCATTGGAATAAATCAAAATGTTGTCCAGATAAACAGTAACAAAAAGGAATAGCATGTCTGAAAATACTCTGTCCATAAAGCGATGGAAAACTGCTGGAGCATTGGCTAGACCGAATGGTATCACAAAAAATTTGAAATGTCAGAAGGGTGTCCTGAAGGCAGTCATCCACTCATCGCCTTCCTTTATACGGATCAAATGGTACGCGCCCCGTCAATCAAGGTTGGTAAAGATGATGGCGCCGTGTACCGCTTCAGGATATCAGAGATGAGCGGTAATGGATAACTGTCCTTAAGGGTGCATTGATTAAGACCCCGGTAGTCCAGGCAGGGTCGGAGTTCCTTGGTATCTTTCTTAGTTATAAAAAATAAGGATGACCCTGCAGGGGACTTAGAAGGACGAATGGACCCATTGGCGAGGTTGGTGTCCAAGTATTCACGTAGAGCTCTTTTCTCAGGTTCAGAATGTATAAACATCCTTCCAAATGGTATAACTGCAGAATCCTCAGTGTCGATAGCACAGTCTTCAGGACGATGGGGAGGTAGTGATTGAACAATAGCTGATGAGAATACATCTGAGGATTGCTGTTATTTCTCAGGCACCTGGGTACTGTTGGACACACTAATGGATGATTTTTTGGAAGCCTGGGTGTCTGTGGAAATGGGTAGCATATTCTGGGACAGACAATGAGATAGACAGTATTCTGAGCCTAGAAACAAAGAACCTGCTGCCCAGTTGATAAATGGGTTGTGTTTTTGGAGCCAGGGCATGCCCAAAACCATCCGGTAACGGGCTGCCTTTGTTTGCTCCGTAGTTTGCTGGGTTATGGGTCAAGAAGATAATGGTTTCCCATCTATTCCTTTGACTGCCTGTATGATCTTCCTGGATTCTCTGGGAATATGGTGGTTCAAAGCCCACTCATGGTCCGGAAAAATACCCATAGCTCCACAATCCACCAGGGCCAGGATGGAATGCTTCTCCCTATTGGTGGTTGACAGGAACACCTGAAGTGTCACCAAGCTGTTGGAATGTCGACTGTTTTCGGATGGAGAAGATTCGGAGCATGTACCTTTCTCCCGAAACTGGGCTCCGTTCAAGATCGGGAGCTGGTGTTTCCCGAACGACGAGGTGGAGCTATTGGGCAATTTCTTACAAGGTGTTTGTCAGAAGCACAATGCATACAGAGTTGAGTGTTGATCCGACAAATTCTTTCCTGTGGAGAAATAGGTTCCCTCAAGGAACCAAGTTAAGATATGATATGATATGTCATTGATAACCGCCTATACACAAGTGTTTCAAGGTGCGAAAGGCTCAGGATCTGGAGAGTGAGGAGAGACTGTTTCCTTAGGGCTAGGATAATCCAAGGAAACCTTTGGTGGTAACAACCTTGTCTTTCTCTTTTCTGCCTTTCTCTCTTGGATACAGAAGTCAGTTTGTAAGGACAAATCTAACAAAGCCTGGAAGGAACCTGGATGGGCCACTCCATCCTTGATTTCGTCATTTAAACCACGATGAAATAACGTGAAGCAAGCTTCTGGAGTCTAATTTTCCTCCTTGGCCAATTGTTTAAATTGGATTACGTAAGACTACGTATCTTGATTGCCTTGTTGGAATTCCAATAGTTTCCCTTGAGCACTGTATACTTGTTCAGGGCGGTTAAACATGGTTTTGAAGGCTTCCACAAATCCATCATAGTTGTCCAGGAGTGGGTCTCCCGAATTCACTAAAGGAGTTGCCCAGGCTAAAGCGTTTCCAGAAAGGTGCGAGATTATGAATCCCACTTTAGCCCTGGGTGTAGAGAAATAGTATGGTTTGAAGTTAAAATGCACTAGACATGAATCAAGGAAGGAACGTAGTGCCTTAGTGGTTCCATCGTATTTGTCCACTATGCCCCCAACCATAGCACTTTCTTGAAATGGCGAATCCCTGGATAGCACAAGCTGTTTCAATGCTGCATTTTCGGCTTTAAGGTTCTGTACTTCAGTTGTTAACTCTTGCATTCCTCTCATGAGATCCTGAACAGCGGCCTCCATTTTTGTTTCAATATCAAATCCTTGGCATCTCAAACTGTCACACTTTGCCTCAAATCTCAACTGTTTATCATTTGAAGTCTTGTTCTTCAGAGGTTTTTCCTTCTTTCTGATGGCTCGGGATTTGTATAAACACGGGTGAGCGCCCTCTGTCGCCGTTGTGCAAGTAGGGTATCAGTCTCGTAAAGATGCTGGCGTTCAGAACTCCCAGGAGGATCAGGCAAGTATAGTCCAGGAAGGGTAAGAAAACCAGGAAGGAACTGGAACTCCTACCGTGCAAAGAGGTTGAGTACCAGTGCACAACGGATCCAGGCAAAGACCCCAAGGAGAAGGTGGAAGGAACAATTCCACAAGCGGTAAGCGCAGGCAGAGCCAATTTTTACCATGAAGGAATATTAACCGCTAACAAAGGGGATGGCATGGGGGTAGAGGAAAAGTTAGACAAACACTTGTCGGAACTTCAGAAAGGTAGCGTTGAGACGTGCAGAGCCGCGGGGCGCGTCTGTTTTCTAGGAAGTGGCAATTCAGTTGAAACACTAGACCGGTAACTTCGTAATGGCGTCAGCCATGTTGGGAATATGCTCGAAAGGATGTTGTGGTGTCTGATGGACCATGTAGTCCGGAAAGGGCGGAAACTGTGAATCATCACTGCAACAGCATCTTTCTAAATCTGCCTGCCTCTACTCTCCGCCCTCTGCAACTCATCCAAAACAGGGCTGCGAGACTTGTCCTTGGCCTCAAGCCCAGGGGTCGTATCTCTCCAGGACTGAAATCTCTGCACTGGCTCCCCGTGGCGATGAGGATTAAGTTCAAAACCCTCTGTATTGTCCATAAGGCCTTCTGGGGCCTCGGGCTTCAATACCTTCAACTCTCTCTTCCTAAATATCTTCCTTCTCGAGCTCTTCGCTCATCCACCTCCAACTCCCTCAGGGTCAGTCACTTCTCCAAGCAGCGAGTTGGTGGTAAAACTCTTTCCTCTGCTGGGGCCTCCCTCTGGAACAGCCTCCCTGCCTCTCTGAAACTTGAGGAGAACCATCTCTGTTCCAGAAGCACCTCAAGACCTTCCTCTTTACTTCTGCTTTCTCTCCTCTGCTCCCCTGCTGATCTCCTGGTTGAACCTGCACTGGTTTACCTGGCTACCCTCTGATCTCAGGCCCAGGTCCCCTCCTCACCAGTTGCACACCTGCACTGCCCCCCTGGCAACCCTGTCTGTTTCTGTATCACTAAAGCCCCCTCACCAGAACTTGATACCTGATATCTGCCCTTACCTTGGCATTTGCCACCAGTTGGTCACACTTCTAATTTATTGTCCTTATTTATTTATCATAATTATCTTTATTTATTTTTTTGTGTTATCTTATTTACTGCACTGCTTCCTCCCCCTTCCTCCCGCACTTCTCCCCTTCTCCCCTCGCCAGCACTTGAGCAATCTCAATGTCACCTGGCCTAGTAAGATCGCTGTCTCGGTCTTCCCTCTGTTTCCCGCACGCTTGTCTCTCTGCGCCTTGAAACACATTTGTATAGGCGCGTTATAAATGCCATATCATATCATATCTCTCCAGCCCTGAAATCTCTTCATTGGCTCCCATGGCTGCAAGGATTAAATTCAAGACCATTTGTATAGTCCACAAGGCTTTCTGGGTCCTGGGTCCAAAATACCTTCAACTCTCCCTCCGTAAATACCTTCCCACTTGAGCTCTTCACTCCTCCACCTCCAACTCCCTCAGGGTCAGTTGCTTCTCCAAGCAACGAGTTGGGGGTAGATCTCTTTCCTTGGCTGGGGCCTCCCTCTGGAACAGCCTCCCTGCCAGTCTGAAACTTGAGGACAACCATCTCTGGTTCCGGAAGTACCTCGAGACCTTCCTCTTTGCGTCTGACTTTGCCCTTCCTCTCCCCTGCTGATCTGTCTGCTGGGGCACCGTGCACCTGGCTACACTCTGATTTTGGGTCCAGGTCCCTGCCCACTCGGCCACACTCCTGCACTTGTCCCGGGCATCCCTTGCACTTGGGTCTGTGTCTGTAACCCTACATTCCCCTTAACTGCAATTTCAGACACCCTGTGTCTGCACTTTAAGCCTGCACTTGCCACCTTGCTGGCTGCACAATCATTTGTTGTTGTTTTTATCCCTTGCTCAGCACTTTTCATTTCTCCCCTTTCCCCTGCACGTTCTCCATATCACTGGGCCTAGTAAGAGCATTGTTTTTGTCTTCCCTTGTTCCCCTCCGTTGCCTCGTCGCGCTCTGAAACACATGTGTATGAGCGCGATACAAATAAAAGATCATATCTTATCATATCATATATACCTATAACCACACATCACATTTTTTAATGATAGTACAGTCCAACCAACTCTATGGAGTTAATAAACATTTTTAATGAATTACCTAAATTGCAAGCTGGCAACACCTATAGCCTCAACCATACCCACAAAGGTAATGTACTCTTGGAGTGTTGGGTATTTTGAACAATTGCACAAACACAATGATGTAAACAATATGTACCACTTCATTTGTTATAAAAGGTGCCTGTATTGTGCAGCTACGAGGAATACCACAAGGAATGCTGTTGCTTCCCAGACATGAATGGTTAGGGTCGCCCTTATGCATTACTCCACCCTGAGAATACACAGCCAAAGATTCCAAGAACCTTCTCCAACTGTTTTTACTCTACTGAGGTGTTTGTGCCCAGGCAGAGTTTACAGATTTCACTTGTGAATTTGCCATATTTTAATGGCGTTCCATTCAAGGGGATTGGAGGTACATCGGCTGCAGCAGGTAACTTGCCTTATTTCTATCTTGCCGCCTGCTAACACCACAGCTGTAACAATGCGAAGGGGGTTGAGGTCTTTTTGTTTAACATTTTTATAAGATGTGCATGCAGAACTTGCAAATATCACTTCTGTCCACTTGGCAGACTGCTTATATTCTTATACAGACTTAACTGAAATTAGACAATTAGCCATAACCATTTCCTCTGGTCCACACAACTGTATAACACCCTGGGCCTCATTACGACCCGGGCGTTAAGGAATTACCGGTACCGGTAAGGGCACCGGTACCGGTAATCCCTTACCGCCCTGTTAAGAGTTCCCTTTGCGGGAAGGACGGGACCCGCAAAGGGACTTTGGTGCTAATAACGGTAACGCAATTTGCGGTACTGTTATTAGCGCCTTCCCCATTCCCATTGAGCCCTATGGGGACTCAATGGGAATGGGGAAGGGCCCTGGTGAATGGGGAATTACCGCCTCGCCAACCTTGGAATGGGGCGGTAATAGCTCCATTCACCAGGGTAGAGTCGGTGAGGTTTTGGAGGCAGCGCCATGGTTACCTCCAACCTCGTAATGACCCCCACTGTCTTCTCCAAAATGTAGGCAGCAGAGATCTGAAAACACTTGTTCAACTAACATAACATAACATAACATAGAAGGTGACAGGCTTCATTTATAGAGTCGAAGCAATAACTTTTTAATCCCTGCAACCTTATAAACATCCTTATAATGTTATGCAGCCAAAATGGGGAACAAAATGGGGGTGAAGGGGCATAGTTTGGACAATGCGGACAGAGTTTGTTGAAGGGGCAAAATCTGGTGAAGGTGCAGAGTCTGGCAGTGATAGAGTACAGTTGGGGGCACATGCACTTATTTGGGCCTGGTGCAGCAGAAAGCCTAAATACACCACTGACTACACCCACCTCACTTTTCTCATCATAGTCCCCTACTGCCCACAACTCATTCTTCCTTATCACAGTACCCCACTGTTATGTCTTCGACTGACGTGCGCATGCGCGAGCCTCGTTCTGGCTACGCATGCGCGTTGGTAATAAAGACGGTCCGTGTGGCAGATGCCGCCGGGACCCTGGAACATACAGACGTGTGTGTGTATGAGTCTCATTCCATGCATGCGCGCGTACGCTAGTACAGGGCGGCCCGAGGCATGGGAAGCCCCCACCACATTGGCTACGAGGCGGGACACGGGAAGAGAAACGCTCGGCACGTACAAACGTGTCGTTATGGGTATTTCTTCTTCACGTGCATTACGAATCTCACACGAGTGATGGCGGCCATTTTGTTTTGGATGTTGAAGGCGGTTGTGGCCCGCGAGGGTGCTCGTGCGCTGCCTAGACACTGAGGTAAACAACCCCTCCATTTTTTGACAGCCTGCAATTTTCCTCAAGAGGGAGGATTGCACTTTCACCTGAGCTAACAGGTTGTGGGAGAGGAGCAAACCTCTCACATCATTGCAGCAACTTTGCCCAAGAGGTCAGGTACATCGAATCTGAGTGCAGCCAGGTTTGCGGCCTCTAACACGGACTGAGGTGCCTGTGCGACCTGTGAAAATGACGGGCAGCGATGGAGACGCCCCGGCGGCAGCGAGAGTGGTGAGAAGGCAGCACAGATCCCTACAACCAATGCAAGAATTTGACACCTCGGGTCCACCGTCAAAACTAGGTCCGAGATGGCTTCTATGGATCAAGAAACTTGACATGTTTTTCGCTGCCACTGGGGAGACAGATGATGATGCCAAAGTGGCCACGCTGCTATACTCGGTGGGCACAGAGGTACTGCACATTTACAAATCTCTTTCCTTACCCGTAGTGAACTATGGTGCTGTCAAAACCGTGCTGAAGGATCATTTCATCCCCCTATCCAACGTTGACTTTGACAGGTTTGTCATGTGCGGGGAGAAGCAGCATGAGGAGTCGTCGTTAGATCAGTTTTGTGCACGTTTGAGACAGCTAGCCACCAAGTGCAGATGGACGGATACAGAGTTAATGATCCGCCATCAACTGATTCAGGGTTGCAGTTCAGGCAAGCTGAGGAGGCAGGTCCTGAGGGAGCCTGGCATGTCGCTGGCGCAGATTTTGGACAGTGGAAGGGTGTACGAACTCGCCGAAAGTAGAGGAGCTAAGATGGATGCGGCCACACGCCCAGGCAAGCATGAGGACGCTTTTGCTGTTGGGAAACAACCCCAGACGAAGCCCAGGTGAAGCCAGAAGAGGCAGGATTCAACAACACCGCAAGGTAGCCCCGCCATTTGCCAGTATTGTGGGTATGACTTGCCACATTCGGAAGACTGCAGCTAAGACGAGAATCTGCGGAAGATGCAACACGCCAGGGCACTATGCCAGGATGTGCAGAGCTGCTGCCCCGGTGGCCATGCAGAGAGGGCCCGCTAGGCCGGGCAACGGGTTCAGGAAACAACGCAGTGTCGCTGCCGTCGAACAGGATGTCCAAAGACTTAAAATCGCAGAAGAGGAGGAGGAAGATGAAGAAGTCTTCTTCATCTCAAACTTGGCTACCGGGACCATGAAGCGCAGACAACCAACGTGCGTTGTAGACATTCAAGGGGTCTAGTACTAATAGATACAGGAGCCTCGGTGTGCGTACTGGCCACTGAACATTATGAGGCCATACCAGGTCCCCCTCCGTTGGACAAATCAAGAGCAAAAATGTTCACATTCCGTGGTGATGATCCCCTACCCATCAAAGGGGTATTTGTAGCCCCTGTAGCCTGAGGGGACAAGGTGATAAAAGCAAGGTTTTTCATCACTGATGTCAGCCCACGGTCGCTGTTGAGTTGTGCGGCCTCGGAAGCATTGGACCTGGTTCACTTTGCACTTGCGATCTACCAAAGGGACGTCGAGTCACTTCTGGAGAGGTTTGAGAGTACCTTTCAGGGGATTGGCCGACTGAAAGCGGAGCCAGTGCGACTACACATAGATGATACGATCCGCCCCATGGCGCTGAAGCACAGACGAATCCCGTTTCACCTCAGGTCACAGGTTGAAGACGAGCTCAAAGCGCTAATCAGCATGGACATTATCGAAAGGGTGGAGGGGCCGACTCCTTGGGTCTGGCCAATCGTGGTGGCGCCCAAACCCAAACAACCGGGCAAGGTATGCATCTGTGTGGACATGCGGCTGCCCAATGCAGCCATTAAGCGTGAGCGCCACCTGACCCCCACGATAGACGACATCATCAGCGAACTGCAGGGGGCCAGGGTATTCTCCAAACTGGATCTAAGGGCAGGGTATTGCCAACTAGTACTGCATGCAGACTCGAGGTACATTACCACCTTTACCACGCACAAGGGTCTGTACCAATTCAAACGCCTCAGCTTTGGGATATCCTCTGCCGCAGAGGTCTTTCAGAATTCCATCAGGGGCGCTCTGGCGGGCCTAAGGGGAGTAATCAATATGAGTGACGATATTCTGGTTTTCGCCACATCACATGTCGAGCACATGAAGCGTCTGGAGGCGACCTTGCAGAGACTCAAAGACCTTGGACTCACCTTGCATCGTGAAAAATGCGAGTTCTTCAAGGACCGCATTGGGTTCTTTGGGTTTGTGTTTCACGAGAACGGTGTATCCCCGGATCCGGAGAAAGTCAGAGACATCCGCGAGGCCGCAAGCCCCCAGTCGCCGACAGAAGTCCGCAGCTTTCTGGGGATGGTTAACTATTGCGGCCAATTCATCAAGGGGCGGGCATCCCTCTCTGAACCCCTTCGGGCCCTCACGAAAAATGACGCTGCTTGGGTCTGGGGCACGAGAGAGCAAGAAGCGTTCAATTCCATCAAGAAGGAGCTGTCCGATCAGGACACAGTGGCGTATTTTGACCCCTCAGTCGAATCTGAGATCGTCGTGGATGCAAGTCCCGTAGGCCTAGGGGCTGTCCTAATGCAGGAAGGCGCGAGAGGTGAAATGGTACCCATCGCATATTCAAGCAAAGCCCTCACAGAAACTTAAAGACGCTACTCACAGATTGAGAGGGAGGTCCTGGCCATCCTGTGGGGCTGCAGGCATTTCAGGTTGTATATTCTTGGGAAACCCGTAACGGTCATAACGGATCACAAGCCACTTCTTCCGATCCTTGTGGGCGTGTCGTCTAAACGACCTCCCAGAATTGAGCGGTGGATGCTCGCCCTCATTGAATATGGGGTCAATTTAGTGTAGCGGCCAGGAACAAACAATCCGGTGGACTATTTGTCCCTCCACCCCAACGAGAAAAGGGAACAGGGCCAGGGAGAAGTAGCAGAATGGCAAGATTTTATTCACAATATTGTGGAATGTGCCATGCCGGTGGCGTTGGACAGAATGGTAGTGGCACAAGAGTCGGCGAACGACGAGGTGTTCAAAATCATCCAAACTGCAATTCGGTCGCGGGGAACGGAGAGACGTCCGGCAAAAGAATACAAGGAGAGAACACAGAGCCCAGAGGGACCTTCAGGCGTTATGGAAGGTTCGTGAGGAACTCTCAATGTTGGAGGATGGTTTGCTGTTAAGAGGGCAGCAAATTGTAGTTCCTCAGTTGCTGAGGTCTCGAGTTCTGGAGCTGGACTATTTGGAGGATGGTTTGCTGTTAAGAGGGCCGCAAATTGTAGTTCCTCAGTCGCTGAGGTCTCGAGTTCTGGAGCTGGACTATTTGTCCCTCCACCCCAACGAGAAAAGGGAACAGGGCCAGGGAGAAGTAGCAGAATGCCAAGATTTTATTCACAATATTGTGGAATGTGCCATGCCGGTGGCGTTGGACAGAATGGTAGTGGCACAAGAGTCGGCGAACGACGAGGTGTTCAAAATCATCCAAACTGCAATTTGGACGCGGGGAACGGAGAGACGTCCGGCAAAAGAATACAAGGAGAGAACACAGAGCCCAGAGGGACCTTCAGGCGTTATGGAAGGTTTGTGAGGAACTCTCAATGTTGGAGGATGGTTTGCTGTTAAGAGGGCGGCAAATTGTAGTTCCTCAGTCGCTGAGGTCTCGAGTTCTGGAGCTGGCACACACCGGACATCAGGGCGTGGCAAAGACAAAGGCGAGGCTGCAACCAAAAGTGTGGTTCCCTGATCTGGAGGGCCTCGTTGAGTTACATGTGAAAAGATGTTTGTCGTGCCAAGCAGTGAGCCCCCTAGAAAGGGCACCGCTGATTAACTCAATGGAACGGAGTGAGAAGCCGTGGAGTACAGTCCACGCAGATTTTGGATCCACCGGAAGGGGTATGTACTTTTTAGTGGTAGTGGACCAGTGGTCGAGGTACCCAGAAGTGGAACTCGTGGACTCAACAGCCAGCGACCATACCATCCTGGCCTTAGAGAAAATGTTTGCCACGCATGGCCTCCCTGAAATCTTCTGCTCGGACAATGGGCCGCCTTTCACTGGGAACCTTTTTGCTCAATATCTGAGAGAAAAAGGAATACTGCACCGGAAAGTGTCGCCACTCTGGCCCCGGGCAAATGGAGAGGCCAAAAGGCTTATGAGGACACTCAACAAGGTATTCCGCATAGCAGCGAACAGTGGAGGGGAACTAAAGAGGACTCTTTTCGAGTTTCTCAGAGTACCGAACGACACCCCACCAGTCCACCGGAGTGGCTCCAGCAGAGGCTCTGTTTGGGCGCTGCCTGAGAGGGCTCCTCCCCGAAGTGGAAGGGCGTGAGCCGGGTGTTATAGACAATGACAGAGTGAGGGAAGATTGAGAGGTGCACAACGCTAAGTGAACCGAAAGGAGAAGAATGCAAGATAAGGAGATAGTGGTAGGAGACTCGGTGCTGGTACGAAACCGCAGGTCAGAAGGAAAGCTGTCATTGCCCTACGAACCACAACCGTGGGCCGTCACCCATGTTAAGGGATCCATGATTACCGCGGCAAATGCAAGAGGAACTATCACCCGCAACCAATCCTTTTTCAAAAAAATTGACAATCGGCCCCGTAATGCCGACCCCGCAGTACCTGCACGACCAGAGGAGGAGAATGAAGTCCCTGAAGATGACCCACCCATGGATCAGACGCCGGCAGTCGGGACCCCACCACCTATCCGGCATGTGGAACAGAGGTACCCTGCGCGACAAGGCCGCGCTATACCGGTTGGACTCAAGGACTAAGTCCTAGACTCTGGAGACTCAGGTGACTGTTCCAGGCTAATGATCCACTGTTGCAAGTGTTAATACTGTTTTCTGAGTATGATTTAGTTGTAAGTTATTGCACTATTTTGTTTAAAGAAAAAAAGGGATGTTATGTCTTCGACTGACGTGCGCATGCGCGAGCCTCGTTCTGGCTACGCATGCACGTTGGTAATAAAGACGGTCCGTGTGGCAGATGCCGCCGGGACCCTGGAACATACAGACCTGTGTGTATGTGTCTCATTCCATGCATGCGTGCGAACGCTAGTACAGGGCGGCCCGAGGCACGGGAAGCCCCCATCACACCCACTACAACCAAGTAACCTTTCCATGTCACAGTCCCCACACACACTTCCCCACCTCCCACTTCCTCATCATAGTCCCACTTCCTCATCATAGCCCCCCTCTAGTGCCACATCACTCTTCCTTGCAAGTCTGCCAGTAGCACCACCTTACTCTTCCTCATCACAGTCCACCACTACCCCATCTCACTGTTCCTCATCACAGTAGCACCCTATAACAAACTCACTTTTGATCATTCAAGTCCCCTAATACTCCCAACTTACTTGTCCTCATCACAGTCCGCCACTCCTACCACCTCACTCTTCCTCATCACAGACCACACTACCCCATCTCACTATACCTTGTCCAAGTATCCCAATTGTAATTGATGACATTACACTATATTCCTCTTTCTCCTGCCAGTACCTAAGAGTAACCCATGTCATTACTCCTACATCCCTCCTCCTCATCTCAGTACCCAGTAGTAATACATGTCATTACACCTGCATCCTTCTTCCTCATCACAGTCCCCCTCAACCCCACCTTACTCTTCCTCATCACAGTCTCCCACTATGCCAAATCACTCTTCTTCATCAGAGTCTTTCATTATCCCCACCTCACTCTTCCTTTTCAGTTTCCCACTAACGCAGCCTTACTGTTACTTGTTGCGTGCCCAAATAATCTCACTTCACTTTTCCTCATGACACCCCTACTATCCCCACCTCACGCTTCCTAATCACAATCCCCCACCTCACTCTTCATCATCACAGTCCCCAATACGTCACCTCACTGTTCCTCATCACAATCCCTCACTACCACAGCTCACTCTTCCTTGTTACAGTCCCCCACTACCCACATCTCACTAGTCCTTGTCACAGCCACCCACTACCTCCACATTGTTCTTCCTCTCCACAGTACCCAACTATCTACATGTCACTCTTCTTCATCACAATACCCCTCTAGCACCAACTCGCTCTTCTTCTTCACAGCCCCCAACTATCCCCACTTCTCCCTTCCGTGTCACAGTCCCCCACTACACCCACCTCACCCTTCCTTATCACAATACCCCACTAACACCAACCCACTCTTCCCTGTCAGTCGACTACTACCACAATATCTCTCTTCTTTGTCACTGTGCCCAATACCCCACCTAATTCTTACTCATTAGTCACCCACTTTCCCACTTCATTGGTCCGTGTTACAGTCCCCCACCACCACATCACACTTCCTCATCACAGTCCTCCACTAACCCACCTTAACATTGCTCATCACATTCTCCCAATACCGATAACTCATATTTCGCCATCATATTCCTCTATTACCCTCACCTCACTCTTCCTAATCAGTCTCCCACTACCTCCACCTCAGTCTTCATTGTCACAGTCCCCCACTACTCCTACCTCACTTGTAATGATCACAGACCCCAATTACTCTCACCTCACTCATGACAGTCCCTACTATCCCCACCTCACCCTTCCTAATCTCAGACCTCTGCTACCCCAGCTCAATCTTCTACCTTACTGCCCCCACAAGCTCCATCTCACTTTTATCAGTTGCTCACTACCCACACCTCACACTTCTTCATCACAGTCCCCAACTTCATCTGTCGTCGACTTCATCATCACAGTCCACCACTTCCACCACCTCTCTCTTTGTTGGACTAATACCCCTCTACCCCATGTTAGTCCTCCTTATCTCAGTTTCCCACTACCCCTCTTCACTCTTCTTTGTCCCAGTCTCCCACTACTCCAACTCACTCATCCTTGTCACAGTCCCCCACTACTGCACCTAATTCTTCCTCGTCAAAGTCCCCCACTACCCCATCTCACTTTTCCTCATCATATTATCCTACTACCTCGTCTCACTCTTCCTTGTCAGTCGCCCACTACCCTACCTCACTCTTGATTTTCACAATCCACAATTACCCCACCTACTCTTCCTCCTCACAGTCCCCCATTAACCCCCATCTCACTCTTCCTCCTCAAAAACCCCAACTACACCCACCTCCCTTTTCCTTGTCATAGTACCCTATTGCCCACACCTCATTCTTCCTTATCATAGTACCCCACTACAACCAAGTAACTTTTCCATGTCACATTCCCACACACCCCCACCTCACACTTACTCATCACAGTCCTCATGTGGTGCCACATCACTGTTCCTTGTCTGTCTGCCACGACCACCACCACACACTTCCTTGTCAGAATCCCCACTACCCCATCTCACTCTTCCTCATCACAGTAACCCATACAACCAACTGACTTTTGCTCGTCCAAGTTTCCTAATTCTCCCAACTTACTTTTCCTCATCCCAGTCCGCCGCTACTACCACTTTGTTCTTCCTCGTTGCAGATCACACTACCCAGTCTAACTCTTCCTTTCCCCAGCATCCCAATTGTAATTGATATTACCCCATATTTCTTTCTCCTCCCATTATCTAATAGTAGCCCATGTCATTACTCCTGCATCCCTCTTCTTCATCACAGTTGCCCTAAACCCCACCTCAAATGTCCTCTTCACAGTACCTTACAACCAACCTCACTCTTCCTCATCACAGTCTCCCACTATGCCAAATCACTCTTCTCCATGACAGTCTCTCACTACCCCACCTCACTCTTCCTTGTCATAGTCTAGTCTCCCACTATCCCAACCTTACTGTTCCTTGTTACATGCCCCTTTTATCTCATTTCCCTTTTCTCATGACACCCCTACTATCCCCACCTCACTCTTCCTAATCACAATCCCCACTTCCCCCACCTCACTCTTCATCATCAAAGTCCCCTAATTTGTCACCTCACTCTTATGCATCACAATCCCTCAATACGCCCACCTCACAATTCCTTATTACAGTCACCCACTACCTCCACATCATTCTTCATCGTCACAGTACCCAACTATCTACACTACACTCTTCTTCGTCACAGTACCCCTCTACCACATACTCGCTCTTCTTATTGACAGTCCCCAACTATACCCACCTCTCCCTTCCTTTTCATGGTCCCCCACTACACCAACCTCACTCTTCCTCATCACAGTACCCCACTCCCACCAACTCATGCTTTCTCCTCACAGTCCCCTAATACCACAACATCACTGTTCTTTGTCACAGTCCCCCAGTACCCCACATAATTCTTCCTCATGAGTAACCCACTTCCACACCTCATTGTTCCTTGTTACAGTACCCCACCACCACCATGGCACTCTTCTTCATCACAGTCCTCCACTAACTCACCTTAACATTGCTCATCACAGTTCCCCAATATCGATACCTCACATTTCCTCATCATATTCCCCCATTACCCTCACCTCACTCTTACTAATAATAGTCTCCCACTACCTCTACCTCACTCTTCATCATCACAGGCCCCCACTATCCCTACCTCACTCTTACTCATCACAGACTGCAAGTACCCTCACCTCACTCTTCCTCATGACATCCCCCACTTTCCCCACCTCACCCTTCCTCATTGCAGAGCTCTGCTACCCAAGCTCGCTCTTCCTCCTTAATGTCCCTTTCAAGCCCCACCTCACTCTTTCTCATCACAGTCCCCCACATCCCCCTTTCACTTTTTCATCACAGTCTCCACTACTCCACCTCACTCTTCCTTGTCATAGTCCCCCCACTACCTCAACTCACTCTTCCTTGTCACAGTCCCCCACTACCCGACCTATTATTTCTCTTTAAAGTCCCCCATTACCCCAACTTGCTTTCCTTGTTACATTCTCCCACTAACTCATCTTATTCTTCCTTGTCGGTCCCCAAATACCCCTGCATCACTCTTCATCATCACAGTCCTTAATTACCCCACCTGACTATACCTCCTCACAGACACCCACTAATTTTACCTCACTTTTCCTCCCCAGAGTCCCCCACTACCTCACCTCACTATTCCTTGTCACAGACCCCCACTACACCCACCACACTCTTCCTCGTCACAGTCCCCCACTACCCACACCTCATGCTTCCTCATCACAGTCCTCCTATGCCCAAGATCACTTTTCCTCTGCAGTCTGCTATTACCACCATACACTCTTCCTTGTTACAGCCCCCACTACCCAATCACACTCTTCCATGTTCCAGTACCCCAATTGTAATTGATGATATTACCCCCATATCACTCTTTTTCCTCCCAGTACATAATACTAACCTATGGCATTACCCCTACACCCCCGTGTAGATCCCAGTACCCAGTAGTAATCCATGTCATCACTCCCACAACCCTATTCCTCATCAAAGTCCCCCTTAGTCCCACCTCATTTCACCTCTTCCTAGTACCCTACAATCCCATCTCACTCTTCCTCATCACAGTCTCCCATTTCCATCCTCCACGCTTCGTAATCATTCTCCTACCTATTCCACCTCAGTCGTCCTTGCCACAGTCCACCATTACCTCTACCTTCCTCTTCCTCATCACAATCTCCAATTACTCTGTCTCATTCTTCATCGTCACTATCCCCCAATAACCCCACCTCACATTTCCTTATCCCAGTACCCCACTACCACCACCTCACTGTTTCTTGTAAAGGTGCCTCACTACGACCACATCACTCTCCCTTCTCACAGTCCCCCATTAGCCCTACCTCACTCTTCCTCATCACAGTCCCAATTGTCCCACCTCACTCTTCCTGATGACACTGCCACTCCCCCACCTCACTCTTCCTCATCACAGTCCCCCACTACGCCCAGCTCCCACTTCCTCATAATAGACCCCCACTACCCCCACCTCACTATTCCTCGTCCCAATACCCCACTACCCCATGTCACTCTTCCTCATCACAGGAGGCTACTACCATCGACTCACTCTTCCTCATCACACTCCTCATTACCTTCACCTTACTCTTCCTCATCTCAGTCCTCCACTAACCCTACTCACTCTTCCTCATCACAGTCCCACAACACTCCACCTCAATCGTCCTTGTCACAGTTCCACACTACTACAAAATAACTGCTTTGTCAAAGTCCCCTACTTTCCCACTTAATTCTTCCTCTTCAGTCACCTAAGAGCACCACGTCACTCTTCCTCATCAAAGTCCTCCACCATCCACCTTAAAATTCCTTGTCACAGTCCCCCACTACCCCACCTCACTCTCCTCCTCACAGTCCCCCATAACCATTAACTCACTCTTCATCAGTCTCCCACCACCTCCACATCAGTCTTCCATGTCACGGTTCCCCACTACCCCTACCTCACTCTTCCTCATCACAGTATCCTCATTTTTCCCCATCAGTCCCCCACTTTCCCACCTCACTGTTTCTCGTCACAGCCCCCCTCCACCACCACATCACTCTTCCTCTTCCAATTCCTCCACTAAGCCACCTTATTATTCCTTGTCACAGTCCCCCAATAACACACCTCACTCTTCCTCCTCACAGTCCTTTACTACACTCATCCATGCTTTTTCCTTCCACAGGAACTCTGACTTTTGTAAAAGAACCCTATCTCACCCTGCCTACAGCTGGCACCTAGACATCTAGGGACCCTCTTCTGCCCCTGAGAGAACTCATGCAATAGAAAAGGGAAGGACTGGATAAGTAAAGGATTCTGGCTTGAAAAGTATAACATGCGTTTGAAAAGTACTGACTTGTGAAAGAGTTCGTTGTTAACTGTCACTCTGAGAGTGAGCAGTTGCAAAAGTTCTTACTGTTAGGAAAGATTTCTTAATTGTGGGTAATTTTCCTTCCATGTGGCAACCCCTAAACTTTTTGCTGTTGTTTTCACCATGATCTAGACTTTGCCAGAGAAGTGCAGCCTTCTGCCGCACTCCTCTGGGCTTTCGCTCCATTCTTACGGGGAAACTGACATGCCCTTAAGACAGTCAGTACCGGGAAACGTTGTTTTCCGTAGTTTCTTTATCATGTTGCAGCTTTCGCGCAACATGGCACAAGAGGGCACTGCAAGCTAAGTTACTGCTCTCTTGGGTCTCTAGGCTTCTACAGGCCTTAGATACTCTCTTTGGATTGTAAATGAACGGTACAAGTGAATCACGGACGGGATTGGTGGCAGCGATCGTTTCTTGTGTTTTTGAGCTCCTTTTGGCGTTTTAAGCGCGTTTCTTGCACTTAGCCCAAAATGGTGGCCTGGCTCCCAAAATGGCCAGACCACGAGGCTCTTTGTCCTGTCCGCTGACCGTCTTGCCCCCTTCACCTCCCCCAGGTCGAGCCGACCCGGGGCCTTCCTTATTTGGGCATGTACTTTCCCGTGAAACACAGATGCTTTCGCGGGCTTCTACAGGCCTTGTGTGTGCCTCCAGGATGGGGGCTGGGATGTCTGGTCCCAATACACATCGTGGGTGCCAGAGAGTCTAGGGTGGTGTGATTGCCTGGGACCCCCGTGGTCCGTGATGAGGTCCACAGATGGTGTGAGTGTTTTATGAGCGGATCTCCCATTGGGTCCCCTCCGTTTTGGCGCGAAGGGAACCGTGGATAAGAGGGGGCTGGAAACGCCACTACCAGGTCAATCTCCTGAGTTCTCATGAACAAAGGAATACAGGAGCCAAGTATCCTGCAACCACGAGGCTGAACCGAGGAATCGCTGGTGACCCGCTGAAGGACTGCTCCTCTGCACTGCTGTCGCTTTGTGAAACCCTTTCTACCTTGGATCGAACAAGGAGGCCTGTACTGGTACTTCGACCCTTGGAATAGTGGGAACAACTATTCTCTGCATCTTCACCATCTCCTGCACGTAAGCCTTCGGAAGTGTCTCTGGGCCATCCAGCAGACTGACCAGCCTACCCAGGAGTCTTGCTCTGTAACTGCCGTCAGGTTGTGTTGTATTACAAGTCCTTGTCACTCTAACATGATTCGTACACTTGGCATTCCCAGGTCTGAAGTGAGTAGTGTACATTGGGCTGAAATGCACACGGCTGCTCCATTGCCCTGCTGTGGTAACAAACTGTGCGGGTTTACTGCGTTTGGGACGCCCTCAACTCAACTTCTGCTGCTGCGGAATCTACACGACGACGAGACGTCCCCTGCTCCTATCTGAACCTGACAGCACTGAAACTGACGCGGAGAAGCCTGGGTCTGCTTGCATCGGGGACCGGTGAGTAGCATCGCTAGGAACTGGTCGCCCTCCTGCAGGAGCCCATAGCTTTTCCCCTCTGTGTCTAACAGCACGCCTTTCCGTACTCGCGCTCTGCTTCTGCCCACAGTGGAGGCTGCGCTTGAGTCGCGGAGCTCTGTTCATCTTCATTTGTTCACCGAACTAAACTGCCTGATTCCCTCGAAGAGACTCCCCTTTTTGCCCGTTGGCACCAGCGTGTGCAGGTACTTTTGAGCACAAGGCTCCACTCTTCGTAGGGCTTGGACTTCCTTATAGTTAGGTGCCTCTGAAGGCAGACTGGGTCTAATTATTATTCGCACTGCCTGTTTTCCTCCCCATCTAGGTGGTCTACACATTTCGTGCGTCTAACTCGTTAGACTCGTTTGTATTTGTATATTTATTGTATTGGTTTGGTATGTGTTGGTTTACTGGAGCTTTATTGTGATTTCTCGCTACAGTCAATGTTACAAAGGCCTTGTAATAAATGTGTATATATTTTTAATATAACACCTGTTTGGAGTAATTTGTAAGTGTCCTTGCTTTGTGTGCTCATTGCGGGCTTTCAGTCACCCTCACCCCTCTTGAGACCTAGTCTTGACCGCCGCGATCGCTACCCTGATTGGTCTGGCTTGTCCAGAGGTTACCCTGTTCCAAGAAACTAGGCTGGCCTTCTGAACCTCTGCGCCTCCAGGACAGAGTTCAGAAATCCGTCTTAACACTTACTTACCTTGAATGTGTGAAAAGTTGAAAAGTATAGATAAGGTTATTTACTCACCTGTGAATTGGTTGTGCCTCTTCCCCAAAGGGAATGCTGTTGGCTTCACTTTACTATTCCTGTTAGGATATAAATGTATGAGGGTCCCAATTGGGTCTTGCTTCCACTGATTTGCTTTTAGCTTGTCTAGAATAAGTCTGCCTTTGGTTATAATTGCCTATAAGGTGCTGGTAGCTCCTTTAAAAAGTATATAGGTTTTATTTACCTCGAGTTAGCTGTGTGCCGTTCTTAAGATAAGTTAGAGTTATTGCTTACCTCCATCTGTGTTCCACTGATGTGAAAAACAACAGTAATAGTATATTACAGCCTTAGGTTTGACCTGCCTAGAATAGCTGTGTGGCATTCTTAAAAATGTGTTCTGTATGTGTAGCTGACCTTGCTCTGCCTGGTGCAATCCTAAATTAGAGTAAAGAGTTCTTGCTTATCTTAGTCTGTGTTCCACTGAGCTGAAAATAAACTGTAATTGAATATTACACCAAAAGGTCTTTCTCACCTAATATAAATGTGTGTTATATTAAATGTAGTTATAGGTGTATATATTTATTTGTGTGTTTTAGAACAAAACTGAACTTTTCACACATCGGGTTACATAAAAATACATAAAAATCAGTCAACCAGTTTCAATTCTTTACATCGTAAAAGATTTACATCTAAAAATACATCTTATGATGATAAGTGTTATACTTCTATAAAGAAAACACAAAAACAAGAACAGATGGTTAAAAACAAGCAGGAGAAGAACAAAAATAAAAGAAAAATAAAAGAACCCCTTCTACTAATTTAAAATCACATCCAGGAAATTCTGGCAGCCTTATTGACAGGGATATTTCATTTGTATTACAACGGCACAGCAGGACGAAATCGGAAAAGGAAAACAAAAAGAACCCTTTCTACTAATTTAAAACTACACCAAAGAATTTTAGAAGCCTATGGACAAGGAGATTTCGTTTGTGTTAATGATTCGAATCCATAAATCCTTTTCTAATATACTAAGTTGCAGATCAGTGTTAGGCAGAATTATATACAGTACCCTTTGGGAACACCACACACAATTAAGACTACAAGTGACAGTACAAAATTACCGTTTGTACAAGCCTGTACTACACAGTAAAGTGGTAGTGATACCTGAGCAGCCAGACGTATCTCAAGAGTAAGTGAGCAGTATCATTAGTTACACAAAGGACAGCAATTACTATGATTCAAACAAACACTGACTCAAGGTTTCTGAGTAAAAGAATATACATTTAGTTACACATTAGTGGTATAACAGTTCACTAAAGTAAAGCAGTTGAAAAATCACACTCTTAATACACTACACCACGCCCCATAGATTCTGGACAAGTTAGGCTCAAAATGAAGTGAGAGCAAAATGGCACTCCAACAATTTAAAAGGGAGGGAAAGACAAAATTAGGCAGAAATTGAGTAACACCAACAAGTAAGTAAGCAGGGCAATCGTGAAAAAGGAACTACGGTGAGGAAATCAGATTCAAACAGGGCCTCGGCCAAAGTCAATGGGTCAAAGTCTTTTGCTTAAGATCACTCAGTTCAGTGTAGTTCACGGTTAAGTCTTTGCCAAGAGTTCCGGATGAAGTTGGTCGGCAGAAGAGTTAATTTAAAGAATGGAGAAGGACAAGGCCTCGGATTGGCGAAAGGTTTGACACACCTTCACCGTGGCTGGACGAAACAAACAACCGGATTTGAACAGTACCTTAAATGGAGAAGAAGGCTGTAGCTGAGGCGGACATTCCTAGCAGGTCCTGAAGGCTCACGATTCCTTAAGCGACTGTCGGACTGACATGAAGTAGGAAGACGGGAGGGTCCTGCACTGCCCAGGGAAGAAATCGGCAGCAGAGCAAAGCACCAAAAAAAAAGCTGAGCTCCTTAAAACGCAAGCAGGGTCCGTTCCTCCTGGCTATCCAGTTCACTGTAGCTCTGTACAGAAAATTCAACTAGAGAAGGGAGCCTTGCTTGGAGTTTGGGTGAACTGGTTGGTCCCACCTGCTCAGGGGGAGAAGATTCCTTGCAGATATTCCCTGTCGTTGGAGTATGAAGATTCGGACCTGCAGCAGAGCTTCACCCGGCGGTTCAGTCGTTGTAGGGGTCCTCTTCTGTCAGCTCCTCTTCGGTACTTTCGTTCCAGTGGCGACTCTGCCTTTCCAGACCCAGAGACCGGCTTTGTATGCAGTTTTCCCCCATTCACACAGCCTGGCTGTTAATCACACAGCAGGGTGGCTGTCCCGCCGGGACAGTCACCACAGCCAATCAGATCAGAGTGTGACATGGGTCTCCAAAGAGACCCTGTGCAGGGAGTCCGAAACCCCTCCCTCACATCCTGTCCTCCCAGACATACAGGCGCCTAAGGAGGGCTTCTGTGTAGAAGCCAGCGAAAGGTCAGCAAACAAAGGAACCAAACCTGGTTTGGCGCGCAGAGTAAACCACGAGAAAGACTTTTACAAAAAGAAATGGCTAATAAACCCAGCCAGAACCGTATAAAACATATATGGTCTAGCGGGTTTATGTTCGAGGCTACCAAGATAGCCTAAAACAATACCAGGGTTATTTAAGATAACCGCGGTAGGAAAAATAGGGTAGTTACCACTGCCACCAGCCAAGTCTTAATGAAAATGGAACGAAACAATGCTCCAAGAGAAACAGACAAAAAGGGATAAGTATTAACCCTTTTCAGAACTCTATTTAAGATAGTTTGTACTTGGTCTGTGAGTTTTAAAAGAGACTAATAAAGTCAATGGCAACTTTACATGTTTCTGGGAGACAGTAGTCAGTCGCAGAAAAATGGAGTCGCAGTTGGGAAGTCTAAAAGACAACCCTGTGTTACTGCACTGGGGGTGCTGTGTAACACACAGTAAAAAGATGATGCCTTTGGAGTAGGTGGGCTCCATAGTCTACGAACACAATAAAATGTTAAATACACACAGCAAAACACATGTAAGAGTGGGAAAAAAGGCTCACACTCTTACCAGGTGAAAAAATAAATCGTAGAAATCCAGCAAAGCTGCTGAGAGACTCAGTAGGTAAGGGAAATTTAGCCATTCTGGAGAATTCTCCCTAACAATCAGATTTTCTCGACCACAAGCGCAAAGCCGGACAATATACACACAAATGTTTTAGAGTTTCATCCTCTAGGGCACAATATCTGCATAGTCTTTTCCCCTTGGGGACTTTTCTTCTTTTACCCAGAACATCCATCGTGGGGAATAAATTTAGCTTAAATCTCAACATTTGGAACCTGAATTCCCTTGAAGGGTGCTTCCTCAAATACGGAGCTAGAGTGTTATAGTTCTTCACTGACCAAGTAAAATTATCGTTAAAACAGCAATATTCGGTGGCCACCAGGGGGCGCGCGGATGAGCTTCTCTCTTGCGTGAGCTCCCGTCCCGAGGTCCCGAAAAGTGGAATGAGCCCCCACTTTTTAACCCCCCCGGAGTTAAAACTCGAGACGAAGGTTTATGAAGGTATCGACCATACACGGAAGAAATCCTGGGTGAAAACGGCCCAGGCTTCCAGTAAATATTGCCAAGAACCCATGGCGGTGAAAACGAAACTTGATGCGGTCTTGAGGCGACTCGGAACCTCGTGCCTGCCAGGTACGATTACTACGCTGGCACCAAGAGGAGTGCCCACCGGAGGTTGAGCCCTCACATCTACGCGACTTTTGGAAGCTAGGACCCCACGGAACAGTCGATGGGATGCAGTAGTGGGGAAAGGGCCTGAAACGAGCTAGATGGTGCTAAGCCGGTCGCCCCGCAGAGACGACAGAGGCACGGGCCCTGTGCTCCCTCTTCTGCTGAGTCGTACTCCCGCGGAAGGATTACTTCGCCCCCCTCTGCAAGGAGCGTGACCCAAGAGAAGTGAGTGACTCCCGCTGACCCCTCCATCGCTTGGCGGTAGCGCACAAAGCTTTCAGCCTGAAACTGCGACACAACTGATTGCGGCCTTGCCGGCGCCTCTTGCCCGGAAACCCGCGAAACCGAATACAGGCAACGCGCTGCCTTCCAGCCATGTCGTGCCTTGGGGTTCGAAGATAACGAAGAAGCGGGCACACCATGGGTGCACTTTGCGACTGATTCGCGGGTCCCCACGTGGGGGTGTCCGCGGGACGTTGAGAGACTACTGAAAACCCTGCTCCCTCAAGACGATAAGGCCCTTGATTGGACGGTAACAACAAACGCATCTCCCCCGGCGACACCCTTACAACGGTCCGTCTGGGCCAGACACCAAAATAATAGAAGGGGGAAATTGGTCTAGGGGCGTGTGCCTCCTCTGTGGTTCTAAGTACTTGAGCTTTTGCATCTGCGACACGTTGAATCTGCAACACCAGGCGCATGAACGCCCACCAGAAACTTGCCATATACGCATACGGATTAGCACCCCGAATTGACGTCGGACCCACAATGGCCACATAATCAATTGTTGGCGCAGAAACTGCCGCGACAAAAGGAGATATTGCGGATATACTGGCGGAAATAAGAAATATGGGTGCCAGCATAGGAGGAAAAATCGATAAGCTCACACAGCGCCTTGATAACAGAGGACAGGGTTGAAGGCGTTGAGAACAATCGGGCCTCAATTGACGTCCTAGAAACGCAGCTCTCACACAGAATAACCGAATTAGATCGGAGGGAGCAAGAATTTAAACTCAAGATGGACGATTTGGAGAATCGCGAAAGGCAAAACAATCTACGCTTTTTTTGGGATTCCTGAGAAGGAAGGAGAGACAGAGGAGGACCTAAAAACGACTCTTCACGATATCATCAAGCTACTCGTTGCGGACGACAACGTTGATGAACCCAAAACGGAACGCATTCATAGAGCTGGAGGCCCACACGGAGGCCCGAGGTCGGTGCTGGCAAGATTCCACCGTTATCAAGATAGGTCGAGAGTGCTGGAAAAGGCACGGAGTGGGGGCACCATTACTCTAAGTGGGGCCCAAATAACAATATACCAGGACCTCTCCGCCCTGACACTAGCCCTGAGGAAAATGTGCAAACCACTCATGACGTGGCTAAAGTCTCGGGACACGCGCTACCGGTGGGGATATCCCTTTTCTCTCTCCTTTGAACATGAAGGTACGAAGATCAGGCTGAGCTCCGAACGGCAGATCAAGGATTGCATCGCTGACTTACTGGGCCCGCAGGAGTGCGAGGAATTCAGCGACCGTCCTCCCAGGGATAGGTCAGAATGGCAGACACAGGGCCCGAAGAGGAGGAAGGTGAAGGGTTCAAGGAAATACCGCAGAGGGAACGGTTCTCCGGAGGGGGGCAGCTAAGCCTCGATAAGTATAGTACTCTTTGCTTGAACTGACATTTGATATAAGGACAACATGGTTGCTTTTTTTTTGGGTGAAATGTGATAGAGACTTCCACTCACGTTGCGGTATTGAGCTCACTCTGGGGGGAGGTTCTTGGGAGCTCATTATTTATTTTGATGTTTACTCTACGAGGGGACCGTGAGGTAACGGTCTCCACTGGTGGTTCGGTTCAGGGCGAGTGAAGCTAACACGGCCCGATCGGATGCCACCGAACTCAGGTAGTGGGAGGGAAGGGGGGGAGGGGTCGGGGGACTGGGGCGCGTGTTGAATCAAATGTAAACTTAAGAACTATGAGCAGTGCAACGGTCATGTGGCTGTTTCCATATCAAGGAAGCGAGTTGCAACGGTCAGAAAGTATGAATGGTCCTAGATCCGGTCGTTTTGATGACCGCTGAATCATATTGCAGGGGTACCATAAGGGTGGGGACGTTAAATGTCAAAGGTCTTAATTCACCAACAAAAAGATCACTTGTCTACAGAGAATTTTGCAGATCAAATATTGACATCCTTCTATTGCAGGAGACTAAATATATGAAGGGAGAGGAGAGGGTGGTCTTGGGGAGGCGTTCCGGGATGGAATTTTGGGGCTCAGGACCGTTGAGGAGGGGGGGAGTGGGAATCCTCGTTAGGAAGAGGCTGGACTTCAAGGTCACAAAGGTCTGGTCAGATGTTGAGGGCCGTGCCCTACTGGTTTCGGGGAGCATTGGGAATGTGTCCACTACGATTGCCACCATTTATTCCCCCAATGTAGGGCAAGTTAGATTTCTCTCCAAAACAATTCCCAAGATTATGTTAGAGTCAACAGGTCATGTCATCCTTGGGGGAGATTTTAATATATGGGCAGATCCCACGCTTGACTGGAAACCTGGTAATGCAGAAACACGCGAAAAACTTGGAGGAGATCCAGCTCAATTCAGGTCAATGATGGAACTCTATGGACTGACTGATGTATGGAGACAAATACATCCTACAGAGAAAGCCTACACTTTTTTTTCAGCCCCACACAACACCTACACCCGCATCGACGACCTCTATTTCTCAAGGGACTTATTCGGTACGACCTCACACACAGAAATCACACCAATCACATGGTCTGATCATGACATGGTGAGCGCTGACATGGTATGGGAGTCCTTGCCAGTTAGAGGTGGGAATTGGAGATGCAATGAAACCCTATGGAAAGACCCTGTCTTTAAACTGGAAATGGAAACTGAGATCACCGAATACTTTCGAATGAATGATACTTGGGATGTTTCTAGACAAGGGGTCTGGGATGCGGGCAAGGCGACCTGGAGGGGAATCCGTATAAGGGAGGGAGCCAAAAAGAAAAGCGAGAGGGCTTTGATCGAAAACAGACTCCGCAAGGAAATCGCCCAACTAGAAAATGAGGCGAGGGACGGGGATGTGCTACATCATGAAAAAGCCTGCCAAGCGCGGACAAAAAGAGAGGAACTCCGTCACCTGGAACATGATAAAATAACTCGCAAACTCCTCTTCCTTAAACAAAAGTTTTATGAGAAAGGGGACAAGGCGGATGCGCTGCTGGCGGCCAGGCTGCGAGCACAACAGGTAGAACGCAAAGTGCAGGAAATAGTTGATGGAGGCCCCAACACCCCGGTAACTAGCACCACCATTCCCGAAGTCTTTGCAGACTTTTATGAAGCTCTGTATGTTAGGAAAGATTTCGTTATTGTAGGGAAATTTCCTTCCATGTGGCAACCCCTAAACTTTTTGCTAGTGTTTTTAACCTTGTTCTTGACTTTGCCAGGGAAGTACAGCCTTCTGCCGCACTTACCTGGGCTTTCGCTCCTTTCTTACGGGGAAACTGACATGCCCTTAAGACAGTCAGTACCGGGGAACGTTGTTTCCCGTAGTTTCTTCTATCGTGTCGCAGCTCTAGTGCAACACGACACAAGAGGGCACTGTAAGCTAAGTTACAGCTCTCTTGGGTCTCTAGCCTTCTACAGGCCCTAGATACTCTTTTAGGATGGTATTTGATCGGTGCAAGTCATTCAGGGACTGGAATGGTGGCAGCGATCGTTTTGTATATTTTGAGCTCCTTTTGCCGTTCTGAGCACGTTTTTGCACTGAACCCAAAATGGTGGCCTGGCTCCCAAAATGGCCAGACCACGAGGCTCCTTTGTCTTGTCCACTGACCGTCTTGCTCCCTTCACCTTCCCCAGGTCGAGGCGACCCGGGGCCTTCCTTATTTGGGCATGTACTTTCCCGCGAAACACGGATGCTTTCGCGGGCTTCTACATGTCGTTTGTGTGCCTCCAGGGTGTGGGCTGGGATGTCTGGTCCCAATACACATCCTGGGTGCCAGAGAGTCTAGGGTGGTGTGAATGCCTGGGACCACCGTGGTCCGTGATTGGTCCACGTATGGTATGTGTTTTGATGAGCGGATCTCCCATTGGTTCCCCTCCGTTTTGGCGCGAAGGGAACCGTGGATAAGAGGGGGCTGGAAACACCACTACCATGTCGATCTCCTGAATTCTCACGAACGAAGGAATACAGGAGCCAAGTATCCTGCAACCAAGAGGCTGGACCGAGGAATCGCTGGTGACCCGCTGAAGGAATCCTCCTTTGCACTGCTGTCGTCCTGAGAGCCCCTGTCCTCCTTTGATCGAACCAGAAGGCCTGTACTGGTGCTTCGACCTTTGGAATAGCAGGAACAGCTATTCCCGGCATCTTCAACCATCTCCTGCCAAGTAAGCCTTCGGAAGCGTCTCTGGGCCATCCAGTTGACTGACCAGCTTACAAAGGAGTCTGGCTCTGCAACCGCCGCCAGGTTGTGCAGTATCTCGAGTCCTTGTCACCCTCCCACGCTTCGTGCACTTGGCGTTCCCAGGTCTGAAGGGAGGAGTGTACTTTTGACTCAGATACGCACGGCCACTCCGTTGTCCTGCTGCGGCAACAAACTGTGCCGGTTTCGTCGATTGGGACGTCTTTTTGATCTACAAGACTACGAGGCGTTCCCTGCTCTTCTGAACCTGCCAGCTGCTGAAACTAACGTGGAGAAGCCTGGGTCTGCTTGCTTCGGGGACCGGTGAGTAGTATAGCTAGGATCTGGTCGCCCTCCTGCAGTAGCCCATTGCCTTTCCCCGCTGTGTAAAAACAGCACCCTTTTCGTCCGTACTCGCGCTTTGCTTCTGCTAGCTATAGAGGCTGCGCTTGAGTTGCGGAACCTGTTCTTCTTCTGCTGTGCACTAACACGAACTGCCTGACTTCCTCCGAAGAGCTTCTCCTTTTGCCCGTTGGCACCAGCGCGTGCAGGTACATTGAGCACTAGGCTCCACTCTTCGCAGGGATTGGACTTCCATCTAGTTAGGTGCCTCTGAAGGCGAACTGAGTCGAAAGCATTATCGCACTGCCTGTTTTCCTTCCCTTGCAGGTGGACTACATATTTCGTGCTTTAAACGCTTGCGACTATGTATTTGTATATATATCGTGTTGATTTGGTATGTGTTGGCTTAATACTTGTTATTGTGATTTTCTCGCTACGGTCGTTGTTTTAAAGGCCTTAAAATAAATGTGTTTATATTTTTGATATAACTCCTGTTTGGAGTAGTTTGTAAGCGCTCTTGCTTTGTGTGCTCATTGCGGGCTTTCAGTCACCCTCACCCCTCTTGAGACCTAGTCTTGACCGCCGCGATCGCTACCTTGATTGGTCTGGCTTGTCCAGAGGTTACCCTGTTCCAAGTAATTAGGTTGGCCTTCTGAACTTCTGCTTCGCCAGGACAGAGTTCAGAAATCCGTCTTAACAAATTGGTGTACAGCGGTGGGATACGACTGAAGGTATCCAGTGTTGCGCACGAGCTAAGGCATTTCGGGTTATTCCAACCAGTACACGTAGTGAATTGTTGTAATATAACTTTAAAAAGGCCATAGTCCTATCACACAGTATGGAAACAAGTACGTTGTTAACTTTAAATGCTTCCAAATCAGAAACGCTGAAAAAGATGTGTGCGGAGAGAGGTGTTTCCTCTCAAGGCACAAAATTGGAAATGATCCAAAGAATCGTGGCGTGGCAAGAAGCGCAGCTTGATGCTATTACTTCTGAGGACAGTGCGGAAGGTGGTGGGGCTGCTCTCACTGGCAGAACCGACGGTTCTGCCGCCGCACTGTTCCACCGCGACCACGAGGACAGGGAGGACGAGATGTCTAATGTTTCCTCTGCCAGTGCTGATGGGGAGGCTATGCTTGAATTCAAGAAGCAAGAGCTGCGGTTTAGGCAGCAGGAGCTTGAATTCAGCATAGCCAAACTAAAAATCGAACAGGCAGAAAAACAAAAAGACAGGGATCACCAGTTGGAACAGGCCAAGCTTCAGGTTGCAAATGGGTCCACGGGTCCTGGACATGGGTCTGGGGCCTCCTCTCATCCACAGTTTCCAAAAGATCTGCTCAGTGTGTATGAGGAACGGAATGACATTATGGACTGGCTGAATGCGTTTGAGTATGCATGCGAAGTTCAGAAAGTTGACAATGCTGATAAGATTGCGTGGTTACTCAGTAGACTGCCCCATTCTGGCTGTAGTGCCATTATGGAGATGTCGAAGGCTGAGCGAGCTGATTTCGCAATGTTGAAGCAGACTCTCATTTTAAAGTTTGGGAAGACTCCGTCCCAATATTTAAAACGTTTTAGAGAGTATAAGAAAAAGGAAGGTGGTACTTGGGTATCTTATGTCGCTGAATCTTTGAAAAACTTAACTGGCTGGGTCGAAGGCTATAAGGTTTCTACCTTCGCCGGCATGATAAATCTTGTCATGCTGGAACACATTTTTGCTTCTTCTTCCCCGGAGCTTAAGCAGCACTTGGCCGATTCAAAGGAGATAGATCCTAAGAAGCTGGCCATGGCAGCCGACTTATGGGTGTCACATCGAGTGTCCCATAAGGACAAAACTCATCCTGGTAAGCAGGAGGAAGGGAAAAAGTCCAAAGATATGGAGGGTGGAGAATCTGCTAAATCTTCTTCCCAAAAGGGCCACAAAAAGAAAAACAAGGGTAAGACACAAGAGAACTCACAGGGTAGTGGAGGTCCGCCTCCGAAACAGAACTCTGGTTACAATAAGCCTCCCTATGTAAACAGACCCATTGGATCTTGTTTTGCTTGTGGAGCAACTGACCATGTGAAGGGGGATCCCCGTTGTAAGGTTAGACCTTTGGGGGTCCACTCCGCTAATCTGGCCTTCTCCTCCTACGAGGAAGAAGAGATTACAGGAGCATCCTTCTCCTCAGACTCATTTCCCAGCGGAATAGAGGCTGAGGTAGTTTTAGTGTCCCTGGGTTCCTGGGAGCCTAAAGTCGCAGAGGCGTATGCTAGGATTCCGGATAATACCAAGCACTACTTTAAAGACAGTGTGCTGATCAATGGAGTAGATACTCCAGCTCTTAGGGATAGTGGGTGCAGTCGCACTGTAGTGGATTCTACCTTGGTAGACTCAGAGGAAGTTGCCAGAGCTACTCTGATGCCCACTAAGTTGGCTGACGGCCCCCTCCGCATGTTTCCCGTGATCCCTGTTAATCTTACTTTAAATGGTACAGCAGTCAGGATTCCAGTGAGCATTCAGAGAAACGTCCCGGGAAAGGTCTTGTTAGGTAATGATCTCAGAGCTTTAGGGCTCGTAGGAGACACTGCCGAAAGACCCTACACACGGTCTCAAGCACGGGCAGCATTGGCCAAGTCCAATACGCCGCCCCAGCCGAAGGGGAAACCCAAGGCGAAAGGAGTCAACAAGTCACGACGAGGGAAAGAGAATATTCCCCCGAGCTCGCCTACCACTGCGGTGGAGGAAGTTGGTCAATCGCCCGGGCCTGACGAGGAAGTGGCGATGCCTGAAGTATTCGACCCCAACGATCATCCTGAACTAAAAGACTTGTTAGTTGAAGGAGGTCCTGATAGGGACGAATTCAGTAAAGGCCAACGTGAGTGCCCATCTCTGGAAGGCCTAAGGAGACAGGCCTGCTCCCAGCTTGAGGGTGAACCTCATGGGACGCATAGGATTTATTGGGAAGGTGGACTCCTGTATAGTGAGCCCACAGAGTCTACAGAAGGAGACCATAGGAGGTTGGTGGTTCCCCTTGCTGTTAGGCCCTTCCTCCTGCAGTTGGCGCATGAAGTTCCCCTTGCTGGTCACCTTGGTATGAAGAGGACCAAGCAAAGGTTATCCATGCACTTCTACTGGCCCAAGATGGGGGTGCAAGTAGAAAGTCACTGCAGGAGTTGTGCCTCCTGCCAGTTGTCTGGTAAGGTTGGCGCGACAATCCAAGCTCCGTTGGTACCGCTCCCAGTTGTGGGGGTACCATTTGAAAGGGTAGGGATCGACATCGTTGGTCCCCTTGACCCGCAAACATCCTCAGGCAATAGGTTTATCCTGGTGCTGGTCGACCATGCAACCAGGTATCCTGAGGCCATCCCATTAAAAACTGTAACTGCCAAGTCAGTTGCAAAAGCTTTACTCGGCATATTTACTAGGGTTGGCTTCCCTAAAGAAGTTGTGTCAGATCGTGGCAGCAACTTTATGTCGAAGTATATGCAGGCTATGTGGAAAGAATGTGGGGTCACCTACAAGTTCTCTTCTGCATACCACCCCCAGACCAATGGTCTGGTGGAACGCTTCAACAGAACGTTAAAGAGCATGATTGGGGCTCTGGAGGAGCCCCAGAGAAGAAAATGGGATCTTCTTTTACCATGTTTACTGTTTGCCTACCGAGAGGTACCACAGGAGGGTGTTGGCTTCAGCCCCTTCGAACTTCTGTTCGGTCATCCCGTACGGGGACCCTTAGCCATCGTCAAAGAGGGATGGGAGATGCCCACTCCCCCTGTTACTACCAATGTAGTTGATTATGTGCTGGGGCTCAGAAAACGGATGGTACTTCTGATGGGCTTGGCTAGTGATAAATTGAAGGCAGGGCAAGCGCTGGTGAAACATTGGTACGACCAGAAAGCTTCCCTCATCAACTTTACACCTGGTCAGCAAGTCCTGATCATGAATCCCATAAGGCCTCGAGCTTTACAGGACAAATGGTCAGGCCCTTACACAGTGGTGGAGCCCCTGGGTGAGGTGAACTATTTAGTGGACCTTGGAAGGCCTGGACAGGCTCCAAAAGTGTTCCACGTGAATAGGCTGAAGGCTTTCGTCCCAAGAGTCGAAATCGCAGCACTGCTACTGGCTTCAGACGTTGAGGAAGAGGAGTCTGAACCTCTCCCCGACCTGTTCCAAGGCGGTCCTTCAGATAGCTCCTTTGAGGGTGTCCGTGTGGCCCCTCACCTGACTTCTGATCAGCAGGCTGAGGTGAAAAGTTTGCTTCGGCAGTTTTCCCCCCTGTTTTCACAGTCGCCTGGTTTGACACCTTGGTGCAAACATAACATTGACACAGGAGACAGTGTACCTACCAAAAGTAGGGGATACAGGATGTCGGATAAAGTACGGTCTTATATTAAGACCGAGGTCAACAAGATGTTAGAACTTGGGGTGATTGAACCCTCTAGTAGTCCTTGGTCCAGCCCTGTGGTTCTGGTTCCAAAGGCAGGCACTTCTGAATTGAGGTTCTGCGTGGATTACAGGGCTCTGAATGCTGTCACCAAGACAGATGCACACCCCTTGCCTCGAACAGATGAGCTGGTGGATACTTTGGGTGCCTCCAAGTACCTCAGCACGTTTGACCTTACTGCTGGCTATTGGCAAATAGCGTTAGCAGAACATGCTAAGGAGAAGACAGCATTTTCTACTCCAGACGGCCTTTACCAATTCCGGGTAATGCCGTTCGGGTTGAAGAATGCACCTGCCACTTTCCAGAGGCTTGTGAATCATGTGTTGAATGGGTTGGACGAATTCTGTCTTGCATATCTGGACGATATAGCAGTTTTCAGTGCCACCTGGGAAGACCATGTGAAACACCTCGGGATTGTGCTCCAGGCTCTTCAGAAAGCCCACTTGACCATAAAGGCTAGTAAGTGCCAGATTGGACAAGGCTCAGTGGTTTACCTTGGACATGAAGTAGGTGGAGGGAGGATACAGCCTCTACCCAGTAAAGTACAAGCAGTACAAGACTGGCCTACCCCCACTACGCAAACCCAAGTGAGAGCCTTCTTAGGACTCACGGGGTATTATCGGAATTTTATGGCAGACTATGGCACCATAGCTGCTCCTCTGACTGCCCTCACAACTCCGAAGAAACCCAAGAAGGTAACTTGGACTGACGAGTGTGAGAAGGCCTTCAATGGCTTGAAAGACTCCTTGTGCCAGGCCCCTGTCCTCAGGGCCCCTGATTATCAAAGACCTTTTATCGTGCAGACGGACGCCTCTGACACTGGGATAGGAGCTGTACTATCACAAGTAGATGAGAAGGGTAAGGAACACCCTATCGGTTTTATTAGTCGCCAGCTTAAGGACAGAGAGCTCAGATGGTCCACGGTAGAGAAAGAATGTTTCTCTGTTGTGTGGGCCCTAAGGAAGCTGAGGCCCTACCTCTATGGGACCCACTTCACTGTGCAAACTGACCATAAGCCGTTAAAGTGGCTAATGAACATGAAGGGGGAGAATCCAAAGTTGCTTAGGTGGTCCATAAGTCTACAAGGCTTCGACTTCACTATTGAGCATAGGCCAGGTGTCCAACATAGCAATGCTGATGGGTTGTCCAGAATGTTTAACCGACCTGAACATGAGACTCATCCAGGGGTGGATTAGTTCCCCCTGTCCATAGTCTGGGAGGGGCGAGTGTTAGGAAAGATTTCGTTATTGTAGGGAAATTTCCTTCCATGTGGCAACCCCTAAACTTTTTGCTAGTGTTTTTAACCTTGTTCTTGACTTTGCCAGGGAAGTACAGCCTTCTGCCGCACTTCCCTGGGCTTTCGCTCCTTTCTTACGGGGAAACTGACATGCCCTTAAGACAGTCAGTACCGGGGAACGTTGTTTCCCGTAGTTTCTTCTATCGTGTCGCAGCTTTAGTGCAACACGACACAAGAGGGCACTGTAAGCTAAGTTACAGCTCTCTTGGGTCTCTAGCCTTCTACAGGCCCTAGATACTCTTTTAGGATGGTATTTGATCGGTGCAAGTCATTTAGGGACTGGAATGGTGGCAGCGATCGTTTTGTATATTTTGAGCTCCTTTTGCCGTTCTGAGCACGTTTTTGCACTGAACCCAAAATGGTGGCCTGGCTCCCAAAATGGCCAGACCACGAGGCTCCTTTGTCTTGTCCACTGACCGTCTTGCTCCCTTCACCTTCCCCAGGTCGAGGCGACCCGGGGCCTTCCTTATTTGGGCATGTACTTTCCCGCGAAACACGGATGCTTTCGCGGGCTTCTACATGTCGTTTGTGTGCCTCCAGGGTGTGGGCTGGGATGTCTGGTCCCAATACACATCCTGGGTGCCAGAGAGTCTAGGGTGGTGTGAATGCCTGGGACCACCGTGGTCCGTGATTGGTCCACGTATGGTATGTGTTTTGATGAGCGGATCTCCCATTGGTTCCCCTCCGTTTTGGCGCGAAGGGAACCGTGGATAAGAGGGGGCTGGAAACACCACTACCATGTCGATCTCCTGAGTTCTCACGAACGAAGGAATACAGGAGCCAAGTATCCTGCAACCAAGAGGCTGGACCGAGGAATCGCTGGTGACCCGCTGAAGGAATCCTCCTTTGCACTGCTGTCGTCCTGAGAGCCCCTGTCCTCCTTTGATCGAACCAGAAGGCCTGTACTGGTGCTTCGACCTTTGGAATAGCAGGAACAGCTATTCCCGGCATCTTCAACCATCTCCTGCCAAGTAAGCCTTCGGAAGCGTCTCTGGGCCATCCAGTTGACTGACCAGCTTACAAAGGAGTCTGGCTCTGCAACCGCCGCCAGGTTGTGCAGTATCTCGAGTCCTTGTCACCCTCCCACGCTTCGTGCACTTGGCGTTCCCAGGTCTGAAGGGAGGAGTGTACTTTTGACTCAGATACGCACGGCCACTCCGTTGTCCTGCTGCGGCAACAAACTGTGCCGGTTTCGTCGATTGGGACGTCTTTTTGATCTACAAGACTACGAGGCGTTCCCTGCTCTTCTGAACCTGCCAGCTGCTCAAACTAACGTGGAGAAGCCTGGGTCTGCTTGCTTCGGGGACCGGTGAGTAGTATAGCTAGGATCTGGTCGCCCTCCTGCAGTAGCCCATTGCCTTTCCCCGCTGTGTAAAAACAGCACCCTTTTCGTCCGTACTCGCGCTTTGCTTCTGCTAGCTATAGAGGCTGCGCTTGAGTTGCGGAACCTGTTCTTCTTCTGCTGTGCACTAACACGAACTGCCTGACTTCCTCCGAAGAGCTTCTCCTTTTGCCCGTTGGCACCAGCGCGTGCAGGTACATTGAGCACTAGGCTCCACTCTTCGCAGGGCTTGGACTTCCATCTAGTTAGGTGCCTCTGAAGGCGAACTGAGTCGAAAGCATTATCGCACTGCCTGTTTTCCTTCCCTTGCAGGTGGACTACATATTTCGTGCTTTAAACGCTTGCGACTGTGTATTTGTATATATATCGTGTTGATTTGGTATGTGTTGGCTTAATACTGTGTTATTGTGATTTTCTCGCTACGGTCGTTGTTTTAAAGGCCTTAAAATAAATGTGTTTATATTTTTGATATAACACCTGTTTGGAGTAGTTTGTAAGCGCTCTTGCTTTGTGTGCTCATTGCGGGCTTTCAGTCACCCTCACCCCTCTTGAGACCTAGTCTTGACCGCCGCGATCGCTACCTTGATTGGTCTGGCTTGTCCAGAGGTTACCCTGTTCCAAGTAATTAGGTTGGCCTTCTGAACTTCTGCTCCGCCAGGACAGAGTTCAGAAATCCGTCTTAACACTGTATACCCCAGAGACGGTACCGGATTTGTCCGGTATTCGCTCCTACCTGACTGATATCGACATGCCCAAACTGTCGCCCACTGAATCGGAGGCCCTGGACGCCCCCGTAACTGAGGAGGAGATCCAGGAGGCCATAAAACGATTAACACTGGGTAAATCCCCGGGCGAAGATGGGTACATGTTGCCTTTTACAAGGCCTGAAAGGAGGACGCGCACACGGAGGGGCTTCTCAACACGTCTTTATTTCACTTTCACAAACAGTAACTGGCGCTTCTCGCACCTTACCCAGAACTCCCTTCGTTCCCCAACTCTCAGTTATAAACTCCGCCTCTCCAACGGTGGGGGCTAAACAAGTTAACCCATTGGTGACCGGCAACAGTACACTGCAGGTTTTTACAAGACATTTGCCACCCAGCTTACGCCCTTCCTAGCGGAATTATTTAATGAAATCCTAGAGACTGGGAAGCCTCCAGACTCATTCGTTAAAGCACTCATAACTGTCATCCCAAAAGAGGGGAGAGACCCCAAAAAATGTGGATCATATCACCCCATTTCCCTGATCAATCTAGACGCGAAGATATACACAAGGGTCCTGGCTGCTAGAATTGAGTAATTCATGCCCCGCCTCATCCACCCCGACCAAGTTGGTTTTATATTGGGCCGCCAGGTTGCAGACACCATGCGTAAGACCGTGCACCTGATACATGCCTCCCACAACCTACATACTGATCCTTCATTATTTTCCATCGATGCAGAAAAAGCGTTCGATAGGGTTGACTGGGACTTCCTGATGGGAGTCCTTCGCAAGATTGGTATGGGCCCTAAACTGCCCACATTTGTAAATGGGACATGTTCTAGGTGGTTCCGACTGAAGCGAGGAACCCGACAGGGATGTCCATTATCGGCCATCTCGTTTGCCCTATCGCTTGAATCTCTGGCGCATAAAATACGATCGGACCCCAGCATAGAAGGGATACACCTGGGTCATACTGAACACAAACTGGCATTATATGCTGACGATATACTCCTTCATGTGGTCAATCCCTCCAGATCCATTCCACAAGTTATATCTCTCCTCAAAGAATATGGCCAGTTATCAGGGTTTAAGGTCAATCGATCTAAATCCATACTGTTCCCCCTCCAGGGCACACCAGAGGCGAATGTAACAAAATATTCCTCGCTTGGATTGACGTTAGAACATGACGCTATGCAATATTTTGGGATTCATATCACGAAACGAATAGACGCCCTATACAAGGCAAATTTCCCAAAACTCCTTGCGAGATTCCATGCAGACCTAGCCAGGTGGGACAAACTAACCATCTCGTGGCTTGGCAGACTTAATGCTATAAAAATGACATGCCTCCCGAGGTTCCTCTATCCCTTTCAGATGCTCCCCATTAAAATTTCGGAACGATACTTCTGAAAAGCGACCCTAAAGTTTTTGTGGCAGGGGAAGAAAGCTAGAATCGCCTACCGCATATTGACACTGCCCAAAGACAAAGGAGGAGTAGGCCTTCCCGATCTTAAGAAGTACTATGTCGCAGCTCAACTTCGAGTGCTCATCCCTCACTTACGAAACCATAAAGAGCCTCAGTGGATAGCTATGGACAACCACTATTTAGAACCAGCAACACTCTCGGAGTGGCTATGGTCCCCAAGAAAAGAGTCTTGAGGAAGACAAGGGAGCATCCCCTTTTTGCCACCTTATGGGAAATATGGAGAGAGGGTCCAGAGATTAGAGAAATCACGACGTGGCCGTCCCCCTTGAGTCACCTGTGGTCCCCGGGAATTAATAACTACATCCCCAATGTTGAAAGATTCCAGGCGTGGTATGAGGCGGGACTAGAGAGGGTAGGACAGCTCCTCCGATGTGATTCCTTCATCACTCTCCCGGAACTGACAGAGGCCCTTCATATAGGCGTACTATCCACCTTCCATTATCTACAGATCAAAGGGGTCCTAACGAAGGCGGCATGGAAGGCAAAACTTAGTAGACAACTCACCCCCTTCGAAAAGCTCTTGGACTCCAAAACTGACAGGAAAGGCCTGATTTCCGCCATGTATAAACTACTCGTAGAAGCGGGTGGAGGGAACACACTTAATCTCAGGACGCGTGGGGGGAAAGACATGGGCCTAGAAATAGATGATGACATGTGGGATAATATGTGCCGCATGGCAACGCACACATCCATATCGTGCCAATACAAGCTCCATTCCATCAAACTTTTGCATCGTTGGCAGTATGACCCCTACAGACTATCCAAAATGTATCAGTCATCCCCTCCCTCTGTTGGCGTGAATGTGGACAAGTTGCGGACTACTGGCACATGTGGTGGGGATGCCCTAAGATTAAGATCTATTGGGATGAGGTTTTGGGGTGGATTAGACACCTGGACGGGATTCAGAGAACAGCGGACCCTCACCTAGTCCTTTCCGGTCTAGAGAAAATAGACGATGAGTGGAAGAGAGTGCAAGGCTTGGCGCCCCATCTCTTGCTTGCAGCCCGAGCCTTAATAGCCACCAAGTGGAAATCGGCTATGATCCCAACCGAGACTGAATGGATAAACATTGTAATGAACATATGCACCATGGAAAAAATCACAGCCTCACTCCACGGCAGAGCAACACAGTGTGAGACCCTGTGGTCTGACTTTTTATCCAAACATACATCAAACAGACATCCACCCTAGTGGGACAAGGTCCAATGCTCGTGTGGCTCGAATGGGTCCCTCCCCGCTTGATGCTGTCCCCCCTCCGCCCCCCGCTTTGATCCTGTTCCCATATTACCGACCAGATGACATCCAAATCAAGATAGGATACGAAGCCCTCCCTATGGAGAACCCCTGCACACATGACATCGAAAAAGTTTCAAGCTGTGACAATGACCGCAAAACCATACAAGCACGACTCCTTGGCAACACGACTTCCTAGTCCACGGGGGTTGGGGGGTGGGGGGAAAGTGTAAGAGAATGAAGAAAACAAGGAATCTAAGTAAAACGTTTCACTGTTATTCAGTTTGGTTCATGGTAACAAAATTGTGCAATGTATTCTGGTTTTTATTTCCACCTGTCTAACGCCTATGAATCCACATGTAACTTTTTCTTTTGTTCCTATTTCGTTTCTTTTCCATTGAAAAATTGTAATGTGTTAAAACCTAATAAAACCAATTTTATTTTAAAAAAACAGCAATATTCCAGCAAACCGGTCCTAAGCTGTATCCACACATATCTAAACAGCTTTTGCTTCACTTTGATTCAATTTTTGATAGGGTCTGCATACACCATGCACCCCAGTCCACCAGCACCTTACAATTACCCTTTATCCACAATTCATTTAGGTGGGAAAAAAACAAGGCATTCAGTGGAGAAAATATGCCAGGATATAACTGCATCTTTCCCCAATCAATCACTGTATGAATTGGCAGTTGCCCCAACTCAAACAGTATTCCTGCTATTGGGACTGAGGCCTGTAGGCACAACACCCTTCCCCAAAACTTAGTCTCCAGCCCTGCCCAACAGACTCAATTTTCCAGTGTTTGGGCCCCAAAAACTAATTTCGGGACAATTTTCTCTTTAAACAATGTCAACACAGGTAGTAACGTAAACCTTCCAAACGTATAGTCAAATTGGATAAGCTGACCAGTCGCTGCCTAAAACTTTGACTTGCTTCAACTTCTGGTGCATTCCTACAATTTCCATCATAAATACACAAGCCCAGGTAATTTAACATATTAACAACCTCCAAAGCTTGACTTCTTATGTTCCATCCACATTTTTTACATTTACATCTCCCCCTATTGAGCACCTGAATTTTTTATTTCAAGCTGTTAATTGAGAGATCCAGCTTACTAAGGAAATCGTCGACCGCCTTTAAGAGGGGAGGCCGAAAAATGCCCTCTGTCCCAGAAGACACCCCAACCGAAAGAAGAACCAAAGACAATATGGCTGCCGATCGTATGAGCCCGCACCAACCCCCATTGTACACACGATGGACAAGTACCATGAGAAATACCCTCTCAGTCGACCCTACAACCCAGGAGCAGTGCGAACATTAACCACAGTGGATGAAGACGCACAAGACGGAACCAGAGACAGCTATATGGACAGAATCGACTAAAGCGTTGAGAAGCCATGCCTCAAGTCATTAGAGACCAAAAAACCTAGCAGCATCAGACATGAAGCACACGTGCCATATGCACATTCGGGACACCCACACATCTGAATACACAAAGAACACATGCGTACAGTTCTATGAGTTAGAGGACGGTGACATGCACATACTGTCTGCACGTTTATTGTTTTGCCATTAGCTTATCGCAGCAACACAGAAACCGCCAGAAGCAAGATGATCATGGCAGGAGCACTTAAGGGACCTGACAGAGCCATAACGCACTACCCTATGGATCCTATACAGAAGGCACATACAGGAGAAACCAGACTGTGGCTTAGGAAATCATAGTAGGCTACAACCGTCTCAGAAAACCCGAAGACACGGTGAATGATGTGCAAGCAGAACTACAGCGTGGGGAACAAGGCCACTGCCAAGGTTGCACTGTTGCAAAGTGAAATTTTTTACCCTGAACCGAAGTAACACTGGCAGCAGAGAAGCATAATCCTTCTGAAATGCAGACTAATTCAGAACTTCAGAGCTCACAAACATGGTCTCTGGATACGTGACCCAGCCAATCTGACAGTGGGCCAATAATTGTCAGCTGGGAAGAAGCAACCATCTCACGGACCAGACAATGGTTGCAACAAAATTGTTACACTCAAGCTACAGTGATGCGCTAGGAAAGAAGCACTCTCACGGTAATAATGATCTACACAGAGTTACATCGCAAACACATAGTTGCACATAGCACCGTGAACTGGCCCAGTCCGAGCTGGGAATTGATTTTGTCCCAGGCCTGCGGGCTCACAGCTCAGCCAATCACAGCTTATGGCCCTAGGGGTGAGTAGCAGGGGTCACCGACCAATCATTAGGTCCACATATGGTAACAATTAGTAAGTAACTGTTTTCGGGGATGGTCCAGGCATGACACCTGACATAGTAACATCCAATACACTAACCTCTATAGGGGTAACTATAGGGGGACTACAACTCAATAGCCAATCCGGAGTGGAGATAGGTTTCTGGAGAAAGGCCCAGGGTGTGACGTACTTGTGACGTAATATTCTATCAAAACTGGCCTGTGAGCCAGAGTTCCTCAAGCTGTGCCTGGAGTTACCTCTGTGCATTTGATCCCTGTTGGTTTGTTGGCTGTAATAAACCTCAGTTGAACTTGCTACTTGTCTGGATTTACGTTTCTTTTGGGATTGGGAAGGAGTTAGGCCTTTCATGACTTCGGCATCCGCGGACTCCTAGCAACCCACCCTGCTTGCCCTGGAGACCCTCCTAACAAGTTGGTAGCAGAGTGTATGCTTCGTAGAACCAGCCCAGCAAGAAGATGCCTCCTTTGCCTCCGGAGTTGAATGGCTGTACGACCCTTGTGGGTATTGCAATAAAAAAACAGAAAAGCGCAACCAGAGAAAGGCCGTCGGGTGTCGTTTGGAAATGATCCCGGCCGCGATCAGCGTAGGGTCCAAGACAGACCGGAAGGGCGAGGCGAGCGGTTGATGGGAAGCCAGCAGCTGAGCAGTGACCACAAACACGGAACATAAGTATTGGTCCAGACAATCATCAACGAATGGTGTGAGGGTGGGCATTATATGTGCGGGAGGAGGGAGATGTTGGTTGTAATCCATAGTATTGTGTAGTATGTAAAGAGTATTTGTAGCAGGTGCGTGTTAAGTAGGGAACGGAGCGAAGGTAGAAGTCCCTTTTCTATGTCTAGGGAATGTTTGGTCTTCGAGGTAAAAGGTTCTGGTGGTAAACCGGGACTATAGACTTGACAGGCTTGGACTACAGAAGTATGTAAATAAAGTATTCCAGTGAATTTGTTGTTTTAGCTTGAAGCATAGATCTTGGTATCCCCATGAGGATTAGCTGGAGCTATCCTAGATTCCTTAAGGTGCACTATCTGGTTAAATCTCCTGGAGAGAAGCGTTTCACACATTAGGCGACGCAGCAGCTGCAGGTAGTCATGAGAAATAAAAGTATACGCTGCCCTTGAGAGGCGGGAAGACAGCTGTATGGTTTGGTGGGGTTTTGTGGGGGTCTGTGGGGTTTTCTGTGGGATTGGAGCAACGGGTCATTGTTCTCGGTGTGCACAACTTGTCTACCTATTCGAACTTTAGCTTGGTGACATCACCCATAGGGCGGTGCATAGGACGGTGAGCAGCTAGCATTGTGGATTTAGGATTGGTAGAGAGGTGAAGTAATGGTGGTGCGTGGAAGGTGCATACGCAGGATTGAGGTGTTGTGCCGGAGAATGGCAGAACTGGTGAAGGATGGGCTGTAGGCGGAGTATGCTGTGTAAGGTGCAAAGCCACTAGGAATCATAGCAGTTGAAGGTGATAACTATTGCATTGCATTTTTCTCCATCTGACAGCAGATTATTGAAACTCTTGATTAGAGGTCGGGTGAAAAATCATAATGTACCCGATGTACCACAGGATGGTTGGGGGAGTAACGCCAATACAACATCTGTGCAAAACCTTGCCCCATTGTAAGAATAAAATAGTTAAATATAGTATACAGTGGTCAAAGGGCACTGAGGGGAAAAGCATGAACCCATGGCCGCTTAACAGTAGTTTCTCCAAGGCCGTGCTGCAGTCACTACTGACCCACTTAGAGAGGACATACAAGGGGAAGAAATTGGCAAACCGCATGGCCATATTTGAGTTTTGGCACATGTTCCAGGAGGGAGCGGGAGAAAGGGTATGGATGATGAACCAGCAAGAGGTGAAAGCAGAGGTTTCTGATCCGTCCACACCTCCTCCGGCCCGCCTAGTGTAATATCTGATGACACAAATGATGAATAGGGAATATATCCACTGAGGGAACTCAGGGCAGAAGAGGGGTATTCGAACTCAACGTATAAACCACCACTAAAGACTAACAACAGCAAGGTACAGGTCAAACCGCCAGCAAAAACAGAATTTGAGGGAATAGGGGCAGAGGAATGGATAGCCACACAGATACTCCTGAAATTAAAGGGAAAGACAACAGGGGTGGCCGAAGGGGCAACTAAAGCAATAGAGGGGTTGGAATTGGAACAGGGAAGGCATTACTGGGCAGCGCAGGTGGAGTAGGAGGAACAGCAACAAAGAGACAAAGTAAGGCTAGAATGTGGGGACAAGGAACCGAGAAGGGAAGAGGAATCGGAACAGGATGAGCAGGAAAGGAGGAAGGAGTTGGAGATAATGGAAAGGGAGCAAAAGGAGAAGATAGAAAGGGAATGGCAGGAGAAGGAGAGGGAAGAGTGGGAAAAGAAGGAGAAAGACGAGAAAGAAGCAGAGATGTCAGAATGGAGGAGGAAAATAGTGCAGGAAACACGTAGGTATGAGGAGAGAAGGCTGAGAAAGTTACATTTGGAGAGACTGCAAGGGAGCGGGCATGGGAAGAGGAGGATGCGTGAGCAATAAGGGCAGTAAGTGAACAGATTACACTAGAGTTGGTCAGGAAAAGACGGGTTGAGGAGAGGCAAAAAGAGACAGACAGTTGGGAAGGTTCAACAAAAATGGGTATCGCCTGTCTGGGGACACGAGGGGGGGGCGGCGAACAAATGTCATTTCACAGACATCGATCACAATGTAGAGAATGACTCCAGTCCAATCACACAAAAGTTTAGTTATTCAGAAGGATTCTGTAGCAACATGGGCGAAGGGTCTGACAATGACGTCGAACACAGTGATGACGAGAGAGGGGGGCACAGCAAACTCTCATGAGGACGGAAGAAGGGACATCATGGGAGTGTAGGTCCCAAGGTCAGAGAGAAGGAGGATCAGATTGCGCAGAAAACACACACCAGGCAACTGACGCGTTCACTACACACAACTCATATGTCAACGGATTAAGGGATCTCCCTGGGCGCAGGAGGGAGGAGACAGCGGTGGCCCACTCCAGAGGGCAACTGTCTAGAGCGCATGACGAAACAAAATGAATACCCAGGCTAGAACCCACAGACATATGAACAGACATGGAGGATGAACAGGGACCCATTTAAATTAGACAATACAGAAGAATGCCAGAAGAGAGGGAAGCATATTCACAGAGGCCCCCATTGGAGAGAGGCAGGGCACGACCTCAGTACCATGGAAGCACACAAAGAAAATGTCAAATGCAGACTACCTTGTTAGTTAAGTGCAGGAGCTGGGAAATGGATATACGAGATGGAGAGGTTGACAGCGGGGCACAGGCTAGCAGTGGGAGACGTCAAGGGACTCCTGGTATCAATATTGGGTGATGCAGCTGACAACATTTGGAAGAGGGGGGGGTTCCCAGGGGTGACTATCCAGATTACTGCCCATGACAGGTCACCATTTCCAAATTGCAGAGCAGCAGTATGGGAGGCATTAAGGACCCAATACCCAGACGCTTCAGGCATAGGGGCTATTACGTCACGCAAAATGCATGACAACGAAGATCCCGTTAGTTATATTCCTCTTCACTGATCAATCCTTGCACACTCCATTCTTCAAGCCTGCTGTAGTAGAGGATATTAGTGTCTTTCAGAATTGTATTCTCCACTACTATGTAGTTTTCAGTATTGCCAAGTTGTCTTCTGGCTTCATCTTCGTATTTGGCACTTTCCATTACTACTATTCCTCCTCCTTTGTCTGATGGACGAATAGTAACAATCTCATCTCGCCCGCGATTTTCAAGCGCTTTGAATTGTAAATAGCTAAAATTCCTAGAGGCAGAGGCGGTTGTTGCAGGTAATTTCTTTAAGTCTTTCATCACCAGATCTTCAAATGTGTCAATCAGACTGCATGTTATGTTGGGACAAAAGATAGATTTCGGTTTTAAATGGCTGGGGCAATTGGCATCAGTTTCAATCCCATATCGATTCCTGAGAGTGTTATTATCTACATTGACAGATTCTTCTTCACTTGTAGATGGAAACTCCTCCATATTTTGAAGGGATACCAGGTCTACCAAGTCTCTTTCCGTGAGAGGAGATATTATACTTCTGGCAGTCTTTTTCTTGGTGATGCCTTCCGTGACTTTAGTGGCAAAGAGCTTAGTCAATGTCAGTTTCCTGATATATTTAAACAAGTCCACTCAAGTTGCACTATAGTCTAAATCATGGGTTGGGCTGAAAGAAAGTCCTAAAGAGAGTACCGATGTTTCATTCTCACTAAGCTTCCTAGAGGAGATACTAAAGATTTTTATTTCAAGGTCTTCCTTCCTCTGGGTCTCCCCCTCTTATTGCCACCCAGAGCGTGTCGTTATGCCCGACTGATTGCTTGTACTGGCGGCCCGCCTTGTTTTGTTTTTCCTGCTCCGCCTCTTCCTTGTCTGAGATGTTGTCCTCTGCCTTTTCTGTCCATACTGCTGTCTAAATAAAGCAGTTGGAACTCTTCTGAAAAATTGAGCTTTTTTGAGACTGCTATATCCCCTTATGATGTTTCCACTTCAGAACTACTAGCCTCTTCTGTGGTTGTCGCTGGTGTGGGGTGGTTCTTTGCCTTTTGTTCCATTTTGTTTTTAATTGGAACATCAAACCTTTTGGCAAATGTATTAATCCTTCCTTGTTCATAATCTAGGTGATCCCTCTTAAATTTGTGTTGCTTTCTCATTGTGAGTTCCCCTTCATATATCTCATGGTTTTCTTCTACCCTTGAGATCCTCCTTTTGCATTTATCCCTGTCTTCTGAGTTGAACAGTTGTTCCTCTATTTCTTCTATATTTTTCAATAGTTTAGTTCTGTCTAGTTTGGCATACTTGATTAAACTTTCAATCAGTTTGAATGAGCAGGTACTAGTATGCTCTGTCCATTCCTCAATTAGTCGGGGATCTATATCTTCAAAGGTGGACATAGTCAAAATTCTTAAGCCTCTTGGGATTCGCTACACTTCCAAGTACGTTTGTAGGGTCATTGCCTCCCACCATATCGAAATGTCTTTCTTTTAGATTTTTTCCAATATGTCCAGTTTTTGTTGCACTGTCAAACTTGCTGGTAAATTGCTAACTGCTGCTGTTGCCGCAGTTGCCTCCTCCTGGTTAAACAAGATGAGAGCTGCTGCTCCCCTCTTGGCTTCTACCTGATCTGTCATATTGCTCGTCCTCACAACTGAGGGTACTAAGCAAAAATGCGTGTGTACATGCGCTGAGAAAAGGCAGTAAAAAACCAAGGTGGGGTGGCCAGAAAAGATTTATCCTACTGGCTTCCATCTCTCGTCTCTTCTCACTCCAAAAGGAAATCTGTTACCAATGGCTGAGATGGACTCCACTTGGTTGGTCTCCCCTCTTATACACCAGAGATGTCTAAAATCATGACTCTCTATATTTCGTCCACACTCATGCAGACCAGGATGGGTGAGTGACTTTTTTACCTGTCTGACATTTGGGTGAGCACATGATGTTGTGCTTTCCCCATAGTGTGTATTTTCATTAAGATGCTGAAATAAAGACTGTTTTTAGTAGTAAGGTCTTGTGTGCTTGGGTTATTTTTTGTACTTACTCAGGTTTTTATTTGTAGTGCTACAACCCGCAATTTTTGTATGTTTTTGTTGATCTATATATATTCACTAAAAAAAAAACTTTGTTGAGGGGACGTTATGGTTAAGTTGCCCTAACAAAAACCTGTACACTTCACTAAAAAAATACTTTCCACCTCCCCTTTATGCTTCAAATTAAAACCGAAAAACCCCTGAAATTCGACAGTTATGATAAACTAAGCCCCCAACCCTGCCACCACCCCTGTGCACTGCTAACACTAACACCCAGACCATGAAAGATGTCATCTCAAATGTCAATGATGACATCAATGATGACATCACTTGTTTAGCCCCTTTCTTTTCCTTCCCTGCCATACATATATATGTACATTCAGTAAAAAAATGTCACTAAAGGGATGTTATACTTCACAGGGCAACCATAAACCACTTCACATTCGCCCATTATGGTAAGCTAAGCAACCATAACTCGCACCATCTATGTGCATTGCTAAGACTAACACCCAGGACATCAAAGATGACATCACACATATCATTGATGACATCACTGATGACATCACATGTGTGCCTCACTTATTTTGGTGCATTGAAAAATGTAGGCCAGGTGGTTTTATTCACTGACCAGCACAATATGAAAATTGAAAAGGTGCTGTATAGCAAAACGTTACCCTTGTCGTGTGTTCTTAAAGTACTTTCCTTAGGGTCTGGTGTGAGCTCATGATGCACATGCATGGGGCAATAGCAGGCCTCAAACACACAATTTATTTGTATACAGGAAGATAAACTGTCGGATGCTGCTAGTTCTTTCTTACTTACTTCAGTTCCCCTGTATGCCTCTCATTTATATGCATTGGGTCGTCATATGTATTGTTTGTGGTAGCAGAAGTGTGTATTAAGACTAGATTTGTGAGCTAGTTGTTACATGTGTAATATTACAAAAACAAAGAGGTGATGGCTGGAAGGTTTAGAATGTGTAATATTACACAATCACCCCCAACATCTTGCTACCAACATAATAGAAAGAACCCCTTGTAGGTAGGGACTTTTTAGGAATATTTTCACATGTGATGTCATCAGTGATATTTGTGATGTCATCTTTGATGTCCTGGGTGTCCGTAGAACAGGCGCGGTGGCCGGCAAGTTCGTAGGCAAACAAAATGGAGTTGTCTTAAGGACACGGGAACTGTTCGTATAGTGAACATAGCATGAGTGCACATGCGCAGTACAAACCTAAGTATAGCGAACATCGCGCCTGTCCCTAACTGTCTGTCTCACTTGTGTCACACTTTGAATTACTTTGAGAACCCGAACACTGTCCATCGGACACTTGCGCGCATGCGCACATTTTGAAACTCTGCATTTGCTGTCCAGGGGACTTCCATTACTGGCGTGGATGTGTTGAGGACATCATCATGTGACCGCACCCACGCTGAGCGTGGGGACTAATTTGTGTGGTTGGTTTGCTTCCGCAACAGTACAAAAGAACTTGTAGAGTATAAAAATGTAATTTCACATATGCCAGACAATAGCTGACCTCAGGTCTTGCTGTGTAAAATTTTTGTACCGCCTTGCAGGGATGAAGACGGTCACGAGGCACACCCCTCTACCCCTACAAATGGCCACACCCCCGAGCACATCGTCATTGTCCTTGTAGCTATAGCAGATTGAGGTGTACTGCCTTTACTGCTGTAGTGAGCAAAAGGAAACTAATCGGTATGGCTTCCATGGCTGCTGTTGGGTCATTAGCCTCTGCACCACCCCCAAAACCGCCACCACCACTGGCTCCCCAAGGGCCTGCAGAGAGATATATGGGTGAGGATGTAGAGAGTGAGGAGGAAGAGGAGGAAGTGAATGAAGTGGAGGAACTCTGCACTAGGAGCACTCGGCGGGAGTCGTGGGTGTGGCAGTTGTTTTCCGTTTATGGGAACATACCAAAAGCACGTGCAAACCTGATGAAGTGTAACAAGTGTGAGGTGGTGCTGAGTCGCGGGAGATTTGGTGCATACAGTTTTGGTACGACAACCATGAAGCGACACCTCACTTCGTTCCATACTGCAGACATTCGCAAGGTGGTGCCATGTGAAGAGCGTAGTCGATTGAGTTCCTCCACAGCATCCTCCGTGTCCGATCCTCCCACCACAAGAGACACTCCTGTGGGGGAGCGCCTCCCTCCAGCTGCCTCTCAAGCCATTCGCAATGCTGTTAACCCTTACCATTCAAAGGTGACAGTAGTGTGCATGTATTGTGACGCAGTAGTCTGCAGGGGGGGAGAGTTTTCGAAGGCTTTTGAGGCTGCAGTCATAGAGCACAGAGCACCAGAAGAACTGCTCCTTACCTAAATAAAGCTCACCATATATCTTTCTCTGTTCACTTGCCCTTTCTTATCCCCGTGGCTGGTGTCTCTTCCTTACCCTCCTTTGGCCTCTTCTCCTAGTGTGCCGTGTGCTGTTAAGCAATAAACGTAAAAACAACAAAAATTACAGAAAAGGCTCTTTTCAGAGCCGCCTGTTTGAGTATAACAATAGAACTATGAAGTGACAGTCGTAGACCCCCGCAGAGTTCTGAAAAAGTTTGCGGACAGTCTTAGGGGCAAAAAAGGGAGGGTGCAAGCGGAGCAAGCACAATGAAGTGCATGCTGGGAGTAAGTGGCGGCTCTGAAAAGAGCCTTTCGGTGGTGTGTTGTGTGGGTCAAAAACTGTGGATTGGTGAAAACGGATTGTCAGATAGGTTAGTGTGATTGCAAAAGAGGTCGCAATGCATTTTGTACATTGCGAAGAAAAATCTGATTGCCAGCATATGTGAGGTGGACTCCATCTCTGTGGAAAATGAAAGTGCTGCAAAACAAAATGTTTTCGTTGTGGATAGAGGACATCCCAACATCTCTTAAAAAGGCACACACAGCCTTATTCACATTGCGTCTCATTTCTCCATTTGTGGACCAAACGCAGAAGAACGCAGCCATATTTGTCTTTGTGCAATATGGGGAAAAAGTATTTGACAATTTGGAAACATGTCCATGAGCTTCGCGAGTCCTTCCTTCATTGCAAATTGCAAAGAAATTCCAGATACATGGCCTAAACTGTTTCCTCCACAATGAGTGATCAGTATATCTGGAGGACGCTCTGTCAGTAAAGTAACACAGAGGGGTACCAAGTCCAGCCATCTCATGCCACGCACGCCATGCCAGTGCTCTTCCACATGAGGAAATCCGAGATCTGCAGATAAACTGCAGCTTTCTGTATGCACCTTCAACCAATGTATCAATTAGTCTCCCAAAATCCAGATAATCTGTTTTCGAGCATGGAAATTCATGGCTGTCTGGTCTCCTGTGAGGTAGAAGATGGTTTTACTAAAGTACGTTGGTCAGAACACACCTACTGAACTTTATGGACCAATCCCTAGCTCCGCTCATTCTCATTTACATGTGTCTCCACCCCTGAAACCCCGTTGGTGATATGTGCTGGCTGCAAACTACCGCCATGTTCGCGGAAATGTACAGGATCAGAGCGTGACGACGGTACATTAAAGTACTATTCCCCTTTTCCCCTTTAAGGTAGGCTCTGAAAAGAGCCGTTTGTTTTTTTTTGGCCAGATACCATAGAGACATCTGGTATTTAATGTATTTTTTTGTATTTTTTGTCCTTGCTTTACTCCTGCAAACATTACAGAACCTTCTCTAAAGCAAGCCTTACGTTACAAAAGAACATCGCATTTCCCAAAGAAGATAGCGCAACACCATCTCCATCAAAGTAATCCGCATTCCTTGGAGCAATGTTATCGTGGCTGCAAAAAAACATACCAGCTCGTAGCATGCATGCACACATGCCGCAATTGATACACCTCCCGATGCTTTGATCTGGACAGAAAACAGAATTGTTGTTCCATTGTACTCTATGGAGTAAAGCAGAAAAAATTACTTTCGGTGTTGGGAAGATGGTCATGAGTGCTTCAACCAACTGTGCCAAATCTGCCAACAAAGTATGTGAACTCACGTATCCCAAATGGCAAGCACCGTAGTGCAAAATTACCACATGAGGAGTGGACATTGTACGCATGTCTCTACAAATTTGCAGAATTGCAGCAGCATTCGCATCAGTGTCAGTGCTCCACACCACCTCCACTCCTCTCAAATCGAAATGGTGTGCCACATGCCCACTCTCGGCATAGTGCTGCAAGCCTTGCACAAAAATGTCTCCAACCACCAAAACCCTGACCCTCTCTACCTCTGCCATCTTCAGTGTGCGCACCTTCTTTCGACACAAAAGAGTAATGTGAACATCTGATTGGCTGATGCCTACAGTCGCCTTTCCATGCAGGATTTGCTGTAGAAACCCGTATGTGACACGCCCTACCAGCAGACAAGCGTTGCCTACGTGCGGCACGTAACTCTTACCCAGTCCTTCCACCCTTTCTACAGCGGTACCAAAGCGAGTCCCTCATTGGACACAACTAAGCAGTCGCATAATCATCCACCAATCACATTGAACATCGCTAATTTTAACTCCGTCATCAACATTGCGCACTTCAAAATTACTGTAGATGATTCTGAATGGAAGTCGCATATCATTGCAAAGCAACTACCTCACAAGCTACTGTGCAAGTATTGCGAATGTCTGTACAGCTCCATGCATGTGCACATGCATGAGTATAGAGTACAGGTATGTATATTTTAATCAGAGAACATGTGGAACCCTTATGATTTAATTTAGACAAAATAATGCCGCTAAATGTGCATAGGGAATACATAACAACGCTCCCCCTTTTAAGTGCAAGATGTCCGGTTTGTCATTCACAAATGGCATGACTGCTTACTGTCTTCCGCATAATCTGTACATACATTGCAAGCATGCCTATTTAGGGCAGAACTCAATTTTGTATGTGAAAATGTCGGAGTTGTGTACTCTGTACGGCTTACAGTAATGCTACTTGCAATGTGATCATATGAGAATAGTAAGCGCTCCCGATTGCGGTGGTGACATTTCCTTCTGAGGGTCTCCCTATTTTTCAGCATTGTGCTTTTAATTTACAAGTAGAAGATGTTTCCCCATCTAGTACTATGCCCTATCGCTTACAAACCTTTCTCCTATGCATAGTACACCTTGTAAACAACAAGGCATTTCCATACCCAAGTTTTAGCTATTTTGAAGGACTTTCAAGTACCATATTGCAAGTACCATGCAAAGACTGCACAGAGTGAAGTGAAATATACACGTGCACTGGGTTGAAATATGAAAGTTGAATGCTCTGACAAAAGAAGCACAATTAATGTGTGCAGAATCATCACTGCTGCAAACACACAAATTAATTGATTTTGTTTTTTTGAATCGCAGTGAAGACTACTCTCGTGAGAATAAACAGCATCTACACTGCAGACGACATATCCGAAGAAATCTGGTCATCTTGCAAAAAAAGTAAGTACAGTACAACCTTTATATTGTAACTACTCCTCAAAGAGGCTGCGTGGGTTATTTGTTTATTTTGGGCACCAAAGCAAGCATTGATTTATAAACCATTCTACCTACAAATATTAATTTATTGAAAAAAGAATAACAGGCAGAATGGCTGACAAATCCCTGTGTGTTTGGTACTCAAATAACATACGTAATCTTTAGAAGGTTAGATTGTGAGAAGAAGTTGCTGTAGCAAGTTTATGGCATTTCGGTTATTAATAATGGTTTTCATAACAAGTAGGCCACTTTGTACTCTCATCTGAAGCACATTATAGTAGTATACAAACAGTAAAGTAGCCTTACCAAATCATTGCAAGCGTTCAATGCACGTTGGCACACCAAAACAAAGAGTTTCCCCTTCAGACTCATGTGCACATGCACACTGCACACATACATTGGACAACAGACCAAAGTATACCTTTTTTTCAACAGACACCAAAGAATGCCTAACAAAAAGCAACTCCGTAGAAAGGAACGCAGAAGTAGAGCAAATAAAAATAAAGGTGCCCAATGTAAGCATCCACCTGTTGTAGAGTTTGTAGAGAATGTTGGTACAAACCAGCTAATGCAGTTGGTTAACAAAATAAAGGAAATCTCAACTACCGAAACTGTACATCCTCCATCAAAAAGTGTCACAAAACACAAAAATGTTGTCAAAAAACAACTACCGCAAGAAGCACAAGTTGTATTGAAAAACCGGCATATACATGCACTTTATGGCGATAATGTATGTGCAACTGATGTTATGGAACAAATAGCACACAAAGATGTCAATTGTATGGCCTTAATGCCACCTCTTTCAAGCTGTTTCAAATTCAATGAAACAATGTTAAAGAAAGAAATGCAACCAATAATAGAAATTAGCGCCACAGACAAACTAGATGTACATGGTATGACAGTACCCATGTGTGAGCAAGCCACAACAAGACTAAATAGCTTCGAAAATTCAATCTCCAACACAGCTGGGTTGGAAAAAATATTGAAATTATCCTTAAATTGTAGAGTAATGCTTAAACGTAACCTTGATGTAGAGCAAGGGCTAGTTAATGGAGCACTGGGCACTGTTGTTGGCTTTCAATCATACCCACGTGATAGCAACATTCAGTTTGTAAATGTTCGCTTTGATAAAGTTTCAGAAGTGAAAAGGATAGGGCGCTCAATTGCTCAATTCCTTCTCTTCGAAGACATGTATGTACGTAGAGAGCAATTTTCTCTAACTCTTGCATATGCAGTTACCATTCATAAATCCCAAGGTCTTATCCTAGACAAAGCATTGATAGATATAGGAAACACAGTGTTTAAGGAAGGCATGAGCTATGTAGCATTATCACGCTTACGTACACTTGACGGTCTATTGCTAATAAACTTTGATGCTAGTAAAGTCAAAGCTGATATTACTTGCATTCTAGAATACAATAGATTGCGTTCAATGTACACCCCTCATCTGAAACAATACCCTGTTCCAGATAAAGTGAAACGTGGTAAAAGAAAACTAAATGAAACAGAAATGCAACAGAATTCAACAGCAAATTCCGCAAAGAAAACAAAAGAAGCTAAAGTTTCATCAATTGCCGCAAACATAGAACAGCCTAGTAGGGAATGTAAACCAGGGACATCGGCAAAGAAGCAACAGAAAAACCGAAAAATACACTCAGATACAGAACTTGCTGGGCCATTCAAATTTGCAAATGAAAGTGGGGTAAGTTGCTATGCAAATGTAGCAATGAATATTCTATTTCAATTGCCACCAATTGTTAACAATATTTACCTGCACAGTACAGACCAATTGTGTTTGCAAATGTTAGTGCTGCATAGAAATGCAACAAGCAATCCTGACAACACATACAGTGTTCATGGAGTAAGGCAACAATTGGACAACTGTTCTGGAATGGTGAGATTCACTATGAACTCACAAGAAGATCCACAAGAATTTCTAATGTACATACTATTAGTATTGGAAAACAAAAGCATACCTGTAAATTAAATCTTCCAAATTTCGTACATGTGGAAACATACATGCACTCTCTGTAGCAAAGTGATACAGGAAGAAATCCCAAATGAGAGATTTGTGTACGTTTCCATACCAAATTGTGAGAGCATTCCATTTCAGCAACTTGTACAAAATGCAAACCATGGCAGATTATGTAGTATTTGCAATTCAGACAATCGCTCCACCTTACTGATACAATCACATAGTGCCTACATAATACTTATGCTTCTATGTTATAATGCAGATAGCACCAAAAACAACTGCAAACTGACTGGATTCACACGGTCAAGTGTCACTCGGAAAGAAAACCTTTATAACAATAGGTATAATCTACCATGCAGGAGCTACAACCAATGCAGGTCACTACACTGCATACATTTACAAAGAATTGTGGATGGTTCGAATGTAATGATAGCACCATTACTCTAAAGCAGAGATTGCCAGCTAACCTAACAAATGCGTATTTAATGTTCTTAAAGCCAAAATGTATGAAATAATGTGTACTTCGAGATTGTCAACAAATTATGTGAAAGACTGCAAACTGTTAGAATACACCCAGAGGGATCTAACTACCCAAGAGGATGGAAGAATTACACAAATAAATGATTATCACAGATCGTTTGAAACAAATGCACAGCTAAAAATGGGCAGGAAGACAACAAAGATAACATTGATCAGAAAGATGAAGGAAACACTCAAAGAAACAAGGAAGTAGTTAGTACCATAGGAAACAAATGTTTTTTTTTAATCTGACAAAGATTTTTTTCCCCCAGACCCAAGGATTAGAAAAGCAAACACAGAAACTGAGCGCAAATGCACAGTACACTGGTTTGTAAACTAAATATGAGGGTAGTAAAAAAAAAAGGTTAACTGTCTATTATGCAATGTAGTAAATTTTCAAAAAATGCAAACACTAACACACCATTTTCTTTTTTATCACAGAAATGGAAAAAGTGATACTTCTGCCAAGTACGATAGCCACTTAAAAAATGTATGTGGATTCTGAACAAAGTAAGGAGTAAGTATATTGGCAGTCATTTTCTACACATGGGAATCTACACGTCTAATCTATGGTACTAATATGCAGCAGTGCCTGTAGGCTGGCCCTTGCATCTTTGGTGAGTAACCTACCACCTACGCCTTGCGACCAAGGTACAAGGAGTATAGTTCCTATCCACAACCATCGCTGCATATCAAAACCATGGTCCTTCCAAAGTAGCTACTTATAAATTTTCTTTTCGGACCATCGTCTGCAGCCGTGAGGCTAAGACACTAGGGCGTTAACACAACTAGCGTATTACACCACACCACACCACACATATTGACGTGTAACTCCACTGCTTATGACTTCAGTCTTGGGTGCATGGGCTTTGGCCATGCACCCAAGAGTGCAGGGTCTCTCCACAAACACGTCGGTGATGTGTGGTAGTATGGGGTTTTCTATAGGTGTGATATCCTGCAGTGCCTCTGGCCAGAGGCTTCACTCTTAGCTGTATGTCCATAGATCTTACATGGGATGGGTGTGCAGTGGCTTGCGCGTCTAGTACTTATAACTTTGTTCCTTCAGCCATGCACCCAAGACTGGACGCACTCCCCACTACTTGCCAATCGAAATGCAATACTATGGGTTTATGCATGGGTGGCACATGCTACGGTGGTTGTGGCCAGGGCCTAGAGTTTTGGAAGGAAGGCCTTCGGCTGACGGCCATGCATCCAAGACTCTAGGCCCTGGCCACAACCACCATAGCATGTGCCACCCATGGCGGCGTTCTGATGAATTCAATAACCTTAGAAAAAAGTATAGCAATTACGGCATGGTGTCATTTTCAATGTTCCCTAACACCACACGTGCCCTTACAACTGTAATAACTTAGGAAAAAGTATAGCAATTACGGCATGGTGTCAATTTCAATATTCCCTAATGCCACACGTGTCCTTACAACTGTAACAACTTCCCCATGCACTGCACGGGCTGAAATACTGGCCTTATTGGACCCCTCATTTTCGGTGCATACAAGGAGGCCATACAACATGCATCATTAACAAGATCACTCCACACAACTTGCCAATCGAAACGCAATACTACGGGTGTATGCATGGGTGGCACATGCTACGGTGGTTGTGTCCAGGGCCTAGAGCTTTGGAAGTAAGGCCTTCGGCCGACGGCCATGCATCCAAGACTCTAGGCCCTGGCAACAACCACCGTAGCATGTGGCACCCATGGCGGCGTACTGATGAATTCAATAACCATAGGAAAAAGTATAGCAATTACGGCATGGTGTCAATTTCAATGTTCCCTAACACCACACGTGTCCTTAAAACTGTAATAACTTAGGAAAAAGAATAGCAATAACGGCATGGTGTCAATTTCAATATTCCCTAATGCCACACATGTCCTTACAACTGTAACAACACTGCACGGGCTGAAATACTGGCCTTATTGGACCCCTCATTTTCTGTGCTTCCAAGGAGGCCATAGAACATACATCATTAAGAAGGTATAAGTGTATTATTGGGTGCATGGCCTTTGGCCATGCACCCAAGAGTTCAGGCTCTCCCCACAACCACCTCAGTGATGTGTGGTAGTGGGGGTTATTCTATAGGTGTGTTATCCTTCAGTGCTTCTGGCCAGAGGCTTCACTCCTAGCTGTATGTCCGTACATCTTACTTGGGATGGGTGTGCAGTGGCTTCCACGTCTAGTACTTTATCACTTTGCACCCAAGACTGCATGCACTCCCCACAACTTGCCAATCAAAACGCAACACTACTGGTGTATGCATGGGTGGCACATGCGGCGGTGGTTGTGGCCAGGGCCTACAGGCTTGGAAGTAAGGCCTTCGGCCTTCGGCTGACGGCCATGCATCCAAGACTCTAGGTCCTGGCCACAACCACTGTTGCATTTTACACCCATGGCGGCGTACTAATGAATATAATAATAGCCATCGGTAAAAATAATGCATTCACGGCATGTTGTCAATTTCAATGTTGCCTACAACTACACGTGTGCTTTCAACAGTTACAAGTTTCCTGTCCACTGCATGGACTGAAGTGCTATTGTGCTTACACCCCACATTTACTGTGCGTACAAGGTGTCCGTATAAATTACATCATGAAGACTGACCCCCAGAACAAATGCATTGATCACCCATGTCTTACTGTCTGAACCGTTCCCAATGCTCCGTGACACAGAAAAAGAGTTTCGTGAATAGAGCATGTGTACGCTGGTTGTTGCTCCGCTTTCGGCGGATCCAAGATGTCGGGCGCATCCAAACAATCTGATGCAGAACACGTCTCGCAGCAGCCAATGGGCAGAGACGTTGCGTGTCCGCGGTCATGACGCCAGCCCCTTAGCCAATCGGTATCTTGTTCGTTGACCGAACAGGGAAGTGTGACCGCGGTGCGGACATAGATATCACTAATTTTTCCAGGCCTACTTTTTGATAATTATAAAGAAAAATACTGCACGGATGGTCACCAAATTTACAAAAGCACGCTTTCTGGACAAAGCCCCTGAACCTGCTGCAGATTTCGTCAAAATCAGAGTGGCCCATATACTTTTGCAAAGTTTGGTGAGGATTCGCCCAGGGGGAGCAAAGTTATAAGCCACCCAAAAAGTGATCTTCCTATGGAAACAGCAACTTGACCATAACTACACGGCCACTACTGTGGCCGTGTAATGTGGTATTCCTATGAGTTGGACATTTTTAGTTTGGGACATAGATGAAGAATCCTGTACGGGTTAGCTGGAGCTATCCTAGATTGCGGAAGGTGTTTTAGCTGATGAAGTCTTCTGGAGACACGTTAGGCAATGCAACAGGTGCAGTTAAACACGAGAAATAAGGAGGTTACTCCACCCTGGAGAGGTGGGAAGACAGCTGTGGGGTTCTTGGGGTTGTGGGTTTTAGGTGTGGGGTTGAGGAAACTAGTAATTTGTGCACACATAAATTCTCTATTCATCTGTTCGAACTTTAGCTCGGTGACGTCACCCATAGGTCAGTGCATACAACAGTGTTTTATGACAGTGAGGAGCTAGCATTGCGGAATGGGGTTTGGTAGAGAGGTGACCCGGTGGCGATGCATTGAAGGCACATGTGCACGGTTGAGGTGGTGTGCCGGACAACGGCAGTGCTGGTGAAGGCGGGGCTGCCGCAGAGCCGTGCAGGCTTGTACTAAGCAAAGTCCTACATTATTTCATTATAACCTTTCTCCCCTGACAGCAGAGTATTGAAAACCTCAACTGGTAAGGTAAAAACTAAATTGGGATGTATTCATACGGTGGAACGGGGACTATGTATAGCGGGGTGGTAACACCCATACAACACCTTTGTAAGACCCTGCCCCGTATAAAGATAAAATAGTGAAATATAGCATACAGTGGTCCAAAGGCATGGAAGGGAAAATAGCTAGGCCATGGCCGCCTACCAGCAGTTTCTCCAAAGATGTGCTACAATCCCTATTGACTCCCTTACAGAGCACCTACAAAGGAAAGGAATTAACTAACCGTATGGAAATATTTGAACTATGGCGTATGTTCCAGGAGGACAGGCCATGGATGATGAGCCAGCATGAGGTGAACAAGGAGGGATCGGATCCATCTGTCCGCCTCCTGCACCACCTCGCGTAATATCCGATGACGCAGAAGAAGAGCAGGGCATACTCATTACGGGAACTAAAAGCAGCAGAGGAATACTTGAACCCTACATATAAACCATCCCACAGCGAGGCATATGCTTAGTGGCCAGCAGCTCCAAACTCGATAAGGAGGGGCTGCAGCGCGCAAAAACAAGAGTTTGCAGGAATAGGGCCAGAAGAATGGATAGCTGCACAAATACTACTGAAATTAAAGGGGGCCACAATGAGAGCAGCAGACGGTGCAACAAAGGCAATAGAAAGCTTGGAGTTGGGACAAGGGTGGTGTGGAAGGGCAGCGCAGGTAGAGCAGGCGGATCAACATCAAGGGGACGAGGAAGCAAGACTAGAAAGGGAAGATGTGGAACCAAAGAGAGAATTAGCAAAGGAAATGGAACTGCGGGAGCAGGCACAGAGAGAGCACTTGGCAAGGTCGGAAAGGGAGCAGGGGGCATAGTGGAGAGGGACACGGGGAGGGAAGACAAAGGGAAGACATGGAAAAGAAGAGGGACGAAACAGAGAAGATGGAAGAAGAGGAAAAGGAGATGGAAATGGTATTATGGAGGAAGAAAATATTATTGCAGGGACCTTGTAAGTATGAGGAGAACTGGCTGAAGCAGTTGAGATTGGAAAGGTGAACAAGGGAACGATATTGGGAGGGTGAAAACGTGAGAGCATTGGAACGGGCAAGTGACCAAATTAAAGTAGAATTGGAAAGGAAAATACGAGATGAGGAGAAACAAAGAGAAAGGGAAAGGGAAAATGTACGCAAGGGAGGGCTAGTAGGACACTGCACGGCACACCTAGGTGTTCGAGAGGAGGAGAACGCATGCACATTAACAGACATTGATCTCAATGCACCACACAACCCCAACTTAATTACACAAACTACATTTCTCAAATGGGTTCTGTAGCTACATGGACCAAGAGTCCGACCATGGCAGCGACTATAGTGACGAGGAGAGGGAGGGACCCAGCAAGATCTACCTGACAAGGACTGGTTAAGGGACTTTGTGGGAGTGCAGGTCACAGGAACAGAGGGGTGGAGGACACAACACTGACAAACCAACGCAAGACATAGCAGAAGGGCTAGCACCACAGACACCATACAACAGGCTAAGGGACCTTCCAGGGCATAGGAGGGACGGGGCAACGATCATACAATCCAGGGGGCATTCCTGCTCTAGTGGGCGACCATCAGGAGCACAAGACATGACACCACAACGGACACATGCAATAGAGCCAATAGACCTATGTGCAGAGGTCGAGGACCAGAGAGGTCCCATCCAGATACGACAGAACAGACAAACACCAGAGGAAATGGCTTCATATTCACAGATGCCATTATTGGAAAGGGGAACAACCAGACCACAGTATGTGGCCTGGAAGCACACAGACAAGGAAAATATTAAGTGCAGATGACCCTCACTAAGTGGAGGAGATGAGAAATGGATTAATGAAATGGAGAAATTAATTGCAGGACACAGGTTGGCAGTGGGTGACGTCGAGGGCTTGCTGGTCTCCGTACTGGGTGACGCAGCTAATGACATCTGGAAGAGGGTGGGGTTCCTGGGGGTGACCACCCAAAACATAGCACATGATGGGTCGCCATTTGCAAATTGCAGAGCTGCCCTATGGCAGGCACTACAGACACAATACCCTGACACATCAGACTTAGGAGAAATTATGTCACACAAGATGCGTGACAATGAGGATCCCATCAATTACATTCAAGAGATTCAAGAGCTTTGGTGCCTCAAAACTTGAGAGCCGTGGGACAAAACGCTAGCAATCTTTTATCATATCTTGATACAAGGATTACCAGAGCCAGTACAGAGGAACCTGAAAAAACTGGTAGGGAAGGAAGCAAAGGTCTAGCCGGAAATAAAACTCACCAGAGGACATCATTGCAGGTTATGGCAAGAAAAGGTAAAACAGAAAGCAGAGGAGAGGAAGGCAGACAAAGCAAAGTTAGTTCAAAAGAAGTTGTCAAAATATGCGCTAGAAGGAGCGTTAATAACAATCCCCAGTCTGCAGACACAGACAGTGACCTCCCAGCCACAGACTCAGTACCAACCACCGCATCAATACAGCCCCATGCAACAATTCACGCCACCCATGGGAGGAGGGTATATGGGAAGTGGCAGGTACCAAAAAAAAGGTTTCCAAAGGGGGCAGGGATTTGGTCCACTACTGCACCAACCCTCAGGGGGGGGTTTCGGGGATACCAACTGCAAATGTCACAAGGACCAGGCGATGGGAGGAGGATTCCCATGGCAAGTGAGGGAGCCACCCGAGTGGTGGACCTGCAGGCAGATAGGACACATTTCCTGTGCATGCATAAACAGGGTGGGGGGAACAGGGGTACCATGGAGGGCAGAACAACTACTACACTCCAGACATGCCACAACAAGGACAGGTGCAGACACACAGCAACAGATATCACTGCCTCCACAGGGACAGCCCCAACAGACACCACCCACGACAGTGCCACCCCAAACAACAGTATCTCAAATGCCAGCGCCACAATACCTACCAGCAGCACAACAGCTAACACAAATACCATTTCCCAGAACCCATGGACACGATGGCAACAGTGCCAGTATGACGGATGGGAGGAGTTACCATAGAGGGGAACAACCCTTACACAGGGAATGGATTGTCATTGTACCCACAATAGAACAGCCCACAGACAAACTTGTTGTGCGCCATCCTGTCGGTCACACCCAGTCCTGCGGAGGAACCTTGCATAAGGATAGCGATAGGTGACAAAATGTTTTCCTTTCTTGTTGACACCGGGGCTGCTAGGTCATTTATCCGGAAGGGAAATTTGTGTTGTCAGGTGATGCCATGAACACTCAAGGATTCTCTGGGGCTCGAGAAGTGGTACCCTATACTAATAAGATCTCCTTATTTGTAGGAGATCACGACTTGTCATTACCCTTACTTTACTCCAAACAAGCAACTGTAAACATATTGGAAGGCAACATAATGAGCAGACTAAACATGACCATCTCATTCACAGACATGGGTATAGTATGCTCCACACTAGGAATACACATGCTGACTGTAAGGCAAATTGTTCAGGCATTTTGTGGGAAAATGGTACAGAGAGGGGAGCCAACTTATCTTGAGCTGTTCCAGTATGGGACTGACATGACCCTTGCATGGTTGCCAGGAATTGCAGGGAAGGTATGGAGAAGACCAGAGGGGTAATTCATGGAATCAAGCACAGAAGTGGCGCACGCGGGTGGCGCACAGGAGGATGTGTGCCAGCTTGCGCCAGCTGCATGCACCAAAACCCATTTTGACGCACAGCGTATTCATGGATACTTACATCCATAACCAGCCGTGGCGCAGGGACCCTGCAGCAGTGCCAGTTACACCCCAAACCCCTCCCATGTGCTAAAAACATCCGCATGAATCCCCTACATGGCGCAAAGGCCAGTGGACCAGCATACAGCCCCCCAACAACGAAAACGCGTGAAATACGCCACACAGCCCACATGCGAGAAACCAATCGCGTGTAGGCCTCCACACGCACCCCTCAGAATAGACGTACCCTACTCGCGCCAGCGGAATCACGTACAAAACTCCCTGCGCACCCCTCGGAATACTCATACCATGCTTGCGCCAGGCGAATCACGTGTAAAACTCCAAGCCCACCCCTTGTGATAGGCGTACCCCGCTCGCGCCATCGGAATGTGTTGAAAACTCCCTGCGCACTGCTCGGAATATGCGTACCCCACTCGCGCCATGCCATTCGCATGTAAAACATCCCGCACACCCCTCGGAATACGCATACCCAGCTTGCGTCAGGCCAATCGCATGTAAAACTCCACATGCACCCCTCGGAATACGCGTACCCCGCTCGTTCCAGCGGAATCGCATACAAAACTCCACACGCACCCCTCGGAATACGCGTACCCCGCTTGCACTAGGAAAATAGCGTGGACAAAGTCCCCCCGGTGGTGTGTGCTGGCTGCGGGGCATGTGCAGGTGTGATGGGCTGGCTGCAGGGCATGGTGAGGGGTGGGGGGGCCTGTGGTGTGGGCTGCCTGTGTGGCATGTGTAGGGGTGATGGGCTGCCTGCGGGGCATGTGCAGGGTGATGGGCTGCCTGTGGTGCATGTGCAAGGGTAATGGGCTGCCTGTGGTGCATGTGCAGGGGTGATGGACTGGCTGCAGGGCATGGTGAGGTGTGGGGGGGCCTGTGGTGTGGGCTGCCTGTGGGGCATGTGCAGGGGTGATGGGCCCCCTGCGGGGCATGTGCAGGGGTGATGGGCTGTCTGCGGGGCATAGGCAGGGGTCATGGGCTGCCTGCGGGGTATGGGCAGGGGTCGTGGGCTGCCTGCTGTTAGGGAGAATTCTCTCTTTAGGCTGAATTTCCTAACCTAGTGAGTCCCCCAGCAGCTTTGCTGGATTTCTGGAGTTTTTTTTTTCCTCCTGCCAAGAGTGAGACTGTTTTTCACCCACTCTTGGACATGATTTATGGTATTCCTTTGACTGGTAATGTGTTTTTTGGGCTATGGGGTCCTTTACTCCATAGGGTCTCATGTGTTTTTCCTATGTGTGTTACACAGCACCCTCCGTGCAGTAACACAAGGGTGTCATAGTGACACCCCACCATAGACTCCATACCCTGGGACTGACTACTGTCTCCCAGGGCATGTAAAGTCACCATTGGCTTTACTAGTCCCAAATTATTAACAGAAACCAGTACAAACCATCATATTGTGGACGTACTGGTCGAGGCAATTCGATTGCCCCGGGGTCTGTTAGTCGAGGGGCAATGTCTCCGTCTCCCCCTGATCGAGTTTTGGTTGGTGGCAGTGGAAACTACTTTTTATATTCGACCGCGGATATTTTCCTATGGGATTTTCCCATTGTTCGAGGCTACCAACTTTAATTATTTAATTCTCATATCCTCGAACATACCGCCGGTTTATTTAATTAATATTAATTCTCCGGTTGGTATTTTTTGCCAAGACTCGATTCTAAAATGGCGTTTGTGTTCTCTTTTGTGACTCCAACCCAAGTCGAGCCCTTTGTTCCACTTTTTTGGCGGGCTTCTCCACAGAAGCCTCCAAAAGTGGTGCCACTCTGTCTGGGTACCACAGGGAGTGTGGGAGGGGGTTTAGGCACCCTGGACCGAGTTACCTTGGTAACTCAGGTCGCACTCTTGTGTGATTGGCCCAAGTGGTGAGCCGGCCGGCTCACCACTTAGCATGTTTGAGTGACAGCTAGGCTGAGTGAATGGGGGTTTTCTGCATAAAAGAAGGGCTTTGGGGAATGGAACTTCAGAAGTCGCCACAGGACCTGAGAATCTGACGAGGGAGAAGATGAGTCGACCTACCACGACTACACCACCGGTGGAGCCCTGCAGAACTGACTCACCACTTCCCGACGACAGAGAAGATCTCCCGGCTGGAGAGGCTTCTTTCCCTGACTGGTGAGCACAACCAGTTTACCTTTCTTTCTTCGCACCCCAGCCCGGTTGTGGTCGAACTGCCCGTGCCAAGCACCCCGGCAGCCGGATAGCCACTCGCCACTGAACCGCAGCTGGTTTCTTCCCTGGCAGTGCAACGGACTCCTGTCTTCCTCCACGACGAGATCCTCTCTTCCCCCGGACGAAGCACCGACTTGCACCCGCTGCTAGGAACAACTGCCCCCGCTGGAGCGTTCTCACCACTTTAAGGTACCGTGTCCGCCAGGCCTCCCTTTCTAAAGATTGCTACAAGGTAATAATAACCCCTTAACCTTCTGGACTGGGCTGGCCGCCTTGACCCTCTAACTGGTCCCTTTCTGTGGTCCAACTCCTTTTCAAACCTTTATAAGACCTTTGTGCACTGCAACCGTGTGACCTTGGACACATTTCGTTTGGATCCTCTGAAAGTGGATCCGGCCTCTTGAACTCTAACTTCACGGTTTTACTTTGCCTTCCTCCCTTGTTGTGTTCTTGAAAAAGTGTTGGGATCTGTTTCAATTTGTTCTCTGCTTTTCTTTCCCTTTTTAAAACGAACTATTAGAGTGCCATCTACGTTAAGCGCTCACCGCTGTCTAAAAATAAGTGGGGCTTTACTTAAGACTTGTCTAATATTCTTTTAAGGGAGTGTATAACTTTTAGTGACCGTGTTTTTGAATTGCTTATTATTAGTGCCTGTGTGTTTTTCTAGATGTGGTTTTAAATAAATAATTATATCTCTTTTACACCAAGCCCTGGTCAGTGTTTACTTGTTCTATTGTGTGCTCTTGACCTTTTGTGAATACTCTGTATACGGCCTAACTCTTCTTGAGGGAAGTCTGACTGCTCAGCCACAGCTACCAAGTGAATCTGTGTGGTAGAGACTGCTACCAAGTGGGTTTACTGCCAAACACCTGTAGTCCTAAATCTTTTGCAGTGGTCCCAGAGGGAACTGCACAGGTTTCTGCCTAACACCTGCGGGGCATGGTCTGAGATGATGGGCTTCCTGCAGGTCATGGTCTGGGATGATGGGCTGTCTGCAGGGCATGCCCAGGGGTGATGGGCTGGCTGTAGGGCATGGTGAGGGGTGGGGGGCTGTGGTGTGGGCTTCCTGCGGGGCATGGGAAGGGGTGATGGGCTGCCTGCGGGGCATGTGCAGGGATGATGGACTGCCTGCGGGACCTGGGCAGGGGTGATGGGCTGCCTGTGATGCATATGCAAGGGGGATGGGCTGCCTGTGGTGCATGTGCAGGGGTGATGGGCTGCCTGCGGGCCATGTGCAGAGGTGATGGGCTGGCTGCGGGGCATGGTGAGGTGTGGGGGGTCTGTGGTGTGGGCTTCCTGCGGGGCATGGGCAGGGGTGATGGGCTGCCTGCAGGGCATGCCCAGAGGTGATGGGCTTCCTGTGGGGCATGCTCTGGGGTGATGGGCTGCCTGCGGGGCATGCCCAGGGGTGATGGGCTGCCTGCGGGGCATGGTCTGAGGTGATGGGCTGCCTGCAGGGCATGGGGAGGGTGGATGGACTGCTTGCGCGTATTCCGGGGGTGCGCAGGGAGTTCTACATGCGATCGGCCTGGCACGAGCGGGGTACGTGTATTCCGGGGGGTGCGTGGGGAATTTGACATGCGATTTGGCAGTGTGGGCCCTCCTGGATGTGCCCCTCCCCATGCCCCGCAGGCAGCCCACACCACAGGGGACACACCTACAACCCCTCCCCATGCCCCGCAGGTAGCCCATCACCCCAGACCATGCCTCGCAGGAAGCCCATCCACCCTCACCATGCCCCACAGGCAGGCCACATGGCACCATGCACTTGGGAGCCCCAACACATGTCCCCCCACCCCACCCCCAATGAGGGCAACCTGCCAGCAGGCCCCAAACATATCCCCCACCCAACCCCCAGTGAGGGCAACCTGCCAGCAGGCACGGACTTATGTCCCACACACCCCACCCCCAGTGAGGGCAACCTGCCAGCAGGCCCTGACACATGTCCCCCCCCCACCCCACCCCCAGTGAGGGCAACCTGCCAGCAGGCCCTGACACATGCCCCCCCCACCCCACTCCAATTAACAGGCACCTGCCAGCAGGTCCTGACTCATGTTCCCCAAACACCACTTCATAACTATACAGACCCATGGCCCTAATGCCAACCCAAACTCACACCCCCTCACCCCCCAGTGCAAACACCCAATGATCCACTACACCCACTCCCTAGTAAATTACCCGTTCCATGATAGTCTGAAAAGAACCAGTATGCCCATCAACAAATGTCCTACTGAACCACACAGTGGCAACACATGACCGAGCCAATGCTCATGGAGACATGCGCCAAATAAATTATAGTACACCACACCAATAATGCAGAATAATGAAATGTATTAAAAATAAAACAAAATGACAAAATGAAAACCACACATGCAAATGAAGAAATAATTAATGAAATCTGAAAAAGAAAGTAAAATCCAAGGAAAAATGAAAATCCAAGACATGAAAAATGAAAAGTGTTCCATTGCCAAAGTCCATAGAAATAAATCCAAAAATGAAAAGCATAAAAACCATTACTCCATGGGATGAGAAAAAAAAGAAAGTATTTACATGTCCGGAACTATTTACAATGAAAATCTGAATGGTCCATGATCCCAAAACAAAAGGAAACCTACCTAAAAACCTATCCAAAATACAACTATATACAAAAAGTGGAGCAAAGTCTGTGGACTCCAAATCATAATAAAAACCAAATGAAACCTAAATAACTATATACAAAGGCGGCGGGCTAGTCTGACGGCTCACTCATTGATGTCCTGTGCCAGGGCATCATCGATCTCCACTTCAATGTCCCGGAGGCGGGCCTCTTCCCTGGCCTCGAGGTCTTTCAGGGATGCAGCCATGGACTCCTCAAACTCCCTGCAAGTTGCCTCGAGGCACTCGGCCCCCCCTCTACACCCGGTGCATGGAGTTCTCTGCCCTGACCATTGTGAGCCGTGCCCTCTCCACCCGCCGCCGCTTCGCATCTATTCGCTGGCCCAACTGCTGCCACACGGAAGACACGCCCAATCCTGGGCCCTCTTGCCCGCCGGCCGATGCCTGCCCCTGGGATGTTGATGGCCCCGAGCCATGATCGTTCCCACCCTGAGCCTGCTGCTGCCGTGCAAGTGCCCTGCCTGTTGTTGCCTGCATATCTTCCTTTTGCTGGGGTCCAGTTGGTGGGGTGGCCACCCCTGCTGGACCTCCGACTCCCGACTGTGGCAGGGATGTGTCCTCTACCAGCTTGGCTGTTGGCTCAGGGGCAGCTCCACAGGGGGCCCAGGTGATACTTGGATGGGAAGATGGCACGGAGGACGACTGGCGCATAGGGGGTTCAGTTGAGGAAGGAGTCGCAAGAAGATCGAGCACACGGATGAACCCAGTGCCGACGACCTGTCTTAGTAGGTCGACGCAGCCAAAGAGGTATTCAAAATGACATGCATTGTCCAGACGAGAACCCTGCACCTCCTCCCAAATACCATGTTGGCGCAATGCCACCCCAGCTAGGACAGGCTCAATCCGGTCACGGATTGCAACGTCTGCAGGGAGAGGAAGGCCAGTTGTTGTTTGCGCATCCCCTCCGTGAAAACGGGTCAGGACGGAGCCCATGCATGGGGCTTCCACGGCCTCCTCCTCAACCAAACCCCCCACCAACCTGGATGACTCCATGTCATCTTCCTCCGTAGGCCCCTGTGGGGGCTCAGCTGCCCCTACTGCTGCTGAGGAGTCCACCTCCAAACTCCGCCTCTTGGACCTTCCCTCGGCAGCTGCGGCCATGGACGCGGCACCAGACTCCTCACTCCGGGAAGAGATCACTGCCTGGGAGGGGAGCTGGGCGTTGCGTCTCCGGCTGGCGGTGGGATCCCTACCGCTGTGCTCCACAGCACCATCTCCGCCCTCTTCATTAGTCGATGCTGCAGACAGGGAGAGACAGAACACAGGCATCAGGGCACTGTACAATGGTCTGATACACACATGACAGTTGCACATGAGTGGCAGTGTCAAACTTCACAGATGGCATCACACTCCCCAACACTCATATCATTTGAACCCACACACATGCACAAATTAACAGGAATCGTGCAGCAGGCAGCAGCATCCATACACACACAACAGCATGAACATCCGAAGGTTGGCATGATGTCGCAAGCAACATGAGGAGTGCCGAACACATGCACACACACCACCAGACAGACATGCATCTGTACATCTCCACCACCTGTCACAGTGCAATCATCAGCAACTATGTCACATCTGCTGATCGGGTCCCTTCATGTCTGTGTCACATGCATCCATGGTGTATCAAACACACACATGCACATGTACGCCGTGCACGTACATGAAGGTGGAACCAGCATCCATGTGTCACACCCCAACCATGGCATAGTACATACACAGAAATGCTAACATGTGTGCGTCTCCACATGCAGTTGTGCATAATGCTTTGGAACACATAGACCATTGATGTGCATCACACATGACTGGACTCACATGCAGCACAGTCATGTCCCTGCACATACACATCCATACATTGGCCTTTCCAGACCTATGTCCAAGCTGCACACTCCTGGCACACCTCAACATGCACTGCGTCCAATGAATATGCATGGACACTTACCACTCGACTCCGGACGGGTCTGTCTCTCGAGGACCTGGAGGTGAAGCGCTGGGCGAATGCGTTCCAGGACCCTCATCTGGTCAGTGGTAAGGCAGACCCGGCACCCCACTGCATCTGCTGCGTCCAAGAGGAGCTGGGCCTTCCTGAGGGTCCTGGACCTGAAGTCCTCCCAGCGCTTATGGATGTGTGGTAGGTCGCGGGTTGCCACCCCCTCTGCGTTGATGGCAACCACGATTTCCATCCAAATCCTCTTCCGTCCATCCTTGTCGGCGCATGTTCGTCCGAAGAGGGCATCATAATGCACCAGGACTTGCTCCACCAGGATGCCAACTTCTCCTGCAGTGAAGCTGGCAGCCCTCTGCCTCGCTGCCGGGGGTCATCACTGGTCCCAGATGGATTTTGGCCCGACATGGGAACCCCCGAGGCAGGTGTGGGTGGGCAACTAGGTCCTGGTGCTGGGCTGTGTAGCGATGGAACTGCAGTCTGGAGTCTTCTGTTCCAGCAGGGGTGGTTGCAGCAACTGGACCCCTGCAAATGGCTGACATGCAGGCACCAAATAGCAGGGCACGTGGCCAGCAGGCATGCAGGCAGCAGCAGATGGCTCATGGGAGGCGGCTCGGGGATCTGGTGGGCAGGAAAATGGCCTTCTGGGCAGGAGCGTGGTGTTGTCACGTGGCCAGCTTGATGCAGAGTGATTTGGCGCGTGAAGAAACAGCACATCAGCGTGTAATTGGAGGAAAGGCCCTTAGCGCGTAAGCGTGTCAGTGACGTGACGCGCAAGGGCGTTCCCCTGGGCACGGGTTAAAGGTGAGCGGGGCCAAGCAGTTTGCTTTACGTGTTTTCCGTGAAGACCCGACACATGTGTTGCTACTTCTTGTTGTTTCACACGCCATCACTTCAAAGCGGATCGAGGACGTAACTCTTCTTTTGGTGGGGGTCTTGCCTATGTGTGTTTTTCATTACCATGCTAGTCAGACGGTGAGTCACGCACGCTATTTTTCCCACTGCGGGTCCCCTTGTGTATCGCTTACCGGTTTTCGAGGTCTAGTAGCCTGTGTGTCCCACGTGTACGCGTTTTTTGTGTCCCTGGTTGCCACCGCGTACTGCGAGAGGTTAATTCCACACACGTGGGCTACCGGGGTTGCGTGCACAGTTTTACTGCAGTTTGGGGTGCCTGAGCGTTGCATGACCCGTCATTTTCTCACCGGGGTCACATACAGCCTAGCAGGTGCACAAGGCTGCTGTTTACATCTAGTACCCCACCCCCTTCACCCCAATTGCCCAGGACAATTGTCGTGTACACCTCCCATTGGCACTACTACATCTGTGCCATGGTTGGGAGGCCACAAAAGGTGAGGGGCGCCTCAGCTGGGCATCCTCCACATGGTGGGTGTGGTCAGGGACGTGGCCGGTGTGCCCAGGTTGGCTGCAGAGGGGGAAGGGGCAGGGGTGCGCCACTTCAGCAGGATGTTCTGCCACGTGTTGGTGCAGTCATGCCACCACCCCCTGCGGCTCCAAGAGATGCAGCTCTTGCATCTGACATTGGTGCCCATGTGACCCGGCAGTCAGTTTCATTGACTGCCACGGGCCCAATGGTAGTGGTAGCTGCAGGTGCAACTGTGGCGACCACCACCCAGGCTCAGGGTTGGGCAGCGCATGATGCGTTGGCACCTGGCGATTCCCAGGCAGAATTTCAGGTGGTCAGGAGGCACAAGGTAAGTGCACGCAGGGCTGCTCTGACCGAGGCACATGTCCCTGGGGCAGTGTTGTCATCTGCTGCCCCGAGCGGCCGGGTGTTGGCAACTTCATGGGCAGATGCAGCTGACACCACCCCGGCTGTGAGTCTGCCAGCCAAGACAATCTCAGTCAATGACCTTGGCACAGCGGCGGTTGCTGCGCTGGGTCCAGTCAAAAGCACCCAGTAGCCACTGACGCAAGTCAGGGCTTCCGTCCTAGTTCCACCTGCCACTCCCTTGGTCCAGTCCACCAGCGCCACTGCCCCTACTGATCAGGAAAGCATTTGCCAGTCAGGGTCCGGACCACTGCCCAAGAGGAGGAAGGTTGCTCCTGAACAAGAGGCTGGGACCCCAGACATGGCTCCGGCCTCCGGCACGTCGAGGAAGAAGCCTTTCAGCAAGCAGGAACTGGACTTCCTTGTGGGCTACGGTTTGGAACATGACCGTGATATGCTAGTGGGCCCAAATTGTCACTCTATGCCTGCCCAGCGTTGGGACCACTGGAAACATGTTGAGGAGGGTGTTAGTGCATTCGGACATGAGGTGCGCACAGCTCAGGAGTGCAAAAAGCGTTGGGATGACCTCCGACGCTGTGCAAAGCTAAAGCGTGCCTCCAATTATGCTATGACTTGGCTGACTGGCAGTGGGCCACCACCTGAGGAGGAAGAACTCACTCTGCACGAGGTGATCGCTGCAGAGTTCATCCCAGCAGAATTGGTCGAAGGAGTGGGAGAGATGCTGGATTTTGATGCCCCATCCAGGGAGTGTTGTTGCGTGTTTGTCCAGCCCATGTGTGGTTTGCTTGTACAATGTTTTATGCTTAGCTGCCACTACATGCTATGTGTACATGGTTCTCATGTGCGTCATGCAATGCTTCACTAATTTGTGCCTGCTGTGCAGCATGCTGGACTTGTAGAGCTGACGGGAACTGTCCTCATCACCACACTTGCACCCTACTCACATGCTAGTCACCCGGCTGCCCCTCCGGTCCATGTTCTAGCTCACTTGCCCTTCTGCATGTAGCCTGGGGTGTCTTTCCACTCAGCACTCGGACTATGTCATCGCATGACTGACATGCATGTGTGTTCTGCCTGCATGCAGGTACTCCACATAGTCATGTTCCCTTGCCCCTCCACCCCCCTGTACCTCAATTTCACCATGGCACTTGTGGGTAATATGTTGGACTACTGCAATGGCCTGTTCAATGCTCCTGTGTACATGCACACTTCCCCTGCCAACCTGCCAGACACATACTGTGTGGTACATATTTTGTACTTGATGCAGGGTGTCTCACTCGGACTGTGCAGATGGCAGATGCTCCGCAGGGACATGAGTGCCCATTCATGCTCCGTGCGCATTCCATGCATGCCCCTATGTGTCCTTGGCAGGATGATCATTGTAGTACTGTCCAGGATGGCATACATTTAATGGCATTTGATCATCCATTCCATGCTCACTCTGGCTCAGTCCTGCATCACACACATGTTTAGGGTGACATAGTCTGTGTTGGGCACAGGCCTCCCCCTGTTTCCAGCCCCCTGACTCTGTTCAACTGGTGTAGTTCCTTCTGAACAAATGGGTGTACTACAGAGGGTTAATCCTGTGTCCTGCTTACTGTCCCATTCTCATCTGCTCTGTTGTCAGTTGTCTCAGATGATGCAATTGACGCTACTCAACACTGTCTGGCAATACACAGTTCTCTGGTCAACCTTTCACTGCCATGCAATGCCTCCCTGTATTTTCACTAATGGGGGGGGGGGTTGCCTGTAGCCATGCAACCCATTGCATGCACATTGCACGTGATGCCTGAACTTGCCCTTACACTCCCTTCATGTGTATTGATTGACATCATAAGGTACTTGTTGATGTAGATAGTCGGTAGATATTCCTCGGGTTAGTGATACAAGTCAGTCGATAATATCTCCTAAACCACACTGCCCAAATAGGAATGCAAACACTAACATAAATGAGCATCCTCTCACAGGTGATACCTTATCAACTTGAGAAAATAAAATGCTCAGATAATCACATGAGGAAGAAAATGAAAGTGCCCTTTATTCATCTGAAGAGGAGGCATCAGCGATACTGATCCCCGATACTGTAGTTGGTTGGAGTAGTGACCCAACCATAAATGGTAAGACGAGAATGAATAGAGAATTCATCTTTAAAACTTTTTATAAAATCCCGATGTTAAGACTTTTGAACTCAAATGATGTAGAATGGGTTAAACTTGCAAATGAAAATAATGGTAGAATGATATGTAAAATATCCTCATCTATCAGTTTGAAACAGATATGGGATTTTAAAGATGATTTCGCTCAATTAGGTGTGCAATTTCTATTACACGATGAAAAGAAGGCCATTCAGTATTTGAATTATGTGTCTCCTCAACCTGAGATTACTTTTGGTTCCTCAGATAGGGAGAATGGTTCTCCTATTCTGATGTCTGATGCTATTGCCCAACTAGCAACTATTGCAGCTAATATAAAGGACTGGTCCTGGATAGGCAACTTAGTGAATGCTGTCACGCATAACAATTCGGTAAATTTGTCCCGGTAGCTGAAAGAATATACAGGTATTTTCCTGGAATGTGTGCAGTTTCCGCAATTTTTTTTCAGCTTTAACGTCAAATGACATAATCATTATTCCAGCAATTATTATGCTGCAGGAGACTATGTTCTCTAAACAGATGTTATTTGATGGGTACAGTGTGATATCGAGTCCGGCGAGCTGTTGTGGGATGGGACGCCCTTCTGGCGGCCTTGCAATCTTGATAAATAATAGGATTAATATACATTATAGTGAATTGTATTCTTCTAGTAATATCCTGGCTGTAGATATAGAATTATTTCCGGGGAGGAAAGAGTTGTTCCTGATTATAAATATGTATTTTAATCCTCAAACACAGGATATAGAAGTCTTTTTGAACTCATTTGATACAATATTTGAAAATGCAGTGGTGAATAACAAATATGAAGGTATAATCATTGGGGGGGACTTTAATGCAAGTTGTTCTGGTCATATTGATGATATACAAGCACGTGTTCTTTCATTCAATCAAAAAAAATCTGTGATATCCGGTATGCAATGGAAGGAATTTTTCCGGCAATGGAATATGAGATTTGTAAGTTTACTTCGGGATACTTTACAATATACTTTGCATAGGGAAAAAAATGTGTCAACAATTGATTTTTTTGTCTTATCTGAAAACCTTCTAAACTTATGTTCTCCTTCTCATTCCACAGATGTGGGATTTAGTGACCATTGTATTATTTCTATTGAGTTAGATCTTTCTTGTATGATTCTGAAAAATGTTCCTGAATTGGTTCCAATTGAGATAGAGCATTCATCGGGCTCTATTCGGTGGAATAAATCTCTATGCCTAAAACTGATGAAAAGTTTGACTAGTCTAACTAAATTTCACCCTGATGTTGATTATACAGCACAAGAGCTTCTTAAGATTGAAACACATAACAATAATATCATACGTGATTCACTAAATCAATTCTCTGAAAATCACTTGAGGAATAAGATAATCCATCAACATCCATTTGATAGTCATATAGTAGAGTTAAAAAATCAGAAACATAGTAAACTAAGACACCTCAAATCCCAAAATCTTGATCTGGAAGAGTATAATGAGAGTAAAAAGCAAATACTACGCTTATTTAGTAGAAACTACAGAAGTTATCGTCAATCGTTGCATCTTCTTGATAATCAAAGGATTATTAGATATTTATGTAAGCATGATTCCAAATCTATTTGGCGAATGTTTAATAAAACTAAACAGATTGCAACAGAAACTGCGGTATCTAACGTAGTGTCTGCTGAGAAATGGGAATCATTTGTTGGTGAAAATTTCAAACTGCCATTAGCATTTGCTAACAAAATATTTATAATTAAAAGGCTGAATGTATTAACTCGCATCTTGTGGTCAATCCAAGATATTACCTAGGCCATTGGGAAATTGAATTTTTCAATGGCATCAGGTCCAGACGGTATTCCAGCTTGTGCATTTAAAACTGACCCTCCATTTTGGGCAGAAATACTGTATTTAAAGTTTGAGAACATCTTCAGAACTGGGGTTATTCCTCTTTCCTGGCATATAGCCATGATTGTTCCCATCTATAGAAAGGTAATCCTGCAGATCCTATTAACTATAGGCCTATTGCCTTAATGGATTGTTCTTATAAAGTCTTCACCATTCTGCTTCTAAATCTTATACATAATTTTACGGAATCACATGATATTTTATCCCCAAATCAAACTGGTTTCCGTAAGCAAATGGGAACGAATACTAATGCAGTTATTTTATCGCATATGTTATATCTATGCAACAAAAATAAATTGTGTAATGTATATATGGCATCGCTTGATTTGCGTTCCGCCTTCGATTGTGTGATCCGAGATAAGCTTTGGTGTAAATTGAGAAAGTTGGGCTTTCCTGAAAATATTATTCAAACACTTGTCCTGTTGCATTCCGATACATATTTTAAGATTAGAATCAACAGGCGGGGAGATGTGACTAATAATGTGCCTACATATATTGGGGTAAATCATGGTTGTAGACTTGCTGCTACTCTTTTCAATCTTTATCTGGTAGATGTGGCGGAGATATGGAAGACAGTTTTATGCTACCCGGTGAATCTTGGACATCTCAGGATTCACTGGCTAGCATATGCTGATGACATCATAATGTTTGATAGGACTCCTTATGGACTCCAAAATAAACTTGAAGCCTTTTCTACGTTTGCTAGAGAACACAATCTATGTGCAAACGTGGATAAGTCTAAGATACTTGTTTTGTCAGGTTTAAGTAAGTCTCCGCGATATTCTTGGACATTTAATGGTCTTAAACTGGAGAGAGTTTCTACAATCAAATACTTAGGCTTTGACTTCTCAAATTATTTTTCCCAAAAAAACTGGACGCAGATCATATTAAAGAAAATCAGGCCTTTGGTTTCTCTTCTAAAAATAATATATAGGAAATACTGTAAATTTTCTTTAAGCCCTGCTCTTCAGTTTCATCAGATGAAGATTGAACCTATAATTCTTTATAATCTGGATTTATATTTGCACGATATCAATGATTATTTGAATTCTATCCAGGGCCGTATGTGGAAACAGGTACTGGGATTGGCTAGCTCTATACCAAATGCATGTATCCGTGTAGAATTGGGTTTATCAAGTTTAGCGTCTCGATTGTTGTGGCGTCAAATAACCTTATATGCTAAAATTCAAAATCCTCTTAGAAACTCAATGTATGTGGAGTTTTCAACAATGTGCTTGTTGGAGCATCCAGTTTCGATTGTAATGTTCAAACAACGAATGGAATTAGCACTACAACGGATTAATATCACAAAAGAAGATCTTGTAGTGAGAGTGGCATATTGTAAAAATGTTTTGTATCAAATGGATTGGGTGGAGGCGCAGGAAAAAGTTAGCACATATCTGCTGTATAAAGAATTTGCTTCCTACTCACATAAAAAATCTCCTAGGTTAATGTACATAGTGTTTTCCTAACCATAAAGTACGTGATATGTATATGCGTTTTCGTTTAAACCAATTACATTCCAAAGAACGAATAGGACAATGGTTGAATTTTTAAACAGATGTTTGTCGCTTTTGTGCAATAGATTCACAAAAAGAAACCACAAAAGATCTGGTCATCTATTGCAGGTATTTTGAAGACGACAGAATCCTGTATTTGGGTGATAAAAATGTTGGGAATTCTATTTCTTATTGTGAAATGCTATGGCAAAAATGTATGAGTAATCCTCATAATGCTTTTATGTGTGCACTAGTTAGATTATTAGTTAAAATTGAAGATGAACTGTTGCAAAAAATGAATGATTAGGCTAATGATAGTAATTGAACATTCAGAATTAACATAAATCAAATCTGATATCATTTTAGAAATATTAGACTTTTGAATGCATGTATTTAACTTGTGTAAGAAACTGTGTATGATGGAATTTGTATTAGTTTTTATGTACTTGTGTTTATATATTTTTTGGATGTGATACACACACAAACAATTTGTAAAATGTTAACTTTGTACTAGAATTTTAAATGTTAGTGTGAAAAGTTGCTTAATTTTGTAACTAACACACTATAAATAAAAAGATTTAAAAAAAAGATAGTCTGTACCGTAAACATGCTCTGCACTGCACCAACCCACTTCTGAGCCATGTTACACCGTTCTACATGCCTACTCACTGCTGCAATGTGAAAGTGACCTGGCATGTATGGTCAGATTGTCATCCCTTCACTGTGATGAAAGGCACGGGCACAGGTGCATCCTGTGACACTTGTGCTCAGTATTGGAACACCCTAGCGGGTGTGTAGCAAAGTTGATTGGTCAAACTGCGGCCTATACGAACTGGTATAGGCCGCAGACTGATTATAGCCTGCCAATCGGGTTGTAATGACTGTGGAGCTGCCTGCACGTGTGTATGTGTACACTTTCACATACATCAAAGAAAGCAGTGTTGCAGCTGCTTCCTTTGCTGTATAGGATGCTGTTCATAATCACCATACGGGTGTATATGAACCCAGGTGTTTTTGAACACTTTCACATGTACATATTCAAGCAGCTTCAACGTTGTGTAGTGCAACATTGCAGCTACTCACTGATGTGTGTGTGTGTGTGAAAGTGTTAATTTACACATGTGTTCTCTGCAGCTTTTTTGTTGAATGACTAATATGTAGTTGATTAACGTTAATGGTGCTGAGATTTCACCATTGCGCCCGTTATGTTCAACTGGCACAATCCTGAAGGTGCACTGTCATGCAGTATTTGGACGCCCAGGCCCACTTAGCTAATCTGGTGGGGCCTTGCAGTGATGATTTGACACACTGAATAATGTTTTAGGGCACAATAAATGCACAATGTGCTCAATCAGGCCTTGAGGGGTGTTCTGGAGGCTTCATGGACCGGCAGCTCGGACCGTACTGGGCGTTATGGTCCCTCATGCCCGGATGCAGGCCCACGCTTTGCTCAGGACATTCACTATGTCTACATGGCCCATGAAGCCCAGTAAGGGCAGAGCTGCAGATGGATGAAGCTATATTGGTGATGATTATTTAGTGATGCATGTGTAAATGCATGTTACGTGTGTTATGGTGTGTTTGGATTCACTTGCAGATGTGGCCATTTGGCTGTTCAGACATGCTTATGGTATGTGCCATCTCTTTGTTGCCATCTGTCATTTCTGCCTGTGACATGTGCCTGAGAGAGGTGGTGTGTGATTGAGGTGATATACTACATTCAGTACATGTGTAGGCTTTGCTATTTACACACATCCATTTTGGATTTTGGGATGTGTTTGCATATCAATGCCACTGGGTGCATGCTGGAATTTCAGTTGTGTGTGACATGTCTGCTTCATGTTTTGGCTGTCGATGTGATGTGTGGGTTATGTGCTTCTGACATGTGTACTCATGTTTTTTTTCACATTACAGATGATGATGCAATGGAAACAGAGGATGGTGATGTCATTCCAGACACGGGGTTGGTATTACATCAGCAACCCGGCACAAGTGGGGGTTGTGGGGTGGTAGATCATGAGAGCCCACTTGTGCTCCAGACCATCGCGTCCAGGGCTGGCAATCAGTCTAGCTCTGAGGATGACTCTGAGCACAATGTTGAGTTGGATGCGCGTCATGTCTATTCGTCGACGGTGAGTGATCCTGATGTGGACGATCTTCTGTCTGCGACACCTGCACTGAGGTGCCAGACAGTTTTGGAACCTCTGCAAGTGGTGGATCGGGACACACGGTCACACTCCACACCAGTTGCTGATGTACCTGGGGCATCATGTCAACGGAGGGATGTAGTTCTGCAGCCGCGGGCGGTGCTAATCCATCGAGGACCACAGCTCCTTGGGCCCCGCGGGTGTCATGTCCGGCAACGCGGTGGCCGTGCGCCACCGGGGTATACTGAGTGGGAGCAATCTATCTATGCCAATTCAGAACAACAGGGGGCAGCTATTGATAAGATCGCTCAGAGCATGGAACGTGTGGCCCAATCCGTGCTCCCCCCTGCTAGGCAGGTGCAGCTCCAGAAGCGGGCAGCACAGTCCACGTCCCGCTCACTCGGGCTGGGCATGGTGGCCTAAGACAGGGCACGCCGGGCTGAAATGGTGTCTCTGCATCAAACACTTGCTGCTCACACAGAGGCACACATGGAGGCCTGAGGGATGACCATCAATCCCTCAGATCTACTCTGGGTGTGCTCAACATGTCCCAGAGGCAGCGGTCAGAGAAGAGGTTGGAGCAGCTTGAGAATACCATCTCGGCTGAGCTACGTGCATGCCGGAAGGTGCTCCAGATGTCATGCGAGGCCATGCAGGCAGAACTCCATGTAACATGTGCTGCCTTGCAAGAGGAAGCACGCGTATCACGTGAGGTGCTGCATGCTGACCTACGTACCATTGCCACACAGGACCGGGCTTACCAGTCCTGCATACTTGCTGCCGTCGAGGGGCAAGACGCGTATAGGCGTGCTGAGGGTACTGTGCCACCTCCACCTTCTGATTTCCATCCAGAGGGTAACCAGGACGACTTATCTCCCACACAGGTCGGGCCGTGCAGGCGTTCGGCCTATGGAGTTTTTTTTTATCTCAACATCATTGCATGTGGGTGTTGAGGTGAACCCTGTACCTCCCCCCTCCTGAGTCACCCCCCGGGTTGTATGTGGATATTTTTTATTTTATTAGTATAATATTGTTTGTCTATTGTGCATTCATGTGATGGTGTGGTGCTTTGTGGCTTTTGAAAGCATCCACTGTCTGTTCCAGCTGGGCCCATTCAAGCTTGTCTCGTGTATGTGTTTGTGGCTTGGGGTCCAGACACATATGCCACTCCTGCTTCCCCTTTCCATGGGCTTGCCAGGATGGTTCGGTGTGGCAACAATTTACACAAGGGCATTGGACTTTCATCATATCTGTGGCCTGTCTGCTGCTGTACTACTTGTGTTTACACCCCTAGTGGGGATTATGGATGTTTTCTCCACGGCATGTCAGCAATCAATTTTGGTGAGTACATTTTTGTACTGTCCATTTATTGAAGTTGATTGTGATGTATTTTCATTTCTTGCCTGTATACATGCTTGATGCGCTTCATGCTGTAGACGGTAGCCTGCACCCTTTAGCTGTCAAAGTCACAATTATGGTGGGAGGGGGCAGGGTGGTGTCAATGTCAAGTTGGTACGTGTTGAGTTCAGCCCCTGGGGATTGTGGCAAAAGAGGATGCATTAGGAATGTGACCCAAGAGGCACAACTCACAGTCCAGTCCTCACCTGGGATGTCTGCCTATACTACTACTCAGCTCTGTTCCGTTTGGACGGCACGTTGTATCTGTCTTCCCTCTTGGACTTCGCTGCCTGACGGTACAGTTTTCCTACTGGACTACAGCTCTTTTACTTGTTTTTCACACTCTGGTGCCTTTAGTCCCTGTTTTTCTTCCTGCTACTGTCCTTGTTGCAGATCTGTCGGCCCGTCTCTCAGGCAGTTATTTCCACGTACTGTTACACTGCCTCGGTTTGACTCAGTACACTTCTGTTCCACAGCATCTCTCTGTCGCTCCTCCTGTCTTTCATCTATTACATCCATAACTTTATGTTGACTTTGGCCTTTTACCAATGCTACTGAACTGTTGTGGCTCTTAACTTGCTGTCAGCTGTTTCCGGCTATCCCACATTCACTGTGCCTTTCCAGACTTTTGCTGTCTCTGCCTTTCTTCATGCAGGCTATCAAGGATTGATTGGGTTTCTGCTCAACCATCCAGTTGTGCCAGCCTCCTCGGTTATTTTCTACTCAAGTTCCAGCTCTAGCCATCAGTTGTGGCATCCTCGTTGATTATTGTGTACTCAAATTGCTACACATCTTGTTGAACCATTGTTCAACTGTGCTACCTTGATAGTTATTCTATCATTCAGCTTGGACATGTGCTTGGCCATATTCTGCGACTTCAAGTCATCTACTGGAGACTGTCCCAGGGTCTAATGGTGCCTACAGGCTTTTTCCCTGGTTTGGGGGTTTGGCTCCTTGGAGTTCTCTGCGATTTGGTATTTTTACCAGTCAAGGTGGCCTCTGAGGGGGCTGGACTCTATTTACACGAAAGGAAGAACAAGGAAACCAAGGGGAAGGTGGATCCTAACGCCACGTAGACTAGAAGGAAGAAGCCGGCGGACCCCAGACACAGTTCTTCTGAAGATCATGGTGATGAGGAAAAGAGGGAGGGGCTTTTGTTGGTGGACAGTACGCTTGGGCTACAGTGATTGGGCACTCTCTGACATTGTCATTGTGGGGTACTATGTACATGATGTGTTCTGCTGGTCAATGGCTGTTCCTGCGTTGGGTTTACTTTTCAGGTGTCGGGGATTGGTGTGGTTTGACATACTGGGGTGTCCACACGGGCAATGTTCACATGTGATGTGTACAGGACACTGAGGGTCACTTCATTTCACATGCATGTATTAAAGGATAGTTCCGGGACTTTTTTTTTATTGTCCCTACGGTTCGGCCATGTGTTTTTAAGCATAAATCGGTAGATCGTAGAAAACCTTCCTATGGACCTTACCCGACTTTTCGTCCATTAACGCACTCGAAATCAGCCGCCATTTTGTGATAATCCTATCATTTCCCCCCATCGACCTGGCTCACCTGCGTTTGCGGCACTAAATCATATCCCCCGCCCCTGGAACAGACTTTATCAAAACATTCATATTCCCCACCTCTATCCGTGACGTGACTGTGCTGCGTAGGCAAACGCGCCCAGGCGTCTTCTACGCGACTCCACACAGAACCCGGAAACCAACACAGATCAGCTCACAACACAGCGCGCCACAATTTGGAATATGAAACTGTACTTTAAAATGAAACAGCAACACGGTACATTTGGTAAAGTACATTTATTGGACATCAAATGTTTAGAGAATATTCAGCGATTTGCATTTTTCTTTGCTCTCGATCCAAAATAGTTCGTCTTGAGGCAAGCGATGTTCGTGTGCAGTACACAGGGTGTTGGTTTACGATAAAATAAGCTCTTCGGTCGCACTGATAATCGCATGGCTGTTCCAACAACGAGGCACTAGGCCACCACAACGGTATGTATGTTGCATCTAGCCATTAGTACCGCGTAAGGGCATACTTGTACTTGGCGATCGTCCCATAAAATGGTCAGGGTGGTAACGTTGTTCACGCGGAGAAGCAACTGGCGGTTGTAAAAACCATCCGCCGGTGTCTGGTACTCGTGACACAGACAATAATGAAGGATGTACCTGTTTTAAAAACATAAAAAATGAAATTAGTCTCACCATCAGATCTTTATTAAAATTATTCATTTTATATATTAGGTCGGGAAATTATTTCATAGCTAGGACAGTGCAACTGGGTATTATACGTCATTTCCAGTAACCCACCCCCTCTCCTCTGCCTTTTTCAGAGCCGCCTGAGCGCCAGTGGACCACTTCGTCACTGATATGATATAATATGGCATTTGCAACGCGCCTATACACAAGTGTTTCAAGGCGTGGCGAGGCAGGGAGGGGGGGGAACAAGGAGAAGACAGACAACGATCCTACTAGGCCAGGTGTCATTCAGATCACGCAAGTGCAGGGGTAGGGGGAAGGTAAAAGTGCAAGGGGAAGGGGAGGGGGGAAGTGGAGTACAAGGTAAGTAGCATAAAATAATAAATACATAGGGCCAGCTGGTGGCGAGTGCAAGTTAAGTACAGAACAAGTGCTGGGAAGGGGGGGCTGTAGGATACTGAGACAGTCCCCCAGTGCAGGGGTTGACAGGGAGGCAGTGCAGGTGGAGAGTTCAAGGGCCCAGGACCGAGGTCGCAGACAGTGGACCAGTTGTAGCAGGGGAGAGGGAGAGAGAAAACAGAAGCAAAGAGGAAGGTTTTGAGGTGCTTCCGTAAAAGGAGATGGTTCTCCTCAAGATAGTGCGCGGTACAAAACAATATGCCACATAGAACGAACAAGTACAACTTAACCCGTCTTTAAAGCTACTGTATAGTAATTAAATTGCGGTATAAACTCATCTAAAGAGTTACTTACATTATATTTGCATTTTCCATTGTGTCTGTGCGTAGGGCAGCCCCGAAATACCACTCCTTCTATGCCGACGTTATTTCTTCTAATGAACGAACATTAAATGGCTATCGTTTCTGAAATTTTATTCATGATCGTTTCTTACGTTATTGCACCACACCCCCAAAAAGAAGTCTTTCGGGATGGTCCCGGCCTGTCAAGGTCAAATAACAATAGAACCTTATACTGAGTCGTGGGCCATTCCGGCACCCGAGCAAAAAATCAAAGCAGCTGACCTTCACTTTGAACGAGCACACATTCCTAGTTAGCTACATTCAGTGTAAGGCCATCTCACAGGACTTGAAATTTACACTCCATCTTTGCATTTTGTCTGCGTGCTTTGCAGCCCCAGAGAACCATAAATACGGAGACATTCTATATTTTTTGAAAAATGATTTATAATACTGTTTGGTTTAATTTAATGCGCAAATGAACAAGGTTGGAGAGACACATTGCATGTACACCGAGCAATCATTTTTATTTACACATTACATAGATACACATATTCAATGGGCCTGCAACATGAGGAGACTCGAGAGAACAGACAATCAAATTACAATAATTTAAACCGTGATGTGTATTTCTCAATGAGCTCTGCTTTAGGTGGACATGGAACAGAGGCAATGTTGGGTGGCAATGCAGTTGTCCCCTGCACAGGTTCGTTCACAACTCCATGTATGTGCCTATCTAGGACATCAACAATAAGTCTCTCAATAAACTCATATTGCATATCCTCAAACACTGGTTTGATCACCCATTGTTTACTTCTTTTAGTGAAGGCCTTATTGTAGCGAAGCGTCCCTAAAGTTCCGGTCGTCCTACTTTGTTGACGGCCAACATTATGGTTATGTGCCAAGACCGCTAGAAGAGTCCGATTTATCATGCCCTCCATGCCAAAATGCAATCGTTTTGGCCTGTACTTTAGGCACATATTGTGGAACACCTCCAAATCTCCTGTGTGGCAGAATTCCGTGAGTCCCCTCAAATCTCTTGTTATAGTTTTATCAAATACAATCTTTTCAATGGCTTTGTGAGTGGGTGATGAAGGAATCAACCACTTCTTCTTCCGTGCCTCCTCTGTGGACAAATGGCCATGTTCACAATTGTGGAAATGTTGGTTTGTGGTCCAGCGGTGAACGTTGCTACAGTGTAGCATTACTGACCGCCATTTTTCCAGTAGAATTTCCAACGACCCTTCACATGTTTTTGAGCTCCACCAAAGATGGTTGCTGATTGACTTGGACAACTGTGAAATACCTTGCATATCTTTTTTTTTACCTGCAGCCGACATTTTTTTATTGATTGTTTTTGCAAGATGCCATACATCAAATTGGTGATTTATATTTTTGTACTCTTCTCTCATTGTCTTGGCAATTGAAACGTGTCTGTCCGTGGCTATCAGGTCGATCACCATTCCCCGCGATTGTAGTTCTTGCAATGATGCTTCAAAGCCAACTTTCCCCATGGCCACTGAGGATGTACTTTGTGACACCTGCACGACCACCGAACTCACAATTTTCTTACTTTCCATGTCCTGAAAGTGGTAGGTGCAGTACTTGGCTGAAAATCCTGGGCTGTCGCACTGTCCATCACCGGCTAGCCTGAACCGTTTGCCCGCGAATGTACTTTCAATAGACATTTTTTCCATTCTCCAAGCTTCGCTAATGGCTGGAAATAGATAATCGGTTTGGTATTTGTAGAACTGAGTTTTCGGAATGAAATGGATTCCCACAAACTGAAAGAAATACTCAAACTTTTTAAAACTTGAACCACTAAAAAGTGAGGCGCTGCACAAAGTAGATTGCCTGCTGGCAGTTGTGTACAGGCGGCATGTATTTTAAGGTTAGTGCCTCGAATTGCACGAGTCACATTAATCAATGGCTCCCCACATACTTCCCCACCAACCGAATGCCCACATTTCACCATAATAATAATATCAATCAAACAACTATCGAATACAATGAATTTGGCCTCTTTCCTTATACTGTCACTCTGCATCCCAGCTGGTTCGGCCTGTAACGTTGAGCACATGTCACTCACATTAAAGGTACAATCTCTGATATCGTCTTCCGCTATGTTCAGTGATATTGATGGTGTTTCATTGTCGTCCATTTCATTCTCTTCCATTGCAACATCTGTTCCTTCTCCGTCGATGGGAGAATAAAACAATTTCTTCAACTTTCTCGCGGTCTTAGTTTTTGCGGGTGTGGATTCTGTGAATTGATCTCCGACTGCATCCGAACTACCAGGAGGACATTCACTATCAATGGCTGGTGGTGGTATAGCTCCGTTGTCAATCACTTCATATTCTTCCCATTGGCACGATGCATCTCCAGTCTCAAGTCCCTGCCAAAAGGTTTGACAAGCAACATCTCTCGTTCGCTTCACTGTCTGTGTAGATCTAGTTCGTACACCCACTCGCAACTAGAGAACAGATTGGAAAAGGGATGTTCAGTTTAAACACAACTTACAGTATTGAACTATTAACAGTGAAAAACAACATAATATAGTGACCAGGACACTAACCTTCTTTTGCTTTCTTTTCTTTGAAACTTTCTTGCCTCGAACTTCAACATCTGGACGCTGTTGCTCCGGCTCGTGTGTGCATGTCTCCACTTCCTCTTGCGCTGCAACGACTATATTTTCATGATAAGCACATCCATCACGCACTGACGCTTCAGCAACTCCCTGAAACACAGTAATTGCATTAGTATGGTTTTCTATTTTGTTAAAAAGAACATAAACTTTGTGCAGGCGTCAACGGCTCATCTAAATAGACCTGCACAAATGATCAGTTGTCTAAAATAAATAATGGATATCTAAATATGATTCGATTTGCTCGATCGTTGGAAGTGTCACCACCCAGAGATCTGCATCAACTACTAGGGGTGATGTTCTTGTAGAAGAAGCTCCGTCATCTCCCTGAAACATAGTACTTGCGTTAATAAAGAAGGAAGTATAGCGGATGTAATCACGTCATATGATCTCGCTTGATCGAACTGTCAGTATCCATACCTCGAAATGCATAAGAACATCAAGGGACGCTGTAACTGCGGTGCACACTTCTGCAAGCTGTTGCGCGGACCCGTAACTGCATGCTCCCCCTTCTTCTTGGACTAATGCTCCATCGACTCCCTGAAACATAGGACTTTCATTAGTAATGAACACAATATTGAAAAAAGAAGACACATAGGAGGGCGACGACAGAAGGACATATCAATGGCTAAAAACGAAAGAAACATTGTGTGTAACAATCACGCTACAAGAATGCAAGATCTGATGATCTCCATCGATGGAACTGTCCGGAAATGTACCTCGAGCATCTGAGTGACATCAACGGTTGTCAATGCGTTGGACTCCTCAGCATCTCCCTGAAAGACAGTACTTGCATTATTTTGGATAACAATAATTATAACTGAAAACAAAGACTAGAGGACGAGTACTAGGGTGTACCATTAGGTAAAATAATTACACAATAAATTAAAACTATTGATTTACATGCCTAAAACAAGTCAGTGGCAGAATAGCCAAGTAAGATTACCCGATAGGCGCTTGAAGTGGCTGATGACTGCAATAACGACACGGATGGAGAATCTTCCGCCTTCATATTGAGTGGATACATAAATGGGGAAATTATTGTTAGCTAATGCTACACACTACCGCAAGGCCGAGAGCTAAATCCGTAAACTTGACTCACCAGTGGAGGGATGTGGACGAATAGAGTGGGAATAGCGGTTGAGAGCAATTTTTGCGTCGCTCGCGGTGTTTTCTTCTTTATTAGCAATGATGTGGAGTACATGTCTGAGCTAAAGTGCCTGCTGCAGATGCGGTATCGACCACCCCTCTTGTCCGCAAAGACTTCTAGGACTCTACTTTCAAGCTCAGACGGTGGATATCCGCAATATCGGACCCATTCTCTTATCTGATCTATTGTCTTAGGGAAAACATGCATTATAGTACCTTCAGATTTATTATGGGTCTTCGAAGGGCAACCGCCAATGCAACAGGCAGGCATTGTGGAAAGTTCTGAAAAGTAAAGATCAACAATTCTCAATGAATACCAATGTGTTAAAAAATTAAATGACACATAAAAGGTCCAATGCAAGGTTCGTTTTGGTTCTTGGAACTATACACGTTATTCACATGCGGATAAGTAATTTGACTAAACTCAGAACATGTGACTAGTTCCTTGCATGTACTGTCTTGAACGAAAAGAAAACATGGATGCAATTTGATGACTACTAGCAAATAGATATAAATTAAAAAATTGGACGCAAAATGATTATGGTACATGGCCTTACCTTGACGAACAAACAGTTAGATGCAGGGATCAGAGTAGTTTCTTGTCGTAGAACAGGGAGCAGTTCACAGGTTGCAAACTGACGATGCGGTTTGCAGGGGGGCGTCCAGCGTGAGAGGGGATGCTTGGCAGGAGACACGGGGTCTGGAGGTAGACAATGGGAACAACAACCCATGCTCTATAGACCACTTTGAAGTGTACATGGTCTTTGGCACCTCTTGGCCTTTATCGCTCCCTGACAGCTCCACTTGCCAGCGCAAGTACCCCGGTGCGAACTGCCTTTGATAGGGCGGGGGGTGGATTGGGGCGGTGGTCGTGCAGACAAGACACAGGAAGACTCGTGAATGGAGACACACTTATGTGGATTGAAGGTGGGCAGCCAGCGTGAGGGAGGATGCTTGGCAGGAGACACGGGGTCTGGAGGTAGACAATGGGACCAACAACCCATGCTCTATAGACCACTTTGAAGTGTACATGGTCTATGGCAACTCTTGGCCTTTATCGCTCCCTGACAGCTCCACTTGCCAGCGCAAGTACCCCGGTGCGAACTGCCTTTGATAGGGCGGGGGGTGGATTGGGGCGGTGGTCGTGCAGACAAGACACAGGAAGACTCGTGAATGGAGACACACTTATGTGGATTGAAGGTGGGCAGCCAGCGTGAGGGAGGATGCTGGCCGGAGACATGTGGTGTGACAAGACAAGGCACAGGAAGACTATTCAATGGAGACACACTAGATTCATTTAAAAAATCTAAACAACCATTGTTAAAATATATGTTGGGTTTTATTTTAGATCTTAATTTCAATTGAACATAAATAATAAACATTACACATTGTAAAGTTCCGGTTGCAGCACATACAGGGAAAATCCGCGGTATTGTCCACTGTCGCTGGGGAAATGTTGTCTAATGGCAAGTACCGCACAGGCAGCTATTACTCTCCGAACGCGGTGTCCGAGCCTCCCGTGAAGCCACCAAGTGAAGCAACGATAGGCCACCAGCCTGTACCACCTGTGAAAAAGAAAGATGCAAACTGTATTAAAATGACAAAACTTTCTTATCAATGTCGATTCAGGTAAAAAATGTCATTCTGCTTTGAAAAAAATTCTATCTAGAAAATGCACAATATGGAACCAATTTACATGCGTTCGAATGATATGTAGATGTAATTTTATATGTGGGAGACGACCATGAAATAGTAGTGGCATCACTGACATCACAACCAGAGTATACTTACTCGTTACTCGGATTACGCGGACGAACAGTGCCGCGAAGTTCGTGCATAAGCACCATCATCATCCTCAACACGGTCCGTGAGAGGCAGGCTTCCCTGAACTCTGGCAGCTCGGTGATGCATTGCGGACTTGGCTCGCCTTCCGAAATGTAGGCCAAGCACCCGGAATTTTCACGGCAGCAGCAGTTCTCCTCCTCAGTTGGCATTAGCTCGCACCGATTGCACGTGCACCAGGTGGAGACGCCGTCCATGCGACATGGTCCAGGCTATTCATCCGTTGACTGGTCCTCCCAACTGCCGTCCGAATCCCCATCGTTTTCGCGTGCTTGCCTTTCCAGTAGTTCCTCCTCGGTGTACTCGGGCTCGTACATATACAGCATTATTGTAGCCATTGTGTGGTAAAGAAAGTAAAATAATTTACAGAGATGGTACAGGTGTTCACAAGGCCTAGAAGCGGCGAAGGTAGCTGACCAGAGCACAGAAACGAGTCACAGAATACTCTAAATAACACAGAGAGAGGAATGGAATCGAAAATCTGCTGCTGTGTGTTGTGAAACGGTGTGTTTATACTTATTGAGGAAAGAGGCGTCCTGCCATTTCCATGGCGACACTTCATTAGCTGAGGCGCAGCGATTGTTGACACGAAACGTGCTTTGGCGTTGGGAAATGGGCGGTACGCGTCTGCTGATGTCAGGCTCAGGGGCGGGGGATATGATTTAGTGCCGCAAACGCAGGTGAGCCAGGTCGATGGGGGGAAATGATAGGATTATCACAAAATGGCGGCTGATTTCGAGTGCGTTAATGGACGAAAAGTCGGGTAAGGTCCATAGGAAAGTTTTCTACGATCTACCAATTTCTGCTTAAAAACACATGGCCGAACCGTAGGGACAATAAAAAAAAAGTCCCGGAACTATCCTTTAAGTGCAGGTCCCTATTCACACACACACATACACAATCACCACCACACATACAACCACCCTTCCATGCCCACACGTGCACACATGCTGTGTGCCTGCAGCGCATGATCACTTACCATTTGGGGATCGTGCACATGCATCACTGGGTTATTTTTGTTGCTTGTCCTTTTTATATGATGCTCAAGGTGTATCCCTAACACAATGGCTGCTCACTATGCTGTGTGCTGAGCAGTGTGTTGCAAGAAACACACACAGCACACGGTTTTGGGATTTGCGGATTTGGATTGGCCAATGTGCATGCCAACAGGCATTCTGTCTTTTGTTGATGGTACCGCTGGTGGCATGCATTTGTGTATGACTTTGGAGGTTGTTGGTCAGTCATTTCATCTGATTCCATGTCAGGTGTGATTGTCTCAGGCCTCTTTCCATTTATCACGTGTCACTTCGTATCTAATTGGTCATGTGTTGTGCTTTTGGTTTGCTCTCTTGCTGTTGCATGCCATGTCATGGTGTGGTCGATGAGGGTGATGGGGGTTGGGAGGGTTTGGGTGACATACCAGTGATTTTCATGGCCTGTTTTGCAAGGGGGTGGTGTGATATGCACCTTGCATGTGTTCCTTTTGGTCACACAGGATTGGTTATGTTTAAGTTGATAGGGATGCACACAATGTGGCACTTCCATGGAAACATTCTCAGGGCGGTAAGGATGTGACAGTTGACTGTCTCTTTGTCATCATCGATTGTCACCTGGTATGTGCCAGGCTTGTGTGCACTCCACAGGGGTGGGAGTTTAGGTGGAAAATATGGCCACAAGCTGGGTCCTGGCTGCCTCGCCACATGCCCTTTCCCCTCCCATGAGCAGCGCCTGTGCCTGTGGTTGGGGATGTGAGGGCACCACCATGTCAACCAGTACGCCCCGCCGTGTTGCAACATTGTGCAAGACACATGCTGCCACAATGATCCTGCACACTACTGGGGGTGCATATAGTAGCTGCCCGCCAGAGAGGTCAAGGGAGCAGAAGCGTGACTTGAGCACTCTGAATGTGCGCTCCACTATGCCCCTGGTTGAAATATGGGCTGCGTTGTATCTTACCTGGGGTGGTGTGGTGGGGTTCCGTATTGGCATCATCATGTGGTTGCTCAGAGGGTAGGCACTGTCCCCTGGGGAGGTGAGGATGGTTGTCATTAGTTGGGTTTGTGTATTTGTCTATGTGTGACATGCATGCATGTGCACAGATATTTGTACTCACCAATGAGCCATGTGTTGCCTTGCTTCCCAGCCTCCAGGTACCCGCTCAGGCGGACATTCTGTATATAAAACTGTCATGGGTAGACCCAGGATAGTTTGCATAGACAGAGGTGATGATTCCATGGGCATCGCATACAACCTGTACGTTGATGGAATGCCAGTGCTTGCGGTTGCGGTAGATGTTCTCAGTGGCTTTAGGTGGACGTAGGACCACATGGGTGCAATCTATAGCACCAAGCACTTTGGGGAAGTGTGCCACCCTGTAAAAGTCCTGGACCACGGCCCGCCTTTCTCTGGGTGTTCTGGGCATGTATATGTACCTGCGGACTGAGGGGCGCGCAGTCATGATTGCCAACACCTGGTGTAGGCAGCGTGACTGCGTGGGCTGGGAGACACCCCCAACTATGGCAGTTGTCTGCTGAAATGACCCAGTGGCCAAAAAATGCAGGACATTGAGCACCTTTTCCAAGGGGCTCAGTGCTTGGAAGCACAAGGTGGGTGATGTGAGGTCATCCTCCCACTCAGTGACCAGGTCTAGGATGATACGAGTTGGAAACCTATACCTGCCATAGACCTGGTCATCAGGCATCCCAAAAAGGCTGGTCCTGGGAAAATAAATGCGGGGCCTGGCTATTCTCCTCCTCCTGCGGTGTCCGACGATTAGTGCTGTGAGAAATGGGACATTCATCGTAGCTGTATATACATGTTTGTTGTTTGCGTGCACTTTTATACTGCGCGGGGATGCTACCGCCTGCCTTCGTGTGGCGGACGTGGTTACGCCTGTGTGTGCCTTTTTGGCGTGCGCGGGTTTCCCCTATTCGATTCCATCAATACGTGTTGTTCGCGAGCGTGTGGGCGTTCCATGTATTTCCCAGCAGTACTTCCCCAAATACGCCCTCATTTTCACGTGTTCCCCATTCCGCGTGTTCTGCCCCCTTTTTGGTGTGTGCTACATGTTGTGTGCTTTCGTTGTGCACGTCGTGCACGGCGTTCGAGATGTCGCAGTGACGTGTGCAACCATGTGCACCACGCACAGTTTCGGCACAGCTCCCTTGGAAAACACAGGCACAGACTTCCATGAATTGCTTGCGTGTGAATCACACGCGTGCGGTGGATTTTTGGCGCGTGCTCCACTGAATTCGGTGCACAATTGTTCCATGAATCGGCCTCCAGGTGTTTACCTATTCAGACCGGAGACACCATCAGATGAGACAGAAGGAATAGCTGTATCTATAGACATCGATTGGGTTGTGACAAGTGAGGATTGGGTTGCAGAAGGATGCATACTGACGCACGCGATAGATGAGGAGCTATTTTCAGAAGACAGTGCTGAGGCAGATATGATGTTGGAGAGGAGTGTGCGCTTCTGGTTACACATCACACATAGAGAGGTTGCACAGAAAATGGCAATGGCACTGGAGGTGCCGCCACCTTTCTGGGAGGAGGATGTGGCCAAGGTACCCGACAGCTTATGAACCAAAAGTCCCTATGATGTGGGGTGCATATAAAGCATAGGGGGAGTGAAGATAAAACTGAAGCCAGGTGCAATATTACCATGGGTAAAACAATACCGCCTGATGAAAGAAGCAGATGAGGGAATTTATGAAACAATCAACGACCTCACTGAAAAGAAGCATTCTGGTACCATCAGAATATCGAAACAACACTGCGGTGTACCCTGTATGCAAAGGGAACGGGCGGTAGTGGCGTTTTATGCAAGATTTACGCCCTCTTAACCACATTGTAGGAGCAGAGTATCCCGTGGCAGCAAACCCTGCCACAATCCTATGTGGCATCCCAGCAGAGGCAACCTGTTTCACTGTTATTGACCTCAAAAATGACTTTTTCTCAGTACCTTGAGACCCAGACTCCCAAGATTTGACCAGCGTTATGTACTGTAACCAGAAATGGACACACACTAGGTTGCCCAAAGCGTACTGTGAGTCACCATCTATCTTTAACAGAATAATACAGGTGGACCTATGGAATGTCCGGACAGACAACACAGTTTTACAGTATGCAGATGACATACTCATCTGCAGTGAAACAGAGGAAGAGTGCATAAAAGATTCAATTCAATACACATGCTCACAGCACTAGCAGAAAAGGGGTATAAGGTAGACAAGGCCAAACTATAGTACTGTCAAAAGGTAGTGCCATATATTGGGCAGCTAATATCCCAAAATGGTAGGCACATTGCCCCAAAAAGATCCCAGGCAATACAGAACACACCACAACCCAAAACAGTGAGGGAGCTACAGCTGTTCCTTGGATTGTGTGATTACTGCCGAGCATGGGTTTTTGACTACAGCACTAACGCATGTCCACTTCAACTGCCCTCAAGGAAGCACAAAAAGGGGCAAAGCCACTATGCTGGATGAGAGAAATGACCGAAGCATTCAATGAGCTGAAGGAAGCAATGAGCACAGCTCCAGTTTTAGGGACCCCAGACTATAAAAAAGGAATTCTTCCTGTTTTCACATGCTGACAGTGTGGTTATGAAAGCAGTATTGACCCAAAAGACAAGCATGGGCCATAAGCCAATTGCTTATTACAGCAGACAACTTGACCCAATAATAAAAGGACATTTTCTGTGCGAACAACACTTGGCTGCTGCAGCATTCGCAGTAGAAAGGGCTTTGTCAATAACAATGGGTTGCACAACAACCCTTTGTGTAACATGCCCTCTTTGCGATACTGCACAAGCCAAAGAGCACAGTAACAACACAACAAGCATCAGGATAAAAGATGATACTATCAAGACCAACATTGAAGATAGTGAGATGGAAAAATGTAAATCAAGCACTATTCATAGCAGATGTCAACCAACCAGGACAATGGGTTCATGACTGTACCAAAAACATCGAGTTCTTTACTGAAACCTGTAAGGAAGAGGAAAATGCACTTGAGGGGGGAGAGGTACTGTACATCGACGGGTCGTCAACTATCGATCAAAGTGATAGGATCAGGAGAACCGGAGCTGTTGTAGTAAGACTGAAGGAAGATTGGACAAGAGAGTGCTTGTTTACCTCCTCATTACTCAGCGCAAGCAGCAGAAATAGTGGCACTAATATTGGCACTACAAACATGTGTTGGGAAGAGGATGACAATTTACTCAGTGATTATGTCACCTCTACAGTACATTCAGAGTTGTCAAGGTGGCTCAGAACAGGGTTCAGGAGGGCGGATGGGACGACTTTACGGTACGCTCTGTTGTTAGGAGACCTAATAGAAGGGATAACATACTCAGAGGAACTAGCATTGGTGAAGTGCCATGCACACACCAATGAGGAGGACCCAACCTCAAGGGGTAATGAAGCTGCAGACTATCAGGCTAAATGTGCATCATATTTGTGGGATGTGGGATTTGAAGGAAAAGCAAAAAGAAAGGGGCGGGGCGGGGCGGGTGAGACAGATGCTATTGAAGGATAGATACAAGTACCTACCAGAAACACAGATAATGGAGTTGCAGGCAGCTGCACCAAGAGATGAGAAGGAACTTTGGGTAAAGAGAGGATGCTCAATGTCCCTTACCGATGCCCTATGGTGGCAAAACACAGGAAAGGTGGTCATGCCACTTGCGTTACTGAAAACAGCATTAAAACAATTGTATCACCCCGCACACACAGGGAAAGAGGTTATTGCAGCACGCATTGGAGACTCATGGTTCTGTCCTGACTTAAACACCCATGTAGTATACTTTATTAGCAACTGTTTGACATGCCAGCTTTTTACTACAGGGCACACACTGAGAGTGGTGAGAGGAACCCTAAGGCCCATTTTTGCACCTTCATGTCGAATATGTGGACATGATCCAAGGCTACCACTACATGATTGTGGCAGTTTGTCCTTTCTCGAGATGGATAGAGGCTGGGCTGTGTTCCCATGCCGACGCCCTCGGAGCTGCAACATTTCTGGTCCGGGAAGTATTCCCAAGATGGGGCATTTGTGAGGTCCTGCGATCTCACAATGGCCCTCACTTCACCAATGAACTGTTCCAGCACATCACTGCCCTGCTAGGAATAAAACACAAATTTGCCTGTGCGTACCACCTGCAAGCAAACGGGAGGTGTGAATGCTACAATGGACTCCTGAAAGAGTGCATTGCAAAAACTCAGCAGAGCACCAAGAAGAACTGGTTCCATTGCCTGCCCTTAGCATTGTTCGAATTGCACAATAGGTCATGGTCCGACCACCATTTAACCCCCCATGAGGTGGTGACATGACGGCGCATGTACCTCCCGTTGGCCCCACCTACAAGGACACTGAGGGATTGTGAGAATGCAGAAGTATTAAGGCAAGAGTATGTTTGAATATGTAACTTCACTTGTTTCTAGCGCCTCTTTTATCTCTCACCAGATACAGGAGACACAGGGGAGGCAGGAAGACGACCTACAAGAAGATACCGGCAACCAGGAAGTACACAAAGACCCACCTGTTCAAATTGGGGACTACGTCCTCCTGAAAAATGTCACCCGGCACTGGAACACGCCCCGCTTCACTGGCCCCCCACCTCATTTAGGCTGTCACTGTGCGAGCAGTGAAGCTGGAAGGCAAGACAATCTGGAACCACCTGCAGGATATCAAGCCCTACAAAGCATCAGCCTCACCCCAACGCGCCACTACAGAAATCAACAGGGCCAACGCTGCATCAATAAATGATCAATGAGAGAGCACAAATGCCCCAAACATGAATGAACTAGAGACTACTGGCCATCCAAGGGTTAGGCGCTCCCAAGCCCTTCAAACGCCCACAGCAAAACTGGTGCAAATTGACCAGTGAAGAACATTGTCCATGTCCCCAAGAGATTTAGTACTTGAAATATTACCCTGCCCAGACTCCCTCTCATGAACTGGAATAAGTCTGACAAATGCATTTCAGTTACATGATTTAACTTGTTCATTCTGCACGCACAGTTTGTACTACCCACAACTGCAGTAACACTGTCTTAACATTTCTCCTTCCTCGCACATGCAGGGTGCTGCGACTGTGATATACTTGGTAGACAATGTTGACTGATGTTACCTCCTATTGACCGCCCGAAGCATTCTCCAACCAATTCATCCATGCTATAAGAAGACCCCAACACATTAGACCATGTTCCCCTGAAATGTATTTCCTGTTGTTTATAGAGTATTTAGCACAAACGTACCCACAGCTTCAACAGAGTGCATATCCTCTCCTGCCCACGATACGAAACTCCTCTATACAGAAAATCTTGGAAGAGATCTTTGCATGGGCACTAAGGGATTATTTAGTACGCAAATCTTAAGCACCCTACTTACAAATATGACTACAATAACAGCTTTTTACCCGATATTCAGGTGGGCAACTTTATCATCTCATCAGCTGCTCAACAGCAGCATAAGTAAATATGGTAAATGTAATAAAAATTGCTATGTCTGCCGTATGGTTACTGCTATCTACGGGGCTCTTATCAACTGCCCTCTCGCAGGTATATCTTGCTTTGCATGTTTCCGCTGTATCCCACATTAACAATTCCCCAACTCAAGCTGCATGGACTACTGTGTCATGTGGTACAGAAGACACTGCTGATAAGGTAAGGAGAGGTAAGCGCAGTGTTAGCACAGACATGAAGGGAGTTGACACTTATCTCACAGACACTGAACACGTAAGAAACAACATGTGGTATAAGCAGATGTCCAAAATTGGTAAGGATACAATCGGAGATAGCTGCTTTGTCTGCTCATTGATCCCCTACGCCATGAGTGCCTCCAGAACCTTTGTATCAACAGAAGTACCAGCAGCAACAGCCCAATGCCTGATATACTTAGCGATGTTCCAAACACGAGGAAGATTCCAAGGAAAAACAGCCACCTTGAGATGGATGTCCAGGGCAACCTTCCCATATGAATACAACTTTATCAAGACGTTACCTATGATGAACAATTACTGGTAACTAAGTGAGGGGCTGCAGTACATAATGTAAGGGTCGGAAAAAGGGAAAACAAAGACGATCACGTTGAAGGATATGCCATGCAAGTGGAGAGCAAGAGAAATAGAAAGAGAACCTGGATGCTGGGAAATGCTGCAAATACTAATATATGGACAAGTATACACAGACGATTGCTGGGAGGACAGAGTCGTGGGAAGTGTTAGGCAAAGTTTGTATGCAGTACCCTCTGGTAAAACTGCAAACCACTCTGACTACAGGTATAAGAAACCCAACCTTTGGTATAAGCTCGTACTACACAGTTTTGGTAGCGTGTTGAGCAGCCAGGCTTATCTCAAGAGGGTTTAATGTGAGCTGTAGTGGAGCAACACAGAGCAAAACCGAAGTCTTAATACTTTGTACACCTCAGAAAATAGGATAATTAGATCTATAATATAAAAAACTGAAGATTAACAATAGTTTCATTGAAGTCTCGGAGCATGTTAAGACCTTGGGTATCTTCATGGACTTGCATCTTTCGTAAAAAAAAAAAACATGTCTCCTACTTAAAATCCGCATGTGCTTTCTACACTAATCTTACATGGCAAATCCGACCATACTTGACTGAACAAAACCTGGCGCTGATTTCAGAAGCAATAATTAATACTAACTGGATTACTGCAATAGTCTCCTGATGGGTACTTCCAAAGGCAATACCACTCAACTGCAGACCATACAGAAGGGTGCAGTTAGGGCTGTTTTTGGATTGAATCGTCGGGAAAAAATTTAAGCAGCCAGAAGAAAACTTCACTGGTTACCAGTCCAACAGCAGATTAAGTTTAAATGCTCCGTTATGATTTTTAAGTGTCTAGCCGGCACTGCCCCTAGCTATCTAGCAAAAAAATTAATTAAGGCTCCTGTTCGAAGAAATATTCGATCTAATGATAAATATAACCTACAACAACCACGTAAATTCCTGGAAAGAGTAGGTGGGACGAATGTTAGCCATTGGACTCCTATGATCTGGAACTCTACGCCCCTTCTGATTAAAAACAGTGTGTCTCTTGCCATTTTTAAGAAACTTCTTAAGACACACTTGTTCGATGAAGAAGAAACTAAATGGTCCCTCTTTCCTCTCTTTGACCTGAGCTTCTGTTTTATGCTGTCTGTTTTTGTGAGTGCGTTGAGGCCTATGGGCGATAAACGCTATATAAATATCATAATAGATAGATTGATTTTCAGTTATAAGTATACAAATAAACTCTTACACTCAAGGTTTCTTGAATAAACAATTATTAATTAATGTATCAGTCAGTTAGAATAAGCCTTCAGAAGGGAGCAATATAATAGTAACACTAAAAAAAAAACTTCATGAAATACACAATATTAATATCTCAAAATCGGTAGATACCCTTTTGGGATGGCCCACAGACACTACCTACATCCTCAGGTGACTTCAATTGCTAGGGTGCTGGGGACATTAATATATCACTGTTGCAGTTAGAATCGTATAGTAATAAATCAAAGGAAAAGGTGATTTATAACATACAAGAGACCACAACTATTCTTAAGCAGGCAAATACTTTTGGATCCCCCCAGGAAGAGTCATTCAGTACAATAGGCTAGGCCAAAGTCAATGGCCAAAAGTCTTATATAGGATGCAGCACTTGAAAAGTCTTTGCACAATCTCTTAGAAGTCTTTGAAGAAAAGAAGAATCAAATGTAGGGATTAGACTTGTGAGTAGTAGAGGATGCAAGCAACTCTACAGTGTTAGGCAGAATTACATGCAGTATCCTTTGGGAACACTACACACAATTAAGACTACAGGTGTAAGCACGATCTCACCTTTGGTATAGGTCTGTACTACACAGTTGTGTGGTAGCAGGGCTGAGCAGCCAGGCTTATCTCAAGAGGGATATGAGCAGTACAAGGTTTCAAAAATATAATGGTGTGTCTTTCAAAAATCAGACCCCTACAGCGGGTCTATTGCGAAACCCTAAGGTTCTCTACTGCCTAGGGCCATTAAGACAGTGGGCCTCATTACACGGTAGGCGGTAGACATGGCACTATTGGCGTCATGGCTACCCCCTTACCGCATTCCGGGTCCGGGTTCCCGGAATAGGGACTTGCCAGTCTATTCCCACCTTTTCAGGAACGGTAAGTTCCCATTCCGGGAGCCATTCCCCATTCCCATTTGAGCCCCCATAGGGCTCAAATGGGAATGGGGAAGGAGCCAATAATGATACCGCAATTTGCGGTACCGTTATTAGCTCTGAAGTCCCTTAGCGAGTCCCGTCCTTAACACCTGGTAAAACTAGGCGTTAAGGAAGGGACCCGCTAAGGGACCTCGTAGTAGGGTGGTAAGGGATTACCGGCACCGGTGCCCTTACCGGTGCCGGTAATCCCTTACCGCCTACTGTGTAATGAGGCCCAGTATCCTTGTAATATGAAAAGAGAACAGATTAATTATGCGACAGTTAACAGGAAAAAGAATAGTGTTGCCCCCTCAAAACACAAAAATCTCAGTTGTACAAAAAATACATATTAATACATAAATACTGTTTTATATATGTAACTGAATGTTTTACGTAACTGTTTTTTGTGTATATACCTGGTTTTAGGTGTGTTTAAAGAATATACCTTTTCTAAACATTTGATGTGTATCCTCAATAAAATATGTATTTTTTGTACACCTGAGATTTTTGTGTTTTGAGGGGTCAACACTATCCTTTTTCCTGTTAACTGTTGCATAATTAATCTGTTATCTTTTCATATTACAAGCAGTACAGTACAAGGTGTTACACAAAGGACTGACAATCACAGTGGTTCAAACAAACACTTACTCAAGGTTTCTTGGTAAAACAATATATATTTATTTACACATTTATTTAGAAAACATTCCACTAGTAATAAGCAGCTCAATATCACACTATAATACACTACAGTACCAGACTAATTGGTTTCTGAACAAGTTAGGCTCCCCTGAAGTGGGAGCAAAATGGCACTTCAGTAACTTTCAAAAGGTTTAGAAAGACAAAGGTTATAAGAATCAAAAACAATTACTTACATAGGCAGGGCAAATGGTTTCAGTTCACTACAAGAGACAGTTCAATTCAATAGGCCTGGGACACAGTCAATGGTTGTTAGGGAGAATTCTCATTTAAGGCTAATTGCCCTCACCTAGTGAGTCCCCCAGCAGCTTTGTTGGACTTCTGAAGTGTATTTTTTTCCACTTGGTGAGAGTATGAGCTTTTCCCAAACTCTTACCTATGTTTTGCCATGTGTATTTCTCTGTTTTTATGGTTGTGGACTCTGAAGTACACCACTTCAGTAGCCCCCTTCTTTTTGTGTGTCACACAGTGTTATGATATGATATGGCATTTGTAACGCGCCTATACACAAGTGTATGGATGGATTTCTGAACTCTGTCCTGGAGGGGCAGAGGTTCAGAAGGCCAGCCTAGTTTCTTGGAACAGGGTAACCTCTGGACAAGCCAGACAAATCAAGGTAGCGATCGCGGCGGTCAAGACTAGGTCTCAAGAGGGGTGAGGGTGACTGAAAGCCCGCAATGAGCACACAAAGCAAGGACACTTACAAATTACTCCAAGCAGGTGTTATATTAAAAATATAGACACATTTATTACAAGGCCTTTGTAACATTGACCATAGTAAAGAATCACGATAAAACTCAAGTAAACCAACAGATCACAATCAAATACAATATATATATAATTACCGAAGGGTCTAAAGAGTTAGAAGCACGAAATATGCAGACCACCTAGATGGGGAGGAAAACAGGCAGTGCAAGTAATCGTTTAGACCCAGTTCGCCTTCAGAGGCCACCTAACTAGAAGGAAGTCCGAGCCCTACGAAGAGTGGAGCCTTGTGCTCAAAAGTACCTGCACACGCTGGTGCCAATGGGCCAAGGGGAGTCTCTTCCAGGAAGTCAGGCAGTTCAGAATGGTGAACAAAGGAGGGCGTACAGATCTCCGCTACTCAAGCGCGGCCTCCACTTGCGGGCTGAAGCAGAGCACGAGTGCGAGAAAGGTGTGCTGTTTAACACAGCGAGGAAAAGCTATGGGCTATTGCAGGAGGGCGACCAGTTCCTAGCACTGCTACTCACCGGTCCCCGATGCAGGCAGACCCAGGCTTTTCCACGTCAGTTTCAGTGCTGGCAAGTTCAGATACGAGCAGGGGACGTCTCGGCGCCGTGTAGATTCCACGGCAGCAGAAGTTAGAGTTGAGGATGTCCCAAACGCAGTGGACCCGCACAGATTGTTACCACAGCAGGGCAACGAAGCAGCTGTGTGTATTTCAGCCCAATGTTCACTTCTCACTTCAGACCTGGGAATGCCAAGTGTACGACTTGTGTGAGAGTGTCAAGGACTCGGAATACAGCAGCAACCTGACGGCGGTTAAAGAGCAAGACTCCTGGGTAAGCTGGTCAGTCCACTGGATGGCCCAGAGACGCTTCCGAAGGCTTACGTGCGGGAGATGATGAAGATGCCGAGAATAGTTGTTCCCACTATTCCAAAGGGTCGAAGTACCAGTACAGGCCTTCTCGTTCGATCAGAGGCAGAATGGTTTCACAGGGCGACAGCAGTGCAGAGGAGCAGTCCTTCAGCGGGTCACCAACGATTCCTCGGTTCAGCCTCTTAGTTGCAGAGAGTTCGTGAGAACTCAGGAGATCGACATGGTAGTGGTGTTTCCAGCCTCCTCTTATCCAGAGTTCCCTTCGCGCCAAAACGGAGAGGACCCAATGGGAGATCTGCTCACAAAACACTCACACCATACGTGGACCTATCACGGCCCACGGTGGTCCCAGGCATTCAAGACACTAGACTCTCTGGCACCCAGGATGTGTATTGGGACCAGACATCCCAGCCCACATCCTGGAGGCACACACAAGGCATGCAGAAGCCTGCGAAAGCATCTGTGTTTCACGGGAAAGTACATGCCCAAATAAGGATGGCCCCAGGTCGGCTCGCCCTGGAGAAGGTGAAGGGGCAAGACGGTCAATGGACAGGACAAAGAACCTCGTGGCATGGCCATTTTGGAATCCAGGCCACCCATTTTGGCCAAACGCGAGAAGCGCGGTTAACAGGGCAAAAGGGAGTTCAAAAACACAAAGAAACGATCGCTGCCATCAGTCCCGTCCGTGACATACTTGCACAGTTCGTTATAAATCCATCGAGAGTTTCTAGGGCCTGTAGAATGATTAGAGACCCAAGAGCGCGGTAATGTAAGTTACGGTGCACTCTTGTGCCATGTTGCGTGAAAGCTGCAACATGAGAAAAGAACTACGGTAAACGTTTCAAGGTACTGACTGTCTTAAGGGCATGTCAGTTTCCCCATAAGAATGGAGCGAAAGCCCAGAGGAGTGCGGTGAAAGGCTGCACTTCTCTGGCAAAGTCTAGATCAGCGTGAAAACAACAGCAAAAAGTTTAGGGGTTGCCACATGGAAGGAAAATGACCTACAATTAAGAAATCTTTCCTAACACACAGCACCTTTGGTGCCATGACACAGGGTTGTCTTTGAGGCTTTCCTCAACTCCATTTTTGAGGCTGACTACAGTCCCCCAAAAAAGGGTAAAGTTGCCATTAACATTCTTAGTCAATCTACCACAGATCCAGTACACACCATCTTCCATGGAGTACTGGGAAGGGTTAATTCGTATCCCTTTTTATCTGTACCTCCTAGAGCATTGTTTCGCTCTTTTAACATTTAGACTTGGCTGGTGGCAGTGGAATCTACCCTAACTTTTCTAACGCGATTATATTAGATAAACGTGGTATTGTTCTTGGCTATTATATTAGCCTTGATCATAAACCAAATCGTCTTTCTTTTGGCTCCGGTTGGGTTTATTCGCCATTTCTTTTTGTTAAAGTCCTTCTTGTGTTTTACTTTGTGCGGCAAACTAGGTTCGCCTTCTTTGTTCACCGTCTTTTGGCAGGCTTCTGCTCAGAAGCCCTACACCAGGCGCCTGGGTGTCTAGGTGGGCTGAATGTGAGGGAGGGGTGTAGTCACCCCATGCACAGGGTATCCTAGGAAACCCAAGTCTCAGTTTGCCATGTTTGGCTGAGGTGGTTGTCCGGGCTGGACAACCCCCCGGCTGGGTGATTGACAGCCAGGCTGTGTGAATGGGGGTTTTGCGCATAAAAGGCAGGTCTCTTGGGCTAGAAGTCAGCGTAGCCACCGGAACTACAAGGAACCGAAGAGAAGCGGAGAGAAAGATGGCTGCTGCAACTATCCAATCCCGGTGAAGCCCTGCTGCAGTCCTGAGCTATCTACCCTTCAACGACTAAGAAAAAATCCGGTCCGGAGTCTTCTTCCCGGAGCCTGGTGGGGATAACCAGCTCATCTTCCACAGCCAGAGGATCCTCTTGCTTGGTCGAAATCGCTGCACACAGCTGTAGTGGTCCGGATAGCCATTTGTAGAGCCTCTCCTGTTTTTAAGGAGCGCACCTTTTATTTGTATCGCTGCTGCCGGCCTGATCCCTGTGTGGTGCAGACCCCCTTCAGACGTCCTCCTTCCCAACAAAGCTCCAGGAATTGTGGGTCTGTCGGAAACCAACAGGAACAACTGCCAGGGCACCAGCTGCACAATCAGAATAAGGTACTGTGTTCTGCTTGAGGAAACTGGGTGAATCCCTTTTCTTCATTTCCAAGGTTTTCCCTTGTCTTCCCTCCTTCTTATAACTTTTGCTTCCAAACATTGACGATATCGAAGTACTCTTGGCTACGTTGAATCGTGAACTATCTGACTGTGTGATCTTCGGCAACAGGCCTCCGGTGTCACTTGACCCTAGCTTCGGCCCTTTGACTTTTGAACTCCTGTCTCTGAGTGTTTCTCGATTCTGTCTGCCTAACCAAAATATTGCCTGTGATTTTTGCTTCCAACTCCCTCTGGGTATCTCAGGTGCTAAGTGTGATTTTTCCCCTGTAGCATTTCATGTCACGGATATGCCTTTATTTAGTAGACCAAACTGTCAATAAGTGATCGCAATCGTATTCAACGTAACAGGTTTTGTTCGTAACACCGGTTCAGTCAAAAACAGGGTACTTACCTTGAGACATAATGTACAAAGTGAATTGGTTAGTTGTAGTATATTTAACGTGTGGTTTTTGTTGAAGTTTAATAGAAGTGTTGTGTTTATAACAAATGGTTAAAAATAAATGTACTTATATTTTTCTACCTGAAACCTTGAGTCAGTGTTTGCTTGAGTCACAGTAATTGTGGTCCCTTTGTGTAATCTCTGCTACTGCTCATATACTCTTGAGATAAGCCTGGCTGCTCCGCCACTGCTACCACTCTGACATAGTGGTACAGGCTTGTACCAAAGGTAAAACTTGTATTGCCACCTGTAGTCTTAATTGTGTGTAGGGGTCCCTAAGGGCACTGCACAGGATTCTGCCTAACACTGGTGTACAGCGGTGAGGATTTGGAAGTAGAGTGATTATACTTAGAGTGCTGCTATTGCTTGGGTTCAACTAACCACAAGGCTCACACCACTAATTCTATTTAACTGAGAAATCATGTCAAATATGGAAAGCTTCACTGAAGAGAGTCTTTTACTCTATACTGCTGAGGTTCTGAGAATGATGTGTAGGGATAAGAATCTCTCTGGTAAAGGAAAGAAATCTGAACTGGTTGCAAAGTTAATGGGGAAAAAGTCTGGAGAGTGGGTCAGAAAGGCCTACCACTCCAGCAAATGTGTATTTTGATGTTTCTGATTCTGAGAGTGTTACTTTAGAAGAAGTAGATGAGTCCTTGTTAGGAAACCCTACAACTCCTTTGCCTGCTCAGAATGCACAACCTCTCTCCACAGGGACCTCCACAGGTCCTACACTTAGCCCTGAATTTATTGCACTTGAGAAAATGAGACTTGAATTGGAAGTGAAACGTATTGATGCACAAACTGCCATGAAACATCAAGTTTTTTTTTTGTTTTTTTTTTTTCAGATGGATACTTTTTTTTTAAAACTTTATTTTTGGTTTTTCAATATTCTCACCATACAACGGCACCTCTAGGGTGCTTAATCAGAGTGAGACAAACACAGCACAGTTAGAAAGAAAAAACAAACCCCTAACTTCAAACAACCCTGCCGAACCACCCCCCAAGTTCACCCTTACAGTATCCCGTGGGGTCCTTCCTTATTTTCAGTTCAAGATTGTCAAGTGCCCTCTTGCGGGTCTGGACTTCACCACACATCTTCTAGTTCACAGATATATCAGAGTCTGAGGGATCAACATTTCTTAGCAAATAATTTATGTATGGACCTCAGATATCCGGGGGGCGAGCAGGCAGCGGTAGGAGTCTTATAAATTCACATTCAGTGTTTTGACAATAAACAATGTCTTTTTTCCAGTCTTCAATCTTGAGGAGCGGGCCTCGACCCCATGACATAGCAATTCTCCTGCGGTCCAGCACCAGGAGCAGGGCCGCAAGTTTTCGACATGCCAGCTGCAGGTATTTCGTAAGGCAGAGCAGGGCTACGAGGGGTGTTGGGGACACTTGTTCGCCAATGATGTCTTCGGTAACTTTTAGAACGGAGGCCCAGAAGTTGTGGATTCCCGGACAATTCCAGGCTAGGGGGTGGAAGTCAGCATTGGCTGCTGCACACCTGTCGCATCGGGGTGACAGTTCTGGGTGATGCTTGTTCCTCTTAACCGGGGTGTAGTACGTCTGATGCACGAAGCTAAAGTGAATCAATTTATGCCGAGTGTTTATTGCCACTTTTTGCGTCTGGCGGAGGATATAAGACCAGTCTTCATCAGATATCGCTTCTTGAATGGCTGTTTCCCATTTTTGCTGCGCCTTGGATTTGGGAGGCGCATTGCCTACTATGAGGGATTTAGATAACAACGACACTAATCTTCCCTCCCCCTGTGCTTGAATCGTATTGTGTAATAAATCCCATGTGGGAGGTTGTTTGGGAAAGGACGGAAACAGCTTTTGAAGGGTGTGGCGTAGTCTAAAGTAGATGAACACGTCTAACGAGGAGTTGCAGCCTCTATCTTTGGCCATTTGTGGGGTCAGAAAAGTGCCCCCTGGGAAGAGGTCACCAAAGGAGTGAATGTTGACCTTGTCCGTCCATATTAGGAACACTTTCTCATTAGTAATGGGAATACCGGGAACGAATCTAATAGGCAATAATGGGGAAAATCTTATTGTCACCCCGTATTTATTAGCTATGTTTTTCCAAATTGCGTAGGTGGATAGGACCGTGTTTAGCGTGTTATATGGCACAGGAATATGACTGATAATGACAGCCCTCAGGAGGTTGGGGGAGGCTAGGGCACGTTCCACTTGCACGTGGGGCCAAACAAAGTGGACCGTATACCAGTGACTGAGAAATTGGGCCTGGGCTGCCCAATAGTACTTTTCAATATCGGGGAGCGCAAATCCCCCGTTCGCCACCGGCAACATAAGTGTGTTGTACGCCATGCGCGCTGGTTTCCCAGCCCACACCAATTCTAGTATTAGGCTCCTGACCTTTTGGAAGAAAGACCTGGGGACCAGTAACGGAATGTTCGTAAACAAATAGAGGAGTTTGGGTAAGATGACCATTTTCGTTAAGGAGGTTCTTCCCCATATCGTTAAAGGTAGAGTTTTCCACCTATGAATTCGTTCCTGCAAAGAATTTAATGCACAGACATAGTTATCCCTATATATTTCATGATGATTCGAGACATATAGATACCCAGATAGCGAACCTTTGAGGTTTCCCATTTAAAACCGTAATCGTCTGTGAATTCAGTTGTGGTCGGGGTCAGGGGAAAGATTACGGATTTTGAATGATTGGTTTTGAGACCTGACATTCGACCAAATTTTATGACTTCTCGCATTACCGGGTTGAGATTGGCCTGGGGGTCGCTGACAAATAACATAACATCAGCGTAGAAGGAGACAATTAATCTATGGGGACCCAGTTTGAGACCTCATGTCAGATGGTTGGCGCGAAGCCTGGATGCCAGGGATTCCATAATGAGGGCAAAGATAAGGGCGGAGAATTTTATTGTTCAGATTAATCAAGGAGATTGGCCTGTAGGAAGCACAATCGTCTGGGGGTTTACCGGCTTTGTGTAGCACCATTACGTTGGCTTCACGTGATGTGGGGGGGAGGAAGCCAAGCTGCAAAGATTCTTCAAAAACTCGGAGCAGAAGATGGGCTAGGATGGATGCATGGGCCTTGGCATTTGGGAGGGATTTTATTGCCTCCAGAACTTCTTTAACTGTTATCGGAGCATTTAGGGGTTCACGTAGCTCCGATTCAACCCAGTACAGCTCTGTGTCATCGAGGAACTTTTGTATGGTTTCTGGATCGGAGGCCCCTTTAGAACTATAAAGATCTTGATAGAAGTCTCGAAATACCTTGACAATGTTTTCTTCAGAATATACCAGTCTACCCTGGTCATCTTTGATACACTCGACTTGAGTCGGGGTTTTGTCTATAGATAGGAGACGGGCTAACAAGGTGCCTGGTTTCTGGCCTTCCCCATATTGGCGGACCTGATGCTTGCGGCTCGTGAACTTTATTTCTCGTTCAGCTGTTTCTTTAAACTTCAGCAGTTCTTTCTTTATTTCGGCCTGAACATGTAGGTCTTGAGTAGTGGAGGCTCTCAACTCTAGTTCTTTCAAGCATTGTTTGCTACTGGCCAAGTCCTTCCGGATCAGTTTTAGTATGCCATTTTCTTTGGCCAGGCAGATTCCTCGTACAAAGCATTTTAGTGTTTCCCACATGGTGCTGGCCGAGGCGACAGATCCTTGATTTATTTCGATAAAGGATGTTATTTCCTTGCGAAGTTCATCCGCAAAGACGGTGTCGGTGAGTGCTCCAGGCTTGAATCTCCACCGGAGTCCAGGATTGGTGGTGCCTGAAAGAGTGGCTTCTAGTGTGATCATTGAATGGTCAGAGAAGGATCGCGGCAGGATTTGACTTTCTCCCCAGTTAAAAGGGCAGTGGATAGATGCTAGAATGTAATTGATCCGGGAACTAGTGTTGTGAACAGCAGAATGAAAGGTGTACTCTCTGGTGTCTCGATTGTGGCGCCTCCAAGTGACGGATAACTCAAACGTGTGGCAAATCTCACGGGCTTGGGCACTGGCTTTAGAGGGGTGTCCTGTTGTATTATGGGACTTGTCGAGAATGGGGTTAATTGGCGTGTTAAGGTCCGCTCCCCAGATAATGGTTGTTGCGTTGAACTTCCCCAGCTGAGTCATGACCCAGTTAAAGTTGTTGGGTCCATCGGTATTTGGTGCGTATGAGTTTACTATTACTACTTCTTTCCCTGAGATCAACTCTCTCCCCAATAGAGCTCTTCCCTCTGAGTCCTTCACTGAGTTGATGAGACTAAAGTTCGATTTCCTGTCTATCAAGATTGCAACACCTCTGGCGTATGAAGAATATGATGAGAAATACATGTGACAGCCCCATGATTTAGCCCAGAGTTGTTCCGATGAAGGCAGGAGATGCGTTTCTTGTAATATAGCTATATTGATTTTGTGGCGTCTGAGATAATGGAGGATTCTCCTAGTCTTTGCTGGATGGTTACTCCCATGGATGTTCCAGGTGGCGATTTTAAGTCTTCCCGCCATCTGGGTGGTCAGTTAAGCTCCGGTTTATCAGGACTGGAGGTGTTGACTGGATTCTTGCGATCTGGATGTGGCCGGAGGGCCCGGCATGTATTGGAGTAGCGAGGAACCTGATGGTTGTTGTAGAATAAGGGTGAGAGATAGGTGGCGGCTCGGCTGAACTGGAATCCCACCCTTCAGTGGGCAACCCCCAACTGGCCCACAGAGAACAATCCCTTACAAACAGAACAGACAACATAGCAGTGCTAGGGGTGCCGGTGGCCTTCCAAGAGGCGGCTGGCTCCCAACTCTCGTTGCAAATTACGGTCCGTGGTGATAGAGCTGCTGTATGAGTGTTGTTGAGGCGTCATACCTAGTGTGACAATTATGAAGCTGATGTTTATAGTGGATCTCTCCTCGGTCTATTACCCCTCTGGGGGATGTGGTTGTTTGGGGCGGGCCGGCAGCCGGCTCGGTCTAGGTATTCGTTGATCTCATCTGGAGTGTTGAAGAACTGCGTTTTGCCTTCGTGCTGAAGGCGAAGTTTCGCCGGGAAAAGCATGGAATATTGGATCTGGTTTTCTTGCAGTCTTCGTTTCACGGCTGTGAAAGTACGTCTTTGCGCCTGGACGGCTTGGGAGAAATCCGGGAAAAACTGAATCTTATCACCATTGTATTGGAGCTCTCCTTTGATTCTGGCTGCTCTGAGAATGGCGTCTCGGTCCTTATAATTGAGTAGCTTCGCAATGATAGGTCGGGGGTTTGCTCCAGGAATAGGTTTTGCATTAGGAACCCTATGGGCTCTTTTGACAACAAAACACTTAGACAGGATTTCTGAACCAAACAGGTCCGTGCAAATTTTCTCCACGTATTCCTCCATTTTCAGGGCGGGTTGGTGTTCTCTGATTCCGACTATCCTTATGTTATTACGGCGTGAGCGGCCTTCCAGGTCCTCGTTTTTGGCATTTACAGCCTTCATTTGGGCCTCCAGTTGGGATACTCTGGAGGAAAACGCCGATATCCCATCATCAAGGTCGGAAACTCTCTGTTCAACAGTGTCGAGTCTGTCAGCATGTTTATCCAACCGATGTTGGAGCAGGTCTACTTTGGAGGAAAGCGAGTCTAGTTTGCTCCCCAGGCTCCCTATCCCCGCCTTGAGATCTAACAGAATTTCTCTGATTTCGAAGTCTTGTGTCACCTCATCTTCGTTGGGCGGACTCGAGTTGGGCGATTGTGGTCTGCTGTTGGACGAGGACGCTTTGTCTGAGGAGCAGCTCTCAAAGTTCAGTTTTCTTTGCAATCTATCAGTTTTGCCCATGTTCTCGATGGAAGAGGGTGATGAAGTGCAGAGAAGGCGACACAGAGTGAGCTTGGAAGAGCCAGTCAAGAATCTGCTGGGTGTGTTCGTAGCAAGCTTGCTGGGGATCTCTTACGGCTTGCTTCGGCGCGCACACTACACATTTTGGTTTCGCCTTTGTCCTCTCTATTGTCTCTGAGAGGCGTTGGTGAGGGATTTCGTGTCACGGCTATGGATGAAACGCCAACGTCCCTCGGAAACACCAACCTCTAGATGAACACTTGAGCAATTCGCGGGGACAGGCTCAGTGATCGACGCCGTTTATGGCCTAGTACTGATGCAGTGACCTCGCGTGGGCTCCAGGGCGGTTTCACCGCCAGTGGCAGGTGGTGGGGTGTTTCTGCTGCGATCCAGGGCACTGTGTAATTGTGGAGTGACGCACATATCCGTAGAGACCTTCTCATTCGCGGGGTTCCCGGTGCTTGCCCCATACCCTCTAGTCTATGGATCTGTTGGCCTCTTCCACTGTTGCAGGTGTTGCAGGGCTTGTCTATACTCGTTTTATGTATGTGGCCACTAGGCCTCATCGCACCGTTGCGGCCGCAGGCTATGTTGACGCACGGAAGAGCCGGGAGACCAATCCTACTTATCGTGGGTGCTGACAAATAAGGGGGCGCACATCGCACTCGTACCTGGCTTTCCATTGTCGTTTGGTCATCGGCCTCTGTCGTTCTGGCTCTTTCGCGCCTGTCCTCTGGGCCTTCTCCAAGCTCCGCGGCCTCTCAGCGATTGGCCCCTCCCCCATCTCCCAGGAGTCTCGAGGCAGCACGGCCGGCGCTCGGGGGGGCCTCTGCCGCACACCACTGCCCTGTGACTTCTCTGCTCCACCTAACGCCTCTGTGGTACGGTCGGTGCCTTTTGGTGTTACAGCCGGGCACTGCCGCCTCCCTTACGACCGCCCTGCCTCGGCTCTGCCGAGGTCGTGCCGCCACCAAGATGGCGGAATGGGGGGTGGGTCCTTTCTCGGGCCGTCGATCATGGGCAAAAACTCATGCGACAGCCGAGCTTGTTCCAGAGTTGTGCACAGAATCACCTTAGCTCTCGCTGGGTGTTCACAACAGCTCGACTAGTCACCTCAGAAGCACGCTATTTTCAGGATCTTTGGGGAGCTACACGGAGCTCACAGGAAAGCCGCCATCTTGGCCGGCTCTCTAGCGCCCTCTCTGAAACATCAAGAGTTAAGGCTCAGAGAACTGGAGCTGAACCATGAACTAGAAATGAAGAAACTGTCTCTAGAAAATGCTTATCTCCCAGAGTCTTCTAGGTCTGTCAGCCCTAAGAGACCCTGTATGCCAAAGGAAATGATTGGTATGTATGAGACTAAACTTGATGTTTTGGATTGGTTACCAATGTTTGAGTACATGGGATTCAAGGTATCTCAGGGAATCAGTTGATTCCTTGGCTTTTCTCTAGGCTCCCCCCTGTTGCAAGTGATGCTGTAATGGAGTTGGGGGAGGAGGATTAACAGGATTATGAGTGTGTGAAACTAGCATTAATAGCTAGGTTTGAGAAGACCCCTTCCCAGTATCTTAAGAGGTTTAGAACACTCAAAAAGCATGATGGTACCCCTTGGGCTACCTGGGTATGTGAATGTTTGAAATACTTAGATGGTTGGGTTAAGGGTTACAAAGTGAACACTTATAAAGGTTTGAGGAATCTTGTAATGTTGGAGTCTGTTTTTGATGTCTGCTCTCCTGAGCTTAGACAGCACTTGGCTGATTCAAAGGAGATAGATCCTAAGAAGCTAGCTAAGGCTGCTAACTTGTGGGTTGCCAACAGAGCTACTCACAAAGATTCTGGTGCTACTCAGAAAAAGGATGAGGGGAAGCAGCCAAAGAAAGACAACAAAGAGAATTCCAATAATTCCAATCAAAAAGAGGGCCGCAAACATAACCAGGGTAAGCCACAAGGTAAACCGAATCAGGCTAGTGTACCACCTGGTTCCACACCAGATGGAGGTCAGAACAAACCCCCATTCCAAGAGCATTTGGGACATGCTTTGTTTGTGGGTTACCTGGCCATGTGAAAGGAGATCCCAAGTGTAAAGGTAAACCTTCAGGGATCAACACTGTCTCCTTAGCCTTCTCCCAGGTGGATGACGTACCTATGACCAGTGGAAACTTTCAGCTACTAGCTGATGATCCCATGAGAGTCTCAGCTAGTGTTTCTTTAGTGTCCTTGGGTCTTTGGGAACAACAGAGCTTAGATGTCTATAACTCAATCTCAGATAATACTAAAGAGTATTACAAAGATAGTGTTCTTGTGAATGGTCAGGATACCCCTGCCATCAGAGACACTGGAGCCAGCATAACTGTGGTTGATTAATGTTTTTTCAAGGTGGAGGATGTTGCTAAGGCACCCAAACACTTAACCAAGTTAGCTGGAGGCCCTGTGCAAATGGTTCCCCAGTTACCAGCTCTCATCCAGTGTAATGACATGACTGTCAGGATACCTGTAAGTGTGCAAAATAACGTACCTGGGAGGGTTCTGCTGGGTAATGACCTTTAAAACTCTTGAAGTTGTGTCTAGTACCCCCAGGGCCCCCAGCAGAAGGAAGCACGTGCTCACAAGGTCTGCAAGGGAGAGAACCTTAAGGGGCTCTCCTGGGGACATGATAGAGGAAGCTATCACCCCAAGTCCACAGGACTTACTTACTGCCTTTGCAGGACAAGAAAAGACAAAGTGGAAACCTAAGTATGCCAGCAAGAAACCAGCAAGCACTCCTGTGCCCAGAAGGACATCTCTGAGACTGTCCAAAGTCACACCTGTGACTCCGACACCAGCTGAGGCTGAGTGTGAGGTTCAACCCTGTTTGGTCAAGCTAGATACTGAGGAATCGGATCTAGAAGGGGATCTTACTTTGGTGAGAGATATTGAGCCTGTTGACCATCCTGAGCTGCAGTCTTTACTGGCAGAAGGTGGATCCAACAGGGAAGATTTCAGTAAGGGACAAAGAGAGTGTCCTACCTTGGAAGGTCTTCGCCAACAGGCCCCTTCTCTGCTCAATGGGACTGACCTTGGGAAGTATAGGTTACACTGGGAGGATGCCATATACGTAAAGGGGGTTTGTCCTGGCAGGCAAAGAGTTAAGTAGCTCAGTTTCTCTTCATTTTATTTCAAGGTTGTCTCTATGGTATGGGAATCCAAGAGTAGTGTGGATGGCCTCCAGTGGATGTGTATATTATCACCCAGTGGGGTATCCTAACACCGAGTCCTTGTCGAATGAATTAAAGAACTCCCAAATATGTGTTCAATATTTACACATCTCTCTCTGTCTGTAGAAAATAAATTCTTTAAGATCAAAGGTTACAACTATTTAACTCAATTAGAACCTTTCAAAAACAAGATAAGTTTGTTATGTATTAATAAATGGAATAACTTTTGCTTCCGAACATTGACAATGTCAAAGTACTCTTGGCTACGTTGAATCATGAACTATCTGACTGTGTGATCTTCGGCAACAGGCCTCCGGTGTCACTTGACCTTGGCTTCGGCCCTTTGACTTTTGAACTCCTGTCTCTGAGTGTTTCTCGATTCTGTCTGCCTAACCAAAATATTGCCTGTCATTTTTGCCTCCAACTCCCTCTGGGTATCTCAGGTGTAAGTGTGTTTTTGCCCCGGTGGCATTTCATGTCACGGATACGAGTTTATTTAGTTGACCGAACTGCAAAAAAGTGATTGCAATCGTATTCACGGTAACGTGTTTTATTCGTAACACCGGTTCATTCAAACACAGGGTACTTACCTTGAGACATACTGTACAAAGTGAATTGGTTAGTTGTAGTATATTTAACGTGTGGTTTTTGTTGAAATTTAATAGAAGTGTTGTGTTTATAACAAATGGTTTAAAAATAAATGTACTTATATTTTTCTACCTGAAACCTTGAGTCAGTGTTTACTTGAGTCACAGTAATTGTGGTCCCTTTGTGTAATCTCTGCTACTGCTCATATACTGTTGAGATAAGCCTGGCTGCTCCGCCACTGCTACCACTCTGACATAGTGGTACAGGCTTGTACCAAAGGTAAAACTTGTATTGCCACCTGTAGTCTTAATTGTGTGTAGTGGTCCCTAAGGGCACTGCACAGGATTCTGCCTAACAATGGTTCAGTGTCTTGAATAGGATAGTACAGTTCTGGTAGTAAACGGTTAAGTCTTTGCGAATGTTCTTAGAAGTAGTTTGCACGAAAAAGAGTTATAGGTCGGTTTAGGAGCGAACAAGACTCCAAAGTTGGGAAAGTTTCACAAACTTTCACCGTGGCAAAGAGGATTTCTCTACCGCATTTGCACAGTACCTTTAGAATGAAGAAAAACCGTAGCTGAGGCAGTTGTTCATGGCAGTTCCTGCAGATCTCGCGGTTCCTGAGCCTCAGTCGTGGGGACAAAAGGGAGGACATCGGGAGGTTCCTGCACCACACGGGGAAGAAGCCACAAGCTTGGCAAAATGTTGGTTTAAAGTGTGAGTGCCTTAAAGTCCACAAACTGGTATCCTTCTCACTGGCTATCTGGTTTTCAACAGCACTCTGAAGAAAATTCGACCAGTATGGAGATGGTTTTCAGGTGGCTTGTGAGTTGGTGCACCAGAGGGGGGCTTCAGCACTGAAGCCCGCCAAAGGCAAATGAACAAAGGGACCAAACCTGGTTTGGCGCACAGAGACAAACACTAGAAGGACCTTTCCAAAAAGAAATGGCAAAAAAAGTCGATCAGAACCTGTTTTTACAGGGGGGCACAGACACCATCTTGAAAAACATGGCTCTGGTGGATTTCAGCTACCGGAGCGTTTAAACGTGTCGCGGTCAGGGAAATCTTGGTAATACCACTGCCACCAGCCATTTTGAGAGGAAAGGGTAGCTTTTGAGGGCTATATGAGTTTTCTAGGCATAGGGAACACTAAGTATTCCCTCCAGCACTCTGCTGTAATGCAGTGTGTGCTGGGTCTAGCCATTTAAAAAGACTAGCAAAGTCAATTTAACTTTACATTCATTGGGAGACAGTAGTCAGTCCCAGAGAAGGTATCTAAACCTTGGGAAGTCTAAAAGACATCCATGTGCCACTGCACTGCGGGTGCTTTGTGACACACAGGAAAAAGATGATGCCTATGGAGTTGTCTAAAACTCCATATCCAAAGAACACAAAAGTAAAACACACATCAAAATACATGATAGAGTGGGGGAAAAAAAGCCTTACACTCTTTCCAGGTAAAAATTAAAGTCCTTGAAATCCAGCATAGTTGCTGGGGGGTCTCAAAAGGAAGGGACATTAGCACATTTATGAGAATTCTCCCTAACGTAAAGTATGAGGTAAGTTCTCTCAGACTTTGTACAGTACCTTTAAAATGAAGAAAAGATGCAGTAGATGACTCTTGTTCCTGTGCAGCTCTGCAGATCTCCCTGTTCCTGGGCTTCAGTCGTGGGTACAAGAGGGAGGACGTTGGGGGACTCCTGCCCTGCACTGGGACAGTCAAAACTTGCAACCAGCAAACTTCACATTCAGTGGCTGTTCAGTGTTTCAGCTCCTTGCGTCTACCGCAAATAGCAACACAGTGGTTCCTGGCTGTCGAGATTAACTTTTCTTGCATCTGGGGCCCCGCACTCTGTTGAGGGGGCTCAGGCTCAGTCAGTCCTGCTTCCTGGGAGTCCGGTGTTCCTCTCCCTGGCTATACGGTTTTCAGCAGCAACTCTGTGGAAATACAACCAGCTCCGAGATGGATGTCCATGTGGCTTACTTTGGAGTTGATTGGTCCCACCAACTCAAGGGGAGTAGTGCCCTTGCAGGGGCTCCTCTGTCGATGCAGACATGGTGTTTTGGCACTGTAGCAGGGCTTCACCGGGCAAACCAATGGTCCAGGAGTTGCAGCAGGCGTCCTCTTCAAGTTCTTCTTCGGTTCCTTCATCCAGTGGTCGACTCTGCCTTCTAAGCCAAATAACTCACCTTTTATACAGTTCTCTCCCTTTCACTCCAGCCTAGCTGTCACTCAGCCAGCAGGGTGGCTGTCCTTGCCCGACATTTGCGTCTCCTAGGAGACTAAGCACAGGGAGTTTCAGGCACCTACCTCACTTTCTGCCTACTCCAGACACCCTGGAGCCAGAGGCGGGCTTCACTCGTGAATCCCACCAAAGGCAAAACGAACAATGGGACCAAACCTGGTTTGGTGCGCAGAGTAAATCTCAAGAAGGACCTTTCCACAAAGAAATGGTGAAAAAAGAAGACTGGGGCCATTTTGACCTTGGGTGCTTTACTGCAACTGCGAACACAGCCCGCGGGAAAATGCACACCACGGTAGTTCAAACGAAACATCTGCCACCAGCCATTCAGTCAGGAAAGGGTAACATAAACATTTTTACATGAGAAGCTAGACAAAGGGGATACTAGGTAATCCCTCCCACACACTATTGTAAGATAGTGTGTGATGGGTCTAGAAAGTTAGAAATGTAAGTAAAGTCAATTTCACTTTACTGCTCTTGGAAACAGTAGTTAAACCAAGAGAAGATATTCAAACCTTTGGGAAATCTGAAAGACTTCCCTGTGTCACTGCACTGAAGGTGCTTTGTGAAACAATGTAAAAGATGATGCCTATGGAGTTTGTCAGACTCCACAACCAAAACAAAGTGTTCAAAAATCACATAAAAATACATGAGAAAGTGGGAAAATAGGTCTCACTCTCTCCAGGTTGAAATAAAATCAAGTCCTCAAAATCCATCAAAGTTGCTGTAGTTCTCTAAGGTGGAGGGAATTAGCACATTTCTGAGAATTCTCCCTAACACTTGTCCCCCCCCAGACTACGGGACAGGAGGATTTAATCCACCCCTGGATGAATCTCATTACTCCAGTCGGTCATACTTTCTGGAGAGACTATCAGCATTTTGGTGATTACAACCTGACTGTTGTTCAATGGCAAAATAAAACACCTGTAGGCTGATTGACCATATTAACAATTTAGGATTTTCCCCCTTCATCTGCATTAACCATCTCAAGGGTTGGTGGTCTGTTTGAATCACAAAAGTAGATCCATACAAGTATGGTCTATACTTCTCCAAAGACCATACAATGGCAAAACATTCATGTGCTATGGTTTCCCACCTTGTCTCAGGTTCCTTCAGTTTCATACTGATGAAGCAGATTGGGTGTTCCCTGCCTTTCTCATCCAGCTGACTCAGAACTGCACATTTTACCTGTATTGGAAGCATCTGTCTGTACAATAAAGGATTATGGGTGAGGAGATCACATTCAAGGGAGAAGCTCTGGTCCCATATTTCTCTATGAAGTTCCTATAGTAACCTGTTGACCTAAAAAGGCTCTCACTTGGGTTTGAGTAGTAGGGGTGGCCCAGTCTTGTACAGCCTGTACTTTGCTAGGCAATGGCCTTATTTCACCTCCTCCTATCGCATGTCCAAGGTAGACCACTTTACTCTGACCAATTTGACATTTACTTGCCTTTATGGTCAGATTGGCCTGCTCAAGAGCCTGCAATACATATCCAAGGTGGTCAATATGTTCTTTCCACGTAGGGCTGAACACTGCAATGTCATCCAAGTATGCCATGCAGAAGTCCATCATCCCATTCAGAACATGATTCACCATCCTTTGAATGTATCAGGTGCATTCTTTAGTCCAAAAGGCATTCCTTTAAACTGGTAGAGGCCTCCTGGGGTTGAAAATGCAGTTTTCTCCTTCACATGGTCCGTCAGAGATATATGCCAATAGCCTACAATAAGGTCATATGTACTTGGCTGAACCATGTTTGTCCACCAGCTCATCTGTCCTAGGTAAAGGATGGACACCAGTCGTGGTGACTGCACACAGAATCTCAACTCCTTGCATCCTGCCTCTGATACTAGCACAACTGGACTAGACCATGAACTTGTAGAGGGCTCTATTACCCCAAGATCAAGCACCTTGTTGACCTCTTCCTTTATGTGGGTCCTTACATGGTCTGAAATTCTGTAACCTCTGCTTTTAACAGGTAAACAGTCACCAGTGAGAATCTCATGCTGGCCCCAAGGGGTCAAGCCTGGTTCAAGTGAAAACAGAGGGGCAAACTGATTTAACAGAGCTTTGCACTCATCCTGTTTTTCCAGTGTCAGCTCAGAAGAGAGATTAACTCCTTCTCTCTTCCCATCTAAAGGTTGTCCATTTTTAGGCCGGTGGGTGTGAAAGACCCTAGGGGCCTCCTTAGGGTTGCCTAAGTCCACCAAATAATTGACCTCTCCAAGTGTACCCTCTGCCTTGTAGGTACCATAGCGAGAACTAGCTGGTCTTGAGTAAACTCAACCATGTTGGCCTTCTAGTCATGCCAATGCTTTACCTGAGCCTGACCTGCTTTCAAGTTATCTGAAGCTTCTGTCATCATGTGTGTCATTCTCCTATGGATACCGAACATATAGTCAGTGACTCTCACTGGTGTGTGAAGGAGCACTCTCCAACCCCTCCTTGATTAGGGCCAATGGACCTCTAACCAGATGACCATAGAGAATCTCAACCCCTTCCTGGGGGACTTCTCTATAAGCAAAGAGAAGGCATAGCAGTAGAAGGTCCCACTTTCTTCTAAGGGGTTCTTCTAAAGAACTTATCATGCTCTTCATAGTTCTGTTAAACTTCTCCACCAACCCATTGGTCTGGGGATGGTAGGTTGTTGAGAACTTGTAGGTCACTCCACAGTTTTTCTACATGGCTTGCATGTAGTGGGACATACAGTTAGATCCCCTGTCAGAGATAACATCCTTAGGAAAACCTACTCTGGTAAAAATACCAAGTAGGGCCTTAGCCACGGCCTGAGCTGTGACAGTCCTCATAGGTATGGCTTCAGGATACCTGTGAGCATGGTCTACTACAACCAATATAAATCGGTTGCCTGAAGATGTTGGAGGGTCTAAGGGACCAACAATGTCGATTTCTACCCTCTCAAAATGGACTCCCACCACTGGGAGAGGCACCAAAGGTGCCACATTTTTGGCTCCACTCTTGCCAGATGTCTGACAAGTGTGACAGCTCCGACAGAATTTATCTACATCAGACCCCATCTTAGGCCAGTAGAAATAAAGAGAAATCATTTCCTTGGTCTTCTTAAAGCTTAAGTAACCAGCTAAAGGAATCTCATGGGCTAACTGTAGAAACTGAGGTCTCACCTCCCGGGGCACTACAAGTCTCCTGTAGTCTCCGGGGGTAGACTCAATAGATTCACTGTAGCTTCCCTGGCTCTTGCCCTTCCAGCTGGGAAGCTGCCTGTTGGCGAGGTCCTTCAAGAGTAGGACACTCTCTTTGACCACTGGTGAAGTCTGCCCTACAGGGGCCACCTTCTGCCAGTAAAGACTGCAGCTCAGGATGGTCTTTAGAATCCAGATCTCCATCAGGGGAAGGTCTTCTTCCAGCTCTGTCTTCAGCAGCTGACTCAACCTCTTCTGGTTGGACCTCACACTGGTGGAGTAGTCACAGGTGTGACTTTGGATTGTCCTCTTGGTGATGTCCTGGTTTGATGCACAGGAGTGCTATCTTTCTTGTTTCCTGAGACCTTGTATTTCCCCTTTGTCTCTTTCTTCTTGGATATAGAAGTTGGCTTTTCCTGTGGATTGGGTGTTATAGGTTCTTCTGTAACAACCCAATGAGAGCCATTTAAAGTGAGCTCTCAAGCCTTCCTAGTCTACTCCTGCTTCCTTTTACTGGGAGGTCTGGGGGTGCTTGATACAAATCCAAGAGTTTTTAAGTCACTCCCCACCAGGACTCTCCCAGGGACCTCACTTTGTACACTGACAGGTATTCTTACAGTCATATTGTTGCACTGGATGAGAGCTTGGTAGTATTGGAACCATCTGGATAGGGCCTCCAGCAAGCTTATTGGGGCATTTGGGTGCCTTAGCAACATTCTCAGGTTTGAAAAAGGTTTTATCCACCACTGTGATGCTGGCCCCAGTGTCTTTAATGGCAGGGACGCTTTATTTCTTCAGCACCAACTAAAAGGAGATCAGATTACAGAAGTACAGCAACCAGAGCTGTCTAACTCATCACAAATCCAATGCATACAGAGAGGATTTTCCTCATTATTGTCCATGATAAGTCACAGCGGAGGACATCCAACGTATTCAACCCAGAAACTTTGAGTATCACAATGTTCCACTAAAGAGTGAGTGCTAAACAGAAACCAATTTGCCTTTATAATGACCGATGGGTCGAAACACGTGTCGGCTGTAGGAAAAAAATAGAACACTTGAATATAAGATCAATTTGATTTGTCACTTGTAATGATTATATGCTATCTTTTGATTTGAAGTTTCATAAACATTTTCAGGGTCTTTTGCGCAGTTCAACAACATACCATTATCATTACATATATATGATCATATAGGGGAACTACCACTCCTCAGCCTATCCAGAGTGGAGATAGCTTTTGGAGAAGGGCCTAGAGAGTGATGCAAATTGTGACATCACATGTCATCAAAACTGGCCTGCGAGCCAGAGTTCGCTGAGATGTGCATGGACTTCTCTTCCGTGCATGTAATCTCGGTGGTTGGTAGGCTGTAATAAACCTCTGACATACTTTGCTACTTGTGTGGACCCTGAATTCTTTTGGCTAAGGGAAGGAGTTAGGCAATCCACGAATTTGACATCCGCTGAGTCCTAGCACGGCTCTGCCTGCCTGGGGGTTCATCCTAACAATGTTTCCCCAATAGGACAGCCCACAGACAAACTTGTTGTGTCCCATCCTGTCGGTCACACCCAATCCTGTGGAGGAACCTCATATTAGGGTGACAATAGGTGACAAAACTTTTTCCTTTCTTGTTGACACTGGGGCGACTAGGTCATGTATTCGAGGAAGGGACATTTGCGCTGTCAGGCAATGCCATGAACACTCAAGGATTCTCTGGGGCTCGAGAAGTGGTTCCTTTTACTGATAACATCTCCTTATCTAAAGTAGATCACGACTTATCTTTACCCTTGCTCTATTCCCGACAAGCACCTGTAAACACACTGGGACGCGACAAAACGGAGCAGACTGAACATGACCATCTTGTTTACAGACAACGGCATATGTTCAATACCAGGAATACACATGATAACAGCAAGGCAGATTGTCCAAGCATATTGTCGGAACAAAGTACAGAGGGGGGTGCCATCAGACCAAAAGTTGGTCCAGTGCGGGACAGATGTGGCACTTGCCTGGATGCCAGCAATAGCAGGGAAAGGATGGAGGATGCCAGTTGAGTACCTGTTCAGACCAGGTACACCACTGGATGAGAAGGAGGGAACAATTGTGTCTCTAGAAATCGAGCCAGTTGTGGCAAGAGAGCATTGGGTTGCAGTACACGCAGCAGATGACCAAGGGAGAACATGGAGGGCCATAATTGCAGTAGCAGAAGGATGCAGGCTGACAACAGTAACAGATGAGGAGTTGTTTTCAGAAGAAAGAGTAGAGACAGACATGATGTTGGAAATGAGTGTGAGGTTCTGGTTACAGATTACATAGAGAGAGGTTGTACAGAAGATAGCAATGGCTTTGGAAGCATTGCTGCCATTCTGGGAGGAGGATTTTGCAAAAGTACCTGACATCTTATGGACCACAAGTCCCATGATGTAGGGTTTATAAAGTGCATAGGGGGAGTGAAGATTAAATTAAAACCTGGAGGTTGAGGGAGGCATCCTTGTCAGGGCCAGTCTTTGTGTCAGGCAGCTCAGGCGGCTGCCTGACCTCAGTCAGCCTCTAGGGGGTGCTGCACCAGCAATGCCAATGCTAGAATACACGTGTAACACGTTAGTTTCCTAACATTATAATGTTAGGAAACAAATGTTTTACACGTGGATTCTACCACTGTCACTGCTGCAGGCTGCAGCTTCGGCCTTCAGGCAGGGCAGTGCTAGAATACACGTGTGACACGTTCATTTCCTAACATTATAAAAGTGAATGTGCCTGTTCATTTTTATAATGTTAGGAAAATAACGTGTTACACATGTATTCTACCACTGTCACTGCTGCAGGCTGCAGCCTCGGCCTTTAGGCAGGGCAGTGCTAGAATACACGTGTGACACGTTCATTTCCTAACATTATAAAAGTGAATGTGCCTGTTCATTTTTATAATGTTGGCAGCCATGACACACAACTGTTAACTCACTCGCTTTTGGTGGGTGACACCCACAATAGCATACGTTCCCTCATCCGTCAATCCCCTTAGCTGTCCATAGGTGTTAATGGAGATTTCACGTGCAAAAGGGAAATCTCCATTTTTCACCTGCCTTTTCATTTGAAAAAGGTTGACGGGTATGATAACAGGACCTGCCTTACTCCACAATGGCAGCACCCTGATTTATCACTTCAGCCGCAGCCAGCAGTGCATAATTGATATAAGAGCATCAGGCGGAGCTGATCTCAAAAAAACATTCACCTGCTTCCATTGACCCACGGACACAGGTGTCTCTACTAAAGCCCTGAGTATAACAAAGGAGAAGATTAGGCCAACATGAGGGAGTTTGGAAAAAGGGTAAGCACAGCGAAACAGTGGTGAGAGAATGAGGAAAGGATTGAGTGCAAGAAGCTGGCTGGAGATGGAGGACGGCGAGATCAAGATCAAGGAGTAGGTGGAAAGGCAGAGCGGGAAGAAAAAGCTGTAGCTCAAGGAGGGTGGGAACCGGATTAATGAGTTAAGGGAATGACTAAGTGCATGGGAAAGGAGGAGACTGAGGAGGGAAACAACAGGATCAAGGAAGAGGATGAAAGGTAGAGGGTCAGTGAGAGGTTAGGAAAAATCAAAGAAGAGCAGGAGAGAGGAGTTGCAAGAAGGAGGAAGCAAGAATGAGCGATACAGTAATAACGAAGTGCGGAGAGTGACTCAGGCCCCATTAGGAAGGGCCACCGTTTATCTGCATCAGCAGGGAATACCATAGCCCACACCATACTGGGGTTGTCTTTGCAGATCTTGGCTAGTGTAGAAATCAGTGTTGCAGGAAATGGTTAAGGGAAGCAAGTCAGGCTAAGCTCTGATTCCTGAATCGATGACGAAAACAAAGGTAAAGAAACCTTTCATCCTTTGCATACCTCCAATGGCTGGGGCAGGACTAAAGTGGCTGCAGCCTGAAAATCCACTGTTTGGTCAGGGAAGACATCCATTTTCAAATGGACATTGAGCTACCAAGCCCAAGAGGAACAATCCACTGAGCATGCCAGAAGCGTAATGGACCCTTGAAATCCCAGGAACTGTCAAGTTTAGTTGTATGACCAATTCAGAGCAATACAGGCCTGCTCATAAAGTGTTGTAGACTATGGAAAGTGAACTCGAGACCACAGCCTCCCATATATGAGGATTTCGACAGCCCTAACATGTGATTATGTTTTCCTTGAAAACTGTAATGCACTGTATTCTCAAGCTATATCCTTAGTCGGTTAGATCATTTTCCTGAAAGCCCTGTGTTTGACTGAGTTTTCTGCTGATCTCTTGGTTTATGATAGGAGGCCGGGGATCTTGAAGGCGAAGTTCAGTGGAGTCAGGGTTGTGATATCACAGTCATTGAGATGGTTGAATCCCAATCAGTCCTGCTGTGGCTTTCCGACCACTGGGAGAAAGAGGCTTTTGTGGTCTAGCCTGCAGAGGTAGAAGGAATTTGTGTAGGCAAATCAGGAATTAATGGTAGTTATGCAGGTGGTGCTAGGGTGCAGATGAAAGGGGGTATACCACGTCAGTGTTGGAGTGCTGACCACAGATCTGATCAGTTCCGGAAGAGTCATTCTTGAGTGGAGGGCTTGTTACTTCAGTGCTAGTTAGTGTGGAAATGGATCTATTATGTTTTTTAAAGTCTTTGCTGGCCATAATCTTGTGGAGACGGAAGGTTTCTAGGGCCCGGTGTTGTCTTGCTTGTTGCTGACAATTAGCTGAAGTTGAGGGTCATCAAACTAATTGTTGCACAGGTGTGAGACAGGGTTATTCAAAAAGATCACATGCTTTATTGATAGATCATATTAAAAAAAACTGAATTTGGCACAAATCTCATATTTTTCAAGTTTATTAATCCTAAGGATTAGTGATCCCCAAACACTGGACTAGTCATTTCAGAAGTTATCTTTGATGCAGATTTCTACTCATTTGAAATAACATTTTTTTGTCGTCAGTGTGTTTTTTTGAAGGCGATAAAACAGCAGTACTCATTTGGTTGTCCACCAGACAGGATGACACAATATCAACCTTGCCTTTTATACTGTAAGCAAATAAATGATGGGGATGTTTCTATTACCCAGTCTCCTGTGAAACACGTTGCCACTGTATGTTGCTCTGTTCATTGCAAGGGTCGAAGTGCACGAACATAAGTAGTAGACCTATGTTCCCTGTCGGCCTGCCCCAGCTCCCCACAAATTCCATTGGCTTGCCACTCCCACATGCAATCCAAACCCCCAAACAAACGTGCCTGCGGTTTAAGGGAACGTTCAGTGCAGTTTCAACTTGCCTACACTTTTATTTGAAAACGAAGCCATTCCGGAATGGTTTCTTTTTAAAATAAAAGTATAGGAATGGTGACACTTAATTTTAAAAAAGTAGAGGTTGCTCCCAACCGCTACCACCCACTGGTTCATTGTATCATACAGTACATGTTGAGAGTCTGATACCTTTTTTACTGGATCGGGGGTTTACACACGGAGCCCCACTTTGCATCATGTATTACTCATATAAAACTCTATGACTTTTTTGGATGTCACCTAATTTTTTGTTTTAAAACGTTATGTTCTAGAACAAGGCATGCTACTAGCTTAATATGAGCTAGCTGACTCCGAATGCCGAGCATGTATCTTGTGGGACAAAGTGTCCATTTTTAAATCCGATTTTGAGCACTTTGAATGAAGTTTTTGGGTACTGTTTCGTGATTGGCTTTAATATATCTTCTATGGCATCTCTAACTTGCAGTAATTTTCCCAATGGGACCAGTTTTTCAGTAGCGTGTTACAAAGGAACGTTATCTCCAAGCAACCATGAAACAAACATGTTACACATGTATTCTACCACTGGCACTGCTGCAAGCTGCTCGGCCCTCAGGCAGGGCAGGGCAATTGGCAAATAAATGAGCGACATTTGTTGCTTTATTCACTTCCCCCGGCCCCAGGTGGCAGTGGCGCTGCTGACGCCAGCCAGGCCCATGGGCGCACGTGCGGCGTGCCCTCCTCCAGGCTATGCGCACGCACTGACATTGACAGTGAAGTGAGGATTGATTGGGGCTGGCTGGTGTTGTCGGCCTGGCCAGCAGTAACTACAGGCTGCCGAGGCAAGCACACTTCTTTCCTCGAGCTCCCGTCCTCGCAGGTGAGGCCTATTGCTGCATAGGTGTTTTATTTATTTTAAAATGGTATTGCAGAGATGATTGGGCCAACCAAGAACAGCCTCTGGAGGACACAAAGCTAGACACTTTTGTCAAGGCTCAAGTAGTCATGAAAAAGGAAGCAAGCGCTGGTGGTGGACTCTCCTCAGGAGATCAAAGGGCTGATTCACGGAATACCTCGCCAGAGTGTCACAGTCAGCAGATCTTAGACAGTTGCAAGTTCCAACAGGGTTGGATTGGTCTGTCTGTCGGCCATTCGGCCCTGGCTGGGCCGAAATCACTTAGAGGGCGCGGCCCTCGGGGCCGGTACCACGCTTGGGCCAGTTTGGGGTTTACTACGCCCCCCTAGTTCCCGCTCTTGAGGATATTGTTCGTCGTTCCCTCTTCACTGGGCATGCACTGCTAACTGTATTTTAGTGCAAGAGTTTCATACATTTCACTGTTCACTCAGACTTGTATTATACTCTTCTTTGGCATTTTGCTTCTTTTGTTTGGAATAGCAATCACCCTAGTCTAACGAGATAAACAAACACCTACACGAACGCACCTTGCGAATGATGGTGTGAAGGATGGATGCAGGCGCTGGACCAAAAGCTGAGCGAAGGCTGCACAGCAGCTGGCTTAGTTGGGGTGGGAGCGACATGCTGTAGCATCAATTCATGCCCTTTAAAATACCCCGTGCAGCTTCTGATCTCCTTTAACACAAATGCTGGGAAATGGCCATGACTTGCTAACGCCACATTAATCAAAGCCAGGTCTCTAAAGAATGGTTCAAGTGTTGGGGAATCACCTGCTCACACTTTCTGTCGTGTGACAAACTAGTGCGCAGAAGATGTTTCAGAGCGTGAGGCTCTTGATGCCACCCGTTTCTGCATTTGATACACCAGCAGCTAAACACACCCCGGCAGGCAGCTCCTTCTGCATAGCCCATTTCTCTCCCAAGCTCGGGACAATGTTCTTTACCATAATGGAGAATGTGAAAAAGCGCAGGGCTGAAAGGCTGGGGGTTGGGGTGGAGGGCAAAGCGCACTACGCTTGGGGTACACTGGAGATTCTGCCCCTAATGTCATTTCAAGGGACTTGGAGTACTGCGCTATTACTCCAAGTCCCTTGAAATGAAATTCGACTATACACTGCACAATGTGCATGGGCCGCTGTTATTCAAGCAGCACGCGACTAGTAATTTGCAAAAAGTAAACTTAACGAGTCCCAAGAAAAGGTTGGCTTGCACCCTATAAGAATTTGATTGTTTTTGTTTTATGATGGGATGGTAGACATCATTTTTCTTTGCGATCTTAAATTTTCATGGTGCTGTCAGGAGCTAAAATGAGTGATCACAAAGGAAACATTTAAGAATTTTGAGAGTTCACGAGCATGAGCGAAAAAAAAAAAAACAATACTCGAACTGCCATTTCTCTGCCGCGGTAATGCACTGCAGTGTGTTTCAATGTAAAGTCACATTGTAATGTCATAATTTTAGAGCGCCACCTCTCCAACATTTACATTGTGAGCTATGTTAAATTCTACATGCATGTCAACTCTCTGCATATGTTTAAAGTAGACTTTACCACTTACATGGAGTAGTGATATTGTTTAAGTGTGTCCATCCGAAATCTTTTTAACTTCCCGTGAAATATTTGATGCAATACATCTTGCATAAATGCATGTATTTTAATACTGAGATAGACGGGCTTGTACAGCTATCGGTGGGTATGTTGCTGGTGCTTGTTCTTGGAGGATCGAGTAACACTGTTCAAGACCAGTTCATCGCCTTTTAAGAGGGGCTAAATGTTTGAGGTCATACGAATGACATTAGTGTAGATCTGAAACTGTCAATTCTCTTACCCGAGTCACAGCAGCAAACTGGTCATTGTTACTCAAAATGAAGAGCAAAAGCAAACTAACATAACAAGGCCTGTTCGGGTTTGACCCTCTTATTGCTGTTTTTTGAGGTTCTTGAAATTCAGCAGATGCCAGCATTGACGATTGTGTTAACCCATAGTCCCCACTCCCACTGCTCAGCCCACGACACATGCATGAGATCACAGGTCGGGGGCTGGGGGGCGCCAATGATGCTTTCCGCCTGGGGTGCAATCTGGTGTAAGACCGGCCCTGATCCTGGTACCATGAGAATCTCCATGCAACAACGCAGTGTACCCGGTACGCAAGGTGAGTGGGGGTCATGGCATTTTATACAAGATTTACACGCTCTTAATCACATTGTAGAGGCGGAGTACCCCGTAGCAGCGAACCCAGCAACAATCATGTGCGGCGTTCCAGCAGAAGCCACCTGTTTTACTGTGATTGATCTCAAGAACGCCTTTTTCTCAGTACCACTACACCCACCCTCACAAGATTTTACCAGCTTTATGTACCACAACCAGAAGTGGAAACACACTAGGCTGCCCCAGGGGTACTGTGAGTCACCATCTATATTCTACAGGGTGATTCAGACGGACCTAGGCAACATTGCCACAGAAAGCACAGTCCTACAGTACGTAGATGACATCCTAATTTGTAGCAAGACAGAAGAAGAATGTAGGAGAGACTCAGTACCAATGCACACAGTACTAGCAGACAAGGGGTACAAGGTAGACAAGGCCAAACTCCAGTGCTGTCAAAAGGAAGTACTGTACATTGGACAGTTGATATCTAAGGACGGCAGGCACATTGCCCCAAAGAGAGCACAGACAATCCACAACACACCACAACCTAAAACAGTGAGGGAAATTCAACAATTCCTAGGGTTGTGCAACTATTGCAGAGCATGGGTTTTTGATTACAGCACATACACCAGGCTACTCCTAACTGCACTGAAAGAGGCTCAGAGAGGAGCTAACACACTGGTCTGGACACAAGAGATGACTGAAGCATTCAATGATCTGAAAGAAGCAATATGCAAGGCTCCCGTGTTAGGGACCTGAGACTACAAAAGGGAATTCTTCCTGTTTTCGCAGACCAACAGTGTGGTTATGAAGGGAGTACTGACACAAAAAACAAGCATGGGCCATAAGCCAATTGCTTACTACAGTGGACAGCTTGACCCCGTAATGAAAGGACACTATCAATGTGAACAGTCATTGGCAGCTGCAGCTTTCGCAGTGGAGTGGGCATCAACATTAACAATGGGGTGCACAACCACCCTTTATGTGGAACACTCCCTGTTTGCAATACTGCACAAACCAAAGCACACATTGACAACACAATGACTATCAGGTTATGAGATAATACTTTCAAAAGCAGAGCTAAGCATAGTAAGATGCAAGACTGTAATCCCAGCATTATTCATGGCAGACGTCTATCAACCAGGAGATTGGGCTCATGACTGTACCAAGAACATAGAGCAATTTAATGAGGCACGCAAGGTGGAGGACGATATACTTGAGGGGGGAGAGGTGCTCTACATTGTTGGGTCTTCAACTATTGATCAAAGTGATGGGATCAGGAGAATGAGGGCTGCTGTAGTAAGATTGAAGGATGTCTGGACAAGTGAGGTAGTGGTGAGTGACAGGTTACTGCCTCATTATTCAGCGCAAGCAGTGGAATTGTTGGCCCTCATATTGGCCCTACAACACAGCATAGGAAAGAGAGTGACAATATACTCTGTCAGTGCTTATGTCACCTAAACAGTACATTCAGGATTGGCCAGATGGCTCAGGAGAGGGTACAGGAGAGCTGATGGAACTCCAGTACAACACACCTACTACTATGAGAACTAATAGAAATGATAACATACCCACAGGAGCTAGCATTGGTAAAGTGCCAGGCACACACTAAAGGGGAAGATGCAATATCAAGAGGGAACGAAGCAGCGGATTATGAGGCAAAAGTTCATCATATTTTGGAGAATTGTGGGAATTGAAGGAGAGGACACATGCCATGGAAGGAATAAGGCAAATGGTGTTGAAGGAAGGGTACAATTACCTACCAGAAACACAAATTGGGGAACTGCAGGGAGCTGCATCCAAGAATGAAAAGGAAGTCTGGGTAAAGAGAGGGTGTTCAATGTCCCCCACAGACGCCCTATGGAGACAAAACAATCCTGGGAAGGTGGTCATGGCACTTGCGTTACTGAAAACAGCATTGACGCAGTTGCATCATCCAACGCACACCGGGAAAGAGGTAATTGCAGCACGCATTGGAGAATCATGGTTTCGTACTAACTTAAATGAGCATTTGGCAAATTTGATCAGTAAATGTTTGCCGTGCCAGCAGTTCACTGCTGGGCACACACTGAGAGTTGTGAGAGGAGCCATACCTAGACTGGAAGGCCCATTCCTGCATCTCCATGTTGACTACGTGGACATGATCCAAGTATGTCAAGAATACTGCTACATGGTAGTGGTTGTCTGCCCATTTTCAAGATGGATAGAGGCTGGACCCTGTTCCCATGCCGACGCTCTCCAAACTGCAAAATTTCTGGTCCGGGAAGTAGTCCCAAGATGGGGCATTTGTGAGGTCCTGAGGTCTGAAAATGGACCTCACTTCGCCAATTAACTGTTCAACCACATCACTACCCTGCTAGGAATGAAACACAAATTCGCATGTGTGTACCACCCACAGGCAAATGGACTCCCTACCCTGCACTTGCACGATCTCAATGTCACCTGGCCTAGTAAGATCGTTGTCTCTGTCTTCTCTCTGTTCCCCCTCGCTTGCCTCATCACGCCTTGAAACACTAGTGTATAGGCGCGTTATAAATGACATATCATATCATAACGCCTCAATGGCCGCCTGAAGGAGCGCATTGCCAAAACTCAGCAGAACACCAAGAAGAACTGGCTTCACTGTTTGCCATTGGCACTATTCGAACTGTGCAACAATCCAGGGTCCGACCACCACTTAATGCCCCACGAGGTGGTGACGGGACAGCGTATGCATCTCCCACTGGCTACTCCCACTAGGGCACTAAAGAATTGTGAACATTTTGCTGAAGTTTTGGGCCAAGAAATTTTTGATTATATCACTTCACTGGTTTCTAGTGCTTCTTTTATCTCTCGCCAGATACAACGGGCCCAGGGCAGGCCAGAAGCCAACGTGCACGAGTGCTGATGACACAGAGCAGGGAACCCCCACAGAAAATTTAGTGCAAATTGGTGACCTTGTTAAAAAACTTCACCAGGCGCTGAATGCACCCAGGTTCACCGGCCCTCACGTTGTTGAGGTAGTCACTGACTGAGCAGTACGCTTAGAAGGAAAATCAGTTTGCAACTACTTGCAAGACATTGAGCCCTACAAAGCATCGACCTGGCCCAGAAGCACAACTGCAGAGATCAACGGGGCCAATGCTACACCTATCAACGATCCACAAGAATGCACAAATATCTCAAATACCCCCGAACTATAGACTGCTGGCCACCCTATGGTCAGGCATTCCCAAACCACTGAAATACCCACAGCAATGTTGGTACAAATTGGCCAATAAGAAACACTGTTCCTCCCCCTGCCCAAAACATATGCCCAGTGTGAAAACGACAACTTGGCTGCCTATGCACATTTGACAGCAGTGACACTATTTAACCTTCTCTTTTCTGCGCATTTGACAGAAGTAACACAATTTAACCGTCTCTTTTCTAGCACATGCAGATTGATGCGACTGTTGATAACATAGTTAGAAAAGTAGCTTGATCTTACCTCCCATTGATCGCCCGCAACATTTTCCAATCAATTCGTCCACGCTATAAGAAGACCCAGACACTTTAGAGCGCGGTCCCCTGAGATATACTTCCTGGTATTCACAGACTACTTGACCCAAACAAACCCTCAACTCGAACACAGTGCATACCTCGTCCTGCCCACATTACCTAACCCATCCATACAGAAAATCTGGGAGGAAATCTTTGCATGGGCACTTAGTGATTACTTAGTTTGTGGAGCTTGAATAATACTCACAATTAGTAAACAAATAAAGGTTTTTCTTGCGAATTTCAGGCGGGCAACTTTATCATCTCTTCAGCTGATATGATATGATATGGCATTTATAACGCGCCTATACACAAGTGTTTCAAGGCGTGACGAGGCAAGGGAGGGGGGAACAGAGGGAAGACAGAGACAACAATATTACTAAGCCAGGAGACATTGAGATAGCGCAAGTGCAGTGGCAGGGGGAAGGGGAAAGTGTGGGGGAGGCAGACGGGGCAATGCAGTACATGGGATTGATAGTAAAAATAAATAGAATAAATAAAAGCAATGTGTAAAAAGTGCGGCCAGCTGGTGGCAGGTGCAAGGGTAAGTGCAGACATCAGGTGTCAAGTGCTGGTAGGGGACTGTAGGGATACAGAAAACAGTCCCAAGGTCGGGGGTTGCCAGGGAGGCAGTGCAGGTGTGCAACTGGCAGGGGAGGGGACCTGGACCCTAGATCAGATGGTGGCTAGGTGACCAGTGCAGTTTCAGCAGGAGTTCAGCAGGGTAAAGGCGGAGAGAAAGCAGAAGAAAAGACGAAGGTTTGGAGGTGCTTCCGGAACCGGTGATGGTTCTCCTCAAGTTTCAGGGAGGCAGGGAGGCTGTTCCAAAGAGAGGCTCCAGCCCAAGAAAGAGATCTACCACCAACTAGTCGGTTGGAGAAGCGACTGACCCTGGGGGAGTTGGAGGCAGATGAGCGTAGAGCTCGAGAAGGAAGATATTTAGGAAGAGAGAGTTGAAGGTATTGAGGCCCCAGGCCCCAGAAGGCCTTGTGGACAATACAGAGGGTTTTGAACTTGCAGCCACTGGGAGCCAGTACAGAGATTTCAGTCCTGGAGAGATACGATTCCTGGGCTTGAGGCCAAGGACAAGTCTCGCAGAGGGTAGAAGCAGGCAGATTTAGAAAGAAGCAGTAGTCCAGCCTAGAGAGAACCAGAGCTCTGGAGACAGTGAGCTTCTGGGGAAAGGAGAGGAAAGAAATACCTCTGAGGAGGTGCAGCTGGTAGTGTGACTTCTTAGAGACATCTGAGATGTGAGGAGAGATGGAGAGTGTGGAGTCGAAGATGACCCCAAGGTTTTTAGCGTCATAGGTGGGAGCAGGAAAAGGGACAAGAGAGGCCGGCCAGAGAGCGACAGGAAAGGAAGGAGCAGGTGTGCCAATGAGGAGAATCTCAGTCTTACTGGCATTAAGGCAGAGATCATTGGTGGCACACCACTCCTGGATAGCAGACAGTCACTGATTAGAGAAGGAGAAAATGTGGCAGAAGGGAACCTGAAAATGAGTTGAGTGTCATCCGCATAGCACTGAATGTTGGGGCAGAGAGCGGCAATGCAGTGGGCAAGAAGTGCCAGGTATTGGTTGAACAGCCAGGGAGAGAGGTTAGACCCTTGGGGAACACCACAGGTAGAGATAGAGATAGAGGAGAGCAAGGACCCAAGTTGGACCTGGGAGGGTCGATCGGAGAGAAAAGAGGTCAGCCAAGCCAGGGCCTGATCAGTGATACCCAGGTTATCATGAAAACAGTTGAGCAGGATGGCATGTTTGACCGTGTCAAAGGCAGAAGAGAGATCAAGTAAGATGAGGACACGGGGGCGTTGGAATCGAGGTTGAAGAGCAGGTCTTCACAGATATTCAGGAGAGCAGTTTCTGTGCTTCTGGCAGCTCTGAATCCAGACTAATGGTCATGGAGACAACCAACAGATTTAGTGTGAAAATTAAGCTGGGAGATGGCCAGCTTTTCCAGGAGTTTGCCCAGGCAAGGAGTGATGGAGATTGGGGGATAGTTGGCCGGGCAGGGCGGATCGGTAGAGGGTTTTTTAAGAAGGGGGTGCACTAGGGAGTGCTTCAGAGGGGAAGGGAAGACCGCATTGGTGAAGGAGTGGTTCCAGAAGTCAGCCAGAGCAGGGGCTAAGGTGTCAATGTGGTCCTTGATGGTTTTGGTGGAACAGGGGTGAACCTGTTTTGACAAGACTTTCCTAGATCGGACTTGTCTGGAAACCTTGTCTGGGGAGAACAGCAGAAAAGCAGAGAAGGAGGGGGAAGAGGTGGCCGATGAAGGGCCAGAAGAAGAACAGGGAGTAGGGGGGTGTGGGGAGAAGAAGAGAGAGAGGACAGGATTTCCTGAGTTTTAGAGATGAAATGAGAAGCCAGGGCAATAAAGAGGGCCTAGGGGGCAGGAGAGGTAGAGACTGTAGCAGGATTGGCCAGCTCCTTGCAGATTGTATAGAGTTAAGCCGAGTGGTTAGATGCTGCAGAGACTCAGACTTGGATGTGGGCTATCTTCTTGGTGCAGACAGAGAGCCAGTATTGCCTTTGGAGCAGGCAGCGGGCCAGTTTGTCAGAGGATGTACCGGAAACACAACATTTCCTCTCAGCCGCCCTGGACTTGCGTTTAAGGGTGGCAAGGTCTGAGTCATACCAGGAGTTGCACTTGGCTTTGGGCTTCGAGCGGATCTTCATGACAGGGGCAAGAACATTGAGTGTATCAGATATAGCAGAGTGGAGCATAGAGAGGGCTGTGTCAGGGTGTGAGTCAGCCAAAGGGAGAGGGGAGGTGAGAAAGTGGCAGTGAAAACCTCAACTGACACATGCTTGCTTCATAGGTCGGATAACCGAGAAGGTAGGTGGCAGTGCTGGAGTTGGCTTGACCTGATGGGTGGAGAGAGTGGGCTGGGAGGAAAGGAGAAAGTGATCACTCCAGGAGATAGGAGTGGTGAGAGGGATAGAAAGGGGAAGTCGGTAGGGATCAGAATATCCAGAGTGTGCCCTGCAGAGTGAGTTGGGCCAGAGGGAAGGGTAGAGAGTGAGAGAGAGTCGCAGAGGTCCCAAAAGAGTCCAGAGGAAGGACAGAAAGCATCCAGGTGGATGTTAAAGTCTCCAAGAAGGAGGAGTTGAGTGTTCAAGACCAGTAGGGAAGAGGAGAGGTCCGCCCACTCAGAGAGGAAGGAGTAGATCTGACCATGTGGCCGATAGATGGTAGCCACAGTAAGGGAATGGCTAGGAGAGAGAGAGAGAGACTGCAGATGAGGCATTGGAAAGAAGAGTAGGCCTATGTAGGAATGACAGAGGCAGGAATCCACACGGGGAAGATCTGGGATACACCCCCTCTGGAACGGTCCGATCTGGGTGCAGAGAGGATCTTGTAGCCATCAGAGAGGAGAGTGTCAAAGCTTGTGACAGAGCTGGCCGTGAACCATGTCTTAGTGTGACTGAGGACAAGTTCTTCAAGGAGGCAGCAGATGTCCGAGGAGTGTTTAACAGCTAAGCGAGAGTTGAGAGTGGCAATATGGAGAAGGTTGCTGTCCTTGGCAGGGGTAGAAATCAGAGGCACACCCTGTGGAGGTGTAGAAGAAGCGCGAGGGGGGGCAGAAGAGGAAGCATGAGAGGGCAAGGTAGCCAAGGAGGAGACAGCAGGAGGAGGCAAGGAACCCGTGGAGGGAAGAGAGGGGACAGCAGGAGAAGGAAGGAAATTGATGAGACGCAGGAAGCGTCTATCAAAGAGGAGAAGATTGGACTGAGGGCCTTGAACCAAGATGGTACCATTTAAGGAAACATTAATGATGACCTCAGAGGAGTCGAAGGAGGCTAGGCGGGCTTCCCACCAGGTGCCACCATTATTTTGAGAAGCAGAGAAGAGAGAAAGAACACAGACCATATGAAGAGTCCATAAGTCTGGCGAGGGAGCGACAAAGAGGATGTCAGTGAGGGTTTGCCTAGAGGAGGCACTGGTATAGGTATCAGCGATAGGGAGGCCTGGGTTGGAGACCAGGATGTCCTTCTTAAACTTTTCCTACCAGATTTAGTGAGGAGAGCAGTATAGTCGATAAAGAAGCAGTTAGAAAAGATAGGAGAAACAGAGTATGTTGGAGTAGGTTGGGAGAGGAGAGAAGAAGAAAGGTGGGATGGGGTGTTAGGGGAGGGGAGAACACTAGGGAGGGACGCAGGGAAGGATGCAAGCAGACGAGACAGGGAGAGATGAAACAATAGCAATCAACTGAACAAAACAACACCGGCTCAGACAGTCGAAGAACAGTTTGCTAGGTGAACGCTTTGCTAAGAAGGCAGAACCAAAGGCAGCACTACTTTTGCAATGTTGTTTAACAACAGAGACAGCACACCTAGCTCTGAGAGTCATGTGAAGTAGGAGAAAGGTCTAGGTTTCACAATGCAATTTAAATACTTTCACAATGCAATTAAATAAGAACACACCTAGCTCTGTGTAGTCCTGCTTCCAAAAGCAGCATAAGTGGTTATGATGAATAAAATAAAGATTGTAATGACTGTGGTTCTTATTATCCACTGGGCTTTTGGGTACTGTTTTCTGGCAGCAGTATTTTGCTATGCATGCCACTGCTGTGTCCCTTACTAAAACTCCCCCGACCCAAGCAGCAAGGACAACAATGTCAGGTGGAAGAGAAGAAAATGTTGATAAGGTAAATAGAGGTAAGCGCAGTGTTGGCACAGACATGAAGGGAGTTAACACGTATCTCACAGACAAAGCACACGTAACAAACAACATGTGGCACAAGTACATGTCCAGAATTGGCAAGGATATGACCAGAGAGAGCTGTTATGTCTGCTGTCTAATCCCCTAAGCCATGAGTGCCTCCAGAACCTTCGTGGCAACAGAAATACCTGCAGCAAGAACACAATGCTTGATGTATCTCGCAATCTTCCTAATGCAAGGAAGATTTCAAGGTAAAACAGTAACATTAAGGTGGATGTCTAAAGGGACCTTTCCGTACCAAGACATTTAAATTAAGACATTACCCATGTTGACCAATTACTGGCAGCTAAGTGAGGGGTTGCAGTACATAACTGAAGGACTAGAGAAAGGAGAAACAAAGACTATCACACTGGAATACTTGCCATGACCATGGACAAGAGCAAAGAAAATGGGTGGAGAATCTGGTAGCTGGGAGAGGCCACAGATACTGATCTATGGAAGTGTATATACTAATGATGGATGGGAAGATGGAGTAGTGGGAAGCAAGGCACTCACTCTAACAAAATCTGCAGTAAATAAGGTACAAGAAGAAAATGACAAATGACTCAAGGAATGGGACAGGAGCACAAACCTAGTGACATGGGTGGATAATGAAGCTGGACCATTGCCTTTAACTCCCCTAAAGACACCAGCTCTCTGTTATCAACACAACGGTGATGAAGAAGTAGGAGATAACGTAGGATGCCAAAGAATAGAGAAAATCCCAGAAATGGGAGCAGGAACAGCAGTGCTGATGGACCACTATTGGGCTTGTGGATCCAAAGCATATGACAAACTGCCACCAAACTGGGGAGGAGTATGCTCCCTAGCACACGTCAACATGCACTCATTGGTGGTACCGAAGAATGACGTGAAGCTTGATGTTCTAGCAGCTTGTCGGAAGCGGCCTGGCCAAGCAACTGTGAAGCATAGATCAGCTGGTGCGCCTTCACGAGCTTGATGTGTGCGGAGCGTGGAGCATGGAGACTGAGGAGGGTGCCTTTCTCTAACGGCTCCGGCGTCCAACACATTACGGCGACACTGTGGAGAGCGGAGATCCCGGCTGGGTATTGAAACTGGGACTCGAGCAGCGGCCAAGCAGCGTGGAGACCGCGCTGCGTGCACTAGGTGCCCGGACAACAACAGAGGGCAACTGTGGCGTGAGGCCAGCGGCGTCGGCTCTCTATAGCCCGAGAAGAGGTAAGCTTTGTGGCCACCACCTCTACAAAACGGAAAGAGAGCTTAGATCCCTTTCCTCGCTCCCTTTGCTCCCCCTTCCCCCACCTAGCCACTCGCCCACCCTGCTCACGCCCTGTTTAAAGTAACTAGTGAGGTGTGGCGTGGGGACCCTTACCAAAGTGTGAGAGAACTATAACACCCCTGAGCTACTCCTGACACCATCTGCAGGGGCCGCAGGGAGTTAATCTCTGCCAGCTTGATGTGCTCCACCCCAGAGAACCGAAAATAGCCGACAGAATGCACACAGTGCACCTGTAGGAAAAAAAGCTCTAAGTGGCTAAATAGAAAGGCCCCCTGGGACCAAAGAGGTGGCAGTAAACTTACTAGATGGGTGACTATTGACTTACCCCCTATCTGGCTGCCAAGGAAGCTGTTAAGACTCCTAGGATACTGGTGACTGTGGATTTAGAAATTTAGAAATCTATGAACCAGTCAGAAGAGTCCTCATAAATATTTTTAAAGGAATAGGGAGAATATTCCCCCTTCCCTCTCATGAGGAGGTTTTTGAAAAATTGTCTGAGGCTCATTTTTATATGGTGCAAACGGAAGAGCATCAAACAAGCACCACAGAACGTCGCTATTTGACACACTGGTTGTGTTAATAACAGAAAAATTGCTAAAAGCCTAAACAGCAGTAAAATGAAATTAAAACAAATACGAAGTGGTATGAGAAGCCAATCAATCCTCAAAGAAAAAAGGTCTCGAAGCCCAAACAGTGATAAAAAAAAGCTCACGTGTAATGGACCCAAAAAAAAAGTAGAAAGAAGGAGATTAGGAAAAAACAGATTATCACTGACACACGACAACCAAAAATATCAGGTTTTTTGCAGGAATAGGCGCCCAATACAAAGGAAATACTCAAGAAAAGCACAGAGATGAGTCCACTAAACAAGCATTATGAGACGAAAATATGGAAAAAGAAGGGAAGGAAATAGAACTGAATGAAACCAGTCAAGAACAACATTCACTGAACGATTATTCGTTGGACAATAATGGATCTCTATTAAAATTATGCAATTCTATTAGACGGAAATCTATGGGTGCCAATCCTGATTAACAAAAAAGAGAGCGCCAAATGAACAAACTATCTGTAACGCCAAACCTAGTAAGACTTAATCATTCAGAATCGCTGCAGAGGAACAATGAAATGGAACTCTCACTCGAGAGAGAATATACATCTGGCAAGAAGTCACGAATGTCCACCGAGATCTCAGAAGCGCTTGGAAAATTGACTTGTAGAGTGGAAGCATTATATAATTTATGTACAGGTGTGGCCTCAGATCAACGGAGACTGTACTCACTGATGACGAAATTAATAGTAAATAATGAGGACTCAATAAGAGCAAAAATTCCACTCATGAAAAAAATTCCACTTACGAGTTGGGACCCAGTTAAACCAAAGGAAATTAATGAAAAAGCTGAAATGAATAAAAGCAATAGTAAAAAACAACAAGAGCGGAAAATCTCAGATGATAAAATAACTGAGCTAGATGACTCAAATAATTCTTGGGAAATACAAGACTCAGTGAACATTGCTGCCAGAACTGAAGAAGATGCAATCAACGCATTGTGCGCCGAAATCTCAATGATGGAAGCAACATCAACCTCTGTCAGAGTAAAAAAGACCCACATGGTCTAATAATACAACAACATGAGCTAATTACAAAAAAGACAGCCTATACCCAGGAAAAACTTCACATAGATGATAGTAAAAGTAAGACACATAGGCCCTCATTCCAAGTTCGGCTATAGCCATGGTGCTATTAGCACCATGGCTGCCTCCCAAACCGGATCCAGGTCCAGTCTGGTACAATGGGGACTTACCGGGTCATTCCAACCCTGGAGGACCCGGTAAGTCCCCATTGTACCAACACATCCCCATTCCCATTTGAGCCCCCATAGGGCTCAATGGGAATGGGGAAGGTGCTAATAACAGGCCTGCGATTAGCAGGCCCGTTATTAGCGCCCGGTCCCTTAGCGGGACCCGTAAAGGACGTGTGGTCCGACCACACGTCCTTTACCGTTCCCGCTAAGGGACCTCGGAATTGAGCGGTAAGGGATTACCGGCACCAGTCTCCTTACCGGTGCCCGGTATCCCTTACCGCCCAACTTGTAATGACCCCCATAGTTATCTCCAATTGCCAACCCGATGATACCATGAGAACAGTGTGCCTGAATGGGCCTTTAGACAATTGGATACAAATCCAAAATGCAAAAACAAACACCCAAGCCCCTCGCACCGAGTCTTCAAAGATAAGGATTATAAATAGCAAGGGGTGCAATAACGAGACGAACAAAGAAAATCAAGAAAATAAAGAATAATTAGCAATTGGACAGAAAATACCATTGGAAGAATATGTATCTAAAGTTAGATGGGCCAACAGAATACACACATCTTTGGGAACGACCAACCATGATACCAAAGCTGAAAGAAAGAGCGAAATATGGAATTACGACCCCAACAAACAGAGGCGACAAAACGAATGGAAGACAACACAAAAAGTAATGAGAAATTTAATCTGGCCGTTCGACTAGATGAAGTTAATACATCTAATGAAAGTCTATTCCTAAATCGATCAGCCCTAGTGTGACTATGGTCATCTATCCCAGGCCTACGGATGACACAAAGCAGGGATATGGCACAGATTGAGTTACCCAATCTTGACAGTGCAACAAACTGGGTGATAATCCGTTTCACTTCATATACCGCAGTATCATTGCTTTGGGATAACGCACACAATTTGTTTAGAGAAGGACTTCAACTTACAGTTTGTAAAATGACCAATGATGAAAAAAAGCATAACGACAGACAAAATACAAAAAATGCTACGCCAACCCAAAGTTACCAAGCTGTCACCTGGAACCCTAAAAATAAGACCATTCCAGACAGAAACAATCATATGATCGCAAAGTGACCATTGCGGATAGCCAGCTGGAATACCAGAGGTTTTAAACACATAATAAAAGATACCCAGTCACTTGAAAAACTACGTACATGCGATATATTCATGCTCCAAGAGCTATGGCTAGATTGCCCATTGTATATGGAGGGATATCACAGATATCAGGAACTAGCCAGCGCCGGCACGAAGGGAAGACCTTATGGAGGCCTAATAATTGGAGTGAGCCAGAAGCTTGGCTCCAAACAGATGACAATAGATCCCCAAAACAAAAATATACTGGCTGTAGAGATTGAACAACAAGCAATGGGATCACCGTGGAAACTCCTGGTGATAAATGTGTACGCCCGACCAAACCTGAATGAGCTAGAAGAACTCGAGGACGGAATTGAGTGCATTAATTACAACCAACGCTAACCTAAAGAACCAAATGGTTATAGTACGAGGAGGCTTCAACGCAAGATGTTATGACAATAGAGAATGCGCAGAATATGAAAATGTAAAGAAAAAGAGTATTATGACCCAAAGTCTTGGAAATAAAAAGGTTCACAGATGGATAATGACCCTGCGACAATGGGGCCTTTTGATGATGAATGGTAGAACTCGGGGTGATATGCCTGGAGCTTATACCTGGAAGGGAAACAACAGCAAATCAACCCTTGACTACATCTTTGGGAACAACGAATGTCTAGAATGAGCTCAAAGCTTGATAATAACTCCTATGACAAATAGCGATCACAAGATGTTAATTCTAGAAATTAACAAACATCTACATGAGAATTACCCTAGTGGATGTAAAAATATCATTGTTAACCAAGCAGGAACAACCATTCCCTGGACAGGAGCCAATTTGGAATTTTTTTTAAAAAAGAGTCAGAAATAATTTGGAAAAAGATACTGTCTGAAATAAATCATCTGACAGTAGATGAAATCGAAAACAAGTTCCATGAACTAAGAAAACAGGCTAAAATAAAATGAAACAGACGCTATGCAAGAAAAACCTTTACACATATGATGTGGCTGTCCGTGACGCAAAACGGAATATGAGAAAAAAATTAAGAAAGCTAAAGACCTTGGGGTTAAACTGCAACCAGTTTAAAGCACAAAGAAAGCTAATAAGAGGCTGCTACCAACGTTGGCTGTGAGACCGAAAATTCTCCATATTAGATCAAAACTGGCAATCAATGATCAAAACACTAGCCAGTAAAAATACAAAGGGCATATTGGCGAAATTAGCTAAAGCCAAAGGAGACACGTGTGAACAAACAGTGAATCCCATCCAAGGAAATATTTGGGTGACTTTCTTACAACTAAAACAAACCAATAGTTCCGAAGAGCAGCTTACACACAGTAACGAAAAATGGCTTATGCAGTTCACTGTCAAGAATTTGAAAGCCGCAATCACAAAATTAAGAGACTCAAGAGAACCGGGACCAAATGGACTTGCGAATGTCATTTTCAAACAAAATCCGCAAGCATGGGCAGTGATACTGTGTGAATTGTTTAATAAAGACTCAACAAATACCAAAAACCTTGTCACAGGCAATTATACTCCTGGTATATAAGAAAGGCGCACAGGGGCTACCCGAAAATTACTGATTGTTATCCATGCTTGATGCCTCTGGAAAACTATTCACCACCTTCGTATTCCAAAAGCTTCAAGAGTGGGCCAACAGCAAAGAGATACTGCACTTTACACAAACAGGCTTTAGACCGGGAGCAGGCACTACACATAATGTAAGGATATTAGATTAATGTATTGGGGAGACACGACAACTGAGAGGAACTACATTATATGTGATCTTCGTTGACTTCACTGCTGCATTTGATAGCGTAAATCGCAAAAGGCTATGGAATAAAATATGGAAGTGGGGATGCCCAATTGGTTGATTATGATAGTAGAACAACTACATCAAGGGACACAAGATCGAGTACAATTAGACATAGATGGCAGCATGACAGCCCCTATTGATATTTCATGTGGGGTGCGACAAGGATGCCCGATGGCTGCGCTACTCTACAACTTGTATATGGCTGATCTTCCAGACTGGCTTGCACCTGTGCATGGTTGTTGCCTGAAACGAGGAGGGAAAGCCATACCATGTTTAATGTATGCTGATGACATTGTGTCAATGAACTACACATATCTTGGGATCAAAGAAATGTTCACAACACTTATAAAATATGCAAAAGAAAAAATAAATAAAGATAAACATGGGAAAAACTAAAATCATGGTCTTCTCCACAAAAAAAGCCTCCCATCCAGATATGGTTACAGAAAAAGGAACAATAGAATATGTGAACTCTTATCCGTACCTCGGCTTAGATATGAGCAACGACAGAGGTTACAAAAATATAATCGAAAATAAACAGATAAAAGCAAAAAAACAAATAGAGTTAATTGCAAAATCTGCAAGAGAAATGGCTGGGTTTTCAATAGAAGGAATAAAAATTCTATATAAGCAATGTTTTAGCCCGATGATTTTATATGGGCTGGAGGCCCTAGCAATGGAAAAACTTGATTGGTTGGATGCCCTGGAAGGCTGGTTCTGGAGAAGACTTCTCAAATTGAGCCCAAGTACACCAATACAATACATCCGCCTTGAACTAGGATTAACATCCTTAAAAAGTATACTATGGATAAAGATTGGATCGTTACATCTAAAAATACATTCATCCCCTCTTTGTAAACTACTGGGCCTATTAGATGACAGATCCAGAAGGAATGATGCATTTGAAAATATAAGCGATTTAGCACAATCAAATTGCACCCGCTGTATCACAAAAAGACTGCATACGCAACATTGAAACAGATATACACTAATAAGATCAAAGCCTTGGATTGGACTAAAAACTATGAACATTTAGAACAACTAAAGAATTATACTTTTGTCTCCGTCATAGTGCATCAATACCTACAATTAGAAACTTATTTAAAAAGGTGCCCAAACCCAGCAGTCAGACATTTCCGACTAAGGATGAGTACCAATCAACTTCCCTTACTAGCAATGAAAGGGACACAACAAAAAATCCTGAGCAAATAAAGAACATGCAGAATATGCAAGAAACCCAACATTCTGGAATCTCTGCAACATGTTTTTTTACAGTGCCCTAAATTGAGTACCTAATGCATGGCTAACTTAGGACATTTGGTACATAATTACGATTACATTAAAAGTGATGCCTTTTGGGCATACTGCCTGAACACTGATTTGCAGTCAGTACATATAAGCTTATAACAACTGTGGGCGTGCATTCAAAAAAAGCTTTAAAATGAGAAGATCGATAATAATGCACTGACCAAGAATGTTAAATAGCTATCCCAATACAAAGGGAAAGATAAGAAGCTGAAAACAGAAACCCAGTTTAATTAAAATGGCCTCCATAAAAAGTAAAGCTCTTAAAATCTTGATAATAGAGTACTGACATAACCAGTGTGGAAGTTGTAGCAACGTTGTGCATGCAGGTAACAGTGAGCATAGACAAGAATTTTAGAAATGTTTATTTGTATTAGTGGATTTTGGGGTACAATGTGTACAAGTTTATGCAATTATGCAATTATTTGAAATTTTTTGTAATTTTATGCAATTATTCGTAATTTTTTTAATGTTATGTAATTTTAACACAAAAAAGTGTAAAGTTTTTTTTAAAACTAAACAAATAAATAAATAAAAATAGAAACTTGATGACTTTCTGGAAAAAGGAAAACAACAACAGAAAGAAAAGATTGCTGCATACCATGCAATTTGTCCAAACAGACAACACTGACCCACAGAGGAGACTGAGCAGAGTGAAGAGAAGGGGGAATTATTTCTCAGGAAAATCGGAAGCAGCATTAGACGAGATACCAGCATCACACCGACTGTTTAGCAGAACACAAATGTTCTTCACATCACTAATCCCCGGAGTACAGACATACGCAAATACCAAATGGTTACAGATCACTCGCTGGGAGTTGATGGTAACTATAAACTCAACATTGAATGGGTTAAACGCCATAAAAGAAGAGCTCAGAGCGATAAGGTTGATGGCGTGCCAGAATAGATACGTTCTGGATCTCCTCACAGCCATGGAAAGAGGAGTTTGTGCAAATATAGGGAGTTCCTGTTGCACATTCCAACCTGCCAACGAGGAAGATAACAGAACTCGCTCAGATGCAGTTACACAATTGGCCCAGATGCACGCAAAAATGGAAGATGAAGCAGGAGGAACAGGGAAGGATAAGAGCTGGCTGGCATATCTCTGGTCATGGATGACGTCCTTGCTGGTGATGGACTAAAAGTGATAGTGGGAGCTCTAGCACTGGGCGCAGCGTCCCTGTGTGGGATCAAGGTATGTATTAGCTGGTGCAAGAAGATGGCAGGAGAAGCGATAGGGATGCAAGTTCTCATGGAAATGGAGACTGGGGGAGCAATGGATGATATTGTGAAGGAAAGAGAAAGACTAAGAGAAAAGATATCAGAATCCAACTTATTTCCATCAGGAATGAAGGTAGACTCCCACGCAACCCAAAGAAGTACGTAGGGAAATGGGTTTAGTGCAAACCTGGAGGTGGGTGGGTCCACATGTACTGGTCATTTGACGATCATGTTAACTACTATGGACATCTCGCGGGGATAACGAAAGTGTGGCAGATGGTGCACCATGGAGGAGATTGTGGTGGTGTGGTTGACAAGTCGACCAGAGGTGGGACTGAAGAGGGGAGGCGGAACTATGCCCCCATCCCGGGAAGACACCCCAACCGAAAGAAGAACCAAAGACAATATGGCTGCTGATCATGCAAGCCTGCACCAACCCCCACTGCACCCACGATGGACAAGTACCATGAGAAATCAATCGACCCTACAATCCAGGAGCAGTGCGAACATTACCCAGAGTGGATGAAGACACACAAGACGGAACCAGAGACAGCTATATGGACTGAATTGACTAAAGCGCTGAGAAGCCATGCCTCAAGTAGTTACAGACCATATGACATAGCAGTGTCAGAAATGAAGCACACATGCCATCCGCACATTTGGGACACCCACACACCCAAATACACAACATGCATACAGTTCTAAGAGATATAGGACGGTGAATGCACATACTGTCTGGACGTTTACTGTTTTGCCTTTAGCTTATCGCAGCAACGCAGAAACCGCCAGAAGCAAGAAGATCACATGTACCTGCTTGCAGATGCTTACATGCAAATAACCCCATTGAATGGCACATATGGGAGAAACCAGACTGTGGCTTAGGAAATCATAGTAGGTTACAACCGTCTCAGAAAACCTGAAGACATGCTGAGTGCTGTGCAAGCTGAACTACTGCGTGGGGAACAGGGCCACTGCCAAGGTTGCACTGTTGCAAATTGTAATTTTTTCTCCTGAACCGAAGTAACACCGGCAGTAGAGAAGCATAATCCTTTTAAAATGCAGAATAATTCAGAAATCCTGAGTTCACAAACACAGTCTCTGGACACGCGACCCAGCCACGCTGACAGTGGGCCAAGATTTGGCAGCTGGGAAGAAGTAACCGTGTGACGGACCAGACAATGGTTCCAACAACATTGTTACACTCAAGCTACAGTGATGGGCTGGGAAAGGAGCACTCCGACAGCAATAATGTTCTACACATGGTTATATCGCAGACACATAGTTGCACATAGCACCGTGAACAGGTGCAGTCCAAGCTGGGAATGGATTTTGTCTCAGGCCTGGCGGCTCACAGCTCAGCCAATCACAGCTTATGGCCCTAGGGGTGGGTAGCTGGGACCACCGACCAATCATTAGGTCCACATATTGTAGCAATTAGTAAGTACCAGTTTTCAGGGATGGTCCAGGCCTGACACCTGACATAGTAACACCCAATACACTAATCTCTATAGGGGCTACTATATGGGGACTACCATTCAATAGCCAATCAGGAGTGGAGATATGTTTCTGGAGAAGGGCCCATGGTTGACGTACTTGTGACGTAATATTCTATCAAAACTGGCCTGCGAGCCAGAGTTCCTCAAGCTCTGCCTGGAGTTGCCTCTGTGCATATGAACCCTGTTGGTTTGCTACCTGTAATAAACCTCAGTTGGACTTGCTACTTGTCTGGACTTACGTTCCTTTTGGGATTGAGAAGGAGTTAGCCTTCCATGAGTTCGGCATCCTCGGACTCCTAGCAACCCACCCAGCTTGCCTAGATGACCCTCCTAACAGCCTGTAAAGCACTTTGCAGCCCTATTGGAGTCATATCGCAGATGACAAAGTCATCTGCATATGCTAAATATTGTACTGCCACATTTTCCAACTTAGGCAGGTTTGTCCTAACAGTTTTCCAACAGGCAAGCATGTCTTTATGTAGAAACAGAATAAAAATGGACCGAGGACACACCCCTGTTGCAGTCCCCAGTTTGTCTCTATTCATTGAGAAAATCAACCATGTGAGTCCAGTCTGATTTTAGTTTTTGTTCCATAGTGCAATGCCTCCAAAATACCAATTAACGCTTGGGGAAATCCACTATCAGACAGGCTCATCCAAACGGTTACCCTGTTTACATGGTCAAATGCTTTACTAACATCCAGGAAGGCCAGATAAACCGGCCTCCCCTGTTCCTTAGCTTGCACAGAAAGAAGCGCCAAGACAAAATTATTTAGGGCTTTTCCCACTCCCTTCTTAAAGCCTGCATGGTAGGGTTCCTGACAGTTAATGCCGCTAGTCCACTCTTGCAATTCCTTCAGAATCATATTGGCAAACATTTTATTGGAAGCATCCAACATGGGAATGGGTCTGAACTGCGTCAGACAGAGTCTATACCCTCCCTTAAAGATCAAAACAATCTGGGCTGCACACCAGGCCCCCTGGAAGATTTCTATTTACCAAGATGTTTCCAAACGAGAGTGACAAAACCTGGGCCCATAACAGAACATTTGATTTGAAGCTCAAGTTAGTTAAACCTTCCGGCCCGGGGGCATTCGATTTTTTACTGAGCTTAATCAAAACTGCAATTTCATCAAGGGTCCAACTAAGGCCCTCCGCCAACTAACATGTGCACATTTGGAACCCCCAGACACTCCCGACATTACATATACTTCCGAGAAATATTTCACCCAGGCGTCTTCAGATATAGCTTGAATTTGCAGATATTGGTCCGTCCTCCTTGGCTTGGTCAATTGCCAGAACCTCATAGTGTTGTTACCTAGCATGCAGCACAACATTTGTTCGGCATCGTTTATCCCCATAAGGAATTTATGGCCCTTTAGCCAATTTTTATAGTTTTGTTTAACCCTGCGGACCTCCCCTAACTCCCTGGGCGTCCTCACCGTCAATAATACCCTTATATCTAGTCACATCTTCTTTTTATGCTTCTGGACCAAAGGATCAAAGCCATGATTGTGGCCCACCTTCCTTAATCCTTTTTCTAGTTGCTTTGCTGGCATTAGGCCTCCAAGAACATTGGAGACACAGGGGGCGTACCCATCCGGAGAGCACAGGACGTCTGCCACTGCAAAAAAAGACTCCCAATCTAATCATCAAAGGCCATGGCTATTCTCAGGGACCACTTTACTGCATGGTTCCTTGGATTAATTTCAACATTCAGGCCCTTGCCCTCAGACAGTGTTACCCCAAGAAGTGGCAGCTGACAGCAAACCATGGCATGATCACTCAATCCTGAACTTTTAACATTCAAGCTTCCACATTTCTGGAACAAATCGACAGACAGGACATAATAGTCAATTGTCAACATCCAGGGACCATTTTGCCAACTAAAACTCTGGGGGACATCACTCGAGAAGTTTCCATTCAATGGCACTAAATCCTGTCATACACTTTGTCCCTTTCCCATGCTTCCCTTGATGTTTTTAAACTCACTGATTCTTGGTACCAACAATCATCCAAGCATTCAGTATCAAAGTCACCCAGAACCCTAACAGAAACTCCATCTTCAAGCATTTCCCCCAGAAATAAGAAAGACAGAAGGTTCAGACCTTCCTCCAACTTAAGGGGTACAGGGTTTAGGTATTTGTTTACCAGAAAACAGTTGCTAGTCCCTCTCCCATCCATTCTCATCCATTCAAGCAAGATGTCCAACATATCCCTCCTTTTCAGATCTATTCTTCAGAATGCAAGGCCCAGATTTCTCCTAATGGCAATCAAAATACCTTAAAATGGGCGACCCCTTGTACTTTGTTCTGCCTCAAAATAAACTACATCAAAACCATTTATAAACAGCATGTCCATCAGCAAGGTTTCCTGCAAGCACACAATATTATATGGGGAAAATAAATCTGGTTGTTCACAATATTCACAAAACCCCATAGAATTCCAGGACACAAAAGAAAAGTCAGCATTTCAGGCTACCTGATTGTAGTCCAGCCATTGAGATTGAGCATAGTTCACCTCATTTTGTAGAAACTGCACAGAGCGCTGTGAAGACCCAGCCATATCTGTCTGCACGGCACTCTGTTGCTCCACTTCCCTACCTCCAATCCCAAATTCTTAGGACACAAATCTTGATATAATGGAAGTCCCCACATCAGCAATTTCAAACCTTAATGAGAGGAATGATCAATTTTCAGCCAGAATTGCATTTTTCATAATTTGAGCAGTGGGTCTACTCTAAGTCTGCACACAATGCGACAGGTCAACTGACTAGAACTATAGCTGCAAATCGATCAACAGACTCCAAGTCGCAGAAGGACCCACCCAATCTGAACCCACAATTTGTGAACGTAAATGCAATTTGACAATATCCAGACAATCTTCATGAACAAATTCCACTAGCCCATAATCGCCAGTAGTTACCAGACTTAAACTCGGGATTTCAAACATCAAGGACAGTATATAATGTCTGTTTAGGGAGATTCTATTAGAACATTCAAAAGGCGACTAATATAAAGACAAAACACCTCTTCCTCTGGCTTTCTCTTAATAGTTGACACCCTGGTTTGACCCTCAACTTACCTACCTATAGTGTTGGTTCATTGTACCACAATTATGGGGAGTTGTTTTCTTCAATGGTGCGCGACATGTGCACTGGGATTGTCCTCCAAGTCGCCAGCTGGCGTTACCTCATTTACCAACCTGAGCCTAGAGTATATTGAGAACAATTTCTAGTCCCCCAATACAGGTCGTAAGTCCACCACCCCAGATTCGTCACCTACTACCCTCACTGGCTTGGTTCCATGGAGGCAGTGTGTAACCAAGTCCCTCATAACACACACTTTCCCCCTCCCTGCCTTACTATTAGGTCGATATTTAATGGATATCTTGATTACCACTATCTTCTTCCCTATATATGTTCTCATCCTTTACCGCTTACACTGAAGTATTACTTAGATCAAAGGATGGACTATCTTCAATTTGTTTAACTTCCTTTAAAACTTTACCCTCCATCCTTTTTGCCTCGACCAACCCTAATTCAGTGGCCGGGCCAATCTTACCCTTTACCTTCCTGGTTTTGAAAAAGTCCCTTTTCCGATCAAGATCTTCTATTGCCAGTACCATTCCCTTGTTCATCTACTTCCTTAAGTTCCGTAAGAAATGTATGTGATCCCCTATTATTCGGCTTTGGTGGAAGTTTACACTTTTTTGGTTTCTTTTCAACAACAGATTTTACTATGTTTTTTGGACCTCTACCCACTGGCGTAACAGGGGCCCCTGCAGCCCCCACGGTACGGGGTGCCCCACCAGCACATATCCTGGGAGGGGGCCCCACTAGGAGAATTTCTTTTTTTTTTTTAAAACAACATTTTTATCTTCTTGAATTCAGTCTTCATTCATAAAGAAATAATTTCTATAACAGAAATAATTTCTTTATGAAGGCAGATTGACTACAAAATTATTTTTTTTTTTAAATCCGAGGGCTCCGCCCACCCATGGCATGGAAGATGCTAGGAATTCATGTCATGGGGTGAGGGGAGCCCTATGACTTCAAAAAGAAATAGTTTGTTTTTGAAGTCACTCTGCCTTCACAAAGAAATTATTTCCGTTATGGTTTGGTCCTTAACGGAAATAATTTCTTTATGAAGTCAGAGTGACTTCAAGAAGAAACAATGGGCCTCATTACGGGTTTGGCGGTAACCGTGCTGATGGTACCGGCGGCTTGCCGCCGGGCCCGTAATGATTTACTGGTGCCCAACTTCCTGGTAACACCAGGGGATTACAACCCCGGTGGTCCGGGAAGTCATGCACCGGCAAATGGTAAGTCCCAATTTCCATGGGAATGGGGACCACTGAAGCACCGGCACTGTTGATAATGGTGCCGGTGCTTCCATGAAAACTCTGCGGGTTGGTGCCATTCTGCCCGGCAGGTCTGACCTGCTGGGTGGGACGGCAACCGCCTGCAGAGCTGTAATATGCCGGTCCAGAGACAACAGTGCCGGTAAGCTTACCAGCACGGACCGGCATATTTGTAATGAGACCCAATTTCATTTTGAAGTATTAGGGCTCCCCTTAACCCCATGATGTGTGCGTGTGTGAGTGTATGGTGAACAGGTGCACACTTAAATGTATAAGTGGCTGCCTGTGTGTGCCTGTATGGTGAAAGGGTGCACACTTGAATGTATGGGTGGGTGCCTGGGTGTGTGTGTCTGTATGGTGAAAGGGTGCACACTTAAATGTTCGGGTGGCTGCCTGGGTGTGCCTGTATGGTGAGATAATGCACACTTAAATGTATGGATGGCTGGGTGTGCGTGTGTGTATATGGTGATTGGTGTGTGTGCTTGTGTTCAGGGGAGCAACAAAACCTACATTTCGGGGGGCTAGCCCTTCAAATGTTGGGAGAGGCGCTAACTTCATGGGTGGTGGGGGAGGGGCAAACTTATTTGTTTGGGGGAATCTAAATTCTTTACTCATTTTAATGAGACTATTCTAGTGCAGCTTCAATGTTACAAGCAGTTAACTCTCTCCTTTAAGGTTGAAAGCACCCACGTATGGACTGCTGTGAGTGGTCTCCTGTTCCCTCTCTACTCTTCCAATCACTCCCCTGGCATGCAAGTATTAAACCCATATCACGATTTCAATTGTATAATACATTTGGCATGTGAAAGCAATTACTAACAGTGAAATGCTTTATGTTAGTATTTGCTGGGCTCTTGTTAACAGCAAAATCCAGGTGCCAATTAACATCTGTACCCTGTTCTGTCTGGCAACTGCTCTAAAGGTCAGCCAGGTTGAGTCAACAAACATAGCCCAAAGTTTCAGGGGGAGGGGGAGTGCTGAATCCCAGTCAACTCAATGGTGTTGCACCAATAATTGTGTTTAATGCCTTGATTACTCATTACTCCTAGCCCTATTCTTCCTCGTCCCAGTGTGTATGAGAAAGTACTTGTGTATAAGGCACTCTGCCTCATACACAAGTACTGGAATAAGGTAGAGGTACATGGAGGTAATGCATGACTTAGCTACGTGTACTCTTCATTACTCCTAGTCCCACTCTTCCTCATCCCAGTACTTACCTATGAGGCAAAGAGCCTCATAAGTAAGCTTTGGGACAAGGAAGAGTGACATGGAGGTAATTCTGGGCCAAGGAGCTGATTTTGGAGGTTGGGATAGGGAGAGCGGATGTGTGAGGGGGCACGATTGTGCAACAAATCATAATGCTGTCGATGTCCAGGTTAAGCAGGCATGATATGTGGTATTAGTGGCTAGAGAGGCATTTTGGTGCAGCCAGCCTAGTCATTCCTCAGTTTGGTATGACTTTTTTTTAACTGGGCATTTCTGATAAAGCAGTCCTGCTAAGTGAATTACCTGGCTAGACTGCCATTTGGGTGCTGCCAGTCTAGCCATTTCTTACTGCAGCATTGTATACTTTTCTGGGCATCTGTGATCAAATGATATGATATAAGTCATTTATAACGCGCCGGTACACAGAGAGGAGATAGAGGGAGGACAAGACAAACGAACTTACTAAGCCTTGTGTCATTCAGATCGTGCAAGTGCGAGATGAGAAGTGCAAGGGGAAAGGGAGGGGGGAAGTGCAAGGGAGAGGGGAGGCAAAAACAGGACAGCAATGCTCTGAGTAAGTGCAGCCAGGGCAGCGTGGCTCTGGGTATTGCAAGGCGAACAAGGGACTGTAGGGTTACAGTTACAGCTCCTAAGTGCTTGGTAGGCCCAGAGGCAGTGCAAGGGTGACTGATCAAGAAAGAGTCTGGACTCAGTGAGACTCTGAGGGTAGCCAAGCAACCAGTCGATACAGCAGACTAGTAGGTCAGGTAGGCCAGCAGGGGAGGGAGAGAGAGAAAGCAGAGGAGAAGAGAAAGTTTTGAGCTGCTTCCAGAACTTCAGGTGGTCCACCTCAAGTTTGAGAGGGGCAGGGAGGCTATTCCAGAGGGAGGCACCTGCAGAGGAGAGATATCTACCCCCACTCTCTGTCAGGAGAAGTGTCTAACCCTTAGAGAGTTGTAGGTAGCTGAGCAGGGCTTGAGAAGGAAGATATTTTGGAAGAGAGCGTTGGATGTAGTGCGGGCCCCTGGCACAGAAAGCCTTGTGGACAATGCAAAGGGTGTTGAACTTGATCCTTGCAGCAACTGGGAGCCAGTGGAGAGATTTCATGGCTGCAGAGATAAGATCCCTGGGCTTGAGGCAAAGGATAAGTCTTGCAGTCCTGTTCTGGATTAGTTGCAGAGGTTGGAGAGTAGACGAAGGCAGATTGAGAAAGAGGCTGTTGCAGTAGTCCAGCCTAGAGAGAACAGGGCTCTGGAGACAGTGAGCTTCTGGGGGAAAGTAAGAAAGCGAAGAGTTCCTTTGAGGAGGAGCAGCTGGTAGTGGGACTTCTTGGCGACGTCCGAGATGTGAGGAGAGAAAGAGAAAGAGAGAGTGGATTCAAAGATGACACCAAGGTTGTTTGCCTCACAGGAAGGGCCCAAGGCGGGCAGCCAGAGTGAGAGAGGGAAAGCAGGGGCAGGAGTCCAAATGAGAAGGATCGCCATCTTACTGACATTAAGGCAGAGATCGTTGGCAGCACACCAATCCTGAATCGCGGATAGACAGTCATGAATGAGCGAGAGTGTAGAGGAGTCTGAGGGGAGCCTAAAGGAAAGCGGAGTGTCAGCCACATAACACTGAAAGTTAGATGAGAAGGTAGAGTTCAGGTGGGCCAAAGGGGCCAAGTAGAGGTTGAAAAAGCATGGTGAGAGGATGGAGTGGTCCTGGGAGGGGATGTCCAAGAGGAGGGAGGTCAGCCACTCAAGTGCCTGATCTGTAATGCACAGGTTCTCATGGAGTCGATTGATCAGGATGGCGTGGTTGACCTTGTCGAAAGCAGAGGAAAGATCAAGGAGGATGAGGACAGAAGGAATGCTGGAATCCAGGTTAGAGAGCAGATCTTTACAGGTGTTCAGGAGAGCAGTTTCTGCCTCTGGCAGCTCTGAAGCCAGACTGAAGGTCAAGGAGCCAACCAACAGATTCTGTGTGGAGAGTAAGCTGGGAGAGGGCCAGTTTTTGCAACAGTTTGCCCAGGAAAGGGGTGATGGAGATTGGGCGATAGTTTGCCAGGCAGGCAGGATCGGCAGATGGCTTCTTGAGGAGTGGGTGCATAAGGGAGTGGTTAAGGGGAGAGGGGAATGTTCCAGTGGCAAAAGAGTGATTACAGAAATCGGCCAAAGCTGGAGCAAGAGTGTAAATATGGTCCTGATGGTTTTGGAGGAGCAGGGGAGCACCTGTTTGGATGACACTTTCATAGATCGGACTTGTCTAGAAACCTCGTCAGGTGTTGTCAGAGAGAAAGAGGAGAAAGGAGGAAGAGGGGTAGAGATGGCCAAAGGGGGGCCGAGAGAGGAAGAGGAGATGAAGGACAGGATATCCTGAGTTTTAGCAGAGAAGTGAGATGACAGAGCCATACAGAGGGCCTGGGAGGGAACAGGAAAGGTAAAAACTGCAACAGGATTGACCAGTTCCTTGCAGATTTTAAAGAGTTTGGCCTTGTTGTTAGAGGCCACAGTCTTGAATGTGTGTTCTCTTCTTGATGAGTGTTATTGCTTCGACTGGCATTCTGGCGCAAGCAGTCTAGGTATGTCTAAATGTGGCCTGGCATGCTTTACTGTAATGATGTTACGTGTCTACACTGGTCTACATTGTGTAGCCAGTTGAACATGTTTTCATTGTGGCATGGCATTTTTTATAGCAAAGTATTAATGTTCCTGTGCACTGTTGGTGACTTGCATCTATTGGATTGGTGTTATCCTACAAAACAATTGCAAACACACTGACATTTTAGGCAATTCTTCTCAGAAAGTGTGCTGTATATTGCATTAAAACACATATTTATATCTTTCTCCTAGTGCAGTGTGTGGCATATCCCTTCAGCAGCACGTTCTTGCGTATTTCGCAAGCGTGATAATCTATGCCGGCCCAGAGTTTGGCATGACCAGTGATTTGTTGCCGAGTTGGGGGGGGGCCCTCAGCATGGCTCGCAAGGGGGCCCCCACATTTTGTGTTACGCCACTGCCTCTACCAGGTGGCAGCACCTCTATTAGACTACTACACAGAACAACTTCTGCTTCCTCTGAGACCATCCCCAGGATTGACACTGATGGCAGAAGTACCTCTCCAGGGACTGCAGCCTGAGCTGTCTCTGCGTAGAACTCAGGGAATACCTCTTTATCTGTGTTGGTCTTAGGCTCTAATTTAGGCCCCTCGTGGCCTGCATACAACACAGGAACCTGTGTTGAAGCAACAATATACCCTTCCAAAAAACTCACTTTCTCCACAAGATCTTTTAGGGTCTGCCTTACCTTCCTTAGCTCAAAATTCAAGGAGTCATACCCCCTATCCATGGACTCTAGTAGTCATGCCAAGATTGGACATTACAACTCATAAATCACACATGTTGTGCCCCCCTCTTTGTCCCATCACCAAGTTGGCCCTCTTGAGGGGACCGTATATTTTGGAGAGCCTCCAGCCCTTCCTCCCCCTGTATACTAACTGCCCGTCCCGACCTCCCGACCATGCAGTTCCATGGAGAAGGCGAGCAGGAGGCATCCACTCTATTGGGGTTTAGTGATTCCGGCTGAAATAACATAATTTCTGTTAGACTCTGGGCCATCACTGGTGATTCCGGGAAAGCCCACTGATTGCTCTTAAAGTCAGGTGATAGTCTTACTCGCTTCCCTAGTTCATGTGAAATGACAGGAGCCAACATAGTTACATCTGAAACGAGGTCCATCCCTGGTACGAAATCCCTGTTCAACATAATATCTATGTTTTCCTCAATCCGGGATAACGCTTTGTTCACATTTCCCATTGCCGCCATCAAAGAATTATCAGGAACATTGATTGCTGTCACCAGGTATTCGTTTCCTCAGCCAACCAGTCCCAAATGTACCTGCTTCCATGCATCTTCAACAGTAGGGGTTGTAGGACTCAAGGTAAGTGCACACATAGAGGATGGCTGTGCCATTAATATGGGTTTGTCTTCTGCCACCATTCCCATCATAGCTGTGGCCTTTTTCCCCTCCAAGGTAGTCCCGGGTGACAACCCCATGCTTCTTAGGGTAGCGACCATTGCTCAATAACTACTTGGGGGATACTCTTTAGTACGGTCAATCGAATTACCAAAGGCGGATTAAGACTACAAGTGACAGTACAAATTCACCTTTGGTACAAGCCTGTACTAAACAGTAAAGTGGTAGCGATGGCTGAGCAGCCAGACTTATCTCAAGAGTAAAGTGAGCAGTACGAATAGTTACACAAAGGACAACAATTACTATGGTTCAAACAAACACTGACTCAACGTTTCTGAGTAAAAGAATATACATTTATTTACACATCAGTTATAAAACATTTCACTATAATTAAGCTGTTGAAAAATCACAATCTTGATACACTACACCACACCCAATAGATTCTGGACAAGTTAAGCTCAAAATGAAGTGTGAGCAAAATGGCACTACAGTAATTTAAAAAGGGAGGGAAAGACAAAGTTAGACAAAAGTTGAGCAGCACCAACAAGTAAGTAAGCAGGGCAATCTAGAAAAAGGAACTACAGTAAGGAAATCAAATCAAGAGGCCTTAGCCAAAGTCAATGGACCAAAGTCTATGCAGAGGATCACACAGTTCACGGTAGTTCACGGTTCAGTCTTTGCCAAGAGTTCAGAACGAAGTTGGTCAGACGAAAAGTTACTTTAAAGAATAGAGAAGGACAAGCCCTTGGAATGGCAAAAGCTTTCAAACACTTTTACAGCAGTCGGAGAAAACGGGCCACTGGATTTGAACAGTACCTTAAATGGAGAAGAAGGCTGTAGCTGAGGCGGATGTTCCTGGCAGGTGCTGCAGGCTTTCAGATCCTGAAGCGACTATCGGACTGACACAAAGTAGGAAACTGGAGTGTCCTGCACTGCCCTGGGAAGAAACCAGCAGCAGAGCAAAGCAACAAATAAAAGGTGCGCTCCTTAAAACCCAAGCAGAGTCCGATCCTCCTGGCTATCCGGTTCACTGTAGCTCTGTACAGCAAATTTGACCAGAGGAGGGAGGCCTGGCTTGAAGTTTGGTGAACTGGTTGTTCCCACCAGCTCAACGGGAGAAGATTCCTTGCAGATCTTCCCTGTCGTCAAAGTATGAAGATTCCGACCCGCAGCAGGGCTTCACCGGAAGGTTCAGTCGTGGTAGAGGTCCTCTTCTGTCAGCTTCTCGTCGGTTCTCTCGATCCAGTGGCGACTCTGCCTTCTCAGTCCCAGAGACCTGCTTTTTATGCAGTTTTCCCCCATTCACACAGCCTGGCTGTCAATCACACAGCGAGGTGGATGTCCTGCCGGGACAGTCACCTCAGCCAATCATACCAGAGTGCGACATGGGTCTCCAAAGAGACTGTGTGCAGGGAGTCTCAAACCCCTCCCTCACATTGTGTCCCCCTCAGACATTCAGTCGCCTAAGGAGGGCTTCTGTGCGGAAGGCCGCCAAAGGTCAACGAACAAAGCAATCAAACCTGGTTTGGCACGCAGAGTAAAACACGAGAAAGACTTTTACAAAAAGAAATGGCGAATAAACCCAGCCGGAACCGTATAAAAACATATATGGTCCAGCGGGTTTAATTTCGAGGCTACTAAGATAGCCTAAAAATATTTATTTAAAATAACCACGGTAGGAAAAATAGGGTAGTTACCACTGCCACCAGCCAAATCTTAATGAAAAGGGAACAAAATAATGTTCTATGAGAAACAGACAAAAAGGGATAACTATTAACCCTTTCCAGAACTCTATGTAAGACAGTTTGGACTGGGTCTGTGGATTTAAAAAAGTCATGGGCAACTTTACATGTTCTGGGAGACAGTAGTCAGCCCCAGAAAATGGAATCGGAGTTGGGAAGTCTGAAAAAGACAACCCTGTGTCACTGCACTGAAGGTGCTGTGTAACACACAGTAAAAAGATGATGCCTAGGGAGTTGGTGAAGCTCCACAGTCTATGAACACAAAAATGTTAAACACATTCAGCAAAACACATGTAAGAGTGGGAAAAAAGGCTCACACTCTTACCAGGTGAAAAAAAAAAATCCTAGAAATCCAGCAAAGCTGCTGAGGGATTCAGTAGGTAAGGAAAATTAGCCATTTCGGAGAATTCTCCCTAACACTTTTACACAGCCTTCTGGTGAGTGGTTAAAAGGCCAACAGCCAGGAGTCACCCCTTAACACAAAGTTATTTGCTTACGCTAGCAGACAGCAGAATCACCTAGGCTTTCTTCACATAACCCGGCACAGACTTCTTGTGAGAGGTTCAAAGGCCGGAAGCCTGCAGTCACCCCAAGGAGCACAGATATATTGTCCGTGACTCAGTCACCTGCCCTCTGCCGGAGTCTTTACGTTTTTACAATTCCCGTTTGCAGTAATTATAACCCTGGCAGCAGGCTAGGAGAAAAAACAGACAGCACTACGCTGCCCTTTCAAGATGGATTAATCCTTCCTGGAATTGCATGCTATGTTTCACATTGAAGGTGACGTCTTTGAGGTAGCAAGTGAAGAAAAGGGGGGTTTGCTAGAAACTCAGGCAGCGATTGATCAATGGAGGAAGGGTTAAGTAAATAGTCTGGCAACACGTACTTTTCTCCTCTTACCTCGGTTGCCAAGTTCTTCCCTGCTTCCCCAGCCTGCATACCGCAAACACACTTCTGCACACTGCGGCACTCCACGCAGAGTGTGTGTTTTTAAATGTTCCTCCAAGAGAAAGTAAGAAAAGACTGTCACACTGAGCTCCACCAATACTCAAGGCTCTAATCCAAGGATAAAACACACTTCTGCACACCGTTATAGGTATGCACTGTTCCATAAATCTGTGTTCCACTATTCAGAAAAGTATCCTAGTAACAGGGATGGTTGATTAAGCCATTCTTTAACTGAGTGTCACTGTTGACTGACAGGGTCTACTACCCTTGACTTAATGTAAAGTAATCTAAAAGTAACTTGTGGCTTTACTCTGCATGAATAGGTGCAGCCTATACTAAATGTGAATGATAAGGTCTGACTTCCCTAGAATTACTGATAGGTATTCTGAGGAAGGTTTATGCTTTGGTACATGTACCCTCAAGCATTGCGGTGTGTTGTATAATGTGTTTGACTCTATGACCAGTACTTACCCCAGGACTTAACTTTGGCCTATTTGTATTAATAATAAACCTTTACTTTTGATAATACTTATTGTTGTAAGTGTTTCTATTGAATCATTGGTATACTACAGGTTCTATGTACTTTCCTACATCCCTCTCTCCCTCCTAAAATAAGCCTGGCTGCTCTATCTGTGCTATCATTTACTCAGGTGGTACAGCTTTATACTAAGAGTGGAGTCTCGTACTGTCTCAATAGAATGGTTTTGCTAAGCTCTTAGTTGGACATTAGAAAAACTGTCCTAACACCCACCTAACTGTTCCTCATCTCAGGCCCCCTCCACCACACCTCACTCTTCCTCATCACACTCCCCCAATACCACCACCTCACTATTCCTCATCCCAATACCCCACAAACCCATGCCACTCTTCCTCATCACAGTAGTCCACTACCATCGACTCACCTTTCCTCCTCACAGTCCCCCAGTACCTCCAACTTACCCTTCCTTATCTCAGTCCCCCAATACCCAACCTTAATCTTACACATCAGAGTCCCACACTACTCCACCTCATGCTTCCCTGTCAAAGTTCTGCATTACCACATCACTTCTTTGTCAAAGTCCCCCACTCCCCACCTAAATCTTCCTCGTCACCTTATAAATCCTTGTCACAGTCCCCCACCACCCATACCTTAGTCTTCATCCACACAGTCCCCATTGCCCTTACTTTACTCTTCCTCATCAGTCTCCCACCACCTCCACATCAATCTTTTTTGTCACAGTCTCACTACCCATACCTCACTCTTCCTCATCATAGTTGCCAATTACCCTCCCCATATTCTTCCTCATCACTGTCTCCCACTATCCCCAACAAACTCTTCCACATCATATACCCCCACTACCACCACCTCACTCTTCCATGTACCAGTACCTCACTGTCCCATGTCACTCTTTGTCATCACAATACACCACTACCACCAATTCACTCTTCCTCGTTGTAGTACCCCCTTCCCCACCTAACTCTTGCTCATCTTAGTCCCCCACTACCCACCTCATTCATCCTCATAACAGTCTCCCACTATCCTCATGTCAGACTTCCTCATCAGTCCCACACTACCCCCAACTCCCACTTCCTCATCACATCATCATCATCCAGATGGTGTCACTTATCCCAAGAGGGAGCCCCTTTCTATGAGGCTAGGGAGATGTGGCCACTAACTAATAGTTCCTTAAGGGGTGTAACAAGTGAGAAGACCTCATGGGGAGAACCTCCCCTCCTGGGGAGAAAGAAATGAGTCCGGGGCACGGCCCCTGTAACTCCCAACCTCACAGCATAATAAAAACACCCAAACCTTCTCTACCTATTATGAAGTCTGAAATTGTGTGTTATTGTAAACTGTCAAACTTGCTGTGATGAGTAAAGGGATAAAGAACACCCAGAACACGTTACAATCAAGTAGGAAGAGAGCTCGACCAGCTCTTGTCAATCATACTAATGTTACGCTGGGGCAGTACCTGCTATTTAAACTAAACAGCAAAAAGGGACTTTGTTCTGTTCTAAATCCGGAGGGAGAACCCAGCGAGTGAGGATGCTGTTGAGAAGCCTGTGGTGTTAAAACTGGGTTTTGGGAGACTGCAGTGAGGCAGCTCTCCAGAGTAGCTGAGACGAGTAGCGGGATGCCCGGGGAGCCTTTTGCGAGTCAGCTGGGAGCCGGCGCTCTTGAAGTGGTGAAACAGAGAGGTGGTGGTGTGACCTGTTGTGGGAGGACCGGAGCAGTCTGAGAATTGTGCTGAGGCCACCTACCCTGGCCTACCGCAGCACCACATAGGCAAATGTATGGGGAGTACGAAAAACGGTGGGGGTTGCGTGACCTGTAACGGGTGGACCATCCGGTGCAGAACTTGCGCTGGGACCACCAGCAGTACCTGGCCACAAAGCCAAGCGGGCCTATGAAGAGAAGTAGAAGTCGGAAAAACAAAGCCGCTACCCTTGGCATAAACGGTGAAGCATTTCTCTCAGAGAAGGTAACAGGAAGAAACAGATTGAGACTTTGAATCGAGAAGAAGAAGAAGAAGAAGAAGAAGAAGAAGAAGAAGAAGAAGAAGAAGAAGAAGAAGAAGAAGAAGAAGAAGAAGAAGAAGAAGAAGAAGAAGAACCTGGCCAATTCCACAAGAGTGTGGTACTGGAGAGTCAAGGAGGACTCAGGGATCCTCTTCATCCCAGTGGGGGCAAGTTAAAGGAAGTAGAGAAAGTAGAGAGCGCAAGAAGCCCTTAGAGGGAACTGCAAGATATGTTAAAGAAGTTGAAGATAAGATAGTCTGGAAGAGGCCTACAGAGAACTGGCGAGTAAGCTAGGTGAATGGAGTCATTCTCCTAGCCACCGCTGGACATTGTGGAACTTCGTTTCTTTTGGTTGTGCAGCTTGGAACCTCTCCTTTATTTGGAAACTTTGGATAATGTCCTGAAAGTTTTGAGAATGCTGAACTGTTAGAGACTCATACCCAGGAGAAGATAGGCATTCTTCTGGGTTGTAGAAATAACTCTTTTTCATAGATTAGAATTTGTGTCTAAGTGTCTAAGTGGCACGGATAGAATAGGAGTTTGGACTAGGATATGATATGATATGGCATTATGGCATTATAACGCACCTATACACAAGTGTTTCAAGGTGCAACGTAGCAAGGGAGGGGGAACAGAGGGAAGACAGAGACAGAGACTAGGCCAAGTGTCATTCAGATCGCGAAAGTGCAGAGGAAGGGGGAAGAGGGAAAAGTGCAGAGTGGGACGGGGCAGGGACAGTGCAGTACAAGAGGTAATATAATAAAAAAACAATAAGCGAAGCAGGGACAGCTGGTGGCAAGTGCAAGGGTAAGTGCAGACATCAGGTGTCAAGTGCTGGTGGGTGACTGTAGGGATACAGAAAACAGTCCCCAAATGCAGGGTTGGCTGGGGAGGCAGTGCAAGTTTGTAGCTGGCGGGGGAGGGGACCTGGGCCCGAGATCAGAGAGTGGCCAGGCTACCAATGCAGATTCAGCAGGGGCAAAGAGGAGAACAAGCAGAAGCAAAGAGGAAGGTTTTGAGGTGCTTTCGGAACCGGAGATGGTTCTCCTCAAGTTTCAGGGAGGCTGTTCCAGAGGGAGGCACCAGCCAAAGATAGAGATCTACCACCAACTTGTTACTTGGAGAAGCGACTGACCCTGAGGGAGTTGGAGGCGGATGAGCGAAGAGCTCGAGAGGGAAGATATTTAGTAAGAGAGAGTTGAAGGTATTGAGGTCCTGACCCCAGAAGGCCTTGTAGACAATGCAGAGGGCTTTGAACCTAATCCTCGCAGCCACTGGGAGCCAGTGCAGAGATTTCAGTCCTGTAGAGATATGATCCCTGGGCAGTCCTGTTCTGGATGAGTTGCAGAGTGCGGAATGTAGGGGCAGGCAGATTTAGAAAGGGGCTGTTGCAATAGCCCTGCCTAGAGAGAACCAGAGCTCTGGAGACAGTGAGCTTCTGGGGGAAGGAGAGGAAAGGAAGAATACCTCTAGATAGGGATTGGTAGGTTTGATTATCATATAAATAAAATAAATACCAGTCTATAGCAATCACTATACCTCTGTTTGGTCAGACTCCTAGTTCCATGAGCGCAACAACCCCCACTAGCACCACCTCACTATTCCTTGTCCCAGTACCCCACTATCCCCATGCTACTCCTCCTCATCACAGTAGGCCATTACCATCAACTCACTCTTCCTCATTACAGTCCCTCACTACCTCCAACTTACTCTTCCTCATCTCAGTGTCTCACTACTCCACCTCACATTTCCTCTTCACAGTCCTGACTACCAAAACATGACTTCTTTGTCAAAGTCCCTCACTTCCCCACCTAATTCTTCCTGGTCAGTCACCCACAACCACGTAACTCTCTCTCATCACAGATCTCTACTTAACCACCTTAACATTTCTTGTCACAGTCCCCCACTTCCTCACCCAACCCTTCCTTCTCACAGTCCTCTATTACCTTTACCTCACTCTTCCTCTATAGTCTCCTAACACGTCCACATCAGTTTTCCTTGTCAAAGTCCCACACTACATCACACTTCCTCATCACAGTTCCCAATTACCCTCACCGCACTCCCCTTCACGAAAGCCCCCACTATTCCCATTGCTCCTTTCCTCATAGTAGATCTCCAATACCTCACTGCACTCTTCCTCTTCACTGTCTCCCACAAGCCCATCTCACTCTTTCTCGTCAAAGTCCCCCACGATCCCCACCTCACTCTTCCTGGTCTCACTGCCCACACTACACTGCCTCACTCTTCTTCTTCAAAGTCCCCCACTACTCAAACTCACTATTCCACGTCCTATAAGTCCCATATCCCTCTTTCTCTTCACAGTACTTAATAGTAACATATGTCATTACCCCCAAAAACCAATTCCTTGTCCCAGCACATTCTCTTATTTGTCCCAGTAACCCAATAGTAATCCATGTCATTCTCCCACATCCTTCTTCCTCATTGCAGTACCCAAAAGTAATCCATGCCAGTACCCCACCTCACTCATCCTCGGCAGTCTCCTGCTATCCCACATCGCTCTTACTTGTCACAGTCCCCCAAAAAAACACCTTGTGCTTCCTCATCACAGTCCCCCACTAATACCACCTCACTCTTCTTCGTCCTATTACTTCACTACCCTCACATTGCTCTTCTTCATTACAGTACACAACTACCACTAACTCACTCTTCTTCATCACAGTTCCCCACTACCCCACCTTACTTTTCCTCGTCTCCCGACCCCCACTATCCCACCTCACTCTTCCTCATCACAGAACCCCGTAATCCCCACCTTATTATTGCTCATCACAGTCCCCAGCTACCCCACCTCATTCTTCCTCATCACAGTCCCCCAACCACCAGGTCACTCTTCCTAATCACATTCTCCCATTACCCCATCTAATTCTTCCTCAGCCTTGATATGATAAGTCATGTATAACACACCGGTATCCAAGTGTTTCTAGGCGCGAGTACCTAAGTGTTTCTAGTCCTTGTCCCCCACCACCCCTACCCCACTCTTCCCCATCACAGTCCACAATTACCCCACCCCACTCTTCCTCATGACAGCCCCCACTATTTATTTATTTTATTTATTTATTGTGCATTCATAAGGCGCTTATACAGCAAGGAATTGTGTTTCAAAGTGCCCACAGGGCAACGGGGAGGGAACATGGGAGAGAATGGCAAATATAATAACAAAGAGGAGAAAAGAAAGAGGCGGTCTTACTAGTCCTTGTGAGCATTTAGAATGTGCAAGTGCAGAGAGAGAAGGGACGAGGGAGGTGGTAAGTGCTGGGAGTTCCACAGAGGGGAAGTGAAGGGAGTCAGTTTCAAGCAACCGTTAAGTGCCTGGCAGAGATCACTTGGTAAAGAGTGGTCACCTGCCAATACATAAGTGCAGGCCTGTGAGACAACACAGGCATGTGGGCACCCAAAGGCAAGTGCTAGGAGTGGGCGGAGACTGAAGTTGATTGGGGGGAAGGTCAGGACTCAGAAGGACACATAAGGGCCCTGGTCACCAAACTCAATGACTATGGGGTTTAGCACAGGAGGGAGAGGGGGAAGGAGGAGGTGAAAAGGAAAGTCTTTAGGAGCTTCCAGAATTTGAGTAGATCCATCTCAAGATGGAGAGGCAGACACCTCACTCTTCCTTGTCACAATCCTTACTACTTCACAGTACTCCACTAAAAACAACTTACTCTTCCTATTCACAGTCCCCAATTACCCCACCTCACTCTTCCCTATCAGTCACTCACTGCCCTCACCTCATGCTTCCTCATCACAGTTCCACACTTCCCCCCACTTCTTTATCACAGTCCCCACTACTACCTCTCTCTTCCTCATCCCAGTTTCCCACTACCCCCTCCTCACTCTTCCTTGTTATGGGCTCCAATTACCCCACTACGCTTTTCCTCTTGACACACCAACTGTCCACACAGCACTCTTCCTAATCACAATCCCCATGGAGTGTGGAGAGTGTTCTGGTGTTCTTAACTGCTCGCCTGTTTGCCGATAGTCTTTATAGTGTTTTCACAGAGGTGAAAGAGGAGCAGTTTAAAACCCCATTGCACCAGCGGAGCGGCGCAGAGTGTGCAGAGTGTTCCAGTGTTCTTTCCTGCTAGCCTGTTTGCTGACAGTATTTCTACTGCTTTCACTGAGGTGGAGGAGGAGCAGTTTAAAACCCCACTGCACCCACGCAGCAGCGCAGAGTGTGAAGAGTGTTCCAGTGTTCTTACCTGCTTGCCAGTTTGCCAACAGCCTTTCTACTGTTTCACTGAAGTAGAGGAGGAGCAGTTCAAAACCCCATTGCACCCGCAAAGCAGCGCAGAGTGTTCTGATGTTCTTACCTGCTTGCCTGTTTGCCAACAGTCTTTCTACTGTTTTCACTGAGGGGGAGGAGGAGCAGTACAAACCCCATTGCACCCACAGAGCGGCGTGGAGTGTGCAAGGTGTTCCAGTGTTCTTACCTGTTTGCCAACAGTCTTTCTACTTTCCAATGAGGTGGAGGAGGAGCAGTTTAAAACCCCATTGCACCCACAGAGCCGTGCTGAGTGTGCAGAGTGTTCTGGTGTTCCCAGGAGGCCGGAGACCAGAGCACTGAGAAGGAGGCACGACCCCATCCATGGGCTACGCATGGAAGAGCCTGCTTTCCAGATCTTTTCACAGCGGACTCAGCAACAATTCAAGAACAATGTGAGCGAGAAGGTGTCTAAGCTGCTTAAAGAACGTAAACACAGCAAGAGATCTAAGTCAGAGTCGTCATTTATCCAGGGAGTAGGGGCTCTGAACAGGGGTGGGAAATTCTTAAGGACGCTTGCATTTGGATAAACGATTCGAGAAGTGGTGTGGAATGCACAGGACTAACCCAAGCATTGAAGAGGAAACTTGATCCCAATACTGAAGTACAGGAAATTCTGTCCATAGACTGCCCCATTAGGCTTAAATTAAGCCTGGAGTGTCGCAAGGAGAATGAACTCTTGGAAGTGGAGCTGGGGGAGACAAGTGCCCTTGACCTCACCGATGCAGAAATCTTGATAGCAGTGGCTAACTCTGACCTCTCACAGAATGTGGTGAAGGAGCACTCAACGCAAGGTTCTGGCTCTCTCAAGTCACCAGAGGAGAAGAGACCACGGATGTCTGGAGTCTTGGGTGATCAAAAAGTATCCTTAATAAGGAGGATGCAGTGGATCTGGAACTTCCATGGGCCAGCTCGCCAGTCCTCCGAACCTCTTTGGGGGCGAGGGCAACAGGTGTTCTGGTGCCCCATCCAGTTGTGATTTCTTATCTCTCTCTTCTCGATACTGGGCTGACCTGCCCTTGACTGACAAGATTAAGAAGTGGTGCACTTACTTTCAAAGTTGAATCTAATATGGATTTAGTAAACATGGATTGTCCTCACACAAAGATCTCTGTGCCACTCATTTAAACTTGTCATACAAATTTAGTTTTATTGACTGTCATTGCCCTTTGTGATGACCTGTGTTTCGACACTAGCATGTGTCCTTTTCAAATCAGGGCCAATTTGTTACTCCGAGAGATAATGTATTCGGTCAGTTCAGTGTGAATCATCATCAGAAATGGGATAAATCCCTTCGCAAAATGTCGGGCTCCATCTCTCTGCATCGGCTTCCCAAGCTGCTGAGTTTGCGCTGTGTATATGTGGAACGAATTTCTGGACTCCTGTTTGGTGCAATTCATCTTGAAACCATCATTTGTTCCAACTGATTGTGCAAAGGTCAGCTTCCTGATATCCAATCTATCAGGCAGTGCCCTTGCATGGGCCACACCTCTTGTCACCACAAACAACCTGTTTATGGATTCCTCAGCCGGATTTATTAATAGCTTACAAGCTATGTTCGGTAGACGAGAATTAGTGATAACAGCACAAGAGAAATTACTCGACCTCAAACAAGGGAACGTTGATTTTCTTACCTTTATCACACAATTCAAACAACTGGAAAATGAAACTGCATGGGCAGATGATGCTCTTTTGACCATATTCAGAAGGAATCTTTGTGAAGAGCTCAAGTACGAAGTTTCCAGGGTACCACGCCTGCAGAATCTAGCAGAAATGATAGCGCTGGTATTACAGTAAGATTACCGCATTCAAGAAAGGAATCAAGAGAAACGCAAAGGACGATCCCGTTTACCTTTCACTGTTCCAGGAAAAACGCTCCCATACCTTCCAGGAATGTTGATGTAAGTTAACCCATGCAACTTGGAACAGACAGAGGACCTTTGAAACCTGAATAACGATTGCGAAGGAGAACCTTAGGGTTATGCATGTATTGCGGTTCGGACAAACATGTCTTGAAGGATTGCCAACTAACATCTTCCTGACGTTCGGGAAACGCCTCCACCCACTCATAAAGGGAACCATGAGTGGGTCATTGGTGCAGAGTTCCCAAGAGAGTTCTAAGTCTCAAAACATGATAGTGATTCCTGTCACGATATTAGTCCATGAGGAGGTTACCCGGCAAGACCCTGCTCTACTGGACTGCAGAGCTGCAGGGTTATTTATGGACTCTGAATGGACTTCCAAAAACAACATTCCTGGTGTCAGTAAAACCATAACCTTACCAGTCGAAGGGGTCGATGGTACTCCACTATCTTCTGTACCCATCAAAGAAAACACTGCTACGCTTACGATGAGGATCGCAACGCATGAGGAGAAAATCTCTTTCAATCTTTTAAGGGATACACATTATCCTTTGATTCTAGGAGTACCATGGCTTGTCAAACGCAATCCTTTCATCAACTGATCTGCTGGAACTTTTTTTTTAGGTTCAGAGCAATGTCTTATGTCATGTATAACAGAAGGAGCAGTTGGGTTGTTTTCCACACCACTTCAAGAAAAGACAGCCCCCATGCCTCCTACCATTTCAAATACATCTCTTCTACCGGAATGCTACCAGAGTTACCAAAGTGTCTTTTCTAATGAAGAATTCAAGGAGTTGCCACCTCATCGTAAAGACGACTGCTCCATTAACCTCTTACCTGATGCTCAAGTGCCATTCTGCAGGATGTATGCCTTATCAAGTCCTGAAAAAGAGGCTTTGAGAGAATACCTTCTACAAAAAGGAAAGAACTTTTGTTGGAATCAGACAGCTCAACAGGCATTCGAGAAGTTACAGAACGCCTTTTCAATGGCACCCATTCTAAGACTCCCTGATCAATCCAAACCATTTATACTCGAAACAGATGTATCTGAATTAGAGAAAGGTATTAAATATCCAATTGCTTAGAAACTAAGACTCTGACATGTTCAGATGTTCAGAACGCAACTATACGGTTCTTAAAAAAGAACTGCTGTCAATGAAAAGAGATTATCAAGAGTGGAGACATCTGCTTCTAGGTGCTCAACACCCCGTACAAATCCGTACAGACCATCGGAACCTGAGAGGTCTACAAATTTTCGAATGCCAAAATAGTCTTCAAGCTCGGTCGGCCTATTTCTTTTCCTCCTACAACTTTTTACTCATTTACATGCCAGGAACCAATAATCAGATTGCTGATGCCATGTCCCGGAGTTCTTGCCATAAATTACCTTTTACCCCTGAAAGGATGATGCCTCATGCAACGTTCATCTATTTCATATCATCGTTCCTGCAAGACATACAAAGACAAAGTCAAAGTATACTCATGGCGGAAGTAAACAAGCACCTCCTGAGAGAGGAAGGGGGACTTTACTTTCACATCAACCTATTGTACATACCTATGGGGTCTTCCAGACAACAGGTACTTCACATGTGTCATGATCACAAGACAGCAGACCACAGAGGAATAGCTACCACTTTGGAATTAATCTACCAGCATTTTTGGTGGCCCGAAGTACAAAAGGACGTCAAGGACTATATCTCAGCTTGCTCTATCTGTCTTCAGTCCAAAGTTCCTAGACAACTACCCATAGGCAGACTAGTACAACCATCTAAGCCTACCCATCCATGGGAGAACAGTTCTATGGATTTTATCGTAGAACTGCCACCTTCTTCTCACAACACCGCTATCATGGTTACAGTGGACTCTATGACCAAGTTAGCCCATTTTATACCCATGACTAGACTTCCTTCTGCGGCTCAAATGGCTTCTTGTTTTCTCCAAACGATATTCTATTCCGTCTTCATGGATTAAACAACAGCATTATATCTGACAGAGGATACAGCACATTTCTACCTTCTGGAAACATCTATGTAATGCCTTGAAGTTTCAACGCCACTTAACATCAGGGTATCATCTGCAATCCAATGGCCAAACAGGGAGACTCCTTGGAGCAATATCTTTGCTGTTTTGTATCTGCATCACAAGACGACTGGAGTTCCTTGTTACCATATGCCAAATTTGCATATAATAACTCCCTCCATTCAGCCATACAGATGTCAGTTTTTCTGTACGTACGGATTCCATCCTTCAGTTTTCCCAACAGCCACTCCATCTTCCACAAAAGTACCAGCAGTGGATGTTCTTGTAAAAAAAATGTACAAACAGGCCATTCTACAGCTCTTTCTGCACTTTCTGATGCCAGAAACAAGGCGAAAAAACAGGCAGACAAAAAACGCTTACAAGAGCCCATATATAACCCCGGAGATTAGGTATGGCTCTCTTCTAAATACCTACCAAGGCGACGGATACCTTCTTAACTGTCTCCAAAATATGTTGGTCCTTTTTTTATACTTAAAGCCATAGGAAAGGTGGCGTATCGTATACCTATCTATCCTGGCATCGAATTCACATTGTATTTCATGTCTCTCAACTTAAAGAACATGTCTTGGACTGATTCAAAAGGACACCAACCCTTACTCCCCCTCTGATTGATACTTCTGAAGGTCCAGAATTTGAAGTGGCGGCTGTCTGTGACTCTAGATGCTACCGGGGATCATTACAGTATCTCATAGACTGGAAGGGATATGGCCCGTCTGATCGGACTTGGGAACCTGCAATGTTAGTTCATGCCCCCAGGTTGGTACGAAAGTTTTATCGAAACAATCCATGGAAACCCGGTCCAACAACCCCAGGGGGGGGGGCATACTGTGTTAGGATTCCCTCATGGTTGCTATGGTTGCTATGGAAGAAATGGAGGAAACATCATCCACGCTATTCACAATGGAAAGCAAGATGGTGCCTCCTTGGTATCATCTCTGTACTTCCCCCAGAGCTGTCTAGCCTTTTCCAACATGGCGACGTACACCTTCCCCGTTCTATTTCTATCTGCACAACGAATGGGTAGGTGTGTCGCTTCTGTTTCGCTCCACGTTGCCTTAGCTTTTAGCCCTGTGCAACTACTTGTTTTGCTACTTCTTGTGTGCTACTAATCTCCGTTCCTTTTCTTCCTCAGCCTGCCTTGATTCTGTCTTTTTTTCCTTAATTTCTTACCTTTTCTCTCTGCGCGTCTCCGCACGGTTCTGCCTTCCATCTTTTCCTTTTTCCCTTGCCGCCTCTCTCGGCTAAAACTTCCTTTTTTGTTAATTCTGCCTTGAGCTTTTTCTAGCTCTCTTTTAGTGCTGCATTCAATCCACGGCTTCCTTGCTCTGCCGCCTCGGCAACAGACCTGCACTTGCTATTCTGCTCTCCGCCCTGATCTCTGTGGCTTCCGTGCTGTGCTCTCGACTGCAGACCTTCTGTCTACATTTAGCATCAAACCGCTTTGGATCGCTGTGGCTCCCTTGTTACTCTCCCAGCAGCATACCTTTATTCTGCATTTACAGCACGTCACATCTTGAACCTCTCTGTGGCTTCATTGACAGCATGCTACAACCGGAATTCTCATTTTCCACGTTTGGATATCAGCGGATTCCTTCACGTGCATCTCCTCAGCAGCTGACAGCTGGAGTTACCATCTGAGTTCTCCAATCCTCTACGATCCAGCTACAGCCGCCTTCATCTTCGCATCTGGAACTTGGAGTCTTTCCTTGTTATCTGAACAGTGGGTTTTCTTCCCCAAGAGGGTCTCCCAAGGGTTTTGCCCCCGAGGTGCACAGAGCCCATTTACTGGCCTCTGAACACTTTGGGGGAAGTAGTCATCTCAACTCCCAGTTATACATCGGCTACAGACCAACACCTGCCCAAGACACCAACTGTGAGTACCCAAAAATTGTGCATACTTGTAATAAACTGTAAATCTTACGCCCGAAAGGAAAAACCAGGATAAATGCTCTGAAAGAGGTTAGCATTGAGATATCTTCCTCAATTCTTTGTTGGAAGACTCGTTTTTTTCACCCTGTGTCCCCAAAAGCCCTGCCCCAAATTCTTATCTCTACAGCCTCCAATTTTCAACCCAATATGATGTCGGCTGTAACAACTGCATTATCTCCATTCCTAAAGCTTTACGAGATAATAAATGGAAATCTTAAGGACCAGTCTACGCTTCTGGTTCGAGTCAACTCAAAAATTATATATATTGAGGATTTCATTACATCACTGCAATCTAGACTTCACAAGGAAACCAAATGCTCCAGGCTGATCCAACGAAATCTAACGAATTCACTTAATATGGAAAGAGAAGAAAAGAAATGTATGTTGGACTCTCTTCTGGAGCTGCTACAAGTGAAGACCTCTATCAGGCCAGACAGTTGTCCCTGGGCACTGCTGAAGCTTCTCCCCAGATGACTATGAGTGACATTAAATCTTCTCAGCCAGAAGTTAAAGCTCTGCGGTTGGAAGAATACCCAATCGGATGCAAAACGGGAGTTGCTCTTGGCAATCCAAAAGTAGGGCCAAGTCCATCAATGGAAGGCACAGATCCACAGGGCGGTTGTGATGAGCAAGATCCTAATGGTGCGAGGAAAGATAAAATCAGTACGCTTAGCACCACAAAGGAAGGTGATCTGCTTAAAACCCTGGATCAGGGTGATACAATGAAGCATAAAGAGAGCATTTAAGATGCTTTTTCAATCTTCCAGAGGAGAAAGAAACGCAAGATGTTTGACAAGGCTGACAAAGTGAAACCTGCTTAGTGCAAGCCCAAAAATATGACACTTCTGAAGAAAAAAAGAAAATCTAATGGCTCACGGGCGTTTTTAAGAAACCTGTCAACACCTCCTATGCCCAGGAAAGAGGGGCGACAGGGAGGAACCGTCACCCAGATTGCTCAAGTAAAGAGTGTGGATCCTACGGAAACTGCCATATTGGAGGGCAGTCCTGCATCCTTATTAGAGCTTGAGACAAGTGGCAAAGTGGAGGAGGGGGCAAACTGGTCCTTATTCACAATTCATGACGATGAGCTGTCTGAAGACTGTGATGACCAGGATTCATTGAGATCGAGCCTGCCAAATAGGAAGCGGATAATATCTGAAAACGAGAGGAACGAAAGCTTCAAATCTGGCCTTGCTTTATAACATTGGAAGAAAGATGGTGTTAAGACGGATTTCTGAACTCTGTCCTGGAGGGGCAGAGGTTCAGAAGGCCAGCCTAGTTTCTTGGAACAGGGTAACCTCTGGACAAGCCAGACCAATCAAGGTAGCGATCGCGGCGGTCAAGACTAGGTCTCAAGAGGGGTGAGGGTGACTGAAAGCCTGCAATGAGCACACAAAGCAAGGACACTTACAAATTACTCCAAGCAGGTGTTATATTAAAAATATAGACACATTTATTACAAGGCCTTTGTAATATTGACCATAGTAAAGAATCATGATAAAACTCAAATAAACCAACACATCACAATCAAATACAATATATATACAATTACCGAAGGGTCTAAAGAGTTAGAAGCACAAAATATGCAGACCACCTAGATGGGGAGGAAAACAGGCAGTGCAAGTAATCGTTTAGACCCAGTTCGCCTTCAGGGGCCACCTAACTAGAAGGAAGTCCGAGCCCTACGAAGAGCGGAGCCTTGTGCTCAAAAGTACCTGCACATGCTGGTGCCAATGGGCCAAGGGGAGTCTCTTCAAGGAAGTCAGGCAGTTCAGAGCGGTGAACAAAGGAGGGCGAACAGATCTCCGCTACTCAAGCGCGGCCTCCACTTGTGGGCAGAAGCAGAGCGCGAGTGTTAAAAAGGTGTGCTGTTTAACACAGCGAGGAAAAGCTACGGGCTACTGCAGGGGGGCGACCAGTTCCTAGCCTTGCTACTCACCGGTCCCTGATGCAGGCAGACCCAGGCTTCTCCGTATCAGTTTCAGTGCTGGCAGGTTCAGATGCGAGCAGGGGACGTCTCGGCGTCGTGTAAATTCCGCGGCAGCAGAAGTTAGAGTTGAGGTTGTCCCAAACGCAGTGAACCCGCACAGTTTGTTACCACAGCAGGGCAACGGAGCGGCCGTGTGTATTTCAGCCCAATGTACTTGGGCTGAAATACACACTCTCACTTCAGACCTGGTAATGCCAAGTGTACGAATCGTGTGAGAGTGCTAAGGACTCGGAATACAGCAGCAACCTGACGGCGGTTACAGAGCAAGACTCCTGGGTAAGCTGGTCAGTAAAACTGGATGGCCCAGAGACGCTTCCGAAGGCTTACGTGCAGGAGATGATGAAGATGCCGAGAATAGTTGTTCCCACTATTCCAAAGGGTCGAAGTACCAGTATAGGCCTTCTCGTTCGATCAGAGGCAGAATGGTTTCACAGAGCGACAGCAGTCCTTCAGCGGGTCACCAGCGATTCCTTGGTTCAGCCTCTTTATTGCAGGATACTTGGCTCCTGTATCCGTTGTTCGTGAGAACTCAGGAGATTGACATGGTAGTGGTGTTTCCAGCCTCCTCTTATCCAGAGTTCGCTTCGAGCCAAAACCCGCGAGATCTGCTCACAAAACACTCACACCATACGTGGACCTATCACGGGCCACCGTGGTCCCAGGCATTCATGACACACTAGACTCTCTGGCACCCAGGATGTGTATTTGGACCAGACATCCCAGCCCACATCCTGGAGGCACACACAAGGCCTGTAGAAGCCCACGAAAGCATCTGTGTTTCGCGGGAAAGTACATGCCCAAATAAGGAAGGCCCCGGGTCGGCTCGACCTGGGGAAGGTGAAGGGGGCAAGACGGTCAGCGGGCAGGACAAAGAGCCTCGTGGTCTGGCCATTTTGGAAGCCAGGCCACCATTTTGGTTTAAGCGTGAGAAACCCGCTTAAACAGCCAAAAGGAGCTCAAAACCCAAAGAAACAATCGCTGCCACCAGTCTCGTCCGTGATTCACTTGCACCGTTCGTTAACAACCCAAAGAGAGTGTCTAGGGCCTGTAGAGTGACTAGAGATCCAAGAGAGCAGTAACTTAGCTTACAGTGCTCTCTTGTGTCATGTTGCGCGAAAGCTGCAACATGATAAAAGAACTACGGAAAACAACGTTTCCCGGTACTGACTGTCTTAAGGGCATGTCAGTTTCCCCGTAAGAATGGAGCGAAAGCCCAGAGGAGTGCGGCAGAAGGCTGCGCTTCTCTGGCAAAGTCTAGATCATGGTGAAAAACAACAGCAAAAAGTTTAGGGGTTGCCACATGGAAGGAAAATTACCCACAATTAAGAAATCTTTCCTAACAGATGGCTACAGTCCAATGCCAAAGGAAGCATTTGGTCAACCTCCTCGAGGGGTAGAGAAGGTGTGGAGGTCTTTAGAGCTCCAGTAAAAAAGAGAAACATGACCAAAACGGAACCAATTGCTTTTGCGAGATTTGAGATCTGAGAAAGGAAAGCAGAGTTCTTAAAGCTGTAGGTGGAGGTGAGATCATCCCTCAAACGGAGACTGGAAAGTCTCACATCCCATAATGATGGGTTGATCTTGAACAGAGCAAATGTGATTAAGTTGTTTCGTCACATCCCCAGGTTCCTCTTCCTCTGTCCGAACGACATAAAAATTGTGGAATTCACAAAAGAGAGGAAAATGGACAGTGTGATTCTACATCTCTCCTCAAGAAGGGGGCTGTCCTCCTTGCTACGGCTAGTCCACTTATTACATCCATGGGGGTTTGATCTAACTGACATCATGACTAAACAAAGGCAATTGGCTGACTGGCTCCCTAAGAAAGGTGGGACACAGGCCACGCCACCGAACACAAAAAGTGGAAACCAAGAAAGGGATGGATCCTAAACTTACCTCAATGCCAGGGAGTCATTGACTGTGAACAACAAGATTGAAGGTTTAGAAGATGGTGCTCCTGCATCTAAGTGGGTCGGCCCGCTAAAGATAACTTTTAATGGTAATAACATAGGAAAACGGATCATAAAAGCCCTATAAACATATGGCGAAGGGGCTGAGAGAAGGGTTCGGGGTTGGACAAAGGTTGCCCAAGCAAAAGGGTTGGACTCTAGGTTTCTGGAATACCAGAGGCTTTTTTCACTTGGCAAGTGACTGTGACATAACTTCTGGATCTTTAGACATTATTTGCCTGCAAGAAACCTGGCTTGCAAGAGCTCCAATTTTAGATGGTTATATTGCTTACATCAATCTAGCCCAACGTGGAAAGAAAGGGAGGCTCTCGGCTGGTGTGCAGACTTTGGTTAAAAATGGGAGAGGAGTAAGAGTGGTGGACTCGCTATGCCCGAACCCCTTTATCCAGGCCATCTGCGTAAGAGTGAGGTGGCCCAATCCAGCTCGATGGTCATGGATTTAAATTGTCAACATTTACTGGAACCCTGCAGGGATTGCAACAAACATTTTTCTGCAGGTGATTTCGGATGTCAATGAAGAATGTTATAGCAGACACAATATGGGCTACATGTTCTTGGGGGTAGATTAAATCATATGATATGGCATTTATAACGAGCCTATACACAAGTGTTTCAAGGCGCGACAATGCCACTTGCTTATCTAATAAGGGAGTGAGGATTGAGGGAGATGTAGAAGATGGTCCTAAGGGGGGTCAGAAACAAGCGAGCCTTGGCGTGGCTGGACCTAATGAGAGAAAAAGAGCTAATGATGCTAAATGGTCAACGTCAGGGAGATCGCCTGCCAAGGTTAACCTGGTCCAACGGGATGCACTCGTCCATTTTGGATTATGTATTTGTTTCCTTCTCACTAGACAAAAGCATTACATCACTGAGTATTATGTCAAAAAAAACAGTGACCATGCCCTTCTAAGTCTGTCTCTCAAGTGGTGGGACGGGCAGACTAAAAATAAAGTATGGCAACACGACATAGAGGCCACTAACGGATGCAACCAAGTGAGACTCAAGCCACGTGATGTCAGAACCTTGAGTGTTAACTTCCAGTCTCTAGAGGTGTTTGATGCGGGGCTGGACTACGTGTACCTGCTCTTAGATTTTAGAGTTAAGAAGAATAAAGCAAAGGGCATGGAAAACAACTATGCCCATTCCTTTGATGAACAAATCACCTATGAAAAGAATATGTGTCAAAGAGAGATTAGATCCTTGGGGCGACAAATGGATGAGGGTTTTCATCTGCTGATCAAAAAAAGAAAGCAGAAGTTCAGAAATTGACTACTTTCCCACAGGGTAACATTATTACAACAAGATGCAGAAGCAATGCTGATGATGCAGAAAAGGGACACAAGAGCTAATTGGCAACTGCTGAATAGCCATAGCAGAGAGGAAAGCATGGCTTTGACAAACATGATTTCTGAAAGCCAGTGGATCTCTCACTACGAGAATCTGTTTGCTAAGCGAGGAAGGGCCTATTATAGTCCTAAACAGGTTGTGGGAAGTGGATGGTCTATAGCATTTTATAAGACAGACTTGATGATGCTTATTAAGACGACTAGCAGATCTCAAGTCCCAGGGCCCGACGGCATCACTAACATGAGGCTCAAAGATGCCCCAGAAGAATGGGCAGCCTTCATGTTTGTTCTCTTCAAACAAATTATGAAGGTGGAGGGAGTTCCTAAATCATGGCAGTCAACAGTCATTGTACCAATCCACAAAGGAGGCGATAGGGCTGATCCTGAAAACTATTGCCCCATCGCCCTCCTGGATGTTTTGGAAAAGACGTTTGGAGGGATTCTGTTGAGTCACTTACAGAAATGGATCTCAACTACCAAAAGATACGATCCCAGACAGACAGGTTTCATAAAGGAGGTAGGAACAGATGTAAACTTGTTCATGCTTAATGCTATGAAGGGCAGAGCTAGAGAAAAAGGTGTGTGTGTGTGTATATATATATATATTCAGTAAAAAAACTTTGTTAACGGGACGTTATAGTTAAGTTGCGCTACTAAAAACCTATGAAATTCAGTAAAAAAAACGTTGTTAACGGGACGTTATAGTTAAGTTGCGCTACTAAAAACCTATGAAATTCAGTAAAAAAAACTTTGTTAACGGGACGTTATGGTTAAGTTGCGCTACTAAAAACCTATGAAATTCAGTGAAAAAACGTTGTTAAAGGGACGTTATGGTTCCAAGTAAAACCGAAAAACCCCTGAAATTCGCCAGTTATGCTGAGCTAAGCAACCATAACTCGCGCCACCACCGTGCACTGCTAAGCCTAACACCCAGGACATCAAAGATGTCATCACAAATGTCATTGACGACATCACTGTTGACATCACATGTCTGACTCCCCCTTTTTTCTTTCCTGACATATCTAGGCCACATGATTTTCTTCAGTAACAGTCAGGAACTAAAAATTGTAAATTACTATATTCGTAGACTTATCCTTCAAGTATGTTCTTAGAATAATTCCCTTATGGTCCAGTCATATCATATGAAACATATACATAGGGGAAGACACAACCTTGAAAGACAGCAATCCTTTTTGTGCATTAAAATTATCAGTAGATTTATCAGCACTTTCTGATACTTTTGATGTTTTTTTATTACTGTACTTTCCCTGTATATGCTCATATTTTTATATGTTGTACTCACACTATTTTCCTTAGGGTCCAGACACATCATGTGATATATATAGATAGGGTAAGTAACAGCTTTGAAACGGAGCAATCATTTCTCTGCATAAAGGTAATCAGTTAGGTTATGAACACTTTCTGCTACTATTGCTTTTTCTTTTTCTTACTTCAATTCCCTTGTATATATTCATATTTGTATCTGGTGTTGTCTCTTTGTGATTTGTCTATAATAATGCAATTATGTAGTAAGTGGGTTTTATTACCTACTTATCACAAGTTTCACTGTACGCAAAACTCTAATATGAAAACAGTTATCATTTCACTATTCAACATGGCAAGCTTATGAATATTGCAACTCCATCATGTATGCTGCACACAATGCCTATGTTTCTACATGAGGCCCTTAGTATACTGGATTGAAGTTAATAATAGAATGCTATTTATATCAATGCATAGCTTAATGCACTGATTAGCACTTGATATTTATTGCAATAATCTTTGACACTTTTTTATTAACATTACACTAAGAATCCCTTGTACAGACTTTTCATGAAAGGTAAATGCACATGTGATGTCATCAGTGATGTCATCAATGACATTTGTGATGTCATCTTTGATGTTCTGGGTGTTAGGCTTAGCAGTGCACGGTGGTGGCGCGAGTTATGGTTGCTTAGCTCACCATAACTGGCGAATTTCAGGGGGTTTTCGGTTTTACTTATAACCATAACGTCCCTTTAACAAAGTTTTTTTACTGAATTTCATAGGTTTTTAGTAGCGCAAGTTAACCATAAACTCCATTTAACAAACTTTTTTAATTAGCACGCAAACAATGTACAAAGATGGAGTGTAAAAAGCAATTTCTCATGGATGGCTTTACACACAATGTTGCAAAGTAAGAATTTATGCTCGTTCACAGTGAAGGTCTGCTGCTTCCATTTTTTGCTCGCGGGCCGGAGTGGCCCACGACTCGCACTATAAGGTTCTATTGTTTTTTGACCTTGACAGACAGGGATCGTGCCAAAAGAGTTCTTTTGAAGGAGGGGTGCAAAAACGTAAGAGACGATAAGGATGAAATTTCTGAAACTAAACCGCTTTTATATATTATATCACTATAGAAAGATCGTTGGCACAGACAGAGTCGTATTTAGGGACTGCATTACGCGTAGACAATGGAAAATGCCAATATAATGTAAGTAACCCTTTAGATTATTTTATACCAGAATATAATAACAATAGCGTGGCATTAAAGCCCGGTTAAGTTGTACTTGTTCGTGCAATGTGGCATATTGTTTTGTACCGTGCACTATCACTGCCGAAGTGGTCCCCTGGCGCTCAGACGGCTCTGAAAAAGGCAGAGGAGAGAGGGTAGGTTAGTGGGAATAAGTTAACATACTCCGTTGCACTATCCTCGCTAGCAAATAGTTTCACGCCCTAATAAATAAAATGAATATTTTGAATGAAGATCGGCTCGTGAGACTAATTTATGTTTTTAAAACAGGTACATCCTTCCCTACTGTCAATGCCACGATTTTCAGACCCCGGCCGATGGATTTTTTAACTGCCATGTGCAGCTACTTCTAAACAACTTCATGATCCTCGCCATTTTATGGGACAATCGCCAAGGACCAATATACCCTTACACGGTACTAGCGGCTGGAAGCAACATACCAACCATTATGGTGGTCTAATGCCTAGTTGTTGGAACATCCTTCCGATTATCAGTGCAACCATAGTGCTTCTTTTATCATAAACCAACACCCTGTGTACCGCAAAGGAACAGCGCGTGACTCAAGGTGAACTTTTGCGGATCGACAGCAAAGACAAATGCAAATCGCTGAATATTCTCTAAACATTTGATGTCAAATAAAAGTACTTTACGAAATGTACAATCTTGCTGTTTGCTTTTAAATCACAGTTTCATATTCCGAATTGTGGCGCGCTGTGTTGTGAGATGATCTGTGTTGTTTTCCGGGTTCTGTGTAAAGTCGCGTAGGACTGGAGACGACTGAGCGCATTTGGCTACGCACCCTCTAACGTCACGGAGAGAGACGGGGAATATGAATGCTTTGATAATGTCAGGCTTAGGGGCGGGAGATATGATTTAGTGTCGCAAAAGCAGGTCAGCCAAGTCGATGGGGCAAGTGATTGGATTATCACATAATGTCGGCACACAGCAGCCTGATTTATCGTTTGTTTAGTGGACAAAAAGTCGGGTAAGGCCCATAGGAAATTGTAATGTTAACGGACATAAGGAGGGTTCTTAGAACACTTTCAACCTGACAACGAACAATACGAACAGCGTTCTCAGAACACCCCCATTTTGTTTAATTGCAAACATTACCTCCACGTCCAATCTTCCTCGTCTCAGTACTTACTTCATGAGACCCCTGCCTCCGACACAGGACCTTCTTCTAGTTCTTTAAAATCCTATAACTCCTCCCCCACATCCACGTCACTCAGTTTCATATTACCAAGCCGGAGCATGGGACCTTCCCCGCATGGAGGGTGAGGAGGGTCGTCAGTGCCGTGACGAGGAAGAGTAGGACTAGGAGTAATGAAGATTACCGGTAAGTAATCAGAGCATTTCAGGACACCGCGAGTGTTCTTAGAACACATTCAACTTGCCAGAGTACAATACGGACAGCGTCCTCAGGACACCCCCATTTTGTTTATGTACGAACATTTAAGGACACCGCGAGTGTTCTTAGCTCAATTTTAGCTTGCTTGCGAACAAAACAGACACATACTCTGTCCTCAGAACACCCCACCATTTAGTTTATATAGAACATTTCAGAACAGCCGTGTTGTCCGCAGACAAATCGAACACAACAAAAGTGTCTAGCACATAACAAAACAGAACATTGAACCTATCTCATACTCCCCCACCCTCCCCAAACACTCTTACACACCAACACACTCCACTAAATACAATTTTTGATCCAAGTTTCACCGTGCTGTCCGCGGTCGTCGGCGAATGCAAGATGGTGGGCGCCACAGAAAATCTGACGCGCTTCACGCACCACGCCGTGCAATCAGCGAACATGTTGCATGTCTGCGGACATCACGGAAGCCGCTCGGCCAATCAGGGCACTGTCCGCGGAGCGAACCGGGAAGTCTGTCCGCGGAGCAAACGGAGATATCACTATTTATTTTGCCTTACATTCTGGTCATTTTTAAAATAAAACTACTGGATGGATTTACACCAAATTTGCAAAAGCACGCTTTCGGGACCAAGCCCCCGCTCCTGCCGCAAATTTGGTGTAAATCCGTCCAGCGGTTTGGGCTGTAGGCGCGCGCAAAGTTTTTTCCCATTATGTCTATGGGAAAAAACAAAAGTTTTGGGACCCCCCCTATAACTTTGCCCCCCTGGACCAAACCTCTCCAAACTTTGCAAAAAAATTCAGAGTGGACCATATACTTGTTTTGCAAAGTTTGGTGAGGATTCGTCCCGAGGGAGCGAAGTTATAAGCCACCCAAAAAATGCTCTTCCTATGAAAACACCAACTTAACCATAACTACATGGATGCTACCGCGTCCATGTAATACACATATATATATATATATATTCAGTAAAAAAACTTTGTTAAAGGGACGTTATGGTTAAGTTGCGCTACTAAAAACCTATGAAATTCAGTGAAAAAACGTTAAAGGGACGTTATGGTTCAAAGTAAAACCGAAAAACCCCTGAAATTCGGCAGTTATGGTAAAATAAGCAACCATAACTCGCGCCGCCACCGTGCACTGCTAACACTAACACCCAGGACATCAAAGATGACATCACAAATGTCATTGATGACATCACTGATGACATCACATGTCTGACTCCCCCTTTTTTCCTTTCCTGACATATCTAAGCCACATGATTTTCTTCAGTAACAGACAGGAACTAAAAATTGTAAATTACTATATTCGTAGACTTATCCTTCAAGTATGTCTTAGAATAATTTTCACTGTACGCAAAACTCTAATATGAAAACAGTTATCATTTCAATATTCAACATGGCAAGTGTATGAATATTGCACCTCCATCATGTATGCTGCACACAATGCCTATGTTTCTACATGAGTACCTTAGTGTACTGGATTGAAGTTAATAATAGAATGCTATTTATATCAATGCAGAGCTTAATGCACTGATTAACATTTGAAATTTATTCCAATAATCTTTGACACTTTTTTTATTAACATTACACTAAGAATCCCTTGTACAGACTTTTCATGAAAGGTAAATGCACATGTGATGTCATCAGTGATGTCATCAATGACATTTGTGATGTCATCTTTGATGTCCTGGGTGTTAGTGTTAGCAGTGCACGGTGGCGGCGCGAGTTATGGTTGCTTATCTTACCATAACTGGCGAATTTCAGGGGTTTTTCGGTTTTACTTTGAACCATAACGTCCCTTTAACAAAGTTTTTTCACTGAATTTCATAGGTTTTTAGTTGCGCAACTTAACCATAACGTCCCTTTAACAAAGTTTTTTTACTGAATTTCATAGGTTTTTAGTAGCGCAACTTAACCATAACGTCCCTTTAACAATGTTTTTTTACTGAATTTCATAGTTTTTTAGTAGCACAACTTGACAACAATAACTTTGACTTTATGTACATATAATATGGAACATACTGAACCCTTTCCACTGAATTTGACGGTCCGCAGACATGTTTGGATAACAGTACCACTACCTAAAAACTCTGGGGGGCTATGTGTAATAGTTATATCATAACATAGGAACATTTAACAAATTCACAAAGCAGCACACATACAAAGTATATGTAGTAATACTTAAACAATGTTACCCATATATGTAACACACTAACCATTCATGTAAATACAATATGTTTTAAAATGGAATATACCAAAAGAAGATAAAGTGGCTTCCACCATAATTACCTCACAGACGCTCCACAACCAACAGCAAGACCAGACGTATACACTACTGATTACATATCTCACCAGACATAGTAAGTGCACTTCTTTTTACTCACATATTTATAAACCTTCTATATTAGAAAAAAAAAAACATATTACTTTTTTGTTTTCTCACAGAAATGTGTAGTACTCTCGACTGGCTAGAGGAGCATTTCCCACGAGACAAAATGTTAGAAAATAGTCCACCTAAAGGTACACACTTTACTATATAAACCAATTAATAAATATTATTCTGTATACATTTAACATATACATTTTTTTTATTACAGACCATACAAAAATTCCAAGCATCTCACAACAACAATCAGAGGATATCACTCTACAGCAGATTAATCAAAAAATGGACGACCTTATGCAAAATTTTATGGATTTGAAAAACTTTGTGGAAAATTATGTGAAACCCCCAAGAGCACACCATTGTCCAACCTGCACTTGTCCCCCCTCACCCTATCCCACGCAGTTAACCCCAAACCCTGTCTATGGACCAAAGCATTTCGATGAGCTTTCCTTCCCTTCTTCACCTGATCCCAGTTATCTAGAAATCCCTAATTCTCCTGGTTTTGTTTCCGTTTCTGCCCCCCCTTCCCAGTCATAATTGTATATATATATGAAATAAAGTTACTTTTCTTATATTGTGTTTTAATTACTTTCAGTTCCTTGTGATACAACCAATTTAGGTGTCCACAGACACCGCGGTTGTTCGGAAATGTTCATAAAAAAACGAAAATGTGACTGTCCTGAGGACACTACATCTGTCCGTAATGTTCTCATGCAAGTTGAAAATGTTCTAAGAACACTCGTAGTGTCCTGAAATGTTCGTAAATAAACGAAAATGGAGGTGTCCTTAAGAACACTATGCCTATTCGTAGTGTTCGATAGCAAACAGAAACTGTTCTAAGAACACTCGTGGTGTCCTGAATTGTTCGTAAATAAACGAAAATGGAGGTGTGCTTGAAATGCTATGTTTGTCCGTATTGTTAGCAAATAAATTAAACTGTGCTAAGAACAAACGGCTGTCCGTAACTGTTCGTTTTACATGTGACGCACTTTTAATTAGTTCAGGACCCGAACACTGTCCGCAGAACATCAACACGCATGCGCAAAACAATGTCCGTACATTGGGTGTCCTGCGGATGACCGCTACCTTAGCGAACATGCTCAGAAAACAGTCATGTGACCGCGCCCACGCTCATCTCGCTCTCTAAATGCGGACACTGTTCGTGTCCCCGACCAGTTTAAACGTACATTTCCAAGTAATCCACAATATTTCTCATTAAAAAATCACCATACCACAAATCCCACATACTAATCCTAACTTTCCACATAGTTTTTGTGACTTTTTAAACCTTTTTTGATATTCGATCTGTCTTGCGGACGGCGCGCATGTCCGCGACCCGCGCACAAGCACCCCGATATAAGACCACGCCCTAGAGCGCATTCTCATTGTGTTTCTGACTATTCCACAGAGCACACTGCATTTTGCTGCATACTTTGCAGATTTTGAGATTTCCATCTCCAAGCCTATGACATCCATGGCTCTACATCTGCCTCAGCACCACCCCCACCCCCTCCACCACCACCATTTCCCCAAGGGCCTGAAGAGGGGAACAGGGGTGAGAATACAGAGGAGGAAGAAGAGGATGACGAGAATGAGGTAGAGGAAATCCCTACTACCCGCCCTCGGCGTGAATCTTGGGTCTGGCGATTGTTTACCGTTCATGGAAACGGTCCTAAGTCTCATGCGAACCGTGTCACCTGCAATGAGTGTAAAATGGTACTCATAGTCGCGAGAAGCATGGTTCGTATAGCTTTGGGACTACTACCATGAAGCGACACCTGCGCTCATTCCACTCTGGGGCCATTCGCAAGGTTGTACCTTGCGAGAAGCGTAGTAGGTTGATTGCCTCTACTTCATCCTCCGTTCCTGATCCTGTCACCACAAGGAACACCTCTGTGGGACAGCGTCTTCCTCAAGCTGCCTCACAGGCCATACAGAATTCCGATGACCCTTACCTTTCGAGGGTCACAGTTGTATGTGTGTACTGTGACACAGTACTCTGCAGGGGGGAAAGACTTCGGAGTGCTTTTGAGACGATCGTCTCAGAGCACCAGAAGACCTGCTCACTACCCAAATAAAACCCACTCTACGTCTTCCTCTCTCAGCTCGCCCTTTCTTATCCCTGTGGTTGGTGTCCCCCTCCCTTTTACCCTCCTTTCCCTCCTCTCCTAGAGTGTCGTGTATAAAAAAGAACAAAAAAAATACAAAATAACAAAAATAAAAAATAAAAATAAGGCTCTTTTCAGAGCCGCCTTTCACAGTTAAAAAATAGAAGTGAAGATACATAAAGCATAGCCATTTCCATTTCGTGAAAGTCCGCAGATGGTCCGCGAACAGAAAAACAATTGCATTGCTACCCTTTTGAAAACAATGCATTTTTCTCTAACAGGAAGTGGTGGCTCTGAAAAGAGCCTTTGGGAGGTGTTTGAATGTAAAACATTTTAACTACGTAAGACGTACTTCAAAACGAATGCTGTATTTCTAAAAAAGGTCGCAATGCATTTTGTACATTTCTCAGAAAAATCTGATTGCCAGCATAAGTAAGATGGACTCCATCTTTGCGAAAAATGTATGTAGTACGAAACAAAATATTTTCATTGTTAAAATAGTACATGCCAAAATCTCTTAGGAAGGCACAAACAGCCTTATTAACATTACGCCTTGCTTTCTCCATTTGTGGACCACATGAGAAAGAACGAAGCCACACTTGTCTCTGCGCAATCCGTGAAATAATTATTTTAGAGTTTGGAAACATGTCCATTATCTTCTGAAGTCCTTCTTTCATTGCAAATTGCAAAGAAATTCCAGACACATGTCCTAAACTGTTCCCTCCACAATGAATTACAATTATGTCTGGATGTTCCTCTATCTTCAAAGTTGCACAGAGAGGTAGCAAGTCCAACCACTTCATTCCATGCACTCCATGCCAGTGCACTTCCACATGTGGGAATCCAAGATCTATAGATACTCCACAGCTTTCTGCATGCACCTTCAACCAATGAATCCACGAGTCTCCCAAAATCCATACAATCTGTGTTTTGAAACACTCAGCCATAGCTATCTGTTCTTCTCTCTGCAAAAACAATATCTGAGAAAACCTCTCCTAGCACAACACACTCACTAAACTTTACTGACCAATCCCTTGCTTCATCCAATCTCATTTCCATACCTCCCCTCCCCAAATTCCCCGGATGTAATACGCGGTGTCCTAGAACTACCGCCATGTCCGCGAACGTATCGTAACATGTACAGCCCTTCTACCATTTCGATTTCACTCTCTGTGCCATTCCCTCATTGGATGTAGCTAAGCAATCACATGACCATCCACCAATCAAATCCAATAACTCTACATGTAACTGCATCATCATAGAGCAGCACTACAAATGTACGGTGTATCTCTCGGAGTACAAGTCTCATACCATTGACAACCACGATCTACGAGAAATACTATACAAATCTCCAATATTTCTACTTGCAGCTTGGTCCATATCCAAATACATGAACTGAAAGTCCAGGTATGCATATTTTCTACACAGTACATGAACACATTTTCTAACTGACTTTTACCTTCTATAATCTGAAAAATGAATGGACGGTCGTTGTTTCATTGTCCTAAAATGACCTGTCACTTACAAACCTTTATATCGTTTAATTTCTTCATACACACACACACATGCAAATACTATTAAACGAACATTTTCGAAATAAAATATATACACGACATATAATCACACAAAATAACAAACACACTCTATCAAATCTCAAACAATAATATTTGTACAAACACATAATTGGTTTTAATTTTTTTCGTTTATGTAAGTACTTACATACATTTATATAGAACAAGCAGACTATGACATTCACTCACTGTTACGTGCAAAAGCAGGCTATGACAATGACTCACAATTACGTGGAAAAGCTTAGTTACAAGAATAGTGGTATACGTTGGTATACGTTGGTAGATTATGAATTCCACAAACCATAGTAAAGATATTTTCTTTCCTACTCTTAGTCATAATATAGTTTTAATGGTTTTTAATGATTTCAATTTAAAAAAATCTATGTCTAAAATGGAAACAGTGCTATATAGCAACCAAATTACTAATTTCTTTCTTTTACAATTGCAGAGAAGCCCATTCTCCTGAAAAAAATCTATGTCTAAAATGGAAACAGTGCTATATAGCAACCAAATTACTAATTTCTTTCTTTTACAATTGCAGTGAAGCCCATTCTCCTGAATAGAAGCAGCCGATTTTGATTTACAAAGAACAACTAAGAAGCAAACTACTCATTTTTGAAAAAAAAGTAAGTAGATTGTTACCATAATATTTGATTTATAACTCACACGCACTGGACGTTGCACTCATGGTATTTCTGTGCCTAAAAATAGAGATTCTGCACCATTCTGACCAAAAATCCCTCCCGTCTTAAACAGTGATCTCCTGTCAGAATGGCCCTCAAATTCCTATTTTTCGGCACACAAATTACCCAACTCAGCCGCTAGAATGTAGATGTTGTAGAACAAACAACTGTTTTAATTGTATAGCTTTACCTATATTATTTATTCTTCTCCACACCACCGGCTTACTTTTTTCTGTCATCTGAACCCCAGTTTAGTAACACATTAATTGAAGAATACCCATCCCTGGTAGTTCAACTTCCCAATTCACAATCGCACACCATTACATACATCTTTATCATCTTACTCAAACAATCATGCACACAACACACATGCATTGCAGAAAACCCCAACCCATACCTTCTGTATTTTATTTCAACAGACGCTAGAGAATGCCCACCAAAAAGCAACTCCGTAGAAAGGGACGCAGAAGTAGAGCAAATGAAAAGAAAAGTCTCCAACATAAACACCCATCTATAGCAGAATTTGTAAAAAAACGTTGAAACACAACAGCTAATACAGTCATGTTGTGAAACAGAAGAAGTTTCTAGTGCAAAAACTTTGCCTCCTCTATCACAAAGTAAAACGACCCAAAAAACTATTAACAGAAAATCAACTATCACTACAAATAAAACGTCTTCTATAAATCTTCATATAGTGCAAGGTAAGCATACCAAGAAAAGTATATTAGCCAAAATGTTCCGTCACAAAGTCCTTCAAAATCTGATAAAAACAGGAGAGAAACCAGGTTCAACAATTCAAACCTATCGTAGGAAAGTAATCTTAGAAGCGTTGATAGACAGTGCAATTCTTCTCAAAAGAAACTTATTTATTGTTGTGTTAAACAGAATTAAACCACTAACAAAATTAATAACTAAACTTCAAAAAAGACTTCTCAATAAACGAAATGTAAACAGAAATAACTTCTTAAATATCTGTGGAGGTGAATGGAGTCACACTACAAGCACAGAACCATACTTTAATGAAGAAGCATACAAACAAAAGCAAACAAATACAATTGCCATACATAGCAGTGGTCGAGGTTATGAAAAAGTTAATACCATAATGGAACAAGAAGTACTCCTTACAAAAATATGCCCTGAAAACGTAGATTTACCCCTCCATTCGACTGAATCAGAACATCTAATTTACACATGGCCATGCACGTCAATGTGTAACATTCCCAAAAAAATACTGCAAAGTATGGATGCTTGTCCAGTACGCAAGCACACAGGACTGCAAGGGCATTCGTTGGCCTGCATATCAGGAGCTACTTGCAAAACAACCTTCCATGATATCAAAAGGATATCAACACATCATGCAGTAAAAGAAAGCTAGTTTATAAACTGTATTACGCAAAAAGTCCTGCTTTAGCACTAGCCAATTTAAATAACATTCTTCTACATGGTACACCAAATGACCTACTAGAAGAAATCGAGTATATACAGAAAAAATATTTTGGAAATTAAACCCACTTACAAGATGAAATAGCTGTCAACCAACTTCGTAACAAATCTGCACATGGCAACCTTTCACTACACACATACAAAAAAGAAGTACTAAAATTTCAAAGCACTTCAGCTGAAGTACCAAACCACGTGTGTGTATGTTGCCGCAGAACGTGTTATAAAAGTAACACAAAAACTATAGACCTTTCATACAAAATAGAAGACAATGAAGATTCTAAATGGTTTGAATTAGCTCTCTACCTTATAGCAGAAAACATATACGAAATAACTGACCCCATAATACTTTGCAGTTACTGCACTACCAAACTTGACAACAACCAAACTCCTTCACGTGCTATCTCAAATAACTTGGAAGTACATCCACTACCAGAACTCCTTCAACAACTTAATTTATATGAGAGCATCATAATTCAAACAGTTCATCCATTTCAAGCAATAATACGCCTTCAAACAAAAACTGCAAAATTACCTCCCTCTGAATTAGTGAAAGGTATTCGTGGAAAAGTAGTGTATTTACCATTAGATCTAAAAGAAAATGTGCACACTCTAGGAGTGCAACGTCCAATGCAACAATCTTTAATTATCTTGGTAAATGGAGTACCTACAAAAGACAAAAAAAATTGGCAACAACTGGTAGATTTACATAAAGTTAGAGAAGCCCTGCAATATCTCAAAGAGATTATTACAAAGAAATTAATATCGAAGAAAACTTGAAAGATACAACTGAAATAATTCAAGAGACACAAGAAACTGGTCAATTTGAGCTCCTAGATCCTGCTACAATAGCAAACACTTTAGACCATTATACAATTCACCCATTGCACTCTAATGACACCATAGAAGATGCACTGGAAACGTACCAAATGCATCAAACAAAAGGATCACCAATCAGCATATGGGAAAAAAGTATAGAAGCACATGCTTTTCCTCTACTCTTTCCTACTGGCAAAGGAGGAATATACGATGATAGACCTGTTCAAATATCAGCATCAGAATATCGCTCATTACGAATGTATTCTGAAGATCCCAGATTTCGACAAAATGTGGAATACATATTCCACCTACTCTTTGAAAGTGAACTAGCAACTTTATGTTACGGAGTTGCACACATATTAAAATCAGGATCACACTTTCAAAATATGACAGCCACACAATTATTACAAAAAGTTCAACAAAAAAGATGAGGTTTTACAGACAAATCTTACAAATCTATTAGCAAATATGCGAGGTACTAAAGAGTACTGGTTTTGACGCCATGGGGATGTACGTTGTATGATCAGAAACCTTGGCCCACCCACTTGGTTTGTTACATTAAGTTGCGCAGAATATGCATGGGAAGATTTACATGCTTTCCTACGCATATCAAATGAAAACAAAACAAACATAGATATACTAACACCTGGAGAACTTTGTTCTCAGGATCCTGTTAATGTTTCTAGATATTTTCACCATCGCTTCATTGCTATGCTACATTTTATTTGTAATAAAACTGTTCCTCCCCTTGGAGAAGTGCAACACTTCTTTTGGAGAAAAGAATACCAAGCCAGAGGAGCGCCACATGTCCACATGCTTTTATGGATTAAAGATGCTCCTAAATTTGGTCAAGACAGTGATGCCACTGTTTTACAGTTTATTGAAAAATATGTCACTTGTGAAATTCCATCAGAATCCACAAATAGTGATCTTCATGCAAAAATCTTACAATTCCAAAGACACAAATGTGGCAAATATTGTCGTCGCAAATACAAAAACCAAGGGAAATACTACACCAAATGCCGATTTTGTTTCCCTAGACCGGTTACAAATACAGGTCAAGTGAACAACCTCATGTCTTCAGTTAGACATAGTGTTAAAGGTAAGTCACCTAAAAATACATATTGCATAAAAAGAAAAGAAGAAGAAAAATATATCTATGATTACAATGCAATCATTGCCCACTTGTGGAATGCAAACATAGATGTGCAGTACATTGCAGACAATTCTACTGCAGTTGCACGATATGTCACAGCATACTTAACCAAATCAGAAAAGACAGAGCTCCAAGACCTCTGGAATGACCTGTCATCAGATAAAACAGTGTCTCAGAAATTATACAGCTTGGGCATAAAAATGCTGTCCCATAGAGAATGTGGATCCTATAAATCAGCTGATTGATTAGCTGGTACTGCATTGTATGGTAAATCTGCAAATATAGTATGGCTAAGTCTTGGTCCAGCTAAATCTAGAAAAAGAGTTCTAAAATCATACGAAGATATAGAAACAATAGCCAAACATGATCCCAACAGCCAAGACATTTTAAAAAACAATTTATTGGACACATACTACCCAAACAGGAGTACCACTTTGGAAACCATGTGTCTATACCACATAGCCCAAAACTACACATACAAAAATAATATAAAACCTGATGAGCAAAACCGTAAATACAAAGTGACAAACTGTGATGGCAGCTTAGTGAAACTCACCAAACCAAATTTAATTAATCATATCAAATTGTCATTAAAGACTCCTCAACATAAAGAAATAGATTACATGTCCCTGCTAAAACTCTTCAAACCATGGAGAAAAGAAGAAGAAATACTAGATACATATGACTCATATGAAGATGCTTTCAAAGCCAATGAAAGCAGTATAACTGATGTAAACTTTGCACAGTACAAAACAATGTTGCACAATGAACAGCAACACAAAGAGGAACTCCAGGCCCAACTAGATAAGGACACTCCTGACAGTAGTCAACCTTCTGTCACAGGAAGCCAAGAACCACTGGGAGAACCACTAATAACAAATGAGTCAGAATTAGCTATGATAGAAGTAGAAAACACCATGTGTCACTATGAAGATGAAGAAGACTTAACTACACTACAATCAAAACTAAACAAAGAGCAACGTAGCATTTTTCAAGAAATAACAAAAGAAATTGCACATGGTGTGCAACATGAAAACAAAGAATGCACCTGCCAAAATTACAAACCTATACTATTGTATGTCAGTGGTGAAGCTGGTTCTGGCAAAACATTCCTATTCAAAATCATCAGCAAGTTCCTTCAACAATTGACAAACAACAAACTGTCAGCTGTTGTCACTGCCCCCACAGGTTTAGCTACCTACAACATAGGTGGTGTCACTTTACACCGATTACTACTCCTGCCAGTAGAACACCAAAACAAGTTAGATTATTACAAACTTTCTGCAGAAGCTGCAATGGAAGTACGCAAAGTATTGAAACAAATGAAAATGCTACTAATAGATGAAGTGAGCATGGTGTCCAACCTAATGTTGGCTTTGATTCACCTCAGATTACAAGAAGTACTCAAAACAAACTATGAAGAGCTATTTGCAGGAAAACACATCGTTTTCGGAGATCTTCTTCAATTGACACCTGTAAAAGCTGAGCCTATTTTTAAAACATTAGGACACAAACTCTGCCGTGAAACTGTTGGCAGCATTGGAAATGTCAACCTTTGGCAGCATTGGAAATGTCAACCTTTGGCAACATTTCCAATACAGAGAATTAACAGAAAACATGCGCCAATCTTCAGATCTCACTTATGCCAACATCTTAAAAAGTATCAGAGTTGGTATACTTTCTAGAGAAGCAGAAGCAATATTGAAAACCCGGCACATTCATGCACTTTATGGTGATAATGCATGTGCTACAGATGTTTTGGAACAATTAGCCCACAAAAATGTCAATTGTATGGCCTTAATGCCAACTCTTGCAAGCTGTTTCAAATTCAATGAAATAATGTTAAGCAAAGAAATGCAACCAATTATGGAAATTAGCGCCACAGACAAACTAGATGTACATGGAATGACACTACCCATGTGTGACCAAGCCACAGCAAGACTAAATAGTTTAGAAAAATCAATCTCAAACACTGCAGGCTTGGAAAAGATATTAAAATTATCCTTAAATTGCAGAGTAATGCTTAAACGTAGCCTTGACGTGGACCAAGGACTAGTTAATGGGGCACTGGGTACAGTTGTTGGCTTTCAAACATAAGAAGAAAAAGTGGCAGAAAAGGCCAGCAGGATACAGCGCATAGAACGGTAACTTATGTGGCTGTGATAGGGCTGCGGCTGAGAGCTTGAGTAGGAGCCTGCCAAATTCCCACTGGAAATTGGAATTAGAGAAAGAAAGGGTTTGCTCTCAAACTGCGCACACACATAGAATAATAAGCAATTGCAACAATCAAATTAGTGGTGGACAAATGGCTTACAGCAGGCCTGTTAACCGATGTGGAAAGACAATTCTTAATTGTTGATGGGCCAACAATGCCAACTGCTTATTTCCTGCCAAAAATTCACAAACCGTTTGTTAAAATACCAGAAGGGAGACCAGAAGGGAGACCTATACTGAGTGGAGGTGGTGGTATCCTGGAGCCCACCTCCCTGTACATCAATGAATGCATTTCACTATTAGTCAACAACATACCTACTTTCATTCGTGACACAATGCACATTCTCCAGATGCTTAACCAACTGCCTATGTTACCTAATCTTGTCCTGGTTACACTTGATGTAAAAGCGCTTTACACATCCATTAATCATCAGCAAGCAATCAGCAGTATAGACTTTATCTTTCGTGCTCATTCAGCCTCGTTTTTCGAACATATCGAAATGATCAAAGATTTACTATCTGTTGCCCTTACCAACAATGTATTTCTTTTCAATAACACTTACTACAGACAGTTGATCGGAGTTGCAATGGGGGCAAGTTATGCCCCAGCGTTAGCTAACATTTTCATGCATAATTATGAACAACAACTCGTTTTCTCTAACCAGCTTTTCACGCCACATATTCACATGTGGAAACGTTATATCGATGATGTGCTTTTGGTTTGGAATGGTTCTATTGAGCTTTTAAATGAATTTGTTGCTTATCTCAATTCCAACAATTGGGGCATTCAATTTACACACACGTATAGCCCCATATGTGTTAATTTCTTAGACCTTACTATCAGTATCTCAGATAATCAGTTTGTAACTAAAACTTTTAGAAAATCTACATCCGTGAATGCAGTTCTGCATGCTACTAGCTGTCATAGGAAAACTGTAGTTTCCAATATACCCAAAGGCGAATTCATTCGGGCAAGACGGAATTGTCTGCTTACGAAAGACTTCGACCAGGAATGTTCATTGATACGCCAAAGGTTTATAGCTAGAGGCTATGACGTACGCTCAGTAGTAAAAGCAGAACATGATGTACGGACCATGAAGAGATGCGATCTACTCACTCCGAAAATAAGGAACGAGACTGTTCATTCTCAGAAACTTAAATTTATTACTAGATTTAATTCGGATAGTTCGCTGCTTTACAATATAATCAAACGGCATTGGCACATCCTACAACTTGATCGTGATATTACTCCTTGGGTGGACAACTCACCAAGTTTTATCTATACTAAGGCAAACAACCTCAAGAACATACTTTCTCCTTCATTCATGTCAATCCCACCCAAGCAACATACTTGGTTACACCAGCCCCCACGCCCTGGTTTTTACAAGTGTGGGGGCTGCTCCACGTGTTCACATGCACTGGAGACTACCTCCATCGACTTCGGACACTTAGGTACACATAAGATTTTGTCTTTTATTAATTGTAATTCGAAATTCTGCATTTACTGTATTAAATGTGTCTGCAGCCTATTCTATATTGGCAGTACAATACGCCCGCTGAAAATTCGTATCAGGGAACATCTGTACTCAATTACTCAATCTGACTCCAAATATCCCCTAGCTTTGCATTGGCAAAGATCCCATCAAATGGATAACAAGACAATGATCAAATTTGCTGGGATGATGAAGGTGTCACTTCCACAACGTGGAGGCAACCAGATACTCAAACTTAGACAATTGGAAGCCCGATTGATTTGTCAATACCGTACTGTAGAGTTTGGCCTGAACACAGACCATGAACTATCTGTCTTTTTGTGATTACATGTTGTTTAAAAGTTATGGTACACGTGTGTTTTTTAAGGTCTTCGCACATGTCATGCCATTAGGTACCGATTATTTGTATGGATGTCAATGGTAATCAGCCGCTATCTACATGTCATTACTCAACTATCATGCTATCTACCCGGGTGCAGCGCCCCCCCCCCTTTTTTTTTTTTTTTTTTTTTTTTTTAATGAATACACTTGCTAGCATGGGCGCAACCGTTTTAACACAATCCTTGCATATCCAGTCAGGTCGAGGCGCACTTCCTTTATTTAGCATCTTTTTCAGCACATGCAACACTCTTTATTATAGATGCAGGCACATGTGTTTTAAAATACACTACTGCCATCCGTGGACAGCTCAAGTGACTTCATACTCCAATTAATTAACTAATGTCTTCCGGATCTATGTCCTTCTGTCTCGCAATTTTTTTTAAATTTTATTTATTTATTTATTTATTTATTTATTTTTTATTTATTTTTTTGTAATTCCAATTCTATTTGTGCATTTACCATGCACAATTTATTTCCGGCATACGCACACCTCAAACATATCCTTGTCTATATGGAGTAGCCTTAATGATTTCCTTTACATGATATCTACACTAGTCCATCATGGCGCTCTTGTTTTCCCATTAACTCTGTGGTGACTCGCCTGTGCACGGGCGTTTTCACTGTTGCTTCCCTCACATCTCCGAGTTATACTCGGCACACAGAGGGTTCCCGTTTGGCTCCAGTTCCCCACATAGCAGTGAAAGTACTGGTGAGTCAACGTTGACAATTTGTACACGGACCCTTCCAGCAAGAATTCTTGCTGCTTCAGATGTCCACAGAGATAAACCACTCAATTAGCTAATTGACCTCTTGTTGCTTTGTTTTCTTTGGCTCTTGCCGCACCTGCATTCTTCGTTTCCTGCCCGTGCTGCAGCAAGATAATAATTTACTGAAAATTCATTCGTGCAACTGCAAAATAATGGTATGTCATTTCTTTATTTTCAAATGACTGCTAGGTGGAAATCTAGTCAGTCAGATTCCTACATAAATAGCCATCCCGTCTTTTGCTTTATAGGGAGCCCACGCCTAACTTTGTCAGATTACTCAACTTCTACCTTTGGTAAGTGGGATAAAACTATATATATAATATTAAAACAATTTTCTATGACGCAACATATTTGCAACCCCTCTTTTTATCGTATTCGATTCATTAAGTTGCCACTTGATAAAACATTTTTTAATTTTGCATTTTTCTCTAGTATTCAAAATACACACTAGCCAAGATTAAGGTACAATTTTAACAGTCAGTGGCCTTATACATGTATTTCTGGCTGATTACCATGAGCATCTTCTCTCACTGAATAATTTTGTTGTTCTTTTGTCTTTTTTCTCTCTCCTCCCTCTTTTCATTGTTTTATAATGTGTTATGTTTTTTCCACCGAATTACGCACTTTTTGTGTTTTCATTTTCTTTCTTTGAATTGGGTTGATTTGATATGTGCATTCGTTGCAACTGTCTGTTACTTTAAACCATATACTCAATGTGTTGGTTTGGCAAACCCTAACTGCCTCCTTGCCCTGGGTCTGGGGACTGGTTTGTTTTGCTATTGAATCATGCTTAACAAATGTTTTCGTTGTACATCAATGTTTTATAATTTTGCACAAGCAGCCTCAGTAGAAGAGCGGGAAGCTCGAAACACGTGTCAGGCTGCACCAATTCTGATTAAAACCACTCATTTAATTTGCAATTGCTTATTATTCTATGTGTGTGCGCAGTTTGAGAGCAAACCCTTTCTTTCTCTAATTCCAATTTCCAGTGGGAATTTGGCAGGCTCCTACTCAAGCTCTCAGCCGCAGCCCTATCACAGCCACATAAGTTACCGTTCTATGCGCTGTATCCTGCTGGCCTTTTCTGCCACTTTTTCTTCAAACCCGTTAGGCCTAGTGACACAGCAGCTCTATTCGGCATCACTATTTCTATCACCACTATGGCTGTAACAGCTGAATACATTCTAACTAGAGATGATGATATTAAGGCTCTATTTGCCCCTAGGGGCTCGACATTGAACCCTTTCAAAAGGATGACCTCTGAAGTAGAGGACTTACGATCTAAATTTATTAAGCTTGAACGCCTTAGCATCAGAGAGATCAACAAATTTTGGGAAAAGACTACCCTTACCCATTATTTACAAGAAAATAAAATACCTAGAGGCCTACGTATATTAATTCTTCCGGACTTTGAAGACCCCTTAGATAATGACCTCGCCACGGACTGGGAAAGCAACCTATCCACCAGTTCCAATAATATGCTCAAGTTACTTATTGAACATGCTAAAAGAGAACATGCCAGAATTGTCGTCCAAATCGATAGTTTGAAAGAAGAAATTGCTCTCTATGATGCACCCAGCACTACGATCGACAAGAACTATAAAACTTTATATACTCGTTTACGCAAACATCAGGATGAAGTCAAACTACGCAAATCACGGAAATTCTCACGAGATGATAGAGATTACCGTGATAACAGGGTATATACTTATCAACCTAAATATGATCAAGTATCTCGCTCCCGTACGAGTAGTCTGGCTTCATCCCTTGCTAGCTCTGAAGTCGATAGCGACAGTGACAAACCATCTTCTGAGACTAATTCGGAAACAGGTATTGCTACTTCTGAGCCTAATCTCTCTGATGCTACCGAGTCCAGAGAAGGGGAACAAATACCCATTATTCTGCCCACGCCTTTTTTAGAACAAATACGCAGGTACAAAAAAGGCAACCGCCAAGCCGCATTAGCTGCGGCCAAACAGGTTCGATTTCAATTACCTCCACCCGTCAATATTTCAACCCCAGACCCAAGCCCAGGGGCACAAGGGGCGGCCAACCAACCAGGCGCAAACGCCCCGATCGCCCAACGCAGAGTCACCCGGGCATCATACCAACAGACTCTCAGGAATCAAATCAGATAGATTTAATTCATAACTTGAGTAGTTATTCGCTCTCCTCTGACGAACGTTCAGTCCTTAACCGAGGGCTCTCTTTTGCGCCTACTGGTCTCAATGAATATGTTCAAATTCAGATTGATTTATTCAAATTTGTTCGTAAATTAAAACTAAAGAAATTTTTCGCTACACAAGTTAAGCTTTATACAAGTAAGCCCCAAGAACCACAACCATCTGACATCACATTACAAACCATGTTGAGCACTCATGTACTCATGTCTATTGATGAATATGGATCAGACCCGAACATGAATATAATGAACTTGATGCATGACCTCAATATTGAACAACAAACTTTGAAAATAAAAGAATTATCAAACAAATCGAAGTTCACTCCTGTATTTCCTAAAGATAACTTGATTGATACTTTCCACCAAGTCGTAACCAATGACATCCACAAATTACAAGACTCTGTCAAACAAAAGAACACGAGATTTAACCTCTCTATCAAAGAACAACAAGCTCTGCACACTCTGGCTTCAATTGATACGATTATCATAAAGGAGGCAGATAAGGGAGGCAATGTTGTGATTCTGGACAAAGTAGACTACATCACAATGGGCCTCGCCCACCTTGATTCTCCTGGATGTTACGAAATTTTACCTGGTAACCCTACGACCTCCCTCCGTGCAACAATCAAATTAGTGGTGGACAAATGGCTTACAGCAGGCCTGTTAACCGATGTGGAAAGACAATTCTTAATTGTTGATGGGCCAACAATGCCAACTGCTTATTTCCTGCCAAAAATTCACAAACCGTTTGTTAAAATACCAGAAGGGAGACCTATACTGAGTGGAGGTGGTGGTATCCTGGAGCCCACCTCCCTGTACATCAATGAATGCATTTCACTATTAGTCAACAACATACCTACTTTCATTCGTGACACAATGCACATTCTCCAGATGCTTAACCAACTGCCTATGTTACCTAATCTTGTCCTGGTTACACTAGATGTAAAAGCGCTTTACACATCCATTAATCATCAGCAAGCAATCAGCAGTATAGACTTTATCTTTCGTGCTCATTCAGCCTCGTTTTTCGAACATATCGAAATGATCAAAGATTTACTATCTGTTGCCCTTACCAACAATGTATTTCTTTTCAATAACACTTACTACAGACAGTTGATCGGAGTTGCAATGGGGGCAAGTTATGCCCCAGTGTTAGCTAACATTTTCATGCATAATTATGAACAACAACTCGTTTTCTCTAACCAGCTTTTCACGCCACATATTCACATGTGGAAACGTTATATCGATGATGTGCTTTTGGTTTGGAATGGTTCTATTGAGCTTTTAAATGAATTTGTTGCTTATCTCAATTCCAACAATTGGGGCATTCAATTTACACACACGTATAGCCCCATATGTGTTAATTTCTTAGACCTTACTATCAGTATCTCAGATAATCAGTTTGTAACTAAAACTTTTAGAAAATCTACATCCGTGAATGCAGTTCTGCATGCTACTAGCTGTCATAGGAAAACTGTAGTTTCCAATATACCCAAAGGCGAATTCATTCGGGCAAGACGGAATTGTCTGCTTACGAAAGACTTCGACCAGGAATGTTCATTGATACGCCAAAGGTTTATAGCTAGAGGCTATGACGTACGCTCAGTAGTAAAAGCAGAACATGATGTACGGACCATGAAGAGATGCGATCTACTCACTCCGAAAATAAGGAACGAGACTGTTCATTCTCAGAAACTTAAATTTATTACTAGATTTAATTCGGATAGTTCGCTGCTTTACAATATAATCAAACGGCATTGGCACATCCTACAACTTGATCGTGATATTACTCCTTGGGTGGACAACTCACCAAGTTTTATCTATACTAAGGCAAACAACCTCAAGAACATACTTTCTCCTTCATTCATGTCAATCCCACCCAAGCAACATACTTGGTTACACCAGCCCCCACGCCCTGGTTTTTACAAGTGTGGGGGCTGCTCCACGTGTTCACATGCACTGGAGACTACCTCCATCGACTTCGGACACTTAGGTACACATAAGATTTTGTCTTTTATTAATTGTAATTCGAAATTCTGCATTTACTGTATTAAATGTGTCTGCGGCCTATTCTATATTGGCAGTACAATACGCCCGCTGAAAATTCGTATCAGGGAACATCTGTACTCAATTACTCAATCTGACTCCAAATATCCCCTAGCTTTGCATTGGCAAAGATCCCATCAAATGGATAACAAGACAATGATCAAATTTGCTGGGATGATGAAGGTGTCACTTCCACAACGTGGAGGCAACCAGATACTCAAACTTAGACAATTGGAAGCCCGATTGATTTGTCAATACCGTACTGTAGAGTTTGGCCTGAACACAGACCATGAACTATCTGTCTTTTTGTGATTACATGTTGTTTAAAAGTTATGGTACACGTGTGTTTTTTAAGGTCTTCGCACATGTCATGCCATTAGGTACCGATTATTTGTATGGATGTCAATGGTAATCAGCCGCTATCTACATGTCATTACTCAACTATCATGCTATCTACCCGGGTGCAGCGCCCCCCCCCCCCCTTTTTTTTTTTTTTTTTTTTTTTTTTTAATGAATACACTTGCTAGCATGGGCGCAACCGTTTTAACACAATCCTTGCATATCCAGTCAGGTCGAGGCGCACTTCCTTTATTTAGCATCTTTTTCAGCACATGCAACACTCTTTATTATAGATGCAGGCACATGTGTTTTAAAATACACTACTGCCATCCGTGGACAGCTCAAGTGACTTCATACTCCAATTAATTAACTAATGTCTTCCGGATCTATGTCCTTCTGTCTCGCAATTTTTTTTTAAATTTTTTATTTATTTATTTATTTTTTATTTATTTTTTTGTAATTCCAATTCTATTTGTGCATTTACCATGCGCAATTTATTTCCGGCATACGCACACCTCAAACATATCCTTGTCTATATGGAGTAGCCTTAATGATTTCCTTTACATGATATCTACACTAGTCCATCATGGCGCTCTTGTTTTCCCATTAACTCTGTGGTGACTCGCCTGTGCACGGGCGTTTTCACTGTTGCTTCCCTCACATCTCCGAGTTATACTCGGCACACAGAGGGTTCCCGTTTGGCTCCAGTTCCCCACATAGCAGTGAAAGTACTGGTGAGTCAACGTTGACAATTTGTACACGGACCCTTCCAGCAAGAATTCTTGCTGCTTCAGATGTCCACAGAGATAAACCACTCAATTAGCTAATTGACCTCTTGTTGCTTTGTTTTCTTTGGCTCTTGCCGCACCTGCATTCTTCGTTTCCTGCCCGTGCTGCAGCAAGATAATAATTTACTGAAAATTCATTCGTGCAACTGCAAAATAATGGTATGTCATTTCTTTATTTTCAAATGACTGCTAGGTGGAAATCTAGTCAGTCAGATTCCTACATAAATAGCCATCCCGTCTTTTGCTTTATAGGGAGCCCACGCCTAACTTTGTCAGATTACTCAACTTCTACCTTTGGTAAGTGGGATAAAACTATATATATAATATTAAAACAATTTTCTATGACGCAACATATTTGCAACCCCTCTTTTTATCGTATTCGATTCATTAAGTTGCCACTTGATAAAACATTTTTTAATTTTGCATTTTTCTCTAGTATTCAAAATACACACTAGCCAAGATTAAGGTACAATTTTAACAGTCAGTGGCCTTATACATGTATTTCTGGCTGATTACCATGAGCATCTTCTCTCACTGAATAATTTTGTTGTTCTTTTGTCTTTTTTCTCTCTCCTCCCTCTTTTCATTGTTTTATAATGTGTTATGTTTTTTCCACCGAATTACGCACTTTTTGTGTTTTCATTTTCTTTCTTTGAATTGGGTTGATTTGATATGTGCATTCGTTGCAACTGTCTGTTACTTTAAACCATATACTCAATGTGTTGGTTTGGCAAACCCTAACTGCCTCCTTGCCCTGGGTCTGGGGACTGGTTTGTTTTGCTATTGAATCATGCTTAACAAATGTTTTCGTTGTACATCAATGTTTTATAATTTTGCACAAGCAGCCTCAGTAGAAGAGCGGGAAGCTCGAAACACGTGTCAGGCTGCACCAATTCTGATTAAAACCACTCATTTAATTTGCAATTGCTTATTATTCTATGTGTGTGCGCAGTTTGAGAGCAAACCCTTTCTTTCTCGGCTTTCAAACATACCCACGTGACAACAAAATTCAGTTTGTCAATATTCTCTTTGACAAACTTTCAGAAGTAAAAAGAATAGGACGCTCAACAGCTCGATTCCTTCTCTTCAAAGACATGTATGTACGCAGAGAACAATTTTCTCTAACTCTTGCATACGCAGTCACCATTCATAAATCACAAGGTCTTACTCTAGACAAAGCAATGATAGACATTGGTAACACAGTCTTTAAAGAAGGCATTAGCTACGTAGCACTGTCACGCCTACGTACAATTGACGGTCTATTTCTAATAAACTTTGATGCAGGTAAAGTAAACGCTGATATTCCTTGCATTTAAGAATACAATAGACTTCGTTCACTATACACCCCCCATCTACAAACATATCCTGTTCCACAAAAAGGAACATTTTCTAAAAGAAAAATAAATCAAACAGAAATGCAACAGGATGTCACTGCAAATCCTCCAAAGAGACTAAAAGAAACTAAAACTTCATCAAGTACCACAAGCAAAAAAGAATCAATTAGGGAAAGTAAACCAGGTACTTCTTTAAAGAAGGAAGACAAACTCCAAAAAAGCAGTTAGATACAGAACTACCTGGACCATTTAAATTCTCAAATATAGTTGGTGTAAGTTGCTACGCAAATGTAGCAATGAATATTCCATTTCAATTACCACCAATTGTTGACAACATTTACTTACACAGTACAGACCCATTGTGTTTGCAAATGTTAGTACTTCACAGAAATGCAGCAAACAATCCTGACAACACGTATTGGGCCTCATTACGACCCTGGCGGTAAGGGGTTTACGCCAGCGTTAGCTGCGCCGACCCCTTACCGCCAATTACGAGGTCCCTTAGCGCCATGGCGCTTTTAACACCTGCTTTTAGCAGGTGTTAAAATCCATGGCGCTAAGGGACCATGGAGTTAATTACGCCACCGTAAATTACGGTGGCGTAATTAACGCCTTCCCCACTCCCATTATGCCCTATGGGGCAAAAATGGGAATGGGGAAGGGTAAATGGGGATTGGGGACTTACCGCCCCGCCAAGGTCGGAATGGGGCGGTAAATCCGCCAACCACCATGGCGTAAACGTAGTTTACGCCATGGTGGTAAAGTCACGGCCCAGGCGGTAACTTACCGCCTGGGTCGTAATGAGGCATATAGTGTTTTTGGAATAAGACGACAATTGGACTACTGTGCTGGAATGGTGAAATTCACTATAACTCACAGGAAGATCCACAAGAATTTCTAATGTACTTACTATTAGTACTGGAAAACAAAAACATACCTATAAATGAAATCTTCCAGATTTCATACATGTGGAAACATACATGCACTCTCTGCAACAATGTGACACAAGAACAAATCCCCAATGAGCACTTTGTCTATATATCAATACCTAATTGTGAATCAGTTCCATTTCAGCAACTTGTACAAAATGCAAACCACGGTAGATTATGTTCTACCTGCAATTCGGATAATCGCTCCACGTTACTAATACAAACACATAGTAAATACGCAATACTAATGCTTCTACGTTACAATGCAGATGGTACGAAAAACAACTGCAAGCTGACTGGATTCACACATGGTCAAATTTCACTTGGTAGGAAAACCTTCACAACAATAGGTATAATCTACCACGCAGGAGCCACAACCAACTCAGGGCACTACACTGCATATATAAAAAAAAAATGTGGATGGTTTGAATGTAATGATAGTACCGTTACTCTAAAGCAGAGATTACCAGCTAATCTTACAAACGCGTATTTAATGTTCTTAAAACCAAAATTTGATAACTGAACTGTACTTAAACCTTAAGTACACTTGTAGTTGTAGTAAAAAAATATAAACTGTCACAATATTTCAAAACCTATCTAACTGCCCAAAGATTCTACAACTAATCAGATAAATTAATACCGCTCAAATAGAGCAGAAAATAGACAGTTAGAATACGCCAATTGGTATCTAACTGTCCCAAAATTTACAAATATGCAAACAGATAAATCAATACCACGAAATTATATCAAAACATAAACAGTTAGAATACGCCTACTGGTATCGAACTGGGCCAAAAGTTTACAATATCCAAACAAATACCTAATATCTTACTGCTCACAAAAACTGGAACAATCCAATGCATAAAGCATTAGGCAGAAAGAACAAGTAGACGCGGAAAACAAACAAATAAATAAACTGTAGCATAACAGAAAAAGGTTTTTTTTTTAATCCAACATGGATTTCTTTTCTCCCACAGACCCAATGATTTTAGCAACAAACACAGAAACTTTGCACATTGCACAGTACTCTGGTTTGTAATCTACTAAATATGAGGGTCAATAAAAAGAAGAAAATGTTGATTGTACAATGTAATAAGTCATTATAAAATACTAATACTAACATGCTATTTTCTTTTATTACAGAAATGAACAAGAAAAACATGGACTCCCGTTACTAAACCAAATAGTACGTATAACAAGATAAATACAACCATCGCAGCATATCACACCCATACAAGCTTATAACATTGTTCCTTATAAATTAGTTTTTGACCCAAAGTTATAAGCCACTATGGGTGTGATATGCTGCGGTGGTTGTGGCCAGGGCATACACTCTTGGGTGCATGGCCAAATGGCCATGCACCCAACATTCTATACCCTGGCCACAACCACCCCAGCATATCACACCCATAGATGCAAACATTGGAACCATTGTTATGTCCGCGGACAGGGGGAAGGTCCTAGGACACATTCAACTTGCCAGAGAACAATACAAACAGCGTCCTCAGGACACCCCCATTTTCTTTATGTACGAACATTTGTGGACACCGCGATTGTTCTTAAAACATTTTCACCTTGCCAACGAACAATATAGACAACGTCTCCAGGACACCCCCTGCAAACATTCCAAGACCCCATGAGTGTTGTTAGAACACTTTCAAGTTGACACCGAATCCATTCTGTTTATTTACAAACATTCCAGAACAGCCGTGTTGTCCGCAGACAAATCGAACACAACAAAAGCGTCTAGCACATAAATAAAATACAACTTTGAACCTATCTCATACTCCCCCATCCTGCCCAAAGACTTCTACACACCAATACACTCTACTAAATACACATTTTGAACAAACTTTCACTGCGCTGTCCGCGGATGTCCGCAAATGCAAGATGGCGGGCGCGACAGAAAATCGGACGCGCATGAACGCACCGCGCCACCCAATCAGCGAACACGTTGCATGTCCGCGGACATGACGCAAGCCGCTGGGCCAATCGGGGTGCTGTCCGCGGAGCGAACAGGGAAGTCCGTCCGCGAAGCGAACACAGATATCACTAATTATTTTGCCTTACATTTTGGTCATTTTTTAAAAAACTACTGGACGGATTAACACCAAATTTGCAAAAGCACGCTTTTGGGACCAGGCCGCCGCTCCTGCCGCAAATTTGGTGTAAATCCGTCCAGCGGTTCGGGCTGTAGCCATGCGCCAAGTTTTTTCCCATTCAGTCTATGGGAAAAAAAAAAGTTTTGGGACCCCCCCCTATAACTTTTCCCCCCCTGGACAAATCCTCACCAAACTTTGCAGAACAATTTAGAGTGGGCCATATACTTTTTTTGCAAAGTTTGGTGAGGATTCGTCCAGGGGGAGCGAAGTTATAAGCCGCCCAAAAGGTGCTCTTCCTATGGAAACACCAACTTAACCATAACTAATATATATATATATATAAAGAGACGTTATGGTTAAGTTGCGCTACTAAAAGCCTATCAAATTCAGTGAAAAAACGTTGTTAAAGGAACGTTATGGTTAAGATGCACAACTAAAAACCTATCAAGTTCAGTGAAAAAACGTTGTTAAAGGGACGGTATGTTTCAGTTGCCCTAATAAAAATGGATCTATGTGATCACTGCGCCGCACGCAACTGCGATGCCAAAAATGCCGACCCTTCCCCTGGCCTGCATTACCCCCTCCCAACCCCCATCCCACTTACCTTTAGGGCAGCACACTTCTGCGTGTGCTGCCCGCACTCTGTAATCCCTGCGGTGTCAGTTCTTCCCACTAACGTGGGTTGGAGCTGACGCTGCAGGGTGCATTTATTTTGTCTTTTTTTTTTACGTGTCCCCCGCTTTCCGAAATGGTAAGTGGGGGACACCCACGCAACCTCGAACCCCATTACTGTGCCCAGGAAGAGCGGGGGACACCCCCGCAACCCCTGCTCTGCTTGGGCGCAGTAAATGTCACCCTCATTTTGTGTGCCTCCAAAGTTGCAGTGACTGTGGGGGCACCCAGATGAGGGCGACATTTTTGTATGATACCATAAAAATTCAGTGCAATAGCTTTTTTTAAAGGGACACTATATTTACTTTGCACTAATAACAACCTATGCATATTATGGTTACTAGTGAAACCAAAAAAAACAGAAATTCGCCAGTTATGGTAAGCTAAGCAACCATAACTCGTGCCACCACTATGCAGTGCAAGGACTAACACCCAATGAGCTCTACTGAAAAACCTCACATTAAAAGCACTAAGGTTCTCATGGGCACAGAAGAACATCCCAGCATCAAACAGAAATGCAGACATGCCACCGTTTACAAGACACCTTTCTTTCTATACCTCGGAAGAAAGTACATTGGGATTGTTGCACACTGGTCTTGGTGGTATGCATGAGAATATCACTGTTGCAGTGGGAAAAAGGTGCATCAGTGCTTTAGTCACTTACTTCAGTTCACAGAGCAAACTTGCAGCAGTGCTAAAAGCCACATGCAGTGCTCCACAATGTAGCACTAGTATGTCAACAGTACTCCAAGTGGCCACATCTCTGTACTCTGCAATTACAGCTTGCAAACTCGGTAGAGCCACACTGCGCCACAAAGCTTGCACTCCTTCCACACCAAAATGTTCATCAACGCTGCTACCCTGGGCATATGTGTCCAGTTCACCCACAAACGAATAACTGACGATGAGTACTCTCACTCTCTGCATCTCTGCCATCATCACGATACACAGCAATAAAAAAAAGTATTACAACCTCTTCTTGTTAAGCACACCCTCAACACTTTATTGGATAATCTGCATTCCCATTTCCATTCCAAGCATAGTAAGAAGGACAGCATGTGGCATCTGCACTTCCCCAACTACTGCGAGGGCCGCGCCCCAGTAAAGCAGGGGCAGTCCTTCTTCCCTTTCCAGTACTCTTTTTCCAGTACGCCCTCATTGGGTACTGTTAAACAGTCACACACTCATCCACCAATCACATCCAAGACCTCTGCATCTCACACTATCAACTCTGTTCAACACTCCATACTAACCGTTAAACACTCAGAGTACAAGTGTCCTGTGAATCAGAAGCACCTCCACTGGAAAGTACTGTAAAACTATCCACAATTTCTGCATCCAGATTCATCCACATTGCCACCCATCACCACAACCTGCAGGTATCAATATTTTTTATATAGTACATTTGCAACTCTGTTATAAGTGCCTGGCAACAGGGTACCTGCCACTAAACCTCCATAACATACTCAAAAAGCATACTGTCATTTCTCCCGTCACCTACCATCAAATGCCACCTAGAGTGGTATGTGCTTGTAAATTTGGCATTTACCCATATAAGCCATTGTAATATCCAAACAATTACTATCTTCTTTCAGTCAATTTTACGACCTTTTCCCCCACTAACGCACCTCCTATAAAATTCGTACAAATCTCACAGAAAAGGATCAGTGAATGTATCCTACCAAACTATGCCAAGTACATATATTGCATGCATAACAACAGGGTGCCTTCCACTTAACTTGCACACTTCACAGACTGCAACAATACTTAAAAACCAAAAAAATGTAGGCGTGCATAAATAAATGAAGCAACTGAAATAATTGCTCCACTCATGTAGCAGGCATATATCTTCAGAAAAGTAAACGGAATTGCACACACGAAAACATTCTCCTTCGCAATCTTTACATCTTTCCAAACCTTTTTCTCACCCTTCTACAATTAGAACTAATCAATTTTCAAACTAAATAGTCCTACACCAATACACACACTTGCTAAAATGCATGTCATACAACACACTTACAAATAACCCACTTACCCCTCACCAAAAATGTTGATATGATATGACATTTATAACGCGCCTATACACAAGTGTTTCAATGCTCACAAGTCGCCATTCATATACAAAGTCATCCATTTATACACACACACACTAACTCTTCCTGCAAAGACATCTCCCTACACTTTTAAATAATGTACTCTCCAAATGCAATCACTATGCCATTAACAAACATATTTTCTTACGATCTTCGTGTACAGTTGCAGTACCCACCTCTGTCCTGAAAGCCCACCGGCGTGTGAACTTGAAAATACAACCTAGAATAAACCTACTCTCACCAACCAACAAAGTAAGTATAATACCATCATAGTGTTTTACGTTTTACTGAGAGTGCAGTGTTCTTGCATTGTAAGATACAGAATTGCATCAACCCACCAGTATTTGCTTCATTCTTACTCATGACACCTCTACAGTCCCTCACTTTATATTATCATCTTGTGACCATTATACTAACCCCCAGATAGAAATATAGCGTTCCCAACCGAAAGTGAGAGCCCATTACAGAGTGACACACTTCTATTTATATGCCTATTCATATGCCTATCCTCATATTCAACCACTCATGAACATTGCACACATATATATTCCAAAATCTGCACAACCACACTGTCTTTTTTCTCCCAACAGCTACTACAGAATGCCTACCAAACAGCAACTCAGTAGAAAAACAACGCAGAAATAGATCAGCGCAACCTAAAAGCATAGAAAGTAACCATCCACCCCTAGCAGAATTTGTACAGAAAGTTCAAAGAGAAGAGCTAATACAGTCACTAACGAAAACGAAAGCCCTGTCAGTAAGGAAACTGTAATTCCTCTGTCAAAATATAGAAATGAAAGGAAATGCACTAAAAAGAGTGCAATTGGCACTACTGCTAACAGAGCACGTACAAATTGTAATGTTACCACAAGCAACCATTCCAAAAAATTAATATTGCAAAAAATGTTCCACCACAGAGTCCTTCAGAACCTTAGAAATAGAGGGGAGAAATCACGCTCAACCCTTAAAACATACAACAGTAAAGTAATCCTGGAAGATCTTGTAGACAGTGCAATGCTCATGAAACGGAAATTGTTTATATTAATTTTAAACAGAATGAAACTACTAACAAAATTTACCAAAAAACTGCAAAATTGTCTCCCACTGAATTACTAAGAGGCATTCATGGGAAAGTAGTTTATTTACCATTAGATCACAAAGAAAATGTAGACACTCTATGAGTGCAAAGGCCAATAGAACAATCTTTGATTATCCTGGTAAATGGTGTACCTACAAAAAGACAAAAAAAAATTGGCAGCAACTAGTGGACCTAAACTAAGTTAGGAAAGCCTTACAATACCTTAAAGAGAACAATGAATACTACAAAGAGATAAATGTTAAAAAAAAACCTGAGAGAAACCACTGTAATAATTTAGGACTCCTCAACAACTGGGTAATTTGAACTTGTAGATTCTACTGCAGCCTCCAATATTTTCGATCACTATACAATTCACCCACTGCACTCCAAAGACACCATAGATGATGCACTAGAAACATATCAAATGCGGCAAGCCAAAGGATCGCCAATCAGTATATGGGAAAAAAAGTGTAGAAGCACGAGCCTTTCCTCTACTCTTCCCAACTGGAAAAGGTGGAAGATGCAATAAAAGATGCACACAAATAACAGCATCAGAATACCGCTCTTTACGAATGTATTCTGAAGACCCTAGATTTAGACAAAATGTGGAATACATATTTGACCTCCTCTTTGAAAGTGAACTAGCAACGCTATGTTATGGAGTTGCACACACATTGAAAACGGGTTCCTATTTTCAAAACATGTGTGCTACACAGCTACTTCAAAAGGTGCAAGACAAAGACGAAGTTTTACAGTCAAGTATAACAAATCTCTTGGCAAACATGCTTGGTACGAAAGAGTACTGGTTCTGACAGCACACATATGTACAGTGTATGCTATGCAACCTTGGCCCACCCACATGGTTTGTCACTTTAATTTGTGCAGAGTATGCATGGGAAGACTTGCACACTTTCCAACACATAGCAAACAAAAACAAAACAGGTGTAGATATGAAAACACCAGGATATCTCTGCTTTCTTGATCCTGTAAATATATCAAGGTACTTCCATCATCGCTTCATTGCCATGCTGCACTTCATTTGCAATAAAGCACTTCCTACCCTCGGAGAAGTGGAAAACTTCTTTTGGAGAAAAGAATATCAAGCCAGAGGAGCACCACACATCAACATGCTTTTGTGGATTAAAAAAAAGCTCTCAAATTTGGTGAGAACAGTGATGCAACTGTTTTGCAGTTCATTCACAAATATGTTGCTTGCAAAATCCCTTCAGAAAGTAAACATAGTGACTTACATGCACACATTTTGCAGTTTCATAGACATAAGTGTGGCAAGTATTGTCCGTGCAAACATAAGAACAAAGGCAAATACTACACCAAATGCTGCTTTGGTTTCCCTAGACCAGTTTCAGCAACAGGGCAAGTGAACAGCTTCATGTCTTTGGTTAGACACAGTGTGAAAGAGAAATCTAAGAACACATACTGCATAAAAAAAACGAAGCATCAAAGTACATCAATGATTACAATGCAATAATTGCCCTCCTATGGAATGCAAATGTAGATATACATTACATTGCAGACAATTCCACTGCAGTTGCACGACATGTCACAGCCTACTTAACCAAAGTAGAGAAAAGAGAGCTCAAAGACCTCTGGGATGACATATCATCTGACAAAACAATGTCACAGAAATTCTACAGCTTTGGCATAAAAATTGTGTCCCATAGAAAATGTGGCTGCTACGAAGCTGCAGATCGTTTAACCGGCACCGCCTTATATGAGAAAATGGGAAAACATAGTGTGGCTACACCTTGGTCCTGCTGCATCCAGAAAAAGAGTTCTCAAATCGTATGAAGACTTGGAAACAATAGCCAAAAACAATCCCAACAGCCAGGACATTTTGAAAAACAACTTATTGGAAACATACTACTCAAACAGGAGCATTACTTTAGAAACCATGTGCCTGTACCACATAGCCCAAAACTTCGGATACAAAAATAACATTAAACCAGTTGAGAAAAAAGGTCGATACAAAGTCGAAAGTTGTGAAAGCAGCCTGATGAAACTTACCAAACGCAGCCTGATTAATCATATGAAAATGTCATTAAAAACTTCTCAACACAAAGCACTGTACTAGATGGCTCTACTGCAACTTTTCAAACCATGGAGAAAAGAAGATTATTTATTAGCCACCCATGCCTCCTATGAAGATGCTTTCAATGCAAGTGAAAGTACCATAACAGATATAAACTTTACACGGTACAAAACAATATTGGGCAATGAACGGCAACAAGGAGAAGAAATTCAAGCACAACTAAATGTAGGCACTCCTGAGAGCAGTGAACCTTCTGTGACAGGAAGCCAAGAACCACTTGGACAGCCAGTCATAGCAAATGAGGCAGAACTAGCCATGACAGAAGTAGAGGCCACCATGTGTCAGTATGAGCAATCTGCAGAAGAGTTTGCTCTACTAACATCCCAACTAAACAATAAGCAGAGTACCATTTTTCTAGAAGTAACTAAAGAAATTGAACATGGTATACAGCACAAAATTAAAACTTTTACCTGTGAACACTACAAACCTGAACTGCTATATGTAAGTCGTGAAGCTGGTTCAGGGAAAACATTCTTAATAAAAATGATCAGTAAATTCCTCCAACAATTAACAAACAAAAACCTTTCAGCTGTTGTAACCGCCCCACAGGTTTTGCTGCCTACAACATAGGTGGTGCCACTTAACACCGATTGCTACTCCTTCCAGTAGAACACCAAAACAAATTGGAGTACTACAAACGTTCAGCAGAAGCTGCTTTGAAGCTTTGCAGAATTATGAAACCAATGAAAATGCTCCTAATAGATGAGGTGAGCATGGTTTCCAACCTAATGTTAGCTTTGACTCACCTCAGATTGCAAGAGGTCTTCAAAACAAACTGCTGTCACGGTCCATACCCCCAAACATCAGGTACAGACCACCCTGCCCAAGGCGTTGGGTCCCATGGGGGCCTTGCAGGCCCCAAGGAATCTTGCAGGGGCTTCCTGGACCAACATGGCACGTTTCAGACCCAGAGAGGCACGTGCGAACCAATATGAGGCAGGGTGAAGGGATTATTTGCCGTGGGACTATTTGCTTGGGTGTGGTTGCTGGAACTACTTTACCTGAGAACTACTTTCAGAAGACTATATAAGCCACACCCTTCATACAGAACACGCTTTGCGTTATTCTGCACTCCTGCAGCATAACGCTCACCGTGTCTGCAGCTCCAGGCCAACCATCAGCCACGCCCGTCCAGTTGTCTCGAGTTACCTGCAAAGAAGAGTGAGAAAGAAGAGCGGAACAAGATACTTACCAGTCTCTTCATCGCGACTGCCCCGGAGTCCACGCTTCTTCAGAACTGAAAAGGAAAGAACATCAGATTAGCCTTGCAGACCACACGCTCTTCATCGCAGTTCAGCGCCGCACTAATACCTACCAGCGAACCATTGGAACGTCATCACTTCATCTTCCGATCGCCGCTCCGGGACTGCTGCATCTGTAAAACAGAAAGAAGACATCAGGTTGGCAGAGCAGTGGGAAGGCCTCCTTCTGATTTATAATCCTACATGAGGCAGCTCTCACCTGAAGGCAGCAATCCTCACTGGCTCACAATTCTTCATCACGCAGCCTTTGTTCAGGAGATTCCGCACCTGCAGAATATAAAAGCAGCAGGTTAGTTGTGCAGAAAAACAGTATTGGGTGGAAAGACTTTTGCATAGCAATGGCGCAAATCTTATCTTAGGAAGCCAGCTACCGAGAACCTTGCTCCATCGTATGCACGAAGAGGGAATCTGCAATGAAAGGTACAGATTGAACTTTTGCAACTTGAACTCTTAGCTATCCATATCTTTGGAATAAGACTTAACATAGAGTCACAGTTGTCTGGAACTTTCAATAGGATCAGTAAAGTAACTAGATCCTAGAACTACAACGCACCCCTGCGAACAGTGGCAGGACGGAGAGCCCGCTATTCGTAACTCAAAGGTGAGATATTGCAGGGGGGTGCAAGAGGACGCCACGGGAGGCGGGAGTCGCCCTCATCCACATGGTTAGGTAACCTGTGATTTACCTTTCTAGGCAGGCCTGCTTTCGTATCGGAGGGGAGTACAAGGCACCACTCACCACCAGATCATCCAGCTCCGTTCGGCGCCCCTGTGGAGATCAGGTGAGCGTAACAGAACGCAAAGCCTACACACAAACCTCTACCTGGGCGCCATGGAGACCTCAGAGACAGACCAATTATCCCAGCTTTTAGGTGAACTCAGAGCAGAGGTGCACTCGGCTAGACAAGAGACTAATGCTTTACGAAGAGAACTGATTGTGGCGAAAGAGCGCACCGATGATTTAGCCCAGCAACTACTCCAGGTTCAGGCTGGCCACACACCGTTGCCAACAATGGGAGCTTCAGTGCCAACCCAGTCCAGTAGCCCAGTGCAAGTGGTCCTTCCAGGAGCCATACCTTTGGCTCCACCAGAACGCTTTGCAGGCAATCCTAAGCGGTTTGCGGTTTTTATGAACCAGTGCTGTCTACACTTCCTATGCAGGGGCCTTTCCAAATGACCAAGCTAAGGTGGCCTTTATTCTTTCATACCTCAGTGGGAGTGCAACGGATTGGTCCATACCGCTACTGAATCAAGACGACCCCCTTCTTCGAGACTTTCAGGTGTTTCAGCAGAATATGGAGAAGTTGTTTGCTCGGCACTCCCAAGGTCAAACCTTGAATAACGAACTGCTCTCTCTTCGTCAAGGGAACCAAGACCTGCTAACTTATATTGCGACCTTTAACAGACTAGTGGTGGAAACCAGTTGGCCGGAGGAAAAAAGGGTCAAGTTATTTCATCGTGGGTTGAGAGGTGAGCTAAAAGATGTCTTGGCTCAAGTGGTCAACCCACCTCAAGATTGTTCGGAATACATTGACCTAGTGGTACAACTAGATCATAGAATGCAGAACCGGAAAGCTGATAGAACTAGATTTGAGAGTCGAGTGTTTGTGCGTCCTAAAGATACCACTGCCAAGACTACAGACACGTTGGAACCCATGCAAATCGAAGGTGTGCGAGGACTGCTAAGTTCAAAAGGGATAAGAGAAGACAACAACAATTGTGCCTATATTGCGGCACGGCAGGCCATTTCCTCTGAGACTGTCCAATGAAACCACCCAAGAAAGCAGTCGGGGTTGCTGACAAGGTTAGCACTGAACCTGAGTCGGAAAACTACCCTGCCCGGCAAGCATAGAGGTCCACTTGTCGAGCGAGAAGAAGGGTATCCAGACCTCACATCTAGCCTTGCCAATCATCCTCATCAGTCACCAGCACACGTCTCGTATGCACGCGGTCAGAGCTTACATTGACAGTGGAGCTATAGGTAACTATATGGATCAGGAATTGGCTTCAAGGATGAGACTATCTCTTTGCCCAAAGGCAACAACTGATCGGGTCACCACCATCGACGGAACAGAGATCTCTATTGGTCCTGTAACGCATTCGACGAGGGAGATCACAGTTGTGCCAAGATGGACATCGAGAAATCATTGTGTTTGACTTAATTAAGGCCCCCCCAATTTCAAGTGATCCTGGGTATGCCGTGGTTAGAAACACATAATCCTTGTATAGACTGGCGAGAGAAGAGGTTGACCTTCGCAAATTGTGCTCACGCCTGCTACCCAGAAGAATCCAAGGCAATTGCAACAGTCACAAGTCCGACAAACCGACTACCTCAGGAATACCAGGACTTTCAGGATGTCTTTCAGAAGTACCAAGCCAACACCTTACCACCCCATAGACCGTATGATTGCCAGATCGACTTAATACCTGGAGCTCAGATCCCATGCAGTAGAATCTACGCACTCACGGAACCTGAAAATCTTCACCTAAAACAATATCTGGACCAGTACCTGGCTAACGGCTTCATTCGTCCATCCAAATCTCCAGCGGCTTCATCCTTATTCTTCGTCCCTAAAAAGGAAGGAGATCTAAGGACTTGTATAGACTACCGCGCATTAAACCAGATGACAATTAAAAAACGATATCCCCTGCCTCTAATCCCAGAACTGCTGGACCAAGTAAAAGAAGCTCAAATTTACACTAAGTTGGATCTTAGAGGGGCGTACCATCTCGTAAGAGTTAAAAAGGGGGACGAATGGAAGACCGTCTTCCGCACTAAGTATGGGCTCTTCGAATATCAAGTGATGCCCTTTGGGCTTTGTAATGCCCCAGCAGCCTTTCAATATTTTATGAACGATATCCTTCGAGAGCTGATCGATGTTTGTGTCGTCGAATATATTGACGATATCCTAGTGTACTCAGCTTCTAAGCAGGATCATGTGAAACACATCCGCGCCGTACTTGAAAAACTCCGGCAACATAAGTTGTATGCTAAATTGGAAAAATATTTCTTCCACGTTACAGAGGTCGAGTTTCTTGGTTTCATTCTAACTCCATGTGGTGTTCGTATGGACTCAAGGAAGGTGGACACTATCCTCAAATGGCCCTCTCCAACTTCAATTAAAGGAGTTCAGAGTATGCTTGGATTTGCAAACTTCTATTGCAGATTCATCCCCGGCTTTTCACAATTGGTGCATCCCATCACATCCTTATTATGAAAGAACAATCGCTTCCATTGGTCAGACGAAGCGGAAAAGGCCTTCTAAGACTTAAAAAGAAAATTCACCTCAGCTCCAGTCCTAAAACACCCTTGCCCGGATCTCCCATACGTAGTAGAAACTGATGCTTCTAGTTTGGCGATGGGAGCAGTTCTTTCCCAGAAAGATCCAGAGACAGGTCAACTTCACCCAGTGGCCTTTTGGTTGCGGAAATTCACAGCACCAGAACTGAACTATGCCGTAACCGATAAAGAGCTGCTGGCCATCAAGGCAGCATTCAAGGCTTGGCTTGGCGACATTATCTCCTAGGGGCCAGACACACCATTACTGTGATTACAGATCACCGAAATTTACAATACCTAAAGTCGGCCAAGGCTCAGTCTTCTCGTCAACTCCGATGGGCACTATTTTTTGCAGAATACGATTTCGTGATCACTTACCGACCTGGTTGCCGAAACGGCAAAGCTGATGCGCTGTCTCGCATAGGGATGGAAGAAGCATATTCAAATCCGGTTCCGGTACCCATCATCCCAGGAGGGAGAATCCTTGGAATCACTACCACATTGACCCTGGATGACATCCGCAAGGAAATTCCACGCCTCCTCGATTCCAAGGCCTTACAAGACTGGTCGACCAAAAGTGAACACCATTCAGTTGTCAATCATTTACCTTATTTCCAAGGACGTCTCTACTTGCCTAGTAAGGAGCTTCAAAAACAGGTCATCTCAAATTATCATGAGTCATTGGTAGAAGGTCACCCTGGAATTGCAAAAACCGAAGCCAAGATCAAGAGACATTTTTGGTGGCCAACAAGGTGTAAGGATATCAAACAATTTGTGCTTTCGTGCGGCATTTGTGCTCAGAACAAGGCCCAGAAAAAGAAACCACCCGGTCTACTTCAGCCTCTAGATGTACCACCTACACCCTGGCATACGTTGTCTCTTGATTTCATCACGGATCTGCCCCCCTGTAATGGTTTCAACACCATATTGGTGGTGGTGGACCTGTTTTCTAAAATGGCCCATTTCATTCCGTTAAAAGGTTTGCCCTCTGCTTCAATCTTGGCGAAAGAATTCCTAGAACAAATTGTTCGGATAAATGGATTCCCCTCCGTCTTAGTCTCAGATCGGGGCAGTCAGTTTATCTCTCAATTTTGGAGAAAATGTTGTCAGTTGGCCCAGATTGACGTAAGACTTTCGACCAGCCACCATCCCCAAACAGACGGTCAAACTGAAAGAACCAACAAAACTCTGGAACAATACCTAAGGTGCATGTTACATCAAACTGAAAGCAATTGGAAAGACATTTTATGGATTACTGAGTATGCCTACAATAACTCTTTGCATTCCAGCACGGGGCAAACTCCATTCTATACAATTTATGGAATGCATCCACGAACCTCAGAACTCGACCCACCTCAACATTTAGAAATGCCTGCCGTAAGCAGCCTACATGCAACCATCACCCAAGCTTTCAAAAGAGCAACAGAACATCTGAGGCAAGCTAAGGAGAGATTCAGGAGATTTGCAGATCAACATAGCAGTGAAGCTCCGAAATACCAGATTGGAAATGAGGTTTGGTTAGCCTCCAGACATATACCACTAAAAGGAACCCACATGTTTAACCCCAGGTATTTGAGACCATACACCATCAAGGCCATCATCAACCGTGTGGCAGTAAAACTGGAGTTACCCCCTAACATGCGAGTCCATCCCGTATTTCACGTCTCCCTGTTGAAACCAGTACAACCAGGAACTCGGATAAGAAACCGCCAAAACCCATTTTGGTAAATGGGGAACCAGAATTCGAGGTCAAATACATTATAGACTCAAAGTGGGTCAGATCAAAACTTTTCTACCTAGTTGATTGGAAAGGCTATGGTCCCCAAGAAAGGTCATGGGAACCAAGTGACTTTGTTCATGCACCACGCCTAGTGAACCGTTTCCATCGAAACTACCCGACCAAATCCGGACCAGTGGGACAAACCCCTTTGGGAGGGGCCTTGGGGGGGGACTGCTGTCATGGTCCATACCCCCAAACATCAGGTACAGACCACCCTGCCCAAGGCGCTGGGTCCCATGGGTCCTTGAAGGCCCCAAGGAATCTTGCAGGGGCTTCCTGGACTCGGTCCTGGCACCGTTGGTACCAGGCTCATACTGCCATCACCAACACGGCACGTTTCAGACCCAGAGAGGCACGTGAAAACCAATATGAGGCAGGTTGGGACTATTTGCTTGGGTGTGGTTGCTGGAACTACTTTACCTGAGAACTACTTTCAGAAGACTATATAAGCCACACCCTTCATACAGAACACGCTTTGCGTTATTCTGCACTCCTGCACGTAACGCTCACTGTGTCTGCAGCACCAGGACAGCCATCACCCCGCCCATCCAGTTGTCTCGAGTTACCTGCAAAGAAGAGTGAGAAAGAAGAGCAGAACAAGATATTTACCAGTCTCTTCATCGCGGCCGCCCGGGCGTCCATGCTTCTTCAGAACTGAAAAGGAAAGAACATCAGATTAGCCTTGCAGACCACACGCTCTTCATCGCAGTTCAGCGGCGCACTAATACTTACCAGCGAACCATTGGAACATCATCACTCGATCTCCGCTTCATCTTCCGATCGCCTCTCCGGGACTGCCGCATCTGTAAAACAGAAAGAAGACATCAGGTTAGCAGAGCAGTGGGAAGGCCTCATTCTGACTTATAATCCTGCATGAGGCAGCTCTCACCTGAATGCAGCAATCCTCAAGGGCTCACAATTCTTCATCACGCAGCCTTTGTTCAGGAGATTCCTCACCTACAGAATATAAAAGCAGCAGGTTAGTTGTGCAGAAAAACAGTATCGGGTGGAAAGACTTTTCCATAGCACTGGCGCAAATCTTACCTTGGGAAGCCAGCTACCAAGAACATCGCTCCATCGTATGCACGAAGAAGGAATCTGCAAAGAAAGGTACAGAGTGAACTTTTGCAACTTGAACTCTTAGCTATCCATATCTTTGGAATAAGACTTACCATAGAGTCACAGTTGTCTGGAACTTTCAATAGGATCAGTGAAGTAACTAGATCCTAGAACTACAATGCACCCCTGCGAACAGTGGCAGGACGGAGAGCCCGCTATTCGTAACTCAAAGGTGAGATATAGCGCGGGGGTGCAAGAGGATGCCACGGGAGGTGGGAGTCGCCCTCATCCACATGGTTGGGTAACCTGTGATTTACCTTTCTAGGCAAGCCTGCTTTCGTATCAGAGAGGAGTACAAGACACCACTCACCACCAGATCATCCAGCTCCGTCCGGCGCCCCTGTGGAGATCAGGTGAGCATAACAACTACGAAGAACTCTTCGGAGGAAAACATGTAATTGTTTTCAGAGATCTCCTTCAATTAACACTACTGAAAGATGAACCTATCTTTAAAACCTTAGGACACAAACTGTGCCATAAAACTCTTGGAAGGATCGGGAATGTAAATCTCAGGCAACATTTCCAATACAGAGAATTAACTGAAAACATGCATCAGTCTGCAGACCTCACCTACGCCAACATTTGGTGTACTATCAAAGGAGGCACAGTCTACCCTAAATACCAGACGCATCCATGAGCTGTACTGGCATAACAGATATGCTACTGATGTCATGCAACAATTAGCACGGAAAAATGTAACTTTATGTCCTTAACGCCAACTCTAGCTAGCTGTGCACAATTCAATGCAACAATGCTGAAAAAAGAAATGCAACCACTAGTGGAAATTCACTCCACAGACAAACTGAACGTGCACAGTACGACAATACCTATGTGTCAACAAGCCATAGCATGACTAAATACCTTAGAGAACTCTATCTCCAACACAGCTGGTTTGGAGAAAATGTTAACATTATGTGTTAAATGTAGAGTAGTGCTAAAGCGTAATCTTGATGTAGAGCAAGGTTTAGTTAATGGAGCACTTGGTACAGTTGTTGGCTTCCAGACATACCCACGTGACAACAGCATTTAGTTTGTCAACATCCAGTTTGACAAACTTTCAGAAGTTAAAAGGATAGGACACACAACAGCTCGCTTCCTTCTTTTCAAAGACATGTATGTACGCAGAGAACTGTTTTCTCTGTCGCAAGCTTTTGCAGTGATTATTCATAATTCGCAAGGTCTAACCTTAGATCAAGCGTTAATTGATATTGGCAGCAGAGTCTTTAAAGAAGGCATGAGTTACGTAGCACTGTCACGTCTACCTACACTTGAAGGACTATATCTAGTCAATTTTGATGCAAGGGCAGTCAGCACTGACATTCCTTGCATCATAGAGTACAATAGACTACGTGCACTCTACACAGCCCATCTCAAAATGTTCCTCATAAACATAAAGGTTTTAAAAGAAAACTCATGCAATCAGAAGTTCTAAATGATCTCCCAACAGTACCACCAAAGACATGAAAATAAATCAGCTTATACTGCATCTACTACCAAAAACACAGAAAAATGGACTGAAAAGGACAACACATACCCAACTCCACACACAAAGAGAAGTACCTCTTCAAAGAAACCATGTGCACATCCATCAAAGTACTAAGACATAAAACTACCTGGTCTATTCAAATTTTCCAATGCAACTGGTGTGAATTGCTATGCAAATGTAACAATTAATGTTCTATTCCAAATGCCAGCAATTGTTGAAAACATTTATTTAAATGGCTCGGACCAGTCCTGCTTACAAATGCTAATCCTTCACAGAAATGCAGCAAACAATTCTGACAACACTTGCAGTGTCTCAGGAATAAAGCAGGAATTACACTAATGTGCTGGAATGGTTGAAATCCACGTTAAACAGACAAGAAGATCTACAGGAATTTCTAATGTACTTACTACTAATACTGGAAAGCAACAACATAGCCATAAATTAAATCTTTCAGATTACCTACATGTGGAAACATACATGCACTCTCTGCAACCGTGTAATTCAGAAACAAGTCCCTAACAAGCGCTTTGTCTATGTATCTATACCTGATTGTGATTCCATTCCATTTCAGCAACTGGTACAAAATGAAAAGCATAGCATTATGTGTACTTCTTGCAATTCCGATAATCGTTCAACGTTACATATACAATCACATAGTCAATATGTAATATTAATGCTTTTAAGATACAATGCAGATGGAACAAAAAATAACTGCAAACTTACTAGCTTCACACATGGACAGGTATTACTTGGCAAGAAAACCTTCACAACAGTAGCCATAATCTACCACACAGGTGACACAACCAGTGCAGGCCACCATACTGCATACATTAGAAAGCAATTATCATGGTTGGAATGCAATGATACTTCCATTACTCCAAAGCAGAGATTGGCAGCAAATCTTGCAAATGCCTTCTTAATATTCTTGAAGCCAAAATACTCATTGGTGTACAAAATTTGAATACCCTACTCCTCAACACCCACCAGTACCTACATAATTGCACACAAAAAGAATCACCTTCTACACTGTGGAACTAGAACAAGTTAGCATACAGTAACTATCCAACAAATACATCAATGTGTCTGTTCTACAATTTCTCCCCAATTAACCCAATGATTACACTCAGAAAAACAGTTAAGTGTACAAATATCACACTAATATTGTTTCCTACATGGTACGTAAAAGAAAAACTACTAAGTATGAGGGTTCAAAACTATCCTCAGTAACATCTGAAACCACCAACTACGCAAATGAGTCACCACCTGCCTAACAATGCCCATACAAATTCAATACATATGCAAATATCATTACTAAACCCATAATGGTGCACCAGTACTTCAGAATGTGCAAAGATGTGAAACTACCAACAGGAATGCACAAGCTTCTAAACATACCCTATAAAAATGGGAAACTGTAAACAGTTAGAATACGCCAACTGTTATCTAACTGCAAGCAGGATACTTCAATATTACTTGCAGCATTGAAACTGCCCAACTCAACCTTCAGCAACCACTGTGATACAAACATATACTCAAACACTTCCAAACTATGAACAGCTACAGTACGGCAACAGGTGCGTAACTGCACTCACAATTCTGCAGTATCACAGTGCAATGGCACAATACTTGTAAAACATCAGCAGCAACAAAACGCATAAATAAATAGAGCTAAAAAAAGGAAGCAGGTAAACAGTTAGAATACACCATCTGCTATATGACTGCAACCGTACTACCAACACGTCCAAAACAGAAATCGAACACCATTGCAATTCCTCCTACTGCAACAATGCACCTTAAACATTGCTATAATCCGTGGAAATGTTACTGTAATGGACTGTGCAACTTAACAGCAAATACATTTGGAAGTTTTTTTTTTTAGTCCAGCATGGATTCTTTTTCTCCCACAGACCCAATTGTTATGCAAACAAACACAGTAAGTGTGCACATTGCACAGTACACTTGTTTAAAGCATAGTACTTAAGACATACTAATTATGAGGGTCCACAAAGTGTAAAAATATCTGCAATGTAACGAACTGCAAAATAACGAAATACCTGCTCTAACATGTTATGTTCTCTTTTTCGACAGATATAATGAAGCAACGATTACTACAACATTTCACATCCCATACACAAAAACTGCACAGGCCCTCCATAATAGAAACAGTAAGTATGATATTATTGGTGTCATACTTCTTTATAATCTGCAAAGTGTAATGTGTCCACATGTTTCTGCAATCCACATACCAATGTTGCAATGTTCAATGTACAGCTATATTACACTGTGTTGCTTGTACCCACAGCCTACATGCTTCACTACAGACCGTACAGTCTACGGGCTCCAGCCATGCACTCAATATTGTAGACCCTGCCCACAACTACCACAGCACAGTACAACCATTATAGAAACATCTATCCACTTACCACAAACCAGACACATAACACAGCCACCTTCCTCTCAGCCACTTCAGTTCACATTGTATTACATTACTTCCACACAGTGGACAACCTCTTTGCTGAATACCCCCTTCACCCAAGTCTGTAATAACTGGACACATTCAATGCACTTTAGCACAGTAACCTACCCAATAATCTGCACAATCACAACAACCCGAACACAAAAATTCATCCATATGTCTTACGTAACTGTCCTATGTTCTGTAAGATTTGCCTCCTCACATGCCATTGGCACCATTTAGGGCATTAGTTCATCTTTGTTGTTATGTACAACATTTGACTGGAAGGCATAGAACACACAATAGAGTGGACCACATGGTGCACAAATGGGCATAAATTATAGAGAACAACACAGTAAACGTCCCCACTCATACAAGCAAACCCATGCTACTAGACGGAACTCCAAGAAATGTATCAAAATTTTATTCAATATCATAAAAGTTATCTAAAAGGTAAGAACATATTTGTTAAAAAAACAAGAACAAAGTGCATGTGACAATAATCGATTTTACCATATTCATTGACAATTATTGAAACACCGATGTCAAAATGATTTTGGGCAACAACACCTGAAAAATTACAATGACATATACAGGTGAGACAATAATCCCTCGCCGGGTTTCAAAAACAAGTACTGTTCATTACTAGTCTTTTGCGGCAAAATGTTTGTTCTACAGGTTTAGTAAAGAACTTTCTTCAGGAGGAACACAATTTTACATGTCACTTCGACCTTGACAAAACTTCTAAGAACACTAAAAGAAGGTGATCTTGATCCTGATTTTCACAGGTGGGTATGCTGGTAATGGGGAGATAAAAAACAAACAAGGAGCAAAATTAGCCCATTGTCTATGTTTACAATCAAGTTAAAAAGACAGTTAGATTCCGTCTACCTAGAGGCACAAAAATTAATAATTTACCTCAGGGCTATGTGGTTAAGTCCTCAAACATGTACTGGAATTTCAAAGTATGGCAGTCACAACACGTCCCGAAATTTAACAGGGAGGGTAATCTGTAATAATGCAGAAATTGTGTATGAGACTTAAAGGAGAGCCCCGAAAACACACAGAGCCACTGTGAGCACCTAAAATGCTCCCATTTCATTTAAAAACACTCAGAAAAAAGGGAAGGAAGAACTGACCTAGAAAAACTACCAGACACTACAAATGCATAGCTGTGTGGCCTAATAACACAGTTCACCAACCCATACGCGAGTCCCACTTTATTTCCATGCAGGAACACTAGTTATTAAGCAGAAACTGTAGGCCTAGGGATCTCATCACTATAGGTTAAAAAGTGGCCCCAAAGAGCTACTATTGTGCATAACATATTCACTCCAATGACTACCCAATCCTAGTTCCTATGTAGTGCTCACGGCACCCTCGCTTACCTTCAAACCACTAGCTGCAAGCTCCTTGTGTCTTTTAGATGTCTTCCTAACACGGATGAAAACCGGAGGGGCACAGAGCCTCTTACGGGCAAACTTGTAATGTCACCCTAGAAAACTGAACAGGCAAGAGAAAAAGCCGTTAGTTGCCGGCGTGGATTTCACTTCCCTGAAAATTGCATTCCACCCGATAGTCATTCGCATCGTGGTATTCGGCGCCGAAAACAAACTTACTTATCGCAATGCTTACCATGAGCAGGGTTTTCATCTAGATTCACCCTCAAGGAATGGGCACAGTGTATAACTCTCAGCCCATTCACAACTCCAATATGAGCTTGCGGTGAATGCCATGTAAACAGTAAACGGCGCCATCTTGCTAGTACTAATATAAGAAGGACTAGGAATTGCTAGAAAAACGTTGTCCGTTGTTCATGTTGTTGGCCTTCTCAGGGTGTCTGCACGGTAATCCGATCGAAGGCAGATCGAATTGCTGTAGAAATGGAGCAAGCGGTAACCCACTGACAAATTTCATGAAGCGGGTACCGTCACATTACTACAAAACGCGCCTCCCTGGCAATTCGCTCACTAAGGCGGTTCAAATTACTGTAAAATACAGCAAACAAAAACCCACTGGAAACTTACGTATTGCAGATACCATCACGTAAGTAAATTAAAAACACGCCTCGATGGAGGTGCACAGCTCTATTCCTGTTGTAGGCACAGTGCATAGCATGCATATTCATGCAAAACACTGATGAAAAAGAGGCAGTTTATTTAATCTTGTGCCATTCAATAGACTTAATGAGGCCTACACGATCACTTCGTGTCCTGAAGATCAGGTTCTGTTCTTTATGGATCAGGATTTTCTTCTTCAGACCTGGATTGGCACCTGTGATCACAAGGAGAACAGTCCATGTAAAACTTTCTACGCCGTGATTATTCTCTACAAAATGCTTTACCAGGGGTGCTTGCACCACCTTTTTTCTCAAACAACTCTTGTGTTCTGTGATGAGAATTTTAATCTTTCGATTAGTTTTCCCGATGTAGTGTAGACCACATGGACATGTAATCAAATACACTACAAATTCTGTATTACAGTTTGAAAAAGACTTATGTGTCCAGGGGACACTTTAACCAATATCTGTTTCTTTACTCTTTTTCGTCAACTTACAGACAGCACATTTCCACATGGATAATGGCCCGTGACCGGGGAGAAACACCATTGGGTTCTGATGTTACTCATGGTTGCCGTGGATCCCTGGTATCGACTAGAGGTCACCCTGTTACCTATCGACATGGATTTAGTGTAGGCAAAAAGGGGCAATTCTGGATTAGATTTAGTCGTCCTTAGCAGTTTCCAATGCTTGGAAATAATATTCCGAATGGCTAGACTATGGTGGGTGAAAGTATTCACGCATACCATTTTGTCTTCCATCTGTTTTCTGGGGTTGTCATCTAAAAGGGCTTCTCTGTTATTATTAAAAGCGCGTTTCGCTGCCCTTTTTATACATTTTCTAGGGTAACCCCTGTTTCTAAGCTTAGCTTTAAGATGTTTTGCTTCCTCCTCATATGCTTCTCTGGTAGAGCTATTGGCCCTCATTACGACCCTGGCGGAAAGTAACTGACATGACCGCCATAGCGTAAATAGCGTTTCCGCCATTGCACGATGGAGTAAAGTGCGGCCAATTCCGACCCATCGGGCACGAGCATCACGCCATGGCGGAAGTGCAAAGTCCGCGATGGCGGAAATGACCCCAAAAGGCCCCTTACCGCCGTCGTACGGCGCCCTAGGTGCAATTCCGCCACCCATCTCAGCGGTCACCGTAATGAGCGGCCAGCGTAAATTACGGCCACCGTAAATATACGGAAACGGAAGTAAAAACATGGGGCCGGAACGGGAAACAGCACGCCGTACACCAATAAAACCAGAATCCCAACACAACCATCAAAAATCCGACCCTGAGACACATCCCAACCCGTCAGCCACCCCAGTTAAAAAAATAAATATGGGAAAAGTAGCTAAAAAAGCGTGCGATCGCAAGCGGCAGGTCCACTTCTCCCATGATGAACTCACCGTGCTCACAGAGACCCTCCAGGACAATGCTGCCGTCGTCTTCTCCACGCAAATGACCAGGACGGCACTTGCGAACAAGAAGGCCATATGGGCCCTGGTGGCACAGCGGGTAAGTGCGGTGGGGACCGCACCCCGCAACCCACAGTAATGCAGAAAGCGATGGGACGACTTGCGGATACGCGTCCGGAGCATACTTTCTGCCAACCGAAACATTGCCACAGCTACCGGGGGAGGATCGGAATCACCCATCAAGTTGACCCCCTGGGAAGAAATATGTGCCTCCACCATTGGAATGGAGAGCATAGAGGGAGTCGGAGGGATGGAGAAAGGAGTGCAGACATCCGAAGAATCAGGTAGGTGGCCCAAATAAAACAATGCTAAATCCACAATTCCCAATCATGTGAAGCACCATGTGTCCCCATAGTGCAATAGAAACACATGTCCAGGAGAACGTCCACATACATTGCCATGATAGCGGCCTTTAAAAGTCAGATTAAATACATAAATAATTAAAAATCCTAAAAACACCCTCTACATGTGCAGCATGCACATCCTAACTGCAGGCTGCAAAACAACTGCATCCTCAATCCACACAAAAATGAGACCACCTCCAAGGCCCTGACCCAAATCACCCTCAGGCACCACCCCAATGCATGTGATACATTGCCATTCCATTTCCACAGACCCATCAATAACGCTCGCCCTCCTTTACTCCACCACAGGGTCCGATTCAAACGACGAGCTACAGGACACCCCTACCAGCACACCTGCAAAGAGGGCCAAGACCAACGGCCAAAGACCCTCCACCTCAACTGCACGGATCAAGATACGGCAGCAGCACAAATCAAGTGGCAGCACACTGGAGGGGACTTCAACAGGCACCCCAGCAGCCAGCATGTCCACAACAGCAGCACCACAGGTCCCCCCAATGGATGCCACAGAAGGCACTGCTTCTGGTGGCAGCAGCCCCATAGGTGACACTGCATACATGCCAGCCTGCTCCGACACAGAAAACGGTGCTGTCGATGTAGGACCCATCCATGACCTGTCTCAATCCCCCTGTATGTTACATCCCGTACACCATGAGGAAACCACGCAGGGGCACCCACAAGACGACGACTGGCCAACCCCCACAAGGCCTGTGGCAAGGCAACATGATGTGATCAGCCCCTCTGTGACACCACCGCAAATGGCCATGGCCCAGCAGAGGCAACAGTCCCTCGAGCAGATGATCGTGCAACAGCAGCAACTGGCCACGCTCCTCAAGGAGCATGCTGCTGAATGTGGGGGTTCTAAGGCAGCCATTGAAACATCTACTGAGACACTAAGGGCAGAAATGGAGCGAAGTACCGAGACACTAAGGGCAGAAATGGAGAGAAGTACCGAGACACTAAGGGCACAAATGGAGAGAAGCACCGAGAGCCTGAGGGGGGAACTGCATGCGACGTCCAAAGACGTATGTGGTGAACTTGCCGCTGTGCGCCGTGTGCTCACTGAGCTCTCACAAACTCTTAGGGACATGCACGGACGTGAGCAGGCAGAGACATCATCCGTTGCAGGCTCCGTCCAGGGCAGCCCCCAACGTAGATCTGGGAGGAACCTGCGCTCCACAGGCTGGGGTGCCCCTGATACCCGGAGAGGGGGCTTGCAATAGCGTCTGCCCACTGACAATGAGCATCTTTGGACACTGGTGTTCGGGGGGGAGGTAGGAGGGTGGAGGGGGTGTGTTGGGCTTTTTCGGGTGGCGGGTCGATTGGGTGTGTAATATCATTTCACATTTGCAATACATTTATTCATATACACCCAATGAGACGTGTGGACATTGTTCTTCGTGTACGAGGCCTTCCTTGGCGTACAGTCCACATTGTGCATGTTCCAGACACACACAGTGCCACAAGTCCCGTGTCCATGCAACATCCACCAGGCGTGAGTGCTAGAAGCATGCATCTATGATATGCTGGCGAATTTCACGGGCCTCCTGTGCCTCGCGGACTCCTTGAGGTGCTGCCACATCCCCACCCTCATCCTGACCATCATCAGGTGGTTGCAGTTCTGCGTCAGGGGGCATGGGCACATTTCTACGTACGCACATGTTGTGTAGCATGACACATGCCATGACCATCTTTGCAACCTTCTCATGGCGGTACAGGAGTGCCCCGCCAGACCTGCTGAGGCAGCGGAAACGAGCCTTCAGTAGGCCGAATGCCTGTTCAATGACTACACGGGTACGTGAGTGGGCATGGTTGTAGTCCTCCTCATGCTGGTTCTGTGGGTTCCGGACTGGTGTAAGGAGCCATCTCTTCAGTGGATACCCGGCATCACCTGTATGTGGACAAGAAAGGATGTTTGTGGGATGACATTGCTACGTACGCATCCCCCCCCCCCTTCCTGCAAGGTCATTGACGCATCGCCCACCCCACATTCACATGCATTAAATGAGACTCACCGAGTAGCCAGGATCGGTGCCCTGCGTGTCGCTCCATGTAGCGTGGTATCGTAGAGTTCCTCAAGACCATAGAATCATGGGTTGATCCTGGAAATCGGGCACAACAATGTGTAAAGATCCTGTTGGAGTCACACACCATTTGTACATTGATCGAATGATATTGTTTCCGGTTGCGGTACTGGACCTCCATGGCGTGTGGGACAACCAATTCCACATGGGTGCAGTCGATGGCACCAATGCAACCGGGTATGCCGCCAAGTGCATGGAATCCCACTTTTGTGTTTGTGATCTCCTGATCCGAGCGTGGTAAATAGATGTAGTCGTCTGAGTGCTTCAGGAGGGCATCAAGCACTTGGAATAGTGTCCGTGACAATAGTGGCTGTGAGATGCCATGCAACTGTCCGACTGTGTGCTGGTAGGTGCCTGTGGCCAGGAAGTGGAGTACAGACACCACCTTCAGTAGGGGTGGGATGGCGGTTGGGCTATCTATCATGCTGACAAGATCAGCGTGCGTCATGTTGACAATGGCGATTATGGTGTCCCGGTCCAAACGGTAGAGGGTGTGGATCTGCTCAGCAGTGAGGTTGAACGGATTAGCTCGGAGGCGTGGGATTGCGGGCTGCCTGCGTGGTGGTAGTGGCTGTGCTGGTGGGCCTTGCTGCCCCTGCCTCGCCCTCCTCCCCCTCCTGCGTCTCCTCTGTGCGGCCGGTTGGTGTAGTAGTTGCTGTTCGTCTTCTTCTTGAAGTTGGAGTACTTGCAGTGCTATCAGGTCCCCCAGGCCCAACATCGCTAGTCCTGCCGGTAGCATATTGGAGTGGGTGTGGTTGTGGGAGGGGGTTGGGTGTGCAATTTATGTGTCTCCAGGCTGTATAGCCTCCACCTGTGGTGATTCATTCCACCTGTGTCAGCTGCAAAGACTCCTGGGCGAGCACGTCCCGCACACAACGCTGCAATTTGACGCATGGCATCTTGCAATTACAATCATGTAATTAATCCCGATGGCCGTGAAATATTGGTTTATATGTTAATTCTGCTATGGTCCCATTGTTTCACATACTATATTTGCAGTCGCGGACGAACTTGTGAAGGGTCAGTGGAATGTAGTACTCGATCAACGGTGGACCCTCATGCAGCACTGAACCGACGTTCACCGACGGGCGGGGAGTCCCATTAGTGATTGGAGCCAGTTACCATTTTCACACACAGCCGCACTACATAGATGTATTGGTGAATTCAAGCGTTCACAGATGCCTTTTCGGCGTGATGTTGCAAATGAGGAATTCGAAGGACAGCGCTTTTGGTTTTCAACTAGCGGCGAGGGGACGCCCACACGTCTGACTGGAAATGTAACGTTCTATTGTTGAATGTCCTTGGGACAGGGCCCATGACGAGAATGCAATGATTGATATGAATTGAATGGGATGCGCAATAGCGTAGTGGACGATAAGGCAGGACGTTCCCAAATACATGTTACTTCACTACACTAGAAATCCGGGCAGGAGCACAGTGGATTTTGCAGACTGCATTACGCACAGACTCAATGGAAATTTCAAATGTCATGTGAGTAAATATTCAGGCGTTTTCATACGGGGATGAGGGAATGTTGAATGGATGCATGGACAGATGGTTTTATTGGGAGCTTGCCATGTACATGACTTTTTGGAATCTATCCCCTTCCCCTGCGCTATGTGATGCAAAGCTGCCATAGTGGGACCATCGTCTATCTGCCCTTGTTGGACCCTCCCTGTCTCGACGCGCCTTCAGACACTTGTGTCTATGCACGTTACTAATCCCATCTAATGGATTCTGTTTTGACAGACGCAAGCACACAAACACTCGTTTGTAATAGTGTATTCACCTCGATTTATATCGTTATGATTCGCAAGTGATTGTGGGGTGAAATTAATCCCTTTGAGTGGGCTAGCATGCATATGGTTGTAGATTTAGTGTGTTGGTTGAAGTGAGTAATACATTTGAAGTCCGGATGCCCATACTATTATTTTTTTTTTTCATTTGGGTGACAGGTTTCTCCTCCCCTTTTGCCGCTGCCATCTGTACGCCACTCCTGCAGATGGCTTCTTCAGTCGACACCTGCAGCTTCGAGTTAATCAGTGGAGCACCATTACGATCTTATGGGACGATCGCCAATGGGCCACATGCCCTTACGCAGTACTAGTGGCTAGGAGCAACATATCGTCCTTTCAGCTGGACTAGTGCCTACTTCATGGGACGGCCCTGCGGTTCTAGGCGCTTCCATGTTGCCTTTTTGTACGTAAATGTAGGCCCTGTGTACCATGAAGGAACAGGGCGTCACACAAGGAGAAGCTGGTCATTTATTGCGGATGCAGCCCACAGTATTGGAGATTATTTGGGAGTTTATGAGCAAATAGCTGTATGGGCTTTGTGATTTTGATGTGCATTAAATTTATGTCCAGATATTAACCGTGTAGCGTTATTCTTTGCTAGTAATGTAGCATATTCCGATTTGTGGCGCGATGTATTGTGAGATGATCTGCATTGGGTTCCGGCTTCTGAGTGGAGTTGTGTGGTACTGTACTGGCCGCGTTTGCCTACGAAGCCCAGTAAGGTCAGGGATAGGGGCTGCCATTATGACTGTTTTTATGATGTCATGCTCAGGGGCGGGGGATTAGCTTTCGTGCAACAGATGCCGGTCAGCCAGGTGGATTGGTGGAATGATGGGATTATCAGAAAATGGCTGGTCACAGGTGCCTGTGTTTGCGTGCGTTTCTTGGAGGGAGACTGAGGTCAGGTCCATTGGAATTGCTTCTGTATTCGTGCCATCTGTGCCCTACAGCTCCCATTGGCCCCTCTTGAGATGGGCCTGGCTGCTCAGTCACTCTGCCAACTTGTGTGGTACATGCTTATGCTGATGGTTGGTTTGTCTACTGGCAAGGGTACAGGGCTGGTGCAGTCTCCCTCAGGATACTGCTTTGAATGTTGATTTACACTGGTGGCAAGCGATGGGGGACTATTGTTGTTTTGTCTCATGGAATATTTCAGTTCATTTTGGTGTACTTGAACCTTCAGATGCCTGTGCTGCATCAGTACGGCAATGGTGACATGCCAAATATGGATGGCCACTCACGAGGCACTTGGAGCCCCTGCATGCATTTGTTCGTTGGCATGCATGGGTGACTTGTACATTTCACTGGTTGCATGGTGTGACTACGTTGCGCCTACGAGGGGTTGTGCAATGTGGGCAGGGAGTGGAGTACGGGCACTCGGTAGGGCCATTTACGGTTGGTTCGTGATGCCGTAATTCTCGCCATGGCGGAATGGTACTTTCCGCCATGCTTGATGGCGTTGAGTGCATGTCCGCTAGGGTCGGAATTCGCGTACCGTTGCGCCATGGCGGTAATTATGGTTTTGCAAGGCGCGCGTGCGCGTACTTGGTGCAGTTAGCGTTGGCGTTCAATACGGTGTCGCTAATGGCATCGTACTTTACGGTGACGGGTCTTAATCGCAACGGGCGGTATTCGAGGGCGGTATTGCATTTCCGCCATCGTTTTTCGTATTCCGCCAGGGTCGTAATGAGGCCCATTGTGTTTAAGTGGAAGAATCTGTCCATACGGCAAGTTGTCCCCCAAATGCTTAATATGATGGGACTGATAGTGTAGAAGGGAATTCTTCTCTGTACTTTTGTGAAAAGGCTTTACAAGAATGATACCATTAACATGGTAGAGTGTTAAATCTAGGAAATTGATCCTGTCTTGTTCCAAAGTCATGGTGAACTGCAAATGTCTATTAAGACTGTTCAACCATGTAAGAAAAACTTGTGCCGTTTCTCAGGAGCCTTGCCAAACCACCAGAACATCATCAATGTACCGTAACCACGTTTTGATGTTCTGTGTAAACGGGTTAGGTACATACAGAAACTGTTTTAAAAAAACTCTACGTACAGGTTTGCCATACTGGGGGCCATAGTTGCCCCCATGACAGTACCCTCTATCTGTTGATAAAAATCTCCATCAAATTGAAAAAAGTTTTTTGTAAGTGCAATGGTAATGCACCACATGATGAATGAAGTAGGCACTGGATCCTGATCTGTGCGAGTGAGAAGGATCTCTTCAATGTTCTCAATAGTTTCCTGTTGGGGGATATTCATATGCAAAGATACTATATCCAAACCCAACAGTAGCTCAGTTTTTTGTAGTACATTTCATTTAACAGTTGCCGATGACATTCAACGACATACTTATTACGATTAAGAATCACTATTCCACCTCCCTTGTCAGCCTTCTTAATGATGATCTGTTCATTCTGAGCTAGATTAGTTAAAGCAGATTTTTCAGCTATAGTTAAATTAAAGAACGTAGTCTTTTTGGACTGTTCTAATTTCTCAACCTCTGCTAGCACTCGTTTTTCGAACATCATCTGCAACTGTTAAATGAAATGTACTACAAAAAACTGAGCCATGACCCCACCCAAGAGTTAATGCTAGCCATAGAGCTTAAAGTAACCAAAGCAAAAGAACGAGAGTGGATTAGCCCGCAAGAGAGTGCATTCCTCATTAATAAAGATCCTGCGATTCCTAATTTCTATTGCCTCCCCAAGATCCACAAAACTCTTGTGGATCCCCCTGGTAGACCTATTGTGGCAGGGATTAACTCTATATTAGAACCTCCATCAGTTTTTGCGGACCACTACTTAAAGAGCCATGTTCAAAAAATGAGATCGTATCTTAAAGATACGAAAGATGTGATCAATAAAATCGAAAGCATGGATTTTGACCCGCAAACCCAGCTATTGTTGGGTTTGGATATAGTATCTTTGTATACAAATATCCCCCAACAGGAAACTATTGAAACTGGGTGAATCCCTTTTCTTTATTTCCAAGGCTGGCCCTTGTCTTCCCTCCTTCTTATAACTTTTGCTTCTGAACATTGACAATATCGAAGTACATTTGGCTACGTTGAATCGTGAACTGTCTGACTGTGTGATCTTTGGCAACAGGCCCTGGTGTCTTTCGACCCTGGCTCCGGCCCTTTGACTTTTGAACTCCTGTCTTTGAGCATTTCTTGATTCTGCCTGCCTAACCAAAATATTGCCTGCGATTTTTGCCTCCAACTATCTCAGGTGCTAAGTGTGTTTTTGCCCCGGTAGCATTTCATGTCACGGATACACGTTTATTTAGTAGACCGAACTATCAAAAAGTGATCGCAATCGTATTCACGGTAACGTGTTTTGTTCATAACACCGGTTCATTCAAACACAGGGTACTTACCTTGAGACTTACTGTACAAAATTAATGGTTAGTTGTAATATATTTAACATGTGTTTTTTATTTGAGTTTAATAGAAATGTTGTGTTTATAACGAATGGTTAAAAAATAAATGTACTTATATTTTTTACTTGAAACCTTGAGTCAGTGTTTGCTTGAGTCACAGTGATTGTGGTCCCTTTGTGTAATCTCTGCTACTGCTCATATACTCTTGAGATAAGCCTGGCTGCTCCACCACTGCTACCACTCTGACATAGTAGTACAGGCTTGTATCAAAGGTAAAACTTGTATTGCCACCTGTAGTCTTAATTGTGTGTAGTGGTCCCTAAGGGCACTGCACAGGATTCTGCCTAACAGTTCCAACGTACCATCCCTCAGTAATTTGGGAATGCGATACACTCGTACGCAGACCTCGACTCTACACAGCTCCACGCCGATCCTCTTTGGTTATTCCTCATGAAGTCAGCCTCGCATTATATAACCCACTTGCGTTTTGTGTTAGGGAGAATTCACAAGAATGTGCTAATTTCCCTTATCTTTTGAGACCCCCATCAACTTTGCAGGATTTCTAGGATTTAAATTTTTACCTGGAAAGAGTGTGAGCCTTTTTTCCCACTCTTTCATGTATTTTGTGTTTTACTTTTGTGTTCTTTGGTTATGGAGTTTTAAAACCCCTCAATAGGCATCATCTTTTTCTGTGTGTCATACAGCACCTTCAGTGCAATGGCATAGGGGTGTCTTTCAGACTCCCCAAGTTTTAAATACCTTCTCTGGGACTGACTACTGTCTCCCAGAGCATGTAAAGTTAAATTGACTTTACTAGTCTTTTTAAATTTACAGACCCAGCACACACTATCTTCCTATAGAGTGCTGGAGGGGTTGTCTAGCATCCCCTGAGTCAAAACACTCATGTAAGAGTAAAATGTTACCCTTTCCCACTTGAAATGGCTACCATGATATTTCCCGACAGCGAACAACGGTACCTAAAAATCGGGTCAGCCATTGTTTCAATATGGCGCCCAAGACCTATCTGTAAAAACAGGCTCCAGTCAACTTTTTTTGCCATTTATTTTTGGAAAGGTCCTTCTTGTGTTTAACTCTGCGCGCCAAACCAGGTTTGGTCCCTTTGTTCATTGGCCTTTGGCGGGCTTCAGTGCTGAAGCCCTCCTCTGGCGCCTGAGTGTCTGGGGTGGAAAGGATGTGAGGGAGGTGCCCGAAACTCCCTCTGCTTAGTCTCCTAGGAGGCCCAAATGCACTCTGGCGTAATTGGCCGGCTGGCTGGCTGTCCGGCAAGGACAGCCACCCTGCTGTGTGAGTGACAGCCAGGCTGGAATGAATGGGGGAAAACTGTTTAAAAGGAGGTCTCTGGGACTTGGAAAGCAGAGTCGACCACTGGAACGAAAGAACCAAAGACGAGCTGGAGAAAGACGACTGCTGCAACTCCTGGTCCACTGGTGAAGCCCTGCTGCAGGTCCGAATTGCCTGAAACTCCATCGACAGAGAAGCCCTTCAAGGTTAACTTCTTCCCTTGAGTTTGGTGGGAACAACCAACTCGTAAGCCAGCCTGGACACCGTCCCCATACTGGTCGAATTTTCTTCAGAGTGCTGTTGAAAACCGGATAGCCAGCGAGAAGGATAACAGTTTGTGGACTTTAAGGCACTCACACCTTAAAACCGACATTTAGCCAAACTTGTGGCTTCTTCCCTGGGCAGTGCAGGAACCTCCCGACGTCCTCCTTCTTGTCCCCACAACTGAAGCTCAGGAACAGTGGGATCTGCAGGAACTGCCAGGAACAACTGCCTCAGCTACAGCTTTTCTTCATCCATAAGGTACAGTGCAAACGCGGTGTGGAAATCCTTTCTGCCGCGGTGAAAGATTCCCAACTTTGGAATCTTGTTCGCGCCTAATCCAACATATAACTCTTTTTCTGGAAAACTACTTTTAAGAACATTCGCAAGACTTAACCGTTTACTACCAGAACCATGCTATGCTATCCAAGACACTGAACCATTGACTTTGGTCCAGGCCTATTGAATTGAATCGCTGGTTGTAGTGAACTGAAACTATTTGCCCTGCCTCTGGAAGTAATAGTGTTTTGATTCTTATAACCTTTGTCTTTCTACCCTTTTTGAAAGTTAATGAAGTGCCATTTTGCTGCCACAGGGAGCAAAATGTTCAGAAACTTGTTCAGAAACGTATTGGTTGTGTACTGTAGTGTATTATAGTGTGATAGTGAGCTGCTTCTTGCTACTGGAATGTTTTCTAACTAAATGTGTAAATAGATGTATATTCTTTTACCAAGAAACCTTGAGTAAGTGTTTGCTTGAACTACTGTGATGGCAAGTCCTTTGTGTACTGCTCACATCCCTCTTGAGATAAGTCTGGCTGCCGAGCCACTGCTACCACATAACTGTGTCGTATAGGATTGTACCAAATGTGAGATTGTGCTTACACCTGTAGTCTTAATTGTGTGTAGTGTTCCCAAAGGGTACTGCATGTAATTATGCCTAACAGATATAAGATGTTCAATCGCACTTAGGTCACACTCCATATACAATATTGCATTGGGGGTGCTTCTGGGTTGTGATAAAAGAGAATTTAGGAAAACATTTTCAGCTACACTTATGGGACCAGTTTCAGTGTGGCCCATATTTCCGCACCATATATTGAGGCGGGTATAGCTTGTATTTCATACAACTCTAAAGCTGGGGACTAGTAACCCCTCCCATGTGGGTGGAAGAATTTTCTGATACCCCGCTATACTTCCTTAAGATCAGCCCATCTTTTGTGGCTTGCTCTCCCCAAGCTCCATTCTCAGTGAAGCATAGGCCTAGATAGTTATATGTATTAACCTGCTCCAGCTTTATTCCCTCGATCTCTATACTGACCTTGACATGCTTGGCCATCTTGTGTCTGAAAACAAGACTTTTGATTTTAGTTTTATTTATTTCTAGGCGCAATTCACTGCATTTCTTCGTAAAGGCAGCTGTGATGTGCTTAATGCCCACAGGGGTAGCTGACAATACTGGGTCATCTGCGAATGAATAAGGTAGGGAAGCATAAATTACCCATCTTTGGAGGGTCCATGGTATTGCTCATCAGTTCCTCAATTAACCTGTTGATGAAAATACAGAAGAGGAGTGTAGCCAATACACAACCCTGCCTTACTCCACGCTGCACCTCAAAGCTCTCTGTATTTTCTACACTTAGTCCCCATCTCACCACAGCCCTGTTATTATGGTATAAGGCCTGGATTATTAGTAGCAGTCCAGCAGGGATTTTGTATACTATTAGGGTCTCCCAAAGTTGGGATCTAGGAACTGAATCAAAGGCCGTTTTAAGGTAAGCAAATACAGCATACAGCTTGTTTATTCAGAACAGTGTATTTGCTGGCAATAAGATTTAGCCAAAGTCACTGCTCAAGGGTCCCCTTTCCATGTGTAAAGCCCACCTTAAGTGAACTGATGGCACCTTTACTCTCCACCCATTCTTGCAGGTGGCCTAGAATTGCCTTAGCATACACTTTCCCAGCCTCATCCGATAAAGAGATGGGGTGGTAATTCTCTGGTGAATCCCTATTTCCCTTCTTGAAAACCGGGACAATTACACCTCCCGTCACATCGTGGGTACCTTCCCTGACTCTGCAACTGCATTAAAAACCCTACTCAATACAGGGCCCTATATGGACACATAATTTTTATAGAGATCTGTAGGTACGCAGTCGGGCCCTGGTGCTTTCCCGTTGCCCAAGGCGCTAACGGCTTTCTCCACTTCTTCTGTACTGAAAACAAGATTATTAACATAAACATTTTTTTTTTTTTCACAAAAAACAAATCCAAGATGGCCGCCGCACGTTTTTTGACGCGTATGACGTCATCGCGGCACATTACGCGATGACGTCATCACGCGACGTGCTCCGCGATATATAAACAGAAGCAGAATTGAGGTAAGAAGCATCCGGGAACCACGGATGCACAGAGGCAATCGTACCGAGAGAAAGGAACATCTTTGAATCCACAAGAATCTACACACAAGGTAAACTCTACAGCAATTTAAAATAATTTTTTCTAGAAATGTAAAGGGCTACCTCATAGAGGGTGCATAAATTCAATTATAAACTGAATACCAATGCAAATGCAGAATTTATACTAGTAATAATGGACTAATGTTAAAATGCCATTTTATATAGGCTAGGAAGGACACAGCACACTGTAAAGACTGCTTTGCTGTTCAGAAATATAACACATTAATAGCCAGTCTTAGAATGTGAACCAAAGCATATGAGCTTTGTGCATTTTTCTTATAGAAAAAAAGGAAAAAAGAAAAAAGGAAAAAAGAAAAAAGGGAAAAAGAACAAAAGGAAGATAAACAGAGAGCCGATGAGAGAGAAAATTGAATACCAATCAATACTGAATCAGAATTATGAGAAACATGACAAGGGTGAGTGTATGTCCTCTTCTCAGATAGAAGTGGTTATGAAACTAGAGGTTTAATGCACTTAAGTCTCTGTTTATATACATAGAATGTATGAACTTGGGCTCTTTTTTCATTTTAGAATCTCCCCTGAGGAACCGTGGCTAAAGTCATGGGGAAACACGTGTTGGGAGACAATTTGGGAGACAAAGTTTGTTTATTGAAACTTTAAGTGTATGGAGTATCCAGAACCTATACTGAATAAACAAATTGGAATTAACATAACCAAGTGATTGAGTAATTCTTCCCAAGGAGCGCACTAAAGGGTACCAACTTTATTTCTTGGAATTGTACATATATTGCTGCAGCCACAATATAGGCACCCCTGGTGCAGACCCTTGGCCATCTGAGAAAGGAACCAGAGAGGCACAAAGGCTTCGCTCTAGATAGGAACTCAAGCCGACATTGGCTGCAACATCTGTTTTTTTCAAAAAGATTATTAACATGTCCTAAATATTCATAGATTGAATCTAGCTCAAGTGGCAAATCCACCAAAGCCTCACCATCCTTATGCAGATTTTGGAATTGATTATGCCATGCGCCCGGACCTATGCTGCTCCGCATGTTACAAGAACCATCTGGTGCCTTATCAAGGACGAGCTTCCAGAAGGTGCACATATCATAGATCTTGCATGCCACCTTCATAGTTTCCCATATTACAGTCCCCCATTGCCCATATCTCAGTGAGTTCCTGGTCACAGTCGCCCACTACCTCCACATCACTCTTCTTCATCAAAGTATGCCACTATCCACACATGACTCTTCTTCATCACAGTACCCTACTACAACCAATTTGCTCTTCTTCTTGACAGTCCCCACTATCCCAACCTCTCCCTTTCTTGTCACTGTGCCCCACCACACCCACCACACTCTTCCTCATCAGTCCCCCCTACCCACAACAAACTCTTCCTCATCATAATAACCCACTACCACCAACTCACTTCTGTGCACAAAAAGAAACAATGTTCAAAATGAAACTTCTAAGCCTCTTCCAGCTGGTGTTTGGTTCAGCTTCCCCTTCCTAAGTTCAAATAGTTCCACAAAGAAAAGCTTGGGGTTCCGTTCCCCAAGCGTAGCACAATACAGAAAGATCTCAGGGGTCTCTTCCCCAAGTTTGTCACAGTTCTAGGGTATTTCAGGGTTCCCTTCCCCAAGATCAATTCAGTTGCAAAAAGACTCAAGTCTCTTGAGGTGCACCAGTATTGCACAATTGCCACTAGCACTCCTTTTACTTTTATCATAAATGTGTTTTCTTTTGCTTCAGCACTAATATCACACAGCCTTGGTCTCTGGGCTCTTTCTTGTGTCATTCCAGAATAAGCTGCGCGGTCTAGGCACAGTTTTCAGACCACACGGTCCACCCATTACAGGTCATGCAACCGGTAATCCTTGACACTTTGCGATGCTCTTTATCCTTCTCCAGTAGCACTGGTTTTCCACTTAGCACCACTGTCAACACTTGACATTTGCTATGATTTCTGTCTGAGGTATTTTGATTTTACTATAACTTGCATTTCACCTTTGAATATTGGCAATCTTTTGGCTTCGCCACAACTTGCATTCAGCTTGCTCTTCTGAGCTCAACAACGTGTTTCTCACAATTGCTTTCAGTCAGTTAAAAAAAATTGTTCATACCAACTTTCACTTTGTTTCTCAATGCTTGCAGCTATTTTCACTTCTTTCAACATAGCACGTGTATTTTCCCCATTACTGGGCCTCCTTTTCATGTCTTAATATTTCTTCACAATTATTGGGTAATTTATGCACAACTCTTTTGGCTTCATCAGGGGCTTGGCTTGACAGCCATGGATGGTGGATGCTTCTCTGTGCAGCTCTGGACGATCCAAATTGATCCTGGTCCACAGTGGTGGCCTCGGCGTGTGCTCGCCCTCGAGAACACACCATCCAGTGCGTGAGCACTGCAGGCAGAAATAAAAGTCATCTGAATGCAGTTGCTGAGCTGCTGGTCAATTTATTGAGAAAAAGGCATCCAGAACAGCAAGACGACAGAAAGATGACGGTTGCTGGGACCCGGCTGAGGTGTTGGGGAACAAAGCATGAATGAGGGAAAGCAGGGAGCAGCTGGTGCACAGTCAGTGGCCGTGAGAGAAAGGATCCACGGGGTGGCCGGATTACCACATACAGAGTATGTTCAGACATTATCACGGTGATGCGTGAAGGCGCGCAGCGAATGCTGTGTGCATAGACCCTGGAGCCACAGTGGGATGGAGAGGAGGGAGTGCTGGCTGGTGGCAGTGCAGCCGCTTTGCGAGGACAGCTGGGGTATGCTGCATGGAGCGAGTGTGCGGAGGGGGCGGCGCAGTTAAGCGCATTGCAGGAGGCGCACGAACCCTCACAACACTGTGGGGGTGACATACTTTGGAGGATCCAGCCCTCTGCCCCCTCACCCCGCTCACACAGAGGAGTGCGTGGCTGGGCTGATTGAGGTGCAGACGTCGGCTCACACTGAACGGGCTGCTGAAATGAGGCTTTGCGAAATCTGGATACTGTTGCCGTATGACAGGCTGACTGGGAGGCAATCTACAATAACAACGAGGAACCAGGAAATGCCAATGGTGCCTGAGCTTGCAACATTGTAGCAGTGCTGCAAATCCCATGCCATATACTGGTTAGTACCAGAGGAACTGTGTGCCACGAAGAGCATGATCAGTAGAAACTACGTTTGGGATATTTCATGGAATAGTGCTATCAGGCTTCCTTGGTATAGAAGGGTGCAGGATAGGGTACATACCCTACAGACATAAAGGAGAAGGCACTGTGCATTGCAGTGCACCTACAGCTACACAGGGCAGCCCAGGCGGGGGTTGGAAAGGCAGGATGCGCCTGGGCAGCAGAAATGATGTATACAGATATAATTGCAGGAGTGAATGTGTGACAATATCAGGAGGGTCTGTGTCCTTGCGGCGCACAAGTGTCAAACTGATGTAGGCTACATCACTGAGAGCGGCAACAGGCATCTAGATATGGAGAATACAAGCGAGAGTGCACACCCGCAGGCATACCAGGAGGAGGTGCTGCCGACTGCCGTGCAGTCCACATCCATGCAGAGACAGCCCAGGGTGGGGCAGATGAATACAAAGGATTAAAGCACCGCCAATTACAGTGCAATCCACACCCATATAGAAACAGCCTAGTAGATAAACGGCAGTGCAGGAGGTGCCTACGCGGAGGGACTATTGCACAACTCGTGGAACAAGTCCAACGAGTGACAAGGAACAGAGCACTGCAGGCCCCACAGTGCCTGGCAAGTGGTGGATGCACACAAGCCACCCTAAAGATCTAGAGGTGGGCCCTGGAAAGCAGACAGTCCTCAGTGGGGGACGAATATATACACTGCAGGGGCACTCATTGGCATTCCGGAGACAACGGCTGGCGGGGAAGCCAAAAAGGTTGTGGTAACTACAGTTTGCCGACCATAATCAGACTACTGGAAGTAAGGAGCACAAGCGGAAATACGCTAAGGCTGGCGAAGTAAAACAGGTATCATTGCAGCGTGTACACTCAGAGTGTTTGGCCACCCATTGATAGGTACAAAGTAGCGGACACTGCAGCAGCACAGGGAACGCCATCCAACAGTGAAGTCTGCTTGGGGCAACTGCTTGGAAGCTCAACTATCCTGGCACTTAACGAACAGTCAGCTGCTAACATCCACCGTTGGCCTTCAACGAGACACAAGTAACCAAGGAAGTGGACGGAGGTGGACCTGCTGGCCTAGTAGACTCACCAAGTCACAGAAGAACAAGTCCAAGCAGCCTACATTGGACACTTTCACCAAATCCAAGAATGCAGCAGACAAAACAGCAGCAGATGTCCTATACTCACAGGGAGAACAAAATTGCGCTGCAGGAGACCAACGAAGCCTGGATGCCATAGCAGCGATACAGAGTACGTTGAAATCCAAAATAGACACCATAAGCCTGGATATGAACCTGCTGAGGCAAGATGTTCGGGCGCTCTTGGAGCACACAGGAACACTGTAAAAGGAAGTAGCAGCAAACGCAGCTGGCCAGAAGGACACATCTAGGGATGTATCCATATTGCAACAGCAAGTTCGGAATCTGGAGGGTAGAGTTGAAGATGCAGAGGGTCGGGCCAGGTGCAATAATGTGAGAATTATCGGACTGCCAGAAGGGGAGGAGGGTGCAAACTCCGCTAACTTTATTGAGAATATACCATTACAGGAAATTGGCCCAGGAACCCTCACCCAAGGCTTTACAGTCGAAAGGGCTCAAAGGGCGGCACAATACAGCAAGCATCGGCAAACATAACTGCATTCCCAGACAACACCCTGCAGGTGCAGAAACAAAGGATGCATTTCACATCCGTCAAGAGGAGGATGTGGGGAGCAAACCTGAAGTACATGTTACTGTACACAGCAAGATTGAAGGTGTTCAACAAGGGCAAGACCCTCTTTTTTGAAAACCCAGAGGATGCCCATGCATGGATGGATAGGGAGAACTTGCCAGCAGAGGAGGTGCAACAGATGATAGGAGAGGGGCAGAAACGTCAAGAATCCTGAGGAAGACCGCTGGAACGACACTGAGGTACCGGCGTGTGGAAAGAGGCAAGGACCACGTGTATCAAATGTAGGCATTATTACCTACGCATAACAGGAGCAGCAGTACGCAAACCACCAGAAAGGCACAGCAGATAAGCGACCTCCCCCAAGTGTGGATTTATTTTTGTTTGGGATACTAGTTACTAGATACTAGATAAGAAACAGGGGCAGGGGAGAGACGCATGCCTGAGAGCAAGGTATTGAGCTGGGCAATTGTTGGGGAGGGAGGGGAGGGAGTTGGGATAGCTAGCGGGGAAGTAGCCTATAGATCCACACAAGGGACAAGTGATCGATGCATCGGGCTGTTGAAGTATACACAATTGGTTATACAAGATAGGGGACCTTAAGATAGCCACATGGAATATTAGAGGGCTCAATAGTTATATTAAACGTAACAGAATCATGTCATATATGAGACGCCAGAAGATTGATATAGCGCAACTGCAAGAGACCCATCTCACAAAGGACAGACCAGCCGCATTGGCCAGGAAATGGAGTGGCACAAACCTGGGCTTGCCGTATTCAGCGTTTGCAAGAGGGGTTCTGATATGGGTGGTGCTGTCCGTAGCACTCAAAATCCTTAAGACTTTTGGGGACGAGGGGGGCAGGATGATTATTATCCAAGGGCTGGTGGAACAGAGGGAGGTCTGTATTATCAACGCCTATGCACCAAATCATAATACCGCTGCCTACTTTCTATCATTATACCCCCAGACGGGAGACACAGGGATGGTACAGTGATATGGGGGGGGGGGTTTCAATTGCATGCTGAACCCCAATGTAGACGGATCGGATGATAAGCACACACATCCAGGCCCACCTCTAAAGCCTTGAATGGGGTGTTGCAAGCATTAAAATTGTTTGATGAATGGAGAGCCCTACACCCGCACTACCGAGGATATTCTCATTATACTGCCCTGATTAACCAATACACCAGATTAGATTATGTATTTACAGGAGAGGAGACAGTAAGTAAATTTAACGCAGCAGAATACAGGGCTCTGGTATTGGCAGATCACACACCTTTAGTGCCCCCCCAGGACATGTATCCTGACTTGGAAGCTAAGAAACGAGGCCATCAGGGATGCTGGGTTCCAGGAAAAGCTAAGAGAAGGGGTGAATGACTACTTTAGGAACAACATGGGAAGCATGGACTCAGCTGGTACATTGTGGGAAGCTTTTAAGATAGTGATCAGAGGTACGGCGATAGCCAAGGCTAAAGGTATGCAAGCTGTGATAGAGGGTGATTTAAGTAAAGCTGAAACAAAACTGGAAACCTTGGATCGCTCAGAAGATCTGTCCAGCAAATAGGGCCCAAAATGTAGTCTGGCAACGGCAGGAATGTCTCGTACATAGGGAGAGGCTAGGCAAGCTGAATTACAGGAAATATGTAGAGAAACAACATACTGAGGATGATAAGCCAGGGTGCTTGCTGGCCTGGCTATAGAGAAGTGAAATCAAATGAGAATTGATACAAGAGATTGTGGGCAAGGACGGGGAGGGGTGTGTCACGCAAGAAGGTATTAATGTGTGCTTTTATAATTTTTAGAAGGAATTATATACAGAGGCACCAGGAGCGGATTTGCCAGATAGAGAGGAAGCCCTGGCACAGATAGATCTTCCCAAGCTAGAGGCAGATACAGTAGATTCGCTGGAAGCACCCATAACCACAGATGAGCTGGAGGCCACCATAAGGGAGCTGCCGACTGGTAAAGCTCCAGGGGCGGATGGATTGCAGAGTGAATTTTATAAAGAATTCATAGCGGATGTGGTGCCCCCGCTACTGGCCATGTTGAACGAAGCGCTTGACACGGGTGAACTGCCGGCATCACTGAGAGAGTCTATAATAGTGCCATTACTAAAGCCCAATAAACCTGAAACAGACTGCGGATCCTACAGACCACTGTCGTTGGTCAATCAAAATGGGAAAATCCTCACGGCCCTGATGGCTAATAGGATTAACCCGGTAATATCTAAACTTATACACCGGGACCATACAGGCTATGTACTGGGCAGAAACATCACGTGTAATCTGTGGAGACTGCATCATGTCATAGATAGTACCCACAGAAGCACGCATCGATACGCAGTAGCCTTGCTTGACCCAGTTAAGGCATTCAACTCGGTCAGATGGCCATGGCTAACGGCAGTGTAGCGCAACTTCGGCATTGGTGCCTACTTATATAAAATGGGTATGGCTGCTGTATAGCAGCCCACTAGCAAGAGTTAAGATGGGGAACCACATTTCGGACCAATGGCAGCTGAAGAAAGGCACCAGACAGGGTTGCCCGTGGTCTCCTATGCTGTTCATACTGGCCTTAGAGCTGCTGTCAGCGTACCTTATGAAGGAATATCATGAAGCAGACATAGTCATACAGGGCAAATTTAATTTAATCTCGCTATATGCAGATGAAATGTTGTATTTGCCACACCCAGAAACCAATTTACAGGATATTCTGGATGTGTTAGAGCGGTACGTAGATCTGTCAGGTATTACGATAATGTTACGCTCACCTGGTCTCTGCTGAGGCGTTGGGGCACGGTTGCAGCCCTCCCGGGGGTGAGGTTGCGCGGGTCCAACTCCGCCCTCTGCGCCTATGTGGCGACTGGTGGTAATAGGTGATGCTGCTCGGGACTGCTCCTGCGTGGAGAATAGGGAGCATGAGTATGCCAGCTTGTGCGCCTGATCCCCTTCCATACCCCTTCTCCCAAACCGTGGTACCCGTGGGATGTGCTGTCCCTGGAAAGCTCACCTGTTGATTAGTTTTGGCGAGCACTCCGTCCTGCTGCTTCTGGCAGGGGTGCTTGTATGATCTGGACCGAGTTCCTTCACTGGTCCCTTGCACATGGTAGTCCAGTCCTGCTGCGACTAAGCCACTATACTTCAGGTAAGTGTTCCTGTTTTCTTTTGTCTTTCCTCGTCTGTTTTTGTTGTATTGTAAAGTTTGTTGACTTGCATTGCTGTTCGTTCAACTTTTGATGTTTGCTCTTTTGCTTTCTTCCCTTGCAGGTGATGTTGCCGGCCCGGCAGAAGCTGCGGAGCTCGAGGCGGCAGCCGGAGGGAACGAGTGTTAGGCAGAAACCTGTGCAGTTCCCTTAGGGACCACTGCAAAAGATTTAGGACTACAGGTGGTTGGCAGTAAACCCAATTGGTAGCAGTCTGTACCACCCAGATTTACCTGGTAGCGGTGGCTGAGCAGTCAGACTTCTCTCAAGATGAGTTAGGCAGTATATAGAGTATACACAATAGGTACAAAGATACAGTAGCACAAGCAAACACTGACCAGAGTTTTGGTGTAAAAGTATATAATTATTTATTTAAAGACACACTTGTAAATTACACTAGCACAAAAAGAGGTAAGTAAAGTCAACACACAGTCAATATTATATATATACAACCCTGATTACTTATCAGACGAGTCTTAATGAGAAACACCACCTATTTTCAGACAGAGGTGAGCGCTTAACATAAGATGGCACTCTAATAAATTATAGAAAAAGGCAGGGAAAAAGGCAGAGTTATGAAAGCACACAATTGCAATACTTTTCAAAGAACCACAGTGAGGTAGGGAAGGCAAAGTCTACTGGAGAGCAAGGAAGTTCAAATGCCAGGCCCACTGTTAGAGAGAGCAAGCAAAATGTGTCCAGGATCACACAGTGGGGTTATGCCCAAAGAGTCTTTGTAGATAGTTCACAAAAGATTGAAATTGAGTCAGAAAAAGTTAATTAACGGGCCCCAGGCAACCCTGGTTAGAAAGTCGAGGATTTACTGTCACCCCGAACAATATGTCGCAAGGGACGCCAGGCGTGACGCAGTACCTGAAATGGGAAGAACACTCCAGCGGGGGGCAGTTGTTCCTGGCAGCGGGTGCAAGTCGGTGTTTCGTCCAGAGGAAGAGGAGGTCTCGACGTGGAGGAAAGATGAAGGTCGTTGCACTGCCAGGGAAGAAACCAGCCGCGGAGTTACCGGTTACTAGGTACTACCCTTTTTGTCGCGGTAGTGGTAAACCGTGGTATTCCGGTTGCCGGGGTGCTTGGCACAGGCAAGGCAGCCACGAGATGGTCCAGGAAGGTGAAAAGACGGGCAAACTGGTTATCCCCACCAGTCAAAGGAAGAAGACTCTCCGGACTGGAGATCTCCTCTGTCGTCGGGAAAAGTGGTGAGACGGTTCAGCAGGGCTCCACCGGTGGTGCCGTCATTGCAGGTCGGCTCCGCTTCTCCCTCCTCGGATTCTTTAGGTCCTGTGGCGACTTCTGAAGTCCCAGTCCCCAAAGCCCTGCTTTTATGCAGAAAACCCCCATTCATCAGTCCTAGCTGTCACTCAAACATGCTAAGTGGTGAGGCGGGCGGCTCACCACTGGGCCAATCACACAAGAGTGCGACTTGAGTTGCCGAGGCAACTCAGGCCAGGGTGCCTAAACCCCCTCCCACATCCCCTGTGGTACCCAGACAGAGTGGCACCACTTTTGGAGGCTTCTGTGGAGAAGCCCACCAAAATGTGGAACAAAGGGCTCGACTTGGGTTGGAGTCACAGAAGCGAACACAAACGCCATTTTGGAAACAAGTTTCGGCAAAAAATACCAACCAGTGAATTTATATTAATTTAATGTACCGGCGGTATGTTCGAGGCTATATTAAAAAGTGGTAGTCTCGAAGAATGGGAAAATCCCATAGGAATATATTCGCGGTCGAACATAAAAAGTAGTATCCACTGCCACCAGCCAAAACTCGGTCGGGGGGACTGGACAGTGCCCCCCTCGAACAACAGACCCCGGGGCAATCGAATTGCCCCGACCAGTACGTCCACAATATGATGGTTTGTACTGGTTCTGTTCACAATGTAAGACTAGTAAAGCCAATGGTGACTTTACATGCCCTGGGAGACAGTGGTCAGTCCCAGGGTATGGAGTCTATGTTTGGGGGTCGCTACGACACCCCTGGGTTACTGCACGGAGGGTGCTGTGTAATCCACATATCAAAAACACATGAAGCCCTATGGGGTAAAGGACCCCATAGCCCATAAAACACGTACAAAGTCAAAGGAACACCTCAAATCATGTCTAAGAGTGGGAGAAAAAGAGTCTCACTCTTAGCAGGAGAAAAAAATAAACCCCAAAAATCCAGCAAAGCTGCTGGGGGACTCACTAGGTTTGGAAAATTAGCCTTTACAGAGAATTCTCCCTAACAACGAGGAACGAAGCTGCATCAGTACAGTAGCTGATAAGTTGTTAAATAGGGGGCGCGTGGGGTTCAAATGCACATGGGCCTAACACGGATGTTCTAACCTTGTCTTTCTTCTTCTTCACAGGGTCAGAATTTGTGGATGCGGAGTGCGGTGCTGCGGCATCGGGATCAAGATCACTGGATGTCAGTAGATGAGTCTGCAGATGAAGCGATGAAGCACCTATTTCCTGGAGGTGAGTATGCAGGGGAACGCCTGGTTTCAAAGGTACGTAAACTGGTCCAAGCAGCAGTGAGTGTCAAGTTGCACGCGAGTGCACAGTAACGCGAAGCACCGGCCTTAAGGATGGAGCAGCTTACATAGCCGAGCTTCTGAAGCCATGTCCACCAGGTTCAGCCTGCCTGCCACACCCTGCCACACCAGCACCTGAAGACCAGGCCTAGGGAGCCACACCCGATGAGTCAGCACATGAGGATGTTCTCTGGAATAAAGGATGTCAGCTCCTGGAAAGTTCTTGTAAAATAAAAGCACTCCTGCACTGAAATAAAGTAAAAGCACTCCTGCACTGAAATAAAGTAAAAGCACTCCTGCACTGAAATAAAGTAAAAGCACTCCTGCACTGAAATAAAGTGTTCCTGCTCACATTTCTATATGAGCTATATACTGAGTCCAGCCAGGGCCTCTGTGTTTATGGGTCCCAAAGGGACATAAGTGAGTCAAGTGACCCATTACCCCCATCACTAGATGGTGTGTTTTTTGTGTTCTGGGGCCTGTGGCCATGACAGATAATCATGTCTGTTCCCCTTCACAGCATACAAGGGGACTCCTCCTAGTGTACTGCCCACGCTACCGGTGAAATGGGAGGTCAACTCATTCAGACACTTGGGTGTGGATATATTTCACGACCGACCCCAAGACGGACTTTTCACAGAACTCACTAAAGGTGGTAGACAAGGTAGAAAAGTCCATGACTTTCTGTTCCAGATTGCCGCTCTCACTGATGGGAAGGGCAGCGTTACTAAAGATGGTAGTAGTCCCAAGGCTTCTTTATTTCTTCACTGATGTCCCGCACATTATCCCAAAGGTCTATTTTAACAGGCTGAACAGTATTTGTCGTAGCTTCCTATGGCACGGCACAAGGTGTAGTGTAGCATTAGCTAAATTGCAAAGACTGTGTGCGCAGGGAGGCAAAAAGGTCCCCAATTTTGAGGCATACTTCCTGGCGAGTCAGCTGCAGTTTGTCACAAGATGGTTATCAGATGAGCAGTCCCAAGACACAGAGACGCTGCAGCCCTCATGCACCGGGGACTCTGCAGACACTGCTGCTGTTGAAGCTGGGTGGGATGATTTGGCTCAGGGCCTGTCGCTTTTTAGATAAACATTCACCTTATTCTCGCCAGGTTCTGCTAGTGACACTGAGGGTGGAAGATTCACAACTCAGATTAAATGTGAAGAAGTACTGGGTACCCATGGGGATGGCGACGGTGGGAGACTAATTACAGGAAGGCAAACCAATGGACTTCAGTGCACTTACCTCAGAAGTGGGCATTCATGCAGGACAATATATGACATACACTTCACTCCTCACTAGTGTAAAGCAGAAGTGGCCGGGTACGGATGGGGTGTGGCATGAAGATAGCACTATTGAAACGCTTTACGATGTTTCGGAGGGAGGACGTGCAGTGTCTAGGTTGTATGAGTTATTAATGTCACGCAGTGGGGATATGCTGAGGCAAACTAGATGTAGTGGGAGGCAGACTTGCAAGAGCAACTAACGGATGCAGTCTGGGGCAAAGCACTGGCTTATCACAAAAAGGTGTCTAGGAACGCGAAACTCTAATTAATACAACTGTATTTAACTCATAGGGCATATCTAACCCCGAAGAGGATAGCTAGCTTTAGTGGGGCAACAGAACAACCTTGCCCCGAAATGTGGATTGATTAATACGGACCTGGTGCACATGTTTTGGGCCTGCCCGGAGATCCGGAGATACTGCGAAGAAATAGCACAGGCTTTGGCCAGGGCAGGTATAACTCTGGACATGAGCACCCCGGTACCTTATATGCTTGGTATTTTTGTGAGACCAAAACAGGCGAAGCATGTTAGTAAGCTGAAGGATTTAGCATATATCATGGCGAAACGTAGAATAGCAGTGGGGTGGAAAGTACGTAAGAGACCAGAGGTGCGCCTATTGTGGGACGATCTCCAAAAATGGATGCTCGTGGAAACCTTGGTGTGGCAGGAAGCGGCCCGTCAAGGCCAGGATGAACCCAGTATTGACCTTGCCTCCTGGAAATGTATAGTGCAGGAGTTGGGAGCCTTATCGCATGGTAATACCTGAAGAGTGATAACTGTCCCGTTGAGCCTATAACAATGACAAATGTAGATACCCAAACTCAATGTATGATGTTAGCATAATAGTAGTGGAATAGGCTGGTATGGGGGTGGGGGGCAGTTGAGGGTTTAGAAGATACAGACAAAATTGAATGGTAAGGCTATGCAATGTAATTAAAGTCTGTAAGTTATATTGTTGTTTAAAAATCAATAAAGAAAGTTTTTTTTTAAAACTCTTTTGGCTTCATCTGGGTTCTAAACCTAAATCTAAGATGGGGACAGATGTCAACCATCAAATGAAAAATGAGACAGTCCTAGGGGTGTCATGTCAAACAAAAGGGCCTATACTAAGAAAAACCCATTGCCAATTCCTTACGCTAAATACAAAGGGTGTGGGACGAGTTTTAAGAAAAAAAGAATTGTTCTCAAATAATAAGTCAGAATGCAGTGGCTTGGGTCTCCCTGCTCCACGTTTTTAGCACGGGGAAGGATGGCAGCTTGGAACACAGTACAGTCTCGGGCTTCTACAGCACGAGATGACAGTTCCAATGGCAGTTCTCAGGACGTCGATGGCCAAGGCTAGTATCCTCAGAAAGTCTCTTGCCTTCAGGCCTGAAGTGTTCAAACAATAAAACAAAAGTTCCTTTACCAAATAAAGTTCGCTTCGGAAGCTCAATATGGGTGATAGTTTCACCCCCGGCTCCCCCTCTTCCGGGCTGACCCTTTTCATATTGTATTTCACAATTTCCAATACGGTGGCAGCTTCACCACTGGATCCCCCTCTTCTGGGTTGACCCTTCTTAATTGTAATCCAAAGTATCAGAGAGGGTGGTGGTTTCCCCCTTGGGTCCCCCTCTTCTGTGCTGACCGTTTTATACCATATTCCTTTTCTTAAAATTTGCATGATAGCTTAATCTCTTGCATCTCCCTCTGCTGGGCTCGGACCTCTCTTGACTGCCAGTACGTGGGTGATGGCTTCACCCTTGGATCCCCTCTTGACTGCTAGTACTTGGCTGATAGCTCCATCTGTGGCATCCCTCCCTCGGGTTCACTCTTGCCGTTTCTTTACGTTAAAGCTTTTACTCTTCTTTTATGTCGGGGTAACAACCTTTCACCCTTAGATCCCTCTCTGGCGGGCTCCGACCCTTCTCGACTCTTAGCCTCTCCTCACTGGATTTTCTGTTTCTTCTCGAGCAGGGCGATAGTTGTTCACCCCTCCTTACTTTTTACTCACTTCAATATTTATGGGATTCACTTCCCTTACATTCAACCAACTTGTGGATCAAGGTATTTCGCTTGTACAGGGATTTTGCTTGACCCTCACGTATGACCACTTTGATTCCTTTGGCGGCCTTCCCAGGGCCTTCTGGTTTCTGTAGCTTCTCAATATGGGGCTCAACCAGAGTCTGTCGAGTTGACACCGACGTGGTGTCGATTTCCCTCTGCCGCTGGTCTCCCCTCTTTCTTTTTACAGTTGAATTATAGTTAATCTGTTTTGTTCCAAAACTTGCCACTTTGTGATTCTCACTCCACACAAACTAGTCTTATCAGTTCTCCCCTTCGACTCACCGGCTGTGATGAACCGCTTGGCTTTGGACTTCTTTGGAGTCAAGGCTGGCACCACGGGCACGGGTGTCTCGTCTGCTCTTCATTATCAGCATAGGTTTGCCCCGTGTACCGTTGAAATCTGCAGCAGGACACTTGTGCTATTGTTCGCTGTCTTAGATTCTCCTCCACGAAGGTTCCTTGGGTCGGAGATGAAAAGGGCAAGGTCACTTCTTTCCTCGCAACCCTCTCGCTTCCGATTGTCTTTCTCCTTCTCTTGAACTGCCGCTTGTTAGCCATCTCATTGTGCCGTCTGCCGTACTCGCCTTCCTTGCTTTGCTCGTACTGTGTTGTCTGGCTCCACCTTTTATACCTATGGGGAAAGTAAAGGGCCGTCAGGTGTGTGTGATTTGAGTCAATTGCCTCACTCTGCCTGACTCTCTGGTTGGGGCATGTGAAGTATACAGGTTTAAGGTTCCGTCTGAAAAAAGTATTCACGTCAGAAAAAGAAGATGCTAGAGTTCTAGGTGTCCTACAGGTTTGGAAGGGTAAGAAGTGTTACATGGGTTAATGTGATTCTCGGAGGAGAAAGTTGATTGTGATTGAAAATTCACTAAACAATAATCCGAGGATGAACATATAGGATTCTGGGACTGGGATTGTTTCGTAAAAGAATAATCGGATGGGCACGGGACTAATGGTTATAAGAAGTCAGATAGAAAGCAGAGGGAGAACAGGGTTCCTGGGAGATGTTATTTTCCGATCTAATGGGGTTTGTGCTCCTAGGTGTTTTAATGAAGGAGGGGAGCTGAGTAGCTTTTGATACGGGAGACTTTATGGGCGAAAGGGGGCTAGACGTGACATAGCCCACAACCGTCTCAGGGATCTCACCCTCCTCATTCGCTTCCCCTGTAACATACTGCATCTCCCTTTGGGCATTCCCCTTGACACAACCCCGGCTTCCCCTAACCAGATGATCCTCCCCCACTAGTCCACTCCCAGGAACTGGCTCTATCAGCGATGGCCGTGTCCTGGCCACCTGAATAAGGGATTCTTGAGGTTCTAGTGGGAGAATACCCTTAGGTTTCGTACAGCGGCAACATCAAGCATCCTGCATTTACCACAGAGCACCCTGGTAAGAGTATCATCTCTCTCATACTCACCGGACCTGCTCTTAACCATATAGCATCATCACACTTGTCTTTTTTCCTCTCTCTCCTCCCGGGTAGGCTTTGGGAGTCACATCTAACATCATAAATAATTCTGTTGCTGCTCTCCTTGCAGAGACATGGCTGGCTCCTGGCTGGTTGGGCCTACAGAGTACAACAACAACAGCCAATGAAAACCAACATTCTGCTATGTTACTATGCAGAATCTGAAACATTCTGTATAGTAACACAGAATGCACAGTTTTCATTGGCTGTGTTGTTAACTTGTTGACTCCAGGCTCCAGCCAGTGAAATGACATGATGACGTGAGTGTGTGGGGGTGGGTGTCACGTGGGTCTGTTGTTGAGCAGAGGCAGGAGCACACTTGTCAAGGCGTGGCGTGAGGTGAGGGTGAGACTCGTGTTCTGTTCTGTGTGCTCCGCCTCCGCGTCTGGGCCTACTTGAGTTCCTCAGGGGCAGGCCAGGCCGCGCTTGCTGAACAAGGCAGCGCCGGCGGCGGTAACGGTAAGTGAAGTACCGTGAAAGTTAACTTGTTGACTGTCTTTTTCTTACTTGACTATCTATCTGTTGTTCGGGCCTGCAGTGCCACGTCTCCGCCCGCCGCCGTGAAATATACATGATGCTCAGTTCTGTGACATCCATGGTGGCGGCCCGTGCGCGCTATACCGCCATCCATATGACGGCGACTGCGAGTGCAGTGCGACCCCCCCTGCATCCGTCCCCCACAAATTTCACCCCAGCCGCCGGTGTCGTGTGTCATGCAATGCAATGCTGCATGCATTGCAGCAGTGTGTGTGCCGCTGCCGCCGCGGCCGCCCGCCCCGTGGCCGCCCTGCCTGCTCCGCAGCTGGGCTGGCGCCTGGCCCGAGCGCCCGAGTCCGACTCAGCAGCAGGCCGCGGCCCGCGAGGCAAATGCGAGCGGGCCGGCGGCAGCGGCACTGGCTAATCGGATCATCTTCATGCAACAATATTGATGATGCAGATGATACCATAGCCAGTGTGGCCGCTGCCCGGCCCCGCAATAAGCCGAGCGTGAAGAAGTGCAGAAAGCACCCGCCCCTGCGGCAGCCTTGGTCGGACTCGGAGTCGGAGGACCAAGGCTGCCTGGGGGGACATACATGGCCACTGGGGTCACGCAATTCTGTATTTATATGTATTTCTAAAATAGTATATGTATAACACGGAATGAGTGATATGTTAAAAAAATGCCATGGCTTAGGCGTGCATTTCGTTCATTTTATGGCAAAGGTTTCCGTGCACGAGAAACTGGAGGGTGTTAGACATGCCTGATTATGCTGGAGACGTGCACGTGGTGAGTCAAAAGTTCACTTGACTTTGTCCTCTGGACCCAGTGGCCATCCCGGTCGTGGGAAGACACGGGAGATATTCCCTGGAGGGGGGGTTAGTTTACAAATCATAAAGGTGTGATGTTGGAGGTTGCTCCTGTTACTCAAGTTTTGGGAGATTGGTGGAATTTAGTTCCTAATTTTCTTGAATACGATATAAAGGTTGATAGATCTGTAACCACTTTCAGTGTAGGTTAACTTGGATTTGGTGGTCTCTAGTACTATACATGTATCAAATTATTACATACATGCACAGTCGTTCACTCCTGCATGTGCTACATTCAAACGGATGCACGTGCTTGAAGTTTGATGTGTGACCTTGAAGTAGTCCCTGGGCACGGCGCATAATCATCACTTATTTTTCTTTTGCTGAATCTGATACATTTTCGCTTCCCTTTGGCTTGGGGCAAACCCATTGTGTTCTCAGAAAGGATGACACGGCAGACCCCCACCCAACCTGTACCCGAGCCAGACTCCGCCTTGCCTGGGGCGGCAACACGATGAACTTTGGCCTGGGGGGCAGCTCTTTCCTGACTATCAAGGAACCATACATTTTTGCCAGGTGTGGCGTACACGATCGAGGGGTGCAAAGGTGAAACAATTTGGGCAGGTTTTTTTTCCGTACAGCTGACAGTGGGTGGCAGTTGCAATTGCAAACCAGCTATTGGTGCCAGTCCTGTGCAGTCTGAATAATAGTGCAACCCAGTGGTTTTAAAATCGTTATTTGAGGTACCACAGCTTGGACTGTGGGGCATGCGAATGTACCACAATATTTTTGCACATTGGCTGGGGTTTATACTGCAGGTTCTTTCCCACCATGTGTCACCTTAACAGCTGTTGGCTAGCTAATTATCATCCACCAGAGATGCACGCTTTTTATTTGCCGTGTTTTGTTTGCATAGGGATTACTGCTGGTTCGTTCCCACTGTGAGTGGGGACGGGTTTAGTGCATCCCCTCTGATTTCAGGTGCTCGGGCAGGTTTACTGAGGGACCAGGTGTTCTGGGCTAGCAAGATAGCTCCGTCGGTTTAGCACTGGTATCTGCCAGTCTATTTAATTGATATAGATTCAATACCTTCTCTACCTCCTTTTCTAAGTTTAAAATGAAAGCCAAACATGGCACCTTGTACTTTCTTGTTTGGTTCTGTTCTATATGTCCAATGTGTTTATTTATTCTTAGTGTGTTTATTTATTATTTATTTAGTATGAGGTTAAATAAAAAAGTGTTTTTGAGGATCATGTCCCAGATTTGTAATTACTGCAACATCTGTTAACTTTCATTCAATCAAACCTAATGTTTTAAATAAAGTCTATTATTTTTCCTAGTGTACGCCAAAACAGACTCACTGTGAGTCTCACAAGAGACCCCAGCTACACTCAGAGCCATTTGGGAAACAGGGCGGTGGGAGGGTGTGGGCAGTGGGGGGGTCATTCTACAAAATTGACAAATAAGATAACATCCACAGGTTTGCAACAATTTTCAAATGCATTATCACTTCGAGGACAGCAAATATGGTCCAGATGTCTCACGATTGTGGTCTAGAACTTAAAGTGTGTTCAAATGCACTCTTTTGCCTCTGGGGTTGCCGGAATGCTGGAACCACTACACCTACCATAACAAGTAAGTTTTTCCAACTTTAAAGCATTATACTTTCTCAACCCAAGTGTGCCCTTCCCCATCCATCCACCCACTAGCCTGTGCCAGCAGTTGCTGCAGCGCCAAACATGTGACATGGAGCAGCAGCAGTGTGATGGGCTGGTGGTGGCCGATCTAGGTAGGGCTAGGACTGAACTGGCGCGGGGCACGCGTCTGTACTGCGGGGCGGCGCCGGCAGCGCGTCCGCACTGCGGGGGTGCGCCTTTCCCTGGCTACCAGAGAGGAAGATCCAAGGGTAGTAGATGGGAGGATACCCTAAGGTTCCTCACAGTCACGTCATCTTCCTGGTCACAGTCCCCCACTGCCCCACCTCACTCTTCCTTGTTTAGCCCCCAAAACCCACATCTCACTCTTCCATGTCACAGTCCCCAACTCTCCACAGGTTACTCTTCTTCATCACAGTACCCCACTACCAAAACCTGACTCTTCATCATGACAATCCCCACTATCCCTACCTCACCCTTCCTTGTCAATGTCCCCCACTACACCCACCTCACTCTCTCATCACAGTGCCAAACTACCCCAATCTCAATCTTCTTCATAATAGTCCCCATTACCCCACCTCAATCGTCTTCATCACAGTCCTCCATGATTCCTACCTCACCCTTCCTCATCACAAACCCCTGCTGTCCTCACCTCACTCTTCCTTGTCACAGTACCCCACTTCCACGAACTCACTCTACCTAGTCGCAGTCCCCAACTATCCCAACCTTACTCTTGCTAGTCTAAGTCCTCCAGGAACCCAACCTCACTCTTCTTTGTCACAGTCCCCAACTACCCATCTCACTCTTCTTCATGACAGCCTCCCACTCTTCCCACTTCACACTTCCTCATCACAGTCCCCTACTATCCACACCTCACTCTTGCTCATCAGTCTCCCCATCACAGTCCCCTACTATACCCACCTCATTCCTCATCATCACAGTCCGCCATGACCCTACCTCACTCTACCTCATCAGTCTCCCAATCACAGCACCCCCACCCCAACTCACTCTTTGTCATCACAGTCTCCCATGACCCCACCTCACTATACCTCATCACAGTCCCCCGCTGGCCCTGACCTCACTCTTTCTCATCACAGTACCCCACTACCCCATCTAACTCTTCCTTGTCACAATGTCTTGCCAGCACCACCTCACTCTTTCTCTTCACTGAACTCTATGAATTGTAGAAAGGGTTTTTTCAGATGAAATGTCATCCCATAGTTCTTTTAGCTCAGTTGTCTCAGCTTTGGTGAGATAGGCCGGGACACATCTTTCAAGTGCAGTTCAATTGTCTGCCAATTGTCTTCCATGTATTAAATGTCTATATTAACATTTCTGATGGATGCAAATATAGGATTGTAATCATTTATGTACTTTAAGGCTCTCTTTTAATGTTACATTTTTTGGGAGACTTGTCATTTATGCAATGTCTAACAGCAGACATGAAACAACTTGCTTGACCTTTGTGACAAACTTATCTTGGGAATCCAAAATGAAATTTCGTAAAGTATTTCCCTTTGTTTTTATATCAATGTCAACAATAGTTGCCACACTTATTTTGTTGGAAACTTAATATTTGAGTTTGTAACTCATTTTTTATGTCTTAAGTAGGGATGTTACAGGTAATGTATTTTTCAAAAAATTGTAAAACTGTCTCATCACTGTCATTGCCAACTTTGACAGCATTTGATATCTACAGAAATGTGAATATGTGGTGCTCCTCTAGATTGGTATTCTTTTCTCCCAATGTAGTGTTCCACTTCTCTAAGTGGAGGGTAGTTTTTGTTGCAGATGAAGTCTAACATGGCAATAAAATGGTGGTGAAAGTAACGTGAGGAATTTATAGAAGAGTTTGTTTTATGTCAATACCTTCTTTATTTTGATTTGCTATGTATAGGAAGTCACGTAAATTACCTCATGTAAATTCTGCACAACTGAGTGTAACCCACGATGAGGGAGGACCTTGGTTGCTTTAACAGGCGGTGATCATTAGTTTTACATCGGAATTAGTACTTTTATGTTGCAAGCATATTTGCCAAGATAATTGAAATTCTTGACTCAAACACTTCGTCTTTGCCTTTTATCCTTTGAAGTAGTTCACTAGCTGACATATTAATAAAGTGACTGCCAGTGCCAGTATGAGTGTGTGCAACTCCATAGCATACGTTGCCACTTCTCTTTCAAACAAAATATGGAAAATGCATTACATGTTTTGATGGTATCTTGGATCTACAGAACACATTTTGAGATGATTCTCTGATGCACAGGTCTTTTATCATGTCTTCCTCAATTTCTTGTAGGTAACAGTAGTGGAAAACAGCCTTCTAAGCTCTTTTCTCATACACTAATTGGAGCCTCATTCAAGCAAAACATGATGCATTTGGTATGTTTCTAATATATTGTCCATGGTGTGTCTTAAATGTAGTGGGTGGATTGTGAGGAGGTCAAGCATTTTGTCCATACTGTTAGGATCAATACATACGTTTGAATTGACCAGACTTTGGGGTAACACCACATATTTTTGTTGTTTCTTTATATTGTTATCATGACTGTCCAAATTTCATGTTGAAACAACTCTAATACCTGTTGCCTACGCAGGGCTGTTCTCTGCCCATTTTTCTTGAAATTCCATTCCTCATGCACATCTGAATCTTCAAACCTGGGTGTTTTGAACTCTGCTGCCCTTTTCTGATTCTTGTTAAAAAGTACTTGCATCATTTGTTCCTGCTTGGCTGCTAGGCAACCTGGTGATCTCTTCGTGCATGCCACCCCCCCATTTATTCTACCTGTTTCTCTATCTCATATCCCCATCTCTCTTGAAGACTGAAAGGAAAATGTTTGAGAAGGCTCTACTGGTTTCTAATCCTGTTTTTGCCAATCGCTGACACTTATGTCAATGCATCTTCCAGTCAGAATATCACCGACATTCTCTTTCTCGTTCCCTCTCCTTACCTTTGGACCCCCCATATGGTTTCTGTCCTCTCCCGTTTCACTTCCTCACGCATTAATGATGGAACCAGATGGGAAGTGCTCTTGGCACACTTCTTATCATCCATGTGCATCATTAATGTCTACTTCAATGGCACTATCATGGCTCAGGGCTCTCAGCCTAACCTCTTCCTCCTTGCTAAGCGTCTTCCATCTCTTTTCAACTTTCCCCCTCCCCCTGCACTGCTCTATCCTCCATCCCCTCCTTCCTCGCCCCCAGCTGGTGATAGTCCACCCTTGTACCCATCCTCGGAAAACCTTTAAAGGAGGCAACCAGCTTCACTTATCTACCCTCAATTCTTGCTCTGCTGTCAATAACTCTTCTGACATCTGTCACCTCCTTGAAGACTCTGACCTTGACATCCTCATGCTCATCGAGATGTGGTTCAATGCCAGCTCTGTCACTGCTTTTGACACTCTTATTCCTGAGGGATACAAGATCCTCTCCAATTCCAGGCCTAACCGGCCAGGAGGAGTTGTTACCCTTGTCTTTCCTGAATGGATCTCTGCTTTCATACCCATTAAATTCTACTCCTCCTTTGAATGTCTTTTCTGCAAGTTTGGTATCTCTCCAACCCTATCGATCACCCTTGCTTCTACCTACAGGAATCCTGGGCAGTCTCTGTCTTACTATCGGAGTGGGGCAACCTCACCTCTTCTCTTCTGACCTCTACCTCTAAGATTCTCCTCCTCTGAGACTTTAATTTCCACCTGGATTCTCCTGATCCATCAATCCCCTTCTGCAATCTCTGTGACTCTTTCTCACCATTCTTCCCTCTGGTCCGACCCACTCACCCGGGCACACTGTTGATGTGCTCATCTCAGCGGACCTGTCTCTCTCTAACCCTCTCAGCACACCTGTCCCTTGGTCTGATCATTCTCTCCTCTCCTCTTACCTGGAGCTCTTGGGCTCCCGGGCTAAGTCTCTATCTGCACTGCCATCCTCCTTCTCCGTCATCTGGCCCATGAAGCGAGCGTCAGTTGCCTCCTTTGCTGCCTCTTTTATCCCTCCCCTACTCCTGTTCTCGACTCGCATTCTGAGTCAGCTCTTACTAATTTTCAGCTTTCCATCCCCAACACCCTTGACATTCTTGCCCCTGCCATGATGATCTGCATGAAGCCTCCCACCAAGTGTAATAGTTGGTACGATTCTGATCTAGCCTTGCTGAAAAGAAAGTGTAGAGTTGCAGAATGGAAATGGCTGGTGTCTCGTACATCCTCGTACATCCTCTGACAAACTGGCCTGCCGCCTGCTCCAAAGGCATTACAGACTCTCCATTCAGTCCAAGAAGTGGGCCTGTATCAAAGCCTGCATCTCGAGGGCCACCAACAACACAGCTGAACTTTTCAAAATCTGTGAGGAACTTGCCAATCCTACTACAGTTTCTACTTCTCCTCTTCCTTCCCAGGCCCTCTGCACAGCCTTGGCCTCCCACTTTTCAAGAAAAACTCAGCACATCCTGCCTTACTCTCCTCTTCACTCCCTCCACCACCTGCACCCAGGCATCTCTTAGCCCCTCTCTCTCACCCCTTACTGTCCTCCTTCTCTCGCATAACACCTGACGTGGTCACCAAAACTATTTGCTCTATGAAAGTCTACTTCAAACAGGTGCTTCCCTGCTCCTCTAGAACTATCAAGGACAATATTGCACCCTCGCTCCCTCTTTGGATGAGTTCTGCAATCACTCTTTTGCCACTGGCTCCTTCCCACAACCTCTCAAGCACTCTCTTGTGCACCCCCTCTTAAAAAGCCGTCTGCAGACCCTTCCTGCCCCGCTAACTACCACCCTCCATTACCCCCTCTTGGGCAAACTCTTGGAGAAGTTAATGTTCCCACTAACCCACCACACTGAAACTGTTGGCTGCCTCCATGACCACCAGTCTGGCTTCAGAACAGCCAGAGGCATGGAAACTGCTCTCTTGACCATCCGTGATGACTTTCTCGCTATCCTTGACTCCTATTCTCCTTCTGTTCTCATCCTCCTGGATCTGTCCTTTGCTTTTGACACTGTCAATCATGCCACCCTCTTAAATCATCACTGCGATACTCTGTTTATTACGGACTGGGCGCTGGCTTGGCTGACCTCTTTGGTTTCAAATTGACCCTCCCAGATTCAAATGGGCCCTTTACTCTGCCATACCTCACACTCTACATGTGGCATCCCTCAGGGCTCTATCCTCTCACCGTGGCTTTTCAACATTTACCTTGTCCCTCTTGCCCACTTTAGCTCTACCTTCTGTCCTCATTTCCAGTGTTACGCCAATGACACTCAGCTTTAGTTTAAGCTCCCCTCCTCTACCTCCCCTCCTTCCTCTGCTATTCAGACATGCTGCACTCTTAAAGTTATCTGTTTCAATGCAAGTAAGAGTGAGATAATTCCCATTGGTACTCCTGCCCCTTACCCCCCCTAATCTCTGGCCGCCCTCGATGGACCCCCTCCCCCTCTTGTGAGGCAAAAAACCTGGGAGTCATCTTAGACTCCCTTCTCTCTCTCCTTCTCACCTCATAATGTGGACATTGCCAAGAAGGGTAACTTTCAGCTCTACCTCCTCAGAGGCATTATCCCTTTCCTCACCTTCCCCCAGAAACTCAATGTCTCCAGAGCTCTGGTTCTAGCCAGGCTGGACTATTGCAACAGCGTCTTCTCAGTCTTCCTCTTTCCTCTCTCCGCCCTCTCCAACTAAACCAGAATAGGAATCCAAGACTTATCCTTGGCCTCAAGCCCAGGGACCACATCTCTCCAGCCCTAAAATCTTTTCACTGGCTCCCAGAGGCTGCAAGGATCAAATTCAAGACCCTCTGCATCACCCAAAAGGATTTCCTGGGCCTGAGACCATGCTACCTCCAACTGTCCCTCTCTAAATAACTCCCTGCTAGAGTCCTTCAGTCCTCTAGCTCTAACTCTCTGCAGATCAAATGTTTAACCAAGCAGAGGGTAAGGGGTAGATCTCTTTCATCGGCAGGAGCTTCCCTCTGGAATGGCCTCCCCGACCCACTCAGAACTGAGCTGAATATCATTAAATTCCCGAAACTCCTCAAGACCTTCCTCTTCTTCTCCTCCTTCCCTCTCCCACTTCCCTGCTAATGCTTCCTGGCTGCTACGACTGGCTGCCTAGTCCCTCCTGAATCGTACAGGGGCCAGGCCTTTCTCCTACCAGTTCTTTGCAGTTGACCATTCCAGCACTTGTTTAGTGATTGAAGTATTTATTGTTCGCTTGTTAGGTGTTTATACAGTTAGTAAATTCTGTTTCAAAGTGCCCACAGGGAAACACAGAGGGGACAAGGGGATGAGAAACATTAAAACACATAACAAATAAAAATAGAGAATACAGTGGTGGGGTAGACAAACTTACTATGTCCTGTGAGTGTTCAGAATGCACAAGTGCAGAAGGGAGGGGAAAATGGGATAGGTGCTGGCGTGATCATGTGTGAGCAACAAGTGAAGTGAATGGATGGTAAGTGCAAGCCTCCAGGGTGGAGGATGTGCCGAGGCAAGTGTTGAGAACAGAAGCTGGGGGCAATTCAGTGTGGGAGCTCAGGGAAAGTCTTGAGGAGCTGTCGGAATTTAACAAAGTCCTGCTCAAGATAAAGAGGGAGGGGGAGGCTGTTCCAAAGAAGGAAGCCAGCTGAGGAAAGGGACCGACCTCCTGCCCATTGTTTAGCAAAACGCTTTACACACAAAGAGTTGGTGCCAGAGGAGTGCAGAGGTCTAGAGGGAGAATATTTTGTAAGAGAGAGTTGCATATAGTGTCGTCCCTGGCCCCAGACAGCCTTGTAAATGATACAGAGGGATTTGAATTTAATCCGTGAAGCAACCGGGAGCCAGTAAATACTTTTTAGGGCAGGAGATATGTGTTCCCTGGACTTGAGGCCAAGAATAAATCTTGCCGCCCTATTCTGGATTAGCTGGAAGGGTCGTAGAATGGAGGAAGGTAGATTCAGGAGGAGGCTATTGTAATGTTCAAGCCTAGAGAAAACCAGGGCTCGGGCAACATTGAGCTTCTAGGGGAAGGTAAGAAAAGGTAGAATTTTGTAATAAAGTAGGTTCCGCACTCAAGATGAGTTCTTTATAAGTCTTTAATGTCTCCAAGTACAAGATAGTTCATAGGAGAACAGACACCGGCTTTCACCCGGCGGGCACTCATCAACTGACTCTTTAGAACGCACGCACTCAAATCATACAATGCATTCCTGCAGGCGCGTGCATTCCACTCCATTTACGTTCCATAGTAATGACAGCCCACAATCACAGATTATAACACTTCTCCCCCCTTTCATTAATCACGAATTGAAAGAGGACAAAACCGACCAACCATAGAATGCACAACATGTGGCCACCACGATGTGCACTCCATAATAATCCCTGAAAATTGCAAAACCCCGCAAACATAATTGCTCAGATAGAAATCCACAGTATATGTGAAATGATGTGAAAGGAAGCCGTGTGTCAAGACACGTGTAACCACAACCAGAGTTATTCTCTGGCAACCACCATACCAACTCGCCGCCTAAGCAACCTGCACATTTCACATTCACCAAACCAATACCCACTTAAAACATCAACACACCCTGCACCACAAAACACCAGTTCAGCACACCCATGTTCCTACACCTACTACCATGGACCACCAATGAGGACACCAACCCCAACACGAACCCACTCCGAGCTGCCCCTCGGAGAACAGGCCTGCCACACCTGACACTCTAAACAGAACTAACACTCCCAACCATCAGTGCACTAATAACCTTCTGCCCCAGGCTACCACCCCAGGACCTCCAGCCTGCCACGCCGGAGCACAACCCACAGGACATGGACCCTCCCGGCCATCCAAAATCCTAAACAACAAGCACTACATAAGGGTCCCTTTGCATCAGAAAGACATGAACAAAACCCACAGGTAAGTAACCACCAACCTCACACCAAACCCTCAATCAGACGAAAACTAAATGCACAAGGCACTAAACAAAACCACAACGCTCACAGTCAACGACACAACTTTACGACCCTACTTAGGCGTCACGAGACAAAACAAAACTGCATAAAGCCCAAAACTCGCATTCCCCTAAAATAGCGTACAAGGCCCGTCCGGCACCCTGCACACATGGAGAAACTCATAACAGGCACCCAATGGATCGACCCGGCCATCCATTGATAAAATATCATCACACAAAATTGCTATCCTACATAGGAAGCAACCAGACACCATGGAGAAACTCTTCATCACACGCACCATGGAGAATTCATCACCACTAGCAACCAATAGAACCACCCAACCACCTATTGGTAAAATAACATCACGTTAAATGCCCGGCACCCTACATGCCCAAAATTCACACCCCATAGATCCACCCGGCCATCCATGAGTAAATAACATCACTCAGAAGTGCTGCACTCGCACCCTGAGCAAACCACCAAATCAGCAGAAACAGCTGGAGAAAGATTCAGGAATGCGGACATAAAAAAAATAGCACACCAAGAACTACAATGGCAGTCACCGGAACAAACATCAACAAAATCCGAACCCAAGAGTGATGAACCCACCCGGCGTTCAGAACCCCTTTGAGTAACCTTCAGAACCCCCTATAAACTGCACAAGTACCCAAAAAACATATGACTGCAGTTTAGAGACACTTAACACTCAGCATTCCACACTGAAACATGTACGTGTGAAATTGTTCGCATGACACAAACAAATTCATTGTTTATGAATTGTTGGGACTTCCTTTGACCCATATTCTGGAAACAGTCCAGCCTTCAGTCCACGAGCCGGACGTAACGTTACCCAACAAAACGGTAACACATTGCAAATGGTCTAAGAACAAAATGATTGTCACCCCCGAACCCTGTGTTGCCCACGAGTCCGACCCCTTCTCAGCAACTTAACAAGAACTACCTCAACGCACCTGTGAAAATAAAAGCACGTTAGTTGCAATCCTGAACAAAAACAGGGGAAATTGCTACAGCTTTGAGAAAAACAGATTGCTTATGGTTTAACATCTGAGGCAAAAATACACGGAACACAGGGCCACTACACATAGCTCGTAGCTCACCCACAACCATAGCAAAACACACGCACCAACGGCCCAAACAAGGACACAGTAGAGGCCACAAACGCTATCACACATACACACTCACACAGGCCTCAACGACATAAATACATCAATCTTCAGACAAAGTGAGATTTTTCACTTAAAAGTCATGCAGATCTGAGTCAACTCCCTCTAGGATGTCAAGAAAAAAAACATCTCTGGCAGAATTCACCATCACCGCTTTCTTCCGAACCGCACAACATGCACCCATGATGACACTTCATCTTTGGGTGCGAAGAAAACCTGTTGTTGCTGTCCAGCTCAGCATACCTTTTTCGGAAGGCACGATGGAAATCCACAGACTCCTCCAGAACGACACCAAAACAGTGGATATTTCCGTTCAACGACACCCCGGGAAGGCACTGCGTCCTTTTCATCTCCACCATTGACGGACATGAAAGCACCAGACTGGCACCCCATGACAATGAGCCCGCTCGACAAAGCCTCTCCACCCTGGTGTTTCCACATCACTCCAGTCACGAAAACTCCAGGCAAGAGGAATACACTTGATGTCAGGACAGCAAAGGATCAACTCCACCTGATGGACGCGCACCACAGCGCCCCCAGAGGCTGCAGGGGAAGTATGCAGGGGAAACCTGCCAGAGCAGAGTACAGGAGGTGATTCACGAGGCCGGCGCCGCTCCCGATACTCCACGGCCACCCAGGACTTTCAGCTGCACCAGCCTACCGGCTCCGGACCCTGGGGACACACACCTCACCCCGCTACGGCACACCGGAGCACTCCTACCAGCTTAGGACCCCGGGGAAGGCAGACACCCCAGCTATGAATCCCGGCCTGCACCAGCAGGATCGAACCATCCGGCTCCGGACCCGGGGACACACGCCTCTCCCCGCTACGGAACACCGGAGCTCTCCAAACAGCTGGCCGACACTCCTCCAGTCCAAAACAGTGAGTCAACAAGGGCACCAACTGGACTGGACGCAAGGGCACCGCAACTCCAAGGGTCCCCGCTGAGGTCAGCCGACACCACAAAAGTCGAGAAACATAGCGTCAGCACAGGCCCACAATGACTGGACTCAGGGGACTGCAACTTCACGGACCCCCGCTGCAGTGAACCGGCAAGGCGCTACGGACATCGGCCCGCCGGGTGGAATGTTCGAACCGGAGGGCGGTGTCTTCTCCTGCAGTGCTGCCCCCTCCGCAGCAGCCCCGAACCTCGTCGCCAGTGTAATAAAGTAGGTTCCGCACTCAAAATGAGTTCTTTATAAGTCTTTAATGTCTCCAAGTACAAGATAGTTCATAGGAGAACAGACACCGGCTTCCCACCCGGCGGGCACTCATCAACTGACTCTTTAGAACGCACGCACTCAAATCATACAATGCATTCCTGCAGGCGCGTGCATTCCACTCCATTTACGTTCCATAGTAATGACAGCCCACAATCACAGATTATAACAAATTTCTTTGAGAAGGAAGAGCAGAAAGTGGGACTTCTTGGCAATGTCCTGAGTGTGAGGGAGGAAGGAGAGATAGGAGTCGAAGATGACTCCAAAATGTCTGGCTTCAGAAGAAGGAGCAGGGGGAGAGCCCATGGAAGGAGGCCAGAGTGAAGGGAAGAAGTAGGGAGCAAGGGTCCCAATGGGAATTATCTCTTTTTTGCTGGCATTGAGGCAGAGAACATTGGAAGTGTACCAGGCCTGGTAAGCAGGTAGGTAGTCAGGGATGATGGAAGGTGCAAGAGGGCCAGCAGGAAGTTTGAAGAAGAGTTGTATGTCGTCTTTATAACAATGGAAGTTGGGGGAAAAGGAGGAGATGATGAGTGCCAGCTGAGTGAGGTAAATGTTAAAGAGCCAAGGCAAGAGGATAGAACCCTGGGAGACACCAGAGGTGGGGAAGGAAATAGGAGCGGAGAAGGTGCCCAGGATGACTTGGGAGGAGCGATCAGTAAGGTGGTCAGCCAGTCCAGTGCGTTGGGATGGAAATGAGCCTATCCCACCCCCTAGGTGCTTCCAGGTTAGAGGGACCCCATACGAGGTGATATAACCTACAAGGGGGGAATAGAGCATACTTACAGGGCACATATAAAAGCCCTGTAGCACATAGAGGTAGGCGAACAGCGCTAGCCATGCTCCGTGACTCCATTTCGTATTAGGCCGAGTCAAGACTTGCTGATGGCCTGCGATGCGTGGGTCCTGAGTTCACTCCCAGGCCGACATCGCCACACCAAGCCAGCTCCGCATGAGCCCTGTTCCCACGAAAACCCATTCGGGTACTTTCAGTGTTGCAAAATATCTAGTATCACTTACAGAATTCACCCTGACAAGAGCGTGAGACAGTACTAGGCCCCAGCGTGGTGTCCATCTGTCTTCACTAAACTGCCATTACCCCTACCCAGCCAGGCCAGAGCCAGCCACACTTCATCGAACCAACCCCCTACTCCTTAGCACAGTGATAAGTATCCGACCCCCAGGCCCTGACCTCCCTAAGGTGCCAACCACAGATCTGAAGCCTGCGCGACGGTATATCTCTCTAATAGTAACACATGTCATTTGGTATAATGAGGCCCCGGGGAAGGTAAATCATAGATCAAACCCCAGGGGGAGACCTTGGGTGCGGGAACAGTAGTATTAACAAAGCCCTGAATGTAGGGGTCAGCACAACTGTATTTCATCCTTCCCTTGTCCTGGCAGCCCTTTCCTGTGTTACCTAGGAGCCTGCCATAATGACTTAATAGCAGGTTTCATTTATTTAGTTTAGGCTAGATATATTGTATCTTACGTATGCCCTGACCTTCACTGCGAAGATGCACGCAGCTGCGCCACATGGAGCCAGATCGACAAGGAAGAACCAGACAATTAGGGCCTGGCATTCCCTATGGAGCAGGTCCATTTATATGTTCGCACTAACCAGCCATGTGGATTTCTACTGTATATGAAGGGTTTTGCCTTCTTAACGTGCTGCTCGTGTAACTTTTGGCAGAGGGCTCTCGGGCAGCCGAGTTCTTTGCTGACACTTATATTTTATGTGAGTAAAACCTTGTTATGCTTGCAACACTATCTCTTGGCTTTATTCCCTAGTGGGTTGTATTTACTCTGGAGTTTGCCCACAAAGGTATATGCCTTCATTTGGTGACCCAACGTGATTTCTTAGCCCCCGTACTTGCAGTGACATCCAGGGGCCCCTCCGGAAAGGCCGTGCCCACCTATAGCTGACCAGTCCCCCAAAAAAGCATATGCAGCAGAAGCGGTTCTTATGGGTTCTGGCTTTGCAAAAACCCCACCTGCTTGTTGGTGCCAGGTGCGGCCCCAGGGAGAGGCCCATACGTGTTGTGCATTAACCATGAACTGAGGCTTTCAGAAGAACATGGACACGTGGGTGTAGACTGCAAGGGATAACAACGTTGGGGGTTTGGGTGTGGAGCAGTATGATTGAGGGGAACACGCAGTGACTGGATGTGAATGAACAGACCGATTATTTGAGTGTGGAGATTTATTTTATGGCCATTTTCTATTCTTTTTTCTTTATATTTTAAGTTATACAGAGAATATGAAAGAGGAAGGAAAGGGAGCCTATCCCTGAAAGGGGATAGAAGGCGGCAGACACAGTGCACTGTCCCGACCAGTGCAGGAACATACAAATACAGAGACAAAGTAGGAGCCCCATATAATTAGAGGGCTCAGGAACAAGTAGTGGTTGTTGTTTTAACTTGTTATTTTAGCTTGTTATTTTCAGTGTCCTTTTTTATATATAGGAAGGAGGCCAGGAGGGGCAGGTGTGGTGTGAATGAGAAGTGAGGAATGGGGATGCTCTAAAGGGAAGAAACGTGCTTATTGAGTATATGTTTTGTTTTTATATGTTTTGTTTTTCTGGTCTAAAAAGTGATTGTGCCCACCTTGATTGACTGCGCAAAGACGGTTCTAACATGCATGTGATGTTTATTAATTGACTCACATTGTGGGCCATAATGACGGGCGTGAAGAACTCCGCACGAAAATATTTTGTGACACATACTTTAGATAAAAGACAAACCATGGGGACAGATACCCCACTATCCCATGTATGTAAAAACCTGCCCCTGTACAGTGACAAGATTAAGAAATACCACAGACAATGGGTGACGGAAACAAAAGGTGAAGGAATGCCCTACTGCTGGCCAGAGGAAGGGTTCTTCGACGAGGGTGCCTTAGACCACATGTCCACATGTCTGACTGCCAAATACAAGGGGAAGCCATTGCAAGATAGAAGAGAAATATTAGATCTGTGGTGGATGTTTGAGGAAACACCCCTCCCAGAAAAAAGAGAAATAGCATCTGCAAATTTGACAATGGGTGACGGTAACATGAGAGACAGTGAGAAGGGAGAAGGGGAGCCAAAGAAAATCTACCCGTTACTATTGCGACCAGTGGAGGGGTACTCAAATCCGACCTATGCGTAAGGGGGAAGTACTGTAGCAAATGCGAGTACAGCACTGCCCCCACCATGTGATCCACCAACGACAACTCCTACCTGCAGAGGAGTAAGCGCTAGGGACATTGAAGTAGCATTGACCTCCACCTGTACAGAGTTGGCTAGATTACAAGCAGCATATGAGGCAGCAAGGGGACCAGAGAGTGGAGCACGGCCCCCGAGTATCCCTCCTCCCCCACAGGAAGATGAGTGGAAGTCAGGAGATTTTCTGTTTAGGATTGATAGTGCCCCCATATGGGCCGTGCATGTAGAAAGGGAGGGGAAACAGACAGTTTGGAATATGAAAACGTGGGGTCAGTTAGGGATGAGGAGTACTGGAGTGACTTTGATGATGGGAAAGAAGGAGCAGTGGGAGGGGTTCAGCAAGTACATTTGACAACACCACGGGTGGAAGGGACGTGGGAAGGGAGGTTGAGAGAAAGGTTTGTGAAAATGGCCTTAGCAAAAAAGAAAGGGAGTGGAGCAAAGGGTGGAAAAGTAAAATCGAAATTGCAATGCCCCTGATCCACAAAGGAGCAGGTCGGCCTCATCATGTTGCATGGGCCCAGATGGATAAAAACAACCTCCTTAAATCCCTTCCGCCACTCGGGAAAATGGATTAACTCCTTTGAAAAATATGCTGCAGGGGTTCCCCTACCTGTAGGGGATATTAAGAGCTTGCTAGTGTCTGTGGTAGGAGACCAGACAGAATCAGTGTGGGTGAAAGTGGGATACCCGGGAGTAACCATAAGTAATGACTTTCATGACTGGGCTTCATTTAACAATATCCAAGCGCATATGTGGTGGTTGCAATGCGGAGAGCCTTCCCATATATTCCCGATTTATACTTCATAATGTAATGCACTATGGGAGATGACGAAGACGCTGCGCAGTTCATTCTTCACATCCAAGAGAAGTGGAAAGCAGAGACAGGCACTGCGTGGGATCAATCAATGTCCTTATTTTATTTTTTTATAAAACGGGGACTCCCAAAAGAAATACAGCAGGCCCTTGATAAGATAGCAGGGATAGAAGCAAAAGGTTGGCCCAAATTTCAAAGCATCATAGTACATCATTGTAGGAGGATCAAAGAGAAGGAAAAGGAAACTATTTGAAGAAAGCAGACAGAGGAAGCAAAACTAGTGCAAACAAAACTAGTGAAAATAGCTACAGTAGCAGCAATACTTCCCCCAGAAAAGATGGGGGAAGAGGGAAGTGACCCCATAGCCACACAGGGAAGGATGGCTGCAGTGTGGGCAGACAACGAGCAAGAACAGTGGGGAGGAAATCAACAATACACAGGGCTCCAATGGCAAGGAAGACCGCCAAGAAGACGAAGTGGGTCCCGAGGGCAACAAGGAGGGGGATTCGGAGGACAGGGGCAAAGAGGAGGTGGGCAAGGGCAGTGTTGGTCATGTGGGAGGTGGGGGCACTTTGCCAGGGAATGCCACAGCAGGCTAGTGGGGAACTGTTAAGATGGATTTCTGAACTCTGTCCTGGAGGGGCAGAGGTTCAGAAGGCCAGCCTAGTTTCTTGGAACAGGGTAACCTCTGGACAAACCAGACCAATCAGGGTAGCGATTGCGGCGGTCAAGACTAGGTCTCAAGAGGGGTGAGGGTGACTGAAAGCCCGCAATGAGCACACAAAGCAAGGACACTTACAAATTACTCCAAGCAGGTGTTATATTAAAAATATAGGCACATTTATTACAAGGCCTTTGTAACATTGACCGTAGCGAGAAATCGCAATAAAACTCAAGTAAACCAACACATACAAATCTAATACAATATATAAACAAATACAAACGAGTCTAACGAGTTAGACGCACGAAATGTGTAGACCACCTAGATGGGGAGGAAAACAGGCAGTGCGAATAATAATTAGACCCAGTCCGCCATCAGAGGCACCTAACTAAAAGGAAGTCCAAGCCCTACGAAGAGTGGAGCCTTGTGCTCAAAAGTACCTGCACACGCTGGTGCCAACGGGCAAAAGGGGAGTCTCTTCGAGGGAATCAGGCAGTTTAGTTCGATGAACAAATGAAGATGAACAGAGCTCCGCGACTCAAGCACAGCCTCCACTGTGGGCAGAAGCAGAGCGCGAGTACGGAAAGGCGTGCTGTTAGACACAGCGGGGAAAAGCTATGGGCTACTGCAGGAGGGCGACCAGTTCCTAGCAATGCTACTCACCGGTCCCCGATGCAGGCAGACCCAGACTTCTCCGCGTCAGTTTTGGTGCTGGCAGGTTCAGATACGAGCAGGGGACGTCTCGGCGTCGTGTAGATTCCGCAGCAGCAGAAGTCGAGTTGAGGATGTCCCAAACGCAGTGAACCCGCACAGTTTGTTACCACAGCAGGGCAACGGAGCGGCCGTGTGCATTTCAGCCCAATGTACACTACCCACTTCAGACCTGGGAATGCCAAGTGTGCGAATCATGTGAGAGTGGCAAGGACTCGCAATACAACACAACCGGACGGCGGTTACAGAGCAAGACTCCTGGGTAGGCTGGTCAGTCTGCTGGATGGCCCAGAGACACTTCCGAAGGCTTACGTGCAGGAGATGGTGAAGGTGCCGAGAATAGTTGTTCCCACTATTCCAAGGGGTCGAAGTACCAGTACAGGCCTTCTCGTTCGATCAGAGGTAGAAAGGGTTTCACAAAGCGACAGCAGTGCAGAGGAGCAGTCCTTCAGCGGGTCACCAGCGATTCCTCGGTTCAGCCTCGTTGTTGCAGGATACTTGGCTCCTGTATTCCTTTGTTCGTGAGAACTCAGGAGATCGACCTCGTAGTGGTATTTCCAGCCCCCTCTTATCCACGGTTCCCTTCGCGCCAAAACGGAGGGGACCCAATGGGAGATCTGCTCATAAAACACTCGACCTGGGGGAAGGTGAAGGGGGCAAGATGGTCAGTGGACAGGACAAAGAGCCTCGTGGTCTGGCCAATTTGGGAGCCAGGCCACCATTTTGGGCTAAGCGCGAGAAATGCACTTAAACGCCAAAAGGAGCTCAAAAACACAAGAAACGATCGCTGCCACCAGTCCCGTCCGTGATTCACTTGCACCGTTCATTATCAATCCAAAGAGAGTATCTAGGGCCTGTAGAAGACTAGAGACACAAGAGAGCAGTAACTTAGCTTACAGTGCCCTCTTGTGCCATGTTGCGCGAAAGCTGCAACATGATAAAGAAACTACGGAAAACAACGTTTCCCTGTACTGACTGTTTTAAGGGCATGTCAGTTTCCCCGTAAGAATGGAGCGAAAGCCCAGAGGAGTGCAGCAGAAGGCTGCACTTCTCTGGCAAAGTCTAGATCCTGGTGAAAACAACAGCAAAAAATTTAGGGGTTGCCACATGGAAGGAAAATTACCCACAATTAAGAAATCTTTCCTAACAGGAACTATCCATTTAAACAACCATACTACAATCAACAACAATACGGGAACCCCCACCCCGGTAGTCCACAGGGGCCAGCCCAAGGATCCATGATGAATACATACGAAATACCCCTACCATATCCCCAGTTACCTCCCTAGATGCCCGGTGCAAGCACCTATCACCATCCCCCTCACACAATGCAGACACCCCAAAATCGCCCCAGTCATCAGGTAGGTGGGAACAGACACCCTTTGGCCACTGCCCCGAACGGCACAGCAGCAATTTACCAAGGTGCCTGTGTGATGGGAGGGGGCCCATTGATTGCCCAGGGACAGACACCTATCCTGACTAGGACAGCCCACAGAGAGCACTTGCATGTCCAGTACTATCAACAACCTTGCATTCAGAAGGGGAACCACTGGTGGGGGCAGAGATAGGAAATAAACAATTCATCCTCTTGGTGGACTCTGGGGCAGAAAAGTCATGCATTTGCGAAGCTGACTTACCGTTATCAGGACAAACTCTTGACATGCACAGATTCTCTGGGGCTGTGGTAACGGCACCATACACAAAAGATTTAGATGTCAAGATAGGGGGAAAAGTAGTGCGAGCACCCCTCCTGTACTCCGAAAGCTCACCTGTCAATCTACTGGAGAGGGACCTGCTCAGTAAATTAAAATGACTATATCCTTCACCGAGAGAGGGGTCGTTTGCTCCACCCCTGGCATGTGCTCACTCAAAGCAATGTTGGCGATCCATGCAGTGGCAAATGAAATAATGGTGAGGGGGATACCTGTGAACCCTGATATGTTCATATATGCAATTCGAGTGTTAGCAAGAGCAGTATCCCAGCTTACTAGGAAAGAATGTAGAGTGCCTGCAGATTTTGTCTTCTGACCCATAGCCACACCCAAATTGGTAGGTGGCGCCATTGTGTCTCTAGATCTGGAGAGATTGCAAGTGTCTGCAAAAAGAATTGTTGTACTGGGAACTGACATCTATGGGTGCGACTGGTGCACAGTACTATGCATTGACCCCTATATACCCTATGCGAGAATTAACTGATGAAGAGCTGTTTGAGGATGATAACAATGATGGGGAGATTGTGTTATAGATCTGTATTCCTTGTGAAATTATAGTCCAGTATAGAAAGGTACTGAGCCCTCTCATGGCTATTGTCAATGGTCCCCCATCCTTTTGTGAAACAGATATGCAACAGGTCCCACGCCACCTTCACGCTCTGAAACACTTGTGTACGAGCATGATAGAATTAAAATATCATTCAAAAACCTATTGACCACCAACCCACATGTTGTGGGAATGCTAAAAGAAGTGATCCCCGTAAAAATAACACTCAAGCCAGGAGCTATACTACACAGAGTGAAACAATACCCCTTGTTTAGGGAGGCAGAGGAAGGGATACAGGAAACATTACAGGCCCTCTTGCAACAGGGAATAATTGTCCCCTCAATGTCCCGATGCAATACTGCTATCTATCCAATCAAGAAGGCCACAGGGTGGAGTTGGAGGATGATCCAAGACCTTCGCCCCCTTAACAATATTATAGAGAAAGAATTTCCTCTGGTTCCAAATCCTGCCTCCATCCTGTGCAGTATCCCAAAAAAGCCACCCACTTCACTGTAGTGGATCTAAAAAATGCCCTTTTCTCAGTGCCTCTCGACATAGAATCACAATACCTTACAGCATTCAGCCCGGGGGAAGACAATACGAGCACCGTTGTTTACCCCTGGGGTACTGCGAAAGCCCCAGTATTTTTAATAGGATATTGCACAAAGACCTTGACAACATTCAGGTCCCAAGCACAATCATTCAGTACGTAGATGGCCTAGTGGTCTGTAGCGACAGCGAGCAGAGCTGTTGCAGGGACTCCATTACTCTACTTCAACTGCTAGCACAAAAGGGATACAAGGTAGACAAGAAAAACTCCAGTACTGTTTGGCAGAGGTCCTGTACTTGGGCCAGCTCATTTCAAAAGATGGTAAAAGGATAATTCCAGACAGAGAAGCAACAGTACATGCCACTGCCAAACCAAACACAGTGAAGGAAATGCAGACGTTCCTGGGGCTCTGCAATTACTGCAGGGCCTGGATTTTAGACTTTGCAGCTTACACCAGGCCGCTCCTGCAAGGGTTTAAGGAAGCACAAAAAGAAAAAAAACACCTATTAAGTGGACAAGAGAAATGATAACGGGGTTTAATGACCTAAAGTATCTGATCTCAACAGCTTCAGTACTAGCGACCCCTTACTACGACCAAGAATTCTATTTATTCTCACATTCCAATGGTGCCTTCATAACTGCAGTATTGACACAGAAAGGTTTGATGGGACACAAGCCACTGGTCTATTACAGTGGCACACTGATTCGGTCATGCAAGGTCAGTTCGCTTGCGAACAGGCTCGTGCAGCTGCAGCCTTCGCTATTGAAAAGAGCTCCACAATTGTCATGGGGTACTCAGCCACTCTATACTTTGAGCACCCACTGTTTGCAATATTGCAGTGATGAAAATACAACCTGACAACGCAGAAAGCGTCAGTTTATGAGATTATTCTGTCCAGTCCAAATATCCATGTGGTGCGATGTAAAACAGTAAATCCACCCACATTCCTTACAGAGCCATTCACTGTCAAAGACATGCAAGAGCATGACTGTGCAACATATGAGGGAGAAATAGATGACATACCAAAGGCAAAAGAGGATGCCCAGAGGAAGGGGAAGTGTTTTTCAATGATGGATCAGCATTTATCGACCAGGAGACAGGTGAGAAACATGTAGGGGCTGCTGTAGTGATGATGCAAGATGGGGAGCATGAGACATTGATCATGAAACGATTGCCAATGCATTATTTCGCACAATCATTAGAACTTGTAGCCCTAATTGAAGCATTTCACGCATCCAAAGGATGCTGTTTTACAATTTAATCAGATTCTGCATACGTCACCACAACGGTACACTCGGGACTGTCCAGATGGAGAAGGAGAGGGTTCAGGAGAGCAGACGGCTTCCCAGTACAACATGCAGAATTATTAAATTAATTGATTTCGGCCCTTGCAGAATCTTCTGTGGTGGTCGACAAATGTCTTGCACACACACAGAACACAGACAAAATATCTTTGGGGAACGCGGCCGTAGATGCGGCAGCCAAGCAAGCGGCGTATCTCTCAGTACAAATGGGTGCAGAATGTATTTTTGGCAAGCAAAGATGCAACACATACAAGAGACGCATACACAGCGCTCCCCATAGCTCAGATAATAGAACTACAGAGCAGAGCACCTATTGCAGAGCAAGAGCTATGGCTTAAATGTGGCTATGCCCAATCACCAACTAATCTGCTATGGAGACAGCAAGCAACAGGAAAAGTTGTAATGCCGGTTGAGCTACAATACATAGCATTTGAACAACTACATTTCCCAGCACACAGTCCAAAGCAACATATACCTGCCGATATCCAGGAAGATTGGTTCATTCCAAATTCACATGAGTACCTGACCCAAATGGTGGTCCAGTGTACCACCTGCCAAGTATTCAGCACAGGGATGACCTTGAGAATGTTGCGGGGCACCTTCACTGCCCTGTGGTCCCCTCCCGTGAGCTACACATTGATTACATAGACATGGGAGAAAGGTGCAATGGGGCCCGATACTTGATTGTGGTGGTGTACCCATTCTCTCGATGGGTGGAAGCAGGGCCCTGTGCCCACCCAGATGCGAAGTGTGCAGCAAAGTTCTTAGTTAGAGAATTATTCCCCCGATGGGGTGTGTGTGAGGTCATATGGTCAGACAATTGTTCAAAGAGGTAACATCCGTCCTAGGGATAAAACACAAGATGTGCTCGATTTATCACATGCGAGCGAATGAGGTGGTGGAGAAAATAAACAGCCTCCTCAAGATTAGGTTATCCAAGTTATGCAAAAGCCTAAAGAAAAAAATGGGTGTACTGCCTGCCCCTAGCACTGTTCAAATTACGCACCCAGCCTAGCAAGGACGACCATCTGTCCCCCATGAAATAGTAACTGGTCGACACATGCAAATGCCATTGTCACCAGTAAGAAGAGCATCTAATGCTCACAGAACAGCCACTGTCCTACGGGAGGAATTCCAACAATACCTCACACAACTCACACGTGCAATAAGATGTATATCAAAACAAATTGTACCCCCATTTACAGCAGAGAGTGAAACAACTATGGGGACTCCACCAGAAAGTACCCCCATCCAGCCCTTACTGCCAGGAGAATGGATCTATCTGCGAAGCTTTGTTCGGAAGTAGAACTCCCCCAAGGTTCCACGGCCCCTACGAAGTAATGTTCTGCACCCTTCTCACTGTAAAAGTGAAGGGGATCCGGTACTGGAGCACCTTTCAGATGTCCGGAAAGCACAAGGTAACACACCCCCAAGCACCCAAACTGGGGAACAAACAACTACCACTACCTCCTAGCTCTATGTCATTTGTATTGATGCATGTGAAAATGTAAGAAACATGCATTGCTGCTAGAGAATGAGCTACAACAAGTAACAATCTCTCTCTCTCTCTCTCTCTCTCTCTCTCTCTCTCCCCCCCTCATTCATTTCCCATCCCGTTCTCTCCATCTTCGCAGGTTCAACGATAATGGAACTGACACCCTTGAATGAAAATGCAAATATAGATACCAGTACGAATAAGATTTGTTTTACAAGAAGATAAAGTTTCAATTGCAGAATGAAATGTTCAGTTATTTTGTTTGTTTTCTTAATGTTTATATTGGAAATTCATTGGGGAGCATCTTTTATCTGGGGGACCAATCTAAGAGAAGGGGGCGAGGGGAGAACATTGAAATGGGATGCCTAGAAGTGGACCTGGAATAGCACTTTATCCCCAAACCTCACTAGCTTGCATAAAAGTACAATGAGAAGAGATCCAGGTATTCTTGTATCCAGTGAGAATGTAACTAATGTGTCACCTGATGCTCCGAATGTAACTTCTATACCCTCTATAGAATTCAATGTACAAACATCTAACTCCATATTTAACATGTGTTGCTTACCCCAGCCACTAACATGATCATAGATTCCTCCTACCCTCAACCCCCGAATGAAAACATGAATGTAAATAATAATGTCTCAGCAACAAGTACCAAACAATCTGTGCTGGGGAAAAGCCACACAATGCCTAATACCACAAATACTACCCATAGCAACTCCAGATCCACATTGTGTAATAGTGTAATGTTTCAAATATTAATACCACGTGTTCAAAGATCGCTATATAACAGAAGTAGATCATATAGAACAATGTTAGAAGGAAGAACATTTTCCTGGCACAGGTACAGAAGAAAAAGGCAAACACACAAAAATAAATATGATGCATATCATGGCCTAGGATTAGATAAGGTGGAAGACCTTCGTCATCCTGGGCACTCAAATAGTTGGTACTCTGACACGAGTGCAATGGGAAGACAAATGACTACTGGGAGCTGCTATGTTTGTTCCTTAATACCGCACCCATCTGGGCACCCAAGGTCTTAGTGGCGCAAGAGCGCCTTTAGAAGAAACTCAATGTCTCATCCACCTTGCACAATGTAGGATAAATGGCACCATTCAGGCACGCAGCATCCAGCTAAAAATTCTTGACCTGGACATTCGTAAAGGCAAGGTGGGGGCGAACAACCTCAAATGCTTCAAGGAACCTTTCCTGGCCATAAAAGGAACAAGTTTTGCAGAAAACAAGTGGCAAGAAGCAACTTTTATGTGTAAAGCAGAAGGGCTGCTTGATTACTTCGAAGGACCACTAGCCTTTGCATACAAAACATGTGCACAAGTATGGACAGAACATATCACAAAACTGACATGGGTTACTGCAATTGAGAAACCAGTGAAATACAGTGAGAAGAAGATTATGAACTTTGCTTCTATAGTGAATGAAATGTGTCTGTAGGGTCCAACAAAAGATGCAACAGAACATTGCTCATTCCAGATCGCTGAAAAGGAACTTCAGAATGATGGACTGCTACTGGGTCTGTGGCAAAAAGGCAGATTTGCACCTCCCGGCTATTGCTCTCTCGCAACGCTACATTCAGCCCTGTTGGTAGTACCCGAGAAGCACCTAAAGAGGGGACCATTGCCTGACGCCGGACAATCAACATCTGAGACGACAGAAGTAATGCATACTGTGTCACCCCCAGGCTTCTGTGTCCTTCCAGAAGAAGAGCGCCATGATCGCCTGATCAGGAAAAAATTATCCTCTAATTACCTGTCCCAAGAATCCTCTGATCTGCTCGCACAAATACACAACGAATAAAAGCTCTTCAGCTCAGCCGAGAAATAGTTCACATCTCTTGTGCCCACCATTCAAACCAGAGCCAACATCATGTGGCTTCAAATAGTCTGCTGGGAGCTGCTCCAGTTGGCAAATTACACTGAAGAAGGGCTCAACGTCATCAAGGTGGAAATGAGCGCACTCTGTTTAATGACAATGCAGAACAGGTATGCCCTCGACCTCCTCACGGCTATGGAGGGTGGGGTCTGCAAAAAGATCAGAAGTTCATGTTGCATGTTTGTACCTTCTACAGCCGCTGAAAATTGACACTATCGCATGTGATAGCAGCAGTGCATGAACTCGTGTAAAAATGAAAAAGGAAGCAGGAATACAAAAAGATGACTGGGTGAATATGGCATTCGGTAGGGTTCCATCATGGCTTGGAATTAGTGTAAAGATGCTGATCCCTATCATCGTGTTCATCTTGGTGATTTTTTGCGTGTGCCAGTTATGTCTCCGTTGTTGTGCCAAAGCAATACTTAATAGTGCAATGATGATGGTGACAATTGGGAATAGTAATAATAAAAAGTTGAAATACAGACTGAGCAAAATGATGACAACAAATATAATATGGTTGCAATATATCATGGTCATGAGGATGAAGTGGACACTCTATATCATACGACTATTGCACCCCCGCCAGACCGCGAGAATTACAAAGAAGTGTGGGTAGATTTAGCAGGAGATGGGGCACGCATATACATGACTTGCACACCTGAACAGTATGTACAGCATGGGGAAAGCTTGAGAAGCATATGCAGAGCGTGGATGCCCATAAAGGGTACCCCAGCATGGGAAGAAGCAGAGAGATGAGCAAATGAACAATGAAATGGATGGGGTGAATTTTTTACTGAAGGTGCTTCCAAGTTAGGCGGACCCCATACAAGGCAATATAACGTACAAGGGGAGAAAAGCTCCCACCCACAGGGCACATATAAAACCCTGTAGTGCATAGAAGTAGGCGAATAGCGCTAGCCATGCTCCTGCTACGCGACTCCATTTTGTATTAGGGCGAGACAAGACTTGCTGATGGCCTGCGATGCGTGTGTCCCGAGATCACTCCCAGGCTGACATCGGCACACCAAGCCCCCTCTGCATGAGCCCTGTTGTCACGGAAGCCCATTTCACTCCTGTCTTTTCAGTGTTGCAAAATATCTAGTATCACTTACAAGAAAGAACCCTGCGAAGAGCATGAGACTGTAAGCGGATTCAATTCAACACTACAACTAAGTCAATGCCTAGTCTGGGATGCTGAGGGAAACCCTTATTGATATATTTTTATGTCCAGTTCATTTACTCTGGATGACAATCCTTATATAACACCCCTCTCTGAGAATACCCCTGACCCCACTGAGCCAAGAAGTAGGTTTGTTTTGCAAATTAAAAGGTTTATTTGAAAATTAAACAATATATATATATATATCACACTTTTATAACAAATTAATGTTTGATAGCACACTTGTGAAGTAGATAGTGATCAAAAATGGATAATGTTACAGTGGTACACTCTTTTTGATGGCTTAGAAGTGATATAGAGAGGATGAAGTAGCTGAGAATGCTTTTATGGCTTCAAAGACAATGCAATGATGAATGAAAATGCAGTACAGAAAATAAACTTTATATGACTTCAACAAAAGACAATGTAATCACTTTTTTTTGACAATTAACCCCCCCGCCTCTATGCAAGGTGAAGAGATGGGAGGAAAGCACACAGTTCTCAGGAATGCAATCAAATATAATTCAGTTCCCCCCTAGCAAGCTTAGAGGAAAACAGGTAGGAGTTTTAAACACAGGCAAAATCCTTTTATGTGGTTGCAATTAAGTGAAAAATATGCTAAAAAGGCTTTTAATTCCCTATAGGGGGTTCAGGGTAGTTGATAGATACTTTGAATCAGTTCAGGATCACTTTAGCAATGCTCTATGAATGATTGTCAGGTTGCACACGAATTTCAGCAAGGAAAGCAAGGACAAATATTTTTACACGTGGCTGAAATTAAGCAAAAGGTCAAATCGCGGCAAATTTAGTCGCGTGCGTCGAGCGCAATTACGGAGGCACTATAAGGAGTAGGAAGTCTGTTCTAGGTTCGTTGGAAAGCCTAGAATCTTAGCTTTAAGATGACAGTTAAAACTCGGTTCCGGGGATACGGCCGATTTAGTAAAGGTAGTTTTTCGGATTTGAAATTTTAAAGCTCAGAATGACAGATGACAGTTTTCAGTTTTAAAAATGACAGAATGACATGATTTTAGGAGGCAGTTCTAATAGGCTAAAATAGTTTGGATTAGATTATTTTAAACTAAGAGATTGGTTTTGGCACAGTGCTAGCTGGGTACTCACACTACATTTTGGACAGGAATGCGACTTCGTCACCGATCGGGTCAGGATTGGCTGGACTTCTGCTAGCGGTTCTTCACAGCGATCTGGTCTCTGGGTCTCTGGTTCTGTTATCGGTTCTGCTAGCGGTTCCGGATACAGCACTGCTTTCTGGATACTGCTACAGGTTCTTGCAAAAGTTCTTGGCAAAGAATTCAAACAGCTCGCCCGGCTGTTGAATAGTTTGGTTGGTTTTGAAGCCTGCTGAAGAGGATTCAGCTTGTGGATTCAGGCCTCTCTGCTACAAATTCTGGAGTTAATTTCTGGTCTCTGGAGATTGATGGATGTGAAGTCTGAAGTCTCCCGGCAAAGCGTCCCGCAAGAAAGTGGAAAGTGAATGTCTCTACCTGGGTTTCAATGTTCCTTTTATGTGTTTTGAAAATGGGTGTGTGCCTGGGCCTAGCTAAGCCTGCCCCTCTCACTTATCATTGGCCAAGCTTTCCTCTCTCTCCCTTGATTGGGGGAAAGAAATGGAGTGTCAGAGTGATGCTGTAGGTTTTATGGTCAGAGGAACCTCCCCTTGTCAAATTGCACACAAATCTATTTCTGACCCAAATACATATTTATCTATGTACCATTTTTCTAATATTATAGGTCCAGTTAACATATTTTCTGTAGCACCAAACCATCCGATCCCTGTCTATGTACGATGTGTCCACTAATGACAGAATTCTCCCCTTTTCATCCAGATAACAACCTCTAAACCTTTCCAGATTTTACACAAATGTGCACCAGGGATATGGGTTTCAGATGATAAAGTGTCAGATTTTTAACATGCATACATTTGGAGTAACAACCTTTTTTCCGCTACTATCCCCACAAACATGTCACAGGGTCCTAACACCTCTTAAAATGTGCACAGAAAAATCACAAAAATGATGATGTTATTTATATAATTTTGACAAGTCCGCACTGTGAATTATCCATCTTTTTAAAATCATGCTCTGGCCCCAAAGGGGTGTGGTTTTCCAAAGCACATGGTGGAATTTCTGGTTTATCCACTTCCCCCAAGCTCAGCCTGCTCTCACAGGCACTGCCCCTCCCAGTTTCTCCCAAGAGGAAGCCATTTACGAACCCCCTAATATAACATTTGCCTGAGCCCGGGACAGTGCTTTGTTTAGTTTCCTGTAGTCCCCAGGTGCTCCTCCCCTAATCCAATCTGAGAGGTGTCATCTCCTTTTGGCAGAGGCAGCAGAATGCAGCCAGGCCTGGGAAGAGTTGTTGAGCCAGTTCAACTCCTGTCGGGGGTAGTTGTCAGGCAGAATTCAGCTAAATGTGTCATGCCGCCGAGTTCCTGGCGTCTATGGAACCGCTGGCGACGGGGAACTTAGTCCCGTTCGCCGGCAGCTTTCAGCCACGCCCCCTGTTTCCTGGTTTTACTTTCCTTCTGTTCCTATTGGTTGGGCGCTCCGCGGCCTGGTGTTTTAACCAGCCACTTCCGGGTCACAGATGCGTCGCAACGCTTCCGGTTTCATCCGTTAGCCCTGAGTTGCTTGCTACCTGTTGCTATCTTCCTGGGTTACTCGCTTTTCCCACCGGTCGGGTCCTCGAGCCCAGTCCGGCTCCCCCTCTGTTCTTCCTTCGTCCTTCCGCTGGTCCTATCTGCCTTTCTCTCGCTCCCTTGGCTTTGTTTCACTCGCCCGCCTCTTCTGCCCTCCTTCCAACTTGCTTACCCTCCCTCCTTCCCATCTTCACTTACCGCTTTTCCTCCTCTTGTCTGTTCCGCTTGCTCCGTCCTTCTGTTTCCTACTTCCTCTCGCTCTGCTCCGTACCTTCCGTGTGCCAGTTCCCTGCCTTGTCCATTGGACTTGCTCTCGCCTACCTTCTGGATTGTTTGCTGTGATCTTCCATGTACCAGACTCCGGCCTGTTCCCCTGGACTGCCCTTGCTTACCGTTTTGTTACTTCCACTTCTAGCCTCGTGTACCAGATCCCCGGACCGCTTACTGGACTGCCTGTGTTCTGGGGGGCTTCACTCCACGTGTTGGCTCCAGACACTTTCCACCAGCTCTCACCCTTCAAGGATTCCTGGTTCCACACCTCCAAGGAACCCGACGTTAACACAGGGGTTTTTTGTGCCTAAGGCTTTTTCCCCTCTTGGTCGATCCCGGGGGAGGGGCCCCCTGGTCTCCCCTCTTGGGGGGCACGGTGGCTTCCTCCCAGGGTCATCCCTATCTACATAAAAAAAGGTGTGATCACGAAGAAAGGAAAAGAAGGGTTCTTGGAAGGAAGAAGAAGGTGAGGCGTCGGGGGAGGGGGAGATCTCAGAATCTACACTGTCGGACGAAGATATCACCGACCCCGGTGACAGTTTGCGACGCAAAAAAGAGATGGCCACCCCACAGCAGGTACAAGAACTCGTAGCCGCTGTACAAAGTCTAAGTTTGGAGATGCAGAACCTTAAGACAGCTAACGCCACCCTTCAACAGCGTCTGACGGACAGGGAAATACCTTTAACCGATTTACCTCCACTTCCCCTAGTGTCAGGGAAGTTCGATGGTTCCCCAAAAAAGGTTAAGGAGTTCCTGGACGCATGCAATCTTCATTTTTCCTTTCGCCCTCAGACCTTTGCCTCAGGCCACGCCAAGGTGGGGTTCATGATCACCCACATGACCGGGAATGCCCTGGCTTGGGCTACCCCTCTAGTAAACCAGCCAGACCCGGTTTTACAGGACTACAATGCCTTTAAGGGCCTGATTCAACAAACCTTTCTGCGAACAGAGAGTACCTACTTGGCCTCGGAGGACCTCCTTGACATCCGTCAGGGGAATTCTGATCTACTGACATACATCACCGCTTTCAAACAGGTGGCAGCTGAGGCAGGTTGGCAGGAACAGGCCCAGTATGCCATATTTCGGCGAGGTTTAAGGGAGGAATTGAAGGACGAACTAGCCCGGATAGAAAGACCGGTGTCTCTTGCCGAACTCCTGACAGCTGCCCTCCGAATTGACTTCAGAATGACGGAAAGACGTCAAGAAAAGAAGAAGACCAGGTTAAGTGTACCCCCTCTCTTGGAGACTCACTCACCCGCGTCTGTACCCTTTCAACGGACCGCTAAGGAAGAACCTATGCAGATCGGAACCACCAGAGCCCCGCTCACACCTGAAGAAAGGAAACGGCGAAGGGAGGGTTCCGTGTGTATGTACTGCGGGTCTTCCTCACATCTATTAAGAGATTGTCCGGAAGTACCGCCCAGAAGGTCGGGAAACGCTCGCCCTCGGTACATTGGGACGCATTACCGAGGGGCTGCTCTTTGTCCCTACACGCCTCTTTCTGTATCCTCTACTGAAACGTCTGAGGGCTCCCGGTTGATGGTGCTCACAGTTTCTCTCAGAGTGGGCCCCAAGGAAGTAACCACTTGAGCCCTACTCGACTGTGGAGCAGCAGGGAACTTCATGGATACCCATTGGGCAGAACGACACGGAGTGAAAAGGATAGCCAAACGAGAAGATCAAAAGGTGGAAGGTGTTGATGGCGAACCTTTGAGCTCGGGTTTGATCACTCACACCACAGAAGCACTTACTTTGTCCATCCAACAACATACCGAAAGTATCACATTCGATATCATCAGGGCTGCTCACTTCCCCCTAATCCTGGGTATCTGTTGGCTACGCAGACACAACCCCAGTATTGACTGCAAATCGGAATGCTTGCCAGAACCAAGATTCGAGACCCTCAAGACCACAAATAGCTGCGAGGTCAGAACAGTGCACTGTCTCCCACACTACCTGAAGGAGTTCAACGAGGTGACAACTGAAAAGATACCCGTCGAGCTCCCTCCGCACCGGCCTGAAGACTGTTGCATTGATCTCACCCCAGGTGCATTGGTACCCTTTGGTAGGATGTTTCCACTGTCTTTAGAAGAAAAACAATACCTCCGAACGTACTTGGACAGCAACATGGAAAACGGGCTCATAAGGCCTTCAAAGTCCCCTGCAGGGGCATCCTTGTTCTTCATCTCTAAAAAGGATTCAAAGGAGTTGAGGCCGTGTATAGATTATCGCGGTCTAAATAAGGTTACCATAAAAGACCGGTATCCTATGCCATTGATCACCAATATCCTACAAGCTGTACAGGGTGCTACCATCTTCACCAAACTCGACCTGAGGAATGCTTATCACCTACTCCGGGTACAGAAAGGAGACGAATGGAAGACAGCATTCCGGACTCCTTTCGGACTTTTCGAATACCAGGTAATGCCGTTCGGGTTGGTAAACGCCCCGTCAGTATTCCAACGGTTTATGGACAGACTATTCTCCGATCTTCTGTGCCAAACCACATTGGTATACTTAGATGACATTCTGATCTACTCTCGCACTCCTGAAGACCATGTGGAACTTGTCAGGGAAGTATTCAGAAGGCTCCAGAGAAATCATTTGTCTGTTAAACTCGCCAAATGTGTGTTTTCAGCCTCCTCCATTCCTTATCTAGGATACATTCTGTCAGACCACGGTATCTCCATGGATCCTAACAAAGTGTCTTCCATCATTGAATGGCCTTCACCCACCTCAGTCAAAGAGATACAGAAATTCCTGGGGTTAGCAAACTTCTACCGGAGATTTATCCCTAATTTCTCTCAAAAGATACTACCCATCACCTCACTTTTAAAGAAGTCTGCAACTCCATTCAAATGGTCAGCGGAGGCGGAAGACAGTTTTTGGAATCTTAAGGAAGCCTTCTGTTCGGCACCCATCTTACAACAACCAAACCAACATCTACCCTTCATTCTAGAGACGGACGCTTCATCAGCCGCAATAGGGGCTGTGCTTCTTCAAGAAATCCAGGGTACAGAACATCCGGTGGCTTATTTCTCAAAGACCCTAAACACCAGTCAAAGGAACTACTCGGTCATAGAGCGAGAGCTACTAGCCATGAAGGCAGCCTGTGTAGAATGGCGCCATCTGCTTCAAGGAGGAAGGTTCCCGTTCACCATTCGGACCGATCATAAGAACTTGCAGGTTCTCAAACAGTTCGAGTGCTACAACACTCGACAGGCCCGATGGGCTCACTTCTTCACCCAATTCTAATTCCACATAACCTACATCCCCGGCAAAATGAATGTTGTAGCCGATTCTCTTTCCCGCCGGTGTGATTACCTGCCAGAGACAGATACGCCTCTTGAACTGATGTTTCCCCAGTCCAGGACTATCATTATCATTTCTAAATTCCTTCAGCAGGTACAGGAGGATTCTGGAGGTCGAAAGACATTCTAAGGATCTGGCCTATGAAATCAGGAACGGCCTTTACCTTGTCGGAGGAAAACTCTATCTACCCACACCGGCTTTCCGCAAGACAGCACTTGCCTGGTGTCATGACTCTAAACTAGCAGGACACATGGGAGTGGCTGGCACTCTCGAATACCTTCAAAGACATTTCTACTGGCCTACGATGAGAAGGGATGTAGATCGGTACGTTCAGTCATGTATCGTCTGTCTGCGGAGTAAGTCATCTCGTCAACGACCAATTGGTCTACTGGAACCAAGTGCTGTACCTAAGGGTCCTTGGAGCACGATCTCTACGGATTTTATAGTGGATTTACCCCCGTCTCAAGGATGCACCTGTGTCATGGTAGTAGTGGATTCATTTACCAAATTGGCTCACTTCTCCCCATTGCCTGGTGTTCCTACTGCAGCCAAGATGGCGGAAGTGTTTCTCCAAGACAAATTCTGGTTACACGGTCTGCCTAACAAGATAATTTCAGACCGGGGTAGTCAGTACACCTCCCGGTTCTGGAAGGCACTGTGTGTCAGACTAGGTATCGAAAGAGCTCTCACCTCTGGATTCCATCCGCAATCCAATGGGCAAACTGAACGCCTGAACGGAACCCTGGAACAGTAGTTAAGGTGCTTTACCAACTCCCAACAAGACAACTGGTACACGCTACTCCCTCTAGCTGAATTCTCTTACAATAACTCCACACATACCGCTCTGGGGTTTAGTCCTTTTTTTGGTTCTTATGGTTTTCACCCTCGCTCCATTCTTCCTGTCTCGGGCCTCTCTACTAGCGTACCATCGGAAGATTCTTCCCTCTCCCTCCTTAGAGAGACACACAAGAAGGTAGAGGAAGGCCTTAAATCAGCCCAAGCTCAATATTGCATTCAAGCCAACAAACACCGTAGACCTGTACCAGGATGGGATGTGGGTACCAGAGTCATGCTCTCCACTAGATATTTACCTCGTTGGGTACATCCCTCCAAGTTATCTCCCAAGTATCTAGGGCCATACGAGATCATACAGAAGATCAACCCTGTGGCTTTTTGCTTAAAATTACCCAACAACCTCAAAAGGGTCCACCCTGTTTTCCATGCCTCTCAAATCAAGTCATTTCATGCTGACACATGGGCACGACAGGTTAGACAGGCCCCGATTCCTCAGGGTTCCACTCGGGCGGAATATGAGTTCGCCCAACTCTGTGACTCCAGGTATCATAAGGGCAGGCTGAAATATTTGGTTAAATGGAAGGGCTACCCTTCAACGAAAAACTCTTGGGAACCCATCACACACATTAATGCTCCTGTCTTACTTCGCAAGTACCACTTCTTTCATCCAGGGAAACCAGGGGGAGGATCTTATAGGAGGGGGCATACTGTCATGCCGCTGAGTTCCTGGCATCTATGGAACCGCTGGCGACGCAGAACTTAGTCCCGTTCGCCGGCAGCTTTCGGCCACGCCCCCTGTTTCCTGGTTTTACTTTCCTTCTGTTCCTATTGGTTGGGCGCTCCGCGGCCCGGTGTTTTAACCAGCCACTTCCGGGTCACGGATGCGTCGCAACGCTTCCGGTTTCATCCGTTAGCCCTGAGTTGCTTGCTACCTGTTGCTATCTTCCTGGGTTACTCGCTTTTCCCGCCGGCCGGGTCCTCGAGCCCAGTCCGGCTCCCCCTCTGTTCTTCCTTCGTCCTTCCGCTGGTCCTATCTGCCTTTCTCTCGCTCCCTTGGCTTTGATTCACTCGCCCGCCTCTTCTGCCCTCCTTCCAACTTGCTTACCCTCCCTCCTTCCCATCTTCACTTACCGCTTTTCACTCCACGTGTTGCCTCCAGACACTTTCCACCAGCTCTCACCCTTCAAGGATTCCTGGTTCCACACCTCCAAGGCACCCGACGTTAACACAGGGGTTTTTTGTGCCTAAGGCTTTTTCCCCTCTTGGTCGATCCCGGGGGAGGGGCCCCCTGGTCTCCCCTCTTGGGGGGCACGGTGGCTTCCTCCCGGGGTCGTCCCTATCTACATAAAAAAAAGGTGCGATCACAAAGAAAGGAAAAGAAGGGTTCTTGGAAGGAAGAAGAAGGGGAGGAGTCGGGGGAGGGGGAGATCTCAGAATCTACACTGTCGGACGAAGATATCACCGACCCCGGTGACAAAATGTCACTTTAGTTCCCAGTTTTCTACATTCAAATCCAACTTACACTTTTTGCACATGCAGCTAGAATGCTGATTCTAAGTTCAAAACTATGACATTTAAACAATTGCAACCTATGTGACACTCGCAAGTAGGTCACTCATTTATTCTAAACATTTCGATTTTAGTGGCTTTAAACCAAAATTCACTTAAGCTGCTGACATCCCCAGCTATTTTTTATATATACATTAAATAATTACTTCCTTCAAGTCATTTCAGAATATAGTTTTACATTGTATCCACCTCTTAGCAAGTCTTTCCTTGGCCTGGTTTGGGTTCATTTGTTCAGTTTTACACAAAAGTCTGGTGGTTTTAAAACACCGGCTTTCTGATAGTGGTGAGCACCAGTATTGCATCCATTTTTGACATTAAGAAATGAATTCCCCACAGTTCTGGGTTGCTTTTGGCAATCAGCATTGCCATTCCCAATGGTTTCAGGCTACTGTGTGTGTAGCCCAATGGTGGTTTTAGGCAGTGCCCTCCTGTGCTCACAACATAGGCAAAATGGGGGGCAGCCTATTCTTCATGTTTTCCCTGTGCACTCTCTGGGGAGTTCTGGCCATCATGATGTTTTCAATGCCAGTAATGCACAGTTTTATGGTAGGGCTTTGATGCATGGGTAAAAACATCCCACAAGACGGTACCAGGCTCCAGCGCAGTGTCCATTCATCTCCACTAAACAGCCATTGGGCCCGACCCCCACACAGCCAGGCCGGAGCCGGCCCCACTTCATCGACCCGAACCCCTACTCCTTACCACAGTGATAAGTATCCGACTCCCAGGCCCTGACCTCCCTTAGGTGCCCACCACAGATCTGAAGCCTGCACGACTGTATATCTTTCCCATAGTAACACATGTCTTTTTGTATCATGAGGCACCAGGGAAGGTAAATTATAGATCAAACCCCAGGGGGAGACCTTGGGTGCGGGAACTGCAGTATAAACGAAGCCCTGAATGTGGAGGTCAGCACAACTGTATTTTATCCTCCCCTCGGGCTGGAACCCCTTTCCTGTGTTGCCCAGGTATCTGCCATAATGAATGAATAGCTGGTTTCAGTTGTTTAGTTTAGACTAAATATATTGTATCTTACGTATGCCCTGACCTTCACCGTGAAGATGAGCCCAGCTGACCCACGTGGAGCCAGATCAACATGGAAGAACCAGCCAATTAGAGCCTGGTATCCCCTATGGAGCAGGCCCATGTATATTTTCGCACTAACCAGCCATGTGGATTTCTACTGTATATAATGATGTCACTGAGCACGCATTTTCTCTTCTTAACGTGCTGCCCATGACATTTTTGGCAGAGCGCTCTTGGGCAGTTCTTTTCTGACACTTATTACTAAATCCATAGGAAGAACACTTTTTGGGCGGCTTATAACTTCGCTCCCCCTGGACAAATCCTCACCAAACTTTGCAAATAAAGTATCCAAAGGATGCTGCGTGACAATTTACTCAGATTCTGCATACGTCACCACAAGGGTACACTCAGGACTGTCTACATGGAGAAGGAGAGGGTTCAGGACAGCAGACGGCTTCCCAGTACAACATACAGAATTATTAAATTAATTGATTTCAGCCCTTGCAGAATCTTCTGTGGTGGCCGACAAATGTCTTGCACACACACAGAACACAGACAAAATATCTTTGGGGAACGCGGCCGTAGATGCGGCAGCCAAGCAAGCAGCGTATCTCTCGGTACATATGGGTGCAGAATGTATTTTGGCAAGCAAAGATGCAACACATACAAGAGACGCATACACAGCACTTCCCATAGCTCAGATAATAGAACTAAAGAGCAGAGCACCTATTGCAGAGCAAGAGCTATGGCTTAAATGTGGCTATGCCCAATCACCAACTAATCTGCTATGGAGACAGCAAGCAACAGGAAAAGTTGTAATGCCGGTTGAGCTACAATACATAGCATTTGAACAACTACATTTCCCAGCACACAGTCCAAAGCAACATATACCTGCCGATCTCCAGGAAGATTGGTTCATTCCAAATTCACAGGAGTACCTGACCCAAATGGTGGTCCAGTGTACCACCTGCCAAGTATTCAGCACAGGGATGACCTTGAGAATGTTTGGGGGACACCTTCACCTCCCTGTGGGCCCCTCCCGTGAGCTGCACATTGATTACGCAGACATGGGAGAAAGGTGCAATGGGGCCCGATACTTGATTGTGGTGGTGTACCCATTCTCTCAATGGGTGGAAGCAGGGCCCTGTGCCCACCAAGATGCGAACACTTTTTGGGCGGCTTATAACTTCACTCCCCCTAGACGAATCCTCACCAAACTTTGCAAATAAAGTATATGGCCCATTCTGAATACATTTGCAAGGATTGGTGCAGTTTGGTCAAGGGGGAGAAAAGTTATAGGGGGGCCCAAAATGTCTTTTTTTCCCATAGACATAATGTGAAAAAACTTTGCTCATGCCTACAACCCAAACCGCTGGACCGATTTTCACCAAATTTGCGGCAGGAGCGTCGGCTTAGTCCCGAAAGCGTGCTTTTGTTAATTTGGTGTAAATCCATCCAGTCGTTTTTTTTAAAACAACCAAAATGTAAGGCAAAATAAATAGTGATATCTGTGTCCGCTCCGCGGACAGGACACCAATTGCTTAATAGACTTTGTCATGTCCGCGGACACACAACGTGTTAGCTGATTGGTTGGCGTGAAGCGTGAGGTGCATCAGATTTTTGGCCGGTGTCCGCGGACATCGAGGATAAACAGATTAAAAAACACAACATTGCACTTGTCAAACTTATCAAATAATCTCTGGGGAGGTGAGGGGTGATGAGGATGGGATGGAATATGGCTGCAAGAAGCAAAAAAACGGGTGGTTTTTGCCATGAAAGTCTGCGAACAGTTCAGATGTTCACGAACAGTCCTGAGAAATTCGGGGACACTTCAGATGTTTGGGGGCAGTTTTTGGATGGCATATAACTTTGGCACCACTCAATGAAACTGCATGAAATTTTGCAATTATATTCCCATCTTGATCAGTGATATCATCAATCATATTTGTGATGTCATCTTTGATGTCATGGGTGTTATTCTTAGCAGTGCACAGTGGTAGCGCAAGTTATGGTTGCTTAGCTTACCATAACTGGCGAATTTCGGGGGGTTTTTGGTTTTACTTGTAAACATAACGTTCCTTTCAAAAAGCTTTTTCACTTAATATATATATATATATATATATATATATATATATATATATACATATATATATTAAATTCTTTATTGTGTTTTTAACCTTGAAAATGAATAACAACACAACAAACCAACACTGTGAGAAACATACAAATGGCACTACTTGCGGGAAGTCTCTCACAGTTTTGAAATCGTGGCGCTCACATGGTTCACTATCAACCATTTTCGGGTATTCGTTCTGGCTGTATGGCCACGCGCCCAGTCCTGTAAACTAATGTCCGGGTAGCACCCTTGGATGGTTAGACATCGCTATCAGGGCTCTCCTCTTGGTCATTCAAGTTTGTATCCACTCTGTTTGACCTTTCCGGGTCTTCGTCTGCACTGCTTTCTTTGGATCCCAGCATATCTTGCAGGAGTGTGTTCCAAGCCGCTTATCTCTGGAGCCTCTCTGTACTGTGCTGATCCACACCACTGTCTCTGCTAACACCCAATGATGCAAGTTGGCGCACCATGCTTCTATTCTGGGCCCTGTGTCGTTCTTCCATGCCAGGCAATCCAGTGTTTCGCTAAGATTCACATCAAGTCCTTCATCGTGGCTATATGTGTCCCCTATTTGTCACCCTTTGGGAATAGGCCCAGCAAGTAGCTTTCCGGTGTCCATTGTTGCATTTGCACCCCACCCATAGCTTCCCTAGCTTTAATGTCTTCCCAAAATGTTTATATTACCGGGCACCCCCAAAACATATGGAGCATGTCTGCATTTTCTACGGAACATCTGGGGCAGGTGTAAGTGTCTTTGTTCCCCATTTTGGACAGTCTTTTTGGGGTGAGGTATGCTCTATGGGTCACACAGAGCTGCGTCTGCTTGAATCTTGCGTTTCTCAAGACCTTCTTTACATATCTTAGGACCCTCAACTGTTCCTGGTCCGTAAAAGGCTTCTGGAGTTTCGACTCCCATTGGTCCTGCACCTGTAGTTTCTTGATGTTATTAGTTTTCATGAGCTGTTCATACAGTCTTGATGTCGTGTGCCCACCTTCGGAGATGTCATACCACTGATCTAGGTAAAGTTGTTGTTCGTCCTCCTTGGTGAGGTTCGGCCAACTCTTTTTGATGGTCTGGATCATGCTATTGTGCAGCATGAACTGCCCTTTGTAAATTTCGTTGTCTTCTGTAAGGGTGTTGAACTCCACCCATCTTCCCTCCTTCCACAGGTCTCTGATCTGTGCCACTCCTTTGGCTTCCCAATGTGTCCTGTACGCAGCCAGGGCCTCTGGTCTAGTACCCACAAGTCCCACCAACAGGATCTGCAGGGAGCAAGGGTCTTGGGTTCCTTGGATCTTCCACGCCCTTTTCCATAGCACTAGCCCCAATGTGAGCAGGTCGGGCAGACCTTTGGTCCAGGGTTTCCCCATCCAGATGAGTTTGCGCAGGTAGCAATTCTGCAGTGCCGGCTGAAATAGTCTATGGATTGTTCATCTCCCAGCAATTGGACCAGAAATTGCAGTTGCCCTGCAAGATAGTATCTCCCGTAGTCCGGCACGTTGATTCCCACGGACAGATAGTTCCTTTGTAGAGCGTGTAGAGCCAGTCTGTTCCACCCACCCCCACAGGAATTCCCGTACTATCGTGTTCAATTTCTTAAAAAATGTACCGGGCATGTTGTAGGGTATGTTTGTGAAATAATACAGCAGGTGGGGAAGGACTGTCATCTTCAACAGGGCTGCTCTCCCTATAATCCCCAGTGTCTTCCAGAACTCCATGGACTTTGTTGTTTCTAGGGCCTTTTGTATGTTGTAGAAAATGGAGATGAGGCGCGCACTCTGGTTCCCAGTCAGATTTACCTGCTAAAGCAACAGTTAATCTTCTCCTCAAATGTTTTCTTGACTCTATCAATCATCAGGGAGGCTGTTTTCCTTTTCCTTTTCAGGTGTGTCTGGTTAATTCTCATTACAGTCTCTAAGGATTCTGGTACATGTAGTCGCACACTTTTTTCAATGCAGGTGACTAAGAACCAACTCTCCTCCAAAGCACAAATATTTCCCTTGATAGGGGGAGGGGGAAAACCATGTTTATGGCTCTCCATAGTAAGGCATGATGACCCTGGTGCTGCTGCCTCTTAAGCCCGGGACTCTTGAAACAATGTTAAAAATGGAGATGAGGCACGCACTCTGGTTCCCAGTCAGATGTACCTGCTAAAGCAACAGTTTGTCTTCTCCTCCAAACGTTTTCTTGACTCTATCAATCATCAGGGAGGCTGTTTTCCCTTTCCCTTTCAGGTGTGTCTGGTTAATTCTCATTAAAGTCTCTAAGGATTCTGGTACATGTAGTTGCACACTTTTTTCAATGCAGGTGACTAAGAACCAACTCTTCACCAAAGCCTTTTGTGTGTTGGCAGCGTGTGCATGTGCAGGATCATGATGTATGTCTATACCGAAATATTGGAAGGTGGGTGGCGCCCACGTGAGACCCATGTGTGGTAACCGCTCTATGGGGACCTGTCTGAGACCTGCGAGGGGATACATGATGGAATTTGCCTTGTTTAAGGAGATGCCTGAAAGTTTGGCATATGTGTCTATTGCCTCTAGCAATTCGGGAAGGTTTTCTCGAGGGTTTGCGACAAACAAGAGCATATCGTCTGCGTATAGTGACACTAGGTGTGTCATTGTTTATGTGTATCCCTGTGTCTGCGTATGCAGGAAGACCGCTAAAGCTTCCAAAGCCAATATATAGAGCATTGGGGATAACGGGCAGTCCTGTTTCGTGCTGCTGTATATCCTCCACGCTTCCAAGATATGCCTTCTCGTCTTGACTCTTTTTTTAAAATTTGTATTTATTGATTTTTGTTTTTGATGCTTACGCATCTTTACAAAATTATACAAAAAATCAACTTCTAGCGTTACATCATTTTACTAAAATGTAAAACTCAAGTATATACATTATTCACAACTACAAGAAATAACAATTACATATAAGGAATACATTACTTACAAGCACTTCCGTAACAAAATAATTGAAAATACATTGCTTACAAACACTTTCATAACAAAATGATTAAGAATACTTTCATTAAAGCAAACGACAGAAAAGAAGATAGGAAATATTTCTTGTAACATCTGAAGATGTAATTACAGAGAAAGAGCTGTGTTAATAATTTTCACTAAACGTACTGTCGCAAATATTATGGAATTGCTAGAACCCCACATGCATCTTGCCCAAATTAATTCCCTTCCATATTCAGTATGTGTAAAGCAAAAGGAATTGATAGTTTTCAGTCTCTCGTCTTCAAAGAAGGGACATACAAGAAAGAGGTGTTTTAAAGTTTCTGTGCATTCCAAGTTTTTACAAAATCTGCAAGTGATACCATGGGAGTCAGTGGTGTTAGTGGACCAGTGCTTCATTCTCACTTTCGTATGAAATAAGTCTAGCCGGAAACGCATATATAGTGTACGGATTTCAACACTGGGACAAAGAATGAGGTATTGCAGACGTGGCATTTGCTTGTGTCTGAACAATGCATATTCTATAAAAGAAGAGTATGAAGAAATTTGGGTAGATGTTGTGGCCCAGTCATTCAAAAACAGACGTTTATATGCTAGTCTTAGTTTAATTTGCAAATCTTCTGGAAGAATGTTAATACCAGATAGTATAGTAAGTATGCGCTTATTTAGACTTGCAATAGATGCTGGATGGGATTCCCTCAACATGTTGAGAAAATCCTCATAGAGCGAGTTTACTAGAAGGAATCGCATCTTTCTGTATGTATTGAGAATGTGCCAGTTATGTCGCGACGCAAGGGAGTTTAGGCTTAGTTCATGACGGAGAATGGCATTAGGCAAATAAGTAGCAAGCCCAGGGTTGATTTCCAAAGCTTAGCTTGCAATTTATTGAGAAAGGTAGTTAGATCAAGAAGACAAAGATCAAGTCCATATAGGATGATTGCTTCTACCTTCTTAGAGTAAAACTCAAACAAGGGCATCAGTGAGAACTTACAATATTTGTGAACGATTATTTTCATTTGGCTTTGTAAAGGTAATACTTTTTCAGCTAGGGCTTTGTGCCAAAAGGAGTAGGAAGAATTATTTGCCAAATTGTAACCTAAATAAATAGTCTGTTTGACAAGCTGCAGATGGTGAGATTCAATATGCCAACTGAAGTTGCGCACCTTTTTCTTTGAAGATAGAACTAGAATGGTAGATTTTGATGAATTAATAGAAAGATTATTTGCTATACAAAAATGGTGAAAGGATTCCAATTTGTTCTGGAGACCAGAGTGAGTACTATCGAATAGAAGCACATCATCGGCATATGCCAACCATGATAGTTGTAGCTTGCCAAGGCGTACTGGCTGGGATTTAGAAGAATCCCATATTCCCTCAATATCAGATAAATATACATTGAAAAGAACTGCCGCAAGGTTACATCCCTGTTTAACGCCAATTGCTGTAGGGATTGGCTCGGTCAAAAGACCTGTGTTGGAAATGCGTACTCTAAAAGAAGTATTGTGATGGAGAAGTGAAATGAGAGCAACTAAAGCAGGCGGAAAATTGTACTCTAACATTTTTTGCCAAAGTCTGTTACGAATCACGCAGTCTAAGGCGGAGGACAGATCTAAAGAGCCTATAAAAATGGGCCCATGAGAGGGGCAATGTGTCGCAGCTGTGAGATGAGCAAGAATAGTGGCATTTAGTTGAGTCCCCATATTTTTCCTAAAACCCGTCTGAACTTTGTTAAGTATACAATTTTCTGCAATGTAATTTTCAACTTCGTTTAGTAGTAGGAGTGCGAAGATTTTAGCCGCAACATCGCTGAGAGCAATTGGCCTAAAATGTAAAGGATTGTTCAATGGCCCTTTTTTGTGAAGGGGAATAATGATCGAGCTGACCCAAGAAGGAGGGAGATATTTGTTTCTAAAGATGGATTGGAAAATCCTCACAAACACAGAGGCCCAAAACAAAGGATCATCTTTAATGACACATGGTGGGAGACCATCGGGTCCTGTGCATTTTGAGGACTTTAACTGTGCAATTGAAAACAAAATGTCTTCTAAAGACCATGGGCATTTCGATGGAATATGTACGATTAGATCAGTAATGGCATCTTGTTTGAATCCCGCAGGAAGTAAATATTTGTGTTTAAAAAAAGTAAACCAAGCTGTACCATCTATTGCTGATCCGAAATGGGTTTGGGGACTTTTATTCGCAGATCGAAGTATTTTCCATATGTCACGAATGTTGTGATTACAAATAAGACGTACCATATTCTGGTTTCCTATAAAATGAAAGAATGTACGTGCAGCTTTTATTCTGTTCTTGTAGGTTCTTTGAAGAATTGTTTTGCTGCATGGTACGCTACAATGTCCATGAAGTGGAACATTCTCCTCAATTCTCTTAACTCGATGTTTCTTTTTGTTTTTAATTGGGCAAGTGTATTTGATAAGACAAGTGAGGTATTTGCTGTTTTATGAAGCTTATAAGTCGATTCCGCTAAAGTCATAAAATGAGCTTGTTTCATCTGAAGATTCCATGTAAGAATGGTCTGTGATGATTTGTCATCAATATTAGAATCAGGCCACAAGTCGTGATTAACTAAAAATGTTAGTCGACGACATGTTGAAATGTTCCAACGGATGGAGAGTAGTGGTCTATCAATTTGAGCTACAGGCAGCGCGTGCAACGTAGCAAAGGAATTTGTTTCTACAATCTTAGTGCTAGAAAGAATGGAATGATCACCATAAGATGGGAGGAAAGAGGTAATCGGGGATAGTATGCCCGATAAGTATTTAGAGGCAACTATGAAATCAATAGTGGAACTTAAGTTTCCCCATTTCCATGTAAAAGGGGACTCTAAACAATGTGATTTGATTACATAAAGATCCCAGCACGAAACAAAATTAACCCATCTTACTCCGTTGCATACGCACATTTAAAGTGTTTGGTGGATTCATTTGGCGGAGGAGAGTTAACAGTTGCGTAAAGAAAAGCGTTAAAGTCACCACAAATCAATAGCTCTGCTGCGGGTTGTTTACATGTGATATCCATTATGGTATCATTTAAGATATTAATTGCTTCATCAAGCTGAAGGGCAGACGGATTCCAATAAATTGATATCAACACACCATTTTTAAGCCCAGAGATATTAATATTTACATCAATTAATAGAAATAATTGTGTAGACAAACTATAATTTACTGCAAAGCAGAGATGATTATTGAGTAATATTGTAATACCACCAACTGGACAACCGGATAGCGGTTGAGTAACTGCGTTATGAAAGGCTGTAAAGCCATCAAGTAGAAACTCATTGCAGCACATTGTTTCTTGCAAGAATAGAATGGAAGGTACATTTTCCATGCTACTGTTCGCAAACCAAGTTGAAAGATTCTTAAAACAACAACAGTTCCATGACTGAATAGTCAATTTTTTACGTTATAAATTCGTAGTTGGGGCGGAGTTTGCGAGAGTGTGTTTTAGAGGGGATTTTGAGATGGGCAGAATCCCCAAAAGGCCATTCAGTGCAGAAGTAAGAGCAGCTAGTTGTGTTAGAATTTTTTAATTCTCTGATTGATTGGACGTAGCACAAGAGTTGCCATTGGAGTCCTTTAACAACGCAGGAGATTTAAATTCTAGAAAAGCCATCGCCCTTTAAAAGGATGAGAAGGCGTGCAATTCCAACCCCAAAAACAACAGATCAGGTTTATGTTCCCAAATTAGTTTAGCTATGATTGGAGACAAGACTTTGCATAGCATTTGATTGTTATTAATCAAAGGTAACTTTATCTAATCCACATCTTGTGAAATCAGGTTAAGAAGGTAGGGAATTTTATATAGTGTATTCATCAGAAATGTACGATTAATGGGTGCTACACCATTAATTTGGGGATTGCTAGACCATCCAATTATGGTTTGCGTTTCACTGGGAATGTCAAGAAACGATTCAAGGCTCATGTTGTTTACCACCAGAGGGGGAGAAGAAGAGCATATGGGAACGGTCTTCAAAAGAACACCATTCGCTTTCTCTTGGGGCAATATAGATTGTGCATTAACAGGAGGAGGTGGAGACATGTGGTTCTATGGTGAAGTAACCTGTGCATCTAAGTCCAAACTCGGGGGATTCTTCAATTGTGTACTTGAACAAGATACAGAAGATTGAGGTGCAATGTTCTGCGAATGTAAAGATTGAGGTTCCATAAGGGGTGGATCAGGAGAAGAGTGATGGATCATCGCCTGAACCACCACAGGAACAGGGGCTATAGATTCAATTGCGCCTTTGATGGAATTAATTTTGTCACCAGAAAAAGATGTTTTTTGTTCTCTATGAGAGGAAAGAAAGTATTCATGTTTGCTTGTATCATAGGAGCAGAAGGAACGAAGTCCTCACAACGAGAGGGTATTTGTGATGCACTTTTCTCTACCAATACATTCTCTGCAATTGGTTTAAGGATAGAGATACACGCACCTTTCTTCACTCATTTTTTTGCTTTTTTTGAAGATTTCAATTGAAGTGGCAGTTTACTTTCTTCATTTAATTGGCTAAGATTAAGTTGGAGATCATCCTTCCCTAATGAGGAAGCGTTCAGTGTAGCATCTTCAATATTTTTGGCTGAGTTTTGCTAGGAGGAGCCTGCAATGCTAGTATTAACGGAGCATTTTGTGTTCAAATTTGCTTTATTTCTTCTTTTCACTGCTCTCTGATATGCTTTCTTCATTCTGCGAGATGGGTAATAAATGTTTTCAGACGTATCAGTGGATTCAGACATCTCACTGACTTCTACCTCATCCAATAGGTTTGTGATGGCCGATGAACTATCAGGAGAGGTACTTTCTGTGTCAGTAAAATGGGGTACCACGTCATTTTGAAGGAATTCAGGAGGAATCAGATTAGATTTAAAGAGAATTTGTTCGACTTGAAGAATTCTCTCATGTTGTAGTTTTGCTACTTCCACTAAATCTATTGCAGGAGGCAAAGAGGTTATGGGCTCAGAAGTAACAGATTTCGCAACTGCATTCGCAAATGAGGTGGGGGTGCCATTTAACAGGAAAGGGGATTCAGTGGTTTGGGTACTTTGGGATATCAGAGCATGTAGTAGCAGGAGAGAGGGCAGGTTCCTTCTTATAATCTCAGCCACACGCTCAGGACAGGTTACATGGAAATTATGACATGACTCTTGGGCTAGCATGAACCCTTCAATTTTTGAGAGTTTGATGGAATTAGTTAAAATTGATTCTTTCATGTCTTTTAAGAGCAGATGAGTGAATGTGTGCCCTTTATCCAAGAGATTTAAGATTCGTGTAAGAACTGGAAAAGAGTGTAATTCCTGTTCTAATACATGGGAAGAGTTCTCCTCAAATGGTATCGAGGACACCTGGCAATGGGGAGAAATCGGCACAGAAGTAGCTTCCTGGACAACTGTTTTGAAGGGAAATCATGAAAGAAAGGGTCTTCTACTTGTAACTTCCTATGAGGAAAGAATTCACTTGTCGGACAACTTCCTGTTTTACTTGGCGCAAAGAAGGAATTGGTAGGTTTGGTATGATTTACAGGATTTATGAACAAAGATGAAGTAGGCAGAGGAGTGGGATGAAAGTGAACCTGTTCACGCAGACCACTTGACAAGGCAGCAGGTGTGGAAGGGCCTAAAGAAAGGCTTATATGCCTTTCTAAGGCCGCAATTATGCCTGGTGCAAGCATAGAGGTATCAGAGAGGGGAATGAAGGGCTTATCAGGCTCAACTGGGTGATCTTATAAATTAAAGGCCAAATCATTGGCAGCTTTTAGGGTGAAGGGTATGTTCACCTCTTCTGCCGTCTTTGCTTCTGACAACTTTGTGTCAGTAGGCTGTTCAAGGGGAATGCAGGAAGGGAGATTCTCCTCAGAAATTAGCGTGGACTCAACCTGTGTAAATACAGAGAGAAGGGATTTCTGACCCAAGGCTAAAGAATGCGTGAATTCCAATTTTCGTCTAGACATTTTTTTAGACATTTAAATTTTTGAAGAGTCACGCAAGCGCTTTCCGTTCCTTAGAGTAGTTAAAGTAGTTTCCATAGAGCTAAGAACGTATATTGTGAGAAACTGAATAGACAATCAATAAAATACTGCCACAGGACAATATTGCATAAGAGTTACGTAGAAAACAAAAAATTGAATGACCTGTAAATTCGAATCAGTGCAAAAGAAGTACATAAATACAAAGCAGCAGTGCTGCAATACCACACAAAGAGAAGAAGAAAAACACAGATTGTGCCAAATTGAAAAATAATTACCTACAGGTCAGCCCTGCGCCACGCGCCGCGCACCGCGAACAGCAAACAGTCCTTTGCAGTGCTTCGCGGTGCGCAGTGCGGGTGCGCTGGGTGGAAAGAGCTTTATGGTGAAATGGAAGGTGTCACGGGGTGGATGGGAGGAGCCACGGCCCCGGGAAACACCTTAGAAAAAAAAAACAAGAATGAACAGCAGGTGTTAGAAAGTTAATTATTTCTACTTCTTAATCGCTTCAAAAAGCACACAGTCTTACAAAGCCTCTAGCCTCTAGTGGCACCACAAGGGTAGTTCACAGTCACCTGGGTCTTTCTTTCCTTGACGCGGACCAGGCAAAAAGAGGATTCACAGTAAAAGACTTCCTCCAGTTGCGGCGTTGAAGATAATAAAGCTCCAGTCATCCCAAAGCAGAAAATGAAATGGACGGCAAATGGCAGGCAGCCACAACGATCTTCCAGGGGCAAGCGAGCAGCACATCAAACAGTCTTTTGCAGTGCTTCGCGGTACGCAGCGCGGGTGCGCTGGGTGGAAAGAGCTTTATGGTGAAATGGAAGGCGTCACAGGGTGGATGGCAGGAGCCACAGTCCTCGCAAACACCTGGGTCTTTCTTTCCTTGACGCGGACCAGGCAAAAAGTGGAGTCACAGTAAAAGACTTCCTCCAGTTCAATGCGGCGTCGAAGATAATAAAGCTGCAGTCATCCCAAAGCCGAAAATGAAATAGACGGCAAATGGCAGGCAGCCACAACGATCTTCCAGGGGCAAGCGAGCAGCACAGCAAACAGTCTTGACTCTGGCCCTAGGGTCTCTGTAGAGAAACCTGATCCATCTAAGAAGACCCATGTCCACACCAAAGTGGACCCACACTCTAAGGAGCCAGTTCCAATTGACAGAGTCGAAGGAATTGACCGCGTCTCGAGACACTATTGCACATTTGCCCTGTTTATCATTGGTTTGATCCACCATGTGATGCAGCCTACGCAAGTTCCACATGGTGTTACACCCCAGGACATAGCCCGTTTGGTCTGGGTGGTTCCAACATGTGCATAACTCTCTAGAGTCTATTGGCTAGGGCTGCCGTTAGGATTTTGCAGTCTTGGTTGATCAATGAGATGGACCTATACGAGCCAGAGTCCCGGGGGGTTTTACCCATTTCAAGATGGGTATTATTAGGCTTTCCCGCAAGCTGTCTGGCAACTGGCCTATTTCAAATGCTTCCTGATAAACCTCCAGCAATTCAGCGGCCAAAGTGGTCTTATACGCCTTGTAGAACTCCCCGGGTAGCCCATCGAGTCCTGGAGTTTTAGACGTCAGGAGGCTGTCTATTACTGCTTCTAGTTCTACTGCCGTTAAGGGGGCCTCTAGCATCTGTGCTTGTTCTGCATCTAACTTAGGAAGGTCAATTTGTTCCACGGCATCTGTAATGTCTCAGTCGTCTGCCTCGCGAGTATAGAGTCTCATAGAATTGTGAGAATATAAGGTTTATCCCTTCCTGGGTTCTGACCTCTTCCCCCGCATTATTTATAATCGCTTTGATTGGGACTTTCTTAAATTCCTGTTTGGTGAGCCAGGCCAGCAGCCTCCCCGGTTTATCCCCTTCAGCTTGTAGTCTGTGCGTACATTTTGCATAATTTAGATTCCCCAGTTTCTCCCAGATTGCCTTGCACTGTATTTTAAGAGACACTGGTTCGGGTGGTTCCTCTCCCAGTGACATCACTTGCGATTCCATCCTCTCTCCAGTTCGATCTCCACAAGTTCAGTCAAGACCCTCCCTCTAAGTCCCGCTGTCTTCCCTATCGCTGCGCCCCTTATTACTACTTTAAAGGCATCCCACACATTTGCTAATGTGTCTACGCTGCCTATATTGAGTCGAAAGTAATCTTCTAGCGTGTCTTGGAGATGCCCCTGGGCCTCCCCCTCCAGGAGTGTCTCTGCTATCAGTCTCTAGGTTGGTATTGGGGCCTTGCTGTGCGTGTACGCCCATGTTGCTTTCACCGGGCTGTGATGTGAAAGTGTTTGTGCTCTATGATGTACGCTGGTAAACGTACCATGGGGGGTGCTATAATAGTTCCATTGAATGGTGTAAGTTGCTAAGTTTGCTACATTAACTTTGTGCATGTTTCTAAGGTTTGTTTGCAGTTTTTAAATTAGTTTTGTCAATGGTTTCATTTTGTTTAAAAGTGCTATAAATAGTTTTCTTTTTAGTTTGAAAGCACTGTTAATTATTGCTTCAAAGACTAGTTTTCTTTCAGATTCACGAGTGTCCTGACTGGGTCTTGTGTCCCGTGTCCTGCTCTCACACTAAGGAGGTGGGGCAAGGAGGAAAGAAAAAGCTCCAGTGTCCAGCGCAGCAGAGCGCTGATGGAGCGATGCTGGGTGGGCTGTTTCCCTGTTGTACTGACTGGCTCCCGTGTCCTGCTCTCACACTAAGGAGGAGGGACGAGGAGGAAAGAAAAAGCTCCAGTGTCCAGCGCAGAGCAGTGTTGACAGGGTCCTGTATCCTGTGTACTGCTCTCACACTAAGGAAAAGGGGTGAGAAGGAAAGAAAAAGCTCCAGTGTACAGCTCAGCAGAGCATTGATGGTGCAGCTGTGGGGCGGGCTGTTGACCTGCTGTTCCACTGTGGCTTCCCGGGCCCCTTCTGGCTTAATTGAGTGGTCTCTTGGCTGGTCCGAAGATGAAGACCAAGCAGGGGTGGAGAAGAAAAGTCAGTTGGGAGCCTGCAGGCTCCTTGTGCTATGGACTGAGACCCTGCCCCCTGGAGGTTACTGAACCCACAACAGGACACCATTACTCAACGCTGCTAGCTGTTTGGTGTGAGGAGTTTTCCTCTTTTGCTCTTTTGCCCCACTGTGTGTACTACCTGTTTTGGTGTAACTGGTTGTTTGCTATCCCCAGCTTGGGAATAGTGCATGCCTTTCAAGGATTGGTGATTGGTTCTTGAAACTGAACTGAGCTGTTAACTTTCAACTATCTGTCAACCAACTGTTAATCTACGTGCAGATACAACCTTAGTCAACATTAGCAGAAGTAGAAGCGTCAATTGCTTTGATTGCAGGTGAGAGGTTGGGTGGATGGGAACCATGTCTTGTACTGATTCCCCTGCTGCTGCGACTGCTGAGACCACGAAAAGATATGAGAATTCCCCCACCATGGCAAACACCTCTCCCTTCACCATGCCATGTGATATAATGCCAAAACGGAGAATACTGGTAGTAAGTAGGGGTGTACCGAACTTCGGCTTCAAGTAAGTATTCGGCCGAATTCCGGCTGAAAAAAAGCTATTCGGCTGTTGCCGAATACTTTGACATTCTCATTTGAATACAATGCAACATGAACTCAGAAAGGCAAATATACACTTCAGTTTGCAAAATTGAATAGAATTAGACCAGACAAATTGCTATCACAGGGCTGAAAAATATCTTATATTGTAATCTGCTCTTTAGGGCATGTTTTGTTACAGATTCTTAGACAAAAAAGGTGTTCATCTTTTATACTTAGCCTGCAACAATACAGGAACATCTTTTCTTTTGGCGGATGTTTATATGCAATGTGCACTTTTTTCAGTTGGAAAAAACAAAGAAATTTGCATAGATACTTTCAGTACCTGTCATGTCACTTCCCATTGCGTATGTCATAGTCCCCCCTTTTCTTTTTTTAAGGACTTCAGTCCTAAGTTTAACATTATCTGATATTTTATCTGGAATTACAAGTTGCATATGTTTGTGTATTGGCGAGAAAGAGTGGCTAAGATAAGTGAAAAGTGAGCAGCATTTGTTTGGGTGGGGTGAATAGTTGTCAGATGGAGTTCACGCATTTCAGATTTCCTCTTGACTTGTGTCCTGCATGAGCCGACATTAACCTTTTTATACATTTCTATGTGAGCTGCAAAGAAGTTTCGAAACTCGACCGCATCGACTTTGCAACTGGATAGAGAATGCAATGCATCTGATTCAGAAAGGCAGTCCTTTTGCATTTGTGAAGCCTCCTACTTTAACTGGCACTGAATATGCAACAATCTTCTGTACATTTGGTCCCTTCATTTTGGATAAATCTGATTTATTTCTGGCTTTTATACTTAAATAAAGATGCTACATTAATTACAATGAAGAGAAATAACAGAATAGAATGCATTTAAAATGATGTTTTATTTGTTTTTTTGATAAGTGTGTTTTTTGATGTTTGGAACATGATTTATTAAATAAAGCAACTATTCGGTTTCATATTCGGCTTCGGCCGAATAGTTGACAAACTATTCGGTATTCGGCCAAATACTAAATATGCTATTCGGTACAGCCGTAGTAGTAGGCAGAAAATTCCCTCACATCTTTCCTCACTTGCGGGTAAAAAGAAACAGCTATGCAGCCCCATAAGACTTATTGGAGGGGCATACACACTGATCAAAGAAATTAATCAGTTTCGTGATGCCAACCAGGACTCATGGGGGCCCAGAAATGTGTACAATGAGGACAAGTATACTTCACACTCAATCTTCAGTAGTGGAATTGTTACTTACAGCTCTGCGCACTGGACCATAGACCTCGACAGACCCAATGATAAATCCAATGGTATAGCCGTCCTACCAATGCCTGATGCCCTGCCTAGGGCTCCACTCAGCAACCCAAGGTGACCTAATCTGTATGCAGAGTGTATGGTGGTTGACAAGAGGGTTGAAACCGTCACTACTTCGACTAACCCAATTCTGGACTCCCCTTGAAGCACGGGACGGCCAGTTCTGACCCGTTTGACATTTGCCCAATTGAAAACAGCATGGATGAAAATGATCTCATGGTAATTGTTATGTCCTGCTCCCGGGTCATCGGAGCAGGACACGCAGTTACCAGGATCACTTCCATTAGGCTGTTAGCACACAGCAGAGTGTAGCATAGGGGGCACCCTATGGTATCTGGATCACCAGATACAGCACAGCGCTGGGGGCACCCAGCCAACATCGTGCAACAGGGGGCACCCCGTCAGTCTGTGGTCACACAGACACCTTCATGGCCTGGGGGCACCCAAGCCAACACGTGACACGGCCGGAGTTGCCCAGCAGGGGCCCTGGCCTTCCAGACAGAGTTGCCGAGCAGGGGCTCTGCCACTGCAGGAGCCATGGGGGCAGGCAGTGTTGCCCAGCAGGGGCGCCATCCCAGGGTATGACTTTACAGGTGGGCCATCTGCCTGTTACGCACGGTGCGCGCTGAAAAGGATGACACGGCAGGCAGGAGTCTGTTACTTGCAAAGACTAATGAGCGGGCAGGCGCTCATTCTTTTTATTGAAGCTAGTCATGTGGTCACTTCCACGAGACAGGAACACGAGCCTTGGAGATACCATGCTCCCAGGAGGGGTAACACATTACAGTAATGTGGGCCAGCACAGCACATAACTCAGAGAAAGTCTACTTTTAAATTGGCCGCAGGTGGGGGGATAATTGGCCAGGAAAAGCACCAAGACAGACAAAAAAAGAGGCCCCGAGTTCAATAATGCTGTGGCTTCATCCTGACTGTATAATGTGGGCATTATCCTAGGCCCGCAACACCCCTGCTGCTGCTGTCACGGGAAATGTGGTTATGGAAGGTGCCAAAAATTGTTTACTCTTAATGCTGTAAGCTCCCTCCCCATGGGTATTGACCCAAACAAGAGGGGATTGGTGAAGCCCACAGTGATCGCCCCCTTCCTGTTTAGCACTCTCCACCACTCATGTACCCCACTCATTCCCATTGTTGAATACACCCCGGTTTCAGCACCCAAACGGGCTACTTGTGGCCAGTGGGTGCGAATGTTGTTGTAATTGCAGCCTTGTTTTGGCTGAGCTGGCAGACCTCAATGGGCTACTCTTGGCATGTCTTGAAACTCCAGGAAGTAGCTGGGTCTTTGGGGAGTCACATCTCAGTTTGGATGTCAACGTGGGGGCTCAAAAGCAACAGGGGGTGGCAGACGCCCATAATTTCTCAAACATGACCAGCATTAATAAAGCGGGCCGTGGTCTTGCACCAATACTATGGAGAATATAGACCCCAATACTGTTTCTTTGTATAAGAGGCCCTGGGCTCAAATTCATTCAGGCTCTCGTGCCCCAATCCCTAGAGCACAAAACCATGGAGCACAACCCTGCCTGCTGACTTACACCAGGCGGGTAGACCGTGGCTCTAGCGCCAAACCCATGGCTGGCAAACAAGCGGGTGGGGCTGGCCTTGTGGCATTCAGCTATGCCCTTTATGGTGTCCAACCCAGGGCATGACAAATAGCAAGGAGAGAGGGAGCCGCAAGGGTGGGGCAGTATCCTTGCACAAAGTCCCCAAACTGGCCCTTGACCACTCAGAACCCAGGGAAGCTCTCACCAACAAATGTATTCACTGGCTTTGTGCCATACGCAGCTGTCTCTTTGTAACCCACAAGGACATTTTAAAATGTAACAGGTGGCCCAATCAGTGGGCAGGTGATTTTGACTCTCTCCGGATATATTGAGACTCAATATGAAAACCATGTTTATCCTTATTTCAGTGAAGGCTGATTGTGCAAATCTATCTTGCTTTTACCTGACAATGTTTTCTTTGTTTTCTTCTGGGTTGGGTTTTTGTTGGCATTTTTTCTATCTGTTGAAGAAATTAAAGAATATTTACATTGAGTTCCAATAAAGTTTGTGTATTATTAGTATCTGTGAAGAGCTGGTTTTCGTAAGTACATTTTTAATGGTGTAGTTTGGAAGGAGGGCTGAAGTTTTTGGTATTAGTTACTTTGTTAGCACATTTTAGAATAGAGAATTGTGGGGTTTATCTGAGATTGCTTGCTTTAAAACTTATTAGACATTATGGAAGCTTACAGACATTACTGTGGAAATGACAAAGTATTATCAAATGAACATTGTTTTTGATGTTTTGTTAGGGGATTACATCTTTGTAGTGTGGTAAATACATATTTCGTATTCAATTTTTTCAGATAATTCAGTGTCTAAAGTGGATAGGAAAACAAAATGTGATTTATAGGTACACGTTTTTGCTGCATGTTACTATTTAACGTATGAAATGGAAAAAAGGGTAGTGGAATGAGGAAAATGATGGTAATGCAAAATATTACTGTTGGGGTACCTTGATTAAAGGAGAGGGGACTTGTGGAAATGCCACATACTACTAAAGGGGTACTGGGATGAGAAAAAGGGAGGTGGTGGTTATGTTATACATTACTAAAGGGTTACAGAGATGAAGAAGACAGAATACATAGTTTTGGAGTACTGTGATATGTAATCGTGAGTTGGTGATAATGGAACAGACTACTAATGGGTTACAGGGATGAGGAATAGGGAGGTGGGGGTTATGTTATAAATTACTAAAGGGTTACAGAGATGAAGAAGACAGAATACATAGTTTTGGAGTACTGTGATATGTAATAGTGAGTTGGTGATAATGGAACATACTACTAATGGGTTACAGGGATGAGGAATAGGGAGGTGGGGGTTATGTTATAAATTACTAAAGGGTTACAGAGATGAAGAAGACAGAATACATAGTTTTGGAGTACTGTGATATGTAATCGTGAGTTGGTGATAATGGAACCGACTACTAATGGGTTACAGGGATGAGGAATAGGGAGGTGGGGGTTATGAAATGAATACTGGCGTACTGAGATGAGGATGTCAGAGTATTACATATTGGTGTACTGCTAAGGGGAAGAAAGAGGTGGTGATAATGTAATAGATTACTAATGGGGTAGTGGGATGAGGAAGAGGAAGTTTATGTAACATATTATTAATGGTATTGGGCTACTGTGATGATTAAGAGGAAGGAGGGGGTCATTCCATAGACTGCTATTGGGAGAAGAGGAGGAGGAAGCTGAAGGTAATGAAATGGTAATGGAATGGGTTACTATCGGGGTACTGGAGCAAGAAAGATTGAGGTGGGGATAAGGCTTCAACGTGCTAATGTGGTGGGGTTATGCAGTGGATTACTAATGGTGCACTTTGATGAGGAGGAAAGAGTGTAGAGTTTCCCACTACCTTGATGAGAAAGAGGGAGATCATGATAATGTAACAGATTAGAAATAGGATACTGACATGAGGAAGAGGGACGTCGCGGGAATGCTACAGAATACTAATGGGGTACTGGGAAGATGAGGAGGTGTGTGGTGATGATGTAACAGATGACTAATTGTGTACTAGGGTGAGGAAAAGGGATTTGGGGTTAATGTAATGTTTTACTAATGAGAAAGTGTCATGATGACGAGGGAACTTCTAGGAATCCAGCATACTATTCATGGGTACTGGGGTGAAGTAGAGGGAGGTAGGGGGTAGGTAATGAATTACTAATGGGGTACTGGGAAGACAGAGTGCTAGGTTTTGAAGTACTGCAAAGACAAAGAGATATATGATGATATAAAAGGTTACTAACAAGGTATTGGGATGAGTAAGAGGGGGATGGGGTTAATGAAACTTATTAGTAATGGGCTAATGGGGTATTGTGTTGAGGAAGCGAAAGGAGAGGATAATTGCACAGACTACTACTCAGGTACTGGGATGAGGAAGAGGGAGATGAAGGTAATTCAATGCATTACAATTGAGGTAGTGCTGCGAGGAAGATGGAGGTGCAGGAAATGTCACAGACTAATAATTTGGTACTGTAATGAGGATGAGGAAGAGGGAGGTTGTGGGAATGTAACATATTCTGAATGGCATACTGGGATGCAGAATAGGCAACTGGGGGTCACATACATGGCATCCTTCTGGAGCACTTGAAAGGGAGACTTTGCCACAGAAAATGGCAGAAGTCTATTCTCCCACTGGATTGCATTGGGCTTACAATTATTTTCGAAGTGAGAAAGTAAAAATCAGCAATATTGTCAATTTAAAAATCGGGAGCTCCCCCCTCCACACCTAAATAAGGAGGTTTGGCATCTATGGGGTTATGCAATGAATGAATACTGGGGTACTGGGATGAGGCTGTCAGAGTGTTACATTTTGTAATGCTGCTATGAGGAAAAGGGATGTGGTTATAATGCAAGAGATTACTGATAGGGTAATGGGATGAGGAAGAGGCAGTTGGGATGTATGTAACATATTATTAATGAGATGGTCGCATAAGGAAGAGGGAGGTGGGGGTAATTCCATAGACCATATTGGGGTGCTCTGTTGAGGGAGAGGAAGATGGGTGTAAATCCGTAGACTAGTATTGTGGTTCTGGGACGAGGAAGTCGGAGCTGAAGTTAATGAAATGGTAATGGAATAGGGGCTCCAGAGCAAGGAATATGGTGGTGGGGATAATGCTTCAAAACACTAATAGGGTACTTGGTCGAGGAAATGAGAGGTGGGGGTTATGTAATGGATAACTAATAGGGCCCTTGAATGGTGAAGTGAGAGTGTTGAGTTTTGTACTACTTTGATGAGGAAGAGGGAAGTCATGATAATGTAACATATTAATAATAGGATACGGGTATGAGGAAGAGGGAGGTTGTCTGAATGCTACAGAAGACTATTATTAGGGAATTTATTGAGCATGATTCTAGCTTTCAGAAGTAACAGAATGCTTTACAGTCATAAGGGGAAGAGCATGGTGGGGGGAACAGAGAAACGAGGAAGTTAACAGGAGGCAGTGTCAATTTGTCAGCAAGCAACCAGTGGAGGAACAGTGGGACCAAATTATTCAGTCTCAGGTAGGGTAGGGAGTGAAGGGTATGTGGACCCATGTGTTAGGGTACTGGCAAGAGGAAGAGATAGCTGGTGATAATATAACAGGTTATTAATTAGGTACTGGGGTGAGGAAAAGGCAGTTGAAGTTGATGTGACATATTGCTAATGGGATAGTGTCACGGAGAAGAGGGAAGTTGAGGGAATGCAACATACTACTAATGGGATACTAGGATGAGTAGGAGGGAGGTGGGGGTATGTAATGAATTACTGGTGGGGTAGTGGGATGAGGAAGACAGCGTGTTCTGTTTTGGAGTACTGCGATGTTAAAGAGGGAGGTGTTAATAATGTAACATGTTACTAATGAGGTACTGTGATGAGGAAGATGGAGCTGGGGTTAATGTAACATATTATTGAGATACTGACATGAGAAAGAGGTAGGCTATGGGAATGCAACAGACTACTATTGGGGTACTATGTTAAATAAGAGGGAGGTGGGGGTAATTGCACAGACTACTATTCGGGTGCAATAACAAGGAGGGAGCTGATCTGAAGTTAATTAAATGATAATGCAATGCATTACTATTGGGTACTCAAGCGAGGAAGATGGAGGTAAGGGTATAAGGATCTTTTGTAGTGTTCTGACAGGGCAGTATATGTGTGAAAAGGGAGTCTTATTTCTTCAATTATAGCTTACTGATTAAACTATTTGGAAGTTAGTGAGAAATAAAGAAAGTTGAGTTCGTGGAGATATGTTATTCTATAATCTTCTGTTTTATGGAAATTTAAAAGACATCATGTTGTTAAGTTGGCACAATTTTGAGAAGTCTATAATACATGTATGCTTTTTTATAGCTGGGGTGGGTGCTGCAATCAATCAATCATGTTTTGGAGTTCAAATCACATTTTATAGATTAACTCATACTGTAAGCAAGCTGGCAGATTACATTGTTGTATGAGAATCATTTGTAGTGTTTTGACAGAGCAGTGTATATGTGAAAAAGTAGGTTTATTTTTTTCTAGTGCAGCTTGCTAATTAAGCTATTTGGAAAAGAGGGAATAGAACACTGTCATACGTAGTAGGCCATGTAGCTGTCACAATGTCAGCAGAAGATCTTTTAAATGCACTATTTCTATTGCTAATTCACTAATTGTCTTTTATTTGTACTTTCATGAAAGTGTTATTTTGAATTCACATTTCCCCGCTTAAGGGGCCCTCCAGCCTCTCTTCCTTTGCAGATGGGGAGCAGGTGCAAGTGGGTCTAGGTCACCTGGCCTAAGCCCCGCCCACCTTCTTAGCCCTGCCTCTTCCTTCTCCTACTCTTAGATCAAGGGCATCTTTCGCCCCGGGCGTCCGAAGCTAAGGGCAGACAAAGAAAAGGGCAATTCCTGTTTGGACCTGGGATTGAAGCGAAGGGCAGACACAAAAAAGGGCAATTCCTGTTTGGACCAGGGATTGACCTGGGATTGAAGCAAAGAGCAGACAAAGAAAAGGGCAATTCCTGTTTGGATCTGTTCAGATCAGGAGGACCCATGGCCCAAACCCCTTCTCAGTCAGCAGGTAAGCATGCTGTTATGTTGTGTGCCGTTCCCATGGCCCCCCTTCGTGTTTGCTTGTGTTTCCTGCCGTGCCTTACTCCTGTCTATCCTGCATTCCCAGCCCTGTTAGCCCTCTCGCTCTGCCCCACCCCTACATCATACCAATGCAGGCGTTTTGTCTTGATACACTATTGCTCTCCCATCACTGTGTTGTTGCAAATGCTTGGTTTTGACTTTGTGGACTCTTTTGACTCGTGTATCATGCTGTGCCATTTTCATCCTAAATCCTGTCTTGCATTTGCTGGTACCTGCAACATTATGTGTTATCACCGACTCCTCAACTGCATTAGTCTCTTCCCACTTGCCTCTCCACTCTTTCTCACTGCTCACTCTGTTCTCTCCTCTTCTCCCCTTCTTCCTTTTCCCTCTCTCCTCTCCCCCTTTCCCTTCTTTACTCTATGCACTTGCTCTATCATCATTATCCTTGGACATAGTATGATAGCTACATTGTTTGTCTCCCACCACCCCACCTTGTTTCTTGTCCTCCCCCTTCCTCTCCAGCACTATCTGAAATGTTGTCAGGCCTAGTACAATAGTCACTTGTTGCGTTCCTCTCCTTCCTTCTCCTCCCCCTCACCCACTCCTTTTGTAATCCTCTGGCTCTAGCAGAAATGTCGTCAGGCCAAGAACTTTAGACGCCTGTCCTCTTTCCCTTCCCACCCACCTCGTCCCTCCCTTATCTGTGCCTTAGCTCTTGCACTATCTGAAATGTCGCCACGCCGAGTACGAGTGTACATTTCTCATTCTTATTGTTCAAGGGCTTGTAAGAATGTCCACTGTTTGTATTTTCCTGTGTTCCCTCCCTTGCCTTGAAGCGCTTTGAAACATATTGTGTATAGGTGCTATACAAATGAACTATCATATCATATTATATCATAATTTGTAAGAGATTGATTTTGCAGGTAAAATACACAGTTGTACTATATCATGAATGTGTAATGTATCTACTCTATTGTTCTAGCATAATTGATTACTTTTGAAAATTAAAACATAGCCCAAGAATCTCATCTCGGATGTTGATGGCTGCAGATTCTGGAAGGAGAAAGCTGTAGAAGTTTGAAAAGTAGCATGTGACAGAGCAGGCTCTGATTCACAGCACACATACGCTCTGAGTTGAAAGGTGTATCTGGACTGTTGAGCTGAGCTGTGAAGGTTATATGAAGTGTTAATGGATGTAATTTGTGGATTGTTCTGCGACAGCTTGAATGCAGCCTGTCATGATATGATATGATATGATATGATATGGCATTTATAACGTGCCTATACACAAGTGTTTCAAGGCACGATGAGGAAAGGGAGGGGGAACAGAGGGAAGACAGAGACAAACAATCTTACTAGGCCAGGTGACATTGAGATTGTGCAAGGGCAGGGGGAGCGGGAAGGGGAAAAGTGCAGGGGAATGGGGCAGGGGGCAGTGCAGTGCATAGGAAACAGTAAAATAAATAAGACAATAAATAAATAAAGAGTACGGCCAGCTGGTGGAAAGTGCAAGGGTAAGTGCAGACATCTGGTGTCAAGTGCTGGTAGGGTGCTGTAGGGATACAAAAGCAGTCCCCGAGTGCAAGAGTTGCCAGGGGGCAGTTTAGGTGTGGGGGGGACCTGGGCCTGAGATCAGAGGGTAGCCAGGTAACCAGTGCAGTTTCAGTTTCAGCCAGGGGAGAGGATGCGAGAGAGCAGAAGCAAAGAGGAAGGTCTTGAGGTGCTTCTGGAACTGGAGATGGTTCTCCTCAAGTTTCAGAGACAGGGAGGATGTTCCAGAGGGATGCCCCAGCAGAAGAGAGAGATCTACCACCAACTCATTGCTTGGAGAAGTGACTGACCCTGAGGGAGTTGGAGGCGGAAGAGTGAAGAGCTCGAGAAGGAAGGTATTTAGGAAGAGAGAGTTGAAGGTATTGATGCCCCAGGCCCCAGAAGGGCTTGTGGTAATGCAGAGGGTTTTGAGCTTAATCCTTACCACCCCTGGTAGCCAGTGCGTAGATTTAATTCCTGGAGAGATACAATCCCTGGGCTTGAGGCCAAGGACAAGTCTCACAGTCCTGTTTTGGATGAGTTGTGGAGGGCAGAGAGTGCTCCCATGGAGTAAAAGGAGAAGAAGCAGTGCCCTGTGCCCCTAGCCCGATATCTGAGGATATGTGTGGTTGTTCGCAGATGGAACGCATGTGTCATCCAGGTACTTTTCATCCCCTGCAGGGAAAGAGGACTGCAGTGTTCGCAGGCACTGCAGATGTCTGTAGACGTGGGAAGGCTCAGCCAGTTAAGCTTTCCCATTTGGGGAGAAGTTGGAGAAGTTGGACGGGATAGGAATTGACCGCAAGTGCTTTATTTATTTTTTAGCATTGCTGAAAGCATAGAGTTCAACAAGAAGACTGCTTGGATTATTGGATAATTGTGCATTAATTGGGTGGAGATCCATGCACAGCAGCTTGGTATCTCACAAAATCTTGGTTTAGAAAATGTGGAGTTCTATTGTATGGAGTTTGTGTTGAAGTGGAATCTAGTGTTACCTATGTGTCAGAACATGGTGAATTGCAAACATTCACAGATGATTATTCTTCATTGTGAAGGTAGTAGTTTAAGGTGTATTACTGGAATATCTTTGCAATTTGCCATGAAAGATACATTTGGAACTTTTATGGCTCTTTGTCCACAAACCACATATTTTTTTCTCAAATTGCATAAAGACCAGTGTAGAAAAGGTATAAACTAATTTGTCAACAAATTGAAAAAGCCAGATATAATGTGAATAAAGCTGCCTGTGTATTTCTCCAAGATTTAGGTATAGTTTTTGACATGATGCACTGAATATTTTTTCTAAAAAGATGGAGTATGTCTTACAAATCATAAAAAGGAGTGGCGGAGCGCCTCTATTTAGAACGAACATGGGTAAAATACCTTGTTCTTTGGAATTTCTTCCACTCAGGCGGGTCTACAACCATGCTACAGTTCACTGCACCCTTCACAGAGGAGAAATATTCATTTGCACATCAGTCTGGTCCCACTCACAAGGGCATCCCAGCACCAAAATGCTAGTCAATTGTCCCCTGAACAAGAGTACCATCAGCAACCACAGACATTGGCCTTGTTGGGCCTCCACAGTAAGGTGAAGCTTAGCCTTTCTAAGGCGGAACGAGCAAGGGGTCCAGGTCTGGATTACCCTTCGTTACTTAGGGTGAAACCTCTAGTTTTACAACATTCAAAAGGAGACACTTTAAAGTTTGTAATATTAGTTTTGTTTTAGTGTAATATTATTTTGTATAAAATATATGCAATACTGTATCCCCATGTGTATTTTGGTAATATTGCTGTTATCTGCCCTGACGGATGTCAGCAAAAATGCACAACTGTTTGCGGACTTCAGGCATATTTTAAAGGAGAGAGTAAGATTGTCAGATGGATAATAGTGACCATTTAATATGCTGTGAGGGCAGAGAAGTAAAGAAATTGATTTTAAAGTATCTTGGTGTATATACAACCATAATGTCCCTTAAACAGGGTTTACTTCACTAATATCATAGTGTGTGTATATATATATATATATATATATATATATATATATAGCACAAAAGGAGGAAAGAACGAATCGCACTCCCGCAGGCACAAACATGAATGCCAGGTTCAAAAGGTTCAGAAAAAACAAACAGACACAGTATAGAAATTACTGATGTCTTTAATGTTTTGATAAGTTAAAAAACAAAAGCATCGTGCAAAAAACAAATGCACGACACATAGCAGCACATAGAAGACAGAACAACAACAGGACGCCTAGGGGCAGCAGCCTGCAAACAACGCGTTTCGCGCTGTACTGAGCGCTTGATCACGTGGGGGGAGAGGGTTGGACAGTGTAAATACATCATCAATAATGGCCCCTCAACTATGTCGATGGCAACGGCTGTAACCAACTCCAAGGGAACAGGGGCGGCCATGTTGGAAAGGCGTGTGCATATATACTAAAACTTAAAGAATTAGAGCACAGTGCTTTGCAGATGCTTGTATCAATCATCAGTAAAGAAAATCTTAAACTGACCCAAGTTTTAAGTTAAAATATACAACACCACAGTCTCTGAATTAGACAGAAAGGGCCCTCAAACATGTGTCAAATACATGTAAGGGGACTTAACTACACATCAATACACAGTGTATGGAATAACAGTGTGATGATCGCATAGCATGAAAGATATAATAAACCACACTCAAAATAAATAAACCAACATTAAAAAATCACCCCATATAAATGCATAGTCAGCCTAATGAAAAAAGTCATTCCCAAAACTAAAAATAGACAATGCAATACAATGACAATGAAACTAGTCAACCACGATTAGATGTAAAATCAGGTTAAAAACAGTAAAACTGGACCTAAATGTTAAAAATAGGCAACAAGATGATGCAGCCAGCAAGATATTTTTTTGTGCAAACAGCAAAGATAGCAGCTAAAACATCAGATATCGATTATATAGTGCAAATGAGCAAAATAAAGCAGCAAGGCAACAGTATGCCTATCCAACCTCCAAAGTGGAGGATGTGATAAAGTGCTAGTGCATCAATCTGATAAACTGTGCAAAATTGCAGAAATTAGCAGCTAGGTCATCAAAGTGCAAGTACAAACCATGATGTCAAAATATCTAAAGCTAAAGGCACAAACGCAATATAACAGATCCAGAACATACAGTAGACTAGAACAGAAATTTCAAAACATTGAAAGATAATAAAAAGCAATGTCAGAAAATGAAGGGAATAACACAAATAACTAAAACAAAAGGCTACATATAAGTCCCCAAAATAAACAAGACATAGTTGAGAAAGCGCTCCCCCTATTGCAAAATAATCAGCTAAAACAGACAGGTAAGACAAAATGATAAGCATAAGTGCAAAAACAGAAAAAGATCAGTCAATACCTGTAAATAAACCATGGAAAGAAGAGCAGGAATACAGAAATACAAAAGAGATAAACCAGGGAAACAAGATAACCCCAACAATGGAAAACAAAACATAAATGGCAAGGAAAAGCAATAATGAAAATAAAAAATACACATCGGAACAAAATTAGGTTCCCAAAAAGGTATACAATTCCTCGTCTACATTGTGACCTCTGGGAAATTTAGTGTCAAGATCCAAGATGAATCTAGTTTCGAGTTGTCTCAGCCTCAAAATACGATCACCGCCCCTCGGATGAGGGGGTACATGTGCCACAGCGAAAAATGTTAACAAGTTAGCATCATTGTTGTGTACAGATTTAAAGTGCTTGGCCATAGGATATGTCGGATCAGAATTCTTGATGGCTCTCAGAGGTTGCAGAATTCTGAGTTTTAGTTTACAGGTAGTACTGCCCACATACCAACGCCCACAGGGGCACGAAAGCACATAAACAACGAAATTTGTGTCACAATTAATAGAATGACATATCATCTGCTGGATTTGTGTGATAGGATGCAGGAAAAATTTCTTGACAATAGCATGGGCACATGCTTTACATTTCATACACTTAGTGAATCCTGTATGAGAGGCTGGAAGCCATGTATTGAAACGCTGGATCTTGCCCATAGGAGGTAGAAAACTAGACACAAGTTTGTCCCTTAAAGAAGGAGCACGTTTGTAGGTCATAGTCGGACGCTTGCCCAAAATGGGCTTCAAGTCAGCATCAAGGGTTAGAACATGCCAATGTCTTGCCACGATTTTACGAATGTCCTTGGACGAAGTATCAAATGTAATGATGAGTCTAGGATCATCATTTAACACAGTGTTGGAACCAGTATCATAAATCAAGGCATCTCTAGACATGCCACGAGCTCGGAGATATGCCGTTTCAATTGTTCTTTTTTGGTAACCTTGCTTCAAAAAATCCATAGCTGCTTGTGCACAATAATAATCAAAACATGCAATGTTGGAACAATTACGACGATATCGAATAAATTCCCCGTAAGGGATTGATTTTTTGCAAGGTGTAGGATGACAGCTATTGGCATGGAGTGGCAAGCCAGTATTGGTAGATTTCTTATGTAAAGCCGTGCTAATACCTGAGTCATCCATCATAACAGTTACATCCAGATAAACAATTTTACTACGGCTGTGGCATTCAGTGAAGCTGAGATTGACCTGATTATTATTGATACTTTTAACAAATGAGAGCCAATCACTTTCGGTGCCCTTCCAAATGATAAAAACATCGTCGATAAACCGCCACCAAGAAATAATCTGTGTCGGAAAGAAAGATAGTAATAGGTCAGAAAGGAAAGTAGCCTCCCACCACCCCATTGTGAGATTAGCATAGGATGGTGCAAAGGTGCTACCCATCGCAGCCCCCCTTACTTGCCGATAGAAATGGCCTTCAAAAAGAAAAACATTGTTGTGTAGACAGAATGAAAGCATATCCAAAATCATGGTGCTATGTCCAAGGTAGTTTAAAGAGCGAGTGTCCAAAAAGTGTTTACATGCAGATATACCAACAGTGTGGCTGATAGATGTGTACAACGAAACTACATCTAAAGTGGCCAAAAGTAAACCTTCCTCCCAAGGTGTATTAGTAACGTGTTGTAGAAAATCCTTAGTATCCCTCAGATAGGAAGGTAATCCCGTGACAAATTTGATCAATGTTTCATCAATGAATTGGGCTAGATGTTCCAATAATGAGCCACAGAGAGTAACAATGGGCCTACCTGGGGGATTAATAAGGGATTTGTGCGTTTTAGGGAGGAAATAGATGGTAGGAATCGTATAGCATGTAGGAGTAAGAAATTTAACCAGATCATCCTCCAGTAGACCTTCATTCATCCACCTGGTACACAGAGCAATCAAATCTGTCCTGATTTCTTCTGATGGGTCCTTCAACATTTTAGTGTAGCATTGGCGGTCATGTAATTGTCGGTTGGCTTCAATAACATATTTAGTTCTGTCCTGGATGACGACATTTGAGCCCTTGTCGGCTGGCTTGATAACAATATTAGATAGCAACTGAGGTTCATTCAAGGCCTGGCGTTGGGCAATAGTGAGATTCTGTTTGCTGGTACCAGCCTTATGACGAAGTTTTCTAAGATCCTCGATACATAAGTCATGGAAAGCCTCAATACAGCCGCCCACAGGAAATTGAGGGTTGAATCTCGATTTACTTTTTAGCTTGGTCCGTATATCCCAATTGGGATTGATGTCAAAATCAGAAAAATCAATATTAGATGGATCATATTGATCATCTTCAAGACATGCCAAATCCATAAGTGAAGGAATGTCTGAAATTAAAAGATGGTACCACCCATACGAGGTATTGAACGTTTCATGGGGGCATCAGTATTGGCAAAGAATTTTTTTAGCTTGATTTTACGCATAAACTTGTCAAAGTCTATGCGTACTTGGGCGTAATCATAGTTCACAGTGGGACAGAAATTAAGACCCAATGATAATAACGAGGTCTGAGATTTTGTGAGGACATGAGACGACAGGTTGATAATTTGGTGAATCTTCATATTATCTATGGTTGGTTTCTGGCCCCAGAGCGTGTTGCTCTGCCCTGTTGCTGCGCCTTTTGACCGGTTCCCACGTCGGCCTCGGCGGATGACTTTTTTGCCTGCGATTTTTGTCCTCTTCCTCGTCCTTTAGGCTTACCACGGCCTCTCCCTCTTTTTTGATTTTTCCCATCCTGACATAAAAGTCTCATTTCATCTAGAAAATTCATTTTGGGAATGGGTTCGTCAGTCTCAGATGCAGAGATATCTGACTCAGAGGTGGTCGCGACCAGGTCACCCAATGGGACAGACATTGACTGTGTAGCATTGGTTTTGCGGAGAGAGTCAAAACGTTTAGCAAATGTAAAAACACGACCCATCTCATAGTCTGTTTTATCTCGTAGAAATTTCCTGTGTTTACGCTGTTTGATTTCATCTTCATATAGAATTAAACCTTCATCAATTTTTTTGCGTAAAAATTTGCCTTCCTCTGTTGTGGGGACTTTAGTAAGATCAACCTCTACAATACCTAATTCTTTCAGTGCTTGTTCACGATCCAATTTGGCATACTTTACTAAAATTGTCAGAAACTTGCCAGAACAACCTTTGCTTGCTTCTCCCCATTCCTCAAGCATTAGTGGATTTTGGTCCTCAAAGGACGGAGTAGTCATAATGCGTAGGCCTCGTGGTATTCTCTCAATGTCTAAATAATTTTGAAGAGAGTGCTCCTCCCACCATTTAGAAATTTCCCTTCGTCGGAGTCTCTCGTATTCCCTTAGCAGGAGCACTTCCTTGCTCACATTACTGCTAGCTTTTTTATTTATCCCACTAGTGGATGGTGTGGAGATAGATCCCTGCTCTTCGCAGAATAAATCCTTGGCTTGGAGTAGCTGGGCTGCTACCCAGGCGTCCTGCATGCTCGTCATACTATGGCTGCAAAAATCATGAATGTATTCAAAAATAAATTGTATCCAAACACGAACCCAAGGAGCGGAATACCGTCTATTAGTGATAAAAACGGTAACCAAAAAGACCTAACAACTGGTCTGGGCAAGGAGCCAACTCGAATAAATGTGTGTAAAGCAACGGGGAAATGAAAACAAACTGAGAGCACACACTTACCTTGCAGCGATCTCCTGTGCGTCCTCCGGCACACGTGAAAGCGCCAGCCGGCAAGGTGGCCTCAGTTGTAATACTCCCGTGCGTGTATTGGCTCCCAGTCCTATCGGCAGTATCATCTGCCTCCAGTGGCAGCAATCCTCTTCAGAACACGAAACATGAAAGTAGGATGCGCACAAAGTAACGGCCCTGGTGCAGATTCAAACACGGAACGCTCCGTGTTGGACAAAATAGCACAAAAGGAGGAAAGAACGAATCGCACTCCCGCAGGCACAAACATGAATGCCAGGTTCAAAAGGTTCGGAAAAAACAAACAGACACAGTATAGAAATTACTGATGTCTTTAATGTTTTGATAAGTTAAAAAACAAAAGCATCGTGCAAACAACAAATGCACGACACATAGCAGCACATAGAAGACAGAACAACAACAGGACGCCTAGGGGCAGCAGCCTGCAAACAACGCGTTTCGCACTGTACTGAGCGCTTGATCACGTGGGGGGGAGAGGGTTGGACAGTGTAAATACATCATCAATAATGGTCCCTCAACTATGTCGATGGCAACGGCTGTAACCAACTCCAAGGGAACAGGGGCGGCCATGTTGGAAAGGAGTGTGCATATATACTAAAACTTAAAGAATTAGAGCACAGTGCTTTGCAGATGCTTGTATCAATCATCAGTAAAGAAAATCTTAAACTGACCCGGTAGTTATGGTTAAGTTGGTGTTTCCATAGGAAGAGCATTTTTTGGGTGGCTTATAACTTCGCTCCCTCTGGACGAATCCTCACCAAACTTTGCAAAAAAAAGTATATGGCCCATTCTGAATTATTTTGCAAAGTTTGGAGAGGTTTGGTCCAGGGGGGGCAAAGATATAGGGGGTTCCCAAAACTTTTGTTTTTTCCCATAGACATAATGGGAAAAAACTTTGCGCACGCCTACAGCCCAAACCGCTGGACGGATTTACACCAAATTTGCAGCAGGAGTGGGGGCTTGGTAGTTTTTTTTAAAATGACCAAAATGTAAGGCAAAAAAATTAGTGATATCTCCGTTCGCTCCGTGATGTCATCTTTGATGTCCTGGGTGTTAGTGTTAGCAGTGCACGGTGGCGTGAGTTATGGTTGCTTATCTTACCATAACTGCCGAATTTCAAGGGTTTTTCGGTTTTACTTTGAACCATAACGTCCCTTTAACAAAGTTTTTTTACTGAATTTGTTAGGTTTTTAGTAGCGCAACTTAACCATAACGTCCCTTTAACAAAGTTTTTTACTGAATATATATATATATATATATATTCACTGCCAAAAAACCTTGTTAAAGGGACGTTATGGTTAAGTTGCACCACTACAAAACCTATGAAATTCAATGGGACAACGTTGCTAGAGGGACGTTATAGTTACAGGTAAAACCCAAAAACCCCAGAAAATTAACAAGTTATGGTACGCTACGCAACCATAACTCACGCTACCACTGTGCACTGCAAGGACTAACATCCATGACATCAAAGATGACATCACAAATGTACCATAGTGTCCCTGTAATAATGTGTCTTTCACCAAATTGCAATAGATGTGTACAGGATACGCTTAGTGTGTAAATATGTACTGTGCAACATACTGAAGCCAAAGGCTGTATAGTAAAAGGCACAAAGGTTGGGAACACTGCGTCCATTTGCAGAGACTGGGTTGAGTCCAACGTGCCCAGAAAGAGACGGGGGTCATGAAAGGTGTAACATTCAGCAAAGACAAAAAACATATGCAAACAGCTTCAAGCGCGTCAATTAGAAGGGAAAATGCTGTACCTATACCAAATGTGTACTTTTGCAACAAAGTGCACAAAGGCATAAAGTATGCAGCATAAAGGAAAGCACCAACATGAAAAGTGATGTTTGCCTTCATCAATCTTACCGCACACCTGCTGCACAATCAAACAAAGAATGAAGAGGCAGAGGAGCAAACGGCAAATACAGAGAACTGAACATCGGAGCAACGTAGACAGGAGACAAAAGTTTTTGCTGTAATTGCACAGGTCTGTTAGTGTACAATGGTAGAAAAGCATTATGTTTTCTGTTTGTGCAGAGCAATGGCTTCCACCCTATAGTGGCTTGAGCAGCATTTTCCGCAGGAAGAAATGAGTGATGCCGATAAGCCCATTGTTATCTGCCGCGCTGTGAAAAGGGAAAGAGTTACTGGAAGGGCAAGCACCCTGGAATGGCTGGAGGAAAATCTTCTGAATGACCCAATGAGTGAGCATCGTAACCCCATAGGTAGAGAACTAGCTAGCAAAAAGAACACAATTGCAATGTAAAACTTCATTTCAAGTAACCACATTTGTTCTCTTTTAACAGAACATACCCGAATGCAAAGCTGTACGCCAGAAGCGGCACCTTTTTTCACAGGAACATACGGCCACCGAAACGGAACTGAATGCTGGCTATATCAAAGTTGACTGCCTGGATGCCAAAGTCGAGCAGTTGCTCCTCCAATTTGCTGCCTTGAGAACGTTTGTTGAAGAACATATAAGGGGCAAAATAAGATATCACTGCCCAACTTGCACATGTCCGCCTTCCCCAATTCCCACCCCCCTTTCCCCGCAAAATCAGTGGCATGAAAGACGCTTCGATGAGAGCTCAATCCCTTCTTCCCCTCAGCAGCAGCTTGTTGAAATGGAAACATCCCCAATATATGTATCTGTTTCTTACCCCCCTTCCCTTTCTGAATAGTTGCTATAAATGTGCGCTAATAAATATTGCAATGTTAATTTGTACAGATTGTGTATGTCCCTTTTTTGTTTTTTTGTTTAACAAGGCCATTGTAAGTGATAAGGGCACAGCAGTAGTGGGGATGAATACAAGTGAAAAAATGGAGGAGGCGGACGACCGCCGCACCTGGCTGCCCTATGCGCAATCATCCGTAGGACGCCAGTAGGGGCCGCATGTTTGCATGCAAACATCTGTCTGGAAATAGTAACAGCAATGTCCGTTTATCTGTGGCACAACTGTGCATATACGTATATCGTCCTGTGATGCCTGGTAACACTTTCCCTGGTGTACATAACCGAATAAACGTGTGCTGTAGTCATAGTAGCTGGAAGCGTACACCCTCATTCTGTGTGTATTTTTCCATGTAAACATCCCACCTACTCTATAGTGCTCACAGCAAGCATAGGTAGAAAGGTGCAATGTACGAAACATATGTTTAAGTAGGCCGGGGGTGGGAAACTTATCGGTAGTACAAGTATGCACGTGCGACAACGTGTAACGTGCAATATACGTCTGGCAGACAAGCTTGCAAATGGAGAGCAATGGCGACGTCACCATAGTAATGTAGCAACATTGCGCGTCATCCCTTCTTTGGTGGACACGAGCCAGATCTGTACACATCGAAAGAGAACATTTCTCTGCAATGTACGGATTGTTACAGTGATAGTGCACCCTTATTGCAAACCTCCACTCTTCCTTCTACATGTAGATATTGTAGGGAATGAGTTAATGGCACTTTGCAATGTCACATGCTCCACATGAGCCCTAAAAAAGACCCCACCTACAATTGCTCTGTTTGGCTTTCTATACAAGAGGACCGGTGCGCAGTGCTTGGGGCTGAAATAGCTTTCTCACCAAACCTGGCCTGCAAACAACTTCCCCAAGTAATGGCCACTAGAGCTTCTGATACTACCTCTGACTCAGAAGCACCCACACCCTCACCACCAACGCCTCCTTCTGAAAGTCCTCAGCAAATGGACAATCGTCATAATGGGTAGGGACATCGAAAAGGAAATGAGAGTAAAGTAGAAGGAATCCCCATTGCCTACAGCCAGCGGCAATCCTGGGTTCTATTTAGGACTGTTGGAAATGTGCCTAAATCTCGTACTAGCCAGGTGCAGTGCACTGATAGTACTCAGTCATGGGAAACCTGGCTTGTACAGCTATGGCACCACTTCCATGCACCGGCACTTTAAAGTGCACCACCAGGCAGCCATTTTGAGAGTTGTCCCCTTCCAAGCAGGCAGTACGTTATTGTCCACTACAGTATCCTCTGCATCTGCTCCTACCACCACTAGAGACACCCCAGTGGGCCACCGCATCCCGCAAGCAACCTTGGAGAACATACACAATACAACAGACCCCTACCTTTCAAAGGTCACTGTATTGTGCATATACTGTGACACGGTACTGTGTAGGGGAGAACATTTTCGAAGTGCTTTTGAGTCTGCATTCCAAGACCATGGCAAACACTGCCCCCTACCCAAGTAAGGTGCACCTTACATCTTCTACTCTCCACTTACCATTTCTTATCCCTGTGGTTAGTACGCTTTGTGAAATCTCCCTTCCACTTCTGTTTTTTCTAGCGTCTCTTATTACAACAGGAGAAATGCTTCACAGCCAAAAATCAGGGCAAACAAAAAGGCTCTTTTCAGAGTCACCTTCCAGTGTTCAAAAAAATAACTTCAAATGAAGCATGCAGGCGGTGACGCAGCCTATAAGCGCTGTGTACAGGGATGGCAACAATTAGCGGCGAGACGCCGTCAAAAGCATGGTATGCATTTCCACAAAAAAAAGTAGTTACTCTGAAAAGATCCTTTCTGGTACTATTTGTCTTTTAAACGTTACAATTGGGGAAGGAACACTGGGAAAATGCATCCTACACTTGCAGGAAGCGCTGTATGGCATTTTGGATATTACACAGAAAGATCTCATTGCCAGCATCAGTCAGATGAACTACATCTGAACGAAAAATGTTCCTACTATAAAAGATAATGTTTTCATTGCGGAAGGAGAACATGCCAAAGTCGTGCAGAAAAGCGCACACAGCCTTGTTCACATTGCACCGCACTTTCTCCATTTGTGGACCACAGAAGGAAGAACGCAGCCACATCTGCCTCTGGGCAATGCGAGAAAAGATTATGTGTGAATTTGGAAACATTTCCATTAGTTGGCAAAATTTCTCCTTCATTGTAAACTGCAGGGAAATGCCGGTAACATGCCCTAACTGTTCCTTCCACAATGAATAATAATAACGTCTGGATGAGGAAGCATCACCAAACTAGCACAAAAAGGACCCACATGGACCCACTGCAGTCCACTTAGTCCGTACCACTGCACAGCAACATTGTCAAAACCAAGGTGTGCTGCTAGTGCACAATGCTCTGCGTAAAGTTATACCCAATGTATCCACGAGTCGCCCAACAGCCATATAGTCCACCTACCTAACGGCACACTCATCCCCAAAGCCATGTCCACTCCTATTGGCAAAGAAACGTTATGCCACAATCTGTTCCTACACACCACACCCACAAATTCATATTGACCAATCCCAACTCTTGCATAGTCCCATTTCCATTACACCCACCTTCACAGTACCCGGATGTAGCATGTGCGCTCCCCAAAAGGCGTGGCTTTCGCCAACATATTGCCCTGTGTACGGGGCTACACAAACACATTTGAAGCATAATAAAAAATCTGCGTATTTGTAGAAGTTATGCAAAGTGTTTCTTTCTAATTTTGCTAAAGGGACCTGTCAAGAAACACCTTCTTCTGTGCTCCTTGTTATGGGTTGCTCTCGGCTTGTCTTCCGTATATTACTACATGTGTGTCTGCAGCATACATTGTATGTACTGCAACAGATTACTAATTGCAATACAGAAGAAAAATAATTCACTGCCACTAACAAACGTCACACTACAAGCACTAATGTTTTCATGGCCAAAAAACAACATCCTACCATGGAAAAAAAAAGCATATATACACGTGAATCGCTCAACTGTAGTCCCATTTCCATGCCAAGCACATTACGAAGAACACCATTTAGCACGTGCGATTTCCCCTACTACCGTGAGGGCCGCTGCCCAGTAGAGCAGGGCTAGTCCTTCTTCCCTTTCAAGTAGTCTTTCAGGAGCACTCCCTGATTGGCTACTGTTAAACTATTACATACGCATAAACCAATTACAACCAAGAAGTGTGCATTTAATTCTATCACATCTAATGAACAGTGCGTAACAGCTGTTACTCATGCAGAGGTGACATATCTTCTAAATGAAAAGCACCTCCACGCGAATTTACGGCTGAACGATCTATGCACCCACAAACATCAGCATCACTACCCATCAGCACACACAGTAGGTATTACTATTTTTTCTCCAGTACAGTGCCAACTGTGTTAAACGTCCGTATACCCGTCAAATTACATGCTTTTGGTGGCTGTCACCCACCATTTATGCAGCTGTCTCACCCGCCAAGCTCACTAAACGCCCATAACAATCAATGGGCTTTCACACGCCAATTGCGACATCAGTTGTTTTCCCTCGCCCAAGAGCCTTGAAAGGTTGAGAACTACACACCATGAGTAGCAACAGAGTACCTAGGTCTAAATCTCCATAACGTACTCAAAATTTGTACTATTGTGCCTCCCATCACATACCATGAAATTGCCCCTACAGTGGTAGGTGATGGCAAAGGTTCCATTTGGCCGCAACACGCATTGATAGACGAAAAAGGTTACTGTGTTCTTTTGTTCCGTCTTTTTTTACAATTGTTTCCCCATTACACCACCTCCTAGTACTTTTGTACAAATCGCAAACACAACTATCAGGCAGCCTTTCCGACCAATGATGTATGTCATCCATAACAACAGCAGTTAAGCAATAAAAAAAGTTATTGCCATGTTCAAAACAGTAACATACGTAAATGTGCATATTCAAATTAAAAGCCCTAAGCAATCCCTGCACTCAGGTACTGAGCATACATATGCACAGAACTGCATGCAAATGGACACCCAAAAACATTGTACTTTCTACTCTGTACATCTTTACACACTTTTGTCTCATCCTCCCACACTGCACAGTACTGCATTTGTCAAGTAAATAGGCCTACACTAATACACACACGTTTTTCATAACCTGTGACACACTAAACTCCCAAGTAGGCCACCTACTCCCTTAACAAACATGCTTTTACTCCCAACCGCCCTTCATATTGTAGACCTTCTATTTACACAAACACACTTCATCTTCCTGCCAAGACATCCCCACACAGTTCTCAAAAAAGTAATGTACAAATATAAGCAGTATGTCATTAGCGAGCATATTTTCTTACTGTCTTCTTGTACAGGAGCAGTACCCACCAGTCTCTGGGAAGCTGCTGGAGTGTACACTTCAAAATACAGCCTAGAAGACACCTACTCTCTGCAATCAACAAAGTAAGTAGAATACCTGCATACTCTTGTTTGCCTTACTAAACCAGTGCACTAATATTCTACTGTAGAATATACATGTGTGCCCATCCAGAAGTATGTACTTCATTTTTACTAATCACACCTCTACAGGAGCTAAGTGTTTCTTATGTCACCACCATTACAATAATACCCACATATCCACGATGCCCTTGGGCTGCTGTGCGCTTTATAAATGTTAATAAATAATAAATAATAATAATACTAGCATAGTGTCCCCAACCTAACTTTACACACCACTACACAGCCACAAACTTGCACTTAAATAGCTGCCTACCCTCCCATTCACCCACCAACGCACATTGTACACATACGCATGGTAAAATTTGCACACCCACACTTCCCTTTCTTCATCAACAGTTACTACACAATGCCTACCAAATGGAAATTCCATAGAAATCAACGCAGAAAGAGAGCCACACAACCTACAAACACAGAAAGTACCCATCCACTGCAATCTGAACATAAAGGAAAACAAATCCATCTACCAGTAAAGACAGTGTAGGTGATCTGGCAAAATGTGGGAATGGTCAGGAAACCACAAAATACAGTCCAACGCAGACTACTCCTAAAAGAGCACGTACAAATAGTAGTGTAATCGCAAGCATTAAAAAAAACAAATTTTACAAAAACAATTCCCCCACAGAGTCCTTCACAACCATACAAGTAGAGGACAGAAATCACGCTCAACCCTCAAAACCTACCGCAGAAAAAGCATCCTAGAAGCTCTTGTAGACACTGCTATAAGTGTGAAGTGGATATTGTTGATAGTAACTTTAAAGGGAATAAAACCACTAACAAGATTAATTGGTAAATTACAATCAGTACTACGAAGCAAATGCAATGTCACCATAGATACCTTTGGCCACATATGTACGTGTGAGTGGAGTCACACCACCAACACAGAGCCATACTTCAATGAAGAATCCTACAAACAACAACTAACTAACCAAATTGCCTTACATCAGAGTGGACGAGGATATGAAAAGGTAGCCAATACCATGCTACTTCCCTCAGATATCAGAGACTAGGCTCTAGATTCTGCCATAAAGTCCACCATCCACATGTATGCACTAATAGCAAACCAATATCTAACCAGGATCTCCCTACAAATGCGACCTTTGCTACCAACACCACGACCCCTGCTCAAAACATCCTCCCAATCAGTCATGACAGTAGCTTTACTAGCTCCAAAACTCTACCAATTAAAGGTGCCCTAATCAGTGCCAAGTCACTCCCAGCCCACGCTCTTGACATTGCTGACTTCATCACAACGGAAGACCTGGACTTCGTTGACATTACGGAAACATGGCTTCATGCTGCATCTGGCCCCACCCTATCCTTGGCCATACCAGACAACTATGCTATTATCAGATGTGACAGAAATACCAATCAATCTAAAGGCGGCGGCATCGCCATGATTTTCAAAAGCTCCCTTGGGCTTAGACCCATTCCATATCCACAAATCCCTCTGCTGAACTGCTATCAGTCAAACTAGCTATCTCACCTAACCATACAGCATCAATGCACCTCATTTATAGGCCACCAGGATCTATCTCCCCCTTCACTGAGGATATATCCACTATACTTGCTACCAGCACAAAGCCAAATTCACAAATTATATTACTTGGTGATATCAACCTTGGCCTCCAAGACCCAAATTACATCTTTGCCCTTGACCTAGCCAACTCTCTAATGGATCTAGGCTTCACTCACCACATTCAGGAACCTACTCATATCAAGGGTAGAACCCTCAACTGGTTAACAGACTTGAACTGTACAATTAACCTATTGTCTGTAACGCCATGCTTATGGTCTGACCACCACAAAATAATCTTCACCATCAAAGCTTCCCTGTTAAGTACCAAAACAAACAAAGCACCTGCCATCCCCACTCGCAACAAGAAGGACATTACTAAGGAGAAACTGCCCCCTCTAATCACCCCCTTCTTAACAAAATGTCATCATCCAATTCCGACCCTACAGTCCTTGTCGACACTTACTACCTTACTATCCTAAAAGCTTTAAACACCATTGCACCATTAAAACTGCCTAAACCAAAACCATGTCCTCATCTGAACTCGTGGTTTACACCTTAGGTCAGAGACCTCTGCAAAGCAAAAAGAAACACACAGGCGCATTGCAAAAGTATTCCATCTGACGCCAATAAAAGCTCCCTGATCACTGCATCATCTATCTATAAAGAAGCTATATTCCTCGCCAAAAAAGATGCTTACAACAATCGTATCTTGTTGGCCGAATCTAATACTAAAGAGCTCTTTAAGATTCTTAAAGAACTTGAGTCACCCATAGCCCCATTAGACCAGTGCAACACAGATTCCTCCTGGTGCACTAACATTCAGAAAGGTCTGCTTGATAAAGTCGCATCCCTACAAACAAAAATCTATATAAAAAAATGTAGTATCACACCAGATCCTGCACACAACTCAGCATTTAATACCACAACTTCAACACATCCTGTTAAACCATTTAGCTTCTTACCACTCTCCACATGCGAAGTAGAGAACATCATTAAAAAGCTCAAACCCTCCAATTGTCAAGGTGACTCTTGCCCAGCACCTATTATTAAAGATGCGGCCCATGAGCTTGCCCCCTTTATCACTGCCCTCATAAACGCTTCCTTTAAATCTGGGATTGTACCAGACAACCTCAAGGATGCCTGGGTTATCCCCTTAATTAAAAAACCCACCCTCGATCCAAGTAACCCGGCCAACTATAGACCCATTACCACGGTACCCTTCCTCCTAAAAATTTTGGACAGGGCAGCCTATTTACAAATTCAGGCTTACCTTGAATCGAACAAACTTCTTGGCCTCCAGATATCGGGCTTTCGTCCTAGACATGGAACAGAAACTGCCTTTAGTGACCTTGAAACACAAATTGAGCATTTAAAAGATAAAGGCGAATTGGCCCTACTTCTATTGCTTGACCTATCGGCAGCTTTCGATTTGGTCAACCACTAAATGTTGTGCCAAAACCTTAAAACTGCTGCCCACTTCTCAGATGAAGCCACCTCCTGGATCAGATCATTCTTAGCAAACAGAACTATGCATGTCTTTTCACCGACCGCTTCTGCCGAACCATCACCAGTCTTGTGTGGAGTGCCACAAGGCTCTTGTGTCACCCAAAACTTTACAATGTATTTACAAAGCCCCTTTTTGATATTCTTGACTATCTGGGTACCACATATACCAATTATGCTGATGACATCCAGATACTCATCCCCATCACGGGCAACCATGCTATTGACTCCAAAGCACTCAATGATGTTTATTCGGTCATCCAGGCCTGGATGGCACACCATGGACTGTGTCTAAATGATGAGAAAACTGAGCTACTCATCCTAGGTTCTCACACCAGACTCAGTAAACTGGACCCCACCTTCAAATCCTTTACCATTGACGGGAATACTATTAATGTCTCCAAGGATACAAAAACATTAGGTATCTGCCTTGATTCCACTCTTGTCACTCACAAGCCAAACACATGCTGTTGTATCTGCATCGGCCTACACCTGCAAGCTTATAACAGCATGCAGACTGTTTTTAACTGCCCCCAATTTCATCATCCTCGCTAGAACCCTTGTTATGGCAAAAATGGATTACTGTAATGCCTTATATTTAGGTACCAGTCAAAGAAACATCAACAACTCCAAGTCACCCAAAACAATGCTATAAGGGCGTCCCTTAACATCACCAGGAAATCTCACATTTCAGACATGCAACAAAGTCTACACTGGCTCCCTATTGCCTCTAGAATATCACTCAAAACTCTTGCGCTCATTCACAAATCCAAAACCAACCAGGCACCTATCTATCTTGCTAACCGCTTCACTGCTTGTATTCCTAACAGACTCTTAAGATCTGCACAAGTCCACTCACTGTTAATACCTAGATTCAAGCTACAGAAAGCAGGGGGATCCAGCTTCCCAATCCTTGCCGCTAAACTCTGGAACACATTACCCTCTACATTGAGAGCCGAACCATCTTACTTGGCTTTCAAGAATAAAGTCAAATCCTTTCTCATCGAGCAGGACCACACCACATCTATTATGTAAATCTGCTGCACTTCCACTATCACCTCCTTCTACCGCTTGTAAATATATTATCATATGTTAGTAACTGTGCCTCTGTAAGTATGTTTACTCAATTCAGTTACACTGCTTCTCTGTAAAATTGTAAACTTGCTTTCATTGTTGCATTTTGCACTTAATGTAAATTCACTGCCAACTATGTACCTCCTTTGACACCCTTCCCTAGGAAATGCGCCCAGATGCCCTCGGGCCAGGTGCGCCATACAAATAAAATAAATACAAATACCATAATGGAAGAAGAAACACTTCTTTCACAAATATCCCCATCAAACTTAGATGGCACTCTCCAATCCACCAAACCAACATACCTCGCCTACAAATGGCCTTGCACATCAATGTGCAACGTTCGCCCATGCCTAATAAATAATTTGCAGCAATTCCTCAATCAGTATGTCAAAGGCACCAACAAAAGAAAAATGAAAATACTAAAAAGTATGGACTCCTGTCCAGTGTGCAAGTACACTGGAATACGCAGATATTCCTTAGGCTGCATTTGTGGAGCAGCTTGCAAAAGCACCTTCCACCGTATTAAATTGTTAGCAACCCACCATTCAACAATCAGAAATCTAGTCTACAAACTGTACTATTCAAAAACTCCAGCTTTAGCACTCCAACATTTAAATGATATTCTTCTACACGGTACAGCCAAACAAGTGCGCGATGAAATTGAGCACATCCTAAGGACATACTGTGAAACTGAAGAGCACTTACCCACTGCAACATTGTCAGCCAACAATACTGACAACAGTGCAGCTATCAACATTTTGCATCACACATACACAAAATAAATACAAAAGTTCAAAAGCACTTCTACTGAAATGCCAAACCAAATATGTGTGTGTTGTCGTAGAACTTTCTATAAAAAGAGCACCAAAACTGTTGATATAATTCAGAAAATAGAAGGCAATGAGGAATCCCAATGGTTTCAATTAGCTCTGTACCTTCTAGCAGAAAACAAGTACGACATTACCAACACCTCTATACAGTGCACATACTGCACTGCAAAACTTGACAATAACCAAAGGCTTCACGTGCAATTAGTAATAATTTGGAACTGTTTCCAGTGCCAAACACACTGCTGCAGCTTAATTTGTATGAGAGCATTATAATACAAACAGTGCACCATTTTCAAGCAATAATACGTCTTCAACCAAAAATTTGCAAAATTACCTCCCACCAAATTACTCAAAGGCATTTGCTGTAAAGTTGTTTATTTACTGTTGGATCTGAAAGAAAATGTAGACACTCTACGAGTGCAAAGGCCAATACACAAATCTTTGATTATCCTGGTAAACGGTGTACCTACGAAAGACAAAAAAAGGGCATCACCTTGTGGACTTAACCAATGTTAGAGAGGCGTTGCAGTACCTTAAAGAGAACAATGAATACTACAAGGAAACAAACATTGAAGAAAACCTGAGAGAAACAACCAAAATAATGCAGGACTCCTCAACAAGTGGCCAATTTGAATGCCTAGATCCTAGTGCAGCCTCCAGTATTTTAGACCACTATTCAATTCACCCACTGCAATCCAGAGACACCATATACGATGCACTAGAAACATATCAAATGCGGCAAGCCAAAGGAGTCGAAATCAGTATATGTGAAAAAAGTGTGGAAGCACGAGCCTTTCCTCTACTCTTCCCCACTGGAAAAGGTGGAAGATATGATGAAAGAAGCACACAAATAACAGCATCCGAATACCGCTGTTTACGAATGTATGCTGAAGATCCAAGATTTAGACATTAGGTGGAGTACATATTCCACCTGCTCTTTGAAAGCGAACTAGCACCCCTATGTTATGGAGTTGCCCACACATTAAAAACAAGTTCCCATTTCCAAAAAATGTCTGTTACACAACTACTTCAAAAGGTGCAACAAAAGGACAACGTTTTACAAAGTAGTGTTACAAATGTCTTGGCAAACATGCGTGGCACCAACGAGTATTGGTTCCTACGGCACGCAGATGTACAGTGTATGCTACACAACCTTGGCCCACCCACATGGTTTGTCATTTTAAGTTGTGCTGAGTATGCATGGGAAGACTTGCACACTTTCCTACGTGTAGCAAACAAAAACAAAACAGGTATAGACATGAAAATACCAGGAGAGCTGTGCTCTCTCGATCCAGTAAATGTTTCACGCTACTTTCATCATCGCTTCCTTGCGAAGCTGCACTTCATTTGCAATACAATACTTCTGCTGCTCTAAGAATTACAACACTTCTTTGGAGAAAAGAATATCAAGCCAGAGGAGCACCACACATCCACATGCTTTTGTGTATTAAAAATGCTGCTAAATTTGGTGAGAAGAGTGATGAAACTGTTTTGGTGTTCATTCACAAATATGTCACTTGCGAAATCCCTCCGGAAAGTATCCATATTGACCTACGAGCACAAATGTAGCAATTCCATTGATACAAGTGTGTCAAGTATTGTCGACGCAAATACAAGAACAGAGGCAAATACTACACCAAATGCTGCTTGGTTTCCCTAGACCAGTTCCAACAACAGGCCAAGTTAACAGCTTCATGTCTTCAGTTCGACACAGTATCAAAGGAAAATCTCATAAAAACACATACTATATAAAAAGGAGCGAAGCATCCAAGTACATCAATGATTACAATGCAATTATTGCCCTCTTATGGAATGCCAATGTTGATGTACAGTACATTGCAGACAATTCCACTACTGTTGCACGATATGCCACTGCCTACTTAACCAAATCAGAGAAAGCAGAGCTCAAAGACCTCTGGGATGACATATCCTCTGAGAAAACACTGGCACAAAAATTGTACAGCTTTGGCATTCAAATGCTCCCCCATAGAGAATGTGGGAGCTATGAAGCTGCCACCGCTTAACCGGCACAGCCTTATATGGGAAATCTGGCAACATAGTGTGACTAGCCTTGGGCTTGCTGCATCCAGAAATAGAGTACTTGAATCATACAAAGACATACAAAGAATAGACAAAAGCGATCCCAGCAGCCAGGACATTTTGAAGAACAACTTATTGGACAGATACTACCCAAACAGGAATACTACTTTAGAAGCCTTGTCCTTGTATCAGGTAGCCCAAAACCTCTCATACAAAAACAACATTACACCAAATGAGGAAAAAGGTAGATACAGAGTGGAAAGTTGTGAAGGCAGCCTTGTGACACTAACCAAATGAAGCCTAATTAATCATATGAAGTTGTCCTTAAAAACTCCTCAACACAAAGAACATCTACTGCAACTTTTTAAACCATGGAGAAAAGAAGATTTATTAGCCACCTACACGTGCTATGAAGATGCCTTCAAAGACAATGAAAGTACAATTACTCATGAAAACTTTGCACGGTACAAAAAACATATTGGACAGTGAACACCAACAAGAATAAGAACTTCAAGTACAACTAAATGTAGACACTTCTGAAAGCAGTGAACCTTCGCAAACAGGCAGCCAAGAACCACTTGGAAAGCCACTCATAGCAAATGAGGCAGAATTAGCCATGACTGAGGTAACCACCACTATGCTTCAGTATGAGCACTCTGCAGAAGAGTTTGCAGTACCGAAATCCCAACTAAACAATGAACAGCGTACCATTTTTGAAGAAGCAAGTAAATCCTTTGACCATGGTATACAGCACCAAAGTACAACTTGCACCCGTATGAACTACAAACCTATACTATTTATTTATTTATTCGGATATATTTAAAGCGCACGTCAGCCCGGGGGCATCGTGGCGCTGTTACATGAAGACATACATAATCTGGTTACAGTGGAAGGAAGATGGTTACAAAGCAGTTTTCATTACAAGACACATTTTGTATCAGACGTATGCGAGCTAGTGTGGGTGAAGGAAGGATGAAGTTAGTTGAATAGAGTGGTTTTGAGAGATTTGCAAAAGGAATACAGAGATGGTTCTGCTCTGAGTGAGTTGGGGAGGGCGTTCCAGAGCTTAGGTGCTATGTGTGGGAAGCCAATGCTGCCGGCTTTGGCTCTTTTTACAGTGGGTACTCGGAGTTGTTTGGCGTGATGGCTTCTTCTGGGACGGATGGAAGAGTTCTTTGTTATAGTTTCAGATAGGTAGGGGGGTGCTGTGTGATTGATGCACTTGTGTGTGAGAGTGAGGATTTTAAAGTTGATTCTTTCCTTGACTGGGAGCCAGTGGACAAGTCTTCTGGCCTGTGAAATATAGTCAGTTTTGGGGATGTGTAGTGCAGCGCGGAGGGCATTGTTTTGCACTATTTGGAGCCTGCTTCGGTTTTTTGATGATGTGCCTGCCAGGAGGGCGTTGCAGTAGTCCAATCTGGCTCCTATAGTAGCTCTGGCTATGGAGAGGCAGTTGGGCGTGGTGAGGTAGGGTTTTATGGCGTAAATGAGTTTGGTGGTCAGAGCAGAAGCTGAAGCGATGGCGCTGGTTTGTCTGGTCATTGAGAGTGTGGCGTCAGTGTAGACTCCTAAGGTCTTGACGGCAGAGGAGACAGGTATGCTAATACTGTTGATGATCATGTGAGAATAATCAGGGCTGAGTTTGGTTAGTGTTTCGTTGGGGGCTAGGATGATGATTTTGGTTTTGTCTCCGTTTAGACCATTGATAGCCATCCAGGTTTGGATAGTCGAGTAGATTTTGAGGAGGGCTTCTGAGTCTACGTCTTAGTCTCCGGAGAGGGGGAGGAGAACTTGCGTGTCATCTGCGTAGTTTGTGTATGCTATGTTGAGGGAGTCCAGTAAGTCAAAGAGGGGTTTGGTGAATAGGTTGTAAAGGGTCGGTGCAGTGCAGGACCCTTGTGGGACTCCACAATGTATAGCGCTGGCCTGGTCAGAGTAAACTTTCATGGCCCTACCTTCAAGGAAGGATGTGATCCAAGGGGTTGCCTTGTGAGAGAAGTGTGCAGCATTGAAGAGGTGAGATGTGAGAATGCTGTGGTCGACCAGGTCAAATGCTGCAGAGAGGTCGAGCAGAAGGAGAAGAGCAGGTTTGCCTGTGTCCATTATTTTGGTAATTTGATTCTTTAAATCTAGAAGGGCAGTTTCAGTCCCATGGCCTTTGCGGAAACCCGATTGTCTTTTGCCTAGGATGGTGTTGGTTTCCAGGTAGCGTTGGATTTGATTGTGTGCGGCTTTGTCTAGGATTTTGAGGAGAAAGGGGACGGTGGTGATGGGGCGATAGTTGTTAGGGGAGGAAGGATCGAGAGAGGGTTTTTTCAGGAGCGGGCGAACCCAGGCTTCTTTTAGGCATTGTGGTACAGTTCCCGATGCGAAAGAAGCATTGATGAAAGCCGTAATGATGGGGGTGAGGGATTCTGAGAACTCTTTGATTAAGGAGGGTGGGCCGATAAGCCCTTTGCAGGTGGAAGGTTTGATTTTTTTGAGGAGGTCCTTGATTTCCGTCTCTGAGACTTATCTGAAAGCAAAAAGGGGTGTTTGTGAGAGAGAGTTATTGGTGGGAGGTGTGGGCGAGCAGGTGGGGCTGTTGAGAGCTTTGCGTTGGGAGGCTATTTTGTCTTGGAGTGTTTTAACTTTATTGAGGAGGGCAGCCTGGATGCCTGTGCACCATGCTTCATCCTTGATGATTTCGTCTGGGCAGGAGGCAGGTGTGGTGAGTTCTTTGAATATGGAGAATATTTCTCTTGATTTGGAGCTGGCATTAGTGATTCTCTGGTTGTAGGATTCGGATTTAGCATGGAATATGGCTTTTTTGTAGGTCAAAGAGATCTCTTTAAAATCTTTAAGCGAGGATTGGTTAGGCGCTGCTTGCCATCTGGATAGAGCTTTGCGTTTCTTGGTGCGAAGGTCAGATAGTTCTTCAGTGAACCAAGAGTTGCAGTGCATTGATTTTTTCCCTTTTTTTTCTTCTAGAGGGGCAATGAGTTTGATGGCTTGAGTGAGTGTGCTGGAGTAGATGTTGGCTAGAGAGGTAGGGTCATGGACGAATGGAGGCTTGAGTTCAGGGATATCGAGGAGAGGGGCGAGGTTGGAAGCAGTGAGTTTTTTGGAGCTTCTTACTTTTGCGGGTGGGGCATGAGTTAAGGTTTTATGAGTGGGCATGGTAGGAATGGAGAATTAAATGAGGTAATGGTCCGTCCATGGGAGGGCCGAGATGGAGGTAATTGCAGATGAACAGTTGTGATCAGCTAGCCAGTCAATGGATCTGCCTTTATTATGAGTGGGTGCAGTAATTTTGTGTTCGAACCCCATGTTTGATAGTTCTTTGGCTAAATTTGCAGCTGCTTTGTCCTTCGGGTCAGCTAAACCAAGGTTTACTACCGTATGTAAGTGGTGAAGCTGGATCAGGTAAAACATTCTTAATAAAAATGATCAGTAAATATGCCCAACAAATAACAAACAACAACTTTTCTACGGTTATAACTGCCCCTACAGGTTTGGCTGTGTACAACATAGGTGGAGTCACTCTACACTGATTGCTACGCCTTCCAGTGGAACACCAACACAAATTAGAGTACTATAAACTTTCAGCACAAGCTGCTATGGAGCTACGCAGAGTTTAGAAACAAATGAAAATACTCCTATTAGATGAGGTCAGCATGGTCTCCAACATAATTTTGGCTTTGATTCACCTCAGATTGCAAGAGGTACTCAAAACAGACTACGAAGAACTCTTTGGAGGAAAACATGTCATTGTTTTTGGAGATCTCCTTCAACTGACACCAGTCAAAGGGGAACCTATCTTCAAAACCCTAAGACACAAACAGTGCCGTAAAAGTCTTGGAAGCATCGGCAATGTAAATCTTTGGCAACATTTCCAATTCCGAGAACTAACTCAAAACATGCATCAGTCCGCAGACCTCACATATGCCAACATTTAAGAAAACATATGGATTGGTGTACTATCGAAAGAGGTGCAGTCTACCATCAATAGTAGACTCATCCATGAGCTATACGGGCGTAACACATGCTACTGATGTCATGGAACAATTAGCTCATATAAATGTCAGCTGTATGGCCTTAATGCCAAATCTAGCAAGCTGCGCACAATTTAATGCAACAATGGTGCAAAAAGAGAAACAACCACTAGTAGAAATTCATAGCACAGTCAAACAGGACGTACACAGTATGACAATACCTATGTATCAGCAAGGCAAAGCACGACTACAAGCCTTAGATAACTCCATCTCCAACGCAGCTGGTTTGGAGAAAATTCTAACATTATGCGTCAACTGTAGAGTTATGCTAAAGCGTAACAATGACGTAGAGCAAGGTTTAGTTAATGGAGCACTTGGTACAGTTGCAGCCTTCCACACATACCTACAGGACAGCAGCATTCAGTTTGTAAACATCAAGTTTTACAAACTTTCAGAAGTAAAAAATATAGGACGCACAACGGTGCGATTCCTTCTTTTCAAAGACATGTATGTACGCAGAGAACAGTTTTCTCTGTCGCTAGCTTATGCAGTAACTATTCATAAATCGCAAGGTCTCACCTTAGATCAAGCATTGATTGGTATTGGCAACACAGTCTTCAAAGAAGGCATGAGTTACATAGCACTGTCACAACTACGTACACTGGAAGAACTGTAGTTAAATTTGATGCAACTTCCACCAGTGCAGACATTTATTTTTTATTTTATTTATTGGCATTTAATGGTTAAACAAAACAAACCTTTAAGCCAAATCATCTAGTCCATAAAATCCTGAATCCTCCCACACTGTTTTGCATAATCCCCCAAAACCATGAACAGAAATGATAAGAGATCGGGCAGGTACTCCCCCCTAGTCTTCACATTTTAGGTTACAGTGGGGAAACTTCTATCTTTTTAAAGATAGCAAGTGCCAGTTTCACAAAGGCCAAGGTGATTGAAACCCGCTCTCATAATAAAATGTTCCACCAATCCTCCTTTGGTCTGTGGCCGTATTTCTTGATTGTTTCATACATCAGAGATAGCTTTAAGTCTACTACTGCCGGACATAACATGACCATATGGTAGAGGGATTCGATTGAGTTAGCTTCTTTACACAACCTGCACACCAGTAGTCCATCTCCCTGTTTCCGCGGTCTCAAAATTTCCCTTGTCGGGAACAAATTTAATCAAAGTCTTAAAAATTGCAATCTGAGGAACCAGTTAGGAAAAAGCTGTAGTAGGTACTTTGGCAGACAGTTCAACTTTTTTTCCTCGCCCCAAGATTTACCGTACAGCTTAAACGTCTCCCTTTCATCGTGCGTCTGGATCCAATCCCCCCTGTACAATTTCATCTTAACCTTCTCCGGATTTTGCAGCAATGTGGTAGCAGATTCTCCTATCTCGTCCAGGGCCATACTGCAAGCCCTCTCCCATTCTCGTAGCGAGTGCTCATACTTTGTCGTTAAAACTTTTTGTAAAGTCTTAAATCCCCCCCTTGGCTTTTCTTCCATGCCTTTTCTTAGCAGTTGAAGGGTTTTCTACTTGACTATGGCTATCAATTAGGTCAGCTCCAGCTCCATCCTTACAGCCTGAATCCGTGTACTTTTTGGTAAGCCCAGCACCTTTTTCCAAAACAGGCCTTCTATTGTCTGTCGGATCTTGGTGTCGCAATTCAAAGAGGCCTCAGTGCTATATGTCAATATGGGAATTACTTTCATCCTGTAGAAGCTGACAACGGGATCAAAGAGAAACCAGATATTCCTTGCATCATAGAGTACAAAAGACTACGTGCACTGCACACACCCCATCTAAAAATGTACCCTATTCCTCAAAAATCAAAAGCTTTGAAAAGAAGGATCATTCCATCAGAAGTACTAAATGATTGGGCCACATTGCCGTCAAAGAAATTCAAAGAAAGTCATTCTACAGCAACTACCAAAAGCACATATAAAAGGAGTAAAATGGACAAACCAAACCCAACTCCACCCACAAAAAAAGCCTCTGCTAAGAAACCACATACCCTTCCAACAAAGGACTCAGACACAGAAGGACCTGTCCCATTCATATTTTCCAATACAACAGGTGTTAATTGCTATGCAAATGTAATAATAAATGTTCTATTCCAAATACCAGCCTTTGTTGTACACATTTATTCAAATGGCACAGACCAATTGTGTTTGCAAATGCTCATCCTTCACAGAAATGTAGTAAGCAATCCTGACACCATTTACAGTGTCTCAGGAATAAGGCAATAATTGGACTACCGTGCTGGTGACATTCACTTTAAACTGGCAAGAAGATCCCCAAGAATTTCTGATTTACTTATGACAAATACTGGAAAGAAAAAACATACTTGTAATAGAAATGTTCACATTTCCTACATGTGGGGAGACATACATGCTCTCTTTGCAACCATGTCATTGAGGAGCAAGTCCCTAATGAATCCTTCGTGTATATAGCAATACCCAACTGTGACTCCATTCCATTTCAGCAACTGGTGCAAAATGCAAACCATAGCTGGTTCTGTACGTCGTGCAATTCTGATAATCGTTCGACGCTACATATGCACTCACATAGTCAATATGTGATATTAATGCTCTTAAGGTACAATGCCGACGGTACCAAAAACAACTGCAAACGTACTGCCTTCACACAATGACAGATATCACTTGGCAGGAAAACCTTCACAACTGTAGCCATAATCTGCCACACAGGGGACTCCACCAATGCAGGCCACTATACTGCATACATTAGAAAGCAATCGTCATGGTGGGAATGCAATGATGCTTCCATCAGTCCAAAGCACAGACTACCTTCAAATCTTGCAAATGCCTACTTAATATTCTTGAGGCCAAAATGTACTCATTAATGTACAAACCTACTATACCTTACTCCCCAGCACCAACCAGTACCTTCGTAAATGGACAAAACATGTTTTTCCTTCCACACTATCGACCTAAAGCAACGTACCATACATGAAGCATTGCGAAATGCACTACAGTGTATATTTGCTAATTTCATCCCCAATGATTCCAAGGAGTACAGTCACACAAACAGTATGTGTCCACAAAACACAGTACCAGTATTTCCCACTGTACATGTGGAAGGGAATTTGCTAAGTGTGAGGGTTCAAAACTATCCTCTGTAACCTCTAAAATCACCACTAACGCAAATCAGTAACCAGCTCTCCAAGAATAGTCCTACAACTACCAACACATATTCACGTATCACCACATAAATCTGCAAATGAACAGTACCACGTCAAAATGTACACAGATGTCCAAATAACCATAGGAATACACAAACTTCTCTACGTACCCTTTACAAACGGGACACTGCAAACAGTTAGAATACGCCACCTGGTATCTAACTGCAACCTGAATACGACAATGTTATTTGCAGCATCACAACTACCCAACTCAACCTTCAACAACTACTGTGCTACAAACATAGCATGAAACACTTCCAAAGTATCAGCAGTTACAGTACGCCAACAGGTACGTAACTACCGTGCACATTCTGCACTAGCAGGGACTGACTCCACCAATGGAGTCCACTATACTGCATACATTAGAAAATAGTGGTCATGGTAGTAATGCAATGAAACTTCAATCAGTGCAAAGCCCATACTACCTACACATCTTGGAAATGCCTACTTAATAATCTGGAAGCCAAACTTTACTCAGTGATATGCAAACTTGATATACCTTGCTCCCCAGCACCAAGCACTATCTACCTTAATAAGTGGACAAAAAATATTCTCTATGTACCCTTTACAAACGGAACACTGCAAACATTTAGAATACGCCACCTGGTATCTAACTGCAACCTGAATACAACAATGTTATTTGCAGCATCATAACTACCCAAGTCAACCTTCAACAACTACTGTGCTAGAAACATAGCATGAAACACTTCCAAAGTATCAGCACTTACAGTACGCCAACAGGTACGTAACTACCTTGCAAATTCTGCACTAGCAGGGACTCCACCAATGGAGTTCACTATACTGCATTCATTAGAAAATAGTGGTCATGTTAGGAATGCAATGAAACTTCCATCAGTCCAAAGCACATACTACCTACACATCTTGGAAATGCCTTCTTAATAATCTGGAAGCCAAACTTTACTCAGGGATGTACAAACTTACTATACCTTACTCCCCAGGACCAAGCACTACCTTAATAAGCAGACAAAAAATATTTTGCCTTCCACACTATCTACCTAAAGCAATGTACCACCACACTGGAAACATTGACGAAATGCACTACAGTGTGTGTTGGACAATTTTATCCCCAATAAACCAAGCAGTACAGTCCCGCAAACACATCTACACAAAGCACAGTATCAGTATTTTCTACTGCATACATGGAAGGAAAAGTGCTAAGTATGAGGGTTCAAAATTATCCTCAGTAACCTCCAAAATCATGACTTACGCATATAAGTCACCAGCTCTCCAACTATACTCATACAACTTCAACACATATGGACGTGGCACCACATACATTCGTAATTTGGCAGTACCAGTTCCAAATGTAGACAGATGTCCAAATAACCGCAAGAATGCTTCTCTATGTACCCTTCACAAACAGTGCACTGTAAACAGTTAGAATACGCCACCTGGTATCTAACTGCAACCTGGATACAACGATGTTATTTGCAGCATCACAACTACCCAACTCAACCTTCAACAACTACTGTGCTACAAACATAGCATCAAACACTTCCAAAGTATAAGTAGTTACAATACGCCAACAGCTACGTAACTACAGTCATAATACTGCATTAGCACTGAACAATATCATAATACTTGCAAACCACCAGCAGAAACCAAACGCATAAAGAAACAATGGTACAAAAAGGAAGCAGTGAAACATTTACAAATCAGCACCTGCTATAGAATGCCACCCATCCTACCAACACGCATTGTGCAGATATTGTACACCATTACATTTCCACCTACTTCAACAGTACACCTTAAAAAGTGCTGTAACCACTCCAAACACACTATCACTCATTGTGCACTATATTAGCAACTACATTTCAAAGTTTTTTTTTTAATCCAGCTTGGATTTTCTTTCCCCACAGACCCAATGATTATGTAAATAACCACAGGAACTGTGCTGATTGCACAGTACAGTGGTTCAAAGCATAGTACTTACGAAGTGCTAGTTACGAGGGTCCACAAAATAAAGAAATGTATGCTATGTAGTGTACTTCAAAGTAACAAAATACCTGCGCTAACATATTGTGTTCTCTTTTCCCACAGATAATACAGCAACCAGTACGACAACATTTTACTCCATACCCAAACCACAGTGCAGGGCTTCCTCAATGCAAACAGTAAGGGCCTCATTAGGACCTTGGCGGAGGACCATGGCGCTATTAGCACCATGGTCCATGCCGCTAAGGTCCCAACTCCGCCATGGTGGTTGGCGGACTTACCGCCCCATTCCGACCTTGGCGGGGCGGTAAGTCCCCAATCCCCATTTACCCTTCCCCATTCCCATTTTTGCCCCATAGGGCATAATGGGAGTGGGGAAGGCGTTAATTACGCCACCGTAAATTACGGTGGCGTAATTAACACCAAGGTCCCTTAGCGCCATGGATTTTAACACCTGCTAAAAGCAGGTGTTAAATCCGCCATGGCGCTAAGGGAACTCGTACTCAGGCGGTAAGGGTCGGCGCTGTTAACGCTGTCGTAAACCCCTTACCGCCTGGGTCCTAATGAGGCCCTAAGTCTTCACTGATTGCTATTATACTTCTGTACAATATCCACAGTGCAATAACTGCACATATTTCTACTATACACATACCAATAGCACCACTGACAATGCACACCTATATTGCACTATGCAGCTTGTGGCCACACCCTACATGCTTCACTACACCCTCTACATTGCAGGGCATCCAGCTATACACTAAACATTATACACCCTGCCCACTATTGCTGCTGCACTGCAGAACTACACACACAAACATCTATGCACATACGACTAACCCCATACGACTAACCCCACACATAACATACCCACCTACCCCTTAGCCACTGCAGTTTACATTGCCTAGTGCTTCTTCCACAGAATACATAACCTGTTTCCTACGTACACTGGTCACCTAACCCTATCATAAGTGCACACACTGAATTAACATCACTACAGTAACTTACCCTAAAATATGCACAATTACAATATCACTTCATGTATGTATCCATACATCCTACGTAACTCTCCTAACTTCTCCAACTATTTCCTCCTTGCTTTGCACTGCCACCATGTACGCCATTATGTCACTTTCATTGTTATGTACACCATTTCCAAAAAACATAGCCAACCCGTATTTCAGTACAGCGCATACATCATAGCTCCCCAGCCATATTGCAACCACTACCGTACCTCTTTACTTTTTCAACTTATGTTACCCTTTTTTCTTCTGTAAAGAAAACACCATTTACAGCCCATAACCGCCTTACAATGTTAAACAAACGTTCACACTGACTGCTTTCCTTTCCTAAACAGTAGCCCCAAAAAAGGTCCTGTAGTACAACACCAAACTGCGTACTATGGACCACCCACCCATGTGTTCTCAAACAGCAAACACAGTGTCACATTACCCACCGTTGCCTCGTAACACAGTGCACATCTAACTTTTTCTTACACACTGTAAAAACACATTTTCAGGATAATTCATAGATTTCAGCGCAGAGGCAGCGCACGCGAGCAGCGCAGAGAGGTAGCGTGCGCCAGCCGTGTGCACTAAACAACATCCTGGCGCACCGCGTATTCATGGAACATCAAAGCCATTTTGAGCGCTGGCGCAGAGAACATCCCACAGCGCCAGTTACGCTCCCAAGAACGCCCCTTGCGCAGGGATAAGGCATTGAAATCCCCAATTCAGCACAAAGGGCCGCGCTAACCCTGCACCAGTTCACAGGGCCGGGACAGTGCATTTGGGGGGTGCTTGGGAAGTTTCACACGCAATTGGGCTTGGGCGAGCGGGGTACGTGTATTCTGAGGGGTGCGCGGGGAGCATCACACGTGATATGCCTTGTGCGAGCATGGTACGTGTATTCTGAGGGGTGCACGGGGAGTGTCACACACGATAGGCCTTGTGCGAGCGGGGTACGTGTATTCTGAGGGGTGCGCGTGCAGTTTCACACACGATTTAGCTGGGCGAGCGGGGTACGTGTATTCTGAGGGGTGCGCGTGCAGTTTCACACGCAATTTAGCTGGGCGAGCGGGGTATGTGTATTTGGATGGGTGCGCGGGGAGTATCACACGCGATAGGCCTTGGGTGAGCGGGGTACGTGTATTCTGAGGGGTGCACGTGCAGTTTCACACGCGATTTAGCTGGGCGAGCGGAGTACGTGTATTCTGAGGGGTGCGCATGCAGTTTCAAACGTGATTTAGCTGGGCGAGCGGGCTACATGTATTCTGAGGGGTGCGCGGGGAGTATCACACGCGATAGGCCTTGGGCAAGCGGGGTACGTGTATTCTGAGGGTTGCACGGGGAGTATCACACACGATAGGGTTTGTGCGAGCGGGGTAGTGTATTCTGAGGGGTGCACAGGGAGTATCACACGCGATAGGGTCTGTGCGAGCGGGGTACGTGTATCTTGGGGGTGCGCAGGAAGTATTACACACGAATTGGCAGTGTGGGACCTCCCAGGTTTGCCCTCTCTCCCTTCCCCAGGCCCTGCAGGCAGCCCACACCATAGGGGACTACCCTGCACCCCAGGCCATGCCCCACAGGCAGCCCATCCACCTTGGGAATGCACGGCAGGTAGCCCATCCACCCTGAGCATGCCCTCTCAGCCAGCCCACATGTCACCATGCACCAGTGAGCACCGACTCATGTCCCCCTGCACCCCACCCACCCGGCAGTGAGGGGCACCTGCAGCAGGCCCCGACTCATGTCCCCCTCCACCCCCACCCACCCGGCGGTGACAGGCACCTGCCAGCAGGCCCCAACTCATGTTCCCCTGCACCCACACCCACCCGGCAGTGACAGGCACTTGCCAGCAGGCCCCAACTCATGTCCCCCTGCACCCCCACCCACCTGGCAGTGAGGGGCACCTGCCAGCAGGCCCCGACTCATGTCCCCCTGCACCCCCACCCACCTGGCAGTGACGGGCACCTGCCAGCAGGCCCGAGTCATGTCCCCCTCCAACACGTCATCATGATCCACAATTATGGCCTTCATGGCCACCAAAATCCCAACACACGCCACCCCTGCCCAAAGAACCAACCAAGTATTACATCCACTCCACATTGAAATGCCCATTATGTGAAACAACCCAAATGGCATGATTGTACATCAACACATGTCCGTCACACACATACAATGGGTGCCAGTGAATGTGAAAACCCACACCGTAACATGCATGAAACCAATGAGAGAATACCACACATTGAAGTATGAAAGAAAAATATATTCAACACAAAATGAAGTGAATGAAATGAAATCAAACAATAATGGAAATAATAAATAAAATGCATCATGTTCCAAAATGAAAAAAAATGAAATCAGAATCCAAATAAATCCAAATGAAAATGGGCCTCATTAGGACCCAGGCGGTAAGGGGTTTACGGCGGCGTAAACAGCGCCGACCCTTACCGCCTGATTCCGAGGTCCCTTAGCGCCATGGAGGACTTAACACCTGCTTTTAGCAGGTGTTAAAATCCATGGCGCTAAGGGACCTTGTTGTTAATTACGCCACCGTAATTTACGGTGGCGTAATTAACGCCTTCCCCACTCCCATTATGCCCTATGGGGCAAAAATGGGAATGGGGAAGGGTAAATGGGTTAATGGGGACTTACCGCCCCGCCAACCTCAGAATGGGGCGGTAAGTCCGCCAACCACCATGGCGTAAACGTAGTTTACGCCATGGTGGTAAAGGTACGAACCAGGCGGTAACTTACCGCCTGGGTCCTCATGAGGCCCAATGTGTCCAAAGTCACCATCCAACAAAGCAAATCCAAACGAAAAGAAATAAGTAAAATCCATTGCTCCATGGTGAAAAATAAAATTAAAAATGACGAAAAATCCACTGTTCAACTATATACAAATAACAAATCCAGGGTCCATGAGCCCAACCATTGAAATGAAACCTACAAAAAATACTACCTAATGAAGAACTATTTACAAAAAGGTGGGGCATAGTCCAAGCGCCCCAAATGAAAGAAAACATAAATGAAACCTAACACTAACTATATACACTTGCCGATTTCCCAGACCAGGGCATCATCGAACTCCTGTTCTATGTCCTGGAGGTGGGCCTGTTCCATGGCCCCGAGGTTTCGCAGGGATGACGCCATGTCCATCTCCAACTCCTTGTGAATTGCCTCAAGGCACTCGGCCCGCCTCAGTGCCCTGCGCATGGAGTACTCCGCCCGGACTGTAGTGAGCCGTGCCTCTTCTGCCCGCCACTAGTCCGCATCTATGTGCTGGCCCAACCGCTGGCACACGGAAGACACTCCCAATCCAGGGTCCTCTTGCCCTCCGGCCGATGCCTGCCCCTCTGATGTTGATAGCCCTGAGCCATCATCGCTCCCACCTTGAACCTGCTGCTGCTATGCCTGTGCCCAGGCTCTTGATGCCTGCACGTCCTCCTCCTGCTGGGGTGCAGTTGTTGGTGTTGCCACCCCTGCTGGACCTCCGACTCCCGACTGTGGCATGGATGTGTCCTCCACCAGCCTGGCCGCTGGGTCAGAAGCAGCTCCACAGGGTACCCAGGTGATACATGGGCCGGAAGATGGCACGGAGTATGACTGGTTCATAGGGGGTTCAGGTGAGGAGGGGGTCGGAAGAAGGTCCAGCAGATGGAGGAATCCAGTCCTGGTGACCAGTCCCAGTAGGTCGACGCGGTCAAAGAGGCATCCGAGATGACTTGCAGTGTCTTCACGAAAAACACTGCAGGTCACCTTGCATGACCCGTTGACGCAACACCATCCCAGCCAGGACAGGCTCAACCCCGTCCCGGATTGCCATGTCCGCAGGGAGAGGAAGGCCAGTTGTTGTGCGCTCATCCCCTCCCTGAAAACGGGTCTGGACGTAGGCATCCCTGCTGGTCCAGGATGATGCAGTCACAGGATCGGGGACAGGATTACACACAGGCACCTCCATGGAAGCCTGTGATGCCTCCTGTCCCTGCCCCTGGACTGCACCAGAAGCACCAGTGGAATCCCCCCTCCAGACCCCGTGTGTGACCCTTCCACAGCCTCCTCCTCAACCAAACCCCCCACCAACCTGGATGACTCCATGCCATCTTACTCCATCAGACCCTGTGGGGTCTCAGCTGCCCCTTCTGCTCCCGAGGAGTCCACCTCCAAACTCTGCCTCTTGGAACACATGCACACACGCCACCACACATACATGCATCTGTACATCCCCCCCACCTGTCGCTGTGATAACATCCCCATCCATGTCACATCTGGCAATCAGCTTCCTACATGTCAGTGTCACATGCATCCATGGTGTATCACAGTTGCACACTTGTCAAATACACACACATGCAAATGTGCATAGTGCAGATACATGCAGGTAGAAGCAGCATCCATGTGTGACACCCAACCATGCCACAGTACATACACAGGATTTAAAAATGTGTGCACCCACACCTGCATTTGCCAAGCATGCTTACCAAGACATACATCATAGAGGACTCACATGCAGCAGGCTCATTTCCCTGTACATACACATACACATGCATACATGGCCCTACAGAGACATATGTACAACCTGCTCACTCCTGCCACACCTCAACATGCACAGCATACAATCAGTACACATGTACACTTACCGCTCGACTCCAGACGGGTTTGCCTCTCAAGGACCTGGAGGTGGAGCGCTGGGCGTATACGTTCCAGGACCCTCATTTGGTTGTTGGTTAGGCGGACCTGGCACCCCTTGGCATCCGCTGCCTTCAAGAGGCGCCAGGCCTTATCGAGGGTCCTGGACCTGAAGTCCTCCCAGCGCTTCCGGAAATGTTGAATGTCGCGGACTGCCACCCCCTCCTCGTTGATGGCAGTCAAGATGTCCATCCAGATCCTCTTCCGTCCTTCATTGTCGGCGCACGAGCTTCCAAAGAGGGCATCATACTGCCCCAGGACTTGCTCCACCAGGATACCAACTTCACTGGCACTGAAGCTGATAGCCCTCTGCCTCTCTGGCTGGGGGTTGCCAGTGGTGCCAGATGATGTTGTGTCCGACATGGCCACTCCAGAGGCAGGTGTGGGTGGGCAACTGGGTCCTGGGGCTGGGCTGTGGAGCGACGGTATCCCAGTTGGGAGTCTTCAGTTCCAGCAGGGGTGGTCACAGTAACTGCACCCCTGCAGATGGCTGACGTCCAGGCACCAAATAGCAGGGCACGTGGGCAGCAGGCAGGCAGGCAGCAGCAGATGGCAGGTGGGAGCATGCTCAGGGCTCTGGGGGGCAGGAAAATGGCCTTCTGGGCAGGAGCATGGTTTTACATGTGTTGTTGTGTGGCCAACTTGATACGGAGTTATTTGGCAATTGAAAAAACTGCACGTCAGCGTGTAATTCGAGGAAAGGCCCTTAGCGCGTAAGCGCATAGGTGACGTGATGCGCAAGGGTGTTTCCCTCAATACAGGTGCATGTTGATTGTACACGTGCAAAAACTGCAAGTCTGGGTGTGACTGCGTGCAATTGGAGGAAAGGGCCTTAGCGCGTATGTGCGTAAGTGTTGTTGCACGTGTGGGCTGGCTTAAAAGGTACGCATAGGACGCCATTTTCTTGTACATGCTTTTTGTGGAGAGCGAGTGGGTGATTCTTGTACTTCTTGTCAGTTCACACGTGATAACTTCACAACGGTTCCAGTTCATACTCCCTGTTTACTCAGACAGCGTTCAATTCTTCTTTTGGCGGGGGTGTTGCCAACACGCACACACGCATCTTTTTCACGTTCTTTTTTTTCCAGGCAGACGGTGAGTCGCGCACTTATTTTCCAACTGTGGTTGCCCCCGTGTGTCACGTACCCATTCAGAGGTCATTGTAGGCAGCGTGTTTCCACGCACGTGCTCTACCAGGGGTTGCGTACACGTTAAATATTGTTTTCGGGTGCCTGTGCGTTGCGTGACCCGTCATCTTCCCCCAGGGGTCACAGACAGCCTTGCTAGAGCACTGGGGTATGAATTCCATCTGGTACCCTACCCCTTTCACCCCAATTGCCCAGGACAATTGTTTACTGCAACTCCCATACGCACAACAACATCAGTGCCATGGTTGGGAGGCGACCAAGCAGTAATGGAGGCAAAGGTGGCAGAGCTCAAAGAGGTGGGCTCGGTAGGGAACGTGGCCAGGATGTGCAGGGTGGCCCAAGAAGCCAGTGTGTGGAGGACCAATCAGGGACACCTATGCCCCCCAATGATTGGGGGAAATGTAGCTGACACCATCCCAGCTGAGCCCTTGTTAAACCGGCCCATATTGTCAACTGAACCGGCACAGGATGACTCCCAGGCTGACTTCCGTGTCACCAAGTCTAAGCCACGTGTGGCGGTGAAAGTTGCTGTCACCAGGACACGTGGATCTGGGGCAGCAATGTCATCTGCTGCCCCAAGTAGACAGGGTGAGGAGGCTGCAGGGGCAGCTGCAACTCAATCATCCCCAGCTCTGTGTCTCCCAGCCGGGACAGTGTCGGTCCAAGTCCATCACACCGAGGTTGGTCCTGCCAACATCACCCTGCAGTCAATGCCTGCAGTGAGACCTTTGGTCATTGTGCCTTTGGAAACTTCCAGTGCCCAGTCCACCTGCGCTTCTGCCCCTACCAACCAGAGTGGCGTAAGCCACTCAGGGTCTGCACCACCTTCCATGAAGAAGGGTGCTCTTGCAGTACAGGCTGGGACCCCAGACACGGCTACACACTCCGGCACGTCAAGGAAGCCTAGTTTCAATGACGCCGAACTAGATGCACTTGTGGCCTATGTGACTGCAGGGTGCAAGACTACGCCTGCTCAACGTAGGGCCCACTGGAAGACCATCACGGACTGCATTAGTTCCTTGGATTCGTGAAGCGCACAGCTGATGATTGCTCTAAGCGGAGGAATGACCTGAAATGCAGAGCAAAGAACAAGCTGGCTTCCAATCATGCCTCTACTCTAGTGACTGGCAGTGGGTCTCCACCAGAGGACGACCAACTCACTGAACATGAGTCTGTCGCTGGAGGCTTCATCACAGAGTGTTAGGCGGAAACCTGTGCAGTTCCCTCTGGGACCACTGCAAAAGATTTAGGACTACAGGTGTTTGGCAGTAAACACACTTGGTAGCAGTCTGTACCACACAGATTCACTTGGTAGCTGTGGCTGAGCAGTCAGACTTCTCTCAAGAAGAGTTAAGCAGTATGTGGAGTATACAATATAGGACAATTCTTCACAGTAAGACAAGCAAACACGCAACAAGGCTTCAGTGTAAAGATATTAAGGTATTTATTTATAACGGAACATCTGTAGAAAACACTATGGCACTATCACGGCAAACACTTCAATTACAATTACTCTACGAAGAAGAAACGATCAAACCCCCTAACAATATTTCGACAAGTCTAGGTTCTACCGGCATCACTTATTTACATACAGAGGTGTATGCCTCAACCTAGATGGCACTCTAATATTAGTTAGGACGGGAGAGAAAAATAGGCAGGTTACGAAATCAACACAGTTCAATACTTCACGGGTAAAATGCAAGGCAAGAAGGCAAGAACCACAATAGATCATAAAGTTCAGAGGCCAGGCCCACTCGGAGAGAGGCAAGGCGATATGTCCCAAAAAGTCTCTAGTGGAAATGCGTTCGAGTCTTTGTAGCAAATTGTTATCGGCAGATTGAACCAGTTCAGAACAACACGCTAGAGAAAGCTTGGAGGCGACCCAACGGAAAGGCGAGGATTAAGATACCTCACTCGAACCGATCGAAAGGGAAGCCAGGCGGACACGGTACCTTGTTTGTGGAGAGACAGCTCCGGCGGGGGCAGTTGTTCCTGGTGGTGGATGCACGTCGGGTCTTTGCCAAGAGTAGAGATGATCTCGTCGTCGAAGAAAAGTGAAGTCCGGTGCACCACCAGGGAAGAGACCAGCCGCGGAGTGCTCCATCACAAGGCACCACCTTTTGGTCGCGGTACAGGGGTAGTGGCTATCCGGTTGCCGGGGTGCTCTTCACGGGCAATTCGGCCACCGCGTCCTGAGGCGAAGAAAAAGCAAAGGGGACTGGTTGTTCCCACCAGTCAGGGGAAGAGACTCTCCGGCAGGGAGATCTCCTATGTCGTCGGGAAGTGGTGAGTCGGTTCAGCAGGGCTCCACCGGAGGTGTCGTCGTTGCAGGTCGGCTCAGTGTTACCCTCGTCGGATTCTTAGGTCCTGTGGCGACTTCTGAAGATCCAGTCCCAAAAGCCCTGCTTTTATGCAGAAAACCCCCATTCATTCAGCCTAGCTGTCAATCAACACTCGCTAAGTGGTGAGCGGGGAGGCTCACCACTTGGGCCAATCACTCCAGAGTGCGACCGGAGTTGACAAGGCAACTCGGTCCAGGGTGCCTAAACCCCCTCCCACACCCCTGTGGTAACCCAGACAGAATGGCACCACTTTGGAGGGTCTCTGTACAGAGGCCTGCCAAAAGTGGAACAAAGGGCTCAACCTTTGGTTTAGGAGTCACAGAGACGAACACAGACGCCATTTTAAAAACCGAGTTCTGGCAGAAAATACCATCCGATAAACTTATTTAAGATAAGTAGACCAGTGGTACGTTGGAGATTAACGAGGAAAAGTATCAATCTTCCAACAATGGGACGAATCCCATAGGGTTATGTTCGGGGTCGAACATAACAAGTAGTTTCCACTGCCACCAGCCAAAACTCGACGAGGGGGGACGGGACAGTGCCCCCTCTAGTAACAGACCCAGGAGTAATCGAATTACCCCTACTAGCACGTCCACAATAAGATGGTTTGTACTAGTTCTGTTAGTAAATTTAGGTCTAGTAAAGCCAATGGTGACTTTACATGCCCGGGGAGACAGTAGTCAGTCCCCGGGTATGGAGTCTATGGTGGAGGTCCGCTAGGACGCCCCAGTGTTATAGGGTGCTGTGTAACACACATAGAAAAACATATGAGACCCTATGGAGTAAAAGACCCCATAGCCCATAGAACACATTGACATTCAAAGGAATTACACACATTCATGTCCAAGAGTGGGAGGAAAAGAGTCTCACTCTTGGCAGGATGGAAAAAACAAACTCCAGAAATCCAGCAAAGCTGCTGGGGGACTCACTAGGTTAGGAAATTCAGCCTAAACAGAGAATTCTCCCTAACACAGAGGATCAGATCCAAGGCGTGGGAGACCTACCAGATCTTGAAGCATTATCCGGTGAGTGCCCATGCATGTGTGTGCAATCCATGTGTATGGTGCTTGGGTGATGTGTTCTGATTGAGTGCCAGGTGAGGCTGTGTAATCATGACTGGTATGGGTCACCCATGTGGTCCCTCCAAACCATTCCCCTGCCTTGGGTTTGGGTAAGACAGTATCCCTTCTGACCACAGTTGCCAATTTGCACCTGATTACTGCAGTTGCCCTTCAACTGTCATCTTGCAACAACATTGTTCAAAATGTTTTCCTGTTCATTCAGCCTGATTGTTTTAATCCTTGCCATTTTTACCACACATTTTCTTGCCATACTGCCACAAATTTAACATACTTCAGTCATAGATTATACCCCACAATGGCCCACATTTATTACCTTGTTATGGGAATGATTTCACCATTCAGGCTGATTGAGTAATGTGCACCTACACATGGCCTGCACACAATCATTTTTGGGCCCTGTTTGAATGTTGAACATGACTGTTGTCTTCTGTCATGTTGAAGTGACCAACCATTGATGTATCCATGTGCCTGCCATCACTGCATCAGTGAACACTGGATTTGTTGCAGCGTGTGGCACATGCGTGTTTTGTCACACTATTTTGCATGTTTTATCTCATGATGTCCATCTCACATGGATGGGTGACAGTACTTATTTCCTCCCATATGGCTGTACTTGTCAAATGTACCATGGCTATGCTACGTGCCATCTGTGTGCTGGCATGTGTCATGTATGTGAATTGGACATGCCACTCACAGGCTAATGTGTGATGCCAGTGCTATCCAGCATGCAGCACATGTGTTGCTTTTCCATATTGGAGTCCTCAGTGTCTGCTTTTTGCCTCCCCTTCCAACTCATTGACAGTGCATGCATGCCAGGGTTGTTGTCATGTGGGACATGTGTCATTTATGTACTGGATCTCTGCCTCGTCAGGCCTATGTGTGTGTGCTAAGGTGCTCATGCCTGTTTCCATTTGTTATCTTTCATGTTTTTGCAGGTGATAAAGCACTTGATGCTGTTGAGGAGGAGGAGATGGTGCAGACCCAGGAGGAATCACAACCACAACCAGGCACCAGTGGAGGACGTGGGGTGGTGATGTGTAAAAACCCATTTCTCCTACAGACCATGCTGTCCACGGTGTCTCTGGGTCACCACCGGAGACCTCTATGAATCAAGTGCTGAATCGGACATTGAGACATATATGCCGTCGCAGGTGAGTGTTTCTGGCAGGGATGCTGTTCTGTCCAACCCACTTGCACAGGGGGTAGACCCCTCTATGGGGATTTCAGTGTTGGAAAGTCCGCCTGTGAAGGTTATGGATGCAGGGTCACACTCCACAGTATTTGCTCCTGTTCCTGGGCCAGCAGATCAAAGGATGAATGCAGTCCTGCAGCCTCAGGCAGTGCCAGTACAGCAAGGTGCACATCGCCTTGCCCCAAACAGGTGTGGTGCCCGCCAACGTGGTGGCCGTGCGCCACCAGGCAATACTGTGTGGGAGAACTCCACATACAGTATAACAGCACAACAGGGGGCATTGTGTGAAATGATGGCTCAGGCAATGGAGAGGGTGGCCACTACCATTCTCCTACCTGAAAGGCAGATGGAGCTCTAGCAGCAGGCAACAGACTCCATTTGCCACTCACAAAGGGAGGAAATGTTGGCGTCCGACAGGGACCGACGGGCTAGACTGGAGACTCTGCACACAGCCATATCTGTAGAGTCACAGGCCCACAGGAAGCCCTCAGGTTAGAACACAGGTCCCTCAGAGATACTCTGGGTGAACTTGAGGTGTCCCGGAGTACAAGGGCAGAACAGCAGCTGGAGCAGCTGACACGTACACTGTCAGCTGTGCTCCAGGCAACCCGTCAGGAGATCCGGGCATCACGCGAGGCCATGCAGGCAGAAATGAGTGCTACCCGTGAGGTGCTGCATGGGGATCTCCGTACCATTATCCTCCAGAACCAAACCTTCCAGACCCGCATGCTTGCTGCCATGGAGGACCATACCAGGGCGTTGCATGGTCTGCCTCCCATATCACGGCCTCCTGATGTAGCAGCAGAGGGTGATGACAGTGACAACAGTTCTCCCACTGTAGCGTAGCCGTGCAGGCCATGAGCCCATGGAGGGGTTTTTTCTTTTTCTCTCAACATCCACGTATGTGGGTGTTGGGGTGCACCCTGTACCTCGTCCCTCCTGGGTGGCCTCCCCCCCCTGGTCCACACATGGCCATTTTTTATTTATTTATTTATTTATTTTTACTGTGTGTTGCTTTGTGTGGCTCCCGTAGGCATCCACTGTGTATTCCAGCTGGGCACATGCAGGCTTGTCCTGTCTTTGGGTTAGATGCTTGGGTTCCTGACACACACACCCCTCCTGCTTCCCCTTTCCATGGGCTTGCAAAGGGTGTGACCAAGTGACAGTAACTTACACAGTGACATTGGGCTCCCATGAGTTGTGTGGGCAGTCTGTAGTCAAAACTGTGTGTACATCCCTAGTCGGGATTTTTGTTCGATTCTCCACTGCATGGTGGATTGATATTTGCTTGTGCATCCATGTCTTTATCCTTATATACATGTAGCTTCTTCATGTCTTAACAAGCCCATCTCCTTTGCAGATGCAGTTCATGTTGTATGCAGTACACTGACACATTTGCCTGACAGCAACACTTTGCAGTTGGAAGGGGTCGATGTGCTGCCTTAGTCAGGTTGTGACACTTGCACTACTTGTTTTACTGTCATATATTGCCACTGTTTCATCCTGTACTGATGTTTTATGTTGCTGGTAAGTATTTATTCATGTGTGCTGTTTCTTATTGATTACCGAGAGCATATTGTCTGTGGCCTGTTTCCATTAGGGACAGTGCACTTTGTGACACTTGTGTCATGTGCTGTGCATTCATTTGGTTGCTTTCACATTGCATGTCATGCCATGGTGTGTTGGGTAGCTGAGATGGGGAGGGGTTGGGTGACACGGCACTGTTTTGATGTGGTATTTTGCAAAGGGGTAGTCGTTCATGCTGCATGAATGTGTGTCTTTTTGTGACACAGCATTGGGTATCTTTAAGTAGGTAGGGATGCACACAATGTAACACTTCCAGGTGAACAATCTCAGGCTGCTATGGTTGTGACAGTTGACTGTCCCTTTTGTCATCATCATTGTCAGCTGGTATGTGCCAGGGCTGTGCGCACTCCGCAGGGCTGGGATTTTAGGTGAAGTAATTTGCCACAAGTTGGGTATGGGCTGCCTCACCACGTGCCCTTTCACCTCCCATGCGCAGCGGGCGTGCATGTGGTTGGGGATGTGGGGCACCACCATGTCCACCAGCACGCCCCGCCGGGTTACAATGCTGTGCAGGACACATGCTGCCACTATGATCCTGCACACTACTGGGGCGCATATAGCAGCTGCCCACCAGAGCGGTCAAGGGAGCGAAAGCGTGACTTGAGCACTCCGAATGTGCGCTTCACTATGCCCTGGGTTGCAATATGGGCTCTGTTGTATCTTACTTCGGGTGGTGTGGTGGGGTTCTGAATTGGCGTCATCATGTAGGTGCTCAGAGGGTAGGCACTGTCCCCTGGGAAGGTGATGATGGCTATCATTAGTGGGGTTTTCACATTACTCAGTGTCTGACATGCATGCATGTGCAGAGGCATTTATACCCACCAATCAGCCATGTGTCGCCATGCCGCCCAGCTTCCAGGTCCCGATTTAGGGGTGACATTCTGAATATGAAACTATCATGGCTTGACCCTGGATAGTTGCCATATATTGAAGTGATGATTCCCTTGCCATCACATACTACCTGCACGTTGATTGAATGCCAGTGCTTGCGGTTTCGATAGATGTGCTCAGTGGCCCTGGGAGGACGTAGAGCCACATGGGTGCAATCAATGGCACCTAGCACTTTGGGGAAGTGTGCCACCCCGTAAAAGTCCTAGACCACGGCCTGCCTTTCTGCAGGTGTTCTGGGCATGTATATGTGCCTGCGGACTGAGGGGCGTGCAGTCATGATGGCCAACACCTGGTGTAGGCATCATGACTGCGTGGCCTATGACACACCCCCCACTATGGCACTTGTCCGCTGAAATGAACCAGTAGCCAAGAAGTGCAGTACATTGGGCCTCATTACACGGTAGGCAGTAAACCATGGCGCTATTGGCGCCATGGTTCATGCCGGTAATTTACCGGTACCGCCTTGGAGGAAAGGGGAATTACCGCCCTATTCCAAGGTTGCCGGGGCGGTAATTCCCCCTTCCACCATTGCCCTTCCCCATTCCCATTTTTGCCACATAGGGCTCTATGGGAATGGGGAAGGCGCTAATTATGGTACCACAAATTGCGGTACCGTAATTAGCTCCACTGGTCCCTTTGCGAGTTGGTTTTTAACGCCTGCAAAAAGCAGGCGTTAAATTCCCCAAACCGCAAAGGGACCTCGTAGTAAGGCGGTAAGGATTTACCGGTACCGGTAAAATACTGGTACCGGTAAACCCTTACCGCCTACCGTGTAATGAGGCCCAATAATTGAGCACCTTTTCCAAGGGGCTCAGTGCTTGCGAGCACAGGGTGGGTGATGTGAGGTCATCCTCACACTCCCTCACCAGGTCTAGGACTATGTGTGGTGGAAACCTGTACCTCCCATACACCTGGTCATCAGGCATCCCAAAAGGCTGGTCCTGGGTAAAAAGAAATGCGGGGCCTGGCTATCCTCCTCCTCCTGCGGTGTCCAATGACCACTGCTGCGAGGAACGGTATATTCAGCGTAGCGTCTGACCTTTTTTTGTTTGTTGTTTGCGCGCACTTTTATGCTGCGTGGGGCCGCTTATTCCTGCTTCCTGCTGGCGTACGTGTTTCCGGATTAGCGCATCTTTTTTGGTGCACACCTTTCCCCTGTTCGATTCCATGAATACGTGTTGTTAGCGCGCGTGTGGGCGTTGCGAGCATTTACCTCCTGTACCTCCCCCGTAACGCCCACTTTTCTTGCGTGAGCTGCACTATGGGCGCTTTCCCTGTGCGCGTAGCGCATGCCTTTTAGTGACATGTGCGCCCGCGTGCGCCACCCACGAATTTAGCGCACATCCCAGGATTTACACGCGCACTGAATTCCATGAATCAATGTGCGCGTCTTTGGCACACGTGCACTGCGATTTTCGCGCTTGAGCTGCGATTTTCCCACTTGCGCTCCCCTTTGCGGCGCACATTTATTCCATGAATTGGCCCCTTTATGTATTTTGCCATCTGCTCATTCACGTGACCATTTGTACAGAACCATCATATCTACTTGCACGTTACACTACCTTCACCGTAATGACACTGTCAACATTCGTAAATAGATGCTATACTCAAAATATGTTCCTGCCGAATTCCTTCCTTTTTTTCCTGCCTCATCTCCGGAAATCGAAACCTAACATACCTCTCCTTAAAAAGAACACATGCTCATTGTAAAACAGCCTTTAGGGGGAAGCATGTTTAGCTCCAAGTTCATATATTGTGTAGAAGCTTAACAAAAAAAGATACATAACTTGCACTGCAGTTCCTCTGTCCATGTGCCCCAAAGGTACCCTACAACCATCTCATAGGCCGTACACTTCCATTTCACGGCCTCGCAATAGAAAGATGGAATTTGTCAAAATTATGTAAGTACACCTTTACATCACATGTGTATTACGATTAACAGTTATTTACATGCTCCTCAGTATGCATATTTACAAACTTGCTCTACTGCTCACTTTAGCTCCATAGATTACACAGACCTTTGTGACGGCAATAAAATAACGCTGTTACACTGCCATGTCTCCACCATTCCTAGTAACTTGCAACTGTCATGGTACTTTCTTTAACTTCCATTCTTCCCCACCCCATCCAAATGCAGACATACAAGGCTCCACGAACATGGACTGCAAGTCGTACACTAAAGCACCTCACCTTCTATGCACTCGTACACTGGTACATTCCCTGTTCTGCCCTTTGTATGCCCTTTCACACAATTACTACGTCTACGCACCCTCAGTGTAGTATATGTTATAACCGACACAGGTGCACGCAGCGGTCAACCGGCACACACACATATGTACAACTCACATTTCTTTCAGGCATTTCTTACCAAAGCAGCTACTCCATTCTCCAGCAAGCCAAGGTATTTATTTATTTATCTATTACATTTGTTATACGCCCAGACCATGAGGTATCACGGCGTAGTTACAGACAAAGCAAGTACCATCTTGGTGTTAAGCAAATCATTAGGCCAGTTGATACAGGTTTGCATTTATACATTTTTATACAATTATATGCATTTATATACAGTGAAGATTGGGTAATTGGTCTGAGATGCTAGGTATCTGGGTGAAACGTAGAACTGGTTGAATAACCACGTTTTGAGTAATTTTTTTTATTGTGGGAAGGATGTTTCGTTCTTGATTGATAGGTAATGCATTTCAGTGCTTGGGAGCGAGTACTTTGAAACTGCTGCCCCCTGCTTTTTCTCTTTAGTATCGTGGGATTTCGAGGTTTTCGCTGTTGTTCGATCTGAGGAGTCTGGTATGGGTTTTCTTAGTAACTGTGTTGAGGAGGTATTTAGGAGCTTTGTTGGCAATGCATTTATGGGAGATGCTGAGGGCTTTGAATAGTATTCTGGCTTTGATAGGAAGCCAGTGGTTTTGTCTCCTGATATTGGAGATATGATCAGATTTTTTTATGCCTAACCCCCCTCCATTATGTTTCTTATTGTATTACCTTCTTTGTAAACACACTGACACATTGCATGGTGGGTCCAACTACACTCGCTACCACTGTCAACTTTTGTAAAAAAACAACACATGAAAACATCATCTAGTCCCAACACATTTTTTTCTGTGCACCCGTACAATCACTGTATTACCTACAAACCAGACACCAAGGTAGTGAGTTCAGATTTGGCGCTACGCACTAAGACACACGTCATTGTTCCTCAGCCATTCAGCTATTACCACATTATCCTTCCTGCTAAGTTTTGTCCTGTACGCAACAACTAATACCTGCTACTTACATGCGCTCTTATTCCTCTTTCTACTGAGATATGTTGCACCCTACTGTGCATGCCACCCCTTCCACATTCCAATAGACAGCTGTGGACCAACAATTAGAAGATTACCGTAAGCAATGTCTTTTCCATCTTTATTATCTGGGCCGACCACTATGGGTCGGTATGTCCACTTGCGGTTCCTGCTATTACGAAAACAACCTGCAAACCTTCATTCTATAAGCCACCGCAGAGGCACTGCATGCTACCTTCGCTACCTTTCATTTAGAGTCTGCCGGTCTGGAAACAACAGTGGTGGTAAACCCGCCGCCACCGTTGGTTCCGGGCCGGCAGATTATGAGTTCTACAGGCGGGAGACCCATGGGACTCCATGGGAATGGGGATTTACGGGATTCCGCTTCCGGAATTACCGGGTCACCAGGGTTGAATTGCCCCAGTATTTGCGGCAATCACAGAGGCAGTAATTCATTCCAAGTCCGGCAGCAACCTGATGGTTTTTACGGCTCGGTTATGCCAGACTTGGAATGAGGCCCAATGTCTTCTTCCACACTGACCACCAACCAGCACTACATACTCCTTTTCCCACTGTGCTACACAAGAACAGAAGAACATAATTGCACAGACAGCATTGGTCACTGTATTTTGTTTGCAAAATAAAAGAGCGGTGAATCCACTCTTTAATCGTACAGTCTGTCTGCGCAAGTCCACTTTTTCTTTTGTTTATGATGTTCCTATCCAGAGCTAGGTGCTCACATGACAGAGTGTGCTACGCTTGGCACGCACATAAAATTAATACCTGGAGTGCACACCGTGAGGAACGGCTGTCCACAAGTAAAGTCACAGACGCCAGTGACTGCTGCGATGGTGCATGCGGCACGGCACACAGGCATAGCTAATGGAAGCGATGCAAACATTATCATTGCACACACGTCAAGCTCCGCCCACTTCCTTTCACCAATCTGAACAAGTACGCCAAACAAAGGTAACAGTCAGATGGCCTGCCATCCTGTATGTAGCTCCACTCAATGGCGTTCATCATGTTGCCGGCTGCAAATTTATGTGTGTTCGAATTTACATTCTCCATAGTGTTCATATGTAATACTTATTAACTTGTGTCATGTCGCACTGCCTTCCTTCCTTCGTACTAGGTATTATGAGAGGTGTACCATACTGTAAATCAATTGTGTCATCTCAGTATGTGAATGGCAACAAGGCCAATAACGGTCACCATATTTACGTGCTGTCACTTCACACCACCTCTACTGGTATGGCACCTGCAAAATTTCCTCCACAACCATGCTGTGACAGTGAACACCCACAGTAGACAAATATATTTCCAGCCCTGTACGCTGGACTTACATATTAGTGTAAGAACTGACCCAAAGAAAGTTACATTGTTAAACCTACTTCGGAACCATGTCCACATTGTTCCATCAAACGCCCGTAGCCATCCACACATGGCAGTTCAAGCTTGCCACTCCCAACACAACATGGTACAAATGGGAGAAGGACATGTGGGGTAAGGGGGACAAATCCCCCCCCCCCAGTTTTTGTGTGTCCTGCCCTGGAGTCTGCTCATGTGCCATCATGTGTACTGCTGTGTGCAAACTTCAGAATCTGAAGTTTGCACGCAGCAGGCCCAGGACGTAGATTCTATCCGAATCCGCTGCAACCATGATGCAAAACTACAGTGGGAGAGGGGGAGGAGAACGACGCAGGACCATGAGCAAGAGTTGTTGACAACTCTTGCTCGTGCGTTCCCCTCCTCCCCCAACCTCGGGAATACAGCACGTGCCACTGCCAGCCCATCCCTGCCTGGAAGTGCGCAGTGCACTGCTACGCATCTTGCCAGCCTCCTCTCACCTTCAGAAGCCACTACAGCAGGCATTGACGCGTGCTGCTGGGCTTCCGAGAGTGAGTGAGCCTGCCTCGACGGTGACAGAGACTATCACTCAAAGTGTCTGCACCTCCATGGCCCTCAGGTATTCTTCCTTTAATTTGCCTGCTCCCAGAACCGCCTCGTGTTGCAACCACTTGCTTCCCTGATCTCTGGTTTAGACACCAGTGATCCTGTGTCCTTTCCCTTCCTCTCATCTGCCTTCTCTCTTCCCGCTGTCTTCTTCCTTCATGTCATTTCATTTTGGTAAATAATTCTGGAAGGTTTCTAACAACTCTATTGCGGCTGCCTCATGTTGAAACCACTCGCTTCCCTGCTCTCTGGTTTAGATGCTAGTGATCCTGTGTCCTTTTCCCTTCCTCTTATCTACCTTCTCTCTTCCCGCTGCCTTCTTCCTTCATGTCATCGCGTTTTGGTAAATAATTCTGGAAGGTTTCTAACAATTCTACTGCAGCTGCCTTGTGTTGCAACCACTCGCTTCCCTGCTCTCTGGTTTAGACACCAGTGATCCTGTGTCCTTTCCCTTCCTCTCACCTGACTTCTCTCTTCCCGCTGCCTTCTTCCTTCATGTCATCGCGTTTTGGTAAATAATTCGGGAAGGTTTCTAACAACTCTACTGTGGCTGCCTCGTGTTGCAACCACTCACTTCCCTGCTCTCTGGTTTAGACACCAGCGATCCTGTGTCCTTTTCCTTCCTCTCACCTGCCTTCTCTCTTCCCGCTGTCTTCTTCCTTCATGTCATCACGTTTTGGTGAATAATTCTGGAAGGTTTCTAACAACTCTACTGCGGCTGCCTCGTGTTGCAACCACTCGCTGCCCTGCTCTCTGGTTTAGACACCAGTGATCCTGTGTCCTTCCCTTTCCTATCAACTGCCTTCTCTCTTTCCGCTGCCTTCTTCCTTCATGTCATTGCGTTTTGGTAAATAACTCTGGAAGGTTTCTAACAACTCTACTCTGGCTTCCTTGTGTTGCAACCACTCGCTTCTCTGCTCTCTAGCTCAAACAGCAATGATCCTGTGTCCTTTCCCTTCCTCTCACCTGCCTTCTCTCTCTTCCCGCTGCCTTCTTCCTTCATGTCTTTGCGGTTTGGTAAATAATTCTGGAAGGTTTCTAACAACTCTACTGCGGCTGCCTCGTGTTGCAACCACTCGCTTCCCTGATCTCTGGTTTAGACGCTAGTGATCCTGTGTCCTTTCCCTTCCTCGCACCTGCCTTCTCTCTTCCCACTGCCTTCTTCCTTCATGTCATTGCGTTTTGGTAAATAATTCTGGAAGGTTTCTAACAACTCTACTGCAGCTGCCTCGTGTTACAACCACTCGCGTCCCTTCTCTCTGGTTTAGACACCAGTGATCCTGTGTCCTTTCCCTTCCTCTCACCTGCCTTCTCTCTCTTCCCGGTGGCTTCTTCCTTCATGTCATCGCATTTTGGTAAATAATTCTGGAAGGTTTCTAACAACTCTACTGCGGATGCCTCGTCTTGCAACCACTTGCTTCCCTGCTCGCTGGTTTATACGCTAGTGATTCTGTGTCCTTTCCCTTCCTCTCACCTTCCTTCTCACTCTTCCCGGTGCCTTCTTCCTTCATGTCATCGTGTTTTGGTAAATAATTCTGGAAGGTTTCTAACAACTCTACTGCGGATGCCTTGTGTTGCAACCACTCGCTTCCCTGCTCTCTGCTTTAGACACCAGTGATCCTGTGTCCTTTGCCTTCCTCTCACCTGCCTTCTCTCTTCCCGGTGCCTTCTTCCTTCATGTCATCGCGTTTTGGTAAATATTTCTGGAAGGTTTCTAACAGCTCTACTGCGGCTGCCTCGTGTTGCAACCACTCGCTTCCCTGCTTTCTGGTTTAGAAACCAGTGTTCCTGTGTCCTTTCCCTTCCTCTCACCTGCCTTCTCTCTTCCTGGTGCCTTCCTCCTTCATGTCATCGTGTTTTGGTAAATAATTCTGGAAGGTTTCTAACAACTCTACTGCGGCTGCCTCGTGTTGCAACCACTCACTTCCCTGCTCTCTGGTTTAGAAACCAGTGTTCCTGTGTCCTTTCCCTTCCTCTCACCTGCCTTCTCTCTTCCCGCTGCCTTCTTCCTTCAAGTCATTGTGTTTTGGAAAATAATTCTGGAAGGTTTCTAACAACTCTACTCCAGCTTCCTTGTGTTGCAACCACTTGCTTCCCTGCTCTCTGGTTTAGACACCAGTGATCCTGTGTCCTTTCCGTTCCTCTCACCTGACTTCTCTCTCTTCCCAGTGCCTTCTTCCTTCATGTCATCGCGTTTTGGTAAATACTTCTGGAAGGTTTCTAACAACTCTACTGCGGATGCCTCGTGTTGCAACCACTCGCTTCCCTGCTCTCTGGTTTAGACACAAGTGATCCTGTGTCCTTTCCCTTCCTCTCACCTGCCTTCTCTCTTCCTGCTGCCTTTCTCCTTCATGTCATTGGGCCTCATTACGACCCAGGCGGTAAGGGGTTTACGGCGGCGTAAACAGCGCCGACCCTTACCGCCTGATTCCGAGGTCCCTTAGCGCCATGGAGGACTTAACACCTGCTTTTAGCAGGTGTTAAAATCCATGGCGCTAAGGGACCTTGTTGTTAATTACGCCACCGTAATTTACGGTGGCGTAATTAACGCCTTCCCCACTCCCATTATGCCCTATGGGGCAAAATTGGGAATGGGGAAGGGTAAATGGGTTAATGGGGACTTACCGCCCCGCCAACCTCGGAATGGGGCGGTAAGTCCGCCAACCACCATGGCGTAAACGTAGTTTACGCCATGGTGGTAAAGGTACGACCCAGGCGGTAACTTACCGCCTGGGTCGTAATGAGGCCCATTGTGTTTTGGTAAATAACTCTGGAAGGTTTCTTACAACTCTACAGCCCAGCCACATTATGCATTTAGTTTCTGTGCTTTTTGGAAATTCGAATCCTGATGTATTTCTAACACTTCCTGTTAGAAACACACAAGGCAGGATCAAAAGGTATTGAAACGGAAGGAAAGAAACAGGTGCAAAACACGCCAAAATGTTCAAAATGCAATCAAAAGTCAAAATCCAGCCTGTAAACTAGAAGGAAGGATTACCACCTCTTGATAGGCCAAGAGACGAAATAATGAGCTCCAAAAGATGCATAAGTGCTCAGAATGCATTGAAAAATCCATTATTCAACATACAGGGCCTCATTACGACCCCGGCGCTAAACCATGGTGCGCCCCATTCCAAGGTTGGCGGGGCGGTAATTCCCCATTCACCATGGCCCCTTCCCCATTCCCATTTTTGGCCCATAGGGCTCAATGGGAATGGGGAAGGCGCTAATTACGGCACCGTAAATTACGGTGCCATAATTAGCTCCTAGGTCCCTTTGCGGGTTGGTTTTTTAACGCCTGCTAAGCAAAGGGACCTCGTAAACAGGCGTTAAGGGTTTAACGGCGCCGACACCTTTTACGGCACCGTTAACCCCTTAACGCCTGGGTTGTAATGAGGCCCATAGCCTGTAAACTACTAGTGAGGAACAAAACGTATTGAAGCGTATCAAAGACCAACAAAAACAGCTTCAAATCACCATTCTCTCGCGTTTTGCTAAATGCAAATTCTGGTGGATTCCCATTTCGTATTGGGTTTCCATGCTTTGTTACTTCGAATCTTGATATATTTAACAACTCTCTTCTCCCACACAAGGCAGGATCAAAATGTGCTGCTGTTTACAGTCTTTTTCACTGATGAAATCTTCAATGCATTTTAAGCTTTTCTGAGTGTTTTGGAGCTTGTATTTCCCATCCTTTGATCCATCCATTCAACACATGTGCATACTCCCTTGTAGTCTTCAGGCTGGATTTTGAATTACATTTTCAATGAATTTTGAGCATCACATGTATGTGTTTTTAGGAGCTAGTTTGTCCCTCTCTCCTCCTATGTGTCTAAAGGCTAGTTTTTCACTGATGACTCTTTGAATGGTCTTGGTCTGGAGCTGTTTTTTCCCCCCACTGAATATTTCAATACATTTTGATCCTGCCTTGTGTTTAGAGGCTGGAGCTTGAATGATGACATTTTCAAAGCATTTTGAGCATTTATGTTCGTTTCGGAGCTAGGTTTTTCTCGTTGAACCTCTCAACATGAACTGGTTTTTAATTCCGTTGAAACTGAATACATTTTGATCCTGCCTTTCAACGAAAGAAACAACCTGGATGGGCTGACAAAACGCTGCCACTCCACTACTGAACGGCCCCAGTATGCATGCACACCCTAGACTTTCAGAAACGCCTGCATCCACACAATTTCATGGAACATGTGTGGCATGGTGCATGCCAGCAGAAGTGTCTGGCTGCTGCATGAGTGCAGCACTGGTAACAGAACTGTGTTCACCTCATTGTCTGTGTCGAGGAGTTGTGAGTGCAAGCATAGTTGAGTGAACACACATGGAAGTGTGAGTTAGGCTATGTTATTGGATTTATTAGAAGCACTGCTGCTATTTGCATGGTCTCTTGATGTTCTGAGATATGTAAGGGAACATGGTTGGCTTTTGTTAGTACTCACAGCATGAAACAGTGCAAGATTGCTTTGATGCTGTATTGATGCATGCAGGCTCTAGTGTATTTGTATGTGTTTTGTGTCAAGGATACTTGATGTATTTGTATCGAGAGATGCGCTTTATGCTTTGCTAGAGCGAGGTTGGTGGACTAATACTGTGTTTTCTCTTGTTTTATACAGTGATGATATATGTGATTTAATACGTACTGCTATTTTAATTGTACGAAAAAGTCGAGTTCTTTGACTAAAAAACAATAAATAAAAAAAAGTCCCAAGGTGTCCCCTGTCCCCCCAGACTTTATGGGTCTCCTACGGCCCTGATGGTACACCATTTAGAGCAATCCCTATAGCATCTGCAATACACTCCCGAACCCCAATAGGTTGTCACCTGCGAACCGACCACACAACTGTTTATGTGTTAGTATCTGCGTACAAGTGCCATGTCGCAAACATTACGTACTAAAACAAGCCTTGCACTTTCTTACTGCACTCCCTGAACTGAACCTCTGTTCACGTCCACACCCCTCCGAACACAAATTATGTCTTCCCCTTTATGACCTGCACCATGTCCTCCACATTAATTCTGCAAAGGCGCGGATCTTATGGCACTTACATATTTATAAGTGTATTGTATAGCACAAGGTAAGCATATAATTTACTGCCTACAAGTACGTATAGATACAACAACATACTCAAACAAGACAACATTCTCACTATAACTTGTCCCCCCCGGACGAAACCTCGCCCAACTTGGTGAAAAAATTCAGAACCGTCCATATACATTTTTTGCAAGGTTTGGTGATGATTCGTCAAGGGGGAGCGAAGTTATAAGCTTCCGACAAAGTGCTCTTCCTATGAGTTTAGCAACTTAACCATAACTACACGGCCGCTACCGTGGACCGTGTCAAGTTGCTGTTTCCATAGGAAGAGCACTTTTTGGGCAGCCTATAACTCCGCTCCCCCTGGACGAAACCTCACCAAACTTTGCAAAGAAAGTATATGGGCCACTCTGGTTTGGTGATGTTTGGTCCGGGGGGGGGAGTTATAGGGGGGTCCCAAAACATCTTTTTTTCCCATAGACTGAATGGGGGAAAAACTTTGCACGCGGCTACAGGCCAAACTGCTGGACGGATTTGCAAGCTCAATGGGAATGGGGAGGGCGCAAATAATGGGCTCACGCATGTCAAGCCCGTTATTTGTGGCCAGGTCCCTTAGCGGGTCCCGTCCATAACGGCTGGTCAGACCTGCCGTTACTGGCAGGACCCGCTAAGGGACCTTGTAGTAGGGCATTAAGGGATTACCGGCACCGGTCTCCTTACCGGTGCCCGGTATCCCTTACCGCACACCGTATAATGACCCCCTCTGATTCTTCACCTATTAAGATCTAGGGATATTTAACATATAAGGCCTCATTACGAGGCTTGCGCTAATGGAATGAAGGGGGCCGGTACGGGACTGGCCCCCTTCATTCCGTCAGGGATGATTACAAGCTTCCCATCGCGGGACCCGGATCGGACGCCTGGTAAAACCAGGCGTCCTTTCCGGGTCCCACGAGGGGAAGATGGAGATAACAACGGGACACTTATAATGTGCCCATTGTTACCTCCATCCCCATTCCCATTGAGCCCTAGGGGGGCTCAAATGGGACTGGGCAATGGTTCCTGCAAGGAGGACTTACCTGGTCCTCCTATGTCGGAGTGACCTGGTAAGTCCCCATTGCAGGATCCCAGAAAAGGAGCCCGGTTTGGAGGCAGCATGGAGCTAATAGCTCCATGGCTACCTCCAAACTCGTAATCAGGCCTGTGTCTTATTCAAAAGAAGTGGGCTTCATTCCGAGTTTGGAAGTAACCACGCCGCTATTTGCGGCATGGCTGCCTCCAAACTCGTTCCGATTCCGCCCTGGTGAATGGAGCAATTACCGGTCCATTCCAAGGTTGGCGGGACCAGTAATTCCCCATTCATCAGGGCCCTTCCCCATTCCCATTTGAGCCCCCATAGGGCTCAATGAGAATGGGGAAGGCGCTAATAATGGTACCGTAAATTACGGTACCGCTATTAGCACTAAAGTCCCTTTGCGGGTCCTGTCCTTAACGCCTGCTAAAAGCAGGCGTTAAGGAAGGACCCGCAAAGGGAACTCGTAGTGGGGTGGTAAGGGTTTAATGGCACCGGTCTCGTTACCGGTGACCGTTAACCCTTACCGCCCTACTCGGAATGAGGCCCACTGTTTTAGTACATGGAGAGGTGCCTTTGCCAATGTGCCAGGTCTTTTTTTCAGGGATAATTAATGTAGCTGAATGCTTGGCTAATGGCAGTTGTTCTAGAAAGTTACATTTGTTCTAAAGCTACAAAGAATGTGACAGATTCTAATGTTTTATGAACATGCAAGTTACATTTTCTGCAAAAACATAGGGGGCCTGATTCGCAAAGCGTTTCACTCGTCTCAAAGAAAACTAGGACATGGATGCAAGTATCTCTGATTTGCACCTGCTACAATAGACTTCATTTACAAAGCCAAAAACCAGAGTAAATGATTTGCACCATGGTAAAAACCAGGTATACCTTTGCAGATGCACCTTTATTTACTTATATATGTATTGTGCATTTGTAAGGGGCTTATATAGCAAGTAAATTGTGTTTCAAAGCTCCCACAGGGCAATAGGGAGGAAACGAAATTCAATTAAAACGATGAAGGATAGAGGCGGAGCTACTAAGCCTTGTGAGCATTCAGAATGTGCAAGTGCAAAGAGAGAGGAGAGGGGAAAATGGAGTGGGGCTAGGTGCTAGGTGTGTCAGGAGGGAAGTGCTCGGGAGTGAGGAGCTGAAAGTGCCAAGTGGAGGAAGTGCTAGGGAATGGTCTGTTGCCAATAAATAAATAAGTGCAGGCCTGCGGTGGTATTGGCCAGTGGGTGCCAATGCAAGTGCTGGGTGCGGGCGGAGGCTGAAGTCATTAATTTGACCAAACTTTGTCAAATATTAGGACATTTATGTTCCCACACATTTGGACCAACACTGTGGGCCTCATTATGACCCTGCCACTCCAGAAACAATGGTGGCCGTAAACCCGCCGCCACCGTTGTTTCTGGACCGGCAGATTACGAGTTCTGCAGGCAGGAGATGTCACACCCGCCAGGTCTGACCTGGCGGGAGTAACGCCACCCGCCTGATGACGGAAATGGAAACACTGGTTCCGTCATGGACGGAACCAGTGTTTCCATTGTCCCCATCCCCATGGAGTCCTATGGGCCTCCATGGGAATGGGGATTTACGGAATTCCGCCTCCGGAATTACCGGGTCACTGGGGTTGTAATGCCCCGGTGATTCCGGCAATCACGGAGGCGGTAATTCATCCCAAGTCCGGCAGCAACTTGCCGGTTTTTCCAGCTCGGTTACCGCCGTACCTGGAATGAGGCCACTAGGGCCTCATTACGAGGCTTGCGCAGAAGGAATGAAGGGGGTGGGTACGGGACCGGCCCCCTTAAATCCGTCAGGGCTGATTACAAGCTTCCCATCGTGGGACCCGGATCGGACGCCTGGTAAAACCAGGCGTCCTTTCCGGGTCCCGCGAGGAGAAGAGGGAGGTAATAAAGGGCCAGATGTAATCTGCCCGTTATTACCTCCCTCCCCATTCCCATTGAGCCCTATGGGGGCTCAAATGAGAATGGGGATGGGTTCCTGCAAGGAGGAATTACCGGGTCCTCCTATGTCGGAATGACCCGGTTATTCCTCATTCCAGGAACCCGGTAAAGGAGCCCGGTTTGGAGGCAGCCGTGGAGCTAATAGCTCCATGGCTACCTCCAACCTCGTAATGAGGTCCATAATGGGGGTCATTCCGAGGTTGGAGGTAAGGGAAAAACGATGCCGGTAAAGGATTACCGGCATCGCTTTCCGCTACGGGCTATTCTGACCAACCAGACCATTATTTACAGCACCATAAAGTACGCCTCATTCCGGGTTTGGAGCTAACCATGGAGTAATTAGCTCCATGGTTGCCTCCGAAACCGTCCCAAATCCGGCATGGTGAATGGAGTAATTACCGGTCAATTCCAGGATTGGAGGGACCGGTAATTCCCCATTCACCTTTTGCCCTTCCCCATTCCCATTTCTGCCCCATAGGGCTCAATGGGAATGGGGAAGGAGATAATTACGGCACCGTAAATTACGGTACCGTAATTACCTCCGAAGTACCTTTGCGGGTCCCGTACTTTACTCTTGCTAAAAGCAGGAGGTAAGGAAGGACCCGCAAAGGGACCTCGGAATACAGAGGTAAGGGATTACCGGCATCAGCACCCTTACCGGTGCCGGTAATTCCTTACCTCCAACCTCGGAATGACCCCCAATGCCGTAAATAACGGTCTAGGCGCGCGCGCGACACACACCATGCCGATATTAGCAGCATGCCGTAAAAGAGAGCTGATCCCAAGTAATGCGGACATGCAAATATCAGCCTCTTGATAGCCGAAAAAGACCTTGGGCCTCATTACACGGACGGCGGTGGACCGGTCCATGCCGGTAAAATACCGGCACCGCCTTGGAGGAAAGGGGACTTACAGCCCTATTCCAAGGTTGGTGGGGCGGTAATTCCCCCTTCCCCCATTGCCCTTCCCCATTCCCATTTTTGCCCCATAGGGCATAATGGGAATGGGGAAGGTGCTAATTACGGCACCGCAAATTGCGTTACCGTAATTAGCTCCCTGGTCCCTTTGCGGGTTGGTTTTTAACACCTGCAAAAAGCAGGCGTTAAAGTGTCCAACCCGCAAAGGGACCTCGTAGTAAGGCGGTAAGGGTTAACGGTCACCGATACCATTAACGGTGACCGTTAACCCTTCCCGCCGTCCGTGTAATGAGGCCCCTTACCGGCATGGGGTAAATACTGGCATCTCTGAGAAGGTGTTAAGAACCCTGAGCAGTGTATTAAAGTGCCACAGGTGCACACAATCAACACAGGTGGAGGCAATGGAGTCAGGGCCAGTACAAAAGGAGCACACCCACACACCACACCCCCTCCGATACCAATAGTGGTAGCATTACTGGAGCTGGAGGCCCTGCTTGCAAGGCCTCAACAACAACAGCAACAACAACAGGCCCCACCACAGAGGAGACACAGGAGGAGAAGGAGGGTGAGACAGGCCCAGCATGCCCCACCAGTGCAGCCACCGTTACCACGCCAGCAGCCCCCAATCCCTCGCATCAGAGCCACCCCTTCAACCTAACACCTGAGCAGATCCACACCCTGTACCGGCTTGACCGTGACACCATCACCACCGTAGGGGACCTACGACACAACGACATAGTGAGCCTCATAGAAATACGCACCGCCATCCCCCCTCTACTGAAGGTAGTGTCTGTGCTGCACTTCCTTGCCACAGGCACCTCTCAGCTCAGAGTGGGGCACATGCATGGCATATCACAACCCTTATTTTCCTGGATACTGAACCAAGTGCTGGATGCCCTCTTCAATCACACAAGGGACTACATATCCCTACCACGGACTCCCCATGAGATATTCGATACAAAAGTTGCCTTCCATGCACTGGCATGCATGCCAAATTGTGTAGGTGCCCTTGACTGCACCCACATGGAGTTGGTGGTCCCGCATGCCATGGAGGTGGTGTATCGCAACCGCAAGCAATACCACCGCATCAATGTGCAGATGGTATGCAACGCCAGCAAGATCATCACACATTGCTGTGCCCGATATCCAGGATCAACTCATGACTCTTTGGTACTGCGGAACTCCACGCTACCACGCTTCATGGAGCGATATGCTGGATGACGTGCCTGGCTGCTTGGTGAGTTGCCTGACTCGGTCATGGCAGTGCATCGGGGTTGTGAAGTGGGTGGCTGCATTCTCCATCTGGGTGGGAAGGGGGGATGCATACTCCACCTGAGTGGGAAGGGGGGGACGCATACTCCACCTGGGTGGTAATGTTGACTGATTAGTGCAGAATGACAAATATGGTACTGACTACAGCCGACACTCCCTACTACCAAATCTCACAGGACACAACACATAAATGATTTTACTCCAACACTGCTGCATGCCTATACAATGCACGTGCAATAAGAAGTCAGTGCACACCATGACCCATCTCGAAGATGCAACACACTCCATCAGTCCATTGCACAGGACACATAGCAAGGCCAGAAATGGGGTAAATGCATCCAGGGACATATGCGTGTGGACAGAAATTACCTGCTGCCATGTGAAACTAGTACAGTTGTCCACCATGAATGTACGAACACTTACCTTCATTCCCTTCTCATGCAGGTGATGGTGCCTATCCCTTGAAGCCATGGCTCATGACCCCTGTCCGAAACCCACAGAACAGGCATGAGGAGGACTACAATCTTTCCCATACCCGTACACGTGTGGTGATTGAGCAGACCTTTGGCCTGTTGAAGGCACAATTTCGCTGCCTCAGCCGGTCGGTTGGGGCACTCCTCTACAGCCATGAAACGGTGTCCAAGATCACCATGGCATGTGTAATGCTGCACAATATGTGCATCCGTTGGACCATGCCCCTGCCCCCTGACATGGAACTGCTACCACCTGATGATGATGAAGGGGTGGAGGAAGATGTGGCAGGACATCATCACGGTGCAGATGCATATGAGGGACGTGCCGTGCGGCAGTCATTGATTGGACAATATTTATGACACACAAGTCAGCAGAGGGTGTCATGATGTGAGGACATAGGGCACTGGGTATGGGGATACATGTACACTATGCACGGTGAGATATTAAATGACACATGCGCAATGATGAATGTCCACTCTGGTTTTTCTTTGCAACACAACCGGTGTATTAAAAGTGAAAATATCTAAGTGAAAAGAACAAACCCTACACCACCCTCACCCCCATTTCCCCTCCCCCACAACTCCCCCACACACCGTTACCCCCTCCCCCTCCCCCCACAACTCCCCCACACACCCTTTCCCCCCTCTATCTCCCCCCACAACTCCCCAACGCTAGTCCCATAGGGTCCACGTAGCCCACTTGTGGCAGGCAGTAAAGTCACTCTGTGCTCCCAGAGCCAGGGGGAGGCATGTCCCAGCGGCGCTGCGCCCGGAGCGACCGACGGAGTGGGCTGATCTGGGTTACTTGTTGAAGGGGTGTCCTCCTGCTGAGGCTGTTGGACAGGATGAGCAGCCTCCAGAGCATCGGCTATGCGGCCGAGCACCTCGCAGAGCAGGTTGGTGCTTTCCATGATTGTCTGGCCCAGTGCCCTCAATTCATCACGCCACTCCTCCCTGGCCTGCCGATTGTCCTGCACAAAATCTGTAATCGGGGCTGTGAGCTGGTCAGCCCGCTGTGCATCAGCAGATGAAGCAGTGGCCCTACTGGGGATCGGGCTGACATGTCCCGCCGGCGCTTCCTCAAGGGAACTGGCCACAGGACTGACATGTCCCTGTGTTGGTCCTTGGCCAGGCTGCTCAAGTGTGTCGGTCTCACCCGAGTCACTAAAGGATACATGGGGGTTGAAGTAGGCTTCAGGGGTGTGCACGACTTCAACTGTGTCATCCTCAGTCGCTCACGAGATGGAATTGGGGCTGTCCACAACTTCGAGGGGGGCTGTGGCTGCCACCTTCCCAGCCACACTTGACTCCTCAGAGCATGGCGTTGGGCAAGTGTCTGCAACCAGTGCAGGGAGGGGTGGGGGTGGTGCACCCTCCACAGGCCTTGCTGGAGCTGGTGGTGTGTGTCCAGGTGTTGTCTTTTCTGCTGGGAGACGCCGGCCCCTGCCTTGGCCTCTGGAAGTGCTGGGACGGTTGCTCTCCTGCTCCTCACTGTCATGCTCACTGCCTGTGGGGGTGGAAGAGAGGGACGGCATGAGTGATGTTTGGAGAGCCAGCATTAATTCATGGCTACGATAGCACATTCAGACAATAGTGGGAAATCGGCATTTGGGTAGGGAACAGCACATTACTCAATACTTGGGTGGTTAATGCATGTATATGTCGGTGTCACTCATGTTGGCCAGGTACTGTGCTGTCTAACATGCACACTGTTTACATCAACTACCCTGTGTGCCTCATGGAAATGGGCACGTTTGTGTGGTATGTGTCATATACGTTACGGCCTTGCACCTGGCACTGGCTTGAGTCTCACTTGTTTCGGCATGATTTACAGGGGGGGGTGTGGCCAACCATGCTGTGACTCCTTGGCCAGACCTTAGCAGTGACTTTCATTTCATTTGCATTAGCAGTATTTACTTTGGACACTCACCTCCATCAGCGAATGATGTCGCACCACACTCCATTTCACCGACCCCTTCGATGGATTCGGGCCCTATCATGGCCACACATGTCTCCTCCCACGGCATGAGTTTGATTGGCGAACTTGGGCCTCCTCCGGTCTCCAAGGCCTGGTTTCTGTTCGCCAAGAGGATGCTCTGCACCCTCAGCCGCAGGTCATCCCACCTTTGCCTGCAATCCTTTATGGTGCGGGGGGTGTTGCCCATGGCGCTCATCCTCTGGCATACCAGTGCCCAGATTTCCTTTTTTTTCTGCACCGCCTCCCTCCGCATGTTGCTGCTGAAAACAGTCCCAGCATGCTCGTGGAGTGTATCTACAAGCATTTGCAGCTCATCAGGGCTGAACCGCTCCTTTCGGAGGCGGGCCGCTCCCTTCTTTGGCGCTTTGGGCATTCCTCGGTAGTGGTGGTAACTTTCCAGTAGGTCAACAGTGTGCCAGGAGTCCTGTCTGGTGAGGTTGGCAATGGATTGTGTTTTTAAAGATGGCCGCCGTGCTCCTTCCAGTTCCTGTGCGATGACGCTATTTCAGGTTCTGCAATTTAATGGTGACTGTAAATAACGGTGACCGCTATTTACAGTCACCACTAATGCCGTGTTGCTCTATGGCGGTAGTGTTCGCAACGGTGTGGTTCATGCCGGTAGGGGCTTTTTCTGGCCCTTTTGCGGCATGCCGCTACGTTCATTACTGGCATGGCACAAAGCTTGTGCCTGCAAACTCGTAATAGTGCGCTTTTAGCGGTCTATTACCAGCTCGGACACGCTATTTGCGCCATGTCTGGTTAACACATACTTGATCATCAACTTTATTTGAAAAGGCACTTCATAAGTGATGATGTTGTTTACTAAATATTTACAAATGTAGCAAATGTAGGTGAAAATGATTTCTTCAAAACCATAAAAATACAGGGGGCATCATTACAAGAGTGGCGAAATGGGTTAATGGGTGCCGCAAAAGGATGCGGACCCATTAACACCATTCTGCCACATTATGAGGTGCCCTCGCGGGACCCGGTAAGTAACGCCTGGTCAAACTAGGCGTCCTTACCGGGTCCCGCGAGGGGAGTTGGGAGCAAACAACGGACCCGATTTTGGCGGCAGCCATGCCGCCAATAGCGGCATGGCTATCGCCAAAGTCGTAATGAGGCCCAAGGATTCTCCACCTTTGAAAGTGTTTTAAAAATAAAAGGGATATGTTGACTGAACCCTCCAGGAATCAGGAGAAATGAACATTCATTTCTCACCATTAAGCAAGTGTTGAACTACATGTGATCTGTCTCTGGGCTTCATTCGTAATTCGGCATACGGCTGATTACGAGCGGACCGTTGTTTGCTCCCTCTTCCCTTCGTGAGACCCGGTAAGGATGCCTGGTTTGAGGCGTTACTTACCGGGTCCCGCAAGGGGACCCGTAATGTGGCGGAATGGTGTTAACGGTTCTGCATCCTTTTGCGGCACCTGTTAACCCATTCCGCCACTCTTGTAATGAGGTCCCTTGGGTCAATTGAGACTAAGGGCCTCATTACACGGTAGGCGGTAAACCATGCTGCTATTATTATTATAATATTATTATTATTATTACCGGTACCACCATGGAGGAAAGGGGAATTACCACCCCATTCCAAGGTTGGCGGGGCGGTAATTCCCCCTTTCTCCATGGCCCTTCCCCATTCCCATTTTTGCCCCATAGGGCATAATGGGAATGGGGAAGGAGCTAATTACGGTACCGCAAATTGCGGTACCGTAATTATGGGGCGAAAATGGGAATGGGGAAGGGCCATGGTGGAATGGGGAAATACCGCCCCGCCAACCTTGGAATGGGGCGGTATTTCCCCATTCCATCATGGCGGACTCGTTACAACACCGGCACCAACCATGGTGCTAATAGCGCCATGGTTCAGCGCCGGGGTTGTAATGAGGGCAATTGTTTCCTCATTGAATTGAAATTAACATAAAGCTCCAAGCCCTGGTATGGATGTCAAATCTGAAGCGTGTTGGCAAACTTATGATCCAAATTGGAGTTGATTGGTTGTGACAAATTAGAATTTTGTGTAAACACAATTAATTATTTCGATCTCTGTTTAATGCTGAGGAGAATTGGTTGTTACCTTCTCTGGATGTGCAAAAAGTTCTAATTTCAGTCTACTTTGACAGTAAGAATTGTATGGGCCTCATTACAAGTAGGGTGGTAAGGGTTAACGGTCACCGGTAACGAGACCGGTGCCGTTAAACCCTTACCGCCCTACTACGAGTTCCCTTTGTGGGTCCTTCCTTAACGCCTGCTTTTAGCAGGCATTAAGGACGGGACCGGCAAAGGGACTTTAGAGCTAATAACGGTACCGTAATTTACGGTACCGTTATTAGCGCCTTCCCCATTCCCATTGAGCCCTATGGGGGCTCAAATGGGAATGGGGAAGGGCCCTGATGAATGGGGAATTACTGGTCCCGCCAACCTTGGAATGAACCGGTAATTGCTCCATTCACCAGGGCGGAATCGGAACGAGTTTGGAGGCAGCCATGCCGCAAATAACGGCGTGGTTACCTCCAAACTCGGAATGAGGCCCTATGTCTCTATGATGTATATGCTAGAGAAGTATGTAAGTTCAGTTTTGTTGAACTTCAAATTTGAATACATGAATTTTATATTAGGGCATCAGTCCACATAGAGTGCAACTGGGTTACCTGTTGGCGACAACAGGTTTGGTGGAATTTGTGTTGCATTGAGTCTCCATAGGCGTGGAGACTACACCCAGCTGCACCAGAAGTTACACTTAACATTGAAACTTATGACCCTATGGGAATTCTGTAAGAAACGTGAATCTTAGTTACATCTCTAGTTCATATCCAAGCCTTACCATCAAACTTTGCACTCAAACTGCCTGCCAGTTGTTTTTCAACGCAGTCTTCGTGGAATTTTTTGCACGCATCAAAGTGACTTTACACTGCTGAAAAGTGACTGCACTGTCGACACAAACCCTGATTCACGAGACTGTGCAAAGTGCATTTTTGCAGTGCAAAGTCAGTGCAAAGTTCATTTTGTACTGCAAAAATTACTTTGTACTGACTTTTCACTACAGAAATACACTTTGAACAGTTCCATGAATCAGGTGTTAGCATTGAAAAGTCACTTTGACCCGTACAAATAATTCCATGAATAGGGCCCTTAAATGGAGTTGTAAACGTGCAACTGGTGTAATAAAAATGGCTTAACCAGGTCTTCCTTCAGGCACTCGATATATAAGCACTATGGGTGTCCTCCACTTTAGTCCTGTTAAAAACATGAATTGGCAAAGCCAACAGTTTTGTCTTGTGTATAAGCATTAGACATTTGCCAGGTACTACATGTTGCACCTGCTTCCATCAATAGCCAGTTAATAACATTACGGCAGTGCCTTGGAAGTGCCTTTTCCACACCAGTACAAAAGCCCAATTTGTTGGCATTGCCATTGCATGTTTTATAAATGCTGAGAGAACGAGACCTTGTTTTCTGGTGTTACTTGTCTGCTGTGATGTAAAAATTAGGGTTTGGCGCAAGATTCATGAGCCTCTTTTTGCTTTGTATAATGGAGCAAGGGCACAAGTTTCAATAAATGGGCTGACATCTGGATTTTTTCCAGTCCACAATGGCAAGGCAGAAAGGCGCACTATCCCCCCTCTTGTCTGATATTGTTATTAGCCTTTGTCCATGCCATTCGAGAGGATGAAGAAAATAAAGGGGTACCGTTTGAAAACTGCTCCTCTCATTACTTTACATGCAGCTGACCTATTGGTGCAATTGTGTGATCCTGAGTCATAGAGCTCTGTATTGTTGAAATATTTGGAGTGATTTCTAACTTCAAGGAAAATAAAACAAAAACAGAAATAGTCCCATTTCACTTACTTGTCCATCGATTCCCTGTTCGATAATCATAAATGAGTGTGCGAAATTACAACTATAGTAGCATAAGAGTGCCTAGGACTGAACGTTGAGTGGCGTACTTTGCTCTGACCATGGGGTATCTAGCTATATCTTAGGGCCTCATTACACGGTAGGCGGTAGCGATTTAACGTTACCGGTAAGGGAATAATGTTAAATCCCCATGCGAATTACGATCCTGCTGACCGCTATTAGCGGCACCGCTAAGTACGGTGCCACTAATAGCGGGCGGTCCGCGTGCGCGCGACCCTCCATCCCGTAAATAACGCCATGCCGCTAATAGCACAGCATCACAAGGCAAGTGGACATGCCAATAGCGGCATGGTAAAGCCCCCAAAACCCCTTACCGCCATGGCGCTAATACCGGCATCGCGAACCACCCGTTAAGAGAACTGAGCAGTGTTCCCACCTGCCACAGGTGGACACAATCAGCACAGGTGGAGGCAATGGAGACTGTGGCAGCTCAAAAGGAGCACACCACACCCCTTCCCACAGCAAGATGGTTCCAATACTTGCAGCATTACATGGGCTGGAGGACATGATTGCAGCGCAGCAGCAACAACAACAGGCAGCACAGAGGAGACGCAGGAGGAGGAGGAGGGCAAGACAGGCACAGCAAGCACCACCACGGCACCTAATCATACCACAGAGGCACCCACCAATCCCCAGGATCAGAGCCAGTCCATTTAACCTAACCCCAGAGCAGATACACACCCTGTACCGTCTGGACCGGGATACCATCACCAGCATCGTGGACATGATACACAACGACATTGTGAGCCTCATAGACATCCAAACTGCCATCCCCCCTCTACTCAAGGTGGTGACTGTGCTTCACTTCCTGGCCACAGGCACCTACCAGCATAGAGTGGGGCAGATGCATGGCATCTCACAACCAGTATTCTCACGCACGCTGAACCAGGTACTTGATGCCCTCCTGAAGCATGCACCTGAACACATATTCATGCCACGGACTGCCCAGGAGATTGCAAACACCAAAGTTGGCTTCTATTCACTGGCAGGCATCCCAAGTTGCATCGGGGCCATCGACTGTACCCATGTGGAATTGATGGTCCCACATCACAATGAAGTAGTCTACCGAAACAGGAAGCAATTCCACTCCATCCATGTCCAAATGGTATGTGACGCCAACAAGATAATCACACATTGCTGTGCCCGATTACCCGGATCAACCCATGATTCCATGGTCCCGCGGAACTCAACTATCCCACGCTACATGGAGCGACAAGCCGGACAACATTTGTGGCTACTTGGTGAGTAGCAGGGCAAGCACATGGCAGTGTGATTGGTGGGGTGAGAGATACATACTCCAACTGGGTGTGATTGGGGGGGAGATACATACTCCAACTGGGTGTGATTGGGGGGGAGAGATACATACTCCAACTGGGTGTGATTGGGGGGGATACATACTCCAACTGGGTGTGATTGGGGGGGGAGATATGCATACTCGAAATGGGTGTAGCTTGTCCATCGGACAAATGCACGTACAGATGTACACCAATGTCCAGCTGGGAAGGCCGCAACATACTTGAGATGAACGGACATGCAAGTATAAGCTACACAACATAGATGACAACCCAGGTCTAGAAACATTAAACATCCATCCACATCCACATTGCACAACATTCCACGCCACAGAATACACAAATGTCATACATGCCGTCAAGATAGTCATGCAGAATTAGTCCAGCACAACATCAATAATGCAATGTGCCTTTGAAAGCATGCAAAGGGATCACCCCTAGCCATAGCATTGCACCACGCACCTATAGCACCACTGAAGTGATGCCTCTCAGCACGGCAACATCAATGTTGGAATGGCATAACACCAGCAGTGTGGTACCAAATCTGCCTGGGCCCAGGGACACCTAAAACCAGGACATGTCAATTACTGTTGGAGGCATTAATGGGGCATGTCTACTTGCAGAGTCGAACTCACCTTTGCACATTGCAGTCACACAGACCATCTGCATGTATGCTGTTAATTGTGTAATTCAATCACAATGCAAAGTCAATTTGTGTGATATGAACAGGCCGCTCTTTAGGTGAACAGTAACAGGACCCCATTCGTCCCCCTATACAGGTGATGCCGGCTATCCCCTGAAGAGGTGGCTCCTCACCCCTGTACGGAACCCACAGAACAGGCATGAAGAGGAATACAATCGTGCACATACCCGTACCCGCATTGTGATCGAGCAGACTTTTGGCCTTTTGAAGACACGGTTTAGCTGCATTAGCAGGTCTGGTGGCGCTCTCCTGTATGGCCATGAGAAGGTGGCCAAGATCACCATGGCATGTGTCATGCTGCACAATATGTGTATCAGACGGAATGTGCCACTGCCCCCTGACGTTGAAATAGAAGCACCTGATGAGGATGATGATGGTGATGAGGACGGAGGTGAAGGGGATACAGGTCATGCAAGAGGGGATGGCCAGGAGGGACGTGCTGTGAGACAACATCTGATCAACCAAATATTCTGAGTAACATGTTTTCGTACTGTCACATGGATATGTGTAGTAATGCACTGGTGTCTGTTTGGAAGCAGACAATGGACCCTGGCGTCAATAAAGTACACATACACAATGAAGAAGTCCAAGCCTGTGTTTTGTTCAAACACCAGTGTATTAAAGAACGTAAAGAAGAAAATGTGCATGTCCCCAAACATCCCACCACCCTTCCCCCCACACCCCACAACAGTTCCATAACACCCTTCCCCCACCCCCCACAACAGTCCCATGACACCCTTCCCCCCACCCCCCACAACAGTCCCATGACACCCTTCCCCCCACCTCCACAACAGTTCCACATGTGTCTGCCACAATGTTTCCGTCCAGCCATGCACGCGGAGGCTTCACCATGCACTCTCCATTGGCCATTGCCAACACCATTATTGGGAGGCTGTGTAGACGTGCGCCTGGTGGTGCGTGAGGAGCGGCGAAGGGGGCTTGTCTGCCTCGAACTGGCGGATGAGGAAGTGGCAGACTGTCCTGGTGGTGGTGGTGGTGGGAATTGGTGGTCCAATGCGTCCGCTATCCGTGCGAGGACCTCCCTGACTCGGATAATCTCCCCACACAGCCTGTCTGTACATGCTTCCATCCCCTCCCTGGAGTGCCTTCCTGTCTCCGTAATCTCTGCCCTGAGACGGGCAGCCTCCTCCACATGCTGCACAACCAGCACAGTTATTTCCTGTTGCCGCTGGCTGATGCTGGCCAGGTCGAGGGCAGTGTTGGGTTCTGGTGGTGTGGCTGCTGTGTCCTGTGATGCTACCAGGTCAACAGATGAAGCCACCGGGGGGGCTACTAAAAGCTCCCATGTTCTCATCGCCAGTGACATTAGACCCAGGTGTCTGCTGTGGTGATGGCTCGAGGGTTCCAGGGGGGGTTGGGGGTGCATCTCCATGTGGAAGTTGGTTGTGTCCTCCACATCTGATAGTGGTGCAGTGGCTGCCGCCTCTCCTGCGGAACTAGCTGCAGCTGAGGGTGGGCCCTCCGTGGCTGGGTTCGGTGGTGGTGGGTTAACCTCCGGAGGTGGGGCAGTTGTTGGTGGTGTGGCAACTTGTGTCTTGGAAGTGGCCCTCCACCAATGTTTCACACTCTGCATCTGGACCCTTCTACCTTTGCCCCTTGATGTTGTGGGGGTGTCCTCTGTGTCCTGGGCCCTTGTTTTCTTAGGCGAAAGGGGGTGCCTGAGATGCATTGCCAGCATCCTCACTGTCTGTATGTGAGCCTGTCGGGGACAAGAAGGGGGATGGCATTCGTTACGGTTCTATGTACTTAATGCAGTATACATCAATAATGCAGTTGTGGGCATTTTGACTGCATTGTAAAGGATGCAGCTGATGTGTCAGTTCAGTGGCTCATCCATGCATGGTTGTGTGTGGCACTTGTCTCTGGTGATGTGTGCATGTGTGTGTGTTTGGGTCTGACACTGACATGGCCAGGGTGTGATGCATGTGTGGATGTTTGGCCATCCATGAGGTGATTCTGGGCTCACATTTGGGGGGACCAGTAGATTCACATTGCATGCTTTCATGTGTACACTCACCTCTATCTGAAGTGGTTGCCACGCCATGCTCCATCGTCCCGACTCCCTCTATGCATTCCACTCCAATGAGGTTGGCGCAGGTCTCCTCCCATTCTTTCAGTTTTATGGGCGACCCAGATCCACCTGCTGTGGCAATGTTGTGGTTTTCTGCAAGGATGCTTCTCACCCGGAGTCTGAGGTCATCCCACCTCTTTCAGCACTCGCGCACATTGCGGGTGGTGGTGCCCACAGCACTGACTTTCAATGCGACCTCAGCCCAGATTGCCTTCTTTTTGATGAGTGTCTCCCACCGCATGTCGCTGGCAAAGACCAAGGCGGCATTGTCAGCTAGGGTCTGGGTCAGCATTAATAGCTCCTCTGTGGTAAATTTTTCTTTCCGCTTCCAGTCGGTGTTTTTTTTACTGCCTTGGGCATGTCGAGGGTGTCCCTGTGGATTTCCTACTGCAAGCTACTCCAAACAGGTCCAGGGGGCAGAGGATGGCAATGGATTGTGTTTTTAAAGATGGCCGCCGTGCTCTTTCCCGTTCCTGTGCGATGACGCTATTTCCGGTTCCGCAATTTAACGGTCACCGCTAATAGCGGTGACCGCTATTTGCATGCAGCGTGAGGGCGGAGGTGCTATCTGCACTTTCGTCGAAGGCGGTAAGAGACTTTTTGGGGACTTTAGCGGCATGGCGGTAGGGTCATTACCGGCATGGCGCTATGCTCGTGTCCGCGTACTCGTAATGGTACGCTATTAGCACCCTCTTGCGAGGGCGGACACGTTAAGAGCGCCATGCCGGTAATTTGAGATTTTTAGCGCACAACGTGTAATGAGGCCCTTAGTCTGCTGGAAGAAAGAAAATAAGCAAGTGGAATATAAGAGGATGGGAAAACAGGAAGTAGATGCTATGAACACCTGGAGGGAGGGTTGCAGCAGAGGATGCATCTTGTGCGAAAGCATTTGTGTGTGTCAGTTCTGCTAGGTGGGACATGGTTTTGCAAAAGAGAGGAGACTACTATGGGCCTCATTACGAGTATGGAGGTAGCCATGCCCTTAATAAGGGCATGGCTGCCTCCATATCGTGTTCCAGCACCGGGTTCCTTCAATGAGGAATAACCGGGTCATTCCAACATTGGAGGGCCCCGGTAATTCCTCCTTGAAGGAACCGATCCCCATTCCCATTTGAGCCCCCAAAGGGCTCAATGGGAATGGGGAAGGAGCTAATAATGGGCCCGTTAATAACGGGCCCGTTATTAGCTCCTTGTTCCCCTCGCGGGACCCGGAAAGGACTTCTGGTTTTACCAGGCGTCAGTTCCGGGTCCCGCTAGGGAACCTCGTAATTGCGCATCCCATAATGAACGGTGCCGGTCCCATGCCAGCACCCTTCATTACGGGAGCGCAAGCCTCGTAATGACGCCCTGGGCCTCATTACGAGTTTGGCGGTAGCCATGGAGCTACTAACTCCATAGCTGCCGCCAAACCGGGCTCCTTCACTGGGTTCCCAGAATGGGGAATTACCGGGCCATCCGGGTACGGAGGGCCTGGTAATTCCTCCCTCTGGGAACCCGGGCCCGGACCTTCCCCATTCCCATCTGAGCCCCCATAGGTCTCAATGGGAATGGGAAAGGGAGCTAACAACGGGCCGATTACGAGCGGCTTGTTGCTAGCTCCCTCTTCCCCTCGCAGGACCGGGTAAGGATGCCTGGTAAAACCAGGCGTCCTTACCGGGTCCCGCGAGGGAACCTAGTAATCAGGCGGAATGGTGTTAACGGATCCGCACCCATTAGCAGAACCCGTTAACCCATTCCACCTGACTTGTAATGAGGTCCCCTATGTCCTTAAGTGCTGTGATAATTGGGTTGTTTTTCCAAATTCAATTGGGAGAATTGTAAATTAGTGCAATATCATGGGCCTCATTACGAGTTTGGCAGTGCTGTTAAAAAGTGGTGGTAATTCTGTTACTGACGCTTTCTTGGTGGTAACAGACTTACCATCATTTTTAGCACACTGCTGAATTCCAAGTTAAGAAGAAAAGTGGAGGATGTACCTCCAGCAGAAAGCTGGAGGTAAATCCTCCACTTTTGCGCCAAAAATTGGTGGAATTACTGCATTGGAATTACCGCTTGCAGTAATTCTGGAAAATCCCCATGGAGTCTTATGGATTCCAATTTGGGAATGTACACTGCCTTACTATCATAAAGTGACGGTAATCAAGTTTGGCAGTACTTTGGCAGATTTACCACCAAATTTGTAATGAGGCCCAATGTAATGTTGAACTGCGATCTCTATTTAATATGCTTCTGCTTCAATTCTTGAAAAAAGACTTAAAGAACCTACATAAAGAATTGTGCAATTTCTTACAGGGAAAGGGTCAGAGAGACACAGTTCTAATGTGATGAATCCAGGGAGATCATTATCTTTGCTCAGGAGGAAGCCATCCGCTTTGGGAATAGAGAGGTGAGCCTTCTACGCTTAACACCCTCTAGGGCACATGGTAAGTGGGATTCCTCTTCAGGTAACTCCTCCTTAGATGCATCTTAACATTGAAACTACTAACTGTGATTAGTGCCAGGCCTATTGGATGTAATTTATTGCCTTGACACTTCAGTAGTTGACGCACGGCATCCTATGGTTAGCTCTTTTTGTGTGTTTTTAGTTATTGGCCCTCATTAGGACTCCAGTGCCAAACCATGGTGCAATTAGCACCATGGTCCATGCCAGAGTCCGCCATGGAGAAAGGGGGAATTACCACCCCATTCCAAGGTTGGAGGGGCGGTAATTCCCCCTTTCTCCATGGCCCTTCCCCATTCCCATTTTTGCCCCATAGGGCTCAATGGGAATGGGGAAGGCGGCAATTACGGTACCGCAAATTGCGGTACCGTAATTGCCATCAAGGTCCCTTTGCGGGTCCCTACTTTAACGGCTGGTCCAGACCAGCCGTTCAGGTCGGGTCCCGCAAAGGGACCTCGTAGTAAGGCGCTAAGGGGTTAACGGCGCCGCAGCCTTTTACAGCGCCGTTAACCCTTTAGCGCCAGGGTCGTAATGACCCACATTGTGTGTTTGTTGTTCAATTTGTTTTTCCAACATTCAACATAATACGGGTGACTGATGGGTTTCCCCCCCTGAGTGATCCCCTTCACTCACCTGGGGCCCTCGACATTTCACCTGTTATTTAGTGATTTGGACCAATTAGATGGCCCTTCCACCCCTTTTTTTTGTCAATCAAGCACTTTATATTATGCACTTTATCTTCCATGTATAGGTTGATATTAAACATGAGTTCCAGATGGTTTAATATGTATTTTAATATTGATAAAGATTTAAATAAATACAGTTTTTTATAATGAATTTTTGTTTCATGTAGGTTTGATCTGTGGTTTGAATCTAGGAGTTCTCCTTATTCATTCTCTGTCGGATATGACTTGGTGATTGAACATAGTCATATTCCGCTGGCATGACCTCTGTCTGAATACTGTTTCTCAGTTGGGAACTGCAATAGCTTACATTTAGAGTTGAGTCCAACTCTTTTTGTCACAGGCTTGTGACCCTACAAGTGATTTTCTACAAACTCTCTAACTTTGTGCAAGAGAATGCTGATCTAAGAAGTGCCTCAGCTCCATAGACTGTGTTCCAATTGACTTTGGCTATCCTGGCTACCTAAAGACTCTTCTAGTCCATTGATTTTGATATTATCTGTCCCTCATAGTTGGTAACTTTTTGTAGGCTGTTATTGCTGGGAAAGGCTTGTCTAGATTTCATTGGAAGATTTAGTTGTCCTCACATTTACTGAGAACCTGTTTAACCTTTTCCTTCCCTAAATCTTTCCTTTCTTCAACCTCTGAATCTGCAAAGTATAACTAGCGTGATATATAAATGCCAATACTGTCCTTGTGGATGAAGTCACCTCAGGGTGTAGGAATTGTGTAAGAAGCATATTCAAAGAGTATGCACTAACTCTTTCCGATTCTGAAAAGTGATTTTAAAGTATATTTACAGTGTTACATAAATTGCCTTTTTAATGAACACTTATTTAAAAATGTATGGTAGTTAGATAAATAACTACTTTTAACAGAACCCTTGAGTGTAAGTGTTGCTTGGTTACTTGTATTTACTAATTTCATTAGTACAGCCCTACAGCTCACATTTACCCCTCTTGATATAGGCCTGGCTGCTAAGTCACACTACCAGCTTGTGTACTACAGACCTATACCAAAATGTGGGTTACCTAATACCAAGCAGATAAGTGTTGTGTAGTCTTTCACAGTGTGACTGCATCAATTCTAACCTAACAGTCCTGACAAGCACCTTTTGACTTTCTTTCATCAGATAGGGTTTGAGCTGATAGTCTTAGGTAACATTTGATTTTGTACCTGAGGGAAACATTTAAAAAAAAACTTTGAACTGTGCCTCATTGTCTGAGCCTTGATTCTGACCTACCACAAGTGGTGTTAGAAGTGGGAGCTTTGTGATGGTCAGATGTCAAAAACAATTGACCAATTAACTCTTATAGATCACTGGGACATAAAATTCATTTATTTATTTATTTATTTTAATTGCTTTAGTTCATTTACAAAAATAGAGAACCTTTACAATTTTTTATCAAAGTACATATTCAACATCTTACAAAAAAATTAAAACTTCATAAAATTACTACATAAATCGCATGAAATTTCTTTGCATATGTTTACATTTCCTTGTATTTCAAAAAATAAAATAGAATTTGAACCCAATTCCGGAATTTCAACAAATTAGACAATTCCGGAAGGGAACCCTAACTTTAAGTGCCTAGATATAATAACACTGTGTTACACAAGTTTTACACGTTATAGAATCGAATTACGAATAATCACAATAGCGCTTTCTACGAAGGTAGCAAGGATTTCCACAAGCCACACGGCACCAGCCATTTATGTCTTTGCCATTAGATTCTAATGTTAGTTAATTCATTTTCAAAATTCATTTATTTATTAAACCCTCTTTAACTGGTGCAAAGAGACAAACTCTGCTCATACGAGACAATCAGCAACTTACTTGACAGCCTCCCCCTTGACCAGTGAGTTACCAAGCGGTCCAGAAGACCAGGTAGAGTTTAGGCCATCTGTCCTGAAAAATGTTTCCCAGTACCTACCAAGTTGAGTTGGCATTAGAACAGGGTATTTCAAAGCTAAATATGGCTAGTCCATCTTCTACTGAAATCTACTGGAGAAAATCATTGATAGTCAGGAAAGGACTGATAAAAGACATCACAAGGCACCAGCTATACTGGTTGGATGCCCGGGTGGTTGACATCTTCCCCACTGGGTTTTACAACCCTACCATGAAGGGGATGACTGTAAAGACTGGAGGGGGGTTATCTGTACTCCTGCCCTCTACATGGCAGAGTAGAAGCACAGAGCACACCAGCCAAGAATCTCTATTGTTGGTAGCAATGGACGAGCAATGAAAGCTTAGCTCTCAGGAAGTGATGAAGGCTGGTTCTTAAGTTCAGTGCAGTCCCCAAGCACCCACAAAGGAATGTCCGCACACTATGTTAGTGATAACACAGTTCTTTATATAAATAAGGTTCAAATTATATAGACATGTAATAACACACTTTGTGCTCAGGCAATACTATAATGATAAATATATACATTTTCTATGCAGTACCACAATTACTCTTGATTCCATTAAAATGCACCAACTGCTGAGAGTTTCCAATGGCATACAAATCAATGGCAAAAGGTATCAACAATATACTTGGGAGGGAAAACAAGTTGGTTAAACAATTGTCAGAATACTGGGTCCCTACCACTACGCACAGTTCTGTGTGAGGATCCCCCCACCTGGGAAAACTGTAAATAAAGTATATTGACAAGCCCAGTCCATATATTGTTTAGCAGAGTCTTATTAACTTCTATACATTTTCTACTACCCCAATGTACCTGGTTTAGCAGAGTTCGACGATGTGTCATCGACGGATCTTTCTTGAGTGAACTCCCTTTAAGGCAGGAGCCACGGATCATCAAGGTTCCTTGAAGAAAGGGGTGAACAATGTTGTTGAGGCAGCAGCTTTGGTCCTTGTGGTGCTCGACGATGATCGTTCGTGGATGTCCTGTGAAGATGAGGCGTGCGGTGCACCTCAACAACAATAGTCTGTTGCCGCAAAGAGTCAAATGAAGAACGTAGGCCCAGCAAGACGTCAGGTTGTCGTTGTTGGCTTTGACGAACGGGGCTCGACCACGGCTGACTTTCGGTTCTTTGTCAGCGTCTTTGTGGATTTCGGTGGCAGGAAACCCACCAGTGGATTCTCATCAGTGCGTCAGCGACCTCGACTTTCTCCGGCAGGACAAAGCAGTCGACGGTGCTGGTAAGGGAGTCCTTGATTTCAAAGTGTCTTAGGCAAAGGAGCGTTGTGGCTCAGGTCGACGAGGTTACAGCATTACCTTTGAACCCGAGTAAGCGGCGATGTATTTCAATGTCCGGGTGCTTTGCTTCAGATTCCTCGGCAGCCCCCATCTGCGGTTGACAGCCTTTCGAGGACTGACTTCCAGGGAGCCTTGGTGAAGGTAAGCTGGTGCACGATGGTCACTCGTAGCTCGGGAAGAGGTCTCCTAGCCAGGTCCTCTCTTGGATCTGTTCTTGGAGACACGACAGCTTTCAGATTGCGTTGAAAGTAAGCAGCAGCAAAACCTTCTTCTTCTAGCTGGGCTTCAAGGTAAGCATCAAGTTTCAACTTTAGCTTATGAACGATTTCCATCAGTGAGAGGTCCCCAGATATACTGTTCGGTCTCTCATTCACTCTGCTGGGTCACACTCAGGCAACAATTCAGTCAGAAGCGCATTCAGGCAGGCAAGCAGCCAATCAGGCTCACAGTGCATGCATGCCTCTAGTCTCCATCCAGACACTCACAACATGGAATGTGGATTCAGACAAGTACCCATCCTTTCAGCACACCACACTGCATTCATACCAGTTTCGGGCAGGGCTGTCTCATTCTTTGTGTCACACACACAGATACCAGACACCAATAACATGAAATGCATATTCGTCACACACTCCATTCACCCAGGTCCCACCCCACAGGCGTACCCACAACATACAGTCATTGGGAAGGCTCCAGACAGTCTTGTCTGGACTTCCCTACAAAACCATGGCCCTCATTACAACACTGGCGCTAAACCATGGCGCTATTAGCACCATGGTTGGTGCCGGTGTTGTAACGGGTCTGCCATGGTTCAATGGGGAATTACCACCCCATTCCAAGGTTGGCGGGGCGGTAAATCCCCATTGAACCATGGCCCTTCCCCATTCCCATTTTCGCCCCGTAGGGCTCTATGGGAATGGGGAAGGCGCTAAGTACGGTACCACAAATTGCAGTACCGTACTTAGCACCAAGGTCCCTTTGCGGGTCCCTACTTTAACGGCTGGTGTAGACCAGCCGTTAAGGTCGGGTCTTACAAAGGGACCTTGTAGTAAGGCGCTAAGTGTTTAACGGCGCCGCAGCCTTTTACGGCGCCGTTAAACATTTAGCGCCAGAGTCGTAATGAGGCCCCATATATGGAACTTCCACCCAACAGCCAGTCAGGGGAAGGGACAAAGTCAGGGCTTCCAGATACTTCGGGAAAACAAGGTAACAGTTGATTGAGACCAAGAGGCCACAAGGTCCATCTTGTCCACATCCAGAATCCACTGATTCCTATGGCAGGGCCTGGGTATACCAAAATGGAGGATACTCAAAGCACCTGTCGAATTCAGCATGGAGCTGCCACCAGCCCATGCCCTGCTCTGTGGGCCACCCACAGATGCCCAAAAACATACACTAGGAGTACAGGGTTGTACCCCCACCCATGGGTGCCATAATGGTATCTCAAGGGTCTTTTCACCACGACCAAAAATAGGAAGAGCTGCACTGTCAGGAGTCCCATGTGAACTCCTGCGCAGTAAACAATACAGAACACATATGAAAAAGGAGTAAAGGACAAGGACAAGGAGGCCCTGTCCCTCCAATGCATTTCCAGCATCGCAATGACCTAGGTGTGTTTTTTGTTAACTTTGAACACTTGACCGGCTAGTTTCACTGGGATGATACCCTTAAAACCTGTTATCTGATCCTGTTATTTCAGGGGAGTACAATTGACATATCAAACCATCAATGCTGACAGGACCACCCCTTTTGAATTAATTAAGAAGACCCTCTTAACTAAAGTAGGTCAGAGTGAGTCCGTTTTCCAGCACAGACTATGAACCCTTTGTCTACTCCGTACTGAAACCCCATGGAGTTGGCTGGAAAAAATGAAAACCTGATATGCCAGTTGTTTTAGGAAGAAGACTCTAACAAAGGTTCTTCAAACCTTGGCTCTTGAGCAATTAATAAGCTCATTAGACCCCTCCCTTCCAAAGGGCAGTGTTCCAATATTTCCAACCGACTTTAGAGACAGCTATCCAGGTGGCTAAAGCACACTCTAAAGCCTTTCCGTTCCATAAATACCAAGTACTGAAGTCCAAGTGCCCATGAGGGAGAATAAATCATTTGTTAACTAAACTCCTCCATTTAAAATTAGAGAGGCTCCATCTGCCGTTCCCTTGAAGTGAGAGAGTTCAACCATCCCACATGTAACCGCATGTGGGATGGTTGAACTAATGCAGTTAGAGGGAAAACCATTCCACCGGGCCAACCAACCTGATTTTCTTGTGGGGCGAAAGGACATTTTGCCCGTATATGCTGAAAGAACAAACACAAAGAACTCATGGAGATTGGCTAGTAGGATGCCGAGGAGTGAGAAGGATGAAAGAAGGAAGAATTCTGATCCTCTGAGAAAACCGATGTCCTCTTGTGTAAGTCCAGACCCTACCAGGCGAGCGCGTGGATCAACGCCAATCAGATATGGGCTACTGCCCTGATTGACTTGGCTAGTATGCAGACTGTTATCTGGGAATTTAGCCTTTGGTGTTCGGGTAAACTTATTGGGCCTCATTACACGGTAGGCGGTGAGCCATGGTGCTATTAGTGCCATGGCTCATGCCGGTAAAATACCGGCACCGCCTTGGCGGAAAGGGGATTTACCGCCCCATTCCAAGGTTGGAGGGGCGGTAAATCCCCTTTCCGCCATTGCCCTTCCCCATTCCCATTTCTGCCCCATAGGGCTCTATGGGAATGGGGAAGGCGCTAATTACGGCACCGCAATACCGGTACCGGTAAATCCTTACCGCCATCCGTGTAATGAGGCCCATAGTCTACCTGAACTCCAAATACTCAAGTGAGGGCATGGAAATTACTTGTTTACATGGTGGTGCCGAAGTATACCCAAAGATCTTAATAAACTTAGATGTCCGGGGAGACCCAACTCCCTTAAAAGTGGCAATAGTGCCAATTTTTCCTGTATTTTCCTAACTTTCAAGAGCTGCTTCACTCTGTTCCCAAGAAAGAAAGCAGGGAGACTTAGTGGGTCATTCCGAGGTTGGAGGTAAGTAACTGTCCTTACCGGCATGGAGCAAATACTGTGGGCCTCATTACACGGATGGCGGTAGGGATTTACCGGTACCGGTAAAATACCGGTACCGGTAAATCCTTACCGCCTTACTACGAGGTCCCTTTGTGGGTTGGGGGATTTAACGCCTGCTTTTTGCAGGCGTTAAAATCCAACCCGCTAAGGGACCTCGGAGCTAATTATGGCACCGCAAAATTGCGGTGCCGTAATTAACGCCTTCCCCATTCCCATAGAGCCCTATGGGGCAGGAATGGGAATGGGGAAGGGCAATGGTGGAAGGGGGATTTACCGCCCCTCCAACCTTGGAATGGGGCAGTAAATCCCCTTTCCGCCAAGGCGGTGCCGGTATTTTACCGACATGAGCCATGGCGCTAATAGCACCATGGCTCACCGCCTACCGTGTAATGAGGCCCTGTGTCTGTGTCATCAAGAGCCCCCTAATAGAGGGCTATTGCGACTTTGCGGGCACGAGCTTTGCGCCATGCCGGTAAGGGCATCACCGCCATGCCGTAAAAGTCCTGAAAAAGGCCCTTAGCGGCATCATGTAAAGTGCAAATTGCACTACCGGAATGAAACAATGCGACATTAGCGGCCACCGCTATTAGCGGCACACCTGTGGAGGTGGAGGGAGCTTGGGTGTCATGTTGGACTTCGATGGGCTCCACTATGGGACTCATGGCCCCTTGGTAATACTCCCCCCCAGACTGCTCCGGGGTGGTGGCGAGGTCAGACTCCAAAAATGTGATTTGGGGGTGGGGGGATGGTGCTGGACTTGGTAATAACGGTCACCGTAAATAAGTGGAACCGGAAGTAGCATCATCGCACAGGAACGGGAAGAAGCATGGCAGCCTCTTTAAAAACACAATCCATTGCCAACCTCCGCAGCCAGGACCTGTATGATACTGCTGTTTGTGAAATCTCATTCTCTACCATAGCACAATGCCTAAGGCTGTGAAGAAGGGTGCCTCCCACCAGCTCAAGGAGCGCTTCAATGAAGATGAGCTGACCATGCTAGCTGAGACCCTGCAAGAACATGCAGATGTCGTGTTTGCTCAGAGCATGAAGTGGGAAGCCATAATACGCAAGAAGGAGATCTGGGCACTTGTTGCGCAGAAAGTAAGTGCGGTCGGTAACACCCCCTGCACTATCAAGGACTGCAGGAAGCAGTAGGACGACTTGCGGCTGCGAGTCCGCAACATACTCTCTGCTAACAGGAGCCAGGAAATGTCAACTGGCAGAGGAGCAAGCTCCCCCATCAAGCGGGGGCGACCCTTAACGCCTGATTACAAGGTTCCCTTTGTGGGATGGCTGTTTAACGCCTGCTTTTTGCAGGCGTTAAAAGCCATGCCGCAAAGGGACCTTGGCGATAATTACGGCACCGTAATTTACGGTGCCGTAATTATCGCCTTTCCCCATTCCCATTATGCCCTATGGGGCAAAAATGGGAATGGGGAAGGGGCCATTGGTGAATGGGGAATTACCGCCCTACTCACCTTGGAATGTGGCGGTAATTCCGCCATCCACCATGGCGGAATTGCAACCTTAGCGGCATGGACCATGGTGCTAACAGCACCATAGTCCTCCGCCATGGTTGTAATGAGGGCCATGAAGTCAATAGAAGGGGCCTCATTACGACCCAGGCGGTAAGTTACCGCCTGGGTCGTACCTTTACCGCCATGGCGTAAACTATGTTTACGCCATGGTGGTTGGCGGATTTACCGCCCCATTCCAAGGTGAGTGGGGTGGTAAATCCCCATTTCCCATTTACCCTTCCCCATTCCCATTTTTGCCCCATAGGGCATAATGGGAGTGGGGAAGGAGATAATTACCCACCGTAAATTACGGTGGCGTAATTATCTCCAAGGTCCCTTAGCGCCATGGATTTTAACGCCTGCAAAAAGCAGGCGTTAAACTCACCATGGCGCTAAGGGACCTTGTAATCAGGCGTTAAGGGTCGGCGCCGTTTACGGCGCCGTAAACCCCTTAACGCCTGGGTTGGAATGAGGCCCAAGGTGTTGGAGACATAGGCCTCATTATGACCCAGGCGGAAAACCATGGTGCTAATAGCACCATGGTCCATGCCGGTAACTTACCGACTCCGCCATGGAGAAATGGGGAATTACCACCCCATTACAAGGTTGGCGGGGCAGTAATTCCCCCCTCCTCCATGGCCCTTCCCCATTCCCATTTTTGCCCCATAGGGCATAATGGGAATGGGGAAGGCAGTAATTATGGTACCGCAAATTGCGGTACCGTAATTAGCACCAAGGTCCCTTGGGAACCCGCAAAGGGACCTCGTAATCAGGCGCTAAGGGATTACCGGTACGGGTACCCTTACCGGTACTGGTAATCCCTTAGCACCAGGGTCGTAATGAGGCCCATGGAGTGTGGCGCCACGTCATCGGCGGACGGAGGTGAGTGTCCTAGGAAAGCACTGTAATGCAGAGTCTGATGATAGTCCACCAATATGTCTGTCTAAAGAGGCAAGCCATGGCCCAATACACACACATTCCCACAAAGTTGTGGTACACAGCACAGACACATGCAGATGCCTGCAGCAAGGCAACGGCATACTGTACACAAACCACACTAAGATGTCAATGGCATGAGTCACACTGCATGCAGGCCCCAAGAAATATGCATGTCACACAACATACATCTGCCCCAACATGAGTGACCACCGACGGATGCCTGCTTTAGCCACCCATGTAGCAAGTAACGTGATCGTCCAAACACAACTGCCTATTACCCTCTAATGTGTAGATGAGCAATTATACAAAAGTATGCATGATGCTTCTCAAACCATCACTCATGCCGTCCCACAGGCTCAGACCATGACAGCGAGGCGCGGAATCACCCCCACAGCCAACCACACCCCGGAAGAGGGCCCGGGATGAGACCAACAGGCCTTCCACCACAAAGGCCCAACCAAGGCACGCCATGCACCACCAAGGAAAACACCTACAGATGCCACGGCACTGGTGCCGCCAAGGGCAGTCGAGACGGAAGCCGCAACCACTGTCCCACTGCCACAGGACACAGCTGATGCTCTACACTCAGCAGAGTCCAGCTCAGTCGGGGAGGTGGCAGCCACACACCCCTGGCTCAGGAGGAGTCGCAGGATGAGGTGTGGGTGCCTGTGGAGGACGAATCCTCAGAATAGCCCTGCACGCCAAGTCCAGCAGCATCCCCCCACCCCCAAATCACATCTTTGGAGTCTGACCACGCCACACCCCGGAGCAGTCTGGGGGGGGGAGTATTACCAAGGGGCCATGAGTCCCATAGTGGAGCCCATCGAAGTCCAACATGACACCCAAGCTCCCTCCACCTCCACAGGTGTGCCGGCGGGGCACAGCATCATGAGGAGCTGACTGCCCTTGAGCGCCAGTTTGTGAATGACAATGCCCAGGCAAGGCAGGAGTGGTGGGAAAACACTGCCTCTCTGCGCAAGATAATTGCTGATTCCACCGCCTCCCTCGGCAAGCTCGTTGCAGACAATACAAGCCGACTGTGTGAGGAAGTATCCGCCCTGCGGCAGGTCCTCAGCCACATCGCTGATGCTATGGAGGCAGAACGTCCGGCACCCCAGATGGAGCAGCCGGCTACACCATCGTCCTCCAGCTCAACCCAGACGAGCCCACTCCACAGGTCATTGCGCACCCTGCGCCGGCCAGACATGCTGCCACCAGGTCCAGGGAGTGCCAAAAAGTAGACTGGCCAGCCTGATGAAGGCATCAGACACTTGTTGGGACATGTGTGGGGGAGTTGTGGGGGGAGGGGGTGTGGGTGAGAGTGTGTGGGGGAGTTGTGGGGGATGGGGAGGGGGCTGAGGGTGTGTGGTGGAATTGTGGGGGGAGGGGGAGGGGAGTGAGGGTGTTGGAGGGTTAGTGCACTTTTGTTTTCATAATAAATTTCAATACACCCGTTGTGTTAAAAGAAAGACTTGAGTGGACATTCATCATTGCGCATGTCATTTATTCATATACAGTGCATAGTGTACATGTACCCCCACACCCAGTGCCCTCTGTCCAACTATCATGTCACCCTCTGCAGCCATGTGTGTCTGAAATATTGTGCAATCACTGACTGACGCACAGCACATTCCTCCTGTGCATCGGCACCGCGATGATGTGCAGCCACTTCATCTTCATCCCCTTCATCATCACCAGGTGGTTGCAGTTCAATGTCAGGGGCAGGGGCACGTTGCGTCTGATACACATGTTGTGCAGCATGACACATGCCATGATGATCTTGACCACCTTCTCATGCCTGTAGAGGAGTTCCCCACCCGACGGGCTAAGGCTGCGAAACCATGCCTTCAACAGGCCAAAGGTCTGCTCAATGACCACACGGGTACGGGTGTGGGATCGATAGTAGTCCTCCTCGGGCCTGTTCTGTGGATTTCGGACAGGGGTGAGGAGCCACGGCATCAAGGGATAGCCACTGTCACCTGCATGGGAGACAAAAAAAGGTATATGTCAGTCAATTGATGATGGGCAGCTGTACTAGTCACACATGCCGGCAGATTATCGTTGGTCACATGCACATGTCCATTTTTAGGCCCTCAATGTGTCCTGTGCCATGGAATAATGGTGTGGGTTGCAGCTTCAAGATGAGACACGGGGTGCTCTGCCATCTTGTAGCTCATGCATTGTGTACGCATACAACTGTGTTTGTGTCAATTTAGTGATGTGTTGTGTTCTGTAGGATTTTCTGACTGGGATCGTTGTCAGTCGGCTCTGCAATATTAGGCATTCAGCACTGATTTTTCCCATGGTGACATGCAGCGTTCCTGTGATTGTGGCGGCCCTGTGACAGACAGTGGATTCCCTAGGTGGTTCAGTTCAATGCTCTGCCATGGATGCTTGTCCTGTGTGGTGATTCGCTGGAGACAGCAACATAGTGCATATACACTGCATGTTGCTGGATGGTGTTATGGAGGGTGAGGTCTGCTGATGAGTGCTGCCCATGTTGTGGGATGGTTTATTGATAGTCATGTTGTGATAGGTGTCGACCTTACTTCATTCCTATGGGAATTGGGTGTCATCTTCTGTTAGGGAGGCTTTGGGGCACAGTGTATAGCGATGTGCACATTGTGCTGTCACATAAACATTGACACCATGGTGGTGTGTGCATCTCTCCCCCCATTTCACTGCCATGTGCCTGTCATGCAACTTACAAAGCAGCCAGGAACGTCGTACAGCATATCGCTCCGAGAAGCGTGGTTTTGTGGAGTTCAGCAGGACCATTGAGTCATGAGTTGATCCGGGATATCGGGCACAACAAAGTGTGATGATCTTGCTGGTGTCGCATACCATCTGCACTTTGATGGAGTGGTCTTGCTTGTGGTTGAGGTATACCTCCTCCATGGCATGCGGGACCACCAACTCCACGTGGGTGCAGTCGAGGGCACCTACACAATTTGGCATGCCTGCCAGTGCATGGAAGCCAACTTTTGTTTCAGAAATCTCCTTGGGAGTCCGTGGTAGGGATATGTAGTCCCTTGTGTGCTTGAGGAGGGCATCCAGCACTTGCTTCAGAATGAGAGAAAATAAGGGTTGTGATATGCCATGCATGTGCCCCACTGTGTGCTGGTAGGTGCCTCTGGCAAGGAAGTGGAGCACAGACACTACCTTCAGTAGAGGTGGGATGGCGGTGGGTATTTCAATGAGGCTGACTATGTCATCGGGTATCATGTCCACAATGGTGGTGATGGTGTCCCGGTCCAGATTGTACAGGGTGTGGATCTGCTCAGGGGTTAGGTTGAAAGGACTGGCTCTGATGTGAGGGATTGGAGGCTGCCTGCGTGGTTATGCTGCCTGCACTGGTGGGGCATGCTATAACCCAGTACATCCTTTTGTAATGGCTTACGTGGCCTAAACTTACCTGCACTCAATCTTCTATAGAGAGTGAGCATAGATTAGTGAATCAGCCCCCTGGAGGAACTTCCCACAAACAACCAATCACAGGACAGTCTCAGCAGGCATATCAGAACTTAACCACGCAAAACAAGAAGAAGGGGGTGGGCCCGGAGAGAGGGAGATCGCTGATCCCAGCGCCCCAATGGTGGATACGCACCAGAGTTCAGAGCAGCGCAGCAGAAGGCCGATTGAGGCAGCCCAGAGAGACTGCAAGAATGAGGCAGGAAGGACTCACAGGACCAAGACGGATCCCAGCTGAACAGTGATGTAAATGACCCTGCCTAGCCTAAGAAGCTGAACGAGCAAGGCAGGAAGGCCTCTGAGGATTCGCACGGGGCCCAGCTGAAAGGTTGTGTAAGCGACTCTGTCTAACCTGATCAGCTGCAACAATGAGGAGCGAGAGCCTCGACCGATCTAAAGGAATTCCAGCAGAGAGGACTGAAAGAGGCTCTCCCACCATGGGAGAAGCAGCCCAACTCCACACCCTTCCTACAGGGCACTGCACAACACAAACAGGTACACGAGGCTCCAGTGGAAAGGGAGGTGGGCACCAGAGTGGAGAGTGTGAAAAAGCAGAACCCCAGAATGGGGAGAGAGAGAGCAAACACTCCAGAGTGGGGAGTGTGAAAGTGGAGAACCCTAGAGTGGTGAGATAGCACAAACATCTCAGAGTGGAAAATAAGAACCCCAGGTTGTGGAGAGTGACCGAATAATGCAGAATATGGAGTGCGAAGAAGCCCAGAGTGGGGCGAGAGACCAAATAACCCAGAGTGGAGAGTGCAAAAAGCAAAGAACCCCAAAGTAGGAAGAGAAAGCGAATACCCCAGAGTGGCGAGTGCAAAAGAGAAGAGCCCCAGAGTTGTGAGGTACAGCATATATCCCAGTTTAGGGAGTGCGAGAGAGAAGGACCCCAGAGTGGGGAGAGACAGCAAATACCCTTGAGTGGGAAATACAGAAACAAGGAGCCCAGAGTGGGGAGAGACAGTGAACACCCCAGAGTGGAGTGTGCCAAAAAGAAGAACCCCAGAGTGGGGAGGGACAGCAAACACCCCAGTGTGGTGAGTGGGAAAGAGAGAAGCCCAGAGTGGCTTAGAGACTAAAGGCACCCTAGGAGAAGGAAGGAAGACTGAAACAACCCCAAGGTGGGGAAAAGACACATCAAGACCTGGGCTCGAACACTTTGAGAATTTCCCACCATTCCAGGAACTGGCTTTCCTGAACTGGCACTATTGGTAAAAGGCTGTTACTGATAGGGAGACGTTTGGGGTCAGGCACCATCAGCCATCCCCAAGATATTTACTGTTGTTTTTTGTTTGATGTTTTTTTCTTTCTTTTGGGAAATAGGGGTAGGGATAGGTTACTGCAGGTCACTGCAGGATTCTGGACAGAGAACCGGTATTACTTTGCAAGACTTCCTGGGAAGGACTTTTTGACTTGCTTTCATAGGATAGGGTCTGAGCTGATAGTCATAGGGGAAATATTGTTTTGAACCTGATAGAAAAGGAAAAAATAAACTTTGAATCATGCCTCTTTGTTTGAGTTCTGATTCTGATCTACCACACTATAATAATAAGCACTGTGCAGAATGGTGTGGGCAGTTGGATACCCTGATGTTTGGTGATTCGCAACTTCATTTCACAAATTCTTTTTTTCAGATAGCAAAGACATACCTCTTCTGCAACAGAAATGCAACATTCTGTGATTTCTTTTTTTCTCAATCTGAGAAAAAGGGACCATGTTTCTGCTTCAGTCTTTACCAGTGCTGATAGTGACGGGTTATAGCTCTGAATCTTGTACACAAGCCACCTGAATTCCCCTATACATCTGTCAGCCCTCATGCCTTGGAAGGACTATACATCCACCCCCATGACACGCATAAAACCCTGGGAGGGAGTAATGTTTGGTGTTGAGGACACAACTGTGGACAACGGTTCCTGCTGAAGGAAGGAAACCAATCATTGTCAATTCTACAAAGTCAATTCATGTACTCCCCCAACCTGGCCCTGTGTATGCTCTTGGACACTCAGTATTCCTGGGCCTTCCTTTGTGTAAGCTAGAGTTTCCTCCCGACACACACTCTGTGTACTCTTGGCACCTCCTTCACCTGACTCTTCATACTCTATTGATTACTTTCACTGACTGTGTGTACTTTGAAAGCTCTCCTTCCCCTCACATGCTCCATGCTCTTGGGATAACCATGAGCACTCTCTCCAGACTCCACATGACAGTCGTGGGCAGCCCTTATTCCCATGTTGCACTCTTGAGCACTCTGTATTATGGCCCCCATAAACATTGCATACCTCTCTTCCTGGTCTCCAGTGTCCTCACTGACACCCTTTGCTTTACTGGCCACCTGCTGTCCATGCTCCTCTTGCCTATTGACCCACTGTGTGCTGTTTCACATCACCAATGCTGTCCCCCTGCTGTCACTTTGTGACAATAAGCATGCTCTCATCTAATTTGGATTGCAGAAGATTGATGGCTCTTTGCAAGCCTCCCTCCTGGCCATATTATCTCCTGTGTGGTTCTCAGAAACCTCTTCTCCCCATCATGCTCTCTCAGCTGACACATTGCGTTCTTCAGAACTCTCCCACTCCTGATCATGATCTCTCAGATGACACAGTGCATTCATTGGTATCACCAATGGTGTCCCCATGCCAGTGCTATGCTCTCTTTAGAAGTCTCATCATTTCCCCAGCACGCACTCTGTGTGCTCCATGTTCTGTGGGCTCCTTGGCCACCTCGCCATGCTTTCCCACTTCAGATAGGCACAGTGTGAAATTTAGAATCTTCTACCCTCCTGATCCTCTCCACATATATGCTCTTGGTCACCTTGGCCAACTCCTCTATGCTCTCCTGAAGGAGATAAAGTGTGCTCTTTAGAAGCATTCACCCACTCCATTTTTTCCCCATCTGACATTCTCTATGCGCTTTAGCACCCCTTCCACATACTCTCACAGTGGACACTGTGTGACCCTGGACCCTTCTTCCTACCATGCACACACACCCCTTTTCAAGTTCCTTTTCCTAATCTACAAAACTATCAATGGTCTTGCTCCTCAGTACTTGTCTGACTATGGGCCTCATTACACGGTAGGCGGTGAGCCATGGCGCTATTAGGCGGTGAGCCATGGCAGCTATTAGCGCCATGGCTCATGCCGGTAAAATACCGGCACCGCCTTGGTGGAAAGGGGATTTACCGCCCCATTCCAAGGTTGGAGGGGCGGTAAATCCCCCTTCCACCATTGCCCTTCCCCATTCCCATTTCTGCCCCATAGGGCTCTATGGGAATGGGGAAGGTGCTAATTACAGCACCGCAATTTTGCAGTGCCGTAATTAGCTCCGAGGTCCCTTTGCGGGTTGGATTTTAACGCCTGCAAAAAGCAGGCGTTAAATCCCCCAACCCGCAAAGGGACCTCGTAGTAAGGCGGTAAGGATTTACCGGTACCGGTATTTTACTGGTACCGGTAAATCCTTACCGCCATCCGTGTAATGAGGCCCTATATCTCTGTCTACTCAACATTTCGTTCCCTCCGTTCCTCATCTGCACTCAAGCTCACTGTCCTATGCCTCCATACGTCCTCTCGCTTCTGCTCCTTCTCCATATTCCCCGCTCCAGTGGAACTCGACCCACTACAATCAAAGTCAGCCCAGCTGCTGACCCTTCAAAGCTCAGCATACACTTCCCTTACTTGCCATGGATAGAGCTCCCCTGCCCTATCACCCACCCTAGAAGTCCCTACCACTCTCTGCAGTGCTGTGTAATAAAGTAATTGTGTTTATTTGTACAGTACGCCTCTTAGTTTGAAGTACATGCCCCCTTGGTTAATATTACCTTTGTAAATCCCTAGTTTCATATATCCGTTTGGGTTTGTGTGTCCCTGGCCTGTGTGCCACTTTGCTCACCCCCTCATAAACTGGCATACCACGTGTTCTCATGTTTGTGTTATTTTACTGGCACCCTTCTGCGGAATGCTTTCCCCGTCTGTAAATGTGTTATTTTAAGCAGCAATGGATTTGTGCGCTCTTCTGCCCTAGGCTCAACTAAGTGCATGTGCACAACTTTACTCCACTTCTGCCAATTTCTTCACTTTCACCAGGTTCTGACCCTTCAACAGACGCCTTGGCTAAACTACACTCAGTCACCACCTTATTGTGCCAATTTGGTTTTATAACAACATAAGGATGTTTTAAGAATATGGGAATTCGAATGTTATTGCTTCCACTCTATTAATTTAAGCCATTTATCTTCTATGTTAGTTGAAGAAGTGTTTTCAGGTCTCTGCTGCCCAGGATTTGGAGAAAGCACCGTGTTCTGCAGTTCAGTAACCCAGTGGTATTTGTTGAAGCCAATTGCCTACTTTTGGTTAGGTCAGAGAACAATCTTTTAGAGGAAGTGAGCAAAAGATATTCTGTCTGCCAACTGGGCACAATTGATGGAGGGTTGGAACAAGGAATTTTGGTTTCAATAGTAATATCTGGTTTATCCTGAGTTGCCTGCTATCATCCAACGAGAAGCACCAAGACTGGTCTGTAATATGAATGTTTCAGGAAACATGACAGTGTTGTCAAATGGTAAAATGTATGTATGATATATACACAGGTGGTCAGGCACATCTTAAAAAAATATTGATTGAAAAGAACTTAACCTCCTTCTCATAGTTACAGCTCTGGTGTTAGCAGGGGGATAACAGAGATAAGGCAGGTTATCACCTGCTGCACCCCATGTACCTCAAATCCCTTGGACTGCAACACCATTAAAATGTGGCAACATTACAAGAGAAATATGTAAACTCTGTCTGTGCATAAACACCATTAGAGGGGTACAGACAGTTGGAGAATGTTCATGCAACCTCTGGCTGAGCATTTTCATGGTGGAGTAATAGATAAGGCGACCCTGAAGATTCATTGGTGGGAAGTAACAGCATTTCTCATAGCTGGGCACTGCAGGCAGCTTTTATAACAAATGCTGGTGCATACTGTTAACATTATTGCTGTTTTGCCGTTGTCCAAAATACTCAATAGCCCAAGAAAGAAACTGAGTAATTGGTTGGGCTTTCCAGAACAACATTACCTTTGTTGCTATGGTTTAGACAATGGGTGTTGCCAGCTTGCGCTTGTGATAATTTAAAATGTATGTTAACTCCTTAGAGTTAGGTAGGCTTTACAATATATGGGAAAATGTTGAGATTTATGGTTTATAGATTTCCTGCTCTCATGTGAGGTGCTGTTTCACAGTATTCATGTAAAGGTAACTGTTATGCATTGTGTGGTATACTTTGCAGTCGTCTGCCAGATAGTACTGGGTGTGGCTGAATGGATATCTTGATTCGACACCTCTGATGTTTCTTCTTTACAGTTGTAAAACAGTGTGTATCTTTGGCACACAGTATGTTTTCTCTCTCACCGTTTTGTGGCTTTAGGGATAATTTCACAGGCCTCTTGATGGTCGTTTAGATTTACTCTTCGAAATGTTAACTTCTGTATGATCTAGTTCACGCTTACACTGTTTGGACGGCCATAGACCTCTGAAATCTGGGCCTGGGGAGGTAAAGTAGTGGGAAAGTAGTGTTTACTTCTGAACATCATTAGAGTGCCCACCCATGGAAACTCTGTGTTTGACTTAAGAAAAGGGAAGCATTGAATATTGTAAAATGATGCATCCTTTTCAACCTTTACTTTTCTGGTGGGAACGCCCTCATTTTTGCACTGGTTTTAAAAATGCATGTCATGTGTACTTGAACATAAAAGTGATTGCTTAACAGAATGTATGTGTGTGTTGGTTAGAAAGAACTCAATTGATAACGGGGAGTGGCATTAATAAAACCAATGAGTGTATGGTGGCTGTTATGCATATTAGTTCCCTTTTCTTCAAATACATACAAATGCAGGAGCGGCTCATGCTTAATACGGAAGGGCAATGTAGCTCGGTTAGACTTGAGTTTATTCTATAATGACAACTAGGTAGAGTTTTACTTAAAGGTTGGAGGGTTTTTTTGGGTGGTGGTTGAAGGCACATCATTTGTGGATGAGCAGTAGAATCCATGTGCATTTGTAGGCATATGAGAAGGCCAAAGCACTCTGAAACCCACATTCATTTTGTAGACAGAGGATTAGGCCAAATCATCAAGAACCCCACATGCATTTACTGGGCATAGAAGAAGGCTAAATCACTGAGAACCCCACGCGCATTTTATAGGCAAAGGAGAAGGACAAAGCACTGAGAAGTCCAAGTGTATTTTGTAGACATAAGAGAAGGTGAAAGCACTCAGAACGCTATGCGCCTTTTGTAGGTGGTGGAGAAGGCCAAAGCACTGAAAACCCCATGTGCATTTTCTAGGAGATCAAAGCACTAAGTACTCCACATGCATTTTTTTGCTAATTGCGGTCGTACAAATTTGCTGTAAGTCACATCAACAGCACTGACTGCTCATCACCTACAGAGCATTCGCTGAAAAGTACACCGAACACAGCATATGTAGGAGGAGAGGTTAGGGTCTATTTCAGCCCTCACAAAAAATTGAGAACGTTATGGTATTTCTTTATTTTTTTATTATATGGTTGAAACACAAAATAAAATGCAACTTTTAATAAATTACATTCCAAATAATATGGTCTAAAATGTACATTAAAATCATTACTTGAACATATTCCAGTAAATTTCATATAACCATCAGTACATTTAATATCAGCAACAAGACAATTACAAAGAAAACATCATTAAAAAAAAACAGAAACATGATATATCATCAGGTTTTCAAAGCGGACTACTCAAATATAAAACAGTATGTTTAAAGCAGTATTAAAACACGTATTAAAAAAGTATTAAAGTTTTTAAAAAATTACTTATTAAAAAATTACGTATTAAAAAAGTATTAAAGTATTTTTAAAAATTACGTTTAAAAACAGGTGCAAAATCAATCACGAAGAAACTACCCTCTACTGCAGTATGTAATCTTCCAATTTCCGGGATTTCGGAACAGGACGTCGGTCACCCAGCAAGGCAACAAGACCATGTGCCTCAATCCAAGTACAGCGGTAGAAATCTGGTGTTTCTGTGATGCCGGTGCCCCCGTTTACGGCAACCCGTAGTGCCAGAACTAACGGGTGATCACGGTTTGTCGGCCGCGCACATTCCGGCATGCTGGAAACGGTGACACCGGCATCACGGAAACACTGTGGAAAAGGTCAAAAATTGGTGGCTCCACCACCCAGGGTCCTGGTGCACCCGATTCAGACATGCCGATGCCAGATGCACCAACACCACGGAAAAACAGCCGCACTGCAACTACTGTGACTGGAAACACTGTGACCAGAAATAAAGGGATCGTCAGAACAGGAAACCGGCCGGCGGCCATCATTAAAATCACAATCCACTCCAATGCTCTTGTACCCATAGCCATCCACCCCTCCCGACTCTGGAAAAACATCCCTGACCATGTCATCTCAGATCCCTGACACTCGACAGCGCAAACTGCGTTTCAAAGAATCAGAGCTACACATGCTCACAGACACCATCGTTCAGCATGCTGTGGAGCTGTCTGCTATGGATCAGCCCGCAGAACCCAGCAGATGAAGAAGGAGATCTGGCAGGAAGTGGCACAAAAGGTGTCAGCAGTGGGGATGACCCCACGCACAGTCAAAGACTGCCACAAGTTATGGGACGACCTTCGCCTGAGGGTGAGGAACCTCCTGTCTGGCCAATGCATGGCTACAGGTGGTGGACCCTCCTCCCCAATCCAGCTCATGCCCTGGGAGGAGAAGTGCAGCAGCCTGCTGCACATGGAGGGCATAGAAGGAATGGTGACACCCATTGAGGGCGGTGAGTACACGAAGGCCCAATATCAACAACACACCTGACTGCCAGTGAGTCAACCCCCTTGCCACTGTGAAGTGGGCCTCCAAAATGCACCACATTGCCACTGGCTGCAACCATCCACACACCCATACCCGGTGCAGCAGCCCTGTGTGCTCCACGGCTAGGTGCAATGTGCACTGAGCAGCCACCCATCGCCATGTCTGCCCCAAAGGTGGCCTGTTGGACGATGGCACGCCAAGTGGGGACACACACCTGCCATACACACATGGCCAAGTGCATTGCGGCCCAACCCAGTGCACAACACCACCCCACATCTCCGATAGTACGCATGGGCCAACACAATAGACCCGTCGGCCCAAAAGAAAAAAACACCCTCCCTGGTCAACCCACCCTCTCCACTGTAACACCACAGCATTGAAATGGCAATTGCACAGTCCCCATCCCCCAAAACACAGCCAGCATGGACTCGTATACAACAGCACTGCCTCCCCTCCACATGTCAATATGGTGCGAACCAAGTCACAGGCCCTGTCTCCCATGCCAGCCCCATTCCCAACCACATGACAAACCACCTCACTGTGTCACCTGAACACTGTGACACACCCACACCCTGCAGGCACAATAACACACACCTGAATAGACACCCAGGGCACTGGTACGGGCATACACCCAGGCTCCATGACAATGCTCAGTGCATGTAATCCATGATGAACACTGCACAGGCTGCACAGTACTGCCAAGTGAAAATGCATGTCCCCCAGACACAGACACAAAACACCCTGGCATTGCGTACTGCATGTGTGCCTGCCATACCACAACTGCCACCACAAAACAACTATGCCAGCCCTCACCTGCACCCCCACATGGCCATCCTCCCATGCAATGGTGAGGGTATGGACCTTCCAAGTCTATGCCAGACATACCACAAACCCCCATTCACATAGTGGATCGGCAACTGGTTCAGCCATCAACATATGCCCTGCCCCTTCCAACACCAACACTCCCACCTTCACATCCCAAGACGCCACTCCCGGACAGACCTCCATCCCACCATGCCCAGCAAATGCCACATCATCGCACCAGTAGTCCCAGTAGAGCTGTGTTGCATGTGCCAACATCCCACAACTTGCAATGGAGGTCCAGCACCACTTGCATGAGCGCACCATGCCATGTACCACAGCATGTCCCCTCAACATCATGCCACACAATCACCATATTGCATGTATCAGGTCATTTGAAAGCTACACTGGTCCCTAACATCATGCCTTTCTTCCACCGTCAGGCACATCAATCGTCAGCGATGGAGGACAACCAGGCACCTCAAACGGCACCAGATGTGGGAGGCAGACAACTCCATGCACCACCACACAGGACACAGCAGCACTCGATGTGGCTCTAAGTGCTGCCACTGCCACCGTCCATGCAGCACTCGCTGTGGCTGTCTCTGCTGCCACCGCCACCATCCAGGCAGCACCCGCTGTGGCTGTAACTGCTGCCACTATCCAGGCAGCCCCTGCAGTGTGCATTTGGCTACAAGGGTGTCAGCAGGACAGGCATAATTCTACCCCCCAACAGCCTCAACCAAATGTGCCTGACTCCACAGATGATGCTGCTCAGGATGCTGGAGAGTCCACTGGGGACACCACAGACCACACCCCGTATGAGCAGTCAGACCTCTGCCCCATCAACCTGCACAGCCCCCACACCCACCCTTCCCCAGTGTCAGGGACATGGACGTGCACAGCACCTGAATGAGTCCTGCCTGATGTGGGAGGAGGAGGATCTGCTGCACACGGAGGCCCAGCAAATCTGGGAGAGCGTGAAGGCCACTGGGAGTCACACTGCATGTTCCCTGGGATGTGCAACTTCAGCCATTGTACACCTGGCTAGGAGGGTCCATGAGGTGAACAGTGCCATTTCGGCCATGGCTGAGTCCCTGTCAATGTCCCTGTAGGTTGCCCTGGATCAACGTGCCATTGACTCGTCCCACACACCGTCAACCAGCACCACACCTGCTAGCTCACTGCAGAGCAGCCTGAGGCTCCGGTCCATGCGCCTGCTGCAACAAAGCACAAGGGTGGGTCAGGTGGCAAGAGGTCACGTGAATAGGTCCTGGACTCACGTGTGGCATGGGTGTGCCTAGGACTTTGTTATCAACATTGTTGCTCGAGTTGGGGTGGGAGTGTGGGAGTGGTAGCTGGGATGGGGTTTGGGGAGGGGTAGCTGGGATGGGGTTTGGGGAGGGGTAGCTGGGGGAGGAGGTGTTGATCCACCAGTTCTATTCCACTTATACCTTTCTAATATACCGGGTGTTGCATAGCAAATCACAACTGGACATTCTTTATTTTTGTGGCAGTGTGCTTTATTCCCTGTACAGTGTTACACTGTTAGGAAAGATTTCATAATTGTATGTCATTTTCCCTCCAGTTGTACACCCCCAAACTTGTTGCTGCTGTTTAGACACCATAGACTGACTGTGCCAGAGAAGCACAGCCTTCAGCTGCACTCCTCTGGGCTTTCGCTCACTTTTTATGGGGAAACTGACATACCCTTAAGACAGTCAGTACTGGGAGACTTTGTTTCCCTTAGTCCTTTTCCAATGTTGCAACTTTTGTGCAACATGTAACAAGTACACAATGTAGCTTACAGTACAGTGTACTTGGGTCTCATAGTCAATTACAATGACCCTAGATACTCTAGATGGACTTTTTGTGAGATGTGCAGATGTGTCATGGACAGGGCTGGTGGCAGCTTATCTTTTCATATAATTTTAACCCTTTCCTGCCACGTTAACCGTGTTTGGCACAAATAGGTGGCCTGGCTCCAAAACGGCCATGCCACAAGTTTCTTTGTCCTGTCCTTTGGCCATCTTGCCCTTTTGCCTTCCCCAGGTCGAGCCGACCCAGGTCAGTCTTTATTTGGACATGCAGTTTCCCGCAAAACGCCAAGCTTTTGCAGGCTTCTGTATGCCTTGTGTGTGTGCCTCCAGGATGTGGGCTGGGTGTCTGTCCCCAATACGCATCCTGGGTGCCAGAGAGTCTGGAGTGCCATGAATGACTGGGACCACCGTGGTCTGTGAGTGTGTGTTTGTGAGCAGATCTCCCATTGGGTCCTCTTCGTTTTGGTGCAAAGGGAACTTAGGATAAGAAGAGGTCCCAAGCACCCATACCATGTCGATCTCTGGAGTTCTCACTGAACAAAGGATAGGATCCAAGTATCCTGAAACTAAGAAGCCGAGTCGAGGAACCGCTGGTGAACCGCTGGAAGGTTTGGCACCTGAGCCCGCTGTTGACCCGTGGGACCCCTCTGCATCTGGTCGTCCTAGAAGGTCTGTGAAAATGCTTCAACCCATTAGAATAATGGGACCAACTATTCTCGGCACCTTCAACAAACCCTGCAAGTAAGCCTTCTCGGAAGCGTCTCTGGGCCAACCAGTGGGCTGACCAGCTTACGCAGGACCTTTGCTCTGTCTCAGCCGTTGTTCTGCGGAGGCCCTCGAAACTTGACAGACTGCTAGCCCTGTACCCGCGGCATCCTCACACCGAATTTCATACACTTGTCATTCCCAGGTCTGAAGTGAGATGAGTGCGCCAGGACCGGAGCCTACGTGGTTACTGTGTTGTCCTGACGCGGCAACAAACTTTGCAGGTGTGCTGCATTTGTGAACCTCTTGCCCCTGAAGTCTGCTGCAGTGAAACTAGGGCGATTCATCCACCCGGAGCAGAGAAATCACCACTGTCCCATTTGGGAATCGTCACTGTAACTTCGGAACTGAAAGCCGCAGAGCTGTCATATTGCTGCAGTAGAACCCGCAACCGAAGGACTCGACTGGCGAAGTTTGGTCCGGAGTGCGCCTGGGGCCGGTGAGTAACCCTAACATTAACCGGTGGCCCCTAGCATTATTACGCATGAGTGGCCCCTGGGGGTCCCTCTCCTTTCCACTGCTAGTGCGAACTAGTGATTCCATCCGCACTCTGGAACTGCCTCTGCCTTCAAGTGGGGGTCCTCCCTGAATAGTGGGAACTTATTCTTCATCGCCTCATCCACCTTCCCGAGATACTAGAGAACCCTGAAGAGACCTTGTTTTGCCCACTGGAACAGCCGTGTGCGCCTGCACTACACAGACCCTCCAGTTTATAGCGATTTTGCGATCCCGCAAAATGCCGCCAAAACGGCAATTTTGTGCAAAAACAGCATCTTTAAAAAAATAAAAAATAAAAATGTAAAAAGCAATCTGCAAAAATTACTGTTTAAAAAAAAATAATACTCAGGATGCCAGGTTCTCAACTTTTTTTTACACAAGAAATGAAATGCGCTAACACATCTCATCACTTGCGCCCTAAAAAAGTGCAGGCCAATCCACAAGGGACACATGAATGGACACATTTTATATGCGTGCCCATTCAGATGGCTTTTTCACCTCCTTGATCAAATAAAGTGGCGTTTCTGCCAATTTAAAAGCGCATCCCATATTTCCAAGCAAGAAGCACTTTTAAATGTGCAGAAATTGTAGGAAACCCTATGCGCATGGGATGTGGGGCTGCCACTGCATGACAGGGTCTTTCCTGACCCTGTCATGCATTTCTTTTAAGGTATGAACCGCTGCTTTGTCGCTTGCATTTCTGTTGCTCAAATAGGATAAAAATGCATTTTTTGGGTTGCATTTTACAGTGGCAGGCCCCTGGAGGGCCTGTCCCTGTGAAAGGTGCCGGGAGCTTGCAAAACACTGTCGGGAGAGTGATTCTATTCAAGGTACTGCCCATTTTGATGACAAAAATCAATCGAATGGTACAATTTGACCTGTTTCATCCAGTACTGTTAGATCGATTTTTATAAATACTGAACATGTGTTGCGGGGATGTCACCCGCACCCCATGTTCAGTATTTTTGGTCTAGGGTGGTTGTAGAAGTGTTTTCCCCTTTTTCCTAAAAACTGGAGGCAGGGACAGAAAAAAAAAGAAAATAATGAAAAAGGGACCCTGCGGAGTCGGATCCGACCCGCGTTAGAGGGACGGATCTCGCACCACAGGTTACAGGGGAAGTGGCAGCGACCAAGCAGTCAAGTAGCGAAGGGGGAGGGGCGGTGGTGAAAGGTTCATTTTGGGTTGTTTGGCTGAAGTGCATTTCAATTTGCAGCGAAATTGGCAATGGTCAATTCTGCCGCAAATAATTACACTTCGGTCAAACAACCCAGAACACCATTCAAGGCAGCTGGCCAGCGCACAATTTGCGCTACAGCTCAAGCCTGTGGAAATGCGCCGGTCACCTTTGAGAATAAGGTGACCTGCTCATTTCCAAAAATGGGTTGAGTAAAAATAGCATATCCTCCGTTCTTTTTTTAAATGCCACATTTTTGGAGGATCTGGGTCAAAATCTATTTTTTTTAAAAAAAATGGTTACACTATGAGAGAGAGGGAGAGTGATAGATGTGAAGTGATCGCAGAGGAAGAGCAGTGGGTCAGAGGAGGAAGCGCTGCACAAGAGAGCAGAGGAAGCAGTGATGCAGTGGGCCAGAAATCTGAGAGCGAGCAGAGGTACAGAAAGTATAGGGAGCGTGTGGTCAGTGAGCCAGAAAGTGGAGAGGAAGCGATTGGCCAGAAAGAGGCAATGAGCTGCAGATTGGGAAAAAGGATGAGGGAAGAGTGCAATAGAATGGAAGAAAGCATGCAAGATGCAGAAACAGCACAAAAGAATGAAGGACTGTATATTGCGGGAGGAACTGTAGAGTGTAAGGTATGAGTTGGGAGTATGATTTGGAGTGTGGCAGGGGCTGGGCAGTGCAAATTGTGACTTGACAGTGTGACATGGCATGTGAGTATTTGTATGACAGAGTGAGAGGTTAAGGAATGCAAGTTGTGATGGGGAGTTGGTGAGATGTGTGTTGGTGAGAGAGGTGTGTGGGTGTTTCGGGGATTGGAGAACATAGAAGGGGAATATTTTCAGCATTACAACTGATAATGAACAATTTAGTTAATACTATTAAATAGACATGCACATTAAACTGAAAATGTAGCCAAATCAAACACTGTTCTGCCAAGCCAGATACATCTGGGACTCTTCCTATTAAATTAATACAAAAGATACATAATAATGATACCCTGGCTCTCTTGTAGCCTTGCACTCTGCCTATTTCCTGCAATGTGGCAATCTTACACCCTCCAGTTAATACAAAATTTCCCGCAAAAATCGCGCAATAAATCAAGGTGTGTGCCGCAAAATTTGCCATTTCATGCCGCAAAATTTGCCATTTCATGCTGCAAAATCCTGGAAGGTCTGACTACATGTACTATTGAGCATAAGGCTCCTCTTGGACTGACTCTTAGTTAGGTGTGTTATCGATGTCGAAGGGGCCTAAAGACTATCTGCACTGCCTGGTTTCTCCCCATCTAGGTTGTGGACATATTTCGTGCAGTTAACCCTTTGGACCCCAATGGTCTTGTATATGTCTTGTATTTGATTGTGTTGTGTTGGTTTACTTGGTATTGCTGTGATTCTTTTTCTATGGTCTGAGTTACAAAGGCCTTGTAATAAATATGTTTATATTTTTGATATAACACCTGTCTGGGAGTAATTTGTAAGTGTCCTTGCTCTGTCTGCTCATTGAGGTCTTTCAGTCACCCTCACCCCTCCTGAGACTTTTACGAGTGCGGTGGTAAAGGGTTAATGGAGCCGTTAAGGGTACCGGTGCCGTTAACCCCTTACAGCCGCATTACGAGGCCCTTTAGTGGGTCCCACTAAGGGTGGCTGGATTTACCAGGCGCCCTTAGCGGGACCCGCTAAAGGACCAGGGAGCTAACGTTGTTAGCTCCCTCCCCATTCCAATTGAGCCGTATGAGGGCTCGAATGGGAATGGGGATGGTTTTCCTGAATGGGGAAATAACGGGTCCTCCAAGGTTGGAATGACCCAGTAATTCCCTATTCAGGGAACCCGGACCCGGTATGCGTTAAGGGGGTAGCCATGGGGGGTCATTCCGAGGTTGGAGGTAAGGAATTACCGGCACCGGTAAGGGTGCCGATGGCAGTAATCCCTTACCTCTGTATTCCGAGGTCCCTCTACGGGTCCTTCCTTACCTCCTGCTTTTAGCAAGAGTAAAGTACGGATCCCGCAAAGGTACTTCGGAGGTAATTACGGTACCGTAATTTGCGGTGCCGTAATTACCTCCTTCCCCATTGCCATTGAGCCCTATGGGGCAGAAATGGGAATGGGGAAGGGCAAAAGGTGAATGGGGAATTATCGGTCCCTCCAACCCTGGAATGGACCGGTAATTACTCCATTCACCATGCCGGATTTGGGACGGTTTCGGAGGCAACCATGGAGCTAATTACTCCATGGTTAGCTCCAAACCCGGAATGAGGCCCATGGTGCTAATAGCACCATGGCTACCTCCAACCTCGGAATGAGGCCCTTAGTCTTGACTGCCTGTCATAGCTACCTTGATTGATCCGGCTTGTCCAAAGGTTAGCTTGTTCCAAGTAACTAAACTGGCCTTCTGAACATCTGCTCACCAGGTCAGGGTTCAGAACTCCATCTTAACAATGGCCTAGGCTATGTGCTTGTGCTCTTTGCCTAGAAGTAGTTGGTGATGAGTTGATGGCAGGCTTCACATCCGTCCATGTCATCCCTGCGATGGGGCAAGGGCATCTCTGCCTCACTGTCACTGCCATCATCCCCCTCTGCTGGAAGCATGTCCATGTCTGGGGGCAGAGGAATGTTGTGCCTGACGCACATGTTATCTAACATGACACAGGCCAGAATAATCTTTCCCACTTTCATGGGACTGTACATCAATGCACCCCCAGATCTACTTAGATAGCGGAACCTTGCCTTCAGGAGTCGAAGGGTTTGTGCTATGGTGCACCTCGTCCGGATGTGCGCACGGTTGTATACATGCTCCTGCTGGTTCTGTGGGTGCCTGACAGGTGTCATTAGCCATGGCATCAAGAAATTAATCAAATCATCAAGGAGTATCCGGAGTCACCTGCATGGGAGAGGCACAAGGGGGGCACAGTCATTGGGGTGGTAGAGGCAATGCAGCCATGTGTTGATGTGGGTCTATGTCACATGGGATAACCGCAGGATGTAACAAATGGCACGGATGATGCTATTGTATTGCCTTATAATTGCAGGGGTTGAGGGGTTGCCCCCGCATTCCACGCCCCATGTGTCTGCCACCTTGCCCCATACCCTTATGCCGATACATGCATCTCCATCATTTTAAATGTGTGCCATGTTTGATTGGGTTTGCATCATGTACATCGGTCATCTCTACCATTCGTATTTCTGTGGTCCTTCATTGTTCAGATTCCTGGGACATGCATATGGGTCTATGCACTTGTGGCAGGCAAATCACCTTGCTTCATGCTCTGGGACACACTGCTGTTGGGAGGGTACTCTCTGATTTGTCTGACATGGCTGTGACGCAGGCAGTGGGGGATTTGCACAATGTGGACATGCTGGGGTAGGTGGCACTATAGTGATGCATTCTGGTACTTGTAGTGCATGTGGTGTGCATGTAAATCGGTGAAAAAATTGTGATGGTGTGACCTTCCATTTGCACATGCCCCTCATGCCAAATATGGCCCATGCTCATTCATGTTGTCTGTGTACATACTGTTGCCTAACGCACAAGTACTGGTGACAATGGCCAACCCCCCCTTCCACAGTGTACATGCTATGTGTAGGTACTTTCCCTCACCTAACTGCCAGGTTCGCTCTCCGCTGTGCGGTGCCTGGTAGCCTGGGAGCATGGTGTTACACAGCACCATGGAGTTGTGCGTGTATTTTGGAAATCGTGCACTACAGTGTGTTATTGTGAGGTCTGCATCACGCACAACCTGGACGTTCAGTGAGTGGAACATTTTCCTGTTGCAGTAAACTACCTCATCGGCAGGTCTGGCCACCAACTCAATGAGCGTACAGTCCAGCACACTGAGTACATTGGGCATGCCTGCTAGGGCATGAAATGTGCTTTGGTTGCATTGACCTTGGCCGGTTTCCTGGGGAGGGCAATGTGTTCAGCCAAGTGACGCAGGAGGGGATCCAGGACCTGCACTAGCACCTTTGAGAAACCGGGCTGGGAAATCCCATGCAGCTCTCCCACAGTTTATTTATTTATTTATTCATATTTTTAAAGCGCACGCTCAGCCCGTGGGCATCGTGGCGCTGTTACATATAAGCAATTGGCTGGTTACAGAAGGAAGGTTGTTAAAGTTTACAGGCATTTTGAGTTACGGTATATGTTTTAGAAATATACGTTTACAAGGCATTAGATTTACAGTAACATGTTTTAGTTACAAGCTTAGCAGTGCAGACATCATGGCGTTTAAAAATATGTCATTCATGTCGGAGGGGAGGGTAGGAGGTGATTATGTGAAGAGCAGGGTTTTGAGGGATTTCCGAAAGGAAAGCAGTGAAGGTTCCGCTCTAAGAGAGTTAGGGAGGTTGTTCCAGAGTGTGTCGATAGGTGCCAGTGGCCAGAAAATGCAGCACAGATATGACCTTCAGCAAGGGGGGGTGGCAGTCCCGATGCCAATTAGGCTCCGGATGTCATCCTGGATTAGGCTGACTATGCTGATGATGGTCTCCCTGTCCAGGCAATACAGGGTGTGTAGCTGTGTATCGGTCAGGGTCCAGGGTGCGGCCCTTATGCGAGGTTTGGGTGGTTGCCTGCGGGGTGCTACCTGCTGCACATTGTGCATCTGTATGACCATCATCCTCCTCATTCTACTCCTACACCTCCTCTGCCTCCTCTGCCTGTCACCCTCTTCCAAATCCTGCTCATAAAGGTAGATCCCTGGATGCAGGGCCCCCAGCTCCATGAATGCTGCTGTAACTGCCAGCATCGCTGTGTTGGAAGGTGTGTGGGGTGTGGTCCTTTTGAACATTTGCAGTGCTCATGGTGTGCAGCTGGGCTGATTAGGGCCACCTGTGGCCTGTTGCTGCACACCCGAGACAGCTTCATGCCTGCTCCGCGATGCCGGTGTTTCTGGCACGGCTTTCACAGTGGCACTGGCATTTTGATGGCTGTGTTCCTGTGTCGACGGCAGTCAAAATGATGACGTACTACCGTTGTGCTGGTGTTTCCGGCATGGCCTTCAGGGCTGTCGGTGTTAGCACTCACAGTGCTGCCCCTGCGGTAGCACCATGGCCCATGTTTGCGACGGCGTAGTTTCTGGCATCGCGGGTCATACTTTGCCGGTCCAGAAACCCGTGCCGGTAATCGGTGTTAGCAGCACAGTTTTCCAGACTAGCACAGCTGTAATGAGGCCCCATGTTAGGTTATCTTCGTCCCCTGTGTTAAAATCTGACAACTTTATAAGATAAAGGGCCTCATTCCGAGTAGGGCGGTAAGGGTTAACGGTCACCGGTAATGAGACCGGTGCCGTTAAACCCTTACTGCCCTACTACGAGTTCCCTTTGCGGGTCCTTCCTTAACGCCTTAAGGACGGGACCCGCAAAGGCACTTTAGTGCTAATAACGGTACCGTAATTTACAGTACCGTTATTAGCGCCTTCCCCATTCCCATTGAGCCCTATGGGGGCTCAAATGGGAATGGGGAAGGGCCCTGGTGAATGGGGAATTACCGGTCCCTCCAACCTTGGAATGAACCTGTGATTACTCCATTCACCAGGGCGGAGTCGGAACGATTTTGGAGGCAGCCATTCCGCAAATAGCGGCGTGGTTACCTCCAAAGTCGGAATGCGGCCCAAAGAGATCTCACATTTACCAATTCTTTACAGTGCAACAGTCAGTGTTTAACTGTCTCTGGGACTAGATTACAGAACCGACAAAGGTTGTGTGCCACGTCAATCTTACCATAACGGGCCAATATTTGCTTTGAGGCAAGCAGATTCCAAGAGAATAGAAGAAAAGTCGATTGTACAGATCTGTCAGGACAGATACTAAGAAAGGTGCTAAGACTCCGGGGGGTCATTCCGAGGTTGGAGGTAAGGGAAAAATGATGCTGGTAAAGGATTACCGGCATCCCTTACCGCTACGGGCTATTCTGACCAGCCAGACCGCTATTTACGGCATCGTAATTTACAATGTCGTTAATAGCGGTCTAGTGTCGCGCGCGCGACACACCATGCTGAAATCAGCGGCATGCCGTAAACCGGAGCTGATCACAACTAATGCGTACATGCAAATAACGGCCTCCTGAAGCCCGCAGAGTACCTTACCGGCATGGAGTAAATACCGGCATCTCAGAGAAGGTGTTAAGAACCCTAAGCAGTGTTTCCAAGAGCCACAGGTGCACACAATCAGAACAGGTGGAGGCAATGGAGTCTGGCACAGCTCAAAAGGAGCACACCCCCTCCCACACCAAGATGATACCAATAGTAGTAGCATTACTGGAGCTGGAGGACCTGCTTGCAAGGCAGCAACAACATCAACAACAGCAACAACCACAGCCCCCACCACAGAGGAAACACAGGAGGAGAAGGAGGGTGAGACAAGCCCAGCATGCCCCACCAGTGCAGCCACCAATACCACGCTGGCAGCCCCCAATCCCTCGCATCAGAGCCACCCCCCTCAACCAAACACCAGAGTAGATCAACACCCTGTACCGGCCTGACCGTGACACCATCACCAACATAGTGGACCTGATATGTGACGTCATATTGAGCCTCACGGAAATACGAACCGCCGTCCCTCCTCCACCAAAGGTAGTGTCCATGCTCCACCTCCTTGCCACATTCACCTACCAGCAGACAGTGGGGCACATGCATGGCATTTCACAACCTTTATTTCCCGGATACTGAACCAAGTGCTAGATGCCCTCCTCAAGCACACAAGGGACCACATACCCCTACCACGGACTCCCCAGGGGAAACTTGATACAAAAGTTGCCTCCCATGCACTGGCAGGCATGCCAAATTGTATAGGTGCCCTCGACTGCACCCACTTGGAGGTGGTGGTGATGCATGCCATGTAGGTGGCGGATTGCAACCGCAAGCAATACCACTCCATCAACGTGCAGATGGTATTCAACGCCAGCACAATCATCACACATTGCTGTACCCGATATCCAGGATCAACTCATGACACTTTGTTCCAGCGGAACTCCACGCTACCACGCTACATGGAGCAACATGCTGGACGATGCGCCTGGCTGCTTGGTGAGTTGCCTGACTGGCCCATGGCAGTGCATCGGGGCAATGAGGTGGGTGCCTGCATACTCCACCTGGGTGGAAATGTTGACACCAGTGCACAATGAGCACCTCACCATACACTGTGCCCCAGAGCCAGTGAAACGGCACATGACCACAGATTCCCACAGTGATGAAGTAAGGCTGACACCTAATACCGCATGACTACCAGGTGACCAGGCCACATCGAACAACACATGCACCACTCATCGGCGGCCCTCACACGCCATAAGGGCTTCCTGCACTATGCACTGCATATGCACCATGTTGCTGCCCCAAGCATAGCACCACACAGGACAGTCATCCCTGGGAGTGCATTGAACTGAGCCTAACACGGATACCACAACGTGGTACAAACATGCTACTGACAATAGCCAACAATCCCTACTACCAAATCTCACAGAATACAACACAGCAATGATTTTACTACAGCACTGCTGCATGCATATACGTTGCAAGTGCAACAAGATGTGAGTGCACACCATAACCCATCCTGAGGATACTACCCCCTCCATCATCCCATTGCACAGGACACATGGCGGGGTCAGAAATGGGGCCAATGCTTCCAGGGACATGTGTGTATGGGCTGAAATTACCTGCTGCCATGTAAGACTAGCACAGTTGTCTGTTATGAATGTACAAACACTTACCTTCAATACCCTCTCATGCAGGAGATGGTAGCTATCCCTTGAAGCCGTGGCTCATGACCCCTGTCCAAAACACACGGAACATGCACGGGGAGGACTACAATCGTTCCCATACCCGTACACGTGTGGTGATTGAGCAAACCTTTGGCTAGTTGAATGCACGATTTCGTTGCCTCAGCCGGTCGGGTGGGGCACTTATGTACAGCCATGAGAAGGTGTCCAAGATCCCCGTGTCATGTGTAATGCTGCACAAAATGTGCATCCGTCAGAACATACCCCTGCACCCTGACATGGAACTGCTACCACCTGATGATGATGAAAGGGAAGGTGGAGGAAGAAGTGGCAGGACAGCAGCATGGTGCCGATGCACATGAGGGACGTGCCGTACGGCAAACATTGATTGGACAATATTTTTGACACACAAATCAGCAGAGGATGTGAGGATGTCAGGACATCGGGCACTGGGTGTGGGGATACATGTACACCATGCACTGTGAGACATTTGATGACACCTGCGCGATGATCATTGTCCACTCTGTTGTTTTTTGATGAACAACCAGTGTATTGAATAAGTAGGTTCAAAAGTGAACAACAAAACCTCCACCCTCCTCCCCTCCCCCCAACTCCCAAACACACCCTCACCCTCACCCCCCTCCCCGCCAACTCCCAAACATACCCTCACCCTCACCCGCCTACCCCCCAACAACCCCACAATAGTCCCATAAGGGCAACATAGGCCACATGTGTGTGCCAGCATAGTCAAGGTGCGCTCAACAGGGGGATCCATGTTGGGGTGGCGCAATGTACGCAGTGAGCGACGGAGCGGGCAGGTCTGGGTGGAGGAGCTTTGTAAAGGTGTGTACTCCCGCTGGGGCTGTCGTGTGGGAGGTGCAGCCTCCAGGGCATCTGCAATCCGGCCAAGGACCTCGTAAAGCCGGTTCGTGCTCACTGTGATTACCTCGGCCAGTGCCCGTAGTTCATTGCGCCACTCCTCCCTGGACTCCCGATTGTCTCTGATGAACTCATCAATGAGGCCTGTGAGCTGACGACAGCGCTCTGCATCCATGGCCAACGTGTCAGATGTGGTTGGCCCGCTCGGAATTGGGCCTGCATGCATTTCCAGTGTTTCAGTAGGGGAAGTGGATACAGGACTGGCATGTTGCACTCCTTGACCTGTAAGCCCTGGGGTATCACTCTCCCCGGAGTTGCTGTATGACACCTGGTGGTATGATTGTGCGTCAGGGGTGTGGACAATGTCATTGGTGTCCGCCTCGGTTGCTCCGCATATAGATGGGGGCTGTCGGGAACATCGAGGGTGCCCGTGGCTGCATTCTCCCCAGCCACACTGAACTCCTCAGAGTGTGGCGTGGGGCATGTGTCCTGTGCCAGTGCTGGGTGGGGTAGGGGTGGGGGTTGTGCACCCTCCATGGGCCTTGCTGGTGCTGATAGTGTGGCTTGCGGTGTCTTCCTGCTTGCAGGTAGACGGCGGGCCCTGACTTTGCCCCTGGAGGTACTGGGCCGGTTGCTTGGCTGGTCCTCGCTGTCATGCTCGCTGCCTGTGGGGGTGGAAGAGAGAGACGGCATGAGCAATGTGTTGAGAGTCGGCATTTGGACCTGCCTACGATATCACAATGGGATTCTAGTGGGTTGTGGTCATTTGGGTGGTGAGCAGCACATTGATCTATACTTGGATGGTAAATGCATGCATGTGTCTGGGTCACTCATGTTGGCCGGGTACTGTGCTGGCTCACATGCACAGAGTTTACATCAACAGCCCTGTGTGCCTCACGAATAGGCCTCTTTGTGTGGTGTGTGCCATATGGGTTATAGCCTTGCACCTGGCATCAGCCTGGGTCCCACTTGTATCAGCATGATTCAATTGGGAGGGTGTGGGTTTGGCCAACCATGACGTGACACCTTGCCCAGCCCTTGGCATTGACTTTCATAACAAATGCATTGTCAGTATTGACTTTGGACACTCACCTCCATCGACGGATGACGTTGCCCCGCACTCCATGTCGCCAACCCCTTTTATGGCTTCTGGGCCTATCATGGCTGCACACGTCTCCTCCCACTTCATCAATTTGATGGGGGAACCTGGCCCTCCTCTTGTCTCCTGGGCCTGGCTTCTGTTGGCCGAGAGGATGGCACGCACCCTCAGCCGTAGGCCGTCCCACTGTTTTCGGCAGTCTTTGGTGGTGCAGGGGGTGTTGCCCAGGGCGCTCACCTTTTGTGCTACCAAGGCCCAGATCTCTTTCTTTTTTATGATCGTGACCCTCCGCATGTCACCACTAAAAACGGTGTCTGCATGTTCGTGGAGAGTGTCCACCATCACCTGGAGCTCATCCTGGATAAAGCGCTCCTTCCTGAGTCGTACAGCTCCCTTTTTTAGTGCTTTCGGCATGATGGTGGAGTTGATGGTCGATTTCTGTTTTCACTGGATGGCTCCGGGTCCTGTGCAGTGAGGATGGCAATGGATTGTGGTTTTAAAGATGGGCGCCGTGCTCCTTCCCGTTCCTGTGCGATGACGCTTTTTCCAGTTCTGCTTTTTAATGGTGACCGTTAATAGAGGTGACCGCTACTTACGGTCACCGCTATTGCTGCTTTACTCTATGGCGGTAGTGTTATGTACGGTGCGCTTGATGCCGGTAAGGGCATTTTGTGGCTCTTTTGTGGCATGGCGCTAGGTATATTACCGCATTGGCGTAAAGCTTGTGCCCGCAAAGTCGTAATAGGCCGCTTTTAGCGGTCTATTGCCAGCTAGGACACGCTATTTGCACCATGCCGGTAATAACCGTTCCTTACCTCCAACCTCGGAATGAGGCCCCTAGTTTTTTATGTTCTCTCTATAAGTGCACCAATGAAGGGTAAGAATGGAAATATTCCTCTGTGTCGATTCAGTCATGTGTATATTAGAGGTGTACTGAAATTCGGCTTCGAGTAAGTATTTGGCTGAATTCCGTCTGAAAATGAGGTACCTACTTGAATCCTTACTCAAAGCTGAAGTTACACCCCTAGCACATACTAGTAGGTAGATGATTTAAGAAGGGTGGATCTGGCCCGAGGTGATGCTATTCGCTCAATGCAGCGCAGATGGCGGAGTTGTCATTTTCTCCTGGGTCAGAAAATGTCACCTGACCTTCACATACTGATGTCAGCAGGCGCTTAACTCACTGAGCTATCGCTTCGACTAAAGTGCTTTTGCATCTAGGTGTTATTGTTGTAATCCGTAGTTGTCACCCTGTTGTCTTGTCCTGCTTCCTGTGGGACGTGCATGAAATGACACACTGGGGACACAGCGTGTGTGTGTGCAAAGGTCGCACACGGTGGCTAGACTGGACGAAGCTCGGATCATCTTCAGGACCAATTAGCCATGTGCTTGGCGTGTAATGGGCAGCGACAGAGGACAGGTACGGTGACATGGCGGTCCACTGAGGGAACGGAAAACGTGGGTTTTATTCCCAGTTACCCTAGGGGATCACCTTGTGTGATCGTGTGTAAATCATTGCATCCCCTGTGTCTCTCTTCCAATATCTGTCAAAATGGGGATCACTTATACATGTTAACCACAGTAGTAAGCGCCACACGTGCACCTTCAGAGAAAATGTGACACCAGTTGAACAGGTCACCGGTGATAGTGCTGGGGGCTCGGTGCCTGCTGTTGGTTTGTATCTTGGCAGGAGAGATTCGTACTTTTGCCCTTCAGAAGTTGACCAATTGCCCTGAGTGAGGGAACGCTAACAAGGTGCCAAGTCCATTTGCCTTTCATTCGATCGAGTTTGACGACATTAGTACTAGTAGGTTGGGCAACAGTAAAACGCAGCAAAGCGTCCAGACACCGTCTAATGTGTGGTGTGCACTGTGTAACTGGCCAGTATTTGATTACCATTATTTTACATGTTGAAAAACAGTATCTGACCTTCCCGAACACAGACATACCCCTGGTGCCGGGGAAGCGGCTGAAAGCTCAGAAGGTGTGGCTCCTCTTGTGATCTCATCCCCTGTACTTCTGCGGGAGGGAGGAACAGTTTGAGGCGTCAGGTTAACATAGAATGCACTGTTTGGGACTGCAACGCTCTGTTGGCCTTGGTAACAGAGTAAGTGGAGGCGCTGATAACTTTTACTTGGCTCAAAGCGTAAATGAAGATATTTCAGATTGCATGATAATACAGACATGCTGTAAACCATTAACTAGAAAGTATATGCTGTTGTTGTTTGAATGGCAAGACACTTAAGCCCAAATAATCATACATAAGGGAAGTTAATATCTAGGGCTGTGCTTTCTATTTAGCTGTAGGCATATTTTAATGAGATTTATATATAAACGAAGTAAGCAGCAACAGTCCCGTTTACAGATGCGTGGTAAACAAAGCCTCGCACTGTATCGTTTAAATGCACCCAATACGTGTCAATGGCAGGTTTCTGTTTACTGTAACATCACTACAGGCTTCATTGTGTTCAACGGCTGTAATCTACATAAGAAGATTGCCTGGAAACACCACAAACTTGACGCGATTTTCTAAAAGTGTTCAGCTATTTGCAAAGTGATGCAATCTTCTTGTATTTCTGTAAACACAGAGGCTCCAAATAGTGCGGGTGGGAGTACTTATCTGCAACTGTTAATGATTAATTGGATCCGATTATGTGTGTTAGGGTCACAACAAATGCAAAAAGCAGAGCTCAAACAACCATGCAAACGAAAGGTGAACCATGCTCCGTGACTGGGTTCGAGCTTCACATTTCTTCAAGGTAGTCAGCCAAGATTGTTGTATGTCTGTGTTCATTGCGATGTATATCTGTGGGGGGGTTGATTCAATGTTCCACACCAACTTTTTGTTCAATCTATGGTTTTCAAGGATTTTAAACCTAATATGTGATTCCCGGTTTTCGAGCTGATGTCCTGGATGATTTGTGCAAATAGCATAGTGTTTGTGCTTGATAGAACTTGATGGGGTCTTTGAAATTTGTGACTTGGAATGTTAAAGGAATGAATTGTCCAAAAAAAGGAAGGAATGTGATGGTTCTGCTAAACGTGAGTGGGCGATTGTTATTTTCTTACAGGAAACGCACCTGATAGACAACCCGACTCATTTTTTTGGGGCATCAAAGTCTGTGAAGGTTCTGTTAAATTGTTACTCTGGAAGTTCGAGGGGAGTGGGATTGCTGCTTCAGAAGAATTTGGGAATGGTGGTTGAAAATATACTTATGGATGACGGTGGACGGTATATTTTAGCGGATGTTAAGTATGAAGGAAGAATTATGTTTTTAGTTTTTTTAAGGAACTGACAGATTCTTTGAAAAGGATGAATGGTGATTATATTGTTATCGGAGGTGATTTTAATTGTGTTTTGGATGTTGCCTTGGATAGGTTATCAACATGCAGGTTCATAGGTCAGGGGCTGAGTAATGCCTTTCATGGTTTTATTGATACTTTTGATTTGGTGGATAGTTGGAGGTCACTTCACCCCACAGAGAAGGGTTTCTCATTTTACTCTGTGGCTCACAATTCTTATTCTAGACTGGATTATTTGTTGATTTCGGATAAAATGATTGATGTTGTAAAGACGGTGGAAATTGGAGAGCGGTGTCTCTCTGATCATTCGCTGGTAAAGTTGAACATGGATCGATCTATACATCGACCTAACAGTGTTAAATGGAGACTTAAGTCTTTCATTTTACAAGAGGAGGAAGTCTGTGAGGCTATTAATGTTTCCATCGTTCATTTTTTTGAGGACAATGTGGGTTCGGGGGACTGTATGATAGTGTGGGATGCGTTTAAGCAACTATAAGAGGGGAATTGATTAATTGGAGAGCTAGGGTCAGGAGGGAGGGGGAAATGAGTATTAGAGGGTTAGAATTGGAATTTAAGGCACTACAGCGGGGGTATGCTCTGTCTGGTAAAGGGGAGGATAGATTGAAGATGGAGGGTGCAAGGAGCAAATTAAGAAAAATGATGGAGGAACAAGCTGAGAAAGGTCTATATTTCATGAGGCAGAAATATTGGGAGGAGGGGGATAAGGGAGGGCAATTACTTTCTAGGAAATTGAAAAGTTTGTTGGATAGGTTGTTTGTGGAGAAGATAGAGGATACAATTGGGGATGTGAAGGTTAGAAGTATTGATATTTGTGAATGCTTTAGATCCTGTTATGCTTCTCTCTATGCGGATGCGTCGCCAGCTCAGGACGGCAAACTAGTGGAGTTCTTTGATAGAACAGACCTTCCTTTTTTTATCTGAGGAGGGTAGAGAGGCACTTGATGCTCAGATTGTGGAAACGGAGATTGAGGATACTATTAATCAACTTAATATGGGTAAGTCTCCTGGTTCAGATGGGTTGCCCGTAGAGTTTTATAGATCGTTTAGTTCAGTTTTGGTGCCCAAATTGTGTGTTTTATTTAATACGTTTCTTTCGGATGGAGTATTATGTCCAACGATGCAAGAGGCGATTATTACCCTTATTCCAAAATAGGGAAAAGATTTGTCAAAATGTGCTAATTATCGTCCCATTTCTTTACTTAATGTGGATGTCAACATTTTTGCAAAGGTTATGGCCACTAGGTTGCAAAGATTTATGAGTGAATTAATAGGCCATTCACAAGTGGGGTTCATGGTTGATAGATATGGCTATGATAATAATAGGACATTGCTGAGTATAATGGGGTTGTCCCCTGCTAAGGAGGAGGACATATTTTTTATTTATTTTTTACGCTGAAAAAGCGTTTGATTGTGTGAATTGGTCATTCCTAAATTTCACGTTGCTTCGGATGGGCTTTGGCCCACAATTCTTGAATGCTATAGGCGCGCTACAACATAATATTTCAGCAAAAATATGGGTAAATTATGTTTTGTCACAGGCTTTTCGGTTGTATAGGGGTACTAGACAAGGGTGTCCTCTTTCGCCCTTTTTGTTTAATTTGGTTCTGGAGCCATTGTTAGCATATCTTAGGCAGGGGCAGAGTATCTGTGGCTGGAAGCTGAGAAATGATGAGGTGAAAGCCCTAGCATATGCTGACGATCTGACGGTGGTCTTGAGAAACCCGGAGGTGGGCGGACCTTTATTGAGAAATATGTTGCGGGAGGTGGGAGAATTGTCTGGTTATAAGGTAAATTGGGGTAAAACGGTAGTTTTTCCACTTCGGATGAATCCGTTGAATAGGGGGTCGTTGGATTGGGATTGCCAATGGACTGATGTTTCAGTGAAATATTTAGGAGTCTACTTGGTGCGCAATGTTAAGAGAATGGTGGAATACAATGTAGACAAATTGAAGGAAATTTTGCTGAAAAATGTACAGAGATGGGAAAGGTTAACTCTGAGCATTTGGGCAAGGATCAATGCTATCAAGATGATGTTGTTGCCAAAGGTCCTGTATTTTATTCAATCACTTCCCCTTAAGTTTACTAAAAGAATTCTCCGGAACATTGATGGGATTTTCATGGATTTCCTATGGGGGAAGGGTAACAAGCCGAAAGTTCGAAGATATATTTTGGTGCATAGAGTTAAAGATGGGGGATTTGGTTATCCAGTATTGGAGAATTATTGTAGGGGCTTTTTATTAAAGAAGGCTTCTTATTATTTTAAGGAGAGGCGGGGATCAGACCCATATTGGCTTTTAATGGAAAGGGAACTGCTGCATCCTTTTTCCTTGGATTGTTTATATTCTTATGGGAGGTTGCTGAATTCTGGTGCTAAATTGGAAGTTCTAGCGGTTTCAAAGTCGGTTTTGGTTGCTTGGATTCTGGGGTGTGGACAATCCTTGTATTTGTATGATTCGGCCTCTATTTGGTTGAATACGGGTCTAACAATTAATAATAAAATGCTTAATTGGAGGGGTTGGGCTAACAGGGGCATCTGAAGATCGGGATGTATGGAGGAGGGGAAGGATGGTTCAGTTTGAAGAATTGGCTAATTGTTATGGGCTACATAACAGGGAGGCAGGTAGGTATGGGCTTTTAGAGCAATTACTAGTAGAAAGGATGCAAATGTTGAGTGAATCTTTGAGTGGTAGTCCTCAGATTTGTGAGATCTTTGCTACATCTCCTAAGATGGTTTCTTCATATGTTAAGTTGATGCCTTTGCAGGACTGTATGAGGAATTCCTGGGATCAGTTGCAAATGAAGTGGGTGTGTGAATTGGGAACTGACTTTTCTGAGAATTTGGGGGATAACAGCTGGAGGGCTTCAATGAGGGCCAAAGTTGATTTAAATCTGAGGTATATTCACCAATGTTTTTTAGGCCGTATTTATTGGACGCCGGTGAGGATGAAAGGGAGAGGTTTGGCTGATGTGGATTTATGCTGGGGGTGTGGAAGCTTGAGAGGGACCTATCTACATATGCTTTGGGAGTGTAGTAGAGTGGTAGACTTTTGGAGAGAGGTTTTGGATTTCATTGATATGGTAACTGGTATGTTATTGCCACATACTTTTCTATCAGTGATTTTCCTTGCAACTGATAGTCGGAATGTGAAGTTGTGAGATTGTTCAGATTGGATTGATAGGGCATTGTTGATGGCCATAAAACAAATAATGAAGGTGTGGAAGTCCAGGAAAAAGCTGTATTGCGAGAACTGGGTGTCGGATATGCAGACACTCTCTTGCTATGAGAAGACTCAGGCAATTCGACATCATAGGGAAATTGAATACGAGGAAAGGTGGGGGTCATTTCGTGATCTATTTGGATAAGGTGCAGGCTTTGGTTTTTCTGTTAATGGATTTTGAGATTGGGGGTGGGTAGGGGTGTATCTTTTGTGCTGTTGTTGTTTTTGTGGTTTTGTGTTGTTCTGTCTTGTTATGGGGTAGGAGGGTGGGTATGATTTCTGATTTCTTTTTTGTTGAAATGCTGTTAACTTAGTGGTATTTTACATTTTAATGAACTGCTGTAGAAGGAGTGTTCTTTCACTTGTTCCCAATCTGATATTTCTGATGTTACTCAGTTGTACTGTTTTATATGTATTTATTAAATAAAGTTGGTAAAAAATAGCTACATTATTTAGCAGGCGCCTCTTGGTTTTCACCTTAAAGTTTGTTTTCCGTGTTCTCGCTTACATGTGTTTGTCTCAATGGAAAATACATATGCACACGTTTTTTTCCCCTCTCACAATGTTTCTAAGAAAAATGGGGTAGTGTGTAACGTCTTTCAAAAGTGGATAATGTTTGATGAAGCAAAAAGTATTCTGAAAACAATAAAGTCACCTAACCTCTCTACAGTACCAAACATCGTTGCACAAGCAGTATTCCCAATACTTCCCCAACTGCTACAGACTGCTTTCTCCCACATGTAACCCTCTCCTTCAATAGAGTAATTGGGGGACCGAGGTGTGAGGCATAACATAAACTGCACTGTATACCCTCTGAGCATCACCAACCTGCCCCACCCTGCACTGTTTTCAGCCATTCTTGCCTGCAAATTAGTGGTGCCTCAAAGCACTGAAAGCAGTGCTCTCTCCCCCTTCCTTCTAAAGTTTGGTTACAGCTATCATCTATTTATAAGCACTATGCATGTCCTTCACTGAAGTCCTGTTAAAACAAGCATTGGCAAAGCCAACAGTTTTGGCTTGTTATGCATATATTGACACATTGCTAGTAGTAAACCATTATTCGGCTCCGGCCGTATACTTTGGCCACCTATTTGGTATTCAGCGCACCCTTAGTCTATACAAAATCAATTTAACTCTCCCCGGAACTTCTATCAGTTCATTTATAGTGCCCCCAATACTCAACAATATTGATATACATAAATCCTGGATATCTTTAATTTTTGGGCAACTCTGGCCCAAATAAATAGCATTACAATCTACAAATAAGGAATTCTTAGCGAGGCATAACATTTTTCTCAATAATTATAAAATCCTCCAGTGAGCTCTTGCCTTGAATGAAACAAATCCCAGATCATATCTTATTGCGTGAATTGGAAAAGATGTAGGAATTTTCAAAGCCCTTTTCCATATTTTCCCTTTCAAAAGGGGGAGAAGATATAGCATCTTTAAATTGTAGGTCTCTATACCATATAGCAATTTCCGGACAGATTTGTATCATAATATCTAATTGCTGGCTTGAGAGAAAATGTATCAAATTTGGTATCCACTTTCGCTATTTGGCTTGCCAGGTCGGCTGACCAGGTTTTAAACCACTGATAAAGATTCCCCCTGCTTGGGCAAGCATTGATCAGAAAACCCAAATAAGTCATTGATTGAACCCTTGAGATTTTAGCCTTCCCAAAAAAATAGCTATATTTAGTTTTTTTCTTGCTTTGGTTAAATGCATAACTTTTGTCTTTTCTGGGTTGATACTAAGCGACAGACCTTCAACGAATTCCACAAATGCATTAATCAGTCACTGAAGGACAACCGCGGTAGCATCAAACAAAAGATAATCGTCTGCGTAGGCCAGCCATTTAAAGCAAACACTTGCTCTCTTAGGTGATACCAGGCTGCTGACAGATGTTGATCTATATCAGCCAGGTAAAGGTTTAACAGGCAGGGGGCCAAAACACACCCCTGCCGGACCCCTCTTATTACCTTGGTTTTTCTTGATAATTCACTAGCATGATTCAAACGCACTTGCATATGGGTATCTGTATGCATAGCAATTATTAGCTTTAGCAGGCCGGATGTGATATCCCAAGCCTGCAACTTGCGCCAGAGCTTCCCCCTATGGACCGCATCAAATGAGGCGGATAGGTTCAATGAGGCAATATGCATTCCTTCATACGGCCCGCTCCATGCCAGTTGTTGCAAGCAGTGGTTGAAGTGTACAAAAAGAAGTTATGGAACTATGCTCCCTGCAGGTTTGTCCCACTCCCCACAAACCCCATCCCTGCTCCCCTCCCACAAACAATCCAAACCCCCAAACACACCTGCTATTTATGGGAATGTGCAGTGCAGTGCACTGAAGTGCAAGCTTCAACTTCTTCCTAGACTTTTATTTTAAAACTAAACCATTCCAGAGCGGTTTCTTTTTAAAATAAAAGTATAGGAACAGTGAAACTTTTTTTTTAAAGTATGGGAGCACTGTTCCCGACCGCTCCTGCCCACTTCAACCTCTTGTTGCAAGCAATTCATTGCTAACCCATTCGATGATGTACCCATATTCCGACGGAAGCCCGTTTGCCATTTCTCAACTGTGGCCATAGACTCCTCCCACGATTCTAGATGCAAAAGCAAGAAAGTCGCAAACATCTTGCTGTCCGCATCCAGAATTGATATGGGTCAGTAACTCAGCGGGCTTGAACTGTTTCCTTTTTTATATATCGGGACTACATATGCCAAAAACCAGGTGGCAGGATATAATTCAGTCTGAAGAATGGTCCCAAAAAGGGAGGATAGAACCTCTACCCAACTCACCAAATGCTCTTTGAACAAGTAGTTTGATAGGCCGTTAGGTCCCGGTGCTCTAGAGACATTGTTTCCACATAGTCCCTCGTTAACAATCTCAAAACTCAAATCCTCTTTAGAGTCATCCTGTCTATTTACCTGGATTAGTTCATCCACCCTTTCCAATTCATTCTATAGAAAAGTATCTTACTCAGTTTACTTCCATCACTCCATTTTTGTCTGTAAAGTGGGCTGAGAAGAGTCCACTGCATTAATCAGTTGCCAAAATGCTCTTGACTCTTTACCTTTTAAGCAAGGCAGCATTGTCTCTGCGTCTCCTGGGCCCGCCTGACTCTTGATTGCTGTAACCAATATTTATACTGCTGATGCGTAAGCTTTATCCCAACTAATCTATCCTCAAGTGAGGTGGAAGTCAGCTTCTTCAACTGGCGAATCCGTTGCCTCATGATTTTTTTCTGGCCAAATAATTTGCCATTTTATGCATACTGATGATTGTCTTTCAGTATTGCATGGCTGTAATAGGTGGTGGAATTAGTGGAAAAATGTGTGCATCTAACAAAAGTCCATTCATCAGTAAAAATGTTATCAATAGTAGTTCTTAAGCGCCCATTCGTCCATGTAGCTGAAGAAATAGAGGGCATAGTGCCATGGTCATTTCAGCATGACAGTTGACAGTTGACTTAAGCACGAAATCCAGTGTTTCCCATTTCCCTTCTAATTATTACACCAGGTTCCCTTCTCACACTTAACTTCCTGTGTCTCAGCATTTATACAATCAGAATTAAGGTCTCTAGTTAAGATCACTCGGCCAACAGGGGTGTCGCCAGGCCATCACTACATCCTCAATGCTTCTTAGCATGGAGTCGAGGGCCCTCAACCCTTCATGCCAATATGCATTGACAATTAACAGGTTCAGTGATCCCGTATCAGTTCCAACTAAGTGCCAAGGACGAGTATACTCGTCCTTTTTTACATAGACTTCAATAATAGCCTGGCACTTAAGGGGTTAATATGTAGTGCCTGAACTCCCTGGCAAACTTCGAAGGTCCGCTTAACGACAACTGAACGTAGGTCCTTAACCAATATAAGGAGTCCCCCGATGGGTGTCGCAATTCCCTCTTCTTTGAGGCCTAGGAAAAGACATGATAGCCCTCGAAAGACGCTGCTGATCAGTCAACCACGTCTCCTGAAGACCAATTATCATACATGTTCGTAATTTATCTGCCACTTCTTGTTAGGACTGATTTTCTATACTCTGGCCTAGTGTACAGATGTATAGAAGACCAACCTATATTGTGACAGGTACAACTCTGGCAAGCTGTAGCCAAACCAGTTCAGGTAGCAGTGACAGGCGGTCTAGGCTAAAATCTTCTGAGGTGGTGAGCTTGTAAAGGGTACACAATGAGGTCACACCATTGGAATCACAAATTAAACCTAAACAGGGTGTATAAAAATACAGTTATTTATTGGCCAAAACACACTATGAAAAATTACTACTAGCAAGTAGAGTTTTCACACAAGACTAATAAACATAGATACATATATTTTATGTATTTATTTATTTGTTTATATAGCGCCAGCAGCTCGCAAGCATCCACTTGTAAAAACAGGTCATAATGTTCAACACAAACTTCTGCAAAGGAAGGGTATGGTTATTTTATGCACTTATAAGTCCACAGAGATTGATCCCTAACTAAAATTGTCCAGCCTAAGTTGTCTCGGGCCTTTTGTCCAATAGTTCAGGTAAAATTTCCACAGAAGTTATGAAGCAGGAAAGAAATGCAGGTAGGTTCTCTGGGGTGCAGTGAAGGGTTCTTAGGGTTAGGGTACAAGTAAAACTAACTTCCAAATGTAGCCCCAACTTTCAGAGGTTGTGCGCAAGCAAGCAATGACAAAGCCAATATGGTTAGAATTAAGGTTTATTATAAGTCCATTGACTTATAATGGGTGTAAAGACTGGAGGGGGGGTTTCTGTACTCCTGCCCTCTATATGGCAGAGTTGAAGCACAGAGCACCCCAGCCAAGATTCTCTATTGTTGGTTGCAATGGACGAGCAAATCAAGGTTTAGCTCTCAGGAGGTGATGCAGGTTGTTTCTTAAATACAGTGTAGTCCCCAAGCACACACAAAGGAGTGTCCACACACTATGTTAGTGATAACACAGTTCTTTATATAAATAAGGTTCATATTATATACACATACAAGAACACACTTAGTACCCCGGCAATTCTATAATGATAAATATGTACAATATCTATGTGGTACCACAATTCACTCTATACTCTTAAAATGTACCAACTAACGACAGTTACAATTACATACGAGTCTAATAGCAATGCAAAACAATACCAGACATAGCAGAGAAACAAGTAGTTAAACAATTGGCAGAATACTGAGTGTCTACCGCAGGACACAATTCTGTGTGAGGATCCCCCAACTGGGCAACCTGTATATAAAATATATCGACAAGCCTAGTCCATATATTGTTTAGTAGAGTCTTGTTCCCTTAAAAAGGTTCTACTACCCCAATGTACCTGGTTTAGCAGAGATCTTCGATGAGTCATCGACGGATCCTTCTTGAGTGAACTGCCTTTAATGCAGGAGCCATGGATCGTCGAGATTCCGTGAAGAAGAGGGGAACAATGTTGTCGAGGTAGCAGCTTCGATCCTTGCAGTGCTCATTGATGATCGGTTGGGGACGTCCTGCAAAGATGAGGCATGCGGTGCACCTTGATGACAAGTGTTTGTTGCCACAAAGGAAAGTCAATGAAGAAGGTAGGCACAGCAAGGGTGTCGGGTCATCAGCATTTGGCGTCAGCGATCAGGACTCGACCATGCTGGCTTCTGGATCTTTGTTGACGTCTTTGAGGACCTTGGGAGGCACGAAACCCGCTGGCAGATTCTCCTTGGTTCGTCAGTGACCTTGACTTTCTCCGGCAGTACAAAGTGGTCGATGGTGATGAGCAAGGGAGTGCTTGATTCAAAGTGTCTTAGTCAATAGAGCATTGCGGCTCCGGTCGACGAGGATACAGTGGTCCTCCGAAGCTCAATCAACGGTGATGGTCGTCAATGGCCTAAACGTCCTGGTGCTTCACTTCAGATTCCTCAGCGGTCCCTGTCTCCGGTCGGCAGCCTTGCGAGGACTGATAGCCCCTCATAGAATGGTGAGAGGTCTCCTAGCCAGGTCCTCTCTTGGATCAGTTCTTGGAGACACAAGAGCTTTTAGATTGGTGAAGGAAAGCAGCAGCAAAGTCTTCTTCTTCCAGCTGCGCTTCAAGCGTAAGCATCAAGTTTTGACTTCAGCTTCTGAATTATTTCCATCAGTGAGAGGTCCCCAGATATACTGTTCGGTCTCTCATTTGCTCTGCTGGGTCACACTCAGGCAACCAATCATTCAGAAGGGCATTCAGGCAGTCAGGCAGCCAATCAGGCTCACAGTGCATTCAGGCCATTCTTCCCCATCCAGAGACTCACAACACGGAATGTGGATGGGGACAAGCACCCCGCCTTTCAACACACCACACTGCATTCATACCAGTTTCGGGAAGGGCTGTCTCATTCTTTGTGTCACACACACAGATACCAGACACTGATAACATGAAATGCGTATTCATCACACACTCCGTTCACCCTGGTCCCACACCACAGGTGTACCCACAACATACAGTCACTGGGAAGGCTCTAGCCAGTCTGACATGGACTTCCCCACAATACCATATTTGGAACTTCCACCCAACAGCCAGTCAGGGTAAGGGACAGAGTCAGGGCTTCCCGGGACTTCGGGAAAAGAAGGTAACAGGCTTTATAAATGAAGAGGCCAAGGGGGCCATCTTGCCTCCCATCAGGAATCCCTTGATTCCTATGGCAGTGCCTGGATATATTAAAATGGAGGATACTCAGAGCAATTGTCAAATTCAGCAAGGATCTGCCACCAGCCCATACCCTGCTCTGTGGGCCACACACAGGTGCCCAAAAAACCTACACTAGGGGTACAGGGTATACTCCAACCCATGGGTGCCATAAGGGCATCCCAAGGGTCTGTTCACCACAACCAGAAAGAGGAAGAGCTGTACTGCCAGGTATCCCACATGGACTCTTGTGCAGAAAACAACACAGAACACACATGAAAAAGAAGTACAGGACAAGGATATGGAGGCATTTCCAGCATCACAATGGAAGTTTAGGGGTAGGTAAGAAGCTCTGTAACTTACCCCCATACTCCAATTCTTCCCCAGACTTGGCAGGACAAAGGAAGAGGGTCCTAGGTTGCTTTTCCTGCCGAAAGTCACGGACATCGGTTCACTGAGGTTGCAGGTTCGAGCTGATCTCTGGTTGGTGTCTTTCACTGTTGCAAGGACTCTCGATTGAAGAATGCAGCAGAACTCTATGCAGGACTCCTCACAGGACTGGACTCGGGTCAGGTAAGCTATTTCGGACAGTGGTCAACGCAGCACAGTGACGCAAAGGGACTCAGCCACCACGACTGGACTTTCCCTTCTATCTCGGGTCCCCTCGATGCTAGGATGATGACATTTTGTAGAGTTCAGTCTCGTAGTGTCAGCTGAGGATTCCCCCAAGTTCCAGGTCAAAACTCGGAATGGTGACGCTGGCAGCACTGTAGCCCAAAATCGAAGCTGGACAGCCACAGGACTGTTCAAGGGCACTTCGAGGCTCTCTTTGACAGGGGACCGAGTGTTAGGCAGAAACCTGTGCAGTTCCCTTGGGGACCATTGCAAAAGATTTAAGACTACAGGTGTTGGCAGTAAACCCACTTGGTAGCAGTCTGTACCACCCAGATTTACCTGGTAGCTGTGGCTGAGCAGTCAGACTTCCCTCAGGAAGAGTTAGGCAGTATGCAAAGTATACACAATAGGCACTCAGATACAATAGCACAAGCAAACGCTGACCAGAGCTTTGGTAACAAGGTATATAATTATTTATTTAAAAACACACTTATTGAAACACTCCAGCACTATTATTGTAAATCACTCTAAACACAATTACTATTATTATATATACACTCCTTATTCCTTATCAGACAAGTCTTAGTTAACACCACTTATTTCCAAACAAAGGTGAGCGCTTAACTATAGATGGCACTCCAATAAGTTAACGAAAAAGTGAGGGAAAAAGGCAGAATGTAGGAAAATACACCACACTAATACTTAGGAACTCTTAAGCAAGGCAGGAAAGTCAAAAGTTACTTGTGAGCCAAAGTCCATAGGCTGGGCCCACTCTTGGAGAGAGCAGGGCACAAATGCACCCAAGATCACACAATGACAACAGGCTTAAAAAGTCTTGCAGGGAGTTCGGAAAGGTTTTAGTTAGGCTCAGAAAAGTTTAGCCAGGGTGTCCCAGGCTAACCCAGGGTCGAAAGCCGGGGGCTAAATCTACCCCGTACAGTCGGTTGCAAGGGAAGCCAGGCGGAACACGGTACCTTATGTGGAAAGGATCCTCCAGCGGGGCAGTTGTTCCTGTCAGCGGGTGCAAGTCGCGGCGTCGTCCAGAGGAAGAGAAGATCTCGACGTGGAGGAAAGATGAAGGTCGTTGCACTGCCAGGGAAGAAACCAGCTGCGGAGTTTTCCAGTTAAAGGTACTACCCTTTGATTTGCGGTAGTGGTAAAACGTGGTATCCCGGTTGCCGGGGTGCTTGGCACAGGCAAGGCGGCCACGAGATGTTCCAGGAAGCGAAAAAGGAAGCAGACTGGTTATCCCCACCAGTCGAAGGAAGAAGACTCTCCGGGCTGGAGATCGCCTCTGTCGTTGGGAAAAGTAGTGAGACGGTTCAGCAGGGCTCCACCGGTGGTGTCGTCGTAGCAGGTCAGCTCAGCTTCTCCCTCGTCGGATTCTTAGGTCCTGTGGCGACTTCTGAAGTTCCAGTCCCCAAATCCCTGCTTTTATGCAGAAATCCCCCATTCACTCAGCCTAGCTGTCACTCAAACATGCTAAGTGGTGAGCCGGCCGGCTCACCACTTGGGCCAATCAGGACGGAGTGCCACTTGAGTTGCCTAGGCAACTCAGTCCAGGGTGCCTAAATCCCCCTCCACCTCTCCTAAGTACCCCAGACAGAGTGGCACCACTTTGGAGGGCTTCTGTGGAGAAGCCCGCCAAAAAGTGGAACAAAGGGCTCAACTTGGGCTGGAGTCACAGAAGCGAACACAAACGCCATTTTAGAACCGAGTTCTGGCAAAAAAATACCAACCGGAGAATTAATATTAAATAAATAAACCGGCGGTATGTTCGAGGCTATAGGAATTAAATAATTAAAGTTGGTAGCCTCGAACAATGGGAAATCCCATAGGGATATATTTGCGGTCGAATATAAAAAGTAGTATCCACTGCCACCAGCCAAAACTCGATCAGGGGGGACGGAGACGTGCCCCCTCGACTAACAGACCCCGGGGCAATCGAATTGCCCCGGCCAGTACGTCCACAATATGATGGTTTGTACTGGTTCTGTTCAGAATTTGAGACTAGTAAAGTCAATGGTGACTTTACATGCCCTGGGAGACAGTAGTCAGTCCCAGGGTATGGAGTCTATACTGGGGGGGTCACTATGACACCCCTGTGTTACGGCACTGAGGGTGCTGTGTAACACACATCACAAAAACACATGAAGCCCTATGGAGTAAAAGACCCCATAGCCCATTAAACACATATAGAATCAAAGAGATACACTCAAATCATGTCCAAGAGTGAGGGTAAAAGAGTCTCACTCTTGGCAGGAGAAAGAAATAAACCCCAAAAATCCAGCAAAGCTGCTGGGGGACTCACTAGGTTAGGAAATTCAGCCTAAACAGAGAATTCTCCCTAACACCGAGCACACGTCAGGAATGGATGGTCCTTCCACCGCAAGGGTCACAGCTCCTTTGCAGGACTGCTAAAGATCACAAGCAAGACAGTTTTCCTACAGGACAGCAGCAGAAGTTGGTCGCCAGGCCTCCTTCAGTCATGTCTCAGGTTTCTTCGCGGGTCTCGCAGCTGGATAGAATACTTGGCTCCTTCAGGTTTCTCTAGCATCTCTGAAGAATGGGTGCAGGGGTCCACTTCTTATCCTAAAACCCAGGTAAGAGCTGGTGCCCTTACTAGCCATTAGCAGGACTAGCCCACTCACACACACCCCAGTAGTGATCCAATCAGGACCACTGTTGGGAACATGCATGCATACTACTCAGACACACTGAAACCACTTTGTGGATTAGGACCAGACCGTCCCAGCCCACATCCTGCCAGCAAACATACACAGCCCTCCAGTAGCCCACCAAAAGCTCCTGCTTTACCGGGCACTGGAAGTTCTTATAAGGATTTTCCTGGGCTCTCAGGCCCGGCAGAAGGCTCAAAGAAAAGATGGCAAAAGGACAAGCGAAAAATCTCGTGGCACGGCAATGTTTGACCAGTAGCCACAGTTACACAGTAAATGTGGTAAGGCTAAAACAGAAATTCCCAAAAAGTGGGGAAAAGTCACTGCTGCCACCAGCTTATCCTGTCACATACCTAGAGTAAGCAAACATCATCTGAGTGTTAGTCTAGGGCCAAACAAATATGAACCCCATTGTACTGCAGTGTAAGATGCTTTGTAAAATGATAAAAAGTTACAAGTGATAAAAAAGTAACCAAAAGTAGTAACACAACTAAGGGAAACAATGTATCCCAGTACTGACGGCCTGAAGGACATGTCAGTTTCCCCATGACATATGAGCAAAAGCCAGTGCAATGAAGCTTAAGGCTTCATTGCACTGTAAAAAGTACAGGTCAGATTAAAAAATAAAATCAAAATGTTTGGGGGGTTCCATAAAGTTGGAAGGAAAGGTGAAGAGAAATCTTTCCTAACACTTCTCCAGAGGAAAATAAAGCCAAATGGCCCATAGTATTCCAGGAGAGCACGTTTAGACGAATATAGTTATCATTTACCTTTGGGACTTCATAAGACTTTCCCAAGTGTCACCTTCAACAACCATGACCAGTCATTTTGCTGTTCTGATTGAAGCATTTTTTGTTTCAGAAGTGAGACTGTTTCAGAACATGCAGGTGGAAAAATCAACTCGCACTTCTTGCCATCTGCTATATATGCAAATAGTGTCTCATGGTGGAAGACGGTTACCAATTTACGCACCTCTTCCCCATGGACCCACATGAGACTGCATCATCTGCATGTGTGACAAAAGGAAAGAGGGGAGCAGCCCCCCACCACTCAACTGCAGGCAACACGCACATTTGAACCACCATCTCACACCACTATACTAGAGAATCTTTCTGATTCACAATTTTCACAAGCCATGTTGGAACACTATTTTTGGTGGAAGGAAACAGCAGGCTCATCCCATGAGACTGCACACAACATATTCTTCAGGTAGTGAAGATTTGTGTGCTAATTACAGTCACACGGTTGCGAGGGGCATGGTGAAAGGTGGTGGAGGCTTTGACTCTGACCGTAGTGATTGAGTCCACTTCAAAAGTAAATCTTTCGTTTTGATTCAACCTCAATTTATTTGGCTCAAACAATCACCTGAGCCACTAACTGAGTCCTAATACCACACTCACAAACTGGTGGTTCTGCCTCATTTTATTTGGCTGTGCTAACAAGTGAAACCATGTGTGCCTTTTTTCTGCACTAACAGTGTGCCACGTTGACCCCCTTTTTACTACCCTTTTGCTCAGTCATCTAGGAGGGGATATGATGTTGCAGGAGCTTGTGCATCCCCTACTAGCTTATCATCCAGGTCATACTGGCTCAAAGGTCAAGCTACTTATGTAGTACGTGCCTACATTCCTCAATGCTCTTTCTCACCTGTTTGTTTTGCCCAAATGACACCAGACATTGATGTCTATCATCACCAAGGGGAGGCTGTGCTGCTAGCGGTGGTAAATAGACCCTTCTAATTGATGGTGTCACATAGTTAGGGAAGTAAAAAGGTTAGAACAGTTTCTCAGTAAATGTGAGGACAACTAAATCATCCAATGAAGTCTAGGTATGCCTTTCCCAGCAGTACCAATACACAACAAGCGACCACCTATGAGGGACCAACAATATCAAAGTCAATGGATTCAGAAGAGTGCCTTTAGGGATCCAGGGCTGCCAAAGTAATTTGGAACACAATCTATGGATCTGATGCACTTCTTGGATCAAAGTCTTGCACAAAGTTAGAGAGTTCAGTAAAATCACTTGTAGGGCCACAATCTTTTAAACTTGGGAGAAGGGAGTTCAAAAAGGTAAGCCAATGCAATTCCCAAGAGAGAAGAATGTGGCTAAAGGCATAAAGGTAGGTAACCGAGCCTAAACAGTACCTCTGGTTGGAAGAAGAGTGATCCAGCTGGATTCTGTCTTGCTACAACGGTCCTGCGTCTCAGTCATGGGGACAAGAGAGAGGACATCTGGAAGTCTCCTGTGGCAGTACTTTGGAGATCGCCAGCAGCTACAGGCTCTTTGCGAATCAGCAGCACTTTGCAATTTCAGCGCTTAGCAAACAGCATCGATACAGATCTCGGACGCCGGTTGGACTCGCTTTGCTCCCTCGGTCCTGCACTCTGGTGAGGGGACTCTGGATCTGGAGGTCCTGCTTCTGGATCGTCCTTAGGAGTCTCCTGGAACTTCTGCTCGGATTTGTTCGGTGGCAGACATTGCACTTTACTACGGACACTTAAACCCTGGCATTGGGCTCTCACAGCAATGGAGAAGTACAGCAAGTCGGGAATGGTGGTCCAGTGGAGTTTGTCTCAGGGTTAGTTGGTCCCACTAACACAAGGGGAGAAGTTGTTCCGTCCGGAGCTTCTCTGTCGAGGTGAAAAAGGAGGTCAGCACAGCAGCAGGGCTTCACCGGGCAATTCAAAGGTCCACGAGGTTGCAGCAAGCTTTGTTCACAGTTTCTTCATTGGCTGTTTCTCCCAGTGGTCGACTCTGCCTGTAATCCCAGTACCCTCGCCTGGTTTCTCCCATTCATGCGCAGCCTAGGCTGTCAATCACACAGCAGGGTGGCTGTCCTGAAGCCAATTAGGACTAGTTACATTTAGGCATTCCTAGAGACACAGGACAGAGGAGTTTCGGGACCCTCCCTCACATCATGTCCTTCCAGACACATTAGAGCCAGGGGTGGGCTTCAGGGCTCAAGCCTGCCAAAGGCAAAACAAACAAGGGGCTCAAACCTCTCAAAGCACAGAGTAAAACCAAAGAAAGACCTCACAAACAGAAAATTGTGAAAAAAGAAGACAAGGGCCCTTTTGACAAAATGGACACCCACAGGTGCTGTACTGCAGCTGAGGCTTCAGCCTGTGGTAAAAAAACACAATGATAGGAAAAATTAAACCACTGCCACCAGCTATTTAAAGTAGTGAGGGTAACATAGATATGTTACTTGAGAAAGTAGTATAGGGGGCTACTAAGTAACCCCCCAGCACTCCACATAAGACGGTAAGAGAAAAGAAAAGGTAAGTAAAGTCAATGTCACTTTACTATTCTTGGGAACTGTAGTTCACACAAGAAAGGGTATTTAAACCTCATGAGAAATCTAAAGGATTTCTCAGTGACACTGCACTGAAGGCGCTGTGTGCTACCATACAAAACGCAGCTGCCTATGTGCAAAGTCCAGAAAATAGCTGGGGGTCTCTAAGATGGGAGGAATTTAGCACTACAATGAAAACTTCTCCTCATCCTGTCTTTTTTTTAAAAATAGATGCATTACACCCTGCTTACAACAATTGGAAATGATCATAAAGGAAGGGAGCCGTCTGAGGATCGTTTCATTACTATAAGAGAAGTGCTAAAGTTTATGGTATGCATGACCTTTTGATAAAAGAAATGACTGTCTAAAATATAAAAATATGAAATCCCCAGGTGTTCACTTCACTTTCCTTAGTATGTTGGCTTACGGGCTCAGGGACATCTCAAGCCTGATTCTAACATGCTCCATTTCTGTGCTCAGTGGCCAGCTGGCAATTAACCTCTTCCGTGCAGTGAATAGCGTAGCTCAAGAGTTTACCAAGGCAGGGGCCAGAATCTCTAACCATCAACACACACAAAAAACATATATGCATCTATCCATCCACAGAGGAGTGCAGGCATTGCATTCATTTAATCAGCATCCATGAACGTTCAGACGGCTTCTGTTATGACTATTGCTAGTAAGCTTTTTAGTCTCAAAATAAGAATGAATGCATAATAATTTAAAGACATTTGGCATTGCCACAAGTACTGGGGTGCTCATCTGGAGTATCCTGTTCTTTTAATGGGTGCTGAACTGGACTATTTCATGCACTTATCTGAGTCTCATCTGGAGTAGAAGATCCAGTTCTGGAGGTGTTCAATTTGAGTACTCTGCGGAGTTCTTGAGGCCGAATGTGGAGTATTGAAGTTAAATTGTGGCTTGTCTTGGCCATATTTTACGTACAAAGTTGCAGAATTGTACTCACTTCCAAGAGGTTCATCTGGTGTTCGAGTCTGCTATGGTGTGTAGATGTGAGTTGTTTGTGGGTGCTTTAAATATGTGCATTTAAAATTATGTTTTTTTCTTTCAAGTAAGCTCACTTAATAATACAGAAATAGGGGAAATCTGTGCCCGGGGGCGAAAAACCCCATACCTTCTATCAGGGATGACAACAGGTTCAATGTCAACGTCCCTAGGCAAGGTATGATATGTATGGGTAATATGTATAACTGATGTATTGCAATTTGCAGGAGATTCCTGCCAATAACACTGCTCATCAACTCAGTCCAGCTCCTCATACCCAGGTCACCTTGTATCCACACACGTTTACACAAACTTAGCAAGCTCATGAAAACAAAACAAAAAACATCTATCCAACCCTACACCCACTATCACAAGTGGTATCATCCAGTCACGCATTCATTATGCAACCAGTTTTACCATCAACCCATCAAACCACACAGAAACAGTTAATGAAACGCCTCTTGATGGGCACGTTTATGATTTCAATAAGGTAACTGTGATTATGCACAAGTAATGAACCTCTGGGGGGAGGGCAAAAATTCTTGTGCCAGTTCGGGGTGAATTATTTTATGTATTTAACATTTGACCTGGGCTAGCTCATCTAGAATCTTCTTCTGGTTTAGAGAGCGGACAGAAAACACTCCTATAGAGCTTTCTTTCACAAAACAGTGCAAGAAATCGCATACATATCTGTTTTTAAAAGTAAAGAGGTATAAGAGAATAAAGGACAAGAATACAATGTATAACAGTTATTCAAACATGTACGTTACTAAAGTAGTACAATAAAAAAGTATCAAGGTTGAAAGGGAAAAAAAAGAAATCCCATTAACAACGCAGGATAAAGATGCAATATCCCAAAAGCACACTTTCGTGCACCACAGCTAATACACACAATCTGTGCACTGTATCTTCATGGATTTTTCAGTGTTTTGGTATTTAAGAATGCAAACCCTGAACACATATATTTGCCAGTAAATATAGCTATCAAGCTGGTGATTTTGTAAAACCTTGATCACTGAAATCAATCTCAGGCAATCTTATTCAAATGAACATGCATGTTGTGTATGGCCCCAACTTAGTTTAATTGTAAAAACTGCCTCTGGACCTATCTTATCCCTCTAGCCTCACTAACCAACCCTGTTCTCTTCACGTGAGCGCCTGGAGACTGCGCCTGAGTGGCAGCGGTGCGTGGTATAAATTAACATAACATAAAATATTATCAAGGTATGTAAAACAATCGAATGCGTTAAAGCGTTTCTGTGCAACCTTTTCAGATGTTTTAAATCTGGCACAGCAGCTACGGCCATTCACCATTGTGAGGTCAGTAAGGTCAGCAGTGTAGCATTAGGTTTCGTACACGTAGCGTCTATTTTTTACACTGAAACAAAATGCAAAACTGCAGTAAAAAGCGTATGGAAGTTCATTTTACCTCTGATTCCCTTGAAAACAGAAACGCAGCAACCATAGCAGGAGTTTTTTTTCATAACGATGATGCTTTTCATATGCTCTTGATAAGGGGGTGGATCCCCGAAACCGTCGATATTCTCATAAGGATTTTCCAATATAGATTTGGGATTGTAAATCGCTTGAACACCGAAAGACGTTGACGGTGACCCGTCATAGCATGGATTATCCCAGGCTTTTTTCCCCAGATTATCCAGTTCATGCTCTTCCTGGGTTCGAAAATTACTGTCAGATCTGTTATTTAACCGAGACGATCTCATACTGTAGCTTTTAGTTCGAATGTTCAAAGGTCGAAACCACCTCCTAAGAGTTAGTAGGTCCTTGTCTGATTTTGTGTAGAGACTTCTTATCAGCGCTGTCTGTATAGCAGGGAAGCGGGCATTCTTTGGTTTACAGGCTTTTATAGGTTGCCTGCAAGTGACATGCTGGGGGTGGGGACAGCAATTGTTAGAACCGCGATTGTTTCTCACTCATTCCATTTGACAATGCGTTGTAAACGCGCCAGCAAGATGTTCCTTTTGATAATGTAATCCCCGCCCAAACACAGAGAATGCACGTGAGCACAATAATATTCCTAAAAATAAAATGCGCACTGATTATTTGAAAAACAAAAGCAAATAGTGCCATTATTACTTGATTATTTGGGATCCACAAACAAATATCACCATTACTCGTTTCTCTCAGAGGTGGCTGCGATCTAATTATATTATACCAGATGTCATAAGAAATATTCCTAGCAGGCTGCAGCTGTAGCTCTCACCTGTTATCCATGTGCCCATGCATCAGCAGGTAGAGTTCATGAGATATGTATTGTTGATGTGTAATTTAGGAACATGTCAAGTCGAGGTGAAAGCAGCTGGAAAAACGAAGTCCCTCCTTCTCTGGTCCGTGTATACTGGAAAAAGACAGAGATGCTTCTTTTCTATTGATGCCCCGATGCGTGCAGAATCTCGGTCGCATGACAGACACCACGGGCAGACCCCTGAATACCGGACGATGATGATCCTTCTGCGGACAGTGGAACCAGCTTGGGGTTTCAGGGCAGATGCTCCACTTACTCAGACCTGGTTCATCTCACCGGAAAACTGAGTTAACTATATTTGGCTTCATATTGTTACCCAGGGGAAGGCGATGGGATGTCGGGGCACATGATCTCTATAATAGTTGAAGAACACAAAGCAAAGGCAGTTGCGTTTCTCTCTGCCGTGTAGACGGGAGAACCACAGAATTCTATGGCATGTTAGAGTCTAGTTATACATAACTTCAAATTTTCATTAAGAAAACAAAGGGCCTCCTTGCAAGTTTTGCAGTGCAGAGAAAAAGTGGAGGTCATTCCGTTACCGCCACTTTTTGTTGGCAGTACCACAATTACTGCTGCATTTATCACACTGCCAAACTGCAAGTACCACTCTAACACTGCTGGCGGTAAATGATAAAATCCCATGGAGTCACATGGACTAAAATGGGCACTAACACTGCCAGAGGCGTTGCTAGGGGGGGGGGCTTAGGGGGCTTTTGGTTGTAGCCCCGGATAGAATCTCAGGGTCTACAACCAAAAGGCTAGCTAGCCCCGAGTCCCGACACTCCCAACATTAGCATAGCCCCGGGTCTTTTCTAGACCTAGCAACACCCCTGAACACTGCTATGCCACCACTTAGAATCGTGTGGTAAGGCACTGTCTCTCCTTTCCACTCTAACCATATCATTCCACCCACCTTTGCACTGCCGATCAGCACACCATTGTGCTATTGCTCTGTCTCCTTTGTCGTGACGTCACTCCTTCCCTTAAATGTTGTTCAATGCTCCTGTGTACTGTTGCTGGCCTAGCTTTCATCTATTGGATTTTTTTGTTCTTCCTTGTGCTGCCATTTCTGATTCCTCCACCCACAGTGCTTCTCTCATCCCCTGGCGCTGCCCTTCATTCCCTCCTATGCTGTAATGTCTTCTTGCCTTTGCCATCATTCCTCATTCTTTGCCTCCATGCCAAATGTAAAATGCAATACACTACCAACGCCAAAACTACTTGCTTTGCCAATGCGTGTTTTTATAGGGACACATGACCCTTCAATCCTATATCAGAGGGGACATCGCGCTGTTCAGCGAGAGCATGCTAAAGCAGAGTTCCAGCTCCATTTCCTGAGGACAAGGAGCGAGGCGAGTTGCAGCGTTTAGCACTTCCTCATGAGAGAAAAGATAAGAGTGCTGTGCATGGGGCATTCACACATGTGAATCTATAATAACAATTTGTTTGTTATATAGTGCTTTAATCTGAAATGTTTTGCATAGTACATATATTATTATTACCCAATTGATATTGTTACTCGTTTATCAACCTCAGTAGGATGACAGGCAGAGGTGGTTTTTGCCAGGATTTGATCCTGCAACCTGCAGATGACAACAACAAGCGTTTAACCCGCTGACCCATCTTACCTGCATATACTACTTTGAGTAGTAAACTCATCTACAGGTAGGCATCATGACTCCATATAAGTGCAGACTATTGTATGGTACCATGCCTTTGATGAAGTTCAGCAAGAGAATTAGGATGCCCCTGAGGATACTGTCTAAGGATCGTAATTGTAATTGTTTATTTGTAATGCGCTTATACACAAGTGAAGTGCTTCAAAGCGCTTCAAGGCAGGAAGGGAAAAAGGGGATATAGTCGTCATTCTTAGGCCTTGAAGATTCCAAATGATCTAAACAACAATTACTAGCATACTAGGCCCGAGGCATTAACTGATATAAGTGGTTGAGAAAAGAGTGGGGAAAGAGGGGGGGGGTGGAAGAAGGAGGACATACAAAGACAGAAAAGGTTGCTCATCAGTGCGCCTATGGATGAGTATTTCAGGCACAACCAAGCTAGGTAGGGGGGACAGAGGAGGACAGGACCGACAGGACAGGACTGACAAACCTCCTAAACCTCTGCATTCAAAGTCGTGCAAGTGCGCAGACAGAAAGTCCGAGGGAGGGAGAGGGGGACAAGTGTGCCCAGTCAAGCAGGGGCCAGGGTTAATTGCAGAGTGGTTGGCACTCTCATGGAAGGTATTCCAAGAGCAGTAGTGCAGGCAGATTGCGAAGGGCCAGAGGCAAGTGCAGGACTGGTGGGGTAGCCTGGGACCAGTGAGGCTCTGGAGGAGCACCAGGCTCTGCAGTCAGTGATCTGAGCAGTTTGAGGAAGAGAACACAGTAGGTAAGCAGGAGAGAAGAGAAAAGAGGTTAGCAAGGGAGAGGGAGAGAGAAAGAGGAAGAGAAGAGGAAGGTCTTGATGCATTTCCGTAATTTAAGGAGGTCTGGCTTAAGACGGAGAGAGGCAAGTAGGCTGTTCCAGAGGGACGCACCTGCAGTGGATAAGGATCTACCCCCAAATCTCTGTTTGGAAAAAAACAGTTCCCCCGCAGAGAGTTGGAGGAGGCCAAGCAGAGGGATCTAGAAGGAGAGTATTTAGGAAGAGAGTGTTGTAGATAGTGAGGGCCCTTGTACTTCACAGTCTACGTTTGCAGGGACAAAGGGTAATCCCTGTATAATTCTGATGAGTGGCAGGAGGACGTTTTATACTTCTTAGATCTGTTGTTGCAATGTCCATGAGCAAAGTTCTATCCACCGAAGTGAATACTATCAGAAAAGTGATTGCTAGATTGCTTGCCGTTGCATTTGAAAAGAAAACTGTGGCTTCGGATCTACGTGATTACAGAGGATTTCTTTTGCAACCCTTTTCATTGAATTATTTTTTAAGCCACTTTTGCTGCATATTAATTGGGGGAGATTCCTACAGCCCACCCCCACCTTTATTATAACAGCACCCTGTCCCCTGTCTATATTTCAGGTGAAATGCAGTAAAAAAGATTGATGAAATCGGCCTTGAAAAAAAAAAGCTGTGCAATATACCACCTATTCAGTGGCTTCAGCCCCAGGCCAACCATACATTGAGAAACAACACCCGGGGAAGGAGGTGGAGTGGATGGGGTGAAAGGCTATTCAAGCAAAAGAGAGGTTGTGGGGTACATTTAAAGGCCCCAAACAGAAATCCCTTTCACATTAATGGTAGGCCTTTAAACACTGAAACAAAAACGGCCTGGCTTTTGCTTTTGTTTTTCAAGTAAAGTTAAAGAGCAACGGGGAAAGGGGCCTACCTGTTGTTAGGGAGAATTCTCAAGAGTGTGCTAATTTCCCTTACCTTTTGAAACCCCAGGCAACGTTGATGGATTTCTAGGATTTTATTTTTTACCTGGGAAGAGTGTAAGCCTTTTTTCCCACTCTTCCATGTATGTTGATGTGTGTTTTACTTTTGTGTTCTTTGGTTATGGAGTTTTTACACAACTCCATAGGCATCATCTTTTTCTGTGTGTCACACAGCACCCTTACTGCAGTGACACGGGTGTCTTTCAGACTCCCCAAGGTTTAAATACCTTCTCTGGGACTGACTACTGTCTCCCAGAGCATGTAAAGTTAAATTGACTTTACTAGTCTCTTTAAATTTACAGACCCAGCAAAAACTATCTTCCTATAGAGTGCTGGAGGGGTTGCCTAGCATCCCCCGAGTCAAAAACCTAATGTAACAGTCAAATGTTACCCTTTCCTACTTGAAATGACTGGGGGCAGTGGTTTATATCAAACCACCATGATTTTTCCCATCCGCTAACAACAGTACCTAAAAATCGGGTCAGCCATTTTTTTCAATATGGCGCCCAAGACCTATCTGTAACAACAGACTGCGGTCATTTTTTTTCACCATTTCTTTTAGGAAAGGTCCTTCTTGTGTTTGTCTCTGCGCACCAAACCAGGTTTGGTCCCTTTGTTCGTTGGCCTTTGGCGGGCTTCGGTGCCTGAGTGTCTGGGATGGACAGGATGTGAGGGAGGTGCCCGAAACTCCCTTTGCTTAGTCTCCTAAGAGAACCTGAATGCACTCTGGCGTGATTGACCGGCTGACTGTCCGGCAAGGACAGCCACCTTGCTGTGTGAGTGACAGCCAGGCTGGAATGAATGGGGGAAAACTGTTTAAAAGCAGGTCTCTGGGACTTGGAAAGCAGAGTCGACGACTGGAGCAAAAGAACCGAAGACGAGCTGAAGGAAGAGGACTGCTGCAACTCCTGGACGACCGGTGAAGCCCTACTGCAGGTCCAAATTGCCTGAAACTCCATCGACAGAGAAGCCCTTCAAGGTGAACTTCTTCCCTTGAGTTTGGTGGGAACAACCAACTTGCAAGCCACCTGGACACCGTCCCCATCCTGGTCGAATTTTCTTCAGAGTGCTGTTGAAAACCGGATAGCCAAGGGGAAGGAAACCAGCTCATAGACTTTAAGGCAATCCCACCTTAAACCGATGTTTTGCCAAGCTTGTGGCCTCATCCCTGGACAGTGCAGGAACCTCCCGACATCTTCCTTCTTATCCCCACGACTGAAGCTCAGGAACAGCGAGATCTGCTCAAACTGCCAGGAACAACTGCCTCAGCTACAGCTTTTCTTCACTTCTAAGGTAATGTGCAAACGCGGTCCGGAAATCTTTTCGGCCACAGCGAAAGTTTGTGAAACTTTCCTGACTTCGAAGGCTTGTCCTTCCCTAAACATTTGTCTAACTTTTCATCTGACCAAATTCTTCTAAGATACGTGGCAAAGGCTTAACCGTTTACTACCCAAACTGTGCTATCCTTTACAAAGTCTCTGAACCATTGACTTTGGCACAGGCCTATGAACTGAATTGCTGGTTGTAGTTTACTGAAACCCTTTGCCCTGCCTATGAAAGTATTTGTGCTGTTGATTCTTATAACCTTGTCTTTTTACCCCTTTTAAAAGTTTCCGAAGTGCCATTTTGCTCCCACTTCAGGGGAGCTGAACTAGTTCAGTAACTTATTGGTTGTGTATTTGTAGTTTATTAGTATATGATGTTGAGCTGCTCTTGCTAGTGTAATGTTTTCCAACTGACTGTGTAAATAAATGTCTATTCTTTTACCAAGAAACCTTGAAAAAGTGTTTGTTTGAATCCTATTTGTTGGTCCTATGTATAACTTGTTCTACTGCTCACTCAACTCTTGAGATATGTCTGGCTGCTCAGCCACTGCTACCACATAACTGTGTAGTACAGGCTGGTACCAAAGATGAAATTGTATTGACACTAATTGCATATAGTGTTCCCCAAGGGTACTGAATGGGATTCTGCTAACACTGGTGTACAGTGGTGAGGATAAAGTATACTTGTTTCACTTAGAGTGCTACTTTTACCTTTGTTCAAATAATCCTCACAAGGCAAAGCAACATTAGAGAAGCAATTGTTTTATCATGACTGATATGGAAAGCTACAGACAGGAGACCCTAGTCACTTTAACAGTTGATCAACTGATATGTGTACAGCTAGGAATCTCAATGTAAAAGGCAAAACAGTTGAATTGATAGAAACGTTGTTAGAATACAAAAGTCTGAGGAGTGGGTCTGAAACCCCCACCCATGCAGCAAATGTGGAAAATGTTGATCAGGATGATAATGTTTCTGAGCCCAGCTCAAATGTTATGGATGAGTTAGATGAGGCAGAAGAGTCTCACAATGTAGGCCATGTTTTACCTCTACCTGCTCATAGGCCTCAACCTTTGACCACAGGGACCCCATCAGGTCCAACACTATGTCCTGCATTTGTCTCTTTGGAAATAATGAGACTTGAGTTAGAATTTAAAAGAATCCAAGCTCAAACTGAAAGCAAACATCAAGAACTTAAAGACAGAGAAATTGAGTTGAATCATGCACTTGAAATGAAAAAGTTGTCTCTTGAAACTGGTTCTATCCCAGAGTCTTCTAGGTCTTCCAGTCCTACGAGGCCTTGCATGCCCAAATATACAGTAAGTATGTATGAGGTTAAGCTTGATATTTTGGATTGGTTGGCTGCTTTTGAATATAACCATGGGATTCAAGACATTACAGGGAATCAGCTGATTCCTTGTTTTTTTCTAGGCTACCCCCTTATGCAACTGATGTGGTAATGGAGTTGGGGGATATAGACAAAAAGGAGTATGACACTGTGAAGCTAGCTTTGATAGCTAGGTTTGGGACGACCTCTTCTCAGTATCTTAAGAGGTTTAGAACCCTCAAAAAGTATGATGGTACCCCTTGGGCTACCTGGGTGACTAAATGTTAGAAACACATAGATGGATGGGTTAAGGGTTACAGAGTGAACACTTATGAAGGTATGAGAAATCTGTTTATGTTGGAATCTATTCATGAAGGCTGCTCTCCTGGGTTGAAACAGCACTAGGCGGACTCTAAGGAAATTGATCCAAAGAAATTAGCAAGGGCTGCTGACTTGTGGGCTGCCAACAGGGCTACTCACAAGGATTCTGGGGTAACTCAGAAGAAGGATGAGGGAAAGTAGCACAAGAAGGATACCAAAGAGAATTACAATACCTTCATCCAAAAGAGGGCCCCAAACATAACAAGGGTAAGCCACAAGGGAAACCAAATCAGGCTAGTGTACCTCCGGGTGCCAAACCAGAAGGAGGTCAGAACAAACCCCCATTCATAAAGACATTTGGAAAATGTTATGCTTGTGGGTCAACTGACCATGTGAAAGGGGATCCCAGATGTAAGGGTAAACCTTCAGGGATCCACACTGTCTCATTAGCCTTCTTCCCAGAGGATGAAGTACCAATGGCAAGTAGAAACTTTCACTTACTGGCTGAGGAACCCCATGAACGTCTCAGCCAGTGTTTCTTTGGTATTACCGAAATTGACCTTTTACAATTGACCTTTTTCACAATTGACCTAATTATAGTGGTCCTAATTGACCTTCTGCACAATTGACCTTTATGTTGTTTTAGTTATTTTATGTATGTATTGGGTTGGTTTGGGATTATAAATAATATAAGGGGATTGGGTGGAGGGTCTCAGGGGTTTTTGGATTGGGTGGGGGCTGCAGGGGGTTTCCCCCACATATATGTCCTAGTTGACCTTCTAAATTAGGTAAATTCTCCTGAGGTCAATTCTCCCGAGGTCAATTGTGAAAAGGTCAATTAGTATACAGCTGTTTCTTTAGTATCATTGGGTCTATGGGAACAACAGAATTTAGATGTCTATAATTCCATTCCAGACAATACTAAAGAGTATTACAAAGACAGTGTTCTTGTGAATGGTCAGGAGACCCCTGTCATCAGAGATACTGGCGCCAACATAACTGTGTTGATGAATCATTTTTCAAGGTAGATGATGTTGCTAAGGCACCTAAATACCTAACTAAGCTTGCTGGAGGCCCTGTCCAAATGCTTCCACAGTTACCAGCTCTCATCGAATGCAATTACATGACTGTCAAGATACCTGTAAGTGTGCAGAGTGAAGTACCTGGGAGAGACCTGTTGGGGAATGACTTAAAAACTCTTGGAGTTGTATCAAGCACCCCCAGGCCTCCCAGCAAAAGGAAACATGAGCAGACTAGGAAGGCTAGAGAGAGTACCTTAAAAGGCTCTCAATAGGAGATTATAGAAGAAAATATAACTCCCAGTCCACAGGACTTACTGACTGCAATTTCGAAAAAGAAAGAGGAAAAGGGGAAACCTAAAACCTCCAGGAAGAAACAAGCCAGCACTCCTGTGCTACCAACAAGGACATCCCCGAGAGGACTGTCCAAAGTCACACCTGTGACTACTTCACCAGCTGAGGCTGAGTGTGTGGAACAACCTTGTGTGGTTGAATCAGCTGCTGAGGAATCAGAGCTGGAAGAGGACCTTGCTCCTGTTGGATATCTGGATCCTGCAGACCATCCTGAGCTGCAGTCTTTACTGGCAGAAGGTGGACCCTGTAGGGCAGACTTCAGCAGAGGTCAAAGAGAGTGTCCTACTCTTGAAAGTCTTCGCCGACAGGCAGCTTCCCAGCTGGATGGGCAAGTGCCAGGGAAGCATAGGTTGTACTGGGAAGATGGCCTCTTCTACAGTGAACTGACTGAGTCTATCCTAGGGGACTACAGAAGACTTGTAGTGCCTCTTGAAAGCAGACTCCAGTTCCTACAGTTAGCACATGAGATACCTTTGGCTGGTCACTTAAGTTTTAAGAAGCCAAGGAAAGGCTCTCTTTATATTTCTACTGGCCTAAATTGGGGTCTGATGTAGAAAAGTTCTGTAGGAGCTGTCCCACTTGCCAAACCTCTGGCAAGAGTGGAGCCAAGAATGTGGCACCCTTGGTGTCTCTCCCAGTGCTGGGAGTCCCTTTTGAGAGGATAGAAATCGACATTGTTGGTCCCTTAGACTCTCCCACATCTTCAGGAAACAGGTTTATCCTGGTTGTAGTAGACCATGCTACTAGGTATCCTGAAGCCATACCTATAAGAACTGTTACAGCTCAGGCTGCTGCTAAGGCCCTACTTGGTATTTTTACCAGGGTAGGTTTCCTAAGGAAGTTATCTCTAACAGGGGATCCGATTTTATGTCCCACTACATGCAGGCCATGTGGAAAAACTGTGGAGTAACTTACAAGTTCTCAACTGCCTACCACCCTCAGACAAATGAATTGCGAGAGAGGTTCAACTGTACAATGAAGAGCATGATAGGTGCTTTAGATTTACCCCTTAGGAGAAAGTGGGACCTTTTACTCCCATGCTTTCTATTTGCTTATAGAGAAGTCCCTCAGGAGGGCTTTGGATTTAGTCCCTTTGAACTTCTATATGGCCATCCAGTTAGAGGCCCCTTGGACCTGATTGAGGAGGGGTTGGAGAGTGCTCCTTCCCCCAAGCTAGTGAGAGTCACTGATTATGTGATAGGTCTCCGGAGGAGAATGTCACACATGATGGCAGAAGCATCAGATAACTTGAAAGCAGGTCAGGCTCTGGTGAAGCATTGTCATGACCAAAGGCCAACATGGTTGAGTTAACTCAAGACCAGCTAGTTCTAGTTATGGTACCTACAAGGCAGAGGGAATTACAGGACAAATGGATAGGACCCTTCAAGGTTGTGGGAAAACCTGGAGAGGTCAACTATCTGGTGGATTTAGGCAATCCTAAGGAGGCTCCCAGAGTCTTTCACACCAACCGTCTAAAAGCTTATGTCTCAAGACCAGAAGTAGGAGCTTTGCTTCTAGCTTCAGCCCAAGAGGAGGAGGAGAGTGAACCTCTACCTAACCTACTCAGAGGCCAGCCTTTAGATGAGAAAATAGAAGGAGTTAATCTCTCTTCTAATTTCACACATGAACAACAGGAGGAGTGCAAGTTTGTGTTATATCAGTTTGCCTCCCTGTTTTCACTATCACCAGGCTTGACAACTTGGGGCCAGCAGGATTTTCTCACTGGTGACTGCTTACCTGTTAAAAGCAGAGGTTACAGGATGTCAGATCATGTAAGCATCCAACATGAAGGAGGAGGTCAACAAGATGCTTGATCTCGGGGTAATAGCGCCCTCTACCAGTCCATGTTCTAGGCCAGTTGTTCTAGTACCAAAGGTAGGATCCAAGGAGTTGAGATTCTGCGTGGACTATAGAGCTCCTAATGCAGTCACCAAGACTGATGCCCACCCTTTACCAAGGACAGATGAACTGTTGGACAAACTTGGCTCAGCCAAGTACCTCAGTACATTTGATCTCACTTCAGGCTATTGGCATATAGCACTGACAGACCATGCCAAGGAGAAAACTGCCTTCTCAACCCCAGCAGGCCTCTACAAGTTTAAGGTAATGCCTTTTGGGCTAAAGAATGCACCTGCTACTTTCCAAAGGATGGTTAACCAGGTTCTGAATGGGATGGAGGACTTATGCATGGAATACTTGGATGACATTGCAGTGTTCAGCCCTACTTGGAAAGAACATGTTGACCACTTAGGATATGTTTTGCAGGCTCTTGAGCAGGCCCATCTGACATAAAGGTTAGTAAATGTCAATTTGGTCAGAGCAAAGGGGTCTTCCTTGGAAATGAGGTAGGAGGAGGTGAAATCAGGCCATTGCCTAGCAAAATAAAAGCTGTACAAAACTGGGCCACCCCTGCTACTCAAACCCAGGTGAGAACCTTCCTAGGCCTCACAGGTTACTATAGGAACTTCATAGAGAACTATGGGACCATAGCTTCTCCCTTGAATGTGGTCTCCTCTCCCAAAATCCCTAAAAAGGTCAGGTGGAAGGAGGAGTTCACTCAAGCATTTGAAGGCCTAAAGAAAGCCCTTTGTCAAGCTCCAGTCCTACGAGCTCCTGACTACAACCAAACCTACATTGTGCAGACAGACGCTTCAAATAGAGGTATAGGTGCAGTTCTGAGTCAGCTGGATGAGAAAGGCAAGGAGCAGCCCTTTTGCTTCATCAGCAGGAAGATGAGGGAACCTGAGACAAGGTGGGCAACCATTGAAAGAGAATGTTTTGCTATTGTGTGGTCACTGAAGAAGTTTAGACCATACTTGTATGGATCTACATTTGTGATTCGGACTGACCACCAACCCTTGAGATGGTTGATGCAAATGAAAGGGGAAAACCCTAACCTACTGAGATGGTCAATCAGCCTGCAAGGGTTTGATTTTACCATTGAACACAGGTCTGGGTGTCACCACCATAATGCTGATGGTCTCTCCAGGATGTTTGACCGACTGGAGTAAGGAGATTCATGCAGGAGTGGATTAAATCCTCTTGTCCCTTAGTCTGGGGGGGACGAGTGTTAGGGAGATTTCTCAAGAATGTGCTAATGTGCCTTACCTTTTAAGACCCAAGCAAAGTTCCTGGATTTCTAGGATTTGATTTTTTTACATGGGAAGAGTGTGACCGTTTTTTTCCCACTCTTCCATGTATTTTGATCTGTGTTTTACTTTTGTGTTCTTTGGTTATGCAGATTTTACACAACTCCATAGGCATCATCTTTTTCTGTGTGTTACACAGCACCCTCAGTGCAGTGACACAGGGGTGTCTTTCAGACACCCCAATGTTTAAATACCTTTTCTGGGACTGACTATTGTCTCCCAGAGCATGTAAAGTTAAATTGACTTTAATAATCTCTTTAAATGTACAGACCCAGCACACACTATCTTCCTATAGAGTGCTGGAGGGGTTGCCTAGCATCCCCTGAGTCAAAACACTCATTTAACAGTCAAATGTTACACCTTTCCTACTTTAAATGACTGGTGGCAGTGTTTTAGATCAAACTACCATGATTTTTCCCGACCGCTAACAACGGTAGCAAAAAATCGCATCAGCCATGTTTTTCAATATGGCGCCCAAGACCTATCTGTAAAAACAGACTCTGGTCAACTTTTTTGCCATTTCTTTTAGGAAAGCTCCTTCTTGTGTTTGTCTCTGTGCGCCAAACCAGGTTTGGTCCCTTTGTTCGTTTGCCTTTGGCGGGCTTCAGTGCTGAAGCCCCCTTCTGGAGCCTGAGGGTCTGGGATGGACAGGATGTGAGGGGGTGCCCGAAAAGCCCTGTGTGTAGTCTCCTAGGAGACCTGAATGCACTCTGGTGTGATTGGCCGGCTGGCTGGCCAGCAAGGACAGTGAAACAATATAAATTGGACCAGTCGGAGAGGGGGTGACCTCTTACATTCATATATGGTCTTTTCACAAATATTGACCAGCTATTAAGTTAATTCAAAACATAAAATCAATTTATTGTGTCATACACATTTTTAAGCATAAAAAAACAATACAATGCAAAAAGAATTTTTTTTTAAATTTATAATTTTCGTATCCTGTGTCTGAAAAAATAAATATATTCAGAACACACATTTGAGACCGGACTCACCTATCACAATAGACTACCACTCATTCTCTCTCATTCTTCATAACATTCATACTCTCTATGTTCTCAGTCCAACCCTAATTGGTTAGATCTAACCACTCTCCTGTTGTGAATTATCTGGATTCAGATTTATTCCTAGGTAAACCCATCTGTGCAGAAATAACTCTCACAGATCAAATGTCTACACGTGTTTCGGTTGTTTTCATAACCACTCTTGGGGTCTTCTTAGTGTGGCAACCTACTTCAGTACAAAACAACAACAAGGCTTCTGTATCTTGTATATTCCGCTAGGGTAAGCCCAGGTCCCTATAAAAACAATTAAGAACACTCTCAGTTCTGTGTCACCCCTCTCATTAATTCATGGTATAATTAATATCAGTACTGACTTTTTACTCGTCATTATCTGACTCACCTGCACTTGTCAATTGGCGCAGATGGGTCAGATCTTGGTATCAGTCCATAATCCTAAATGGGTCCTCGTTTCCCCACAATTGTGTAGCCTGGATATAAACAATACCCAGTTTATGAGCTATTCAGCAAATCATCTTGGTCTGAAAATATTTAATCATGGCATAATATAAATGTATACATACTTGAAAAACCGTATTCTATTCTAGTCACAGGCCTTTTCTTATTTTCTCCAAGGTCTGCAGGTGGTGCTTCCAAGTATACCACTTGTGACTACGTTGGACTCCAATTCCCTATAAAGATTTAAAGTTTAATTAAGTGACACTCAATTGGGTCAGACTACTTTTTCAAACGAGCATGGAAGACTAATTCTATGGGTATACCAGTACATCCAATGTGTGTTAGTAGTCTACTCCCATATTATACGGCCTAATTGGCTGTTAATGGCACTCTTAAAGGGAACTAACCCCCACAAAAAGTTCCCTGCTGTCAATCCGAACATCCCTCATTTCCATCGAAGATCACTGTTCTTTCAGTTTTTTCTGAGTACAGCACTATCATTGTCGACCCCGTTGCCTGTAGTTATTTATGTACACTCGTACATCTAGACAGGTTATGTGGGAGGCAAAAACCGTGTCATCCACCCTTTTGTGTTCATAAATGGGTCATGTACACGTTATAACGCGTAAAAAGCCTTCCCTCGAGCTCAGTACATATAAACTTACCTTGTTTCCTTCGGCATCTAGTGCATGTGTTGTTGCCTCACCACCGCTTCTGTGTCTGATAAATAAACACAGAAGAAGGACACACCAGTCTTATAGACGGACAGGCTGGTGATAGAAAGAGGACTCAATAGTCCAAAGTTCATCCATGTTGAACCCAAAGCGCATGGGTGAAATGACAATGTAATTACAGATTGTATCTCTCCTTCGGTTCTATTATTTATATTTGAAAAAATATTTGACATTTTTTGTTGAAAAATGGTCCTCTTGTATTTAGACACGAAGACCATAAGGTGTGTTATATAAGCACAATGTTGCTGACATATGTTGTAAACGTGGGACAATATTCATATGTGTTTACATGTTTTAATGATTTAAACACACAAACAAAAATGTGTGTTATATAAACACAACATTACCATCATATGTTGTAAAATGAAACACTTTACTCGTGTCTCTTCACATTTGTTATAAAGATGTGAACCTTTTTACGACAATACTGTCTACATAGATTAATTTGACATATGCCGCATAGTAAATAAACCATATAATAAATGGGATGGATGAAGAACAACAATGGCCCAGGATGTAGCTAGGCAGAATAAATGCCAGGGAGTGGCAATCACAGCAGCTGGTGTGGGCACTCTAATGGCTTATCTTACGGCTTATAAGGCCTATGGACGCAGAACTAGGTCAATGCATAGTTTTCTTATGACATATCTTACAATTTATGGGGCCCAAGCTAGGGGCAATGCCCTATCATTTGTGAGAATGGTTCCATTCTACAGAGACATTTAGTCCCTGTGTCACAGTGTTTAGAGTGTAAATTTATTTCTGCTCCATTTTGTGGAGAATTGAAGACACATCCCCACCCCGTAAGGAAGCTTTTACCTGTTGGAGAACAAACCACCTCAGATCAGTATCACTATGACCCATTTGGGTAAAATGATCGACTAGGGGTTTGTCCTGGACTTTATTTCTCACACAGGATCTGTGTTCTCCTTTGCGTTGTCACAGTTCCCTAGTTGTCTTTCCTACATAAAGAAGGTCACATGGACACCTAATTATGTACACTACATTTTTGGATTTGCAGTTAGTGTGAGTCTGCAACTTCCAACTCTTTTTTCCATAGTTGAACTCGTTTTTTTTCTCTGTCAAAGGATAGGCAACATATCCCCCACATTTGTGGCGCCCCACAATTGGGAGTAGACACCATTGATTTAGTACGGTCTGTTCCCTATTTGTCTCTTCAAATGTATGTACCAGTTTTTGTTGCAGTTTCTGGTTCTTTTTGAACGCGAAAAGTGGTTTCTTAAATAAACTGCCTGGTTGTTTTATCAGATCCTAAGTCCGATTAATGATTCTTTTTATATCGTTACTTATTGGGTTAAATGTTGTGACACAAACTATTCTCCCTTCGTTTTCTTAACCTTTACCCTTTTCATGCCTTGGTTTTAGGCACACATCTGGAGGGGTATTCGCTGCCCTTTTCAGGTTGTTATTAACCAGTCTCCTAGGATACCCTCTTTCTGTTAATCTGGTTTTTAGTTGCCCAGCATGTTTCACAAAATCTTCTTTCTCGGTGCAGTTCCTGCGAATACACAGGAACTGCCCGTAAGGTAGATTTTCTTTCAACCCTACTGGGTGGAAGCTGGCAAAATGCAGTAGTGTGTTTTTATCTGTAGGCTTCCTGAACAAACTAGTCATTCATTTGTTGCCAGATATCTTGATTCTTAGGTCCAAAAAGCTCACTTCTTTCATATTAGATTCTGACGTGAACCTGATATGTGGATCACAGTTGTTTACCCAAGTCATAAAAGTGTTCAGAGTGGTTTGGTCTCCTCTCCATATCATAAAGATGTCATCAATGTACCTATACCAAGTCACCAAAGATTTGTATAGGTACGAAAGTTGTTTTAGAGTGTTATGGGCACCCAGTATGTATTTGTTCTCAAAATCTGCCATAAACAGATTGGCCACGTCCAGGGCGAAAGTGGCCCCCATAGTCACTCCACGTTGTTGTTTGTAAAGCTGGGTATTTGACAGAAAAGTTTTTCCGTCATCAAAAGGCGAGCACATTCATGTATGAATTCAGAAGGGGGACGGTGTGGCATAGTTCTTGCATTCAGGAAATCACCTACAACTTTCAGGCATGGAATCTGTGGAATAGAGGTATACAATGATTCGTCATCCATAGTGACGAGTATGTCTCCTGCTTTTATTTCTAGGCTTTCAGTAATTTTTATCATCTCTGTCGAGTCTTTGACATACAAGGGCATCTTTTCAACAAATGGTTTTAAGAAATGTTCTACATAAATGGAAAGGGGTTCTAATAGTGAGTCAATGGCTGACACAATGGGTCTTCCTGGTGGTTTCGTTAGATTTTTATGCATTTTAGGTAATATATAAAATGCTGCGCATTTGGGATATATTTTATTTAGAAAATGCTGTTCGTCTTCACAGATCCATGTTTCATTTTCTGCATGTGTGGTGAGACTGCTTATCTCTTGCTGTAGCCTTGTGGTAGGATCTATCCCCAACTTGATGTAAGAGTTGGTGTCATTTAAGAGGCTCTGGCATTCCATTTCATAGTCACTAGTTTGCAAAAAGACAATCCCGCCCGCCTTATCAGCAGGTTTTATTGTAATCCCAGGTGTATCGTATAGCGCTTTTAAACCTTGTCTCTCTTGTTGTGTTAAATTATCAGATGTATAATTCTTCTTATTGATCTTATCCATTACTTCCTTCATCACCCTATTTTCGAAAGTTTCGATTTCTGGTGAGCAGGGATGTGGAGGACGATTAAAAGTGGATTTTGGTTTGAGACTAGTTAGATTAGATGTTTTATCACCCATATCTCTTGATGCCCCTGTTCCATATTTAGGCAGAAAAGTCTCAAAATAATATTTTAATCGAATGTTTCTGTACAGTCTATGTAATTCTAGTTCTGTATTAAAACAATCTGCTCTCGCCACTGGTACAAAAGATAAACCCTTAGAGAGTAGATCTTTTTCGGTGTCATTCAAAGACATAGATGACACATTAAAGATAGGTATTTTGTCTTGATTGTCTATTGGTTTTGGTACCAAAGCCTGGTTCTCATACCCGGGCCTTGTCTGGGACGTCCTCTTTGATTGCGTCCCTGAAAACCCTGTTGGAACCCCTGTAATTGTTGTTGTTGTTGCATCCCTCTTACCCCAGTGTTGGTACTTTTACCGGGTTGATTATTCAGGGATGAGTCTGATCCGCTAGATGATTCAGATGTATTCGAGAAGGAGACATATTTGTTGTTACGTCGTGTAGTTTGACCAAAGACAGGGTCTGTGAAGAAACCTTCCCTCAAATACGGGTATGTCTTTTCTTCTTGATAACTAGTGATATCTTTTTGTAGCTTAAAGATCTTCCGATCAGGATTGATTTGCTTGAATTTTTTATCTCCAATTCGAGATCCTCTAGTTGTTTTTAGCATCCTGGATGTTTTTGTTATCCCGGAATAGCTTTTCTAAATCAGCTAGGTCTTTCCCCTGTTTCTGTGCCTCTTCGTCTGCCGTCTCTATGATCAACATGATCCATACCCGAGAACATTTATTGCCAACCCCACTGAAGTTCTTCTGGAAGTTGGGGTTGTCAACAAATATTCTCGGGATATTCTTGACCTATAACCCTTCTGGACTGATGCCCGCTTTAAGGTACTCGAGCATAAATTTACCGTGAAGGTCGGTCCTGGTAAGCTTTTTCATTTTTGGTGTGATCTTCTCAAGATCATTCTCTTCACAAGGTGCACTTATCACAGGTGCAGTGTTATCTAATAACGCTGGTGTTTCCAGAAGTTTTTTGTAATGTTCTTCTGAAAACGAGAAGATATTAACCTTCTCCATTTTTTATGTGTACTCCAGTAGACTTTTTCTGAAACAAATCCCCCAACAGCCACAGCCTGTGCTTGCAATAGACAAAAAACAATGGGGATGCCTAATATCTAAACTGGTCCAATAGGCTGTCAACAGTGAAACAATATAAATTGGACCAGTCGGAGAGGGGGTGACCTCTTACATTCATATATAGGGTGACGTAGGAAGTGATGGATAAGATCAATAAGAAAAATTATGCATCTGATAATTTAACACAACAAGAGAGACAAGGTTTAAAAGTGCTATGCGATACACCTGGGATTACAATAAAACCTGCCGATAAGGGGGGCGGGATTGTCATTTTGCAAACTAGTGACTATGAAATGGAATGCCAATGCCTCTTAAATGACACCAACTCTTACATCAAGTTGGGGATACATCCTACCACAAAGCTACAGGAAGAGATAAGCAGTTTGTTTGTTTGTTTGTTTGTTTATTCATTTCTATAGCGCTCCGGACCCAGGAGTATAGGGGCGCTTAGTACAAGGTTACAAGGCACGGTACAGGGTAATAAACAGTGAAGCTAGAACAATTTAAAAAACAGTTATATGCAGGCAGTGAGGGTGAAAGCACGCGGTAGTGACATAAGTGAGGAATAAACAGTCAATACATTCTAGAGCTAGGTCTGACTTCAAAGTTGGCTATTTGTCAATAGCCACCCAATGACCAGTTTCCTAAATGACTGGAAGGAGTTGGATGCTTTGATGCTCAGTGGCAAGGAGTTCCAGAGTTGGGGGGTGAGGACAGTAAAGCTTGAGCCTCCGGCTCTTTTGGAGTTAAATCTAGGCACTGCAAGGCATAAGGTGTTAGAGGATTTTGTGGTTCTAACGGACGGTTTCATGGTGAGTTTGTCAGTCAGGTATGGGGGTGCTAGATTGTTGAGAGCTTTATACGTCAGGCAAAGTGTTTTTAGGTCGATTTTATGTTGGATAGTGAGCCATCTGCATGTCGTTCTGGTGGCTGAGATGTGCTCACGTCTGGGGATATTTAGCGCTGCCCTAAGTGCATTGTTTTGAAGGACTTGGAGCTTGTTAATTGATGCTTGATTGGCACCTAGGTAGAGACTATTGCAATAGTCTAGTTTAGATTGTATAAGGGCTCTGGATAGTATGAGGCAACTGTTAGGGGAGAGAAATGGTCTACAGGCTCTAATGAGTTTTCCGGTATATGCCGTGGCAGAGGCAGTAGCATTAATTTGTTTGGTGAAGTTAACGTTGGCATCGAGATAGAAGCCAAGTGTTTTCACATTTTTGGCGACCGGGATGGTGTTGCCATCGATTATGATGTTAGAGTAGTTAGGACTTAATTTTTGTAGGTTATTCGGTGAGCCAACAATGAGCAGTTCGGTCTTCTCGTCATTGAGGCAGAGGCCATGTGTGGCCATCCATGCCTGGATGACGGAGAAGATTTCATTGATCCTAGCTACATCAGTATCGTAGTTGCCCAAGATAGTGAGGAGTATCTGGGTGTCATCCGCGTAATTTGTATAAATGACACCCAGGCGGTCTAGTTTATCGAAGAGGGGCTTTGTAAAGATATTGTAGAGGGTGGGTGAGACACATGATCCTTGTGGGACACCACAGGATATGGGGATAGGGTCTGCTGCTGCCTCCAGAGAGAAGACCCTCATAGTTCTGTTGGCTAGGAAGGACTGTATCCACGAGACAGCAGAGGGGGAGAAGTGGGCGGCAGAGGAGAGGTGGTTACAGAGTATTTTATGGTCAACCAGGTCGAAGGCCGCTGAGAGATCTAATAGGAGTAGTATGGCAGCCTTACCCTTATCTTTGATTTCGTCAATCTGACTTTTAAGGTCGACAAGAGCAGTTTCGGTTCCATGCTGAGGCCGGAAGCCAGACTGACGCAATCCGAGTAATTGGTTAGACTCTAGGTAATACTGAATTTGCAGGTAAGCAACTCTATCGAGTATTTTCAGCAAGAAGGGAACAGTTGTAATGGGCCTGTAATTTGTGGGGATGGAGGGATCCAGAGTCTGTTTTTTTAGTAGCGGGAGGACCCATGATTGTTTCAGATTGTTGGGTACCGAATTAGTGGAGAAGGATGCGTTTATGAGCTTGGTAATGAAGGGGACGAGGTCTCTAGCAGCATCTTTTATGATCTGTGCAGGGCAGCTGTCCCCTTTGCAGTTTGATGGTTTGAGGGAAGTTATGATTTTTTGCACTTCTAGTGCGGTTACGTTTTTGAAGGTGAATCCCTGGTTGGTGTTAGGGGTGGTAGGTGGGCTGGGCATGATGGTGCTAACGGTGGGGCTGCTATTAAAGAGTTGAAGTCTTTTGTTTTCGATTTTAGTTTGTAGGCCAGTGATTTTGTTTGCCAGGGCGTCTTGGATATTTGTGCACCAAGATTGGTCCTTCACAGTCGAGTCCATAGGTGGATTGAGGTTTTCTAACTCCTTCAGGATAGTGAATAGATCTTTGGTACTGGAGCTGGCATTACTTATTCTTGTGTTGTAGGCTTCCTTTTTTGTGCGGATAATTTCTTTTTTATAGAGGGAAGATGCATTTATGAGATTGACTTTTTGTTCCTCGGAAGGGTTCTTTTTCCAGAGGGTTTCCATTTTGGACTTATTTTTTCTTAGTATTTTGAGTTCTGGAGTATACCAAGAATTGAGGTGTGCTTTAGGTTTACTTTTGCCTAATTTTAGTGGAGCAACACGGTCAATAGCATTGGTCATGACGCTATTGTAGGTGTCTACTAGAAGGGTAGGGTCTGATGTGTTAGGGATCATGTTAAGGGTAGGTAGAACCAGTGGGATGAGGGCTTCACTGGTGATGTTCCGTTTGTTTCTCGTCAGGCATGCTGGTGCAGGCGGGTGTTGTCTGTGGAGGGGGTTGTTAGTGCTAATGTCGAATGAGAGTAGGAAGTGGTCAGTCCATATCAGTGGTTGTGGGTCTCTGCAGATGATGTTGCAGTTGTGGGCAGTGAGCCAGTCTAGGGTTCTGCCTTTTTGATGCGTGGGTAAGGTGTTAAGTTGAGTGTAGTTGTGTTCACCAAGTACATTGGCGAGGGAGGAAGCTGGAATGTCATGAGGGTCATTGTAGCCCAGGTTGAAGTCACCGAGGATAATATTCTGTGATAGAGGTTTGGATTTTTCGGCTATGAGGGTGGTTATGTCTTCTTCGAATGAACCTATAGGCCCAGGGGGTCTGTATAATAGGTCCAAGGTAATGGAGTTCTTGGGGGAGGTTTGAATTTTGATAGATAAGTATTCGCAGGACTTTAGAGTAGGGGCGGTCACCGGTCTAATGTCAAGTGAGGATTTGAAGATGAATGCTACACCTCCTCCACGGGCATCCGGTCTGTCGGCCCTGAGGATGGAGTAGTTGTCTGGAACTGCAAGAGATAGAGAGGGGCCTGCTGCCGTATGGAGCCAAGTTTCTGTGGTGGCTAGGAAATCCAGGTCTGCTGCGAAGATGATGTCTGCAAAAGAAGTGAGCAGTCTCACCACACATGCAGAAAATGAAAAATGGATCTGTGAAGATGAACAGCGTTTTCTAAATAAAACATATCCCAAATGTGCAGCATTTTATATATTACCTAAAATGCATAAACATCTAACGAAACCACCAGGAAGACCCATTGTGTCAGCCATTGACTCTCTATTAGAGCCCCTTTCCATTTATGTAGAACATTTCTTAAAACCATTTGTTGAAAAGATGCCCTCGTACGTCAAAGACTCGACAGAGATGATAAAAATTACTGAAAGCCTAGAAATAAAAGCAGGAGACATACTTGTCACTATGGATGTCGAATCATTGTATACCTCTATTCCACAGATTCCATGTCTGAACATTTTAGTTGATTTCCTGAATACAAGGACAATGCCACACCGTCCCCCTACTGAATTCATACAGGAATGTGCTGGCCTTTCGATGACGGAAAACTTTTTTCTGTTCAAAACCCAGCTTTATAAACAACAACGCAGAGTGAGTATGGGGGCCACTTTCGCCCCGGATGTGGCCAATCTGTTTATGGCAGATTTTGAGAACAAATACATACTGGGTGCCCATAACACTCTAAAACAACTTCCGTACCTATACCAATTTTTGGTGACTTGGTATAGGTACATTGATGACATCTTTATGATATGGAGAGGAGACCAAACCACTCTAAACACTTTTATGACTTGTGTAAACAACTGTGATCCACATATCAGGTTCACGTCAGAATCTAATATGAAAGAAGTGAGCTTTTGGACCTAAGAATCAAGATATCTGGGAACAAATTAACAATTAGTTTGTTCAGGAAGCCTACAGATAAAAACACACTACTGCATTTCACCAGCTTCCACCCAGTAGAGTTAAAAGAAAATCTACCCTACGGGCAGTTCCTGTGTATACGCAGGAACTGCACAGAGAAAGAAGATTTTGTGAGACATACTGGGCAACTAAAAACCAGATTAACAGAAAGAGGGTATCCTAGGAGACTGGTTAATAACAACCTGAAAAGGGCAGCGAATACCCCACAAGATGTGTGCCTAAAACCAAGGCATGAAAAGGGTAAAGGTAAAGAAAACGGAGGGAGAATAGTTTGTGTCACAACATTTAACCCAATAAGTAACGATATAAAAAGAATCATTAATGGAATTGGGATCTGATAAAACAACCAGGCAGTTTATCTAAGAAACCACTTTTCACGTTCAAAAAGATCCAGAACCTGCGACAAAAACTGGTACATACGTTTGAAGAGACAAATAGGGAACAGACCGTACTAAATCAATGGGGTCTACCCCCAATTGTGGGGTGCTACAAATGTGGGGGATGTGTTGCCTGTCCTTTGATAGAGAAAAAAACGCAGTTCAACTATGGAAAAAAGAGTTGGAAGTTGCAGACTCACACTAACTGCAAATCCAAAAATTTAGTGTACATAATTAGGTGTCGATCTGACCTTCTTTATGTAGGAAAGACCACTAGGGAAGTGCGACAACGCATAGGAGGACACAGGTCCTGTGTGAGAAATAAAGTCCAGGAAAAACCCCTAGTCGATCATTTTACCAAATTGGGTCTTAGTGATACTGATCTGAGGTGGTTTGTTCTCCAACAGGTAAAAGCTTCCTTACGGATTGGGGATGTAGCTTCAATTCTCCACAAAATGGAGCAGAAATTGATTTACACTCTAAACACTGTGACACAGGGACTAAATGTCTCTGTAAAATGAAACCATTTGATTACTCACAAATGATTGGGCATTGCCCCTAGCTTGGGCCCCATAAGTTGTAAGATATGTCATAAACAACTATGCATTGACCTAGCTCTGGGCCCATAGGCCTTATAAGCCGTAAGATAAGCTATTAGAGCACCCACACCAGCTGCTGCGATTGCCACTCCCTGGCATTTATTCTGCCTAGCTACATCCTGGGCCGTTGTTGTTCTTCATCCATCCCATTTATTACATGGTTTATTTACTATGTGGCATGTGTCAAATTATTCTATGTAGACAGTATTGTCGTAAAAAGGTTCAAATCTTTATAAGAAATGTAGAGACACGAGTAAAGTGTTTCATTTTACAACATATGATGGTAATGTTGTGTTTATATAACACACGTTTTTGTTTGTGTGTTAAAATCATTAAAACATGTAAACACATATGAATATTGTCCCACGTTTACAACATATGCCAGCAACATTGTGTTTATATAACACACCTTATGGTCTTTGTGTCTAAATACACGAGGACCGTTTTTCAAAAATAAAATTCAAATATTTTTTAAAATATAAACAATAGAACCGAACGAGAGATACGATCTGTAATTACATTGTCATTTCACCTGTGCGCTTTGGGTTCAACATGGATGAGCTTTGGACTATTGAGTCCTCTTTCTATGACCAGTCAGTCCATCTATAAGACTGGTGTGTCCTTCTTCTGTGTTGATTTACCAAACGCAGAAGCAGTGGTGAGGCAACAACAGACGCGCTAGATGCCGAAGGAAACAAGGTAAGTTTAAATTTACTGAGCTCGCGGGAAGGCTTTTTCTGCGTTATAACGTGTACATGACCCATTTATGAACACAAAAGGGTGGATGACACGGTTTTTAGCCTCCCACATAACCTGTCTAGATGTACGAGTGTACGCTAATAAATAACTACAGGCAACGGGTTCGACAATTATAGTGTCGTACTCCAAAACAACTGAAAGAACAGTGATCTTGGATGGAAATTACGGATGTTTGGATTAACAGCAGGGAACTTTTTTTGGGGTTTAGTTCCCGTTAAGAGCACCATTAACACCCTATTAGGCCGTATAATATGGGAGTAGACTACTAACACACATTGGATGTACTGATACACCCATAGAATTAGTCTCCCATGCTCGCTTGAAAAAGTAGTGTGACCCAATTGAGTGTCGCTTAATTAAACTTTAAATCTTTATAGGGAATTGGATTCCAACGTAGTCACAAGTGGTATACTTGGAAGCACCACCTGCAGACCTTGGAGAAAATAAGAAAAGGCCTGTGACTAGAATAGAATACGGTTTTTCAAGTATGTATACATTTATAATGTGGCATGATTAATTATTTTCAGACCAAGATGATTTGCTGAATAGCTAATGACCTGGGTATTGTTTATATGCAGTCTACAAAATGGTGGGGAAATGAGGACCCATTTAGGATTATGGACTGATACCAAGATCTGACCCATCTGTGCCAATTGACAAGTGCAGGTGAGTCAGATAATGACAAGTAAAAAGTCAGTACTGATATTAATTATACCATGAATTAATGAGAGGGGTGACACAGAACTGAGAGTGCTCTTCATTTTTTTTATAGAGACCTGGGTTTACCCTACCGGAATATACAACATACAGAAGCCTTGTTGTTGTTTTGTCCTGAACAAGGTTGCCACACTAAGAAGACCCCAAGAGTGTTTATGAGAACAACCGAAACACGTGTAGACATTTGATATGTGAGAGTTATTTCTGCACAGATGGGTTTACCTAGGAATACATCTGAACCCAGATAATTGACAGCAGGAGAGTGGTTAGATCTAACCAATTAGGGTTAGACTGAGAACATAGAGAGTATGAATGTTATGAAGAATGAGAGAGAATGAGTGGTAGTCTATTGTGATAGGTGAGTCCGGTCTCGAATGTGTGTTCTGAATATATTTATTTTTTCAGACACAGGATACGAAAATTATACATTTCAAAAAAAATATTTTTGCATTGTATTGTTTTTTATGCTTAAAAATGTGTATGACACAATACATTGATTTTCTGTTCTGATTTAACTTGATAGCTGGTCAATATTTGTAAAAAGACCATATATGAATGTAAGAGGTCACCCCCTCTCCGACTGGTCCAACTTATATTGTTTCATTGTTGACAGCCTAGAGGACCAGTTGAGATATTAGGCATCCCCATTGTTTTTTGTCTGTGGCCGACAAGGACAGCCACCCTGATGTGTGAGTGACAGCCAGGCTGGAATGAATGGGGGAAAACTATTTAAAAGCAGGTTTCTGGGACTTGGAAAGCAGAGTCGACCACTGGAACGAAAGAACCAAAGATGAGCTGAAGGAAGAGGACTGCTGCAACTCCTGGACGACCGGTGAAGCTCTGCTGCTGGTCTGAATTGCCTGAAACTCCATAGACAGAGAAGCCTTTCAAGGTTAACTTCTTCCCTTGAGTTTGGTGGGAACAACCAACTCGCGAGCGATCTGAAAAATACCGTAACCCATCCTGGTCGAATTTTCTTCACAGTGCTGTTGAAAACTGAATAGCCAGGGGGAAGGAAACCAGCTCGTGGACTTTAGGGCACTCCCACCTTAAACCAACGTTTTGCCAAGCTTGTGGTCTCCTTCCTGGGCAGTGCAGGAACCTCCCGACATCCTCCTTCTTGTCCCCACGACTGAAGCTCAGGAACAGCGAGATCTGCTCGAACTGCCAGGAACAACTGCCTCAACTACAGCTTTTCTTCACTTGTAATGTACTGTGCAAACACGGTCCAGAAATCTTTTTGGCCATGGCGAAAGTTTGTGAAACTTTCCCAACGCTTAAGGCTTGTCCTTCCTTAAACATTTGTCTAACTTTTCATCTGACCAAATTCTTCTAAGATACGTGGCAAAGACTTAACCGTTTACTACCTGAACTGTGCTATCCTATACTAAGACTCTGAACCATTGATTTTGGCCCAGGCCTATTAACTGAATTGCTGGTTATAGATTACTGAAACCCTTTGCCCTGCCTAAGAAAGTATTTGTGCTGTTGATTCTTATAACCTTGTCTTTTTACCCCTTTTTAAAGTTTCTGAAATGCCATTTTGCTCCCACTTCAGGGGAGCTGAAATTGTTCAGTAACTTATTGGTTCTGTATCTGTGGTTCATCAGTATATTATATTGAGCTGCTCTTGCTTTTGTAATGTTTTCCAATTGACTGTGTAAATAGATGTCTATTCTTTTACCAAGAAACCTTGAGAAAGTGTTTGTTTGAATCACTGTATTTGTTGGTCCTATGTATAACTTGTTCTACTGCTCACTCAACTCTTGAAATAAATATGGCTGCTCAGCCACTGCTACCACATAACTGTGTAGTACAGGAGTGTACCAAAGGTGAAATTGTACTGACACTTGTAGTCTTAATTGCATGTAGTGTTCCCCAAGGGTACTGCATGGGATTCTGCCTAACACCTGTCATTACCAATGGACAAGCAGCAGTTTAATTTACAAACGAAGGAGGTGCAATGTCTGTGCAAATAAAAACGGCTTTTGAAAAATAAAAATGGAAAAAAATATCATTGCTCACAGAAAAATTTCAGGAAAACAAAACATGATTTGTGGGTTGACAAAGCAATGTATATTATGTTTCACCTACAAAAAAACTCCAGTGACAGTTGAAGAGCCACTTAGTCTTCATGGAAAACCTGTTTCTGGCTGTGGTCAAAACCTCACAAAGGAAAACTCCCAGTTCCAGCCTGAATGTCACATCTCCCATCTAATGACCCCCACAATAAAATGTGCTACTGAAGGTGTTGAAAGCCCAGTGTCCTCCTCTGGAAGCAGGGGCTTCAAGGAAATTCATCCTTGGTTGGAGCACGACTAATATGTGTGAAAATGGTGGCACCCACTTCAAAGAGCGAGCTACCAACTTTCTTGGGACTCGTAAAAATCCTCTGCTCACAGGCTGGCCCTTGGAGACAGATGGCTGTTCTGGTTCAAGCAGACCTCCCATTTGCTGAACATGAACATTCACAATTAATTTAAAAGAACTATTATCATTTAGGCCTTGTGGATTGATTTCATTTCAGTACCATTTTTAATGTAATTTCCAGGTGATTTGGGGATATAAAATGCATCTACCTGTGACTCTGGGAAGTGTAATGGCCAGTTAGACTAGGTTTCTAGCTTGTGTGAACATGTTCCAAATGTGAAAGTTGGTGAGCGGGTGGAAAATGAAATTAACGATATGCTTAATAACTTACATCTTCATAACTGTTGTGCTTTTTATGTAAACAACAGAAATGTGCCACATGGCCATGCTACATCGTACGGATTTGGTGGTCGGCTTATCTAAATCTCCATGATCAGCTAAAACAGAAAATATGTTTGGTATGGCAGTTGCTAGTAAAATTATGAAGTTGTGATACATAGCTAGTTTTTGTCAAAAGGGGTATTATAAATAGTAATTGCCATATGTTGCTCCAAACCCCTAAACCAATCCTGACCTTGAGGTGGGGTTGGGAGGAGACAGAGGAGTAACTGTCCGATCCTAGTGGCAGGGATTATTACAGGGTACTTCCCCAAGATTTTAAAATTGGTGATGTTATTTCTGCTATGTAAGGTGGACTGCACTAGGACAGAGAAAAAAAAACAGGGAGACTGAAAAAGGAGAAAGACAGGAAGGCTGCTGAACTTATCATCTGACAGCTGTAAGGAGACACCAGATTGCTGAGAGGCATCTGGGTGGAGCTCTCTATTTCTAGGAAGGCCTCAAAGCTGACTGGGTCCTGTGGTGGAGAGCGGGAGAAAATCTTTGGGAGTGGAGTGACCAGGCCCCTGCCCTATCTTTCCAGAGTGTCCTGAGATGCGGCTGGCTTTCCCGAACCTTAAACAGTGGCTTGCTATGTGAGTAGAACTAAGCCCTGGAAAAACAAAAGGTGGGGGGTGTCTGCTTGCCCTGAATCCTTTCCCTTTATAGTGGGTGGGGGGGGAAGGCAAAACTGTGTAGATCCTTAGCATATGTAACCAAAAATATTAAGTTAATTAATTCCCCATTTGGCAGAACACTACGGGGTGAATTTTGTTAACATTTTAAATTAATAATACTCATTTTCCAGTGTGTGCTGAAAACTATAGCCTATCATTTAATTGGGTAATCCCTGTTGTCTAGCTGACCCTAAATTCTATACGGAAGAGTGGTGTCTTTGTTCTTAAATCAGTCCAACCTTGTTATTCATCTTCCTGAACACAGGCCTTTCAGTAAGTGGGGGGTCTGAAATCCAAAATTCCCCAAAGCATTCACATTTTTTGTCTGACTTCCCAACATAGACCAAAGCAAGGGGTGAGGTCTGAAAAACATAGCAATACATCACCTTGTGTTTATTTTAAACCAAATGTGTGGGGTGAAATGATATTATTGATCAGTGTAATTATTTTGTGAAGTGAGATTTACAGAAAGGGAAGAACTGTGCCTGTGTTCTTTTTAACTTTCATCTGGGAAGGGACATTCTCAACCGATTTGCCATCAATTTGGTTCTAACTAATAATAAAGCCTGGTACTGCCTAGGGAGTAACCCCATGAGCTTTGACAACATTGAAAAAGCAGTCCCGTAAGCTCAATTGCTGCCTTATCCGGTTGAAGTTCAAGTGCAAGAAGAGGTTACCATCCCAGGACATGTGCGACAATTTACTCTTCCCCTCAAAATTAAGCGAGGACAGATCCTCAGACATCAGGATGCATATATAAATATAAATTCCCATCTCCAACAACAAGGTTTATATTTAAATCCGACACCTCTAGTAGACCTAGAACACAACACCATTTGAATATTGGTGGATAACAGTGACCCTCGAAGTATCACATTGGGCGGCGCAGACACCTTTATTGGAATGAATCATGAGACCAATCCCAAACAACTGTTTTGACATCAGCCACAGTATTCCTCCAGAAAAGATTTTTACTAGGCATGGGGGGAATTTCCTGGTGTACTCTTCCTGCCGCTATGGGTTGGAAGAGGTGACCTGTGACATTCGGAGGAAGGAGGTTGTGTTCAGAGTCAAGGACCACTACCTCAAATCCCCTGTCCAGGTCAACACCATCAAAAGAGATCTCTCCACCCAGCTGGAGGATACCGCTGAAATTGCCAAACCCAATGTCTTTCCAGGTTTAAAGCAGATGGTCGAGGAAACGATCAATCTGGCTGAAGCCTGTGAGACCGAGGAGCAAAGACAAAAGCTAAAACAGGTCTCCCTGGAATTCCAAGATATCTTTTCAGTGGACTCATATGACTGTGGAGGCACATCCATTCATTCAACCACCATTCCCTCGGACCCCGAGATGGCTCCCGTATTTGTGAAACAATACCGGTTACCTCTCACATCCATGGAGATACTCACAGAGATTATTAAGAATTTAGAATCCTGTGGGATAATTCGTCCGATCCACAGTAACTTCAACAACATGGTACTGGGGATCCTCAAACCAAATGGTCAATGGAGACTATGTGCAGACCTGAGGGAGTTGAACAAACAGGTCCACATGTCAAGATGGCCCCTTCCCTACATCAATCAGGGACTGGCCCAGATCCAAGGGTCAAAGGTGTACACTGTCACTGACCTGACCAACGGTTACTGGACAGTACCCGTGAGTAGGGAAGACCAGTACAAGCGTGGCCTTTACCTCCTGGGGGCAAGCAGTACACGTGCACCCGAACCCCCTTTGGATACATAAACTCCGGCAATGAGTTCAACATCTTCCTACATAAGACCATGCCCGATTTGGGTGAAAGGGGAAACCTGGCCTATGTGGATGAAGTTTTGATCAAGAGCTCAACTGTGGAGGAACATATAGCAGAAATCCACAATGTTCTTACACAGTTGTAGAAGGCCGGAGCAAAACTGTCCTTTCAGAAGGCACAATGGTATAAGAAACGAGTGAACTTCTTAGGGCATGAGATCACACCTGAGGGTCTAAATCCCCAGGCAAATAAGGTGGAAGCCTTATTAAAATTAAAAGACCCTACCACTCTTCGGGAATTAAGATGCATTCTTGGACTTACTAATTATAGTCGAAAGTTCATTGAAGACTACATAGAGGTCAATCGACCCGTGGTCCATTTATCAAAGGCTGGAGTCAAGTGGGAGTGGGGTCCAGAACAATCCGAGGCAGTTAAAAATCTGAAAAGAAGCCTTTCCCAGGCTCCCTGTTTGGCTTACCCTGTAAAGAACAAGGAGTTCCTCTTGGAGACGGGGTTCTCAGATACTTGGCTAACAGCGGTATTGTACCAAAAGCATGACAAGGTCAACAAAGTCATCTCCTACACGAGCAAGACTTTGTCCTCTGTGGAGGAAAAATTCAATGACTGCAAGAAGGCACTCCTGGCAATGGCGCGGGCGCAAAAAAATTACCGCCCATTCATACAGGGGGTTCACCTTATTGTGGAGACTCCTCACCAACCCTTGCAGGCAGGGATCGTTAGTATTTCCAGAATTACTTCCTGGGTTCTGTCCATGCAAGGCTTTCCTGTGAAGGGCGGATATGGCCAAAACAAGAAGAGTCCCCTGGTGCAAGGGTTGGCGGACCTGCATTATTATGCTCCAGAAAACTGTCTTGAGGACAAAAGTATAATGACCAACAACAACATGGAGGTGTACTTTACTTCCCCACACAAGGTCTACAAAGAAGACACTTGTCAGGGGTTACCAACAGTTCATGTAGATGGGTGTTCCTACCATGTTGATAGCAATGGGGAAAACAAACTAGTGGCTGGCATTGAGAATGCCTGGGTGAATAATACACTGGAACCCTTGGCTGGTTATAAGATAGGACCCCGAAGTAGTCAGGTTGCAGAGTTGATGGCTGTTTATCAAGCCATCCTCACTGCAGTGCACCACCAACTCAATGAACTGGTCATAATCACTCACTCTGATTATGTCAGGAATGGGTTTGTGGAGCACCTGATTAACTGGAAGAATTGAGGCATGCTTTGTGCCAACAACAAACCCCTAATGTATGCCAAACTAATGCAGTCAATCGACAATCTGGTGACCTCCAATGGGATAACCATCTATTGGAAGAATATAAAAGGTCTTTCCAAGATGGAGGGGCCAGATAAGACTGGGAGTGACCTGGTGGACCAGCTGACTAAAACCGGAGATCTGCAGGGGGATTCTATAGAAATGGAATCCCGGCTGGGTGAAATCCAAGTGGCAGCTGTCACCAGGTCACAAACTCGGGCTAACAGCGGTCTCTCAAGAGCCTAGTGCAGTAAAGATACTCCAGATGCAGATTTGATCACTGCACAGAACGAGGACATTTTATCGAGACATTGAAGACCCCAGAAGCTTTACGCTAACAGAGTCGGATTATGCCGGTAAAGTGGATCTCTGGGTGTTGGTGATGTTTTCTAAGATGTTCCGGATCCAAGACGGTTTGTTGGTAAGGAGAGTCCTATCTGGCTGTGACCAGTGCATGGTACCTACCTCATTCTGAAGCCTGATGTTGAACCACGTCAATGACACGGCCACTGCCGGTCATAGGGGGTTTCACATGACATTGTAAATCTTGTGCAAGGTTGCCTACTGGCCACACATGGGCCAGGACCTCAACACTTACCTAAATGGGTGTCTTGTGTGTGGTCAATTCCAACCCAGTTCACTCACACACATAGCTCCCCTACAAAAAATGGGGATGACACTGCCTTGGTCAGATTTTCAAGTGAATTCCATCGGGGCAGTGATTCGCTCCTCTAGAGGAAACAAGTACAGGTTGACTATACATGCTTGTTCACGAAGTGGGTAGAATGTCTGCCAGCCCAGAATTGTAAGGCAGAGACAGCTGCTGCAGTAATGATCAACCACACCTTCTCTGATTTTGGCCTCCCGGAAAGGATTGAGTCAGACTGAGGAAGCCATTTTACCAGTGATGTGATGGCAAAGATGTGGGAGATTCTAGGGGTAAAGAGAAAACTCCACATTGCCTACCCCTGGCCTCAAGTGGGGTGGTGGAGAGATATAATAAAACAATTGTGAGTATCTTAAAGAAGTTTGTGGCAGACTATGAACCCAGTTGGGACATCTGATTGCTGCTTGTCCTGATGACTATTAGGTCTACACCATCTTCTGCAACAAATATTTCTCCATTTGAGCTCATGACCGGACGACAAATGGTGTTACCACAGCATCTGCTCTATAGGACTCAGAAGCAGACCCTGATAAATGCGTCCACTACTTATGAGTACATTGAAAATGTAAGGATGCACCAACAGCATGCTTTTTCTCAGCGCAATTTAGAAAAGTCAGCTGAAGGAATGAAGACCTACTATGATCTAAAGACCACCAAGAAACAGTATGAAAAAGGTGACATGGTTTACCTGTACAATATTCAATGGAATCAGGCCAAGGAGTGGAAATTCCTCCCATCTTGGCAGGTGCCTTTGAAATTGTGGATAAAATATCACCTGTTGCTTACAAGATCAGCATCCCAAAAGTAGTACTGACAGAAGAAAAATGAGTCCACATCAATCAGTTGAAAAGCTGTCATCCCAGTCATGCTTTGCGACTGATTGATGAGCCAAATGAAAGTCGAGCAGAGGAACCATCTGAAGAATGAAAAGGAAGGATGAAAATTCAGACGAAAATATTACTTGGTTGTAATTACTTGCAAATGCAATGTAGCACAGCCCATTTGGTCCAACATCACGTACGCGCCAAACCTATGTGGCCTGATACTGTGTTCTGAAAAGCTGCAAACAGATTGCAGAGCAGCTCTGGAGCGTGGCCTTTTGTAGGGCTGCTGTGGAGAACCTGCACCTTGAAAACAGGCCTACATTGTTCAGAAACCTACATAAATGTACAACGGCCCATTGTGGTGTGTTTGTAAGCATGTACTTTCCGAACAACACTCAGCACATTCCTCACCACTGTACTTTGCCACTGTCCATGGGTCCAGATCGTGTCACTGAAATAAGGGCCCATGCGCAGCGTGGGTGCGGTCGCATGGTAACATTGCCAATGCTCTCCTTTCCATTTCCCATCTACAAATAATCGCAACATCACCGTTTTACCGCACCCACACTGAGCATCATTCTGTATCCACGCACACTGTTCAGGCCTACCTAAAAAATGTTTTGTTGACCATTCCAAGGTGTTTTAAGGTGAAACATCAACGTTGCAGAGGACCTAGACCAAGCCCTGTTCGATCTAGAGACTATTTGCAACTTTTTGAGCCCAGCTTGGTGTTCGAAAGTGTCTGCAGAGTGCATGACTGTCCGCTCCGCTGAGTGCTTACCTGCACCCCTATAAAAAGCCACACCCCACTGCTGCTCCTGATTCTGTTTTGGCTACCCAGGACAGAGCACTTGGCTAATCTGTTACCCAGGGCAGAGCACTTGGCTGAGCTGTTACCCAGGACAGAGCACTTGGCTGACCTGGTGCTGCAGCATTGCTGAATTCCTGCTTTTGGACATTATGGCCATGGCTGCTGCTGCCTCCTCAGCACCAACTACCCCACCACCACCACCTTCTGGGTGGCCTGGGGAGGGGAACAGGCATGGTGATGTAGAGGGGGATCAAGAAGAGGAAGAGGATGAGGTAGGAGAATGCCCCACTACCAGCTGTCAATGTGAGTCTTGGGTGTGGAGGCTCTTTACCACCGTTAAGGGGTACCCAAGGTGCGTGTGGCCAAGGTTTGCTGCACTGAGTAATTGGTGCTCATTAGCGGCAACCGTGGGCTGTACAGCTACTGGACTAACTCCATGCAGCATCACCTGAGGTCGAACCACAAGGCAGCAGTTTGGCGGGTCGCCCCCTTTGAAGGCTGTAGTAGGTTGAGTTCCTCTATCATATCCTCTGTATATGGTCCTGTCACCACCAGAGACACTCCTGTGGGGCAACGGATCCCTGACAAGGACTCACAGACCATACGCGACACAGGGGACCCTTGCCTTTCGAGGGTCACTGTACTGTGTATGTACTGAGACGCAGTACTCTGCAGGGCGGAGACATTTTGAAGTGCTTTTGAGGCTACATTCCGGGAGAAAAAGAAACACTGCCCCCTACCTATATGAGGCCCACCCAACATCTTCCTCTCTCCACCTGCCCCTTTGTCCCTGTGGTTGTGCCCCTTCCCTACCCTCCCTTCCTTTCCTTGTGTGTCGTGTATAAAAACACCCCAAAAGATATAAAACAACAAAAAACAAAAAATAAACTCTTTTCAGAGCCACCTTTCACAGTTCAAAAATAGAAGTACAAGAAATATGGAGCAGGCCCCTACGCAGCCTGCAAAGTCTGTGGACAGTGCGTTAGTCCGCGGACATCTAAAAAACGTAGGTGGTGGCACCATCTGAACCATTGCACTCTTTGTGGGAGAAAGTGGTGGCTGGGAAAATAACCTTTTTTGGTTTTTGGATTTTTTTTCCAAGGTTTAGAGATACAGTAGGAAACACATACTGTAAATGCTTGCTATAGTTGCAGAAATGGATGCAAAGCATTTTGAATATTTCACAAAAAAAGCTGATTGCCACCAACAGTAAGATGGACTCCATCTCCTCGGAAAGTATTGGTGCTACGAAATGTAATATTTTCATTGTGGAAGGACAAATTACCAACATCTCTCAAAAATGCACAAACAGCCTTTTTGACATTGTGCCTCGCTTTCTCCATTTGCAGACCAAATGAAGGGGAGCGCAGCCGCATCTGTCTCTGGGCAATGCAAGAAAAATTTACTCGGGAGTTTGGAAACATGTCCATGACTTTCCAAAATGCCTCCTTCATTGCAAACTGAAGTGAGATTCCAGTAACATGGCCTAAACTGTTCCCTCCACAACGAGCAATAATAATGGCTGGATGTTGCCGCATCACCAAAGTGCCACAAAGGGGAAGCAGGTCCACCCACTTTATTCCACGTGCTCCGTCCCACTGCACATCAAGATGATCAAATCCAAGATCTGCTGCCACTCCACAGTGTTCTGCATACACCTGCAACCAATGTATCCACAAGTCCCCCAAAATCCACACACTCTGCCTCCTGAAAGACACAGCCATAGCCATAGCCATCTACACTCCTCTCAGCAAACACACCTTCTGCCACAGTCTCTCCTTGCACACCACACTCAGGACACCTTATTGGCCTATACCCTGGCCATCGCAGTCCCCTTTCCATACCTGCCATCTCAAAAGCCCCAGATGTGGCACGTGCAATCCGTGGACTACAGCAGTGTCCGCGGATACATCCGCCAATTCAAGGGGGTGGGGACAGAAATTTAACCCAGGGTAGGAGATTTCCTCTTTAGTGGTGGCTCTGAAAACAGCCTTTAAAAAAAAGAAGAATTTCAAGGTGCTTGTAAACAAACACCTTGTGTTTTGTATTTTTCTTGCCTTACAGTGTTACAAGACACTTTGGAAAGATTGCGAAAGAAAATGGCATTTCCAATGGTGGACAAAGAAATGCCATCTGCAGTGAAATAGTTCACACTAAGTGAATCAATGTTCTGATTGTGGAAATAGACCATCCCAGCACTATGCAAAAATGCAGACATGCTTCTGTTTACAAGACACCTTCCAGCATTTTGCTAGGGACATAGGACATTGGGGTTGTTCCACACTGCTTTAGGTGGTATGTGTGTAAAAAACACCTTTGCATTGGGAAAAAGCAGCATCAGTGCTTTCACCAACTCCTAGAGTGCACTGAGCAAACTTGGTGCACTGATGTAACCCAAATGCAGTGCACCACAATACAGCACTACAACATCAGGAGTACTGAAAGTATCCAAATCTTTGCAAAGTGCAAGCACTCCTTGCGCATTGCAGCCAGGCGCATTGTACCACAAAGTCTCCACTCCCTGAAAGCCAAGATTGCCAGAAATGCCTCTTCCCTCTGCATACCTCTGCAAATCACCCACAAAGGAATCTCCCCCCATCAACGCTCTGACTGTTTGCATCTCTGCCATTTTCAATACACACAGCAATGAAAGTAAGTATTACCCTCTCTTCCTATAAAGCACACCCTTAACACCTGATTGGCTAATCTCCACAGTCCCATTTCCATGCAAGACATCTTGAGAAGCCCTGCATGTGGCATGCCCTGTACACGGACTACCGCAGTGTCCGTGGACCCTGTAACACAGGGGCAGCCCTTCTTCCCTTTCCACTTCACTCTTTGCAGCACTCCCGCATTGGCTACTGTTAAGCAGTCACACAACCATCCACCAATCCCATACAAGAACTCTACATCTAAATCTGGCATCACAGTCCAACACTTTAGATGTACTGTTCAACACTCAGAGTACAGGACTCCTGTTATTCCAAAGCACCTCCATCAAAAAGTACTGTAAAACACTCCAAGATTTCTGCAGCCACATCTTCATGCATCAACACAAACTACCGGTATGCATATATTTTGTAGAGTACATTTGCAACTCTTTTACAAACGCATATGAACAGGGTGCCTGCTACTTACCCTGCATAACCTACTCATTAATTCTACTCTCATTTGTCCCATCTCCTGACATCAAGTGGCAGGTAATTACAATGCTGTGTGCTTTCAAATTTTTCTTTTAATGCCCACTTGCATAACAGTTGCAAACCACAAATGTAAATTTTAGCAGCACTCTCTGTGATTTTTTTGTAAAAAAACAGAAAACCACATTGGAAAAATTTGCATAGCATGTTCATGTGCCAGATCCTAAATGAAGCTTCAATATACCACAACATGCATGCTTGCTCCTATCACCCATTGCAATGTGCAAACATGTATTTTCTTCTTTCCTTCTGTCACTTATACAACCACTTCACCAACTAACACACCTGCTGTAAAATGCCCAGAATCCACATAGAAAACGAAAACTGCATGTATGTTACCAAAGGATGGCAAGTATATAGATTGCAAAATCAACAAAATGCTCTGCAATTACAACTACTAATTTCAGCACCATTTGAAGCAAACCAAATAAATGCATGTGTACATTGGCAACAGTGCTATCTGTACATTTTAATAAATGAAAGAAACAGGAAAGGATTTCTGTAACATACTGCAATGGCACTCATGTACCAAGCATCTATGTTTGGGAAAGTTAATAAACTTTCACACACTAACATTCTTCTTTGTAATCTGCCCAACTTTCTGGGCTTCTGCCTTTTTCTCAGCTTACTAGGACTTGCAGTAGTCCATTTACAATGCAAATAGTGCAACAACTCATATACTTCAAAAAAACTGCAGCCTCATAGGGCATACTTATCACAGCACCACCGGCCCCCAGACCAATGATGCTGATGCTTCCAAGTGTCCATTCCTATACAGTGCTGTACAATTGCACACACATAGAGACTAACATTTCCCAACACCTGCCTTTCCAGACCAACATTGCCTGTTATATCCATTTGTTAATCACATGCAATGTTACTAACTCTTCTTCCCAAAAAATCCTCCGACATTGTAAAATAATTTGTTCTCCGAGCACAATTATTGTGCCATTAGCACACATAACCACTAATTTCCTTCTTTCGCAATTGCAGTGAAGAACAGCCTCCTGAAAGACAGAAGCTTCTCTATTGGAAGATAAAACCCAGAAGAAACCTACTCTTTACATCCAAAAAATTAAGTGCAGTACTGTAGTAGTATTCTTCCTTTCACCCATACAGTGCAGTGTTGTTGTATAGTAGCCTACACAATTCTATCCAATCCAACATCATTTACTTTACTTTTATTCTTTCCATCTCAGCAGGTACACTCTTTGTATTCTCATTTGAACACCAGTATTGTAACACCAACTAGTATTGTGAAAACATTGTAGCGTCCTTACTTATTCATGCACAGTACACTGTCATACAAAGTGAAGCAAACCTTTCACACATCAACACACACAGCTACTAGTACAACCTTCCCAACAAGAGCTAACAGCCCATTGCACAATCACACACACCACATTTATGCCTACCCTGATATTCAAACACTCATGCACAGTGCACGCACATACATTGCACAACGTTGACACCCACAATGTCTTTTTTCTCCAACAGACAGAACCGAATACCTACCAAAAAGCAACTCCATAGAAAACAACACAAAAATAGAGCAGGGAAAACTAAAAGCATGCAAAATAGTCATCCACCTCTAGCACAGTTTGAACAGAACAGCTAATACAGTCACTGAACAAAACTGAACCAGCTAGCAGGAAAAAAAGTATGGCCACTCTTCCAAAATGTTAAAATAAAAAGAAATGTATTAAGAAGATTAAAACAACCAGTAGCACTAGTACTGCATCTACCAATGTTAACGTAGCCACGTTACGCATTCCAAAAAATACATTTTACAAACATTTTTCCATGTAGAGTCCTTGAGAATCTTATAAAAACAGCAGAGAAATCACGCTCAACCCACAAAACTTACTGCAGAAAAAACGAATCCTGGAAGCTCTAATTGACAGTGCAATGCTCCTCAAAAGGAAATTGTTTTTTTTAAATTTTAAACAGAATGAAACCACTAACAAAATTAATCAGTAAACTACAAAAAGAACTTTGCAACATGCGCAATATCAACATAGATGGTTTATAGTGATAATGTCGAAAGAAAAATGTCAACTTACAAAAATGTCGAAAAAAAAATGTCGAAAACAATAATGTCAAAAACCTATACATATAATGAAAAGAGTACATTTTTAGAAAAAAAAATGTCGAAAAAAATGTTATTTAGCACTATCAATAAATACATAAACAAGAAGAGTCCCCGCCAACCCCCCTCACCCAACACCTCCCTGCCACTCCCCCCACCACCCTCTCACCCCTCATACTCAACACATTTTAATTATATATATATATATATATATATATATATATATATATATATATATATATTTATTTATTCAATAAATAAATAAACAAGAAGAGTATCATTTACTAGGGGGGTTCCCCCCAACCCCCCTCACCCAACACCCCCCTGGCACCCCCCCCACCCCCCACCACCCTCTCACCCCTCATACTCAACACATTTTAATTATATATTTATTTATATATTTATTCAATAAATAAATAAACAAGGAAAATATCATTTACTAGAGGGGGTCCCCCCAACCCCCCTCACCAAACACCCCCCTGCAACCCCCCCACCACTCTCTCACCCCTCATATTCAACACATTTTAATTATATATATTTATTTTTTTTTTTCTAAAATTTTGACTGTCGACATTATTGCATTCGACATTATCACTGACCACCAACATAGATACCTTTGCAAACTTCTGTGCAGGTGTATGGATTCACACAACCAGGACATAGCCATATTTCAATGAAGAGGCATACAAACAAGTGCAGACAAACCCAATTGCCATACATAGCAGTGGTCGAGGGAATTAAATGGTAGACAACACCAGTATGGCAGAAGAAAACCCATTGAAAGAATGTCCCCAACAAACTTACAATCAACTCTCCATTCCACCGAACCCATCCATCCCGTCTACAAATGGCCTTGTACCACAATGTGTAACGTATGAAAACAATCCTTCAAATCTTTACGGCAATTCCTCAATCACTATGTAAAAGCGAAAAAGAAAATGAGAATGAAAACGTTGCAAACCATGGACTCCTGTCCAGTGCGCAAATACACAGGACTGCGAGGACATTCATTAGCCTGTATTTCCAGAGCTGCTTGCAAAAGCACCTTCCCCACATCAAAATGTAAGCGACACACCATTTCACTATGCGGAATCTTGCCCGAGACTATACTATGCAAAAAGTCCTGCTTTAGAACTAGAACATTTTTTGTCACATTTCCTACATGGTACAGCCAAAGAACTCTTTAAAGAAATAGACAGCATCCAAAGCAAATATTTTGGAAGCGAAGAGCACTTAGAAAATCCAGTAACTTCACAGAAGAGAAGCAACAACGTTACAGATGCCAACCTTCTAATGCACACGTACAAAAAAAAATAGCAACGTTTAAAAGCACATCTGCTGAACTACCAAACCAAGTGTGTGTCTGCTGTCGCAGAACTTTTTATACAAAGAGCACCAAAACTGTAGATATAACGTACAAAATAGAAGACAATGAGGAATCCCAATGGTTCCAATCATCTATGTGCCTTATAGCAGAAAACAAATTCGAAATTACTAACCCCCCAATACTTGGCACATACTGCAATACAAAGCTTGATAATAACCAAATGCCTTCACAGCCTATAACTAATAACTTTGAAAAATTCCCACTTCCAAAACCGCTCCAACAGCTTAATTTGTATGAGAGAATTATAATCCAAACAGTACACCCATTTCAAGCTATAATACGTGTTAGGGAGAATTCTCTGTTTAGGCTGAATTTCCTAACCTAGTGAGTCCCCCAGCAGCTTTGCTGGATTTCTGGAGTTTGTTTTTTTTCTCCTGCCAAGAGTGAGTCTCTTTTCTTCACACTCTTGGACATGATTTGAGGGGTTCCTTTGACTGTTAATGTGTTTTATGGGCTATGGGGTCTTTTACTCCATAGGGTCTCATATGTTTTTACTATGTGTGTTACACAGCACCCTCAGTGCAGTGACACAGGGGGGTCATAGTGACACCCCAACATAGACTCCATACCCTGGGACTGACTACTGTCTCCCAGAGCATGTAAGTCACCATTGGCTTTACTAGTCCCAAATTATGAACAGAAACCAGTACAAACCATCATATTGTGGACGTACTGGTCGGGGCAATTCGATTGCCCCGGGGTCTGTTAGTCGAGGGGGCACGTCTCCATCCCCCCTGATCGAGTTTTGGCTGGTGGCAGTGGATACTACTTATTATATTCGACCGCAAATATATCTCTATGGGATTTTCCCATTGTTCGAGGCTACCAACTTTAATTATTTAATTCTCATAGCCTCGAACATACCGCTGGTTTATTTATTTAATATTCATTCGCCGGTTGGTATTTTTTGCCAGAACTCGATTCTAAAATGGCGTTTGTGTTCTCTTCTGTGATTTCAACCCAAGTTACCTTGGTAACTCAAGTCACACTCTAGTGTGATTGGCCCAAGTGGTGAGCCAGCCAGCTCACCACTTAGCATGTTTGATGGACAGCTAGGCTGAGTGAATGGGGGTGTGCTGCATAAAAGCAGGGCTTTTGGGACTGGAACTTCAGAAGTCGCCACAGGACCTGAGACTCCGACGAGGGAGAAGCTGAGCCGACCTGCTACGACGACACCACCGGTGGAGCCCTGCGGAACCGACTCACCACTTCCCGACGACAGAGAAGATCTCCCGGCTGGAGAGTCTTCTTCCCCTGACTGGTGGGCACAACCAGTTTACCTTCTTTTCCTCGCATCCCAGGGCGTCTTGTGGTCGAATTGCCCATGCCAAGCACCACGGCAACCGGATAGCCACTTACCACTGGACCGCGAATAAAAGGACCGCTCCTTTTAACTGAGAACTGCGCGGCTGGTTTCTTCCCTGGCAGGGCAACAGACTCCTGTTTTCCTCCCTGACGAGATCCTCTCTTTCCCCGGACGAAGCATCCGATAATAATCCCTTAACCTTCTGGACTGGGCTGGCCGCCTTGACCATCTAACTGGTCCCTTTCTTTTGGTCCAACTCTTTCTGAACTGATTTCGAGACTTTTGGGCACTTTGAACCGTGTGACCTTGGACACATTTCGACCGGAGCCTCTTACAGTGGGTCCGGCCTTGTTAACTTTGACTTTACGGTTTTAACCTGCCTTCTTCTCCTACTGTGTTCTTCTGAAAGTGTTGGGATCTGTTTCTATCTTTGCTCTGCCTTTCTCTCCCTTTTAAACCGATTGATTAGAGTGCCATCTTCGTTAAGCGCTCACCGCTGTCTGAAAATAAGTGTTGCTTTACTTAAGACTTGTCTAACTAATCGTTGAAGGGAGTGTATATCTTTTAGTGACCGTGTTTATGAACTGCTTAATATTAGTGCCTGTGTGTTTTATTAGATGTGGCTTTAAATAAATACTTATATCTCTTTTACACCAAGCTCTGGTCAGTGTTTGCTTGTTCTACTGTGTTCTTTTGACCTATTGTGAATACTCTGTATACTGCCTAACTCTTCTTGAGGGAAGTCTGAGTGCTCAGCCACAGCTACCAAGTGAATCTGTGTGGTACAGACTGCTACCAAGTGGGTTTACTGCCAAACACCTGTAGTCTTAAATCTTTTGCAGTGGTCCCAGAGGGAACTGCACAGGTTTCTGCCTAACAATACGCTTTCAACTTAAAACAGCCAAGTTGCCCTTTTCTGAATTACTAAAAGGAATTTGTGGCAAAGTAGTTTATTTGCCATTAGAAATGAAAGAAGATGTAGACATTCTGGAGTGCAACGGCCAATAGATCAATCTATGATTATCCTAGTGAATGGTGTACCAACGAAAGACAAAATAATTTGGCAACAAATAGTAGACCTAAACAAAGTTAGAGAAGCCCCACAATATCTTAAAGAGAACACTGAATACTACAAAGAAATACACTTTTAAGAAAACCTAAGGGAAATCACCAAAATAATCCAGGATTCATCATCAACTGGCCAATTTGAACTTGAAGATCCTATTACAGCATCCAGTATTTTAGACCAGTATACAATTTGCCCACTGCACTAAAAAGACAGCATAGACAATGCACTAGAAACATATCAAATTTGGCAAGCTAAAGGATCTACAAACAGCATATGGGAAAAAAGTGTAGAAGCACAAGCCTTTCCTCTGCTCTTTCCTACTGGAAAAGGGGAAGGTATGATGAAAGATGCACACAAATAACAGCATCTGAATATCGCTCTTTACGAATGTATTCTGAAGACCCCAGATTGAGACAAAACATTGAACACATATTCCACCTCCTGTTTGAAAGTTAACTAGCAACTCCATGTTATGGAGTTGCACAGACACTGAAAACAGGTTCCAATTGTTTTAATATGTCTGCTACGCAACTACTATAAAAGATACAAGACAAAGATGAAGGTTTGCAGTCAAGTATCACAAATCTTTTGGCAAATATGTGTGGTACAAAAGAATACTGGTTCCGATGTCACGCAGATGTACAGTGTATGCTACGGAACTTGGCCCACCCACATGGTTTGTCACTTGAGTATGCAATTTAAGACTTGCACGACTTCCTATACATAGCAAACCAAAATAAAGAAGGGATTGACATCAAAACACCAGGAAAACTCTGCTCTCTTGACCCTGTAAATGTATCAAGGTACTTCCACCACTGCTTTATTGTCATGCTGCATTTCATCTGTAATAAAACAATTCCACCCCTCGGAGAAGTGCAACACTTCTTTTTGAGAAAATAATATCAATCCAGAGGAGCACCACACATCCACATGCTTTTGTGGATAAAAGATGCTCCTAAATGTGGGCAGGACAGTGATGCCACTGTTTTGCATTTTATTCACAAATATGTCACTTGCAAAATCCTTTCAGAAAGCGCACATAGTGAGCTTCATGCACACATTTTGCGGTTTCAAATACCTAAATGTAGCAAGTATTGTCGCGCAGATATAAAAACAAAGGCAAATACTACACCAGATACCACTTTGGTTTCCCTAGACCAGTTTCAGCAAAAGGACAAGTTAACAGCTTCATGTCTTCTGTTATACACAATGTGAAAGGCAAATCGCCTAAGAACACATAATGTATCAAAAGAAGTGAAGCATCAAAGTACATCAATGAGTACAATGCAATCATTGCCCTATTGTGGAATGCAAACATGGATGTGCAGTACATTGCAGATAATTCCACTGCTGTTGCACGATATGTCACAGCCTACTTAACTCATGGATGAAACAAACTCCAGGACATTGAACAACAAAAAAAACAAGCTGTTAGTCGTTGGAAGTCCAGCAAAACATAAGCTCCTAGATCCCCAATATGAGGCCTTCCTTATTGGAGGGGGCATAATCCACATGTCCAGCCAGGTTAAAACCTTGGGAGTGTTTTTTGACTGCCACATTGATTTTAAGAAGCATGTCTTTTACGTGATCTCGAATTGCTCATATATGATACAGCTCCTATGGCAAATTAGGCCTTATTTGTCAGAAGACAACAGGGCTCTGTTAGCTGCAGCAACCATTATTTCCAGGCTTGACTATTGCAATGGCCTCGCTGGCCGGCACTACACAGGCAAATGTTAGGAAATTGCAAGTTGCCCAGAACGGGGCTGTTAGAGCCATCTGTGGCATCAGACGACGTGATCATGTCTCAGACGCCCAGAGAAAACTTCATTGGCTGCCAATACAGCAAAGGATCCTTTTTAAAACATCCAGCACAGTCTACACATTTCTTGCCGGGAATGCTCCTGGTTATCTCAAATCCTATATTAGCAGACTGCTGCACAGACAGGCACTCCGGTCTAATAATAGGGACTTAATCTTGCAACCACGCACCAGACTTGAAGGCTTTGGAGATCTGAGTTTCAATGCCTGGGGTCCAGGAGCCTGGAATCAGACAACTGCATTCGTTGGCACAGTTTAAAACTAACTCCATCCCTACCTGCTTCTTACATTGACACGGTCTCTGCGCCTCTTACAGCACCTTTTTACGTCTTTTATGTTTGTGTGTCCCGTCAGCGCTCTGAGGACCGCGAGTTGGCACTTTATAAAAATTCTATAGAATAGAACAAAACCAAAGCTGAGAAAACAGAGCTGAAAGACCTCTGGGATGACATATCATCTGACAAAACACTGGGCCTCATTACGACCCAGGCGTTAAGGGTTAACGCCGTTGTTAACCCTTAACGCCTGATTCTGATTTTAACGGCTGCTTTTAGCAGCCGTTAAAATCCATCGCGCTAACCCGCCATGATGCTAATTACGCCACCGTAACAAGAGTACCAAAAGCAACCCCATCTGTGAAAGGTACAGTGAGCAAAAAGCGTGTGCTGCAAACTCTCATCTCAGAACAGGTTATCATGCCATGTTCTTTCTGGAGAGAGGAGCGCCTGCTACCTTTTTTGAAACATGGTATATTATATACTGCTTGAAATTCAGACACCTTAGACATAAACTCACATAGCCAATACATAATAGTAATGCTTTTACGATACAACGCAGATGGTACCAAAAACAACTGCAAGCTTACTAGCTTCACACACGGGCAAGTATCGCTTGGCAAGTAATCCTTCACAACAGAAGGCATAATCTACCACACCGGTGCAACAACCAGTGCAGGTCACTATACTGCATACATTAAAAAGAAATGTGTGTGGTTTGAATGCAATGATACATCTGTTACTCTTAAGCAGAGATTACCAGCAAATCTTGCAAATGCCTACCTAATATTCCTGAAATCACAATGTACTCACTGAGCTACAAAGGTAGCATAGCCTACTCCCAATAGCCACCAACAGGTATGTAACTGCAAACAAAAAATAACCTTCTACCCTGGGAAACTGTAACAATTTAGCATACACCAACTGGCCTGTGAGTACATCAGTTGCGCTGCTATACAGGTTTTTCCCCAATGACCCAAAGATTATAGGCACAGAAACAACTGTGAAAATACACACTAATATTGTATCATCCATGGTACTTAAAAAGAAAAGTACTGAGTATGAGGGACTACAAACTGTCCTCACTAAACTGTAAAACTACCAACTCTTAGAATATGCCAACAGATGTATAACTGTTCCCATGCCACTCCAATGAACAGGGCACCTGGCATGTAACTGGATCCTTAATACTACAATGGCACTTAGCAATAGTGCAAAAGGGAAATCCACCAACAACAATAAAGGTGCTTGAAAACCTACCCTGCAAAACTGTGAAACTGTGAACAGTTAGATTACGCCAACTCGTATCTAACTGCAACCATAATACTGCAATATTACTTCCCATTATTGCACATTTAAAATCCACCAGCAGATATTAAGGTTCTTCTGATGAAGCCCTTCAAGACTTATTAAGAATCAACAGCCAGAATACGCCAACTGGTATCTCAGTACACCCACAGTACTACAATGTTACTTACAGCGGTCAAACTGCTAAAATCTACCTTCAACAATGAAACTGCTACAAAACATACCCTTGAGAACTGTCAAAGTATCAACAATTAGAATACGCCAACAGGTATCTAACTGCCCCCACAATACTGCAATATTAGTTTGTCAATAGTACACTACTTAGAAAACACCAATAGCAATCAAGTTGCATAAACGGATACTATTAAAAAGTGGAAACAGATAAACAGTTAGAATATGCCAACCGGTATCTAACTGCAACGATAGCACCACCACTTCCGAAAAGTAAAACATGTACATCATTTCAATTCCCCCTACTGAAATACTGCTTATAACAGGACTAACAGGAAGACCTCATAGGTGTGCACCTTAAACATTCCTGTACGTACTGCACACTTCAATGAAACATACCATGCCACGTTACATCGAATAAATGTACTATGTTTTTTTTTAATCCTGCATGGATTTTTTTTCCCACAGACCCAATGATTATGCAACCAAACAAAGGAACTGAGCACATTGCACAGTACCCTTGTTTGTAAGCATAGTACTTGTAATGTACTAATTATGAGGGTCCACAGAGTACATGAAGTACCTTCCCTAACATGTTAGGTTTTCTTATCACAGGCAATGAAATACAGATTTCTCCTACATTTCCACATGCAACAAAGAGAATGTGTGCCCACAGTGGCACAATATAGAAATCTGCTATTTCCACGTCAATGGTATTCTGTCACTGTGTTCCAAAAAGTATGCAGTGCCTCACTAATATGTACAGTGAGTATACACTTGTTGGTGTCATGCTTCTTTGTAATGGACAAATTGCATTTCTATACACATGTTTCTGCAATGCTTATGCCAGTGTCCACATTCTTGGGTTGCATGCCCATATGATGCTGTGGTGGTTGTGTCCAGCCCCTAGACATTTGGGTGCATGGCCTACGGCCTATGGCCTACGGGCTTCGCCAATGCACCCAATAATCTAGGGGCTGGCCACAACCACCACAGCATAATATGGCCATGCACCCAAAAATCTGGCCATTCGCCACAACCCACACACATCATCTAGGCACCCAAGGCCTGGTCTACTTCCATACACATACTGTTACGCAGCATAATACAGCCATACACCTACGGTTCTAGCCAGTACCCACAACCCACACACATAAACCAGCCGCCAGAGGCCCTGTCTACTTCTGTGCACATACTACTACAGTTCTGGCAACAAGCAGACAGACTCTCATGCGCCCAACAGCCTAGGAACCGGCCACAACCATCAGAGCATAATACACCCATGCACCCAAGAATCTGGCCAGTGACCCCAACCACACACATAATCCAGCCGCCGGAGGCCCTGTACACTTATGTACACATACCATTACACTACTTGCAGCTAATGCGCAAACTCTTGGGTGCATGGCCTCCAGCCATACACCCAAGAGCCTAGTGGCTGGCCACAACCACCACAGGCCCTGTCCACTTCTGTACACATAATATTACACTTCTTGCAACCACTGGCCAGACTCTTGGGTGAATGGCCTCCAGACATGCAGCCAAGAGTCTACTCTCTGATCACAACCAGCACAGCATAATACAGCCATGAACCCAAGAATGTGGCCAGTGGCCATAACCAACAATCATAAGCCACCCACCCGAGGGCCTGTCCACTTCTGTACACATACTATTACAGTACTTTCAACCAGTGGCCAGACTCTTGGGTGCATGGCCTCTGGCTGGCCACAACTTCCACGCCACGAGTAGGGAGAAACCCCCCACACAACCATCACTATTGACACTTTCCAGGAATAGGAATCGCTTATCAGATGTTCTAGCTCTTAGCGCTAGGAGAAGATTGAAGCTCCAGCAAACACAGCTTGCCTGTTCCAATTTTATGCTTAGCAATAAAGAGTTTAAGAATGACTCTAATGTTGCAGACAATAGTGCGGGCCCTATGCCATTAACCTCTACGCCTTTGCAGTCAATGGTAGCTAACTCCCAAGTTGATAAAGGAGGGATAAATGGGTGCGTTAATGAGAACAAGGAAGCAGATAACGCAGAAGGCTACACATTGAAGGGGACACAGTTTATGCTAACTCAGTCAAATTCAAGGGGGGACCAGTTAGGATACAACCTAGTCGTAAGTACAGATAGCGGAACAGCTGACCCCTGGTTTCCAGAGTTGTGGAGACCCCTCCAAGAGCAGTTGCTGCGGGACCTTGCAGCCTGTACTAATGTCGGAGATTTTCAGAAATGGATGGTGTCTGTAAGCTCCAATATGTTTACCACACACTCGGTTAATCCAAAAAAGTGAAATCTCACTGAGCCGAAAAGAATGGAACATTTTTCACAAACCTCCCCCTCAAAGATCGGGCTCCATCAGTGCAGCCAAACAGACCTGACAGTGCTCCTGCACTTCGGCTTGTCCTCTCAGGGGATGGTTGCTACTCCTGTCCCTGTGCCTGGGAGGGGGGTTATGCTCTGTGAGAGACTCATAGGCTGCTTTCGAAGTTAGTTTCCTTGGCGGCTCTTCCACCTCGCAAATATATTTGGAAAAGAAAAGCTGAAAAGGCTAACATTGTGGACCCCATCCTAAGGAGTTTCGCTCTGGATCCTAGAAACTTTATCATCATCAATGCTGATAAACCAAGCCATTTCGAATCAGGGAGGCCCTGAAGAATAAAATCCTGGCCTGGCTTAATGCCAAATTAGGCCCTAACTGTGTGCGAACGCAAGATCTAAACAGTCTACGCAGAACCCAGATTGACAAGTGGTGTTACAATGACAATACAGACTTCATTATTGTGGGATGGGGGTCTAGTAGTTTACCTCAGTACCTGAATAGAATTTCATTCTCACAGCATGTCCTCCTCATCCAATCTGGGAATTGTACTGAATTAATACACTAATGATGATGCCTCTTATTATAGTTTCGCGTATTTCTTTGCCTCTGATGCTGCTCATTGTTTTTTTATTTAAGCCCATTCTGCCCTCTTAATTTAATTATTGTTATTATTGTTAAGTTATTGTTTTGTTTATGTGTTTTTGGTTACCTCATTGTTCGTGCTTTGTATTGGTATATGTATGATTTATGTTAGCACCCTGATGCCTGCAGGCTTTCGGTGCTTTTTAAGCATACAAATGAATAAAAAAATAAATAATACAGCCACAGCCAGGTACCCAAGAATCTGGCCACTGGCCACAACCCACACACATATGCCAGCCGCCAGAGGCCCTGTCCACTTCTGTACACATACTATTACAGTAGTTGCAGTCCGTGCATAGACTCTTGGGTGCAAGACTCTAGGGGCAAGCCACAACCAACACAGCATAATTCATCCATGCACCCAAAAATCTGGCCAGTGACCACAACCGAAACACATAAGCCAGAAGCCCGAAACACTTTCCACTTCTGTACACATAGAATTACAGTACTTGCACCCATTGGACAGACTCTAGGGTGCATAGCCTATGGTCATGCACCCAAGACTCTAGTGGCTGGCCACAAGCACCACAGCATAATACAACCTATACAAACACCCTCACATCATCTACATTCACTCCCCTACCCTAATGAAGCCTGCCTGCAGCCACCAGATAAGCCGCCCGCCTGAGGCCCTGTCCGCGGACTACCGCAGTGTCTGTAGACTGCCACGGACACCATACGTCTTCTTCCACCTAAACAAATACATCAAGTCAACCATCTTTTGCTCCCCCATCCTTTCCAGCACCTCTTCCCGAAACCAAATGCCCCAAAACATGTTTCACAGCCCTGTTCACCTCCGCGCGATCCGCGGATATCTGCAGATACAACATGGCGGGCATTTTGGAAAAATGTGACGCACATCACACTTCCCTCCAGCCAACCAGCGGGCGCATTGGATGTCCGCAGACATCAGACGGCCCAACAGACCAATCAGAGTCCTGTTCACAAAACGAACAGGGAAATAGGTCAGCGGAGCAGACCCAGATATCACTACTTTCTTTGGACCTACATTTTGCTTGTTTTAAAGAAAACTACTGGACGGATTTCCACCAAATTTACAAAAGCACACTTTTGTCCCTGAGCCGCTGCTCCTGCTGCAAATTTGGTCAAGATCCGTCCAGCGGTTTTGGCTGTAGGTGGGAGCAAAAATTATTTCCATTGCATCGAAGGAAAAAAAGAATTTGGGGACCCCCTTTCAACTTTGTCTCCCCTTCATGAAACCTCACCAAACATGCCCAATCAATTCAGAGCGGGTCATATACTTTCTTAGCAAGATTTGGTAAGGATTCATCAAGGGGGAGCAAAGTTATAAGCTGTCCAAAAAGTGCTCTTCCTATGAGTTGAGCAACTTAACCATACCTCACGGCCGCTAACGCAGACCGTGTAATAACAAGCTGTACTTTTCTTGGTGTTATTGTGCAAGTAAAACAAATAAAAAATGTGTTTTGCGACACGGAAATGTCATGTTATAACTGTATGTTGTTTTTGTTGTTGTAAATTCTATGTAAATCTTCCCGGGGAAAAATGTGAGTAAAAAGTACTGAAACTCTTTTTCTATCTTGTATTAGAGAACTAATCTCCTTAACTTCCAGCCTGTAAGTGAGAGCAGGGTCTAGTGAGAACCCCAGGGACCTGGAAGGGAAGGAAGAAAGGGGTGCCATGCCACACCCTCCAACCCAAAGTTGGAAGGGGAGGCTGGAGTGCCCACTCCCAAATGAAGAAAGAAAAGCGGGTGCCATGCCCCCAACCCAGAGATGGAAGGTGACACTGGAATGCCCCCTTCCTGTTAAAGAAAATGACGCCTAAGGAAACCCCACTTTGCCCTGCTCTTCCACAAGAAAGAGTCATGAAAGAACAGGGGGGGGCGGCATATGGGGTAATGTTAAGGCCCCGAACAGAAATCCCTTTCACATGAATGGCAGGCATTTAAACTCTGAAACAAAAATGGCTTGGCTTTTCTTTTTTGGTTTTCAAGTAATGATAAAGAGACATGTGGAAAGGAGCCTACCTGTGGACAAGCAACAGTTTAATTTACAAAATAAGGAGGAATCAAAGATCCCTGTGACATGGAAAGAGGATTTTTAAACATTGAAAACAAAAATGGCATGCGCATGTGTGTGCAAATAAAAACGGCTCACAGAAAAATGTCAGGAGAACAAAACATGATGTGTGGGTTGACAAAGCAATGTATATTATGTTTCACCTACAAAAAAACTCCAGTGACAGTTGAAGAGCCACTTTGTCTTCATGGAAAACCTGTTTCTGGCTGTGGTCAAAACTTAGAAAGGAAAACTCCCACTTCCAGCCTGGATGTCACATCTCCCATCTAATGACCCCCACAATAAAATGTGTTGCCGAAGATGTTGAAAGTCCAGTGTCCTCCAGACCTGCTGGCTCTGGTAGCAGGGGCTTCAAGGAAATTCATCCTTGGCTGAAGCACGACTAATATGTGTGAAAATGGGAGCATCCACTTCAAAGAGCAAACTGCCAACTTCAAAGAGACTCATAAAAAACCTCTGGTCACAGGCTGGCATAGGGAGAAACATGGCTGTGCTGGATGAATCAGACCCCTCATTTGCTGAACATGAACATTCACAATTAATTTAAAAGGACTATTATCATTAAGGCCTTTTTTGCAGCAACCATACTGTGGATTGATTTCATTTTGGTACCATTCTTTATGTAATTTCCAGATGATTTAGGGGATATAAAACACATCTACCTGTGACTCTGGGAACTGCAATGGTCAGTTAGACTAGGTTTCTGGTTGGTCTGAACATGTTCCAAGTGTGAACGTTGATGAGCGGGTGGAAGATGAAATTAGGGATATGCTTAATAACTTACATCTTCATAACTGCTGTGCTTTTTATGGAAATGACAAAAATGTGGCCCATGGCCATGCTACATCATACAGATTTGGTGGTTGGCTTATATAATTCTTCATGATCAGCTAAAACAGAAAATATGCTTGGTATCGCAGTTGGTAGTAAAATTATGAAGTTGTGATACAGAACTAGTTTTTGCCAAAAAGTTGAAAGGAGAACAAAAGGGTGTTTAGAAATAGCAATTGCCATACGTTGCTCCAAACCCCTAAACCAATCCTGACTTGGGGGCGGGGTTGGGAGGAGAGAGAGGAGTAACTGTCCAATCCTATTGGCAGGGATTATTGCAGGGTACTTCCCCAAGATTGGAAAATTGGTGATGTCATTTCTGCTAAATAAGGGGGACTGTACTAGGACAGAGAAAAAAAATGGGGAGACTGAAAAAGGAGAAAGAAAGGAAGGCTGCTGAAACATACCATCTGACAGCTTTAAGGAGACACCAGAGGAGATTGCTGAGAGTGCATCTGGGTGGAGCTGTCTATTTCTAGGAAGGCCTCAAAGCTGACTGGGTCCTGTGGTGGAGAACGGGAGGCCATCTTTGAGAGTGGAGTGACCAGACCCCTGCCCTATCTTTCCAGAGTCTCCAGAGATGTGACTGGCTTTCCTTAACCTTAAACAGTGGTTTGCTATGTTAGTAGAACTAAGTCCTGGAAAACCAAAAGGTGGGGGGTGTCTGCTTGCCCTGAATCCTTTCCCTTCACAGTGGGCGAGGGGCAAAACTGTGTAGATCCTTAGCCCATGTAACCAAAAATATTAATTTAATTAATTCCCCATTTGGCAGAAACTACAGGGTGCATTTTGTTAAAATTCAAAATTAACAAGGCTCACTTCCCAGTGTGAGCCTATAATTTAATTGGGTAATCCTTGTTGTCTAGCTGACCTTGACTTCTATAAATAATAGGGGTGTCTGTTCTTAAATCAGTCCAACCTTTTTATCCAGCTTCCACAGCACAGGCCTTCCTGTAAGGGGGTCTGAAATCCAAAATTCTCCAAAGCATTCCAATTGTTTGTCTGACATCCCAACTTACACCAAAGCAACGGGGGGGTTGTCTGAAAAACAAAGTGATAAATCAATGTGTGTTTATTTTAAACCAAAAGTGTGGGGTGAAATTATATTATTGATCAGTGTAATCATTTTGTTAAGTATGATGTACAGAAAGGGGAGAATTGTGTCTGTGTTCTTTTTTGCTCACTTTTGTGATTTATTTATGCTGAGAGAAGTTGATTATGTTGTGCCACGGATAAAGTGGTGTTTTTGATATTTTTGTGCTCATTTCTATTACTGTTAATTTAAATAAATACCAATTTATTTCCTGTACATCAGCCTGGTTCTTGGCTCATTGTTAGCTCAGTGGCGAGGGATCCAAGGGGCATGGTATGTGTTTCAGATAGCCGGTCTGATACCACAGCGAGTAGCGCGCTCTCTTTGACATTTGTGCAGAGCATGATGACACAGGTTCGAATCGCGGGAGTGTCAAACTCAGCCTTTCATCCTTCCGAGGTCGATAAATAAGCACCACACACCGTGTGCAGCGCTCTGATGCCTGAGAGTTCGTAGCTCTGTATAAATGCTAAATTATAATTATTATTATAGGGCTAAAAAAAGAATCTGTTAAACAGTTTGTTGAATAACCACTTCAGTGAGGAGGGAAGAAACTCCCTGTGTTGAGGGTGGCTTCTCAATAAACCGCTACAAGGTCTATCTCCACTTATACCAAAGGCTCCACCAAGAGGAAACTCCTAACTTACGTAGTAGGTATGTGATGTTCTTCCTCAGCCATGCTGCTCCAAGGCAGAGGCATCTTTGGGATCACCTCTGCCAGAGGCATGAGTTGGACCAGAATGTGGCAAAGAGAGTGATAATTGCTGGTCTCAGATTGTTCCCTCCACTTTGCCCAGACAATAAGGATGTAGTGGGTTGAGAGAAGACCCAATAAGAGACCTAATCCCACCCGATTTCCCAGAGGAGGGCCCACACGACTCAGGAACATGGCAGGAAAACATTTATTTTGCTATCTGTGACTTCCCAACCTACTTCGAGAGAGTGGGGTCACCTCCCAATTGTAGCAATGTCTGCCAATAACATTGATGGAAAAACAGACTCACACAGCAGTTTTTGGGTGGTGACAGAGACAGCTTTATTGTTGCTGTTATTGTTGGTATTGTTGATAGACATTCTACATCTATTGGGAACTGACAGCACCCTTGCTTCTGATCCGGATGGAACCCTTTCCCTCTGCTCGCCAGCACCCTCCATCTGCACTGGATCTCTACTACTGCAACGCAATGCTGTGGATAAGGACTTGACATTGTGGGACATAGTTACATGTTGCGGGCGAGCGATCTTTGTTTTTATTAAAATTGCACTATTTGAACTGTGCATGCTTAACTGGCCTGGAGAATTCAGCATGTTGCGCTCCGCACTCTCCCCACTTGGGAATTTCACCTTTTATGCTTTAACATGCCTGATGCCTTCCCTGCCTTAGGCCTTTCTAAGATGGCCATCTCCCTCGTGTTATTGTTCTTTGCTTCCTTCCCTTTGGGCCAGCTCCTCCCTCTCTCTCTCCCATTGGTCGTCTTGCCCCCTTAAACCAATGGCAGCAACCGGGAGGCGGGAGCCGGCCACACCATCGAAGGCCCACAACAAAGGCCCTGCCTACCCCTGTCCACCAAGGTATGGCCTAACTGCCCCGTGACTGTCTCTGTGCCCCCATGCTTTCTGTTACTGTGTGTCATGTCTCCCTTTCCTCCCCCACCCACTGTGACTGTCTCTATGCCACCATGCCCCCGTTACCATGTGTATGTCTCCACTCCCTCCCCCAACTGCTGTGATTGTCTTGGTGCCCTCATACCCGCCGTTACCGTGAGTCTTGTCTCCCCTCCCTTCCCCCACCCTGTGACTGTCTCTGTGCCCCCATGCCCCTGTTACCATGTGTCATGTCTCCCCTCCCTCCCCCACCCCCTGTGACTGTCTCTGTGCCCCCATGCCCCCGTTACCGCGTGTCATGTCTCCCCTCCCTCCCCTCACCCCCGTGACTGTCTCTGTGCCCCCATGCCCCCTGTTACCGTGTGTCATGACTCCCCATGCTCCCCCACCCTGTGACTGTCTCTGTGCCCCCATGCCCCCTGTTACCATGTGTCATGTCTCCCCATGTTCCCCGTTACTGTGTGTCATGTCTCTCCTCCCTCCCCCCTGTGACTGTCTCTGTGCCTCATGCCCCCGTTACCGTGTGTCATGTCTCCCCATGCTCCCCGTTACCGTGTGTCATATCTCCCCTCCCTCCCCCCACCCCTGTGACTGTCTCTGTGCCCCCATGCCCCCTGTTACCGTGTGTCATGTCTCCCCTCCCTCCCCCCACCCCCCATGACTGTCTCTGTGCCCCCATGCCCCCGCTACCACGTGTCATGTCTCCCCTCCCTCCCCCACCTCCGTGACTGTCTCTGTGCCCCCATGCCCCGGTTACCATGTGTCATGTCTCCCCATGCTCCCCGTTACCGTGTGCCATGTCTCCCCTCGCTCCCCTACCCCTGTGACTGTCTCTGTGCCCCCATGCCACCCGTTACCGTGTGTCATATCTCCCCATTACTGTGTGTCATGTCTCCGCTCCCTCCCCCCACCCCTGTTAATGGCTCTGTGCCCCCATGCCCCCTGTTACCGTGTGTTATGTCTCCCCTCCCTCCCCCACCCCCTGTGACTGTCTCTGTGCCCCCATACCCCCCATTACCTTGTGTCATGCCTCCCCTCCCTCTTAGTCCTCACCCCCTTTCCCCCTGTGCTGTGATATTGCCCCTCCTCCCAAACCCCCTGCTTCCCTAACTTAACTTCTCTCTCTGCCCTACTCCACTGCCCACTCTGACTATTTTGGTTGCCCCTTTTCCCCTCATCCCTTAGCCGCCTCCTGTCTAATTTCTGGCTATACCCCAATTGGCGTCAGGCATAGTAATTCGTAGTGCCTGCTTTTCACAGCCCCCCCTATTATTACCCATCTCCTGGCTATAAGCTGGCATTACCCCAATTGCCGTAAGGCATAGTAAGTTGTAGCCGTCTGTCTATCAGCCGCTTGCCCCTCCCCCTCCCTTCCCCCCTCTCTCCTTCACCTCCTCCTCCTCTCCTGCAGCCAATTCTCCTTCTCATAGCACTTACTACTATCATTGTCCCCTGACTTCTGATAGCAGCTCGTCTGATCCACCTTTCCCTCCTTGTTCCTCTCCTCCCCTTCCCTCCCTAGACTACTCTGAATTGTCCTCTGACCTTCTTGATAGTCTCCTGTTTGTTTCCTCTCCTCCTCACTCTCTCCACTTCCCCCTCCCCCTCCTCTTGTAACTCTTGCACTGCAACAATTGTCGCCAGGCATAGTAATGCTACTGCTTGTTTTGTCTCCTTTTTCCCTTCCCTTTCTCCCCCTAACTATTCTTGCACTTGTACTATCAAAAATGATTATGAGAGTTCTACTTTTCACATTCTAATTCGTTTCAAGGACCTGTAAGAATGTAACTGTATTCTCCCTTGTTCCCTCCCTCCTTGAAGTGCTTTGAAACACATTGTGTATAGGCGCTATACAAATAAACAATCAATCAATCAATCAAAGCTTGAACCTAACCCACATTCTAGAGGTTAATGTTAATGATAAAGGTATTTGTACCCTGCACCGCCACCACCAGAGTGGTCCCTAGGCACTCTGGCAGATCTGCAAGAGGAGGGGTGGGGGTTAGTAGGGTGTAGTGGGAATAGGAGAGTGAGAGTTCTGATGTTCTGTTGGCAGCTTCAGTTCGGTTTTCACTGTTCGCTGATCATGAGTGCGGTTATCGGGTCAGTGAGAGTAACCATGTGCTGTTGATACGGGTTATGTGTTGTCTGTCTGTTGTTGCGTTGTGGTGAAGTACATGCGGATTGCTGTGCAGAGAAGTGCTTGTGTGGGTTTCCGTGTGAGAGGTGTATGTGGAAATACGAGGTTACTTTATGTTATGTTATGTTATGTTACTTGGCATTTATATAGCACCTTATATATCATTGGTATGACCTCAAAGCACTGGTAGTTTGAACGCCCTCGGGAACCGAAGTTCAAGTCAGTAGAGAGAGTGTTGCATGGTGCGTGGGTGCACCAGATTTGTGTGCACCTGGTGTAGTTGTTGGATGATAGCTGCTTCCTAGTGATAGGTGTGGTGCTGAGGATATCAGTTGGATGTGTTCAGTCTGGTGGGTGGACACCCAGACTGGGTTCTGGCTGCGTTAGGCCTGAGGAACGCCTATGTGAACAGCTGGACGGAATGTGCTCAGCTAGCTGCGTTTTATTAGGGTGATGAGGTGTTCATGGGGTCGTATTCGTATGTGAACAGCTAGGCCGAATTATCAGGGGTATAGCTGTGTTCTAATTGAATGATGGTGTATAGTAGAGAGTAAGCGTAGTGGTGTGATATGGTGGTTATCAGTAAAAGCGCCTGAGTCCAGACATGTGAACAGGACGGTGGTGACGTACATAGCGACATACAGATATATAGCGACAGGGTGGATACAGGTATACATGGGATACAGATATATACGGGGATACAGATAGACAGCATATATAGGGGGTACATATATATGGCAACAACATGGGGAACAGGTGTAGTGTGATACAATGTGTGGGCGGTTTCAGCAGGTTCCACTCATTCTATTCCGCCCCATTCATACAGTCCACTACGTCAATTTTTCTCCTTCATCTACTCAATCAGGTTAATGTTTACAATTCTAAGTAGGAGAGGCATAGCTAACATTCACAATCCTATCCAGGTCTGGCGCCGGCAAATATCCACAATTCTAAGGAGGTGAAACATTGCCAACAATAACAATTCATAACTCTAACCAAGAGTGGCATTGCTAACATTCACAATCCTGTCTAGTTTCAACGTTATATAACCCGTTATAGTTCGGGTTTGTTTTTCTTTTTTATTTCATTTTTTAGTGTTCCGTCTCCTCCTGCTTAATCTTTGCGTTTTTTTACTCCATATCTATGGTTATCCTGTGAATTTGGTATTGTAGTTTGTCAGTCTATTTTGCAGGTGTGATGGGGGTGGCAATTTTCCTCTGTGCTACTTAAGTGGTTTGTGTAGCTGATTGAAGGCGCCTTGTTAGCCAAACCTGGTGTTGGCGATGCATAGTCTAGAGGATTCTTGTCCCGTTCTGCCCATTCCCGTGTTGGTGGTCCTTACCAGCCTATGTTTCGTCTGTGAGCTAGCGGTAGGTGGACATGGCATCTTCCCCCTGCTCTCCTGGTCCCTCCTTGCCCATTCCCAGGTGGGATCCTGACCTACCAACGTTTCCCCTTCGGTATGGCGATATGCTGTAATGGCATCCCCCCCCTCCGGTTAAGGACGATAAATTGGGAAGTTAGGGAGTATGGGTTCCCTCTGGGATTCTTGTTCCCGCTGTTTAAAGGCTTCCTAGTCGTTTCCTTCTGGTTCTGGGGCAAATAGCCAGGTTTTGAGGAGTTTTCTGAATTGAAGATGATCCCTTGAGTTACGTATGATCCCTCAACCTTCATCGGTTACTAGTCACCTGATCGATTTTTAATCCTAAAAAGGTTCTGGAAGCCATCACTAGACCTTCCAGTAATAACATCTCGCCTTCCGCCAAGACTATACTGCCTTTCATTCACATTAGGGCCTGATTCACAGAAGCATTTTACAATGGTTAAATCCCATTGGACAACGCTCTGTGCATCAGGCCCTTAGTCCTTCCTTAATATGAACTTACAGTTACCTTGTCACGTGACAAGTCCACTTTGAAGGCATCATGCCGAGGAGTGTATGCACTCTCCCATCCTGTTGTGTTATCATTTGTGCTCTCTAAGCAAACCTTTGTCCACACCAGACCAAACCAATTGATGAGGTCACATTGGCCTAAATGTCTTTGGCTGCAGTTCCTGCAATAGATAATTTTTCCAGCCCTATTTTTTATGCATGCCCAAGGAAATAAACATTAGCCAACTCAATTTAATAAAACAATCTGGGCATCATAATGTCCGTTAGAAGAGAAAAAAATATAAAGGCCTTACTAAAAATTACATCAAAGGGGGTGTGGCCTTAACATTTTGCTATAGCCACTTATTCATCACTTTATTTATTTTATTCGCCCATACTACCCTCCTTTACACTAATGGTCAACAAAACCCAATCATAGGAAATCCGTAGTACTTTATATCAAGTTTTAAGCTAGCCTCTCGCCCTGTTGCATTAATACTGATTTAATAGGAACCGTCCCTCCAAAGGCAGGCTTTAATCTCCCATAAATGATTAAATATTCATCAGGGCGACAATTTATTTTCTTATTGAAATTGATGTATCATCTGTATCCACACCAAGCATTTAATGGAAAAATAGAAATTGTTGTCAGCAACTGGCAGGGGTCTGGAAGCTATCACTGATATGGTGGAGTTCCCATTATTTCTACATTTGCTGCCACGTAACATATAGCTGCCCACAGAATAGTATCAAATGAAAAGCAGTGGTATTTAAAGGTCTTTTTCTCTGTAGCCCTTTCAGTGAAAGACATAACATATCTGATGGGGTGCACAAGGTGACAGTGTGCAATGTGAAAAGCTTGTTTCTCTCCATTGAATATAACCTTGTGTTTGTCGGAAGACGCCTTGTAGCTGAGAGCTGGCGTGCAGTTTGACATGCGTATGTGTTAGGAGCCATGCGTCACAGCTTTTGGTGCTTTCCTCTAGTACCTCCAGCCCTGCAATCGAGCAAGGGACTATGAAGAGTACCAATATTGCATACTTGCCAACATGATCCATTCCAATCTGTAGGTGCTTATCCCGTCCTGTTTTTTTCTTTGCATTGTGGGATTTTTAGTTCCACTTTTCCCATTATAAAACTTGCACTACAAGTCCCAAAATGTAAAGAAAAAAAACAGGACTGGGTAAGCACCTACAGATTGGAATGGGTCATGTTAACAAGTATGATATTGGACCTCATTACAACCCTGGCATTAAGGGGTTAACGGCGCCGTAAAAGGCTGCGGTGCCGTTAAACCCTTAACGCCCGATTCACATTTTAACGCCTGCTTTTTGCAGGCGTTAAAGTCCAACCCGCTAAGGGACCTTGGTGTTAATTACGGTAACGTAATTTACGGTGCCGTAATTAGCGCCTTCCCCATTCCCATTGAGCCCTATGGGCCAAAAATGGGAATGGGGAAGGGGCCAGGGTGAATGGGGATTTACCGCCCCGCCAACCTTGGAATGGGGCGGTAAATCCACCATCCACCATGGCGGAATCCGGCATGGACCATGGTGCTAATAGCACCATGGTCCAACGCCAGGGTTGTAATGAGGCCCATTGTAGTGATAATACAGTGAACTGATGAGCCTTTGATTCAGCACTGTGCAGCGAGTAGAGAGTTGGATATATTGCCTGGAGTCCCCACCCCATGTGAAGGACCCAGGGCAGTGGGACAGAGAGGGCTGAGCTGCCGGGGCACCAGCACTAGTCCAGATCCAGGACTTAAAGATCACAGTATTGCTCGGGTCATCATTGTTTTAAGGTGTGGGAGGAACAGTCTTGTCCTAACCTTGCTAGGGACCACACAGCATTTTGTGCTCCTGTCTGTTTTGTTGTGGGTTGGAGGGGGGCCTATCATGTCCCTAACATCAGGGAACTGAGGCCGTAGGAGATGCAGCTTTGTGTGTTTTGTGTCAGTTAGACTGTTTTAGACTGTGGGAAGTGGCTGTCAGCCCAGGATAGTTGATTACATATTTAGCTTTTATAATTCAGCTTTTTATTTGAACTAGCAGGTATTTTTATTATGATAAAACAATGGTAGGGGAACTTTTTAACTTGGTGGCGAGAAGCTAATTCAGTGTTTAATGTGCTGCTAATAACACCGCCGGTTAAGGTCATGGGGCAGAGAAACAGTACTGAGGGCAAGATCTAGAAAATGGAAAGGGATGAAATAAAAGTAAGTTACACTGCAACACAGTTGAAATCCTGGGATCATGAGCAGGCCCATTTACATCTGAGAAGTTTAAATAAAATTCGACAGTATGGATTGGAAAAAGGTGCTCAGATGGTACAGGAGGAGGAGGATTTTATTATAAAAGTGGCTTCACTAAATGCACGTTCAGCAGTGGCACATGCTGTGGAAGTGGGAGAATGAATTCAAGAGCTAGATTTGGAGCTCCTATGTTTGACAGAAGCATGGTTTATGGAAGGGTCCCAAACGATATTTCATAAGCTGGTACCTGAGAATTATATTATTCAGATTATTAATAGGACAAGAGAGGAGGGGGCATTGCGATGATGTATAAGTCATCCATGAACATCTCACATCTGGAGAGACTGGAGTGGAATGATAATACCCAGTTTGGGGAAATTTCAATCTTTTTTGTCCCATACTCGAGCAATAAAAGTGCTGCTGGTCTATAGACTGCCCGGACCCCTACAGAACTTTTTGGAAATATTAGATGCTCACTTCACCTTAATGGGGAGTAAACATAAAGAATGATTATGTATAGGAGATTGGAATATTTGGTTGGAGAGTGATAACATTCACCCCAATTTTGGTGCCCTGATGGAACTCCTGGATAATCATGATTTAGAGGTTATCACCAGTGAATCCTCTCATAACAAGGGCCACTGTTTAGATCTTTTAGCAGTAAGAGGAGGGGCTGCACAATTTCGTGAAGCCATCCCACTACTATGGTCAAACCACTGCTTGCAATTATATGCTATTAGGGGAACTGGACCACATAAAGGGAAAGGACGGGAGAATACTCCAGTGTGGTGCCGGAAGGCGATGGATCTGGAAAAAATCCCTGGGGAGGAAGTGGAGAACCGATTGGCATACCTAGACTCTGGGCTTACATGTGAAGAGTTTTTCAGCAAGGGGGCAGCCATCTTAAAAGAGATTTGTGACAAGTATGCACCGCTTAAACTCAAAATTATCAAAAAATCTAAATCTTGGTTTGGCCCAACATTGGGTCTTATGTGTAAACAGCAACATCAGGCTAATAAACTATGGAGGTCCTCCAAATTGGATAGAGATGCTGAGAAGGCGAGAGCCCGCTCAAAGGAATATAAACAGCCTTGTTTGTGGCAAAAAAATAATTTCTTCAAAGAGAAATCAAGCAGGCTTGCAACCAAGCCAGAGCATTATTTGATGTAGTGGCAAGGTTTAGGAACCCTAAATGTTTGGCAGCACCCACTCCCGAGTCACAGGAACAAGCTAATAAGTTCAATTGCTTCTTTGAACAAAAAATTGTGGATATTCAGAAGAGCATTACAGAAGTGATGATTGCGGAAAAGTGGGAAGAACCCAGAGAAGAGATAGAAGTGGTAGAAGATCAGGAAGAAGATGAGAGCTTCTGCTTCCAAACTATTGAGAAGGAAATAGTACAAGCCTTAATACTCCAACTAAAACCCACAAAGGACTTGGCTTTCCCCATGCCAGCATGTACTGCCATTCGTTTGGCAGCTAACCTCACCCCATTTATAACCTCCTTCATAAATAAATCCTTAAGGGAGGGCTATATTCCACGTTCCCTTAAGGGAACTCTGGTAAAACCCCTGTTGAAGAAGCCCAACCTAGATGTAGAGATATCGCGAGAGCCCGTGCTCTAGCGAGATCTCGCCGCGGACCCAAGACCCGCCCCTGCGCGCTTCGCGCGCACTACGGGACGAGCGGAGGACGCGATAAGGTGCGTCCTGCCGAGCCCTCCTGTTACGGGGCCCGCTCCTCATTAATCTTGGACACGGACTTCAAGGCCACATCCTCCCAGCCATTTTAGGCCCGTTGGCCCTGTTATTGCGGCACGCGTGTTGCGTGCATTCTGCATGAAACCTATGGGAGAATAAACGCAACGTTACAAGCCCAAAGACTCCTGTCTTCATTATAAGCATTTTACTACACTAGATCCCATGGTTTTGCAAAACTACCGCACAACTGCCAACCTATGCTGGCCAACTAAAATTCTGGAAAATGTGGTCTGCAGCCAATTCCAGCAGTTCGTAGATAGCAAAGACCTCTTAGGCGAATATCAATCGGGGTTTCGCCCAAACCATGGGACAGAGACCACCTTATTGACGGTCCAGGACGATCTACTGGAAGCTGCAGTTAGGGGAAGCTCCAAAATACTGTTGATGCTTGACCTGTCCGCGGCGTTCGACACGATCAACCATAAGATCATCCTCCAATGGATTGAAAAAAATGGGGAGAGCCGCTAAAGTAGTGGTGGACTGGTTTGACTCTTTCCTGCAGGATAGAACCCAGCAGGTGGTACTAGGATCCTTTCTTTCAGAGCTAATACAGTTGGGATGTGGAGTACCCCGAGGCTCAGCGCTCTCACCTCTGATCTTTAACCTGTTTATCCGCCCGCTGTTTGATATATTGAGAAAACACGGTTTAAGATTCTATTCATATGCCAACGACACGCAGATTTATGTGGAGACAGACAACTTGTCCGAGGCATTTGAAAGGATTGACCGGTGCATGCAAGATATAAAAAATGGATGGCATGTAACCAGCTGCAGCTTAATGCAGCCAAAACAGAGGTAATATTATTAGGCTAATTGCCCATTTGGAGAAAAGGGACCATTTTTCAATATCACAGAGAGCGCTCCATTGGCTTATGGTGGAGGATTGAGTTAAAATCAAGGTGGCGTGTCTTATGTATAAATGCTTTTATAAACTCGCACCTAGATACTTGAGTACCAGAATCCACCACTACCAGCCAACTAGAGATCTCTGGTCAGGAGATAAACTTCTGGTGGACGTTCCTCAGACCAAACGGATTTCGAAGGGGGACAGGAGGTTCTCCGTGTTTGGCCCAAAGTTATGGAACCAGTTACCAACTGCCATACGATCATGCACTTCACTAGAAGGCTTTAGAAAAGAACTTAAAACCTTCTTATTTAAGTGAACCCAAGAAGGGTAAGGGCAAGTACAGTGCCTCACAGTTAAAAGTCGATTTATAGTTAACAGCTGTGCCCGAATGCAGTTTATTCTGCCTGGTGCGCGTAGGAAATAACCAAATAGACAAATAGATTGTGTCAGTTCTGTGCCTGAATAGGCACTACAGTGGGACGTGCGGGACAAGCAATGTTCGCCCTATGCAGTAATCCCCATGTTAAGATGGATTTCTGAACTCTGACCTGGTGGGCAGAGGTTCAGAAAGCCAGCCTAGTTTCTTGGAACAGGGTAACCTTCTAGACAAGTCAACCACGGTAGCGTTGGTCAAGATCAAGACTAGAGAGTGAGGGTGATCAAAAGCCCACAATGAGCACACACATTAAACGAAACCACAAATTACTCTCAAAAATATATATATACATTTATTAAAGGCCTTTTAAGCCAAACACAAAGTAATTCTTCAGCAGTAATAACAAAACCAACACAACACAATTTTTTTTTCAACATCTTTTTATTGGCTTTACAAAACACAACGTCCCTTTGCCCCTGCCCCCTCCCCTCCCAGGTGCAGTTGTCCTCGTTTCCTTAATGTATGAGTCCACAGGTTCAGTTAATGTCCAGAGGTTTGAGGCGCTGAGGGCACCACTGTACCCGGAAATCCTTCTTCAGGAAGGACATCACCTCTCCCCAGTCCGTACAAAAGTTATTGTTCATGGCGTATGTTGCCCGTTCCATCGCCATGATCTCCCATACTTTGCAAAGCCAGTCATGTATAGTGAGGATATTGGTGATCTTCCACCTCTGGGCTACAATATTCATTGCGGCTAGGGTTAAGACCACTCTCGCTTTCTCTCGGCTCTTGGGTTCAATTGGGCCCCCCTGCTCCCTGAGTGCTAATATGATGCGCTCTGGGGCCCTGTCCCCGTCCCCTTCGAGAGCCTGGTTCAGAGGTTGCCGTACTTCGTGCCAGAAGGGATCTATTGCGTGATAAGTCCACCATATGTGTTCCGGCATATCCCTGTCCCCAAATCCTCTCCAGCAGCAAGCTGATGCTGTTTTCAAATACTTGCTATGCAGTCTATCTGGTGTGTAGTGCCAATCATACAGAATTTTGTACCATGTTTCCTGCAATTGCGATGCTCTTGCTAATCTTAGTATCTTCCCCATAGTCTGGTCCACGATTCCCTTGTCGTTTCTTGGCCTAGTATTTGCTCCCATCTTTGCATATATGCCCATGTCGTTCTCGGAGCAGCATCTTGTAATATCTTATACTGATTTGATATTAACCCTTTCAACCCATCATTTGTCAAGAGGAACTTCTCAAAGCTTGTCACCTTTCTGGTGGCAGCTTTTCTAGTAACCGGGTTCACTGCCCAGTGCCGGAGTTCAGCATAATGCAGCCTCTCCCCCGTCCTACCCTGAATTCTTGCTTGCACTCCTCAAATGAGCAGATTTCCTCCCTGTAGAACAGGTCCCTAATGACTCTACATCCACCCTCTTTCCACTGTCCAAACGCTTCCCTTTCCATTCCCGGAGTGAATTCTCCATTTTGGAATATTGGGGTAAATGGGGAAGGGAAGGATGTAATCCCCTTGTTTTTGACCACTCTGTCCCACACCTCCGCTACCAATGCTGTTATGGAGCTCATATAAAGATGTGCCGGCCTAAGATGTTTCGGGAGCCAGAGCACTTCTTTAAGGTCATGCCGTGCTACTGCCCGGTCCATGGCAACCCAAAGCTTACCCTCCCCTCCCTTAAACCACTCTCTGATCACTCTCAATTGAGCAGCTTCATAGTAAGACTGTATATCTGGGAGAGCCATGCCTTCATCCCTTCTTGGGGCTGAGTGAAGGAGTCTGTTCAGCCTAGGTTTTTCCCTTCCCAAACAAAATCATTCACCATCTTCCTCACTTCCCTGAAAAAGCTTGCCGGCAGTGCATGCGGTATTGCCTGAAAAAGGTATAGGAGCCAGGGGAGAACCACCATTTTAACAGCCGCTTTCCTTCCTATCCATGATATCCTCAAGTTCCTCCACCTCTGGAACTCCCTTTTAATTTCCTTTAACAGTGGGGAGTAATTTGTGGCATACCATCCTGCTCAGTCCGGGGCAATGTGGATTCCCAGGTACTTTATTGTCTTTGGGGACCAGACAAACGGCGATGACTCTTTCAAGGCCTCCCCTTCCTGTTTTGTTAGCGATAGGTTCATTATCTCCAATTTTGTGATATTAATGCATAGGCCCGAAACCTTCCCAAACTCGTCCAATACCGTCTTCACTGCCCTGATAGACCCCTGGGGTTCCGTTAGCGTCAGCAGCATATCATCTGCAAAGGTTGCTACTTTGTGCTCCTGCCCTCCAAACGGTATCCCCCTTATCTCTGCTATTTCCCACACTGCCTGGAGGAGGGGTTCCAGATATATTGCATATAGCAATGGTGAGAGTGGACACCCCAGTTTTGTTCCTCTCCCCAATTTCACTGGGTGCGACATTTCCCCATACACTAGCAGGCGGATCATCAGGTCTCGGCAATTTCATGACTTGGAATAAAAACGACCACTCCACCTGGTCAAACGCTTTTTCTGCATCTAACACGAGCAGGATTGCATGAGTGCTCATTTTCTTCACCTTCTAGACAAGGTGCGCCACCCTCTGGATATTATCCGCTGTTTGCCTGGCCACTACAAACCCTGCTTGATCCGGGTGGATCAGTCAGGGGGAGAAGTCCCTCTAACCTGTTCGCCAGTATTTTAGTATATATTTTTACATCCACGTTAATGAGGGCTATGGGCCTGTATGACGTGCACTTGGTGGGATCTTTATGGGGTTTCGGGATCAGGGTCACTTTTGCTTCCTCCATAGTGGGGGTGATGCAGCCTTATTCTTTAAATGAATTATAGAGTAGTGTTATGTGGGGGATAAGTGTGGTGGCATATACTTTGTAAAAGGCCGCCGTGTAGCCGTCTGGTCCCGGGGCTTTGTTAGTAGATAGTTTCAACACTACCCTCCTCACTTTGTCCTCCGTTATGGGTTGGGACAAGATTTCTTGGGCTTCCCTATTTATACGGGGTAATTTAATCCTGTCTAGAAACTGCTTCTGCCATTGGCTCAAGCGGTGTTGGGACGCATATAACTCCTCATAAAAACCTGCCAGTCACTCTTCCCGCCTCAGCAGACGTGCCAATAGTGCGTCTGCTTTGTTGGCCTTGGTGTAGTATCGCTGTCTGACACTGAGGCGCGCACCTTGAGCCTGCTTCGTCTGCAAGATCCTTAGTTGCCCCTCAGCCTTCCTATAGTCCCTCTGAGCCCTTCTTGAGTAAGAATCTGACAGTCCCCTCCATGCTGACTCCACCTCTGCCTCCAGTTGTTCCTCAAGTGCCTTGATTTCCTTGTCTCTGTTGGCCTTGGCAGATATGAGCTCCCCCCTAATTGTGGCCTTAAACACGTCCCATCTTGCGCTTTCCCTCGTATCTGTGGCTGTGTTTAATTTGTAGAATTCTTTAATTTTAGCCTCACTGTCTTCCATAATTACCGGGTCCCTTAGTATAGCCCGGGGGCACTTCCACCCCCAGAGTCTATGTTTAGGTGGGCGAAGCTCTAGCTTCACGGTGAACAATTTGTGGTCAGCTATTCCTAGGGGCCGCCCTCTACCTCCCTTACTTTGCCCAGCAACAGCCCCGATACCCAGATGTAATCAATTCTAGATTGCGTGCCATACACACTCGATAGGAAGGTGTACCCTTCCTCCTCCCCCCCCTCAGTCACCTCTATACATCCTTAAGCCCGGCTCGCTCCATCCTTTCTTTGAGTTCCTCTGAGGCTAGTGCCCCCCCCTCCGGTCCTCTCTCCCCGATCTGTCCTTGCCCCTCTGCCATGCTAAGTTAATAAGTTAAAATCTGCCATTAGGATAATGTGACCCCTCGCGAAGTTTTCAAGTTTACCCATGAGTTCTCTCAGGAAAGCGTCCTGCCCCACGTTTGGTACATAGACTGTTACAATTGTGTATTTCACTTCTTTGTATGCCCCCCTTACCATTAGGTATCTGCCACACTTGCCTCTAGTGACGCGCTCTATCTGGAAATCCATTGAGTTCTTAAAGGCTAGCTCCACCCCCCTCTCTTTGTGCCACTCGAGGCATGAATTATTTGATAAAATCCCCTTATCCTAAGCCTTCCCTGATCCCTAGCCAACAGGTGCATCTCCTGTAGTCCCAGGATATCTAGTCCCTCTTTTCTGGTGAGCCTCTCCAATTGTTTCCTCTTCAGGGGGGTGTTAAGCCCCCTGACATTATGTGTCACCCATTTGAATGGTCTGTCTGGTGTTCCTGCTCCCTCTGAGAGACCCCCCCCTTCTCCCCTGTCATGCCCCTCTATCCAGGGAACCTCTTCCCCTCCCCTCCGCGCACCTGTAGCCTCCACTTCCCACTTCCCCCATCCCTCCCAGAGCACCATGCTTCTGCTAGGTCCCTCTATGTAGTATTATTTCCCCCCTTCCTGTACCCCCCCAACCCTCTCCTCCCCTCCCCTTTCCCCTTGGAAGAATTCGCCCTTCCCATACCTTTTCCTCTCCATCCTCGGGCAATTCCGCCCTTTCAAATTCCAAGGTGTTTGCCCCCTCCTCTTCACCCTTTTGCCACCCATTGAGGCCCACCACACCTACCCTATAGCCTTTTAGGGGTCTCGTCGCTCCCCAGTAGCATTATCCCCTCTTGAGCCCGTCTCTTTTCCTGTCTTGTGTTGGCCGCTCCGACTAGGTCCTCTTCGACTTTTCTCTGCGACCATGGTCCATTCCCATGGCCTCGGTCTTGGTCTGCTATCCATGGCCAGTGCTCAATTCCCTATGAGGTCCTCATCCAGTTTCAGTTGTAAAAGTTCTGCACCTTCTTGTGGTGAGGTGATGCATTTTTGACCTCCTTCCCAGTTAAATACGAGGCCAAACGGGAAGGTCCATTTATAACGTACCCCTCGCTCGTTGAGTGCTTTGACAACTGGTCAAATTTGCCGCCTCTTCATTAGTGTGCTGTTGGCCAGGTCTTGAAATAACGCTATCTGCTGTCCCTTGTACATTATTGGCTCCCGTTTCTGTGCTGCTTGTAGGACTGATTTCTTCTCTGCGTATCTGGCAAATGCTGCCAGCACGTCTCGTGGTCTAGGGATGGAGCCTCTAGTTGTCCTTCCCACTCTGTGGATGCGATACAGTTCTATGGAATCTGGTGAGACATCTCCCAGAATTTCAGCGAAGATGGCTGCACTTCCCTCTTCAGCTCCCTGTCTGATATTGTTTCGGGGAGCATCTTCACCCTTATGTTGATCCTGATGGACCTACTTTCCATGTCTTGCATTTGAATCTCTAGGTTCCACGTTGCCATGTCCAGGCGCTCAATAGCTTCACTGTTGGATGTCGTTTCTTTATCCACCTCTTGGAGGCCCCTTTCCAGAAGGTCCGTTCCTTCCCCTAGTTGACCTAAGTCTTGCCGAATTTCCCCCAAAGCTGTGTTCAGGTCAGCTCTCATGAGCTGAAATTGCTCCTGAAATACCTTTGTTAAATTGTTCTGCAGGGTGAGCATTTCCCCCCTGAAGTTCTGTCTCGACATGGGGGGCGAGGAGTCAGTGTCCTGCGGGGTGTCCAGTTGCTCCATCCGTGGTGTGCTTGGCTGTCTCCTGGTTTGGCCACATGCTTGGAAGGGTGCCAAGTACCTCTCCGGAGCTCTGGGGTGTCTTACAGTTCCTGCCTTTGTTTTTTGAGGCCATAGTTGCCTTTGGTTTTCCTGGTCTGTCCTCTCTGTGAGCTTTCCTCTGATTCCTTATCTTGTTCGCTTCTGTATGATGTCCTGTCCAGTTCTGGAGGGCACTCTGCTCTGACGGTGGGGGTTCCCCCTCTCCTTCAGGTGATACTCCTCAGCAGCCCGGGTGGTGTGCGCTCTTTTCAAATCGGAGCCCCACCACTTTCGGCTGGCTTCCTTAGATCCTGCGGGCCTCTTATGCCGACCTTCCTCTTCCCTTCGCCAATTGTCTCCCCACCTTCCTTTGAGAGAACCCTGTAGAGGTTCTGCCGACTTCATGCCCGCTTCTTTGTGTGATCTTTAGATGGGGTGCTGTTGGTAGGGGCGAGGGGCGCCAAATAGTCTCGCAGTCCCCGGCCTGCTCCGTTTGCCTGTGCAGTTAGGTACCAGGCCCCTCCTAGATGGTTTCGGGCCCTGATCCAGATACTGGCCGCAGAGTACAGGTGTCCTGTCGCACCTTCATCGGGGGCCGCTGTCTGCCCCCTGCTGGTCCCTGTTTGCCTATCCTTTCGCTCCCAGGGCCCCTGCACTCATCACTTTGCCTCCCAGCCACGTCTTCTTCCTGGCCACGTCTTCTTGGACCCGTCTGTCCCGTGGGCGGGAGCTGCTCTCTAGTGGGAAACCCAGGGGGTGGCCATGCGGTCCACTCCACTTCCTTCCTCAGGGCTGCAGGGCACTCTCCACCTGCAGAAAGTGAATGGCTAGGGTAAGTAATCCCTTTCCTGTCTCCTCTCCAGAACAGCCCGGTCTTGGTAGGGTGTGTCGTTGGTCCCGCAGCACGGGTTCAGGACTTGCAGTCACCGCTTCTGTTTGTTTTTTCACCTCTGGTGGGCCACAGCTCCCCAATGGCATGTCTGATCTTGGGCCTCCCACCTGCGCGGACCACTGCCGCTTAGTCAGCAGGGGCTTTGCGGACCACCGCGGTGTTGCTGGCTGCCCTTGTTGCAACACAACTGCTCACATTGCAGGGCAGGCTGGGTTAGGCGCTTTCCTCCTTCTCAGCCGAGCTGCGCGGGAGCACCGGGATGTTTTTAACCAGTGGGTCTGCCGCCTCTCTAGTCTCACTGCGGCTCCTTCTAGTCTCCACCTTTGTCTGCCCGCATTTCGGGAGGATTTTTCATGCTTTCCTGGACTCGCTAGCAGGGTGGTGGGCTCTTTCCCTAGCCGAGGTCCGGGAGGCTCCGTTGGCACGTCTATGCACTGCCGGTGGCCATCTTGGAATCAACACACCACTAATTTATCAAACATATATACAGTAACCAATGGCCAATATGGATATTACTCAGTACAGTTCCACAACCTGCAAAGAAAGGGGTTATACAGTTCGAATGTCTCTGTGGCAGTCCTTCACAATTCACACCTAGCTAAGAGGCAGTCCATTCCCTAAGATGAGTGGAGCCTTGAGCTCAATGTTCTTTCAGTGCTGGCGCACGCGATTGTGTGGTTAAGTCAAAACGGGGTCTCTTCAAGGGGCTGTAGTGACTCAGGAAGGGGGGTGAGGCACTGAAGAATAAGTTCCCACTATTCGAGGAGGGTCTCCCTAAGAGGGCAGAACAGGATCCAAGAGTTGGGAATAGGTTGGTTGCACAGGCTACCTCGATAAACCAGAGTGTCCCTAAGCGGACACTTGTGCATAACAATGGATGGATGCGCAGGGGCCACCAGTAAGGGTTGTAAGTACTCACTGACCTTCGGCGCACTCCGGACCAAACTTCGGCAGTCAAGTCCACTTTGGTTGCAGGTACAAATCCTGCAGTTGCGCGACTGTGGGGCTTTCTGGGGCTGCCTTCCAGGAATGATTCTGTGCTGGGGCAGAGACAATTTCCCCAATCCTGGTGAAGGTATTAGGCCAGTTCCACTGCAGCGATTATGAGTGCCCAAGGGGGCACAGCAGCAAGGCATCCATGAAGTTCGTCACCATAGCTGGGCGACACAGTGACCGTGTATGCTCGGGTTCAGGTGTACTTTCCTAATTCCAGACCTAGTAATGCAAGGTGTACAAATCTTGGCAGGAGAGGGCCTTATACCCAGAGTTTACAGTCTCCAAAGGCTCCAGTTGAAACTCGAGATGGCGGCGGTTGCAGGGCAAAGGTCACATACAAGCTGGCCAGTTCACTGAGCGGTCCAGGAACACTTCCAAAAAGGCTCACTTACAGGTTAAGTTGGAGGTGCCGAGAATAGTTGGTCCCACTGTTCCAATGGGTCGAAGCGCCCTTGCAGGCCTTCTAGGTTCGATCAGAAACAGGGAGTCCGGTGGGACAACAGTGGGCTCAGGGTGCCAAACCTTCCAGCGGGTCACCAGCGGTTCCACAGGTCTGCTTTGTTGATTCAGGATACTTGACTCCTTTACTAAGTTCGGTGTGAACTCAGAAGATTGACCTGGAATGGGTGTAAGATGCCTTCTCTCATCCAAAATCTCCTTCATGCCAAAACAAAGAGAAACCAATAGGAGATCTGCTCACATACAGCCATCCCAGATGTGGACCAATCACGGGCCACGGTGGTCCCAGTAATTCCAGCACACCAGACATCCTGACACCCAGGATGTGTATTGGAATGAGTCAGCTCCAGCCCACATCCTGGTGGCAGGCACACAAGGCAACTTTGCAAAAGCTTTTGTTTGTGCAGGGGTCTGCATGACCAAATAAGGAATTTCCTGGGTCTGCTCCACCTGGGGAAAGCAAATGGACATGGTGGCCTATGGACAGAACAGAGGACCTCCTGGCCCGGCCATTTTAGGCACTGCCCACTGTCCTGGGCCAAATGTGGTAAACGCAGTTTGGACCATTGAAAAGAGTTGAAAATACATAAAAAGTCACAGCTGCCACTAGCTTTGTGCAAGGCACACTTGTACATTCACCGAAAATACTTTGAGAGTTTCTAGGGCCTTAAAAATAAAAAAGGAACCCGAGCACACTGTACTGTTAGGTACTTTGTGCACTGATAAAATGTTACTAAACAATAGCAACAAAGTGAAAGATGAAGGGAAACAAAGTTTCCCAGTTCTGAATGTCTTAAGGGCATGTCAGTTTCCCCATGAACAAATGAGAAAAGCCGAGTGGAGTATGGCAGAAGGCTGGGCTCCACTGGCAAAAGTCAGGCTAGGATGGTCAGACACCAGCAAAAAGTTGGGGGGTACACGAATGGAAAGAACTTCACCCATAAATGGATATTTTTCCCAACACTCGCCCCTCCCAGGCCAAGGACAGGGGGGAATAATCCACCCCTGGATGAGTTTCTTGTTCAGGTTGGTTAAACATTCTGGACAACCCATCAGCATTGCTATGTTGGACACCTGGTCTATGCTCAATGGTGAAGTCAAACCCTTGCAGGCTTATGGACCACATGAGCAACTTCGGATTCTCTACCTTCAAGTTCATGAGCCACTTTAAGAGCTTATGGTCAGTCTGCACAGTGAAGCGGGTCCCATAGAGGTAGGTCCTCAGCTTCCTTACGGCCCACACAACAGAGAAACAGTCTTTCTCTACTGTGGACCACCTGAGCTCTCTGTACTTAAGTGCCACGTATGAATCCAATTGGGTGTTCCTGCCTTTCTCATCTACCTGTGATAGTAAAGCATCTATCCCAGTGTCAGAGGCATATGTCTGCACAATAAAAGGTCTTTTGTAGTCAGGGGTCCTGAGAAAGGGGCCTGGCACAAGGATTTTAAGCCATTGAAGGTCTTCACATAACCCTCAGACAAAGAGACCTTCTTGGGGTTCTTAGGAGTTGTGAGAGCAATCAGAGGGGCAGCTATGATACTGCCATGCAGTTTCTGGAATACCCAGTGAGACCTAAAAAGGCTCTCACCCGGGTTTGTGCAGTGGGGGTAGGCCAGTCTTGTACTGCTTGTACTTTACTGGGTAGAGGCTGTGTCCTCCCTCCACCTACTTCATGCCCAAGGTAGACCACTGAACCTTCACCCACCTGGCACTTACTAGCCTTTATAGTCAAGTGGGCCTTCGGAAGAGCCTGCAACACAATTCTAATGTGTTTCACATGATCCTCCCAGGTGGCACTGAAAACTGCTATATCATCCAGATATGCTAGACAGAACTCATACAACCCATTAAGGACATGATTCACAAGCCTCTGAAAAGTGACAGGTGTATTCTTAAACCCAAAAGGCAACCCATAACTGGTAAAGGCCCCCTGGAGTTGAGAATGCTGTCTTCTCCTTGGCATGTTCTGCAAGGGCTATTTGCCTGCAGTGAGGTCAAATGTGCTGAGGTATTTGGAAGCACCCACAGTATCCACCAGCTCATTTGTTCTGGGCAAGGAGTGTGCACCTGTCTTGGTGACAGCATTCAGAGCCCTGTAATCCACACAGAACCTGCCTGGAGGGTTCAACTACCCCAAGAACTAGCATCTTGTTGACCTCTGTCTTGATGTTAGACCTTACTTTGTCTGACATTCTGTATCCCTAACCTTTTGTAGGTACACTATCTCCTGTGTAAATTTCATGTTTGCACCAAGGTGTCAAACCAGGAGCTAGGGAAAACAAGGGGGAGCATTTCCTCTGCAAACTTCTCACCTGATCTTGTTGAACAGAAGTCAGGTGAGGGGCCACTTTGACACCCTTTATGGAGCTATCTGAAGGACTGCCTTGGAACAGGTCAGGAAGAGGTTCTGACTCCTCCTCCTCAACATCTGAAGCCAATGGCAGTGCAGCTATTTCAACTCTTGGGATGAAAGCCTTCAGCCTATTTTACGTGGAACACTTTTGGAAGTTGACCAAACCTTCCAAGGTCCACTAAATAATGAACCTCACCCAGTGACTCGACCACTGTGTAAGGGCTTGCACATGTGTCCTGTAAGGCTCTAGGCCTTATAGGATTCATGATCAGGACTTGTTGGCCTGGTGGAAGTTGATCAAGGAAGCCTTCTGGTCATACCAATGCTTCACCAAGCTTTCCCAACCTTCAACTTCTCATTAGCCTGACCCATCAGGGGTACCATTCTTTTTCTGAGTCTCAGCACATAATCCACTTCATTGATAGTGACGGGGGAGAGGGCATCTCCCACCCCTTCTTGACTATAGCCAAGGGGCCTCTCATAGGGTGACCAAAAAGAAGCTCTCTGTAGGCAAACAGTAATCATGGTAATAGAAGATCCCATTTTCTTCTTTTAAGGGTTCTGTTAAACTGCTCAACTAGACCACTGGTTTGTGGGTAGTATGCAGAGGAAAAAGTATAGGTAACCCCACATTCATTCCACATGGCCTGCATATACTTTGACATAAAGTTGCTGCCCCTATCAGACACAACTTCATTAGGGAAGCCAACCCTAGTAAAGATGCCAAGTAAAGCTTTTGCATCTGACTTGGCAGTCACAGTCTTCAATGGGATGGCCCCTGGATTCCTGGTGGCATGGTCGATCAGCACCAGGATAAATCTATTGCCTGAGGATGTTTGTGGGTCAAGGGGACCAAAAATGTCAATCCTCACCCTCTCAAATGGTACCCCCAGAACTTGGAGTGGTACCAATGGAGCTTGGATTGTTGTGGTACTCTTCCCAGATAACTGGCATGTGGCACAGCTCCTGTAGTGACTTAATACTTGAACCCCCATCTTGTGCCAGTAGAAGTGCATGGATAACCTTTGCTTGGTTCTCTTGATAGCAAGGTGACTAGCAAGGGGGACTTCATGCACTAACTGCAAGAGGAGGGGATTTACAGCAAGGAGAACCACTAACCTCCTATGGTCTGCTTCTGTAGGCTCTGTGGGCTCACTGTAGAGGAGCCCATCTTCCCAATACATCATGTGCTTGCCAGGAGGTTCACCCTCAAGCTAGGAGTAGGCCTGTCTCTTTAGGCCTTCCAAAGATGGCACTCACTTTGGCCCTTATTGAACTCCGCCCTATCAGGACCACCTTCCACCAACAAACTCTGTAGTTCAGGATGGTCATGGGGATTGAGAATTTCAGGCAACACCTCTTCCTTGTCAGGTTCAGGTGTTTTACCAACTACCTGCACCTCAGTGATAGGTGAGTTAGGGGGAAAATTCTCTTTCCCTCTTCTGTATTTTTGACTCCTTTAGCCTTGGGTTTCCCTTTTGGCTTGGGCTTTGCATTGGACTTGGCCAGTGCACTCCTTGTTTATGACCTTGTGCATGGTCTCTCTGCTGTGTTACCCACAAGACCTAAGTCCCTGAGATCATTCCCCAGCAGGACCTTACCTGGGACTTGCCTTTGAATGTTCACTGGAATCCTGACCACTGTACTATTAATAGTAAGATGTACAGGCATTACTGGGAACATGAGAGCGGGGCCATCAGATAACTTAGTGGGCATCAAAGGAGCTCTGGCAAGTTCCTCTGGGTCTACCAAGGTAGAACCCACTACTGTCCTGCTGGCCCCACTATTCCTAAGAGTTGGAGTATCAACTCCATTGATCAGCACACTGGCTTAGAAATAGTGCTTGGTATTATCTGGAATACTAGCATAAGCCTCGGACACTTTAGGCTCCCAGCAACCCAGGGAAACTTGGACTACCTCAGATTCTATCCCACTGGGGAAGGAGTCTGAGGAGAAGGATGCCCCTGTGATCTTTTCCTCCTCATAGATGGGGAAGGCCAGACTCACAAAGTGGACCCCTAAGATTTTGACCTTACATCTGGGGTGACCCCTTCACATGGTCATTTGCTCCAAAAGCCACACAGGATCCACTGGGCCTTGGGACATAGGTAGGCCTACTATAACCAGAGTTCTGTCTGGGAGTATAACTCCCACTACGCTGTACATTCTCTTGGGACTTACCCTTGTTTTTCTTTTTGTGACTCTTTTGGGAGGACGTTTTAATAGATCCCCCATCCTACTTATCTTTGTTCTTTTTCCCCCCATCCTGCTTACCAGAGGGTGGTCTTGTCTTTATGGGATACTCTGTGTGACACCCACAAATCTGCTGCACTAGCCATCTTCTTAGGATCTATCTCCTTTAAATCAGTCAAGTGCTGCTTAAGCTCAGGGGAACAAGATGCAAAAATATGTTCAAGCATGACCAAACATATCATACCCTCAAAGGTGGTGACCTTATAGCCTTCGACTCTGCCAGTCAAGTTTTTCAAGGAATCAGTAACATAGGACATCCAAGTGTTACCTTCTTTCTTTTTTTGCTCTCAAATTCTCTTTAAATATTGAGCAGGAGTCTTCCCAAACTTTAAGATGAGAGTTTGCTTCAATTTTGCAAAATCTACTCTATCAGTCTTAGACATTTCATAATGGCACTGCAGCCAGAATGGGGTTGTCGACTGAGCAGCCATGCAATCTTGTCAGCATCCACAACCTCTTGGACTTCACAGGCATACTCAAATGCAGTCAGCCTGTCCATAATGTAATTCTTCTCATCATACATACTGAGCAGATATTTAGGAATCTTGGATGAGAGGAGAGGAGGATCCAGACCCATGTCCAGATCCTTTGAAGGAGCCAGTTGTAGCCTGAATCTTGGCCAGCTCAAACTGGTGATACCTTTCCTTTTATTTCTCTGCCTGCTCAACTCTCAGCTTTGCAATGTTGAACTTAAGCTCCTTCTGCTCACACTGCAGTTCTTGCTTCTTGAATTCAGGCATGGCTTCAACAGAACGCACAGATAAAACTTGGGGCTCTACATTATACTTGTCTTCATGGACCCCATGGATGAGTGCAACGGCAGCTCTGCTAGAGCTGTCACCGAGAGCTGCCCCACCACCTTCTGCATTCTCATCCGAGGTAATGGCATAGAGTTGCACCTCTTGACAATCCATGATCCTTTGGATCATTTCACTATTTGTACATTGAGCATATACTCCTCTCTCGGTAGACATAATTCTCAGTGTTTTTTACTTGGATGCATTCAAGGTTATCTTGGTTCCATGTTTTAAGAGAGGTTGTGTGCCTTTACTGTTACATTTCAACTAAGGTCACTATGGGCCTCATTACGAGTTTGGCAGTAGCCGTGCCCTTCATAAGGGCACGGCTACCGCCAAACTCGCTATCGGCACCGGAACCCGCGAATGGGCCATTACCGGCCCATCAAGAGTTGAATGGGTCGGTAATTGCCCATTCGCGGGTGCCGGTAGGGCCGGGCTCCCGATCCCCATTATGCCCCATAGGGCAGAATGGGGATGGGGAGCATGGTTGCACCGGCACTGTTTATAACGGTGCCGGTGCAATCACAAGTTCTGCTTGCAGGGTGCCGCTCTGCACGCCTGGTCTGACCAGGCGTGCAGAGCGGCACCCGCAAGCAGAACTCGTAATGTGGTGGTATGGTAACAATGGCGCCAGTAGCACTACCGGCGCCGTTTTTGCCTTACCGCCACATTCGTAATGAGGCCCAATGTGTACTTGGTAAGTGTAATCTCGGTACCTTTACCAGTGTGCAACACTGGATACCTTCGATCCTTTCCCACCGTTGTACACCAATTTGCTAAAATGGATTTCTGAACCCTGACCTGGTGGACAGAGGTTCAGAAGGAAGGCCATCCTAGTTTCTTGGAACAGGGTAACATTTTGGACAAGCCAGACCAATCACAGGAGCGTTGGCTTAGATTAGGTTTTAGGAGGGGTAAGGGTGATTGAAAGCCACCGATGAGCACACACATTAAACAAAACCACAAATTACTCTCAGTCAGGTGAATATCAAAAATATATATACATTTATTAAAGGCATTTTAAGTCAAACACAATATAATTCTTCATCAGTAATAACAAAACCAACACAACACTAATCTAGCATATATACAGTAACCAATGGCCAACATGGATATTACTCAGTTCAGTTCTACAACCTGCAAAGAAAGGGGTTATACAGTGTGAATATCTATGTGGCAGTCCTTCACAATTCACACCCTAACTAAGAGACAGTCCGGTCCCTAAAATGAGTGGAGCTTTGAGCTCAACAGTACTTTCGGGGCTGGCGAACACGATTGTGCAGTTAAGTCAAAATGGGGTCTATTCAAGGGGCTGTAGCGACTCTGGAAGGGGAGTGATGCAGTGAAGAATAGTTTCCCACTATTCGAGGAGAGTCTCCCCAAGAGGGCAGAACAGGATCCAAGAGTTGGGAGTAGCTCGGTAAAGAAGAGTGGCCCTCAGGAGACACTTGTGCGTAAAAATGGATGGATGGGCCAGGGGCCACCAGCAAGGGTTGCAAGTACTCACCATCCCTCGGCGCACTCCGGACCAAACTTCGGCAGGCGAGTCCACTTTGGTCGCAGGTTCGAATCCTGCATTTGCACAGCTCTACGGCTTTCAGGGGCTGCTTTCCAGATATGATACTGGGGGGGGACAGTGGAGATTTCTCTGTTCCGGGTGAAGGGATCAAGCCAGTTCTGACGCAGCGAGTCTGAGGGCACAAGGGGGCACAGCAGCAAGGCACCCATGAAGCTCATCACCACAGCGGGGGCCGACACTGTGGCTGCATATGCTCGGGTTCAGGCATAGTCTCCTAATTCCAGATCTAGGAATGCTGTGTGTACAAAACTCAGCAGGAGAGTGTCTTATTCCCAGAGCTTACAGTCCCCAAAGTCTCAAGTTGAAACTAGAGACAGCAGCGGATCCAGGGCGAAGGTCCCGTACGAGCTGGTCAGTTCACTGGGCGGTCCAGGCACACTTCCGAAAAGGCTCACTTACAGGTTAAGTTGGAGGTGCCAAGAATAGTTGTTCCCACTATTCCAATGGGTCGAAGTGCCCTTGCAGGCCTTCTAGGTTCTATTAGAAACTGGGGATCTGACGGGACAACAGCGGGCTCAGGGTGCCAAACCTTCTATGTTTTCTATGGATCTGCTTCGTTGAGTCAGGATACTTGGTTCTCTCACCAAATTCAGTGTGAACTCAGGAGATCGACCTGGAATGGGTGTTAGATGCCTTCTCTTATCCAAAATCTCCTTTGTGCCAAAACAAAGAGAAACCAATAAATCTGCTCACATACAGCCATCCAATGTGTACCAATCACGGACCACGGTGGTCCCAGTCATCCCAGCACAGCAGACATCCTGCCCCCCAGGGATGTGTATTGGAACTAGACAGCTCCAGCCCACATCTTGGAGGCACACACTCAAGGCATGCAGAAGCCTGCAAAATCTTCTGTTCGCGTTGGGTCTGCATGACCAAATAAGGAATTCCTGGGTCTGCTCCCCCTGGGGAAGTCAAAGGGACAGGATGGCCAAAGGATAGAACAAAGGACCTTGTGGCATGGCCGTTTTAAGCACTGGCCACTGTCCTGGGCCAAACGTGGTAAGCGCGGTTTGGACCATTCAAAAGAGTTGAAAACACATAAAAAGTAACAGCTGCCACCAGCTCTGTCCAAGGCACACTTGTACATTGAACAACAATCATTTGAGGGTGATTAGGGCCTTAAAACTAAAAAAGGGACCCAGCGCACTGTACTTTAAGGTACTTTGTGCACTGATAAAATGTTACTAAAGAATAGCAACAAAGTTAAAGATTAAGGGATAAAAAGTCTCCCAGTACTGACTGTCTTAAGAGCATGTCAGTTTCCCCTAACAAAATGAGCAACAGCCCACTGGAGTACAGCAGAAGGCTCGGCTCCACTGGCAGAAGTCAGGCTAGGATAGTCAGACAACAGCAGAAAGTTGGGGGGTACAGATCTGGAGGGAGAATAGCCCATACATGTAAATCTTTCCTAACACCCCACAAGGTTGAGATGCTCATTCTGCCAAGCTGCTCCTCCATCAAGACCACACAGCCCAAATATGATGGTGTGGGGGACCACCCAGATATGATACAGAGCAAGCAAGGGAAGGGTAAACACAGGCTTGTAGCACACAAGGGAAAATAACTCCTTTTATACAAAACATAGGGGATGTTTCTATTCTGGAAGCTTAAGAACCCCTATCAACAATGAGCCTACTATAGGACAAATGGATGACAACGTGGTATCGCCCTTGTCTGAATTTGAGGTTGTAGCACCTTGTACCGCTACCATCAAGATCGCAAGATCTTTTCAAACGCTCACCAAGTGCAGCTATCATTTCGAGTCCAGAAACATTGGCATCTACTTCTGCTCAATCCGTGCCAAACAATGGCTAGGTATTGAGAGAGACCGATAATCGCCCGGGACATAGCCTCTCCATGTCACCAAACTTGTATGCAATAGACAATGGCAGCACGTTGCAGTGTCTTTGAACCCCCCAGTGTTGCTTGGTAATGGTAATGCTAATTTGTAAAGCGCCTATACACAAGGCAAGTGTTTCAAGGTGTTCAACGAGGAAGGGAACAGTGGAGAAAAACATTAGTCATTCAGAGCCCTTGAATTTCTGAATGATAATCGGTCTTCCAGTAAGTGCATATAATACAATTAATTTTATGCCAGGACGATAGTCCTTATGGCTGGAAGATGTTGTTTATTAATGTGTATGCACCCACTACTAGACAAGGAAATGACAGGATATTGACAGGATATATAACTATATAGATAATTACCTTACCTTACTGGCAATTGAGGGTAATATGGAGAGCTATCTGATTGTCTTGGGAGGAGACCTAAATTGCTGGTGTGTGGATGATAAATTGAGTGCTGAGTATCCTAATGTATTACAAAAAAGTGTAATTTTGCAAAGAATGGGTAATAATAAGGGAGCCCAGTGGGCTGCTTACTTGGAACAATGTGGGGGTACATCTGTGCAGACAACAACTGTGTGAGCACATTGGACTATATGTTTGGTAATAACATGAGCTACATACAATAAGTGGCATTCTGTATAATCTTACTGGGTTCCCTGAAAGTGTGCCAGGTCTAAAGGTTCTTTATCATCAGCCAAAGGTGGGTCATAATTATAAAGAGGGAAAGTTTGTCTTATCATAGGGCTGTATGATGGAAGGTATGCTCACCACTGTATCAAAAAAAATAAGATACCCCTAAAAATTACCACCAAAGTAAACTAACACTAAATTACCACCAGAATAAGATAGTTCTGAACTATTACCAAAATAGGGTAATACTGAACGACCACCAATGGTTAGGCCAATTTACTGCCAAAATACCACCAAAATACCCCAATACTAAAATACAGCTGAATCAGGAATTAACCCCAAAAACAAAATCTCCAATATATATGGTGCGTTGGCCGGGAACAGACGGTAATTATATGCACATGGAATATGGTCGTCAGATAATGCCATACAGTGGCAGGACTGCCTGTGTGGGGAAGTTCAGAAAGAACCGCTGGACAGCATTTTTGAGGAGGGTAGCATAATACAGGTGAGTCTTTTGAGATTATTTAGAGCTGATAAAAGTTCTGAGAAGGACTGTTTCATACGGCTATGTGCCAAGATCTGGTTCATTTTAAATAGGTCTCTTCGAATGCAATAAAATTATGCTGAACTGATTAGCAGACTAAAAATCGAATTCGATGGAGCTAATGAGCAGGAGAAAGAATTAAAATCAGAACTGGAGTTATGTCAAAAAGAAATGCAATCAAAATACAGTGAATTTGATACCCAACTGTCTCAGAGAAGGAAGCAGTTTGAGGGCAGTGAAAAAGAATTAAAACACCTAATAGGGTTGGTAAGCAACATTAGACAAGACAAAACGGGGGTTATCTTGGAGATGCAAACTCTCCAGAGAGATAATATAGACAAAGAAGGCGAACTCCAAGCTATTGAACAAGAAATAGCTAAAATGCTTCAAGAAAGGGACACGCGGGACAGAGTTTAATCAATGCTAAATTAAAATAAGTCAGATGCAGGATGTGATTAATAAAATTGGCGATGAAAATGCTTACCTATGTCAGGAGGCAGACCGGCACCATAAAAAGTGCAAAGATGTGGAACAGCAGATATGCGATTTCAGGTTTCAGGACAAGCAACAAGGCACCACATTCAATGGGATTCAGGTTAGCCCCATGTCTACACAGGGGAATAATACCCTGGTGGCTGTACCAGTGGCCGAGCCTGGTTGTAATGCCCTTGGGGGGTTTGACTTATCCACTAGTGGTTGCTACCAATCCCACCCACCTGAAAAGAGGAATGAACAACAGAATAATGCCACTCCAAACATAGTGCCAAGTAACCCTATTGAAAATAATTAAATCAATCAAGGCCCTAATTAGACCCTTCAAGAAGAGGGTGATTGCTGTATAGAGGACAACCTGGAAGCAGTGCATGATATATTTAAAACCTTAAACATACCCAAGGAACAATATAGACAATACTTTCATTTGACTCTTGATGCTGCCACAGCAAGCATTATCAGAGGTTTAAATGAACAGGAAAATAAGACATGGGCAGAATTTGAAAAGGAGGTTAGGCACCATTTTTATCCATATCAATCATTGCAGAAGGCAAAGAAAGCTGCATTCACAATGGCAGCCGGGCCAAATGTGTCACCTCGACAATTTCTCCACAAGTTGAGGAGAGCATTCTCTCGGGTTGATGAATCCTTTAGTCCCAACTCTACTGAGTTTAGGACTGCTTACTTCTATGGCTTACAAAAAGGATATTATATCACAGTTAATTCACGAATTTGATTGTGAGAAGTCCCTGGAATGGATTGTAGAACGAGGTACTAAATTATATGAGGGACTATATTGCCAGAGTGGAGAGGGAGATAAAATAAAAGAAACAAGGTCAAAATCTAAAGAATCCCCAGCAACAGTAATGGAGATAAGATCTGCTAAGATGTCACTTGAGTAAGCAGAAATAATGTAGCATCCGATCAGTAGGGTACACCACAAAGGCTGCCACCCCAGGCGCCGATGTTTCAATCACATGATCCAAGTAATAGAGAAAGTTACATTGGTCCTAGGTACATGGGAGATAGACCCAGAGTGGGATACCGGCCCGATATGTCAGGTGTAAATAACAATCAGAGACAAAATCAGGATCAAAGAAATAATAGTCTCCACCAGACATTGGGGGCACAGAGCAGATTTGACCCCAATAATGTGGTGTATGACAACCAGGACAGACCACAATATGTGGATAGATTAATTGAAAATGGAAACCAGCGTAGGGCACAGTACCCACAAAATGAAAGACTAAATGTGAACTATGCCCCACGCCACTATAATCAATCACCACCACCAGTGAATCATACCCAAAGAATGAGCACACCACATTACCCACCCTCCATGAATCAAGAGTTCAGAATCAATCAAAATAGAAATCAGTCGCCTGAGAGATACCAGAACAGATTTAACTAGGGTGAAAATTACCAATAACGGTCTAGGCCACAAAGAGAAGATTCTACAGAAATGTATAGATTTCAATGCCTTGAGACACAAGTAAAAATGTTGTCTGAACAAATAGGGAAACTCTGTGCAGTTGAAAAACAGTCATCAAATGAAGGGGCGGAAGGTCACAGAAGCGATCTGGTGCCTTCTGATAACAAGTGACTAAATGCTAATGGCACCTGCAATGATAAAAATCCAGAACCCCTAAACCAATGTTGTTTAACGGTCCTGAGTTGCTTGCTGATTTAAACATGAAGATGCCTTCAAATGAGAATGAGGCAGGGATTGCAACCACACCTAAAAAAGAGGTTTGGTTTAACCTAGCGTTGAATCAGACTACGGTAGTCTGTGCAAATAGAAAAGAGAAAGGAGAAAATAAATAGGACGTTCCAAAAGAGCAGAGAGACAGATTCAGAAAAGACATCATATGCACTGATAAAATAACTGATGGAGGAGTAAGTGTGATGGCTAAAACATCCTCCCTGGACAATCAAAATGCTGATAAAATGCAGACAGGAAACATAAGTACTAAAAAGAAGGGTACTGTTCAGTCACCTGAAGAGTTCTTTGAGCCACATATTTTTGAAGAAATCAAAAAGACTGATCCTGTGCCAGACACCAATAGGTGCTCAGAATTAGAAAGTGATAATTTACCATGTGATGTTTATGAGCATGTTCGGTTTAAGAGCTGCAGTGTAAACGCTGATGGTCCCCAGGCAGAGGGGCAAACGGTGGCTACACTCCAGATGACTTATGAGCATGACAAGACAAACCGAAATTCTAGAGAGGAGGTGAGCAAAAACAATGAGGGAAAGAAATCTTTTCATTTACCCCTGTGTTTGGCAAAAAGTGAGAAGGGCCTGAGAAAAGTGAGTCCTGAAATCAGCAGAAATTCACACTTTCTGTGTGTATTTGAGGATGTTCAGGACAGGTATTATGCTACCTTTACTTTGGAAGAGAAGTGGAATACATTTGCAATAACTGACACAGGTGTGCAGACCATTATTATGTCCAAAGAATTGGTAAAGAGTATCAATGAAGGGAGATCCCCACAAAATCAGATCAGAGTGAGACAAAATGAAGGTCCAGAACATAATTTTAACAGTGAGGAAGCATCTATTGAAGGTGTCACTGAGGTTGACATAAAGATAGGAAAACACAGAATGAGACAGGAGGTATTGATTACATCTATTAGTGAAATTCCATTCCTAATGGGAACAGATTGCCTGAAAAGGTTATCACCCCTCATTGATGGAGTGAATGATGTCCTGTGGTCTCTGACAAAGAAACCATTAAGGCCTAAGAAGATAAAGTCACAAAACAGCAGTGTAAATGAATGCCATACTGTTATCAAATCAAATGATGCAGTGGAGGTATATTTTCAAAATGGCTGTGTACCTAGTGTCACCGTCATCCTGATGTGTCAGGGCGAAAAGCAAAGTGAAAGGGAAAAACAATCCATGCAGATTTATTTGGATCCTAGGAAAGAATGGCAAATGGAAATAGGTGAAAATACATTGCGCTTTTATCTAACGGAGGAGAACTGCAAGCAAAATACTATCCCTGGGGCAACCACAGAAAAACATATCACAACCCTTGCTGAAATACACATGGAAGATGAGCAGCCATGGATTCATGTTGGTATAAATGGCCTTTCTTGAAAGATAAAAGTCATTATAGCACTTGAACAAGAAAGGAGTTGTATTAGTGAAAAGTTACTTCAGAAAATAATGAAAAGGGAGGGGATCACAAAATTCAGAATTAAAAACCAACACATCGCTGGATTGGACAATCCAGATCTTGAAAATAGAATTGCAGGAAGGTGTATGTTAAAAATAACTGGACAAAAAACTATCTACCACAATGTGTGGATAGTGAGTGGTACACAAAATGATTTTTACCTGGGCAATGACATTATGCACAGGATGTGTATGGTATTAGATTTCCTTAACCAAAAGGTATGGTCCCGACTAGGCGGGCCTGCGCCCGAATTTGAAGACAAAAGAAAGGCGTATCTGCACAGCTGGTGCCATATGCAATTGAGCTACAGTTGAAGAAGGATATTACCATTCCTATGTTGACTAGACAGGTTGCTATAACATTAAAGCATAGAAGTAGACAGCAAATGAAGGATTCTGATGCATTTGTGTGTTTAAATGAATCCATTAAGCAACAAGGGCTGGAATGTGAATATACACCATTGGTAGAGATTGGAGATGTACCTATAAAAATCATGGCGGATAACAAAGGGTGTCAAGACATTTATTTAGAGGAGAATTCTACATTAGGAATGGCAATACAAAAATCACATTACACTGCAGATTTCAATAATACAGTGATTGGGAACATCCCTCAGAGGTATGTAGATGCACAGGGAGTGTTACCAGAGTCTCTGGATTCTCAGCCCAAAGGGATGTTCAGGATTCAATCCGTGTATCCTTATGATTCCAATGAGACAGTATGCCGCCACCAAAAGAATTGCGTATTATTTGATTGAAGTGAAAATCATACAGAAAATCCACCTATTGAAGCGAAGGAATATATTCCAAAATATTTAAAAGTGGCAACTCTGCAAAGAGATACAGCCACACAATTAGAAGAAAGCACAGAGGTTCCTCCATTGGAGGATTTCCCAGAATTTTCAAAAATGCTAGAGGAACAGATTCCATTAGCATATGCCTGTAATAGTGAAGAGGACAGGAATGAATTGAGGAAAATATTTATGGAATTTAAAGAGGTGTTTGCCAAGGATGCATATGAATGCAGCCTAACTGATGTACATGTTGCCACATTACCAGAGGGATGTGGTAGAAATCCGGTATTTGTGCGCCAATATCAGCTGCCACTGGCATGCTTGGAATCATTAGCAGAGATAATTAAGAATTTAGAATCCAGAGGAATTATCAGGCCCATTGACAGTACCTCGAACACTCCCATTTTGGGTGTGTTAAACCCAAATGGTCAGTGGTGTCTGTGTACAGACTTGAGAGAACTAAATAAAAGGGGGCCACTGTCTAGATGGCCACTTTCATTCATTGATCAACGCCTGGCTCAGGTGCATGGGTCAAAGGTGTTTACCACTTTAGATCTTACATCTGGGTACTGGTGTGTGCCATTGGCAGAAGACATTCAGAATTTGTTCGCATTTTCATTTGATAAAACGCAATACGCTTGGTCCAGAATACCATTTGGGTATGTCAATAGTGGGAGTGAGTGTGGCATATTTTTGAGAAAAGCACTACCAGATGCAGCAGAAAGAGGGACCATGGTTTATGTAGATGATGTACTGATTAAATATGAAAGCCTAAAAAGTAATTTTGATGAGATTAGACATGTGCTTGGCCAATTGCAAAAAGCGGGTGCCAAAGTATCCTTACAGAAGGCCCAATGGTGCAAAAAGAGAGTGAATTTCTTAAGCCATGAAGTAACTGAACATGGGTTAAATCCACAAAGGAGGAAGGTGGAGGTGATACAAAAATTAAGAGATCCTAAAAATATGAAAGGTTTGAAAAATCTATTAGGGATGACAGGGTATAATAGGAAATGTATTGAAAATTACACTGAAGTTACTCAACCTCTGACTAAATTGTTGAAGCAGAATGTACCCTGGAAATGGGAAAAAGAGCAGTCTGAGGCTGTTGCTAAATTGAAGGAATGTCTCATGAGGGCACCATGATTGGTATATCCCTCAAAGAATAAAGATTTATTTGTAGGAATAGGATTCACTGAGCAGTGTATGTCAGCGGTCTTATCTCAAAAACATGATTTGAATCATAAAACTATCGCCTATGAAAGCAAGGCATTATCTCAGATTGAAACTAAATTCAGTGAATGTGAAAAGGCACTTCTGACCGCTGTGTGGGCATTATAACATTTCCGTCCCACTATTCAAGGAGAAAAGGTAATTATTGAAACAAATCATCAACCGTTGCAATTCTTACAGAGTAAAATAATTAGATCAGGCAACCTAGCGCAGTCCAGAATTACTTCCTGGACGTTGGCTTTGCAGGGATTCCCTGTAGAAGTAAGATATGGACAGAACTAAAAGAGCCTGATTGCTCAAGGGATAGCAGATCTACATGACTGTGCAGCTGAGTGTGTCTCAGATGAGATAGAAGTGGAGCCCAGTTTAATGAATTTGAACAATCACCACACAAAGCTTTTAAAGAAAATGTATGCAAAGATTTGCCAACCGTGTATGTAGATGGGTGTGCTTATCACATTGAAAATGATAGTGATAAACAGCTGGTGGCAGGGATAGGAAATGTCTGGAGAAAGTGTGAAGGCATTCCTGACATGGGGATGAGAATTGGCACCAGGAGTAGCCAAGTAGCAGAGTTAGCTGCTATTTATAAAGCAATTAATACTGCAGTCGATAACAAGTTCAAGGAAATTGTTTTGGTAACTGATTCTGATTATGCACGAAATAGCTTTATAGAATATTTGCCTGGCTGGAAAGCAAGAGTCATGCTCACATATAACAAAAAGCCCCTAAAACTTGGGAGAATGATTCAAGCTATAGATAAATTAGTGTCAGAGAATGATTTAACAATACACTGGAGGAAACTTTGTGGACATTTAAAAGTACCAGGAGAGGATAATGAGGGAAATGATAAAGCAGATCAATTGGCTAAGATTGGGGCTGTTATAGGAGAATTATTGTCCATTGAATACCTAATTGGTGAAATACAGGTGGATGATGTCACACGCTCCAAATCTCCAAAAGAAGTTGAACAACCTGTAGTGCAATGGAGTCATGATACGCCAGATCAGGATCTGGTTAAGGCACAAAAAGAGGATCCAGTGTTGGGTGTAATTTTATAATCACTTAATAGACCCTGAACAGAATTCCTGAACTGAAAATGATTACACAGGAAAAGAAGAGCTAAGAGTGTTGTTAAAGAACAAAAAGAGGATCAAAACACAGGATGGTCTGATGATTAGGGAGTCTGTAACAGGGCAGATACAGTGGGTAGTGGCTCTTTCATTCAGAGAACTCATGTTACACCATGCGCATGATGCAATAACTGCAGGACATAGAGGTTCACAAAAAACTTTAGAAATACTGAAGGGCTATGCTTACTGGCCACATATGTCCCAGGATGTGGATTTATACACTAGGGGATGTCTAGTGCAATTTAAACCTGCTTCACCAATGCATAGGGCTCCATTAATGAAAAGAGGTTTAACTCTTCCATGGTCAGATTTGCAAATCGACTATGTTGGGCCTGTAAAAAGATCAGCCAGGGGAAATAGATATTTATTGACAGTGGTATGTTTAATGTCAAAATGGGTGGAGTGCATTCCTGTGGCAGATTATAGTGCACAAACAGCAGCCCCATTGTTGGTAAATCATATATTTTCAATATTCGGGTTACCCCAAAGGATAGAATCAGACAGAGTGTCACAAGTCTCTTCCCTTCTGACCTGTTGTTCCTGTTGCTTGCAACCTTCTTTTGTCCGGTCCGGGATTTGTATAAGTCCATGTGCGGGTCTTCTGATTCCAGCGTTCTTCGTTCAGATTGTCCAGGACAGAACCAGGAAGGTAATATGTCCGCGCGCGGAGGCACGGAAGCCGTGTCACGAGCTTGGGTGAAAATCCAGGAAGGTTCAGTAAGGTTTGAAGGAAGAAAGGAAAGGGGGAGGAATCAAGGAACTGGGATATAGAATTCAGGAAAACAGCCAGAGCAAACTCCGGCAGCACACGTCCAGCTACGGCGAGTAGTGCGTTGAGACGCGCAGAGCCGTGGGGGTGTGTCTGTTTAGTAGTGTGCCGAACGTGGAACGTAAAAGCTGGCAAGCTGCGTTTCGCATTCTATGTCCATGTTGGGAGGGTTACTGCATTCAGTGTTCTATGGGTCAGGGACCACGAAGTCCAAAAGGTTTGAAGGAAGAAAGGAGAGGGGGAGGAATCAAGGAACCGGGATATACAATTCAGGAAAATAGCCCTGAGCGAACTCCGGTAGCACACGTCCAGCTACGGCGAGTAGTAGCGTTGAGACGCGCAGAGCCGCGGGGGCGTGTCTGTTTAGTAGTGCGCCGAACATGGAACATAAAGGCTGGCAATCTGCGTTTCGCATTGGACGGCCAAGTGGGAAGGGTTACTGCATTAAGTGTTCTATGGGTCAGTTACCACGAGGTCCAAAAGGGACGCAGGCGACCGTTCATGACACAGAGGAATTCATTTAACGAGCACTTTGATGAGCAGGGTGTGGCAGATATTGGAGTAAAAAGGAAATTGCACATCTCCTACCAGCCCGTCTCTTCTGGAAATGTTGAACAAAGCACTAGGTCTATTGAGGGGATACTGAAGAAGTTTGTAGCAGAGGCAGGTTCCAGTTGGGATCTATGCTTGCCCTTAGTGTTAATGGCCATTGGGTTGACTCCTGCTAAAGCAACAGGTATCAGTCCTCATGAAGTATTGACAGAAAGAAAAATGGTGCTGCCACAACATTTATTGTACAGGACACATGAACAGACACTTGTGAGTGCATCCACAGTTCACAAATATGTAGAAGAATTGTGGAAGCACTTACAACATGCATTTGTGTTTGCCCAGCGGAATCTGGAAAGAGCTGCTGAAAGTGCAAAGACCTATTATGATAGAAAGACATCTGGGAAAGAGTACAAAATAGGTGATCAGGTGTATAGATATAATTTTGGAAAGAGTAGACATAAATATTCAAATTTTCTTACAGCACGGCAAGGGCGATTTGAGATTGTAGATAAAATATCTTCTGTGGTGTATAAAATATTGAGGACAGACGGTGAGATGGTGACAGAATAATTTGTCCATGTCAACCAAATTAAGCCCTGCCACGCAAAACATAAGATCAAGAGACTGGAGCAGGTGGAGTCGGGTTAAATGTATTGAGTGCATGCAAAAGAAAACTGACAATAAAGAATAATAATAGAAGCATAGTATGTTTATATGTCGGGGAATGTATTGAAGAACTATTGTCTATTTCATAATGCATAAGGGCAAGTACAAGGTGGGGTATATTTCACTCTATGAATAATCAGAAACATGGTTTGGTGAGTAAGTGAAAGCAATCCGAAAAGGCCAGATATAGCCTGTGACAAAAATGTGGTGTTATGCGTTCATAGAAGGTGCTGAATCAAATTAACCTGTTCTAGTACAGTGTGGTAAAATTCTTCTGCATAGATAATTAATATTATGTATGATAATGCAGGGTATCAAATGTTGTTTGTTTCTCTATGATATATGTTTAATTGCAGGTGTCCAAAAGTGGCAAGTCTTGGAAGCTACAATATTTGGGCTGCAAACATTTTTTTTTAACCAAGTAGGGAAAAAGGGATAAACAATGGTTCGATGCTATGTACTTAATCTGTTTCTTTTTTATTCAATTTAGATGACATTAATATATTGTCCTGGCAGGGTGAGTCCCGGAGACGATGGATCAGAGGCCAGTGGATCGGAGGCCGCAGGTTTGGAGTCCACGGGAGGGACCCCAGGAAAGCTTCCAGACTGAAATATGGAGGTGAAGATAAACAGGCCGGGGTGCCAAAAGAGATGACTTCTGTGAAGAAAAGTCTATGCGCGCCAGGCCGGAGAGATTCCGCTGGGAAGGATGCTGTGATGGAAGTCTGGTGACCAGGACATCTCAGAGGTGTGGTCCTGATGATTGTGGATGCCGGCAATGGAACAGTGTTCAATTGATTTTAATTTCACAGTTATTGCTGTTGGAGCATAATACTGTGTTGTGATTTACCGATGAAAACTTTAACTGGGGATAGTGGAAATTGTTTATTTTAATTTTAATTCATTTTGTTATTTTATTTTATTATTTTATTCAATTATTTTATTTTATTGTTTATTGCTGTGCATACACATTGATGAGAAATGGTTACTCCATAAAATACATAGACAAAGACTATAATTCAAAAATATTATGGAGTGTGACCAGGTATGGACACACGTAGATGTGCACTTCAGTCAGAAGTATGCACATATGTTATTTCATCACACATGCACATGCATGTGAGGACTGAGGGTTCTGCTTCATTTCTATTTTACAGTTAAACAGTTATTTATTCTGAAATGCTTATATGTTCATTTTATTAAGATGTTGTTGTTTCAACTGTTATTCATTTAGCGACAATGGAGAATGAGAGATATCCTGTGACACATACATTCTAAATATTGATATGTGTTTCCTCCAATTATGACTTTGCTAGCAGTCATATTTGTCCGAAAAACGGGGGTATATGTACGGATATTTGGGTGCTATTTCATGCAAATAACAGAATATATATACAGATTATAAGGAAAGAAAAATTGTGTTTTATTGGCAGTGTTTAAAAGCAGCCATTTTGTAATGGGTGCAAATGGCAGCAAGATTTTTCAGTAGCAGCCAGTAAAATGGATATTCATTTTAGAAATACTAAATGAAACAGGCAGTCATTTTAAAGTCGGTGCAAATTAGGGGTACATTTCAGCATGGTAATGGGATTAGCCTGGAGGTAGATAAGAGTTGGGACATTTCAAGGAGCAGGTGAAATGTCACATTAGGGTTACATAAAAAGAAAAAGAATGCAGAAAAAGACAGGGTTTCAATGTGCATTTTTACAAATTAACAGGGTAATTCATAGAATTTCGCACAAAAGTGGCGCACGCGGCTGGCGCACAGTGTCCCTGTGCGATACACTGCGCCATCCGCGTGCGATAAAATCCATTTCATCGCACAGCGTATTCATGGATTTTAGCCTCCAAAACCAGCCGTGGCGCAGAGTGGCGCAGCGACCCTGCAGCAGCGCCAGTTACGCCCCCAAGAACGCCCTCGTGCAACGAAAAGCCATCAAAATTCCCAATTCATCGCAAATGTCTGCGCTAACCCTGGACCAGTTCACAGGGCTGCCAAACAGCAAACGCCAAGCGGGGAACGTGTATTTCAGTGGTTCGTGGGAAGTTTCACACGCGATTGTCCTGGGTCGTGTACATCAGGGGTGCGTGTGAAGTAATACACGCGAATCCATCAGGGCACGTGTATTCCAGGGGTGCGCGGGAAGTATCACACGCAAATTCAGCAGGGTAGTGTATTTCCGGGGTGCGCGGGAAGTATCACACGCGATTCCATCAGGGCATGTGTATTTCAGGGGTGCGCTGGGAGTACTACACGTGAATTGGCCGTGTGGGTCCTCCCGGGTGGTCCCTCTACACCCTCCACTGCCCCTGCAGGCAGCCCACACCACAGGGGACTACCCTGCACCCCTGCTCATGTCCCTCAGGCCACCATGGGCATGCCCCCCAGCCAACCCACATGTCACCTTGCACCACTGATCAACAACGCATGTCTCCCAGCACCCTCACCCCCCAGCACTGTGGGGCACCTGCCAGCAGGCCCCCACACGTGTCCAACTCATGTCCCCCTGCACCCCCACCCCCCAGCACTGTGGTGCACCCTCCACCAGGCCCCCACTCATGTCTCCCAGCACCCCCACCCACCCCGCAGTGCAGGACACCCTCCACCAGGCCCCACTCATGACCAACTCATGTCCCCCTGCACCCCCACCCCCCTGCATCCAGGGCCACCCTCCACCAGGCCCCCACACATGTCCAACTCATGTCCCCCTGCACCCCCACCCCCCAGCATCCAGGGGCACCCTCCACCAGGCCCCCACTCCTGTCTCCCTGCACCCCCACCCCCCAGCATCCAGGGGCACCCTCCCCAGGCCCCCACTCCTGTCTACCACCCCCCCACCCCCCAGCAGGGTGATTCGCCTGGGTACGTGTATTTCAGGGGTGCGCGGGTAGTCTGACATGCAAATTCATCAGGGTACATGTATTATGGGTCCGCGTGAACTTCCACATGCGATATCAGCAGGGTACGTGTATTACGGGGTTCGCGGGAAGTTGCACACGTGATTGCCCTGGGTACGTGTATTTCGGGGTTGCTTGGGAAGTTCCACACGTGATTGCCCTGGGTACGTGTATTTCGGGGTGCGCGGGAAGTTCCACACGCGATTGCCCTGGGTACGTGTATTTTGGGGTGCGCAGGAAGTTCCACACGCGATTGCCCTGGGTACGTGTATTTCGGGGTGCGCGGGAAGTTCCACACGCGATTGCCCTGGGTACGTGTATTTCGGGGTACGCGGGAAGTTCCACACGCGATTGCCCTAGGTACGTGTATTTCGGGGTGCGCGGGAAGTTCCACACGCGATTGTCCGTGGTGCGTGTATTTCGGGTTGCGCGTGAAGTTTCACACGCGATTTCAGCAGGGTACGTGTATTCCAAGGTGCGCGGGAAATTCCACACGCGAATCTAGCAGCCTACGTGTATTCCGGGGGTGCCGGGGAGTCCTACACGTGAATCGGCCGTGTGGGTCCTCCCAGCTGTTCACTCTACACCCTCCACGGCCCCTGCAGGCGGCCCACACCACAGAGGACTACCCTGCACATGTCCCGCAGGCAGCCCATCCACCATGGCCATGCCCCCCAGCCAACCCACATGTCACCTTGCACCACTGCCCACCAACGCATGTCTCCCAGCACCCCCACCTCCCAGCACTGTGGGGCACCCTCCACCAGGCCCCCACTCATGTCCAACTCATGTCCCCCTGCACCCCCACCCCCCAGCATCCAGGGACACCCTCCACCAGGCCCCCACTCCTGTCTCCCTGCATCCCCACCCCCCTGCATCCAGGGGCACCCTCCACCAGGCCCCCACTCATGTATCCCTGCACCCCCACCCCCCTGCATCCAGGGGCACCCTCCGCCAGGCCCCCACTCCTGTATCCCTGCACCCCCACCCCCCTGCATCCAGGGGCACCCTCCACCAGGCCCCCACTCATGTCCAACTCATGTCCCCCTGCACCCCCACCCCCCTGCATCCAGGGGCACCCTCCACCAGGCCCCACTCATGTCCAACTCATGTCCCCCTGCACCCCCACCCCCAGCACTGTGGGGCACCTGCCAGCAGGCCCCCACTATAGAGACGAGTGCAGAGAAAGACGCTCTTTGAAAGAGGTAGAAATTAAGATGGACTTGCCATGTTTAGATGATGTAGATAGGGAAGGTATACAAAGACACATAGGGGAACTCTATAGGAGAAGGAGAAGCAGCACGGTGGCCCCACAGGCAGACAGAAGTGCTGGACCCTCGCTGAGGGTGGAGCACGAAGTAACAGATCGAATGATGGGAAAACAGCAGGAAGACACAACGTTAAGGAGACTTAGCTTTGATGAAGACTGAGAAGGGGACAGTGACAGTAGCATTGGGACCATGGGGTCAGACATGGATTCACAGGGGAGCCAAGATGAGGAGGAGAGAAGACACTCTCGATGCTGCAGGGAAGTAAGCCCAGACAGAGACACAATATGGGGAGACAAAGAGAATATAGGTAGAGAAGAGGAGACAATCACATTCTGAGGGTGGGTCGATGAGCGTGGACAATATCACTCTGTATCACAAGGACAGAGATGGCAAGGGCGTTCACTGCCACTAAAAACATGGGGAGACAGGACGGAGCGACGACACTCACACAGTTCCCATTACTGTAAAATGGTGGGGGGGTGACCTCAGTACATACCATGGCAGCAAATGGACAAGCACAATTTAAGATGGAAGCTGCCTTTGTTAACTGTGGGGGATTGCAAGTGGATTTATGAGATCGAAAGACTGACAGCAGGGATGACATTAGCGGTTGGGGACATGAAGAGTCTACTCTCAGTCATTCTTAGGGAGGTAGTTGATGATGTATGGAGAAGAGCAGGATATCCTGAAGTGACTGCACAAAAAACGTCACACAATGGTGCACCTTTCAATATCTGTCAAGCGACAGTATGGCAAGCTTTAAGGATGCAGTACCCAGACACGTTGGAGGTAAGCGCGATTATTGCACTCAAAATGCATGAGCACGAAGACCCACTTCAATATATTCAAGAAATTAAAGAGAACTGCAGTCTTGAGACGAGAGAGCCCTGGGATAAAACAGTGGGGTTATTTTACCACATATGATGTCATGGGTTACCCAAACAAGTGCAAAAGCAGCTTAACAAACTAGTGGAAATGGAGGCTCTAAACCGTGGTCAGATATCCAGCTAACCATGGTGCACTATTGCAGGCTAATGCAATAGAATGCGAGAAAGAACCATGAGGAGAGGAAACAGGAAGAAGCAAAGTTAGTGCAGAAGAAATTATCTAAGTACACAATGGAAGGGGCGATGTTGATGAGCGGAGAAGGAGTCGTTGCTCAACAAGCACAGAACCGACCACAGATGAAAGGGGGAAGTTTTGCAGGACGAGGGGATACAAATCAGTGGCCAAAAGGACAAGGAGGGATACCTCAGGAAGAGAGTTGAGGCACCAAATGCAGAAGAATGCAGGAGGGTTTCATGGGGGACAGCAAAGACTGATGGGGGTCCCGCACAATGTTGGGAGTGCAGACAAATTGGCCACATATCATGAGTATGTAGATACGGGAGTGGGATGCCTCAGAATGGGGGAATCCATCAACAGCCCACATAGCAGACAGAGCAGACTGACTATTATGCCCAAGGTCACATGCAAGCGTAAATGTATGCACCACAACAGACGCATACCCAGATCACACAAACGCTGCAATATCCACCCATGACACATGTATTACAGACACAGGGACACATGCAGCAATCACAACCAGCACAGTAAGCACCAGTTCATCAGAACATTATAACGGCGCTGCATGCAGGCTCCACGATAACGGCTACCATGCGAAAGCTGGGAGGGGTGACTGTTGTAGTGGGAATCCCATTTACACAGACAGGAATGTCATTATATCCACAATAGGAGAGCCCACAGATAGACCTGATGTATTCAATCCTATCTGTTACACCCAATACAGCTGAGGAACCACATATAGGGGTGACTATAGGCGACAATACTTTGTCCTTTCACTTGGGTACGGGGACGACTAGGTCCTGTATAAAGGAGGGAAGATACTCAATGTCAGGCATTGCCATGAATGTGCAAGGATTCTCTGGGGCCACATATTTGGTTCCTTTTACTGATGAATTACCACGTTCTGTGGGAGAACACGACCTGACCATGCCACTGTTATATTCCCGACAAACACCAGTGACTATAATGGGTTATGGAGAGCTGACCTAACATGACCATTTCATTCACAGACCAAAGGACAGTGTGCTCAATTCCAGGGATTCATTACATGAATGTGAGGGAATTCATCCGAGCTTATTGTGGCCTAACGGTACAGAGGGTGTGCCAGTAGACACTGAACTGTTTTTATATGGGGTAGAAGTGTTAATCGCATGGCTCCCCGGGTTACAGGGTAGACTATTAGGCAAACCCTATTCAGACCAGAGGTTACTTTAGATGAGAAAAAAGGAAAAGTGATCTCAATAGAACTTGAGGCAATTATAGTGAGAGACGAGAGAATAGTACTGGATGGGACTGACGATACAGGACGATAAGAGAGTACTGCAATCGCGGTGGGGGAAGGATACAGGTTGACTGACGTGACAGATGAGGAGTTGTTCCAAGACGATCGATCAGATAACAAAGTGGTGTTTGACAAAAGCATTACACATTGGGTGGAAATACATTACAGGGAAGTACCGCAGAGAATGGCTATGTTACGAAAACCGCCACCACCATTTCTCGAGGAAGATTTAGGGCGGTCACCCAGTGTTTTATAGACCGATAGTCCCTATGACGTGGGTCTACTGAAAGGGATAGGAGCGGTCAAGATAAATATTAAACCAGGGGCTATTTTACCAAGGGCAAGACAGTATCCTCTATCAAGGAAGGCAGACAAGGGTATTTACGAGACAATCGCCACACTAGAGAAGCAAGGATTTCTGGTACCCTCAGAATCACAGTGCAACACTGCAGCATATCTGGTGAAAAAGGCGACAGGGTAATCATGGTGTTTTATTCAGGATTCGCTCCCATTGAAACAAACTGTTGAAGCAGAATACGTTACTAGCCACACAGATAATGGAGATTCAGGGAAGGGCTCCAACAGAAGATAAAGACTTATGTATCAGAAGGGGATGTTTAATATCTCCTACGGATGCTCTGTGGTGACAGGAAAGCACAGGCAAGCTAGTAGTCCCCAATAGCATTCTTGCAGATTGCACTCACGCAACTGCATTATCCCACTCATATGGGTAAAGAGGTACTTGCTGCTCAAATTGGGGAAGATTGGTTCTGTCCTAATATATCAGAGCATGTAGAAGCATTTATGAAAAACTGTGTCACCTGTAAGAAATTCACTGCAGGGCATACTTTATGTGTAGTGAGGGGAGCCAAACCTCAGTCAATCAGGCCATTACAACATCTCCACATTGACTGTGTCAATATGATCCATGCGTAGCTACCGCTACATGATAGTGGTTGTGTTAGGGAGAATTCTCAGAATTGTGCTAATTCCTCTATAATTTAGAGACCCCCAGCAACTTTGCTGGAATTTGAGGACTTGAATTTTTAACCTGGAGAGAGTGAGACCCCTTTTTCCCACCCTCTCATGTATTTTAATGTGATTTTACACACTAGGTTTCTTTTGGTTGTGGAATCTGACAAATTCCATAGGCATCATCTCTTTACATTGTGTCACACAGCACCTTCAGTGCAGTGACACAGGGAAGTCTTTTAGATTTCCCAAGGTTTAAATACCTTCTCTTGGATTAACTACTGTTTCCAAGAGCAGTGAGGTGAAATTGACTTTGCTTACACTTGTAACTTTCTAGACCCAGCACACATTATCTTACAATAGGGTGCTGGAGGGGTTACTTAGTATCTCCTTTGTCTAGCATTTCATCTAACAATTTTATGTTACCCTTTCCTCAATGACTGGCTGGTGGCAGTGGTTTACTTTTAACTACTGTGGTGTGCATTTACCGCGGGCTGTGGTCGCAGCTGCAGTAAAGCACCCAAGAGTGCCATTTTTATCAAAATGGCCCTGGTCTTCTTTTTTCACTATTTCTTTGTGGTTAGGTCCCTCTTGAGATTTACTCTGCACGCCAAACCAGGTTTGGTCCCTTTGTTCGCTTTGCCTTTGGCAGGATTCACGAATTAAACCCGCCTCTGACTCCAGGGTGTCTGGCGGGGCAAGAAGCGAGGGAGGTGCCCGAAACTCCCTGTGCTTAGTCTACTAGGAGACCAGAATGCACTCTTAGGTTATTGGCCAGCTGGCTGTCCGGCAGTGACAGCCACCCTGCTGGGTGACTGACAGCTAGGCTGGAATGAATGGGAGAAACCTGCATAAACGGCGGGGCTTTTTTGGCTTGGAAGGCAGTGTCAACCACCGGATGAAGGAATCCAAAGAAGAACTTGAAGAGGGCGCCTGCTGCAACTCCTGGACCATTGGTTTGCCCAGTGAAGCCCTGCTGCTGTGTTGAAACTCCAAATTCGTATCGACAGAGAAGCCCCTGCAAGGACGACTTCTTCATTTGAGTTGGTGGGACCAATCAACTCCAAAGTAAGCCACCTGGACATCCTCTTGGAGCTGGTTGAAATTCAATTGCAGTTGCTGCTGGAACTGAATAGCCAGGGAGAGGAACACCAGATCGTGTGTGTTGCTTTTAAGCTGACCAAGAGCTCCAGGACAATCCTCTGGACTGCCAGGAAGCAGGACTGACTGAGTCTGAGCCCCCTCAACAGAGAGCAGAACCCCAGAAGTAAGGAAAGTCCATCTCGACAGCTAGGAACCGCAGTGTTGCTATGTGCGGTAGACGCCAGGAGCTGAAACACCCAAGTGCCACCTGTTTGAAGATTGCTGGTTGCAAGCGGTGACCATCCCATTGCAGTCCAGGAGTCCCCAGAAGTCCTCCCTCTTGTCCTCACGACTGAGGCCCAGGAACAGCAGAGCTGCACAGGAACATAAGTCATCTGCTGCACTTTTTCTTCAACCTAAAGGTACTGTAAAGTCTGAGAGAACTTACCTCTTGTTGTGCCACCTGGCTTGCTCTCGTTGGAGACATGTCTCGGTTGCTTCTGTAGAGTTGCTAACAGCTTCTTTACCTCACAAGCCTAATCAGCTTGTGGCCCTACTTTGAATTTCTTCTTCGACAAAGACTTCTAAAACATTGTGCAAGACCTTTACTTACATACAAGAAGTGCTTCGGTTCATCTTGACTTTAGGTAACTTAACATTGGCTGGCCTAGGCTCCCTGAATGACTCTTCTCTCCTCTGATTAGGTGTTGTACCCTTCTACCAGGAAGGGGTTAACTAATTTTGCATTGGGGGTTACCAAAAGTGCTCACCTGCTTGAGAATATTTGTGTGATCTCTTGTTTTGTTCTAATAACCATTTTTCCTGTGACATATTCTCAAATCTGATCCTAAATGCAACAGTGATATATTAATGTCCCCAGCACCCTAACTATTGAAGTCACCTGAGGGTGTCGGTATTGTGTGTGGGTCATCCCAAATTGGTACTTGCTGATTTAGAATTATTAAGTGTGTGTATTTATTAAGTGTATTTTGAGTGTTACTATTATATTGCCCCTTCTGAAGAAGGCTTACTCTAACTGACTGTTAAATAAATTAATAATGGTTTAATCAAGAAACCGTGTGTGTAGTAGTTTATTTGAATACTTGGCACTGTGAATCTCTGTGTAACTCCCCTTCAGCTCACATTGACCCCTCTTGAGATAAACCTGGCTGCTCAACACGCTACCAACCTGTGTAGTACAGACTTATACCAAAGGTTTGGTTCCTATTGCCAGGAGGTCAGGGTTGCTGTAGTGCACCCTAAGGGTACTGCATACAATCTTGCCTAACAGGTTGTGTGCCCGTTCTCCTGATGGATTGAGCTGGTCCCTGTTTACACCTGATGCCCTCAGGGCTGCACAATTCCCTCTTAAAGAGGTATTCCCACTATGGTGGGCGTGTGTGGTCCTCCGGTCAGACAACGGGCCTCATTTCATGAATGAGACTTTGGAGCACATCACAACCCTACTGGGGACACAGCACAAATTTTCCTGTGCCTATCACCCGCAAGTGAACACGGTGTGGTAGCACCTCAATGGCCTGCTCAAAGAAAAATAGCAAAAATAAAACCTACGTTATAAAAGGGATGGCTTCATTGTTTACCCTTAACTCTGTTCGCACTGCGCAATCAGCCCGGATCCGATCACCACTTAACGCCCCATGAGGTGGTAACAGGACGTTGCATGATGCAACGACCCCTAGCTCCTCATACTAGAGGATTTACAGATGCAAATGCAACCTTGGATGTGTTTGGAAATGAAATGTATGAATATGTGGCTTCTTTGATGGCTAGTGCATCTTTTATTTTTGTCACCGGCAGGCGCAGGTGCGAAAGGTCGAAGAACAGTGAGGAAGATATCATCCTAGCGAGGTGAAAAACTCCTCAAGCCACCACTTCTTTATCTGTCAGATACAATCCTACTCCGGAATTTTGTAAGACCCTGGTTTAAACCTAGATTCGAGAGCCCCTATACTGTAGAGCAAGTAAGAGATCATGCAGTGCAACTGAATGGGAAGAAAGACTACATTGTAGACGTTAAGACCTGCCGAGGTGAGACCTCTTCCCGTATAAGAGAAGATGATTTGATGCAAGGAGAAGACAAAAACAAAGAAGAAGAACTACAATCACGGTCCAGAGCAAGAGAGTTACGGAAAGGCAATACGTACACCTATAATATGCACACTACCTTTTTCTTACAATAGGTATTCGTAGAGAAAGTAAGGACAGTTCAGGCTATGTGATGCTTCATAGACCTAAACCATTCCAGGAATGCTTTATTCACTTTGTGATATGGACAGAAACTGAACAAATGATTCCGCCATGATTGTTTTTTTATGACTCTCTGGTATATTTTGCCCACATCTACCCACAATTGACTCATGGAAACCCATCTATCAATACTCTGCTTGGTGATTCGAGAATCTGTATAGTGTGGGAGTGATTGTTCATCACAGCACTTGCCCAATACTCTAGGAGTAGAGCTGAATCTAACATACACTAACACAACAATAACACATTTCCCAGGCTTTTCAGTTGAGTTGCACAAACCCTTGGATCAATGCAAAGAAACACTCAAGAATAGCATTATGGGAAATGTAATTCATAATGTCATGATCATCTTTTGTATCTTCTGCTGCCCCTCTACCTCTTTACACTCTTTGCTCTACGAAGGTTGAGGTTTCCCAAGCACACGCTTTGAACCTTACTAACGTAACCCGATTCATGTTGTTATGGAAGCCATATCTAGGTAGGCCACAAGCGCTGTTAAAGAAGTAAAGAGAGTTATGCACAATGCAGAAGCAGATTTCAATCAGGTAAATTCCAACATAACTGATTTGGCCCGCATATCTAACAACATGTGGCATAGCCACATGGCCAAAGTGGGGAAATAACAAGATAAGAGAGCTGTTATGTTTGCTCTCTCATCCCCTATGCCATGATTGCATTCAGATGGTTTGTGGCAACTGAAATTCCAGCGGCAACAGCACAATGCCCAATGCATTTATCGCTATGTACCACAAGAGGACGATTTCAAGGGAAGCATGCCACACTAAGGTGGATGTCCAAGACGCCGTTCCTGTACGAAGATAAATACATAAAGACTCAGGAAATGTTGGACGATTACTCGAATATGTTAGAATGGATTTCTAAACTCTGCTCTGGGGAACAGATGTTCAGGAGGCCACCCGAGTTTAGTGAAACAGGGAACACTTCTGGAAATTGGCCAGGACAATTTAAGGTAGCTTGGAGAGCAGTCAAGGTGATGGTTCAGGAGTAGGTGGGGTGATATGAGCTCTTGGATGAGCACACACAGTAGGACACAATAATTACTCTTAGACAGTAGTATATCAAAAATATACAATTTATAAGGCCCAGAACCAACACAGGTGAAGAATGAGGAACAAAGTAATACTACTACTTAAACACACAAAATATATGTACAGTCACTTTTCTGTCAATGCAGTAAAAGTGCAGATTCATGCCACAACCTGTAAGGAGGGAAAGGACACAAACTTTAGCACAATGGCCAACTCCGGAAATGGATATCTCTAATTTAAGAAGTCCAGCCTTACGAAGATATGAGCCAAAAGTGGCAACATAGTCAAATGACTAAGGGAAACAATGTTCCCTGTACTGACTGTCAGAAGGACAAGTCTGTTTCCCCAGAATGATGAGTAAAAGCCCAGCGGAGTACAGCTGAAGGCTGTGCTTCAGTGACAGAAAGTCAGGATGGGAGGCTGAAACAATAACAAGAAGTGGGGTGGTGCAGAAATATAGAGGTAAAACAGCAGTAAGTGACATTTTTTAGAGTATATAAAAGGGTTACAGTGCCCCAAAATAGGACACATAGAAATAGGAGGAATGCCAGGATGCTGGGAAGACCGCAGATGCTGGTTTATGGACAAGAATACACAACAGACGGATGGAAGGAAGGATTTGTTGGGAGCAAAGCACACACTCTCCTAACGGTTCCAGTGGAAGTAGTACATCAAGAAAATGACAAATGCCACAAGGAATAGCAACCAAGTGCCAAACTGATTACATGGGTAGAAAACAAAGCGGGGCCCATGCCCATCATACTACTCAAGGGAGCAGCTTTATGTTTCCAGAATGGTTGTTAGGCAGAATTGCATGCAGTACCCTCTGGGACCACCACTTACAATTAGGACTACAGGTGTAAGCAAAGCCAACCTTTGGTATAAGTCTGTACTGCACAGTTTTGTAGCTAACTGAGCAGCCATGATTGTCTCAAGAGGGAATGTGAGCAGTACAAGGCTGGTACACAGAGGTCTTACAATCACAGTGGTTCAAGTAGACACTTATTCTCAAGGTTTCCTGGTAAAACACTGATTAATGTATTACACAAACATTTAGAAAACATTCACTAGAAGGAGACAACTTAATATTATACACAAACACACTTCAGTACTGAACCAATAAGTTTCTGAGTAAATGAGGCTCCCCTATAATAGGAGCAAAATGGCATTTCAGTTACTTTAAATGGGAGTAAAAGGCACAAGTTAAAATACTTTCTTAAGCACTGCAAATAGTTTCAGTTCACCAGAGGACTCGACTCAGTTCAATAGGCCTAGGCCAAAGTCAATGGGCTAGTGACTTGGATAGGAAAGAGCGGTTCTTGTAGTAAACGGTAAAGTCTTTGCAAAAGTTCTCAGAAGTAGTTTGTACGAAAAATAATCATTTTTGGGTCACAAGCTGATTAGGACTGCAAGTTGGGAAAGTTCCACAAACTTTCACCGCAAGAGGTAAGTTCTCTCAATCGGGTTGGCACAGTACCTTTATATGAAGAACAAGATGCATCTGAAAACATTGGTTCGTGGCAGTTCCTGCAGCTCTCACTGTTCCTGGGCCTCAGTCGTGGGGACAAGAGGGAGGACATCGGCGGACTCCTGCACTGCATGGGATCGTCAGAAAACGCAGACAAACTGGAATCACTTCAGTTTGAGTAGCTGTAGTAAAGCACACAAGCTGGTGTCCTTCCCCCTGGTTAAACCTAACCAGGTCCGAGAATGGTATCCAGGTGGCTTACGAGTTGATTGGTCCCACCAACTCAAAGGAAGAAGTCGTCCTTGAAGGGGCTTCTCTGTTGAGATGAATTTTGCAATTCGGACCTGCAGCAGGGCTTCATCAGGCAAACCAACGGTCCAGGAGTTGCAGCAGCCATCCTCTTCCAGCTCTTCTTCGGTTCTTTCGTTCCAGTGGTTGACTCTGCTTTCCAGTCCAAGAGACTTGCCTTATAAACAGTTTTCTCCCTTTGATTCCACCCTACCTGTCACTCACCCAGCATGGTGGCTGTCCTTGTCGGACAGCCAGCCAGCCAATCACGCCAGGGTGAATTTGGGTCTCCAAGGAGACTAAGCACAGGAAGTTTCAGGTACCTCCCTCACTTCCTGCCTACCCGAGACACTCAGACGCAAGAGGCAGTCTTCAGTCCTGAAGCCTGCCAAAGGCATACGAACAAAGCGGCCAAACCTGGTTTGGCGCGCAGAGACACACTCTAGAAGGACCTTTCCAAAACAAAACAGTGAAAAAAGAAGACTGAGACCTGTTTAAACAAAGAGGACTAAGGCGCCATCTTGAAAAACGTGGCTCCCGCTATTTTTAGCTACCGGTGTTCGCGGTCAGGAAAAATCATGGTAGTTCATTGTAAAACCACTGCCACCAGCCATTTCGATAGGAAATAGTAGCATTTGACTGCTACATGAGAATTTAGACTCAGGGGATACAAGGTAACCCCTCCAGCACTCTATTGTAAGATAATGTGTGCTTGGTCTAGGAATTTGGAAAGACTAGTAAAGTCAATTTCACTTTACATTCTCTGGGGAACGGTAATTCATCCAAGAGAAGGTATTTAAATCTTTTGGAAGTCTAAAATACATCCTTGTGTCACTGCACTGAAGGCACTGTGTAACGCACATGAAAAGATGATGCCTACGGAGTTATCTAAAACTCCATAATCAAAGAACACAAGAGTAAAACACACAACAAAATACATGAAAGAGTGGGAAAAAAGGATCACACTGTTTCCAGGTAAAGAAATCAAGTCCTCAAAATCCAGCAAAGTTGCTGGGGGTCTCTAAGGTGAAGGGAATTAGCACATTTATGAGAATTCTCCCTAACAATGGTGAAGTAGAGGTTGTAGAAAATTAAGGATGTAAGCAGATTTCAAAGATACCAGGCATGAAGGTCAGAACAGCAGTGCTAATGGACCACTATTGGGGGGAGGGATATGTTCTCTTGTATATCTGAACACTCCAGCATTACTAGTGCCTCAGAAGGACATATGAACGGTTCCCTTAAATGGATACCAACAAAAGGAAGAAGAGATCTGTAGGGTTCATCAGAGCGAAAAGGGGGAACCATGCCTCATCAGACATGGAAAAGGCATTGGATGAGATACCACCAGAGCACAGGCTGTTCAGTATAACTGAGATGTTCTTTGCATTTATCGTTCCAGCAGTACAAACAAGCACGAATACCAAATGGCTCCAAAGTACACTTTGGGATCTGATGCAGACAATAAACTTAACCGTCAAGGGGTTCAACGCCATCAAGGAAGAGCAGAGAGCAGTTAGACTAATGGCCCTCCAGAACAGATAGGTTCTAGATCTCCTCAAGGCCATGGAGGGAGGTATCTGTGCCAAGATCAGGTCTTCTTGCTGTACATTCAATCCTGCCAATGACGATGGCAAAGGAACGCTGACAGAGGCCATCAACCGACCCCCAGAATTGCACATGAAGATAGAGGCAGAAATGAAAAATTTTAAAAAAAACAAAGGTTGGCTGTCTTACATATTCACATGGATATGTGAGAAACATGAGGGTGTTCTCCCAAGTAGGGCCCAGGAATCCCTTATCCAGGTGGCCAGGACATGGCCATCACTGTTGGATCCAGTTCCTGGGAATGGACCACTGGGGGAGGACCACCTGGGTAGAGGAACCCGGGGTTATGCTCGGGGAAATACCCCAGGTGAGACGCAGTATTATACTGGAGAAAGGGACGAGGTCCTCAAGGCTTTTTATAGGCTGTACCAACTTAACCTCCCTTCCACCTAATGAACCTCCTTTACCAGAATCGAACACCACCTCCACACCTGGTAAATCCATTAGAAACCCTGTTGCACTTGAAAACCACATCCCCCAGAATCCCTGTTTCCTGTCCAGATACTCCCAGTCATTCTTCTCCACGTCCCTCTAATTATTCTTTACCGAACCCCCAGTACACTGTGACAACAAAATACCATTCCCACAATCCCCCCCTGTTCAGGTCACGATAAGAAATCTGGTAATTTCCGTTCATTCCACAACCCCTACAAATCTCATCCTTCTGAGTTTACCCCATATAAAGTTTTCCTCCATCCTACCCCGTAGCATACTCAGAAACTCTACCTCCCTCCTTTTCCAACACAAACACTTTCTTACACTTTGACAAACAACGTACTAATGCCAAAATGGTTTTCATAGACAGGCAATTACCAATAATTACACACACCTGACCTGATGGCCCTTAATCTTACCCATAGGGATAAAAAGCAAAGCCCGAGAGCACATTTCAAGCAAGGCCAACCGCACGAGTATGCAGATAGTATGTGTGATGTTGGAAATACAACCCTGCACTCCTAGTGTATGTTTTTGGGCACATGTGTGTGACCCATAGAGCAGGGTACGGGCTGGTGGCAGCTCCATGCTGAATTGACATGTGCTCTGTGCATCCTCCAGTTTGGGATGCCCATGCCCTGTCATTGGAATCAGTGGATTCTTGATGGAGACAAGATGGCCCCCGTAGCCTCTTGCCATCCATCCCCTGTTACCTTGACTTTCCTGATGTCCCGGGAAGCCCTGACTCTAGGGGCCTCAGGTCGTCGAACTTCTGCGATGAAGAAAGGGTGAATGTTGTTGTTGAGGCAGCAGCTTTGGTCCCTGTGGTGCTTGTAGACGAGTGATCGAAAACGTCCTGCACCAGGGAAGGCGTGCAGTGTACCTCGACGATGATGGTTTGTTGCTGCAAAGACTTAGTGAAGAACTTTGGCCGAGCAAGGGCGTCAGGTCAGTAGATTCGTTGGCGTCTCTGAGGTCTTCGGGTAGTGGGAAACCCACCGGCGGATTCTCTTCGGTCGTCTGCGGCCTTGACTTTCTCCAGCAGGACGAAAGCAGTCGACGATGATGAACAAGGGAGTCCTTGGTTCTTAGGCAAACGGCGGCTCCGGTCGGCGAAGGCGGTCTTTCACCGGTGGACGGCTGTCTGGTGCTTTTCTTCATTCTCCTCAGCGGTCCCCTTCTCCTGTCGGCAGCCTTTCTTAGGTCTGACTACCAGGGAGCTTTGGCAAAGATCAGCTGGTGCACGATGGTCCCTCGTAGGTCGGGGATAGGTCTCCTTATCAGGTCCTCTCTTGGATCAGTTCTTGAAGGCACAGCAGCTTTCAGATTACACGGAAGGGACCAACGTTTCACCTCTTTCTTCCGGTTTGGCTTCGAGAGTAAGCATCAAGTATCAACTTCAGCTTCTGAACAGTTTGTAGCAGTGATAGGCCCCCAGATATACTGTTGATCTCCCATTCACCCCCTCTGGGTCACACTCAGGCAACCAATCATTCAGAAGGGCATTCAGGCAGTCAGTCAGCCAGTCAGGTGCACGGTGCATTTAGGCCATTCTTCTCCATCCAGACACTGACAACACCGAATGTGGATTCGGACAAGTACTTTCAAGCCATTCAGCACTACGCACTGCATTCATACCAGTTTCGGGTAGGGCTGTCCCAGTCATTGTGTCAAACACCAGATACTAGACACCCATAACACAGAATGCATATTTGTCAGACTCTCCATTCACCCAGGTCCCACCCGACAGGGATACCCACAAAACATGGTCGTTGGGAAGGCTCCAACAAGTCTGGTCGGCATTTCCCCACACTACCATATATGGAACTTCCACCCAACAGCCAGTATCCTGCTTGAAAGGGAGTGCACTCAAGAAGTGCCCATCGATTCCCTGATGAAGAACTCTACAACGCAAGGTACATTTGGGTTGCAGAACTACAGAAGAAAAGATTCTAATAGACAATATATTGACTGGGTTTGAACGATATCTTTATTTGTAGGTTGCCCAGGTGGGGGGATCCTCATACGGAACTGTGCATAGTGGTAGGGGCTCAGTATTCTGCCGATTGTCTAACCAACTTATCTTCCTACCACATCTATGGTTGATATCGTTTTACTGTGTTGATTCGTATGCTATTTGAACTAAGTATAGTTGATGCATTTGAATGGAGTCAGACTAATGGTAGTACCACCCAGAACTGTATATATTTACCATTTTAGAATTGTCGGAGCACAAAGTGTATTATCGTGATAGTGTATACAACATTGAACCTTAACCATTTAACGTAAAGACTGTTTTTTAACTAATACAGTGTGTGGACATTACTTTGTGGGTGCTTGGGGACTACACTGTACTTAAGAACCAGTCCGAGTCACCTCCTGAGAAATTAGGCCTTGATTTCTCGACCATAGCTACCTTATAGAGAATCTTGGCTGGGATCCTCTGTGCCTCTCCTCTGCTGTATAGAGAGCAGGAGTACAGGCACCCCCACCAGTGATTTTCTTTACAGTATGAACCGACAGTTCAAACAGAGAAGAAAGGCGCCAAGACCCGAAAGCACGAGAAGGATAGAAGTGCCCTTGCCCTTTTCATTCCAGACCTGGGAAGCCTCCGTGAAAGGAATCATAAGACCGGGATTTACAGCTTGCATGTGGCAAAGCAGATGTCGACGGTGCACAGGGGTCTGCTGCACTGATAACCCCGGTGGGGAGGCATGCTGGCTGCCGTGGTACCCTCCTTGACTCCCGAATCAAGATGCCAACGGGTTCAGCACAGCCGGTGATTCGGGGAGAGCTGATAGCAAACCAGACTGTGTTGAGCTCAAGGTTGCAGGTGGCAACATTTGAACAAAGAGTTGTGTGAGTTGAACATTGAGAAAAGCCCATTTGAGGTCCAGGTGCAGAGTGATCCGACGCCACATGCCATTCATTAGAAAGACTCTGATCAGGACATTTTGTTGAAACCACATATACCAAGAGGCCTTGGGGAAGGCCGGTGTGAGGTGTCAAAGGGGTCATATGAGGGTAACGGAAAACCCCTCATACAATCGACCGTCTTTGACACATTGAGAAGCAAAGTGAATTGGCAAAGTTTGAACAAGAACTGTGTGTAGCCACACTAAAGCTGAGACCCGGACGTAGGTAAAGGGAACAACCTAAGCGCTCTAAAGAGACTGTCTTGTGAACTGTGGCAAGTGCAAACCCAACAGAGGGATGCCGAGAGAAAGCTAGGGGAGGGGACCCCCTGCTTTCTGATAAGATTGTGAATACTATGAAATAAGGCAAGTGTGAACCCAACAGAGGGATGCCGAAAGAAAGCTAGGAAAAGGGAACCCCTGCTTTCTGATGAGATGAGCAAATCACGAACTGTGTTAGAAAATCATGAACAGTGTTAAAAATGGCTATGTGAACCCGACGGAGAGATGCCAAGGGGAAAGCGAAAGAGAGAGAATCCCGCCATCGTGATAAAGCAAAGTGAACTGTCTATCATTGTGTCGATAAGAGTGATCCTGGCTAAGGGATATCCATAGTGAATGGTTGATTAAAAAGACATTGAGACTTTTGAATGTTATGTTTTGATTTACAGGCTGTAGTGAACCTGGCGGAGGGAGGCCCATGTTACACGAAGCATCAGAGCCCGGCAGAGGGGGATCCTAAGGCAAAGAGTAATCACCCTGTGAAGATTCATTGAAGGAAATTTTGTTTTTGGTAATTTGTTACACATCAGGTCTTCTGAGGAAAGAGACTTGAGGATGTGACCCATAGAGCTACTAAATCTTGATGCAAAGCTCTTCACAAAAATATTGGCAAGTCGGCTCGCTAAGTTACTTCCCCAGTCAGTCAGGCCAGATCAGTCAGGTTTTATACCAGGGAGGCAGACATACAACAACGTACATAGGGTCTGTCACCTGATAGAAAAGACTGCCATCACCTGCTGGTCTCATTGGATGTGGAGAAAGCATTGCACATTGAATGGACATTTCTATTTCTCATGCTGGAACACATGGAATATGGATTGTGTTTTCTATTGATGGTTTGTGCTAATTACCAGGCCCCCTCCATAATATTTGCAATCAACAGCACCCTGTCAAGGTGCATAGCAATCAGACATGGCACCAAGCAGGGATGCCCAGTGTCCCCACTACTGTATGCCCCATACCTAGAATCCTTATAGTTAAACTTTGGGTTGCAGAAAAGAGTAAGGGGATCAACATGGGCGGGGAGGATCATGCTGATGGTGGTGGCAGACCCAAAACAGTCCCTTCCTGCACTAGTAAGAGAATTGGAGGCGTTCGGGTAGGTGGCACCATTAAAAATAAACATGCAAATTCTGCAATTCTAAACTTATCAGGTCGTCTGATATTTGGAGCGAATACCTAACTTAAAGTAGCGCAGTTAGGGGTCTCCTAATTAGGGGGTCATGCTTACAAGCTCACTGGGTCAGTTATATGAAGCCAATTATCAACAGCTGTTGCAGAAAGTAAGGGGGAGATGCTGAGGTGGAGTCCCCTCTCGGTTTCTTGGTTAGGGAGGATCACTGCAGTAAAGATGGTCATACTGTTATGTTATGTTAAAGGATATTTATACTGTGCACTGTCTCCACTGGAGTGGTCCCCTGGTGCTCTGGCGGATCTGAAAAGCAAGAGGGTAGGGTAGGTTAGTAGTACTGAGCGTGAGAAAAGAGCAAGAGAGCTGTGATGTGCTCGCACCTAAGCTAAAGGTGCGTTTTTTCGGTTGGTAGCCTTCATGTGCATTTGTGCCAGACTATGTGCGGTTTGTTTTGTTGTTGCGGTATAGTGAAGTGCGTGCGGTTTGTTATGCTTTAGAGGTAAGGTTGTATTTAGTTCAGAGTTTGGGAGGTGCACACAGAGGGGTTCATTTTTTTATCAGAAGGGTTAGTTAGTGGAATCACTATCTAGATGGGGTGCAAGCTGATATCCACAAATCCATCTAGATGTGAAGCATGATAATCTTCAAAATTCTGTCTAGATGTGACTCAAGGCTACTCTTCACAATTCTGTCTGGCTGTGACGCAAGCTAATATTCACAATTCTGTCTAGATGTGACAAACGCTACTCTTCACAGTTCTGTCTAGATGTGATGCTAGCTAATATTCACATGTCTGACTGGATGTGACGCAAGCTGATATTCACAATTCTGTCAAGATGTAATACCGGCTAATCTTCACAGTTCTGTCTAGATGTGACACTAGCTAATATTCACAATTTTGTCTACATGTGACACATGATTGTCTTTACAATTCTGTATGGATGTGACGCAAGTTAATATTCACAATTCTGTCTAGATGTGACACAAGCTAGTCTTCACAATTCTGTATGGATGTGACTCAAGTTAATATTCACAATTGTGTCGAGATGTGACACAAGCTAATATTCACAATTATGTCAAGATGTGACACAGGCTAATCTTCACAAATCTGTCTCGATGCGATGCAAGCTAATATTCACAATTCTGTTTGGATGTGACACAGGCTAATATCCACAATTCTGTCTAGATGTGACACAGGCTAATCTTCACAATGCTGTCTAGATGTGACACAAACTAATATTCACAATTCTCTCTGGATGTGACCGGCTAATAGTCACAATTCTGTCTAGATGTGACAGAAGCTAATCTTCACAATTCTGTCTAGATGTGAAAAAGCTAATATTCACACTTATGTCTAGATATGACACAGGTTAATCTTCACAAATCTGTTTAGGGTTGGCGCAAGCTAATATTCATAATTCTGTCTGGATGTGATGCAAGCTAATATTCACAATTCTGTCTAGATGTGATGCAAGCTAATATGCACAGTCTGTCTAGATGTGACACAAGCTAATATTCACAATTCTGTTTAGATGTGATGCAAGCTAATATATACAATTCTCTCTGGATGTGACACAAGCTAATATTCACAATTCTGTCTAGATGTGACATAAGCTAATACTGTATTCACCATTCTGTCTAGATGTGATGCAAGCTAATATTCACAACTCTGTCTAGATGTGATGCAAGCTAATATTCACAATTCTGTTTAGATGTGACACAGGCTAATATTCACAGTTCTGTCTAGATGTGATGCTAGCTAATATTCACAATTCTGTCTACATGTGACACAGGCTAGTCTTCACAATTCTGTATGGATGTGACACAAGCTAATATTCACAATTCTGTTTGGATGTGACACAGGCTAATATCCACAATTCTGTCTAGATGTGACACAGGCTAATCTTCACAATGCTGTCTAGATGTGACACAAACTAATATTCACAATTCTCTCTGGATGTGACCGGCTAATAGTCACAATTCTGTCTAGATGTGACAGAAGCTAATCTTCACAATTCTGTCTAGATGTGAAAAAGCTAATATTCACACTTATGTCTAGATATGACACAGGTTAATCTTCACAAATCTGTTTAGGGTTGGCGCAAGCTAATATTCATAATTCTGTCTGGATGTGATGCAAGCTAATATTCACAATTCTGTCTAGATGTGATGCAAGCTAATATGCACAGTCTGTCTAGATGTGACACAAGCTAATATTCACAATTCTGTTTAGATGTGATGCAAGCTAATATATACAATTCTCTCTGGATGTGACACAAGCTAATATTCACAATTCTGTCTAGATGTGACATAAGCTAATACTGTATTCACCATTCTGTCTAGATGTGATGCAAGCTAATATTCACAACTCTGTCTAGATGTGATGCAAGCTAATATTCACAATTCTGTTTAGATGTGACACAGGCTAATATTCACAGTTCTGTCTAGATGTGATGCTAGCTAATATTCACAATTCTGTCTACATGTGACACAGGCTAGTCTTCACAATTCTGTATGGATGTGACACAAGTTAATATTCACAATTCTGTCTAGATGTGACACAAGCTAGTCTTCACAATTCTGTATGGATGTGACATACATTAATATTCACAATTCTGTCCAGATGTGACACAAGCTAATACGCACAAGTGTGTCTAGATGTGAAGCTAGCTAATATTCACAATTCTGTCTAGATGTGACACAAGCTTATATTCACAATTCTAGCACATCCATAACTGCCCACAATATAAACTGTGGCTGACTAACCCAATTGGCTTGATGCAAAGTATGGTCATATTACAAATTGAGGCTAGAATCAGAAGGCTACCTTATACATGTGGGGTACATGCAGACTATGGCTGATAAGCAATCATTAGGCTGAGTACCTGGGGAGTAGGATATTGGGTAATGAGACAGGTGGGGTAGTTAATGGAGTACAGTAATGGCTGTACCCCCTACCTACACCACATTTAGCTTTTCAGTCACTGCTGGTTGATGGCTGCAGGCTTCCCATGCGAACACGGTCAAACGTGGCCTGGAGCTGCTTCTTCAGGAGCTGCCCTTTGCCTTGGGCCCATAGACGAAGGGGCTGCCCTGGAAGGGCCTCAGAAATACAGTTGTTCCAGTAACAGGTATGGCACGGACCAATTAGAATCAAATGGGCAAAGAGATACCAGAATGTTTCAGCCATTTGCAAGGGGTATGGTGAATACTCCTGAAGATATTGTACTATTTCCAGGCTCGACCGGTCCAAGTACCTAAACATTTCTTTAGCTCCTTCAACAAGATGGTAATGAAGTACATATGGCAGATCAACCCTCCCCTCCCCCCTCAGCTAGCGATGCATACCCTAACAGCACCTAGGAGACATGGGGCTAGGGCTTCCACATTTTCAGAAATGTTAGGAGGCCACACAATTATGGTGGGTGAGGGAACAGTTCACGAGGGACACCCGCAAGTGTGGCTGCGACAGGATAGGACAGTGGCGGGGAGCCCTTTCGGGTTTATTGTGGTTGGGGAATTCACATAGCCCACCAAATGGCACTGTCAGCAAGGTCAAAGGGATGGTCACAGATATCTGAGACTCGCTGGTAGCCTGCGGCATCCTGCCCACTTCCCCATCCCCTTTCACTCCCCTGTTTAGTAATCTGCAATTCTTGCCAGGGATGAAACGAGGATTGTTCACGACATGGTGGGCTGCATGGTTCACAAAGCTGCAGGTTATGTTTCATGGGTAGGAGGTTAGGCCGTTTAGCAACTGTAAACAACAGAAGGGCTCTCCGAGGGGGACAGGCAAGGATACTGCCAACGGGGACATTGGCTGTGCGACTTACATATTAAAGCGGCCGCTACACTGCAGTTAACCCCGTTCGAGACATCTATCAAGACACATTCAGGATTGCGGAAACTCGTATCCACACTTTATACATTCCTCAGTGAAAGTCTACCCCTGAGTCAAGGGCGATACCAACAGAAATGGGAAGCCTTTTTGGGTAGCACGATATCAAGGGAAAGATGGGAATACTTATGTGGCAATACTCCTAAACTAACGTGATCCATCCAGTTGAGGGACATGTGGTACAAAATAATGCAGCAATGGCGCTATACCGGAGGGAGGGTGTGGTTGTGTTTAAGGGCCTAATTCATGGAACGTTTTCCTATGGGATTGCACCATTATAAAACACTTTCATGAATGAGGCCCTAAATGTTTGGAAAATGTCTATAAAAAATATATATTTTTAAAACAAAATATATATATATTTGTATTTATCGGCACCATGAAGATTTTCTTTAGAATGGCCAAAAATAGACTAACCCCTTCCAAAACATGCAATAGTTGGGCTATTTTCCCTGCAAACAATAGTATTGAACCATCATGTAACCACCTCCTACTATTTTCTTCAGCCCCTATTATACCTTTAGAAAATCACATCTAATTATAGTTGCCTCTGTGTACCTTGGTTTCACAAAAGGTTTTGGGGAATCAAGCCGCAGATGGTCTGAACGAGCTAGGCTATCATGCCTCCTGTTGTACTATGATAATATGTGTTCTTTTTAAGCTATGACACGATTGAAATGAAAATTCAAACCATTGTAAGGCTAATTTCACATGCTCCTTTGTAAATCAAAACTCAGACCGTACATGAATAGCTTTTGTGTTCTCTTTGTGGCTGTTCACAATGCAACTTCCAGCTGGTCTTCAGAGATACAATGCACTTCATTGTGCACGTGTGCCTTCTCTGTGCACAAAGAAGCAAAGATTAGTCCTGGCAAAACATTTAAAAAATGATTGAATAACGTGATGACATTTAAGAGCATTACTATTGTTGCCATTTTGAGTTTGCATATTGACAACTATTTAGGACACGCTATTTACAGGGGTTTCGAGTTAGAAATCTAACCGGTATGTCTAAGATCCGTGAGGTTATACAACGCATAATTTGATACACCTTTAATCGAATTAAGTAAGATATATAGCACCTATTGTACTTTTACAGCACAGAGGACGGCTTAATGTATGCCCCAGAAGCAGTAGGGTTATTGCAATTTGATATATATTGCACAATATGGCAGTACAGTGATACATTCATACTGACTGGCCCCCCCACCCACCCCCCAACCCACTTCTTGTACGGCACTTGCACGATCTAAAGGACATAAGGCCTAGTAGGACCGTTTTTGTTTTCTTCATCCCTGTCGCACTCTCCACCCCCTAACCCCCACCCTCTTTTGTCTTGTTGCAGCTTGAAACACCCCTTTGCTGTATAGGCACATTATAAATACCCAATAAATAAATTAATACTCGGAAGAGCAACTTGTTGTTTAATGTTGGAAAATAATCCATTGAAAGAACCCTTTCAATAAACGTGTTGCCATGTAATTGTTGGTTGTATGATACGTTGTACGATTATAAGGAAGGTAAAGAAAATGTTAACCAGCATCAGTTTAAAAACTCCGGCATTTCCCGAATTTATACAATCCTATCGTTTCAACAGAAACAACATTAGGAGTTAACATTAACGACACGTGTATAGAACACTACACAGAGTACCTTACGCTGTCACTTCTATGTTTTCGGGGGACCATAACTAGCAGGGGAAGCAGGGCTTACTTAACAATTCGCCAGTGGGCAATAAGTGGCAAACAACACGTTTTGCGTTCAGGGGAATTTTGGTAGTTTTGGGGGGTTGAGTGGGGCCACGAATCAAGATTTCTATATCCGCCTTACATGCCTGCTCTGCCTTCAAAAACCAATTGGTTTCACACACGATACAACAATTGGATCCCTGTAGAATCTGATTGGTGGATTCCTTAAGAATCCGTTGGAAAGGATGCCTGTCAGTCCGTATTTACACTTCTTGCGAAACGTAGTGCAAAAACAGATACAAAGCGATTGCACTGTTTTTAAACTTTATTTTATCTCTTAAAAATCATGGAATTTGCCACTGCTCACACTTCTCCCCGTTCTCTTTGTACCCCTTCACAAATGCTAGTGAAAGGTGCCAAGCCCACTTTTATACTAGATGTTTTTGTCTAATAAAGATGGCTAGCCATGAGTGTCAACTAAAAATTATGTATGACCACAAAAACCTGCAGATGGGAACAAGCAAAAGCAACACAAAACATTATGTAAAACATAACTCGTACATGTTTCTTTGTTTACATGAGTGCTGAAAACAATTTGTAAAATTAGGGAGATTCCATTTGTACAGGTGTCGACACATGCCTTTCCCTGGTCAACTCCAAATACACATTGCACACTCAATTTGGAATTTTGCTTGAACAGCGCACTTTTATGCAGAAAATAGTGCGTATATCCCAATTTAAAAATGCTGTCTGCATGGCTGCTGCAATTGCAGACTTCGCCAAAGAGAATATCCCCCAAACATACCGGGCAGTGCATGTACAGTGCTCCACTAAGTTTACTGAACAACTGTCCGAGTGCATACCTAAATCAGGAAATTAGAGTTATGTTATATTATGTGATTCTTATTTAGTTTGAAATTTGCCATTTTTATGGGTTCATGATCCTTAGGGACCTGCAAGAGATGGGGTGTGTTGGTGATGATTTGTATGGGAAGTTAGTAAAAGCAGATGGAGGAGAATAAAGTTACTGTTGCTGCAGGTAGTTCAGAAGAACCTGGACTCAACTTTCTTGTAAGATTCTAGGTTTTTTGGAGGCATAGTTTTTCGGTAGGGCCCGGTCTGGGCAAACTCTGGGTTGAGCATCTTTGGTATCAAGTTAAAATTGTATGTAGTAGTGACCCAGCCCATTTATGCATGCATGTTGTGTCCCTTTGAACTGTGGCCAAGGGATTTTGTCATGGACGGTTTTAGTATTATGATGGGATGGAGGGAAGTGGTGTCAGTTAGGGATGGAGGCTTTTATTTATTCATTTATTTTGGTTAGCATTGGCTTTGGGTGAAGCGATGCCACAGGATGGTGTCACTGATGCTTTCTAAATTTCCAGATCCAGCAGTGGAAATTAAAGAACATTAAATTAATTGGAGAACTGTGAGCATTAGGCACATCTACACTTTACAAATTGGAATAAAATACTTTAACATTGCAGGCAGAATAGCATGGCAAATCAGCAGAATATGGTAGGCTACCCTTTACATCACTTGTCAGCATAGCAATGCTGAAATTTAAATGTCGTGTTCGTGATGTGGTGTATGATTGGCTATGCCAGATTTAAGTGAGTGGCTGGCCGTACTGTATTAACACCTTCATGCAAGGCTGAGTGACACTGCAGTTGAAATGTATATGAGGTGTCAGTAGGCAGTCGGAAAGGAAGCCGATTGCGAGTTGACTCTTAATTGGTGGAGGGACTGTTACTGGTGCTGGAAATAAAGGATAAGGGGATTCTTAATTCCTTCTTTATTTCTCCTCTTCCTCCTCTTAACTTATCCTCTTCCCCCTGTCACTGAACCCCTTTTGCCCAGTGCACTGGTCATGTCTTAAAGGGACAGTGTACCAGAAACAACACCACCCCCTCACATATGTCCTTAGATCCATCTCATAGCTCTTCAACTATACGGATTGGCCTCTGGATCATCCGTTGAGGTCTTCACATCTCGTTCTTCCCAGGGGTATCAGCTATACTCTTCCTTCCTTGCTCCTCTGGCCTCCTTGGGCTTTCAACACCCTCCATCTGGTGTCTGGGCTCGCTTGTCCCTTTATCCTCTTGTGTGCTCTTTTCTCTATCTTCATCAACCCTTCCTAATATGTGTTTGAATTGCGATGCATTCCTTGTTATATCATGACCTTCATTGTGGAAGGTCCCCATTGTTCCTTTGACCCCTACTACCGGTGACGGGGCAGCAGAATGCTTTTAATCTGTCTTTTCTGTATCCATTGTCTTACCAACAATTCCTCTCCCATGCTAAATTCCTTGGGCTCCACTTTTCCGGTTCGTACACTCCTTCACTGGCTGTTTACCTTGGGCATCCCTTTCCCAAACTTCATTGTCCCTATCTTCACTGTATGCTGACAGTCTAAGCAAACATGTCCCCCACCTGGTAGGCCACCATGAGTTCAGCTGGTGTCTTCCCTTTTACACCATGCTGGTGTTCCTATAGTGACGTAACATCGTGCACAAAGACTGCTGGGTGGACATCCTTTCAATAAGTGCTTATTGCACTGTCCTCTTTATTGACGACATAATCCCCTCAGCCATTCCATTGGCTTGTGGCCCAGGGGACGTTTTCTTCTGGTGTACAAACCCATTGTGGGGAGTGAACCTTCCAAATCATTCCTTTTAAATGGGGGCCCGTTATCTGTCTTTACCGTGTGTGGGATGCCCCAGTACTGAACACCTCATCTATGACTTCCGCTACATGAGCAAATGCAGTTGTGTGAGTCTGCTTGGTTATAGAGACTCTTGAGAATTGTTATGTTAAGTTATCAGAACTTAATAAAGCACACATACTCCAATGGCATCATGGCGCTAAGGCTTAAAGGAAGTTTCAACTGAGAGCACAGTTAGAATAGAATAGTTTTAAATTTCCGTCTAAAACAGAAGTGATCAGTGGTGCTCCGTAGAGCGGGAGGGGGATTGTTCCAGGCGTTAGCGGCCACAATGGAGAAAGCAGGATCCCCCAACTGGTCCCGCCTAAACCGTGGGATCGCAATAAGGTGGGCTGACTGGGAACGTAGGGACCGTGTAGGAGAGTAATGCACAAATTTAGCTTGCAGATACTGTGCTCCAATACCATAGAATGCCCGATGAACCACGCATAAGGACTTAAACGCAATGCGAGCCTCGACCAGGAGCCAGTAAAGCTGCCTCAGTAAAGGGGACATGTGAGTGCCAAAAGGGGGGGCAGAGGATGGCTCTTGCTCCTGCATTTTGGAGAAGTTGTAACCGCTTAGTTAAGTATAGGGGCTGTCCCAAATAGAGCGAATTACAGTCATCCAGTCAGCGCAATACTAGGGCGGCCACCAGCGGTGCTTGGCAAGCTGTGGGAATAAAGGGAAGAACCTTCTGCATGACCCGGAGTTTAAAATCGCCAGTCTTGCAGATTGCTGCCACCTGCTCCTCCATGGTCAAGGAGGACCCCCAGGTTTCTGACCAATGACATAGGCAAAGGGAGGGGGCCAAGAGAGGGGGCCAAGAGAGGGGGCCAAAAATCAGTCATCCAGAAAAGATGAGGGGAGGTGGTCCTGACAACCAACACCTCTGTTTTGCTAGCATTGAGCTTAAGCCAGTTGGCTGTCATCCAGCTCATCTAGAATTCATCTATCATCACTAATAGATATCCTCCTAACTCTATCAGGGCATGAAAGTGAATGGGAAACCTGTGCCTCATTTTCTCGGGTACCGCTGTTTCTTGCAGGGGTATGAGAGGATCCAACTTGGATGTGCACTGGCATGGCAAACAGTGTTGTATCCTCACCTTAACTAGTGGATCCATGAATGGGATCCAGGCATACCGTCAAAGTTGTGTCTTAGTGTTCTCCATTCTTATTCCCTTCATCAGCTGTGTGAACCACTCTCCTCCGTAGTAACACTGGAGCAATGGCCTTCCTCTTTGGGTTCTCCCCCTCTTCTGAAGCCAAAAACATTGGAGTCATCTTCAACTCCTCTCTCTACTTCCTCCCTCACACTCAGGACATTGCCAGGAAGTCCCACATGCAGCTCTTCCTTCTCAAAGGAATTCTCCCTTTTCTCACTTTCCCCCAGAGGCTCAATGGTTCTTGTTAAGATGGATTTCTGAACTCTGTCCTGGAGGGGCAGAGGTTCAGAAGGCCAGCCTAGTTTCTTGGAACAGGGTAACCTCTGGACAAGCCAGACCAATCAAGGTAGCGATCGCGGCGGTCAAGACTAGGTCTCAAGAGGGGTGAGGGTGACTGAAAGCCCGCAATGAGCACACAAAGCAAGGACACTTACAAACTACTCCAAGCAGGGGTTATATTAAAAATATAGGCACATTTATTACAAGGCCTTTGTAATATTGACCATAGTAAAGAATCACGATAAAACTCAAGTAAACCAATACATCACAATCAAATACAGTATATATACAATTACCGAAGGGTCTAAAGAGTTCGAAGCACGAAATATGCAGACCACCTAGATAGGGAGAAAAACAGGCAGTGCAAGTAATTGTTAGACCCAGTTTGCCTTCAGAGGCCACCTAAATAGAAGGAAGTCCGAGCCCTACGAAGAGTGGAGCCTTGTGCTCAAAAGTACCTGCACGCGCTGGTGCCGATGGGCCAAGGGGAGTCTCTTCAAGGAAGTCAGGCAGTTCATAGTGGTGAACAAAGGAGGGCAAACAGATCTCCGCTACTCAAGCGCGGCCTCCACTTGCAGGCAGAAGCAGAGCGCGAGTGCGAAAAAGGTGTGCTGTTTAACACAGCGAGGAAAAGCTACGGGCTACTGCAGGAGGGTGACCAGTTCCTAGCGTTGCTACTCACCGGTCCCCGATGCAGGCAGACCCAGGCTTCTCTGCATCAGTTTCAGTGCTGGCAGGTTCAGATACGAGCAGGGGACGTCTCGGCGTCGTGTAGATTCCGCGGCAGCAGAAGTTAGAGTTGAGGATGTCCCAAACGCAGTGAACCCGCACAGATTGTTACCACAGCAGCGCAACGAAGCGGCCGTGTGTGTTTCAGCCCAATGTACACTTCCCACTTCAGACCAGGGAATGCCAAGTGTACGAATCGTGTGAGAGTGCTAAGGACTCGGAATACAACACAACCTGACGGCGGTAACAGAGCAAGGCTCCTGTGTAGGCTGGTCAGTCCAGTGGATGGCCCATAGACGCTTCCGAAGGCTTACGTGCAGGAGATGATGAAGATGGCGAGAATAGTTGTTCCCACTATTCCAAAGGGTCGAAGTACCAGTACAGGCCTTCTTGTTTGATCAGAGGCAGAATGGTTTCACAGAGCGACAGTAGTGCAGAGGAGCAGTCCTTCAGCGGGTCACCAGCAATTCCTCGGTTCAGCCTCGTGGTTGCAGGATACTTGGCTCATGTATCCCTTGTTCGTGAGAACTCAGGAGATTGACATGGTAGTGGTGTTTCCAGCCTCCTCTTATCCAGAGTTCCCTTCGCGCCAAAATGGAGAGGACCCAATGGGAGATCTGCTCACAAAACACTCACACCATACGTGGACCTATCACGGACCACGGTGGTCCCAGGCATTCAAGACACACTAGACTCTATGGCACCCAGGATGTGTATTGGGACCAGACATCCCAGACCACATCCTGGAGGCACACAGAAGGCCTGTAGAAGCCCAGGAAAGCATCTGTGTTTCGCGGGAAAATACATGCCCAAATAAGGAAGGCCCGGGTCGGCTCGACCTGGGGAAGGTGAAGGGGGCAAGACGGTCAGCGGGCAGGACAAAGAGCCTCGTGGTCTGGCCCTTTTGGGAGCCAGGCCACCATTTTGGGCTAAGCGCGAGAAACACGTTTAAACAGCCAAAAGGAGCTCAAAACACAAAGAAACGATCTCTGCCACCAGTCCCGTCCGTGATTCACTTGCACCGTTCGTTAACAATCCAAAGAGAGTGTCTAGGGCCTGTAGAATGACTAGAGACCCAAGAGAGCAGTAACTTAGCTTACAGTGCCCTCTTGTGTCATGTTGCGCGAAAGCTGCAACATGATAAAAGAACTACGGAAAACAACGTTTCCAGGTACTGTCTTAAGGGCATGTCAGTTTCCCCATAAGAATGGAGCGAACGCACAGAGGAGTGCGGCAGAAGGCTGCGCTTCTCTGGCAAAGTCTAGATAATGGTGAAAAAACAACAGCAAAAAGTTTAGGGGTTGCCACATGGAAGGAAAATTGCCTGTAATTAAGAAATCTTTCCTAACAGTTCTCTATAGATATGACTATTGCAATAGCCTTTTCCTGGATCTACAAGCTTCCACTCTGCAACCCCTCCAGCTAATCCAGAATAGAGCAGCAAGACCTATCCTTGGCCTTAAGCCCAGAAACCGCATCTCTCCTGCACTAAAAAGTCGTCACTGGCTCCCAGTTGCTGCACTGATTACATTCAAATCCCTCTGCATCATCCACAAGGCGTTCTGGGCCCAGGGACCACACTATCTTCAACTTTACCTTACTAAATACAGTTCCATGTCATTTCATCGCTGGAGGTTTTTTTGCAGGGTTTTTTACCGCAGATTTTTTTTTTAACTCATTGAATTTTAATTTTTTTTATTTTTGGAGGCTTCCCCACAAACCCCCATCCCCTTTAATTGTTTATATATTCCCGAACACCCACACCCAATTTATATATTTTTCTAAACCCCCCAAAAAATTCGATGAGTTTTTTCGGCAAAATATTCCCGGTAAAATACCCCGCGAAAAAACATCCCACGATGAAAGGACGTCTTACCCTAAATACTCCCCCTCTAGAGCACTATGCTCCTCTGGCTCTAACTCTGTGTGTAAAGCGTTTTGCTAAACAGAGGGCAGGTGGTTGATCACTTTCCTCAGCTGGCTTCCTCCTTTGGAACAGCCTCCCCCTCCCCCTGTGCCTAGAGCAGATCTTCTTAAATTCCGGAAGCTCCTTAAGACTCTTTTCTTTACCTCCTCCTTCCTTCTTCTCTCCCCTGCTAATCCCAGAGTTGCTGCGATTGGTGTCCTGGGCCCTTACGCATCCTCGGGGCACTGACCTTCTGCACCCAATTGGCCCAGCTCCTGTTTATCTGCACTCGCTCTTACACCCTCCGACCTGGTGGCTTGCACTTACACCTCTCGCGGCTCCTGGCACTGACCCTCTGCCTTCTTCCTTGATGCACTTTCACGTTCTGAATACTCACAAGGCATAGTAGATTTGTCCTGTTTCCTCTTCCCCCACTGCTCTTAAATATTGTGTTTTTCATGTATTTTAATGTATTTCCCACTCCAGCTCCCTCCCTTGCCCTGTGAGTGCTTTGAAACAGTATTTTCTTATTGTATAAGCACCTGACAAGCACACAACAAATAAATAAATAAACAATAAATCGGCATCCTCTGAGCACCACCTAATGGTTTGGCACTGCCAGCTCGGTGTGTGGATCTTCGCTAGTCATTCTATTTCTGTTTTGTACAGCCTGGGATGGTTCTTGAAGTGTCTTGGATAATCTCTCCATTTGTTCTTGTTGGTGAGTTCCACAGCCATGATAATCAACAGGTCTACACTCGAAGCTTATGTGAACATCTCCAATCTTAGTGCATGTGGGAGAGCGTTAGCTGTGACATAGTGAATGTATTCTGCACTCGCTTTCCTTGGTCCTTGTGGACTGTGGCCCAGAAATTGTGATATGTAATATGTAATCATCCAGGTTCTGATCTCCTCCCGGCTGTATTACAATTTCAAAATTGTAGTCCTGTAGATGGATGCCCCACCATTCAGAGCATGGAGGCATCTTTGTTTGCAGATTCCCATGACAGTAGCCCCTGATGGTCTGTCACTAAGGTGTACCTCTTTCCAATGACAAACTGGTGGAAGTGTTCACATGTTCATAGGGCTGCTAGACTCTCCTTCTCTCCTTGGGCGACAACGTTCTGCTGACATATGCCCCTTTGTTCCTTGGAGTGTAGTCTGCAATGTCACTTTGAGCTAAAATAGCCCCTAGGCCCACTGGGCTGGCATATAAAATGATTTTGGTGTACCAGGACTGATTGAAGTATGCTGTTAAGGATTCCAATCGGCGTCACAGACTGGACAAGGACACTTGGTGTTGGCCTGGGATGTGGTGCTCAATAGGGATGCTTTTTCTTTAATTTCAAAGAATTCAAATTGAGCCGATATCCGACCCGTCTCACACCCCCTTTTACAAATATCCCGGGTCACAATGGACCATGAACCAGGCCGGTTGGTGAAATACAATATTTATTTATTCTTAGGATTCACAAAAATCACAAAAAATTTAATTTTGGGCATCAATCACCATTAGGGTGATAATTACAATGGAAATGAAAGCAATGCACTTGTTTAACCGTCTAGTAGAACATATCCAATTTAATAAGAGCACTTTTTAAATTCGGATAGATAGCACCCAAGTTAAGGTTTCCCCCTGCAATGTTCCCTCAACCCACAAATAACCAAATTCTGAGTGGATAAAAAGAAGCAGCAGGTAGTCAGGGATAAGAGGCAGTGAACGGAATCAAAATCAGACCTTCCCTCACAATAAGAGGGAAAACCCTTTGTAATAGCATGAAATGACACTCAGAAATTGACAAATAAATAATGAATGTGCGGTTAAATCTTTGAGACAAATATGACTTCTCACGACAACAGTAATGCATAAACCCTAGCAATCACAAGGCAAGGGATAAAAAAGAAGCATACAATAAAAAACAAGTGGAAAATTAGAACTTGCTGCAGCCGAATGACACGTTGGAATGTTGCAATTTTCTCAATTCCCGTTTTAAATGACACAAACGAATTTGAGGAAAAACTGGTGAAATACTTCAATCCTCAATGCGGTTCTTGGGCTGGGGGATAGATATATATCACAGGGACAATATAGAGGTGAAAATAGGTCTCTATCTGGTGAATTGAGAGAGATTTGGAAGGTAGAGTGAGGTTCGTTTTTAGGAAAATATAGCAGTGAAAAAGAGAAAATCGGTTTTAAAATGAAAGACAAATTTTACTTAAACTAGATTTAATTACTTAGAAAAGAGGAACTCCACCCGTGAATATAAAAGTTACACTGCAGTTGTAACCCTTCACGCAGTGTATCTCTTTTCTTTAGGGAAAATGAATGTATTTGAACACAATATCGCTAATGACTTACTCTATGCAAGACAGAAAAGAAGAGAAAAGTGTCGTTAACACTTGGAGATCAAGGGCAAGAGGCACAGAGCATTCTGACAGTTAGACAAGTTATCAGGATATGGATAGGGTTGCTTGGAGAGTGAAACCAATACAAATGGTCAAGATGGGGTAGACTATGTGTTATGGGATGAGGGATACTCACAGTCCACGCTTGGGTTTGGGAATTTCAGAACAGTGAATGGGGTTCTGGTCACTGCACCGCTCGGGTCACCAGGTAGAGGACTCTGGACTAATGGACTTTTAGTGGGATTTTCTTAAAGTAGGCCTTTGCTGAAGCACAGTCTGCTATGCTTTGGCTTGGCAGTGAAATCTGGTCAGGATGAATGTGGGAGATCAGGAACGCCAGTACAGGAAATTCAGGAGAGAGTCTGTCAGCATGGTGACGTCACAGAATTATTGGTGGCCAGAACTGAGCTAGGCCTTGCCAAAAATCAGTCATAACCTAATTTACACATTTATATATTTGTGGCACTTCAACAAATCACATGGGCATATTACATATTGTAGGTAGAGCATAGCAGTCCAATCCTCACAGTTGTGGGACATTGTTTCACCCTTCTACCAGTTTTTCACGCTTTTCAGTGAGAATTATATTCCTTAAAATTCTATAACTTTACACATGTGTATGGATTATTATTAGGCATCTCAGTGTTAAATTTGACAGTGGCATCCTGTACACTTTCCGTGGAATACCCAATTCTCTGCCATTTCTATTCCCCCTGTGGCAGTGAAGTCTATGACGTCTTAAATTAAAGCCCATAAAATCACATTTAAACTGTTAACTTTTCTCATTTTTCGTGAAGTCCTGCTGCAAAGATAAACGTCTTACAAGTTTTATTCAAAAAATAGTCTTTGAAACAAATGGGCATCCTTGGTCCTTCACTGGAAGCATTTTTTCTCTTCGGCTAGCCCCCCCCACGCCCAACTGTCAGTTCAGCTCATTGTAGAGGGGGATTTCCCAGTTTGATTGAAGGTTTATGACTTCCCAGGTTGGTGTCCCAGAAGTTCCATTGTAAGATGGCTCAGCCCAGACCCAAGTCTGATCAGCATGTGAAGTTTCTTTGTCTTGGTCAGTCAAAGTTTTCCAACCTAGCAATTATCACTTTCGTTTCCTGGAAGTTTATGGGGGTTCCCTTTTGGGGGAAGCCTTAGCTCGGCCAACAGGAATAATCTGTTTTGGGAGCTTGCAAAATCCAGCCCATGCAGTTTAACAGTTTTATTTTTCTTTTATTTTGTCCTTAATCAAAACAATCTATATATGTTTCCCCAGAAACAAACCCCTTTACTTTGCTAGGCACGGACACGTTTCATTCAACATTGTACTTTTTAAAACAGGCATTTTTTTCCTCTGGTTTGTAAAAGGCCATTCTGACACATGTGGCGAAAGCTGGCATATTCCTTTCAAATTCGGTTTTGCTCTTCCATCTAGATTCCCACATGGTTTTGTAGCTGTAGTCAGCTTATTTTACACAACAGTCTTTACAAGGCAAAAGTCTTCATGAAATTGGCATGTGCACAGAAAGATATGATTTCATTTTCAAGCAGTGATTTTTGACATTTTGTAGCAACATTTAAGTGTTTACTGTGTAGCTGAAGGAAAGCTTTCGTTGATCTGCTCAGGTTTGGCTGGCACAGCCTGTCTTTCAGGAATAAGCCTCTTTTCTGAAGGAGCACAATGTGAATATGGCTGGGCATACAGGGTCTTTTTGATAAAAGTAGTTTGATGAAACACAGATGAAAATAGCGTCAGAGCAGCCTCCTTTTCAATGTGAAATATTCCCTTTTTCAAATGGGAACTTTGAGCTTTGCAGCAAAGCAGCACTGCTTGTTTCACTCCCCTTCTTTTGTACATGTAAGAATACACTGGCAAGCTTTTTCAGTGTGCCCCCATGTTCCATCCTGCCCAATATGTGCTTGGCAAGGTGGTGCAGCCATCTTTTTGTCATTGCAAAATGCAGTTTTGGTGTGAGGCAATTGTGCTCACAGGAGCCAGTGCAGCCATTTTGCTTGTTCTGCTGAAGTGCAGCTTGGTGATGTGGGGAAGTACTGCTGAGTGGGTAAATATATCCCACAATGCCAGCTGTTTGGTGGTGGCTCATGAGCTTTTCATGTTGCTGAGTGCCTGCTGGCACTCTCCCGACACTGAAAAACATGTCCTTCTTGAGTAATCGTCGAAGTGGTTCTGTTGCTGTTGCACAATTGGGTAGATATCTGGCACAACAGCCTGTCATGCCAATGAATGACCTTCTGATGCTTGAGTCGGAGCCACCAGGTCATTAATGGTGCAGACCTTCTTTGGTTCAGGCCTCATCAGAAAAGATGTGACCGAAGAATCGAGATCCCACTTGTTGATGTCACACTTGTCAAAGTTTAAAGTAAGCCCTGCCTCGGAAGTGCCATTCAGCTCATAATGCCTGGTCATGTTCTTCCTGTGATGTTCCATAGATCAGGATGTCATAGCTGTAATTAAATGCCAACTTTATTGGGAGAAGCACTTGTCTGATAGCAATCCTGAAATATCTCAGCCACTGAGGAAATCCCAAAGTTAAAGTGTTTGTATTGGAACAGGCCATCATGGGTGGAGAATGTTGTAATGGTGGCTCCATTCATTTGGATAATCATATCTTCAATATTTGGTCCTGGATGCCTCTACCATTGTATTGCAGTGTTGGGCACTCTCATATCCATGCATAAACAAATATGCCCACCCCCCTTGGGTACCACCACCAAGGGCAATATCGAAGGTGTATGACCATCAGCCATCGCAATGATGTCATTTTTCAGCAGGTGGCCCAGTTCTTGTGACACCACTGATTGGAGGTGAACCCTACTTTCATAGGGTGTTGAGGTACTGGACGCACCAATTTGTCAATGTGTAGCTTTATAATCATCCCTTTCAGCTTCCCTAGTCTGCGAAAAAGACCTGGAACGTTCTCCCAGATGGTTCCTTTGACAGGGGAGTGGGTGTCACTTTGCACATTGCCTGAGCCGATTGAGTTGTCCTTGCGATGCATCATACCACATCAGAGCCCTGGTAGTGGAAATCAATGAGCCCCAGTTCTTTTGCTGTTTTATAACTTGTAAACAGCATCCTCTCGTGGGGCTTCTCAGCACATAGATGGTGGTGTTTGTCAATCGTCCCCTGTGCACCAATGTGCGTTGGAACTGTCCTATGGATGGCAGTGGTGTACTCGCACCCCATTGGAATATCCTTGCCATAGACCTGGACAGTAACCTTTTATATGCCACAGAGGGGTTGGCGATTCTTACAGAGTTGGCGCTGTACACTACATTCACATATTACAGAAGACTTCAATTGCGTTTGTCACGTTTCTATTTCAAACCATCACGACAACTTCTATCTTGCATTGTGCCATTGGTTTTTAATGTTACTGAGGTGCTGACACTTGTTGTGACTACTTGGGGGTCTTTATCAAGGGGGGTGGATTATTTTCATGAACACTGATCTGGGGTAGCTGTAATACTTGGCAACTTGGGGCACTGGATACTGCTTCTGTTTGCAGGGGATGCATCAAATAGTTAGCAGAAGCTAGGTCTGGGTCCTCTTCTGGGATTGTTTTTATTATCACTTTGTACTCCCTGCCTTTTAGGTTTGTGAAGATATCTGTGATAGCGAGCGTCTTGTCATCTTCCACCGCCGGATAAAATCATTGAATTCTTCAAGCCACTCTGCCCACCGGACCATTTATTGTGCTAATTTAGCTAGAAAGGTTGGGGCTTCCTGAGGAACGTAGCCCTAGCATCTGAAGATGTGGGAGTCTGGGGGGCAACTTAATTTTTGTCCATTGTAATTCCTTCTGTGTGATGGTTTCAGGTGTGCAGCGCGCAGTAGCAGGACACTGCAGGAGAAATGTGGTGTCAGGACTCACCGGGATATGACACCTCGTGTCGATGGGCATAAGGGTTGTTCCCTGCAATGGTCATACATGCTATTGGTGAAGTTATCCTTTAGTTTGTCAGCTACCTTGGCAGGAGCGGCTTCTGGAACATCAGCTGTAGTGGCAGGATTTACCTTGAGATCGCCTGCTGGAATTGCCGGATCAGCCTTTGGATTGTTAGCTGGATTGGACAGGAGTTGCCTTTTGTATTGGCTGCTGGACGTTGCTCCGCTGCACCCTGCTGGTAATAATTGCTGGGAAAGACTGTGTTCAATGTCCCAGAATTGATGCATTGTATGTGCCTGGCAGTCAGTGTTAGCAGGCCATGTGTTAATGCCTTTGTATCTACGTGATCTCATTGCTATGCTCCTTTCCTTTCTTCTGGTATTACAAGTGGTGGTAAGCAGTGTTGTTCTGGCTCTGCCGTTAAAAACACTCCTCTGACATCTGCCACCTCCTTGAAGACCTCAACCTCAGCATCCTCGCTCTCACTGAGACATGGTTCACGGCAAGCTCTGTCATGAGTTCTGACACTCTCCTCTCGGATGGCTACAAGATCCTCTTTAAGCCCAGGTCTAACCGTTCTGGTTGTCATAAATCTCCAACATCACCCCTTCTGGATGGCCTGGTTGCTTCGATGCTGCATCACAGCATCCTTTTTCACCTTCAACATGGTGGACACCATGGGAGAACAAGCAGTCTAGCACCAGGACATACTTGCAACTACCTTGAAAAGTGCCAAGCCCCCGCGGCTCAGCACGTCTCAAAACTTGGCTTGTCCATGCTCAGCGCATCGGTAGTGCTTGTTTCCTGTTTTTTCTACCTTCACTCAGCCTTTCTGTTTTCCCGGCTTCGCTTGCCTTGCGAGGTCATTTCCGATCCTTGTGCCCCTTCACCTTGTGAATTCGGCCTTGCGCCTCCTAAGTTATTACTTCTCTCCCCCTCGTGCTTGGCGGTATGCACCGCTTCCAAGAGCTATTCCGTACTTTACTGTGCTTCCTTCACGCTGATAATGGTCCTCATTGCTTCCTGGAATCCTCCCTGGAATACTAACCTGCTTCCTGATTCCTGGATCCAGCAGGGTGGCATCAGAGGAGACTTGCCCATTCTTTCATGAGGCCTGCACTTCCAGAAAAATTGAGAAACCTGTGATTACAAAGAAAAAGATACCCAAGACCAAACAGGTGAGCAAAGAGTCAGAAGAATCAGAATCTGACAGTTTGAGACACCACAAACCTCACATTGCCCCCAGGATAGAACTCGAGGTCCAGAACTTCAAGGCTGAAAATGCAGGCCTGAAACAACTTGTATTGTCAGGGACCCGGCTTACCCGAGAGTGCCTCCATGGGAGGCATTGTAGATAAATACGATGGCACTCCAAATGCATTACGCTCCTTCCTTGATTCATGTTTGGTACACTTCATGTTGAAGCCTTATTATTTCTCTACCCCCAGAGCTAAGGTTGGTTTTGTGAGATCCCATCTTTCCAGGAATGCCCTAGCCTGGGCTACGCCCCTGGTGTCTTCTGGAGACCCATTGCTGGTCAACTATGATGGCTTCATTGCTGAATTCAGGGCAATGTTCGACCGTCCTGAAAAGGTATACTCCGCCCAAGAGAAGCTGTTCGAGTTCCAACAAGGAAGCCAAGATATGTTGTCATACGTGACTCGCTTTAAACAATTAGCCAAGGATGCTGACTGTACTCCCGAAACATGTTTTACCCTCTTTTGCTGTGGCTTGAATGAGGAAATCAAAGATGAGTTGCTAGAGTGGCCCACCCTGGGTCCTTCCAGGCACTTTTGGACTTATCTTTACAGATCTACACCTGAATCCAAGAAAGAAAGGCAGAGAAAAGGAAGACACGGAATCCTCAACGGAAGTCTTCACTGGTGTAACCCAGCCCCAGGGATCCACCTCCATCATCCTCCACAGAACCCGAGCCCATGCAGTTGGGTATTCTATGAGGACTTCTGACTTTTCAGGATAGGACTTGCAGAATCGACAGAGGTCTATGTATGTACTGCGCATCTGACAAACAATTGGTCAGGAACTGCCCGATAGCCCCTCCAAGACATTCGGGAAACACCAGCTCCTGATCCTGAACGGAGCCCAGCTTTGGGAGACAGAGACATGCTCTACCTTTTCAGCCTCCTTGGGTCCATCCTTCAGGAGTACTTTGGTGATTCTCCAAGTAACACTTACCACTACCAATAAAGAATCCTATCGCGTCCTGGCCCTGGTAAATTGTGGAGTCATGGGCATCTTTCTAGATGATGAATGGGTGCAACAACATCAAATACCTAGGGAATCCAAGGACGCTATTCAAGCCATTGAAGGGATTGACGGAAATCCCTTGCCATCTGGACGGATAACCCAACAAACCGCGGAACTCTTGCTCTCCATTCAAAATCACCAGGAACTCTTACGATTTGACATCATAAAGGCGGCTCATTATCCAATAGTTCTGGGCATGCCATGGCTGCAAAGACATAACCCTTACATCAAATGGGCAGCAGGATCACTGTTCCTGGGATCTGAGTTCTGTCTCTCACATTGTCTTTCCCAGAAGGTACAACTCACCATACCCACAAATAGCGGAATGCCAGACCACCAACCACTTACCGTTTTCAATATCAATCAAGTACCTGAAGCCTACAACCAATTCTCAGACGTATTTTCTACAACCATTGTACAGTCCTTGCCTCCTCACAGACCTGAGGATTGTGCCATTGACACCGAAAAGGACGCAGTTATTCCCTTCGGTAGGATGTTCATCCTTTCATAACCCGAAAAGAAATCCCTGCGAGAATACTTGGACACTAACCTATCCAACGGAACCATTTGTCCTTCCAAATCCTCTGCAGGAGCCTGCTTGTTCTTCGTACCCAAGAAAGAAACCAAGGAACTCCGACCATGTTTGGATTACAGGGGTCTGAACCAGTGTACCCTAAAAGATCGATATCCTTTGTCACTCATATCAGACATTTTGGAAGCCCTACGTAGTGCAGTAATATTCACCAAGCTGGATTTGCGAGGAGCATACCATCTGATTCGCTTAAAAGAGGGCGATGAATGGAAGACCACCTTCCGAACTCCCTTTGGGCATTTTGAATATCTGGTTATGCCATTTGGTCTCGCCAATGCCACTGCTGTATTCCAGCGTTTTATGGACCGAGTCTTCTCCGACATGTTGTTTCTATTTGTGATTGTCTATTTAGATGACATTCTGGTGTACTCCAACAATCTAGCCTTACATCATGAACATGTCACCTTGGTTTTGCAATGATTTTGGGACCATCATCTATTCGCGAAACCCGAGAAGTGTATCTTTCACGTGTCCACTGTACGATACTTAGGATTCATCCTGAGTCCACACAGGGTGGCAACGGATCCAGCCAAGGTCGAAGCTATCACTTCCTGGACTGCTCCGGCCTCGGTAAAACAAGTACAGTCATTCCCGGACCTTGCAAACTTCTACAGAAAGTTAATCCCGGCATTTTTGTTCAACCCATCGTATTTCTTCTGAAGAAAGACACACCTTTTCGATGGTCGTCAGCACAAGAGACTGCCTTCCAGACATTAAAGGACAAGTTTACGCAGGGGCCCATCCTGGCTCAACCAGACATAACCAAGCCCTTCCTGGTAGAGACGGATGCCTCGGAATATGCCATAGGGGCGGTTTTGAAAAAAGAATCTGAAGATAACCAAGAACATTGCATTGCATATCTGTCCATTGCACCCTAGTGAGACATTATTCAGTCCTGGAAAAAGAGCGGCTCGCCATCCATCATACCTTCATGGAATCGGGCCATCTTCTTTTGGGTGCCAGATACCCAGCGCAGGTGCAGACCGACCATCGGAACCTACAGGTCCTGCAATCAATGCAATGCAGAAATAGCCGCCAGGCACGTTGGGCCTTTGTTTTTGCCCAATACCAGTTCTGCATTCAGCATGTACCCGGAACATACAACGTTCTCGTGGATGCCCTGTCTAGATGGCCAGATTACGTACCAGAAGAAGCACAAACCTTCCCTAGGATGTTTCTGTACACGGTGTTCATAGCCCAGGCTAACATACTTTTGGGCAAGATAAGGTCTGCAACCCCAACTTCGGACCTTTGGAAGGATTACAACGAAACTAATCAATGGGCCTTGTCCACCAGGGATGGATACCTCTTCAAGGACATGAACATGGTTATTCCCACGCGACCATAAGAAATAAAATAATATACCTGTGCCATGACACCTACTTTTCTAGACATCGTGGAATCAAGGCCCCCTTTCTAACCATTCAGAGAAAGTTCTGGTGGCCGAAGATGATCAACGATGTAGAGGCGTACATCCAGCCATGTGCTGTTTGCAGCCAGAATAAAATTGACAACAGGAAACCGACAGGCTTCCTTCTCCAGACAGATCTGCCATATCGACCATGGGAGGCAATAGCCACAGACTTTATAGTAGATCTTCCTCCCTCCAAAGGACATACTGCTATTATGGTCACCAAAGAGCTCTTTTCCCACATGGATCACTTTACTTCACTGATCAAGCTTCCTTCGGTGCAAGAGATGGCAGGGATTTTTGTGACATATATCTTTCGACTACATGGATTGCCTACCAAGATTATCTCTGATTGTGGACCCCAATACGTCTCGAGATTCTGGAAGTACTTATGCCAATTATTGGGGATTCAACGTACCTTATCATCTGGTTACCATCCCCAGACCAATGGCATTACCGAAAGGGTAAACCAAACCCTTGTACAGTATCTGCAGTGCTTTGCTTCCAAGGTGCAAGATGACTGGTCAGTTTTGATCACAGTAGCAGAATTTGCTTACAACAACTCCGATCATCCCACAACCAAGACCAGTCCCTTCTTTTGCAACCAAGGAATCCACCTGTCTGTCCTACCCACGGTCTTGCCTCATTCCAGTCCAGCTCCATCTGTTGATTGCTGGATATCTCAGTTGGTTTCGACACACAAAGATGTTAAAGAACATCTATCAAAGGCCAGGATGGATGTTAAGAAATATGCAGACACCAAACGGCGTCCTAACCCTTCACATGTCATAGGAGATAAAGTCTGGCTGTCTTTCCAACATTTGACCAGACACCTGAGGCCTAATAAACTGACGCCACATTACTATGGACCGTTCACAGTGACTAAGATCATCAACCCTGTGGCCTTCCAACTCTGTCTTCCAGTCTCATGGAAAATAATGCAGCCTGTTTTCCATTCAGCCTTATTGAAACCCTACCATCAGTCTGCCAGGACAGCTCTTCGACCTCCCCCTCTTCTCATTAATGATCAGATTGAGTTTGAGGTTTCCAGGATATGTGCTTCAAGATACAGAAGAGGACGTCTACAGTACCTGGTAGAATGGAAAGGTTATCCACCCAGTGATCGTACAATGGACCCTGTAACCAACATTAACGCTCCCTGATTGCTGCAGCGATTCCACCGGATCCATCCAGGCAAACCAGGGGGATCAGAGTCTTGAAGGGGGCATACTGTCATGAATCTCTGACATCGCCCCTTCTGGGCGGCCTGGTCGCTTCAGCGCCGCATCACGGAATCCATTTTCACCTTCAACATGGCGGACTCCATGGGAGAACAAGCAGTCTAGCACCAGAACTTACTTGCATCTTCCTTGAAAAGTGCCGCACCCCCATGGCTCGGCGCATCTCAACGCTCGGCTTGTCTGTGCTCAGCGCATCGGTAGTGCTTGTTTCATGGTTTTCTACCTTCGCAGAGCCTTTCTGTCTTCCCGGCTTTGCTTGCCTTGCATGGCCATTTCCGATCCTTGTGCCCCTTGCCCTTGTGAATTCAGCCTTGCGCCTCCTTACTTCTTACTTCTCTCCCGCTCGTGCTTGGCGGTATGCACCACTTCCTGGAGCTACACCGGACTTAACTGTGCTTCCTTCCTGGCGATCCTGGTCCTCATTGCTTCCTGGAATCCTCCCTGGAATACAGACCTGCTTCCTGGATTGAACGTCTCGACCCTGGGCAGAAGCCCCAGGTGCTACCTGCCTGGTGCCCATTCCTTCATGAGACCCGCACTTCCAGAGAAAAAGGAGAAAACTGTGACTACAAAGAAAAAGATATCCAAGACCAAACAGGTGAGCCAAGAGTCAGAGGAATCAGAATCTGACACTGGTGGCGGAGTGGCTCTGATCTTCCCTAAATGGGTCACTGCTACTATCATACCCACTCAGTCCTACTCCTCTTTCGAATGCCTCGTCTTTAGGCTTGGTGTATATCCTGTCCTCTCGCTGACTCTGGCCACCATCTAGAGGCTCCCTGGTCCGGTCTCCCTCTTTCTCTCCAAATGGTCTCTTCTCTTGTGGCCTCCATCTCCAAGCTTCTCCTCCTCGGATATTTCAATATTCACCTTTACTCCCCTGATGCAGCCTCTGGACTCTTCGGCAACCTCTGTGACTCTCTTTCCCTCTCCATTCTTCCTTCCACTCCGGTTCGACACAATCAGCCGGACACACCTTGGATGCTCTCATCTCAGCATACATCTCCATCTCCAACTGTCTCACCACATCTCTCTCTTGGTCTAATCATGCTCTCCTGTGCTCTCACCTGGACCTCCTTGGTCCCTCGACTAAACCCCCACCTGCACTGCCAGTCTCCTTCTCTGTCATTCAACCAATGACGTGAGTGTCAGTTGCTGCTTTTGCTGCCCCCTTCATTCCCGCTCCCACTCCTGCCACTGACTCTGACACAACCCTTACTAACCTTCAACTCTCCATCTCCAACACTTGTGAAATCCTTGCCCCTGTCATGAGGATCCACATGAAGCCTACCTACAAGCACAACTCCTGGCATGACTCCAACCTGGTCTCTCTGAAACGCAAGTGCAGATCTGCTGAGTGGAAGTGGCAGGCTTCAAGCACATCCCCTGACAGACTGGCCTGCCGCCGGCTCCACAGACAATACAGACTATCCATCCACTCGTAAAAGAGGGCCCATATCCAAGCCCGCATCTCTGGGGTCACTAACAGGGCTCAACTTTTCATAATCTGCAAGGAACTTGTCAATCCTACTGCAGTCTCCATTTCTCCTCTTCCTTCCCAGACACTCTCCACTGCACTGGCCTCTCAATTACCGAAACTTAGGACATCCTGTCCACACTCTCCTCTACGCCACTTCCTTCTCCCTCGCCCACTCTCAGGACACCCTTGGCCCCAAGTCCACTTCCCTCCTTCTCTCCCTTATCACCTGATGAGGTATCTAGACAAGACTACTCTATGAAAGTCTCATCCAAGTAGGTGCTCGCCTGCTCATCCAGAACTATCAAGGACACCATTGCCTCCCTTGCTCCAGCCTTGGCTGATTTATGCAATCACTCCTTTGCCACTGGATCCTTTCTGCTAATCCTCAAGCACTCCTTTGTGCTCCTTCTCCTCAAAAAGCTTTCTGCCGACCCCTCCTGTATGACTAACTACCATCATTACCCTATTCCTGGGCAAACTCTTGGAGAAACTGCCCATCTCCCAGCTTATCCACCACACTGAATCTGTTGGTTGTCTCGATGACCAACAGTCTGACTTCAAAGTACCCAGAGGCACAGAAACTGCACTCCTGAATACCTGTGAAGACTTGCACTCTAATTTCAATTTCAACTCTCCTTCCATTCTCATCCTTCTTGACCTTTCCTCTGCCTTTGATGTGGTCAATCATGCCGCCCTTATAAATCGGCTCCATGATGCCCTTGGCATCACAGACTTGGCTCTGGTCTGGCTGACCTCCTTCCTCTCGGACTGACCTTCCCAGGTTCAACTGGGCCCTTTTCTCTCCTCACTCTCCACCTGTGGTGTCCCTCAGGGCTCTATCCTCTCACAATGGCTTTTGAATTTCTACCTTGCCCCTCTAGCCCATTGATCTCTGCCTTCTCTCCTAGCTTCCAATGATATGCAGATTACATGTAGCTCTCCTTCAAACTTCCCTCCACTGCCTCCTCTTTTTCTTCTCTCATTCCTGACTGTTGTAAGTGATTCCAACCCGGCACTCCACCTAAGTCAATGCCTAGCGTGTGATGCACAGCTGGAACCATTAATTACATATTTGTGTCTATAAGTTCTTTTATTTCTGAATGATGTACCCTTATATCACGCCCCTCTCTTTGGAACCAAGGAGCGGTTGTTTTGCAAAGATAAAAGATTTATTTTATGAATTTGAACTATATATATATATATATATATATATATATATATATATATATATATATATATATATATATATATCACACTAATAATATGTATACAATGATCACCAGGGGTGATGTCACAAAATCAACAATCTCTTTAATCAGTATGAGTATGGATAGGAAAATAATGCAGCATAGAAGAATACTTGATAAGGATAGGAAATCAATGCAGCACAGAATAATACTTGATATGGGTTCAATCAAATGCAATGGCACTCTTTCCCCCCTGTACCCTACTCAAACCCCCCTAATATGCAATATAGAGATGGAAGGATAGAAAACAGGTTTCAGGAATATACAATCTCAACCAATATAGTTTCAATCCCAGTTCCCCCCAGCAAGCAGCGAGAAACAGGGATGATTTCAAAATAGGTCAAATGCTTTTGAATGTGGCTTGTAATGAATATTGCTTTTGATGGCAAGTCTCTTCTTTTCCACAATTTGATTTTAAGACACAAGTTTAAACTGCCAGTATAAGTAAATGACAGTTTTGACACAGGCGAGCGGCGGTACTGTGCCCATATCTGACATTTTTCCCAGGCAAGCACCTTTTGAATGTGTATTTTTTATGATGAAAGGTGCTTCTCTTGACATTGTGCTTATGGGGATTCCTTAAATAAGGTGATCGTGAACACCCCACAAGGATGTTGGATCTTCTCTGCTGTTTGGGAACCATGATTATGCACTTTCAACAGCCAAGGAAAAGCGGATTTTAAAGCACTTCTGGGTTTTCCTTGGAATGTAGCACTGCTTTTTCAAGTAGTTTCATTTCACTCTGCAGACAGCCCAATTACAGGTTTTGGCAGTGTGGTCTCCTGTTTTACCTCTGACATAGGAAAAAATAGATTTGGCAGCCTATTTTTCAGGTTTCCCTGCGCACTTCTCAGAGATTTTTAGCGCATAGGGCTTTTTGGTGGCCATTCTGTTGTTTTTGATGAAAGCAGCACACACTGATGTTGCAGGGCAGAGCCTAGTGGGTCAGAACATCCCACAAGCCCCCCTTGCGATTTGGCGTTGGTCGCGCATCAATGGGAAGTCGCAAGACTGGGATGATCAGTCTCTTTTCCTTTGGTTCCAAAAATGGCAAAGTTCATCATCTTTTTCTCCATCAGGGGTGGATCGACCAATTCTCCTCGCCAGTCCTGATGTGAGTATTGAGCGATACCCCGGCCCCTTGGATCTTTGCTTCCAGTCTCTGGGTAGTCCTCCTTGGTTTTAGTCTCCATTATTTCCAATTCTAGAATGACAAAGCAAAACATATTTGCAGACATTTCCCCACCACTATTAATGTAGTGGGGCGGACACATACATTTTGACAAATCAGGACACATTTTTCTATTGTAAGTTATTGACTATATATGGAATATTTTAGAGTTGGAATTCTAGAGAGCTGGAGTGATCCCCTGTGGGGTTCCAGAAGACTCCTCCAGTTGCTGCAGAGTGTGCCTAGGATGGCAACACTTCAGTTGGTTAATATGGACCCACTTATCTTCCCCTTCTGCCAAACTGCCTTTGGGGATGCGGATTTTGTAGGCGACTGGTGAGATTTTGTCTACAATTTCAAAAGGACCCCTCCAGGTAGGCAAACATTTGCGCTGTTTGGCCTGGTTCCTTTGGAAATTGTATAAGTACACCCGGCCTCCAACATGGTATTCTTTTCTAGTAGTCTTTAAGTCATAGTGGGTCTTCATGCTGTCTGCAGATCTTTCTAGATTTCGCTGAGCATAGGCAAAAGCATGTTGAAAGGGTTTTCTTAGATTTTCAACATACTCATGAGTTGTGGAGGCATTGATCAATGTCTGCTCTTGGGTTCTGTAGAGCAGATGCTGGGGAAGCAACATCCTGCGTCCAGTCATCAGCTCAAATGGTGACATTTTAGTTGCAGATGAAGGGGTAGATCTGATGGCCATTAGGACAAGAGGTAATCAAATATCCCAACTTGGCACAGAATCTGCCACAAACCTTTTTAATATTATCACAATTGTCTTGTTGTATCTCTCTACTACACCACTAGAGGCTAGCCGGTAAGCAATGTGTAGCTTCCTTTTGACCCGAAGTATCTCCCACATCTTTGTCATTACTTAGCTAGTGAAGTGGCTACCTCGGTCTGACTCGATCCTTTGGGGTAGTCCAAAACACGAGAAGATGTGGTTGATCATCAGGGCAGCTGCTGTTTCTGCTTTGTAGTTTGGGGCCGGGAGACATTCCACCCACTTAGTAAACAAGCATGTCACATCAACATGTACTTGTTTCCCCTAGAGGAGCGAATCATGGACCCGATAAAATCGACTTGTAAATCTGACCATGGCAGTGTTATCCCCCTCTTTTGGAGAGGCGCACGGTGTGTGAGGGATGTTGGCTGAAATTGTGCACACACACAAGACACCCCTTCAAGTATTGGTCGAGGTCCTGCCCCATGTGTGGCCAGTATGCAACCTCTCTTAAGCTTTCAAGCGTTGTATGAAACCCCCTATGACCGGCTGTGGCCGCATCATGGGCGTGACTTACATCAGGCTTCGGAATGAGGTAGGAACCACCCACTGATAATGGCCAGCTAGGGATCTCCTTACCAACAAACCGTCTTGGATTCGGAAAATTTTGGGATATTTCATCAAAACCCTGAGGTCCTCTTTCCCTATGTAATCAGTATCCATCAGGGGAAAGTTCTCAGGGTCCTCAATGTGTTGATAAAACTTACCAATTATTGGACTCAATCTCAAGTAGATCCCCTTGGATGGCTCCGGTTTTGGCCAGCTGATCAGCTAACCAATTTCCAGTTTTGTCTGGTCCCTCTACTTTGGAATGACCCTTGATCTTCTTCCAGTAGATGGTCATCCCATTCGAGGTGACCATATAATCAATATTTTGAATTCATTTTCCATGTTTGAATGGTTTGTTGTTAGCACATAGCATGCCTCTGGTTTTCCAGTTAACCAGGTGCTCCACGAACCTGTTCCGTACATAATCCGAGACAGTGATTATGACCAGTTTGTGGAGTTGATGTTGGACAGTAGTGAGGATGGCATGATGCACAGCCATCAACTATGCCACTTGACTACTTTGGGGACTAATCTTGTACCCAGCAGAGGGTTCTGGGGTCTCATTCACCCATGCATTCCCTATGCCGGCCACAAGTTCTTTTTCCCCGTTGTTGGTCCTCCCTACTGACAGGTACAGCAGTCCAGTACCCATTGATCAGGTCTATTGCAGTGAATACCTGTGACCCCTGGATCTGGGCCAGCCCTTGGTCAATGTAGGGAAGAGGCCATAGGGAAGTATGGACCCGTTTGTTGAGCTCCGTAAGGTCGGTGTAGAGTCTCCACTGGCCGTTTGGCTTCAAAATCCCCAGCACCAGATTATTGAAGATGCTTTGGACTGGACAGAATATCCCACGAGACTCAAGGTCATTAATTATTTCAGTAAGGGACTCCATTGATGCGAGAGGCAAGCAATATTGCTTCACAAACACTGGAGTCATGCCAGGGTCTGTGGGAATTGTTGTTGTGTGGATGTCGATGTGACCACAGTCATATGAGTCCACCGCAAAGAGATCTTGAAAATCCAAGAAAACTTGTTTCAATGTTTGCATTTGCTCCAGAGTCTCACAGGCATCAGCTAGGTTGACTCTCTCTTCAACCATCTGCCTGAAGCCTGGAAAGGCTTCTGGTTTTGCTATCTCAGCGGCCTCCTACAGCTGGGTGGAGAAGTTCCTGGTCAGAGTGCTGATTTGGACTGGTGGCTTCAGGTGGGGAAGGCAGTCCTCTTGGACCTGGAAAATCACCTCATCGCTCCTGAAGTCACAGGACACATCTTCCTTACCATAAGGGCAGGAAGTGTACACCAGGAAATTCCCCCCATGTCGGGTAAAGATCCTGTCTGGTGTTGTGTTGTCGTCACTATCACTGTCAAAACAGTCCTTGGGGATTGGTCCTAACAGTTCATTGTCTAAATCTATGGAAAAATGTTGGTCATCAACCGCCATTCCAATAATGGTGCCTGCGGCTAAAGTGATACTCTTTAAGTCGCTGTTATCCACCTCTATTGGAATGGTATGATGTTCTATATTAACTAATGGTGTTGGGTTCACCCCCAACCGTTGCTGTTGGAAATAAGCATTTAAATAAATATAGGCATCAGGGTTTTATAATTTCTGTGCTCTTTTAACTTTCACTTCCAGGGAGAATTATCGGGTCCTTTCTGGGATGGTGACTTCCTCTCTAATCTTAATTTCAACTGCATAAGGCAGCAATTGGGCTGACCTAAATGCTTTCTCTGGGTCATTAAAGCCCATAGGATTATCCGCTAATCGGGACCATGCTTTGAAGTTTATTAGGTCCAAATGAATGGCAAAGCGATTGAGAATGTCACTGCCTAAGTAAAAGGCGGCAGTGACGTCTCGCACGACCCAACAATTATGGACTATGCTCTTGTTGCCTATGGAGATTTTGAGCATACACCTGCTTGGTAGGAGATGTTTGGAATCGGGTGTTTCCAGATCCATTTCCCATTTGTCTATCAGTCTAAATGTGGGAATGGCTGGATCTTTTGGGAGTTGGCGGAACATGGCTTCGCTGATGAAGCTCTTACCGTTGTTCGCACACACTCGGGCGAGAACAGAGTCCTTCCCTTCATTTCACTGAATAGGGATGAACAACTGCTCTCCAAGTTGCTGAATATCAGCCAGGCTCTGAGCTGATTTCTCATCTTTCTGGACTATAGGAGTGGGAATGTCTTATTGTGGATTGGTAAAGAATTTCCGAGTGTTTCCTTCCAGTGTGGAATGCCACCTTAAACTGGAAGGAAGGTTGATTTTCAGAAATAGAGAGGACCCCCCATCACCAGTTTGTTGTCCTACTGCCATTACTGTCACATCTGGGATTTAGTTATTCTGGAAGTAAAATTATACTTGGTCAGATTTTTGTTCAACCATGTGGCATGTGCCGTTTAAAATAACATGGTTGACACTCTGTTTCAACTTTATTGGTCGGTTAGTCTGGGTCCAGAGGACCTTGTTTACACAGTCTATTAGGGGTGACAACCTACGCAGGATGTCATTCCCTAGTAAACAAGGGGTGCCCTCTGGAGTTACAACTATGACCGGGTGCTTCACCTTGTGTCGCCCAATTTTAATGTCCAAATCCGCAGTCCCCTCGATGGGAATTTCCTTCCCTTCAAAGTTCTGAAGTTGTCCAGGAAGAGGGGTGAGAGGAATTTGGTATTTCCCCCCCCCCTTCCCGAATTCAGTTTATCAAAGGCCCTTTTTGACAGAAGGTTAGCTTGGGATCCAGTGTTCACCAGTGCCAAAATTGTACCCTGCTCCTGTATTTGGACCGGGGCATAGAATCTTCCCTCCTTCTCCTCAAGGGGGCACAGATAATGTACATTGTTGGACAAGTGGTGGGTTAGTTTTCTAGTTTTGGACACTGATAGAGAAGAGATTTGGGCAGAATTATGTGGGGAGTCTTGGGAATCTGAAAAGAAAAGGTGGCAACTAGATATGGGAGAAGTTTTGGGTTCCCCTGGTTCTGGTTCTGGGATGCCCCCCCCCCTTTTTGGAGGCAGTCATGAGGATGTGTTTGAACCAGGGGATTTTCATGTTGTTGGTTCTGGGGTTGGATGATGGGCGGCGCTAGCTTATTCCCCACATCTACCCAGTCTGGATTTGAATCCTTTGGGACCCATTTTTCTTTGGGAGGAGTTTCCCCATCTCTGAAGGAGAAGATCTTTTTCCCAGAATCCTCTGAGGACCCCTCTCCTTCAAATTGGAAGATTTGTACCTCCTCCTCAAAATGAGTCGTTTGGGTTCTTTGTTTCTCCTACCCTCCCCTCTGCTCCTTGGGCGGCAGACTTTCAGGGGCAGGAAATTTTGGTTCCATTTCCTGGGTTTCCAGGGACTTTCTGCAAGTGGGGAAGGAAGCTTCCTCCAAGGCTTTACACCCCCCTCCCTGGGAACCGGTGGGTTGTCGGGGTTCTGCCCCCGTCATTGCTCTGGAGCACCAGGTCCAGAGTTTGAGGCATTCTGCGCCGGCATGCTCATCTGAGGGTTCTGTTGAGCCTTCAGCATGCATCCCAGATCCTGTGCCATGTTTTGGACCTGGCGCTCTAGCTGTGACACCCACTCAGGCTGATACGGGGTTCTGTTGTCTCCCCTGGGCTGATCCCGGGAAGGGTAGCTATCCCTTTTTTGAAAATACCCCGAGTTTGGAAAATTTGGGTACCCCTCCACCCTTTGCCTCCCCTCTCCCGGATTAGGTAGTCTGGGATCAGGAAATTGGGGAAAGAAGGATGGATGGTTTTGGGGTTGAAAGTTTTGCGGGTACCTGGGGAAGAAGTTCTGTCCAGGATTTGGGGAATTTCTGCCCTCCTGGGGGAAGTGAGGAGGGAAGTTCCCTGGGTTAGCGGCTGTTTGTTTGGGTCCCCCCCTTGGGCTGGAGGAGTCCACACATAACCCAGGATGGGTCGGTTCCCCTTGTAGCGGGGACTTATGTAGTCAGGGGATTGAGGGATCCCATTTGTGGGACTACCTCCTTGGCTCCCTGTCTGTGACTGGCCCGAGGGCCTTCTGGGCTTGGGATTATTCTGATTTTGTGCAGGCAGGTTTTTAGGCCCCCTTCTCCAAATCTAATATAGGGGTAATCTTCACCTCTGCCACTTTAGCAGCAGCAGGGGTGTTGGTTGATTTTGGGCTTTTTGCATTATTTCTGTTTTCTATGGGCTTTTGCACCTCATAAATTCATGTGGCCTGTTCAATGACCCAGTCTAGTGATCTTTTCTCATGAAAATCTCTCACTAGCTGGGTCATGATGTACTTGGGGAGAATGTGGAAAAAAAGTATTCACAAATTCTTTGCTGTCTGTGCGCACCCTTCTGGTGGTCTGCACAAAAGGCACACTTTAATTCCCGCACAAATTCTTGTGGGGCCTGATCATCCCCACATTGTAAGTTGTAGGCTGTCTTGTGAGCCTCCTGCGGATTTCTATGCACCGAAAAATGCTTCAAGATGGCCGCCTTTTAGGTGGACCATCTAGAATGATTTTGGTCCTCCAGCCCCGCAAAGAAGCTGGAGTATTCTGGTGAGAAGGTCCATTTCACATATTGAAAACAGCTTTGGCTGTCCTTCAAATGGAAAGTTTCCATCATCTGCTCAAAGATCTCTAAGTGCTCCCAAACAGAATACTTTGCGTTCTTATGATAAGGCGTGATGACGCTCCTTATCACTTTAATTTGCTTTAAGGAGTCCTTAAGCAAGGCGCTTTTTGCCTTATTAGCCTTCTTGGTTCGGGTAACCCTGGTCCACTCCTCCTCTGACTCAGAGGCACTGCTTCCAGAGGTGCCCGTCTGGTCTTCTAGGCTGTCCCGGTTTCTGCGAGCCTGGGAATGGATGGCAGAATGTGGGGACCTAGTCTCCTGTGTCCTGCGGCGCTCAGAGGTTTCTTCTGATTCCTCCTTGCTCCCAAGATTTGATGAGTAACCCCCCACTGTCCTAGCTGGGCAGAGGTTTTCAGGATGCCCTTAGTGGGCGTATTCTCATGGAGTTCCCCACTAAATTTCACAGTACTTTGGTACCCATACCCAGATGCCTGCCCATCCATTCCTGGGAGGTGCTGGTCTATGAGCCCCATATTTCTGATTGGATTGAAATCTGTCATCCCCGTGGCCCTTGGCTCATGTGCGCCAGTGGACATGGGGGGGCAGAGTCCAGGAAGAGGTGAAGGACTCTGGTACTAGGGTTCCTGAGGTTATGCTCAGGTGTTTCCCTTTCCCAGCAAACCTCATCTCTGTCAGCCCCTGCTCCCTGTTGCCATGCAAGAACCTGAGCTTTCTGTTCCTCTATTAAGGCCTTGCTGGTTTCTATCAATCTCTCTTGCATGGCCACCTGCCTGTGGAGCCTGTCATTGTTCTCATGGAGAGCCTCATTTTCTCTCTATGCTTCTTGTGCTGTTTTAGAGTACTGGACCAGTCTTTGCTGCAGGAAGGTTTCCTCCTGAGTCCTGTCCATACTGGCCTGGTCTTTCCTTGCTAGAGCATCTTCCACCCTCCTGGTGTCCTCTAACAATTTTTGATGGTCTTTTGGAGGTCACCCAGTCCCTGGAGGGCCAGGTGATTTTCTTCCAGTTTCTCTTTTAAATAGCAGACTTCCTGGCCTAAGGTGTCCCTTTCCTGAGCAAGAGCCTGCCTCTGTGCTCCCGGTCGTCCCTTTGTCTTTGAAGTGCACCCTCTTTCTGGCTCTCTTCATCAAATTCTGCCTGGGTGTCCAGGTCTTTCAGGATTCATTTATTGCTCTCTTCTTTCTCTCTGTCTAGGTGGCTTTGCAGGGTGACTACCTGCTCTGCACATGCCCTGTTGAAATTTATTTGTTGTTCCAGCTTTTTCTGGCTCTGCAGTAGCGAGTCCAAACTTTCTTGGTACTCCTTCTGCAGGGCCAGCATTCTGGTATCCTGATAGTAAGAAGGTGGTTACTTTATATCACTCATGCGCCAGTTAAGAAATATAAAGACTACACTTAGTCAAGTTCTGGTTTTTGAAACTGTAAATTTATAGTAAGCAAGTGCCCCTTATGATGACACGTGTTTCAACAGACTCAGCCGTCTTTTTCAAATCAGGGCTAGTTAGTGAGAAATCATATATTCAAAACATAAACATTGGCATTCATTTGGTAATTAATCATTAGTGCAAAAGAAAAGAGTGTCATATGTAGCACAGACATCAAGGGAGGGGGATTAGGGGAGGATTGATATGGATAAACAGTGTTACACTTGAACCAAAAAGGGAATGAGAGTCATGAAAATCAAATCAAAACAATAACAATGGGAGAAAGGGGAAAAAAAGGGGAGGGAGAAAAAAATAATTTTCCATGAGTTCATTTGTCTTATGGGTATCAGTGTGCAGAATAAAAACAAATGGTAAATGAACTTAAATTTAGAGCAAAGAAAATTAGGTCTTACCTAATAGTGTTACTTTATAATTCGAAACGTAGCTTTTCAGCAAGTCAAAAACAGTCATGAGCTCAATCCCAGCCTACCAAGTAAACTTTGGGTAATTCGTTTTATATTCATTTTACTGCATTGTATTAAGCTTTTTATCGCGTGTTTATGTGGGTCAGGGTAGCCTTGATTTATACTTTCCAATTTAATCAGACCCATGTATAAAGTAAGATGGAAAAACGAGTTTAAAGCGTTTAGTGCTCTTGTTATTTTAGTGCCGTTCATTTGGTCAAAAGGCTACACGAGAAATATATTGTTAATATGACATTAGGCCATACTGATAAAGCCTTATTGTCCTGTTAAATGAATGATTGGCGAGTTAATAATCCTTTTTTTCTTTTTTTTTACTTTATTTTTGGTATTTAAAACGTAGTACAACTTCACACCCACATTAGGGTGGACTTAAACTTTGCACCAAAACCCAAATCCCTCCCTCCAGCCCCGCTCCCCCCTCCACCCCTTCTCTTGAGTTCAGTGTCCCCTTTGGTAAGTATTGTACCTTTCCAGTCACTCGGTTTGAGGAGGTAGAGGTGCACGGTCCATGCCTTCACCGCGGTGTACCCTCCGTTTCTGAGGTGTCTGCTGAGGGGTCTTCTGCTTCACTCATCAAGAACAGTATCAGCGGACCCCAGATGTCTGGAGGACGAGCATGTAAGGGTAGTTGTTTAATATAGTCTGTTTCTACATCCTGGCAATAGAGAATGTCCTTGCGCCAGGCAGCGATTGCCGGGGGGGACCTCGGCCCCAGGCCATGGCAACTCTCCTACGAGCTAGTGTCAGCAGAACCCCAGCCAGTTTCCTTATTGGAGCGGAAAGTAACCTTGTCATGCCCAATAAGGCTGCTGTTTGATTCGGTTGTATCGCTTCTCCCACAATTGCAGCTGTCGTCTCAAGGACTTGGTTCCAGAAAGGGGTTAGTTCGGGGCACTCCCAAGCGAGGTGAACAAAGTCTGCTGAAAGAGTCCTGCATCTATTGCATTTTGCCAATGCGCCGGGATGGTGTTTGTTGTTTTTTTCTGGTGTGTAATAGGTTTGGTGAAGGAAGTTGAAGTGGATAAGTTTGAGACGTGAATTGAGGGCGACGTTTTGAGTCTGTTTCAGGGTGTAGATCCAATCTTCTTCTGAAATGGATATGTGCAGAGACTTTTCCCACCTAACTTTTGCGCGTGTGATGACGGGGGTCGTTCTGAAGATAATGGATTTTTAGATCTGCGACATCAGCCTACCTTCGCCTTGTGCCTGAATAATGTTATGTAGCAGTTGCCAGGTTGGTGGTTGACACGGGAAGTCGGGCAGGAGGGTCTGCAGGGTGTAACGAGTCCTGAAGTATAGGAATTCGTCCAGTGCCGTGTTGCCCCCTCTCAATTTTGCTTGATCAGGGGTTAGAAAGCCATCCTCTGTGAAGAGGTCCCCTAGGGTTTTATGTGCAGTTTTTCCACCCATTGGTGAAATACTTTCTCAGAGGTCAGTGGAACTCCTGGTATAAACTTGACGGGCAAAAGAGGAGAGTATCGTGTTTGTACCCTGAGCTTTTGGGCTAGTGTCTTCCAAACTTTGTACGTCGAGAGCATTACATTCATTGTGGTGTTGGGGACGGGAATCTGGCTAAAGATGACAGCAGTCAGTAGGTTAGGCGTTGCCAAGGCTCGTTCCACTTGTACATGAGGTCGAATTACTTGAGTGGCATACCAATGACTGAGGTATTGTGCTTGAGCTGCCCAAAAGTATTTCTCCAGATCTGGAAGGGCCAGCCCCCCACTTGAAACCGGGAGTGTCAGTGTTGCGTGTGCCACTCTGGCTGGCTTGCCCGCCCAAAGTAGATCAAGGACTAAGCTTTTCAGTTTTTTCAGAAAGGTTTGTGACAGCAGCAAAGGGATGTTGGTGAATAGGTATAGCAGTTTTGGCAGGATCACCATCTTGACCAGGGAGGCCCTTCCCCAAAGAGTTAGTGGAAGAGTCTTCCAACGTGACACTCTTTCTTGAAGGGACTTGACTACCTCTTTGTAATTGTCTCGAAATACCTCATGCTGATTCAGTGACATATTTATCCCCAGGTATAGGACCTTGGAAGTTTTCCATGTGAATTGGAAGTCGTCTGTAAATGGCTTGGTGGCTGGGGTCAGTGGGAATACAATGGATTTTGATTGGTTGATTTTTAATCCGGAGGCCGCTCCAAATTTAATGACTTCCCTCATGACAGGGTTCAGATTGTCCTCAGGGTCGCGTATAAACAGTGCCACATCGTCGGCGTAGAGGGATATGATGAGCTTGTGTGTCCCTATGATGAGTCCCCTTTGCTGATGTAGTTCTCGAAGGTTGGAGGGCAATGGTTCCATTACCAAGGTGAAGATTAATGCCGATAGTGGGCAGCCCTGTCTCATGCCTCGCTGAAGTTCTGTAGGGGCTGATTTGGCTGTGCCTACAATAATATTAGCTCGCGGCTTGGTGTATAATAGAGAAACAAGTTTGATGAAGCGGGCACCCAGTCCCATCCTGGTGAGTACAGTGAACAGAAACAGCCATTCCACTGAATCGAATGCTTTTTCGGCATCGAGAACAACTGCAATTGCCTGCTTTGAGGGGTCTAGTGCCTCGATGATACCGAACATTCTCCTGATTCCGAAGGTTGTATTGCGGCCTGGTACGAAGCCAGCTTGGTCCGCTAGCACAAGGGCGGGCATCAGTGGCATCAACCTTTTAGTAAGCACCTTGGCGAGTATTTTATTGTTGAGGTTAAGTAGGGAAATAGGACGATAGGATGCGCAGTCTTCTGGTGGTTTGCCTGGTTTGTGTAATAGGATGACATTGGCTTCACTGGAGGAGTGTGGAAGGTTCCCCTTTTCCAGTGCTTCCTCGTATACCGCCGCGAGGAGGGGAGCTAGGGTGCTTGCAAATGCTTTATAGAATTCTCCCGTTAGGCCGTCTGGGCCCGGCGCTTTGGAGCATGGGAGGGTCTTTATGGCCTCTATAATCTCTTCTTGTGAGATCATCTCATTCAGAGGTTCACGCAGGGGTTGATCGATCCAGTATAGCTCTGTGTTTTCCAGATAATCTAGCGGGGCGTTTGAGTCTTTGTTAAGTTTGCCGCTGTAGAGACCTTGGTAGAAGAGTCTGAATTCCTCTGCTATCCTTTCGTCGGTGTGGATCGCCTCACCCTGTTTGGTTCGAATCCATTTGATTTGAGACTGTTTGTTGGCGGCTCTGATTAGGTTCGCTAGAAGAGCGCCGGGTTTTTGGCCCTCACCATATTGTCGGACTTTACTGCTGCGACTCAGAAATTTAATCTCACGGTCTGCTGTGGAATTGAATTTTTGCAGTTCTTTTTTCAGAGCGACTGCTATTCTTGGGTCAACCGTGCTTGTGTTCTGGAGCTCAAGGTGTTTTAATTTCTCTTCACTGGTTGCCAGTTCGCGCCTGATGAGTTTGAGGATGCCGTTTTCTTTGGCGTGACAAACTCCTCTGATGAAGCATTTTAGAGACTCCCAGATTGTGGCAGCAGAGGGGACCGATCATATGTTGGCTTCGAGAAACACATTTATCTCCTCCCTTAGTTCGGAAGCAAATACTTTATCCCGCATCGAGCCCGTCTTAAAGCGCCACCGCTGTAGTGGCGATGTAGGGTTGGAAGGTTTAAGACTGAGGAATAGTGGGGAGTGGTCGGAGAGCGGTCTTGGATGGATGCAACACAGGCCGCTTGACAAGGGGCCGTTCGCTGAGATGAAGAGGTAGTCAATTCGGGAGCTCGTGTTGTGTACCGCAGAGTGAAACGTGAAATCTCGTAGTTCCCCATTAGAAACTCTCCAGGTGTCCTGCAGATCGAATGCTTTGCAGATTTCCTTTATTTGGAGGCAAGCTTTGGAAAGAGGCTGTGGAGTGGCTTTCGATCTGTCCCTTGTTGGATCTAATACCGTCTTCATATCACCTCCCCAGATTATGGTTGCCGGGTCTTGAGTGGAGAGCTGAGTTAACACCCATCCAAAATTGTCAGGGCCATCCACGTTTGGTGCATAGGAGTTGATGAAAGTAATTTTCTGGCCTGCTATGATGCCGCTTACTAGGACCGCTCTCCCCTCGGTGTCCTTCACCGTGCGGACCAGTCGGAAGCTGATTCTCTTATGTATGAGGATGGCGACTAGGAGGATTATGAGGAGAAGTATCTGTGGCAGCCCCAGCTCTTAGACCACTGGTGATCTTTCCCTCGGAGTAGGTGAGTCTCTTGAATCATGGCCATGCCCACCTCATGTCATCTAAGGTATTGGAGGATTTTCCTGGTTTTGGATGGGATATTCCCTCCTCTTATGTTCCAGGTCAAGACATTGAATGGAATGGGTTAATCTTTATGTTGGACCACTTTTCGTTTTCAATGATCAACATTGATGCAGCTAAGTTTAGCCCAGTGTTGGGGTCAATGCTTGGAGGTAGGGTGCCTGAATGGTGAGGCGGTATTGATAGTGGGCTAAGGGATGGGGGACCGGAGGGCGGCGGGGAACGGGCAGCGCTGAACTTTCCTGGTGTACTCTGAGAGCACAGTCCATGGGCTAACCCCAACAGGCCCGTAATGTTTCTCTCCTTAGGGTGGGCAACCCCCACTGGCCCACGAGAGGTCCCTCGTCAACCAACAAGAAGAAATGGCAGACCATGGAGTTACCATGCCGACGGGTGTACTCCACCCCGAAAAAACTCAACTAGTGAACCAAACCGTTGTTGTGCTAGGGGCACCTGGGGCCTCCCAAGTAACTCAGCCCCGTCTTACGCTCATTGTGGATGTTCCGGCGTTCTCAGTGATGTGGATAAACTTGTAGCGTGCCGCCCGTCCCTTCTGTTTATGGTGGATTCCTGTGGTTTCTATCTCTTTGTGGTCTTGGGCGAGCATGGTTCTGTTCTGGGCAGCCCAGTTGGTCTAAAAATATGTTTGCCTCGTCTGGGGTTTGAAAGATGTGGACTTTCCCGTCGTGCTGTACTCTAAGTCGCGCAGGGAAGAGCACTGAGTAAGCCATTTGACTGTTTCTGAGTCTCTGCTTGACGCTGGCAAATATTTTCCGCTGTGTTTGCACCGCTGGGGAGAAGTCGGGATAGAAATGTATTTTGTCCCCCTCATGGAGTAGTTCACCTTTCTCTCTGGCCAGCCGGAGGATGGCGTCCCGATCTCTATAGTTAAGTAGCCTCGCTATGATTGGCCTGGGTGGCGAGCCTGGAGCAGGTCTGGTCGAAGGTACCCTATGTGCCCTCTCTATTATGAAAAGTTGAGATAGTGCATCTCGGCCGAAGAGGGCTATGCAAAGGGACTCCACGTAGTCTTCCATTTTCTCCTCGTTTGGTGCTCTCTCACCCCAACTATCCGTAAGTTATTCCTTCTTGAACGGCCTTCTTGATTCTCGCACTTGGCAATAGTCGATTTCATTTGAGATTCCAGATGTGAGACTTTATTGGCTAGGGTTGTTGAGTTATCATCAAGATTAGATACTCTCTGGTCAACATCGTTCATGCGTTCAGAGTGGGAGTCCATGCGATGTTGCAGGATGTCGACTTTAGAGGCTAAACCATCCATTTTATTGTTCAGGCTACCAATGACAACTTTCAAGTCTAGGAGGATTTCTTTGATCTCGAATGGGTTATCAAATGTTTCTTCCTGGTGTGGACAGACTGACGATGAGGCCTGGTCTTCCTGATGGAGGGGGGGGGCGCTTTTGGGGTTGTGCAACTTTCAAAGTTCAGCTTTCTCTGGGATTTGTCATTTTTCACCATTGTGACTGGGGATTTGGGTAATTCTGTTGGGTCCGGTGGTTGGACCGTTACGCTTAAAGCACTCTGGGGACCCTTCTCTGGGCCGGTCTGTTCGTTGTTCGCTGTGATCAGTGGACGTGAAGCCTTGTAGGGCGGAGGTCTGCCGCTATTGTGAAGGGTGGACTCTTTGTCAAGATCTGTTCTTACTTTATTTGGAGTGGGTGACAGAGCACGAACGGTACGAACAAAGCTTTAACGGTTTCCTCTTCCTTCAGGGAGGGGAGGAGCGATGCAGCGGAAGGCTATGGGGCAGGTGTTTGGTAAAAAACTGCTTTGTGACGACGACCGCTGGTTGCTTTTTATACAGGAGGAAGATTAACGGCTTTCAGCTGTTGCAAGTGTGATGGGAAGGGTGGGATCTAGTCCTCTTGTGGTATGGCTGGCTTCACATTTCTATGGCGTTGTTATCCTCCGGGTAGACGGGAGCAATCGGGCCATCCAAGGGCTGGCGATGCGCCAACAGCGCGGGGCCACAGCCAAGAGAACGGCAACAAAGAAGGACGTGTGTGCCAAGCCCCGTGTGTTTATTTGCACGCGGGGAGGCCCGCGTTCATGCCGGCTTCGTTCAAGAAGCAACACAACCTCCCTCCCTCTGCTTACCTCCGCACGCGGCAGTCCTCACGTCCCTAAGGCGGTCGGGCTCTCCTCAGGCGTCTCGGTGCTCTTGGGTCCCTCGACGTGCACCCGCCCTTGAGCCTGCTGATGGTGAGCTGGAGTCCGGAGCAGGCTGGATGGTTGCCGGGGGGATTGTTCAGGATTGATGTGGAGCTGAGCGGGAGCCGAGATCAAGGCGGCCATCTTGGTTGGGCTTCTAGCTCCCTCTAGTTAATAATCCTTAATTATTCCGCATGCTGTGCGGACCAAGAGTGCAGATTGCCAATGCAATCTCTTACCTCTTTCATTCAGGCACGACCTCCGTGCAGATCTGTCCGCGTTCGCAAAGCAAAACAAAGATAGTGGACTTAACTGTTACGATTTCGGTTTCCATGGTGAACGAAATGGTCCTTCTACGATTTCTACTATGGGCATCATGTTTTGGGCTCACAGAGCACAGAATACAGCTTGCAGCCGAGTGAGCCCATAGTACTAAATGTATGTACTTAAATCCACAACTTCATGTGTATTGATGAAATCTTGATTTAAAGTAGATCGTATTCTGAATAAGTATTGTGAACATCATATATTAGTCTCTTGTTATGCATATCGGCAAATGTCTTATTCCTAAACACATGCGTGAACTGTTGTCATGACGACTACTGGTTATTACTGAGTGGTGTGTTCACAGTTTGAGAACAATTGGAGCATTACAAGCACTGAAATTATACATTATAGTATAATTGATTTCTAATTTAACACTGATTCGAATTAGTAACATGACCAAAATACGAAAAGGTTTTACAATTGCAGATCAAAGGTTGAGCACAGGCTATTGGCATTGTGAGTTGCCATAGCAACTAATAAGATTGATGTTGATTTTCTGAATTAACATTTTTAAGCAGTTTGCTAGATGAGGTTAACACATGCAAATCACAGTTACGCACAGGTTATTAACATGGCAGGTTGCCATAGCAACTGATATGATTGATATTTCTGAACATTTTTTCTGATGATTGTGATTGTCTGATTAAAAAATATATAACAAGGTCGTATTATTAGCATTCCTGGTCATTGGATGAACTGGGAGGTAAATGGACCAAATGATACACTCATAGTTAGTACATAATATATAGTTCATAAATTATCCCCAATTGCTCAATTCATAAGGAAGATGACATCTCATTGTCTGAGTTCAAGCATCTTTCAACTGTTCGAAAGCAGCATATTAATTTTGCTTCCTCTTTCCTTAATTTCATTTCTTGATCTCCACCTCTAGGACCAAGAGTTACTTTTTTGAGTCCCAAAAATCCTATGACTTTTTTACTATTCAATTGATGTTTTCTTTGCCAGTGGGATGCCCGTGGTAAATTCGTGTTCTGACTTCCAATGGTGGACCTATGTTCCCGAATTCTTGTTCTCATTTTTCTAATGGTGCTCCCAATATACATTTTGTTATATTGACAAATTATTGCGTAAACTACGAATTTGGTTTTGCAGTTAATAAAGTCAGTGATTTTATACTGGATACCAAAGGAGTCTACAAAGCTTTCTGCATTACCCATTGCATATTGACACATGGAGCATGAGCTACATTTCCGAAAGCCAATGGGGAGTTGAGGTAACCATGTTGTTGTTTCAATATCCATTTCTTCAGGTAGAAATGATGGACTGAGAGTATTTTTCAGCGTTCTTGATCTTTTAAAAGTCACTGAAGGACTGTCGTCAATGAAATTTTTTATGTGGGGATCTAATTTCAAAAGATCCCAGTTCTTTCTTAAAATTTTCCTAAGTCCTGCATTGTTGGCTCAATAGGTTGTAATAAATCTAATTCGTTCTGGTTGGTTGCCGATTTGCTTGTTTGGAATAAGTGTGTTTTCTCTCTTGAGTTTTCTAGCTTGGACATGCGCTTTTGTGATATTTTTGTGGCATATCCTCTGGTCAAAAAGCATGCTGAGAGCAACTTGCATTCTTTGTCAAAGGCTTCTTCTGCCGAGCAATTCCTGCGAGCTGGTATGAATTGCCCTTTTGGGATATTTTTGATTACAGGGTTACAGTGGCAACTCGTCACAAACAGAGTTGAGTTTGCTTCTGTTGGTTTTCTATAGGTTTTAGTTAGCAATTCATTGTTGTTTGTATAATTTGTAAGATCTAAAAAGTTAACCTCTGATGTACTTGAATTCCCAGTAAATTGTTTTCCTAAAGTATTTTGATTTGCTCTTTGTTTGAAACATTGTAGTTGATCATCATTCCCTTTCCAGATGAAAAAAACATCATAAAAGTATCGATTAAATAAAACGACATTATCTTCATAGACTGTATCCAAATAAATGTATTGGTCTTCCTACATAGCCATTACGATATTAGCTAAAGCCGAGCATATTTCACTTCCACAGCTACGCCACAGGTTTGCCTGTAGTACTCTTTATTGAATAGAAAAACACTTTGTCAAAGTTAGAAGCAACATTTCTTTAAGCATCTGCATAGATTGATAGCTTGATGCTGTATCCTGAGAGAAGGTGTAGTCTATCGCATCTAGTGCTATGTTATGCTTAATTGATGTATATAAAGCTGTGACATCCCATGTGACCAAGATGTACCCAGATTTCCAATCAACTTCTGATAGTTTATTGATGATCGATGTTGTACCTTTCAGATATGCTCTGGTTATGCTGGTCTGCCTTTTCCTGCTGCAGGATACCCATGTCCTCTTTTATTTTGATTATGTACTGCCTACTTTCAGTTTCTGACTCCTGGCTCCTCTGTAGCCTCTGTTCAGAAGAGTCCAGATCAGTTTGGGTCCTTTCTAATGTCTGCAGTTGCCTGTTTGCCAGATCTTGGCCCTCAGCATATTTATCCTGTGTGGCTCCATATATAGGTATAGATATACCGCTATTTTGGCAATCTTGTTTTGCTCTTCCTTTGCCTTAGGGGCCACATATTGTTCACTCAGTGTAATGGACCCTGATCTTGCCATATATCTAACCCCGTTGCAGTGATCTGTTCTGTGATTGCCTGCAACCACACATTCTGATCCTACTCTGTCCATTCACCCCTTACAAATAATTTATGCAATAGGTGTTGTTTAGCCATATTCATCTCTACCAAAGTCGCCATTCTGGAAATATTAATTTCTTTCCTGATTTACAGAAGTTTTCTTTTATTTTTGCAACACAGACCAATTCCTTAGAGGGTTCCTATTGAGGGGTGCTTTTCACAGTGTAACACAGCGTGGAAGCCCAAGAGGATGTATGTACCCTGTCAGTTAGCACACTGTATTAAACTGTCACAAGTGGTATATCTAATTCAGAAATCCTGCGCACGAGCCCCCAATCTGTAAGTGATTTCAACCCGGCACTCCACCTAAGTCAACGCCTAGCGTGTGATTCATAGCTGGAACCCTTAATTATATATTTGTGTCTATAAGTTCTTTTATTTCTGAATGATGTACCCTTATATCACGACCCTCTCTTTGAATCCCCCCCCGGTCTCACTGAACCAAGGAGCAGATTGTTTTGCAAAGTTAAAAGATTTATTTTATGAATTTGAACAATATATATATATCACACTAGGGTGATATCACAACAATCAACAATCTCTTTAATCAGTATGAGTATGGATAAGAAAATAATGCAGCATAGAAGAATACTTAATATGGGTTCAATCAAATGCAATATCACTATTTTCCCCCCTGTACACTACTCAATCCCCCCTAATATGCAATATAGAGATGGAAGGATAGAAAACAGGTTTCAGGAATATACAATCTCAACCAATATAGTTTCAATCCCAGTTCCCCCCGGCAAGCAGAGAGAAACAGGGATGATTTCAAAACAGTTCAAATGCTTTTGAATGTGGCTTGTAACGAATGGGAAAAACACTGAAAAATTACTTTAATTCTCTAAATTGGATTCAAAACTAGTGGGAGCCGCTTTGGATAGCTTCAGGTAAGCACTATCAATTATGGTTGAATGACTAGCAGATTGAAAACTGAATTCTGAGGTCAGATGCAAGAAATAGCTATTTTACATGTGATGAAATTGAGCCAAATGCAGATTCTTAGCAAACATCTCAGCGCGCGAGAAACACGATTACAGAGAAACTGAAAGCTGAGGATGGTAGCTTCAATCTGACACTTAAATTTCGTTTCTAGCATGTATGGTATGGAAGTTATGAAGGTTTTAGTAAAGGTTGATTTTTCTCAAAAAGAGTCAAGATTTTCAAATGAAAGATGCGCTTTTGAATTACAAACAAGAATTTTCCTTACACTAGTGGGGCTATGAAGATGCAAGATACCCAGCGGACAGCCACCAGAACATTGGCGCCTCTGCTCTGACCTTTGCCTGCCGAGACACTTGTCTTTCTTCAGCAATATATTAGCGCAAAGATGAATTTATCACTACAATTAACAAAGGACTATATGGGTAAGGGAAAGATTCAGAAAAGACTAAATAGATTCTACAATGCAGTCTGGATATGATAGAATGGGTTGGATAGGATTACTTAAGGATAAGAGATTGGCTATGGACAATTCTATGCTATAGATACTCACAACTATGGTTTGGAATAGGCCCGTCAGGATATGGTCAAAGGGTTCTGGACTGGAATTCTGCTAGCCCACCGGACTGGATTCAGGCACCCGGTTCTGCACTCAGCACGGCACTCTGGTCTCTGCACAGCCTCTGGACTGGATCTGACGTGTTGGTTCTGGGTTACAGCTATCTGGTTACATCTCTGCTCTACTGGTTTGGATCTCTGGATTCTAGCAAGAGTTCTTGGCAAGAAAGCAGAAACAGCACAGCCAGGCTGTTCAATTTGTTGTGCCCCTTGGAAGTCTGGGGTTAAAATCAGGTTTCAAGATTTTAAAGGCCAAGCTGAGAAGGGTTCAGCTTTGGAATTGGGCCTTCTCTGCTTTCAAAGTTCTGGAGTCTTGGATCTGGGTTCCTCCTGCAGAGCGCTTTGCCAGTATATCAGTTGATGGGTGAATCTGTGTGTCTGTCTAGGTCCTAAACTGTCCCTTTTTATGTATTTCCCAAAGGGGTGGGTAGGCTGATTTATACTAAGCACACCCTCTAGGAATCCTATTCGTTAAAGCCTTTCCCCTCTCCTGATTGGAGAAGGAAATCTAGTGTCATAGTGATGCTGTGTTTTACAATCCATGGAGTACCTCCCCTTTGTTTCAGTACAGTAAATCTATTTTTCACATAAATCATATTTACAATGTCACCAACTTGCTAATAATACATATTCACATCACAGATTTAATAGAGCACGTATCCGTCCGAGTCCCATCTTCTTGAGAGTGTCGGTTCAAAATTGACAGTTTTTCACGCTTTTGGTTGGTTACCCAGCGTCAAATCTTTCCACATTTTTCTCCATACAGGCGCGTGACATCTGGGCATAATCCTGTGAAATTTCATATTCCTAGCATTATCACAATTGCTACAACATCAACATTTTGGTAGTCCTATCTCTAAACATTGCACAGAGTTCAGAATAGTTTCAAACTGTGAGCAGCATTTTCATAATAACAACCTATACATTAAAGAGTTTTCCAAGTTTATGAAGCTTTCTATGAGTCTTTTTCCAAAAAGATATGTCCTTGGAGTTTAAGATATCTGTCTGGTCCCGCCTCCAGGATTTGGCTGAGTCCAGAGCACTCCCAGGGCTCTGTTCCTGCTGGCAGGTGGTTTCTGTTGACACCCGAATTTGCATTTCCTTTCAATCAAGGGAGTCTTTTGTCTCTCCTCAGAGCAACAGGCCAAAATCTCCTCCCACCTCCATTAACAACCCAATGCCAGTTCCTGAGCAGAGAGCAGGAGGAATATGCCTTTTTTGGAACAAACTGTGGAATGTGCCTTTGAAGTCCAGTGTGGCTGACATTAGTTCACTTTTAAAACACTGTTTACAATTGTCTTTTCTAAATAAACTTTACATTTTCAACAAATATACACACAGATCTCTTAATTCCAGTCTTTTTAAAACATAGAGATTGAATTGTAACAACCTATATTGCTTTTGATGGCAAGTCTCTTCTTTTCCACAATTTGATTTTAAGCCACAAGTTTAAACTGCCACTATAAGTAAATGACAGTTTTGACACAGGCGAGCGGCAATTTTGCGCCCATATCTGACATATTTTTCCCAGGCAAGCACCTTTTGAATGCGATTTTTTATGATGAAAGGTGCTTCTCCTGACATTGTGCTTATGCTGATTCCTTAAATAAGGTGATGGTGAACACACCACAAGGATGTTGGATCTTCTCTGCTGTTTGGGAACCATGATTTTGCGCTTTCAACAGCCAAGGAAAAACGGATTTTAAAGCACTTCCGGGTTTTCCTTGGAATGTAGCACTGCTCTTTCAAGTAGTTTCATTTCACTCTGCCGACAGCTCAATGACAGGTTTTGGCAGCGTGGTCTCCTGTTTTACCTCTGACATAGTCAAAAATACATTTGCGCACTTCTCAGAGAATTTTAGCACATAGGGCTTTTTGGCAGCCATTCTGTTGTTTTTGATGAAAGCAGCACACAGTGATGTTGCAGGGCAGATCCTAGTGGGTCAGAACATCCCACACTGTCTGTCTGCTATTCAGGCATGTTGCACTGCTAATTATCTCTGCCTTAATGACAGTAAAACTGAGATCCTTCTCATTGGGACCCCAGCTCCCTCCTTCGCTCCTACACTCTGGCTGCCCTTCATGGGCTCCTTCCCCTCACCATCCTGTGTCTTGTGAGGCCAAAAACCTTGGTGTCATCTTCGACTCCTCTCTCTACTAACATCACAGACCTTGCCAGGAAGGCCCACTTTCAGCTGCACCTCCTTAGAGGCATTCTCCCTTTCCTCACCTTCCCCCAGAGACTCCATGTCCCATAACTCTGGTTCTCTCCAGGCTGGACTAATGCAATAGCCACTTCCTTAATCTGCCTAACTCCTCCTTTCGCCACCTCAACAAATCCAGAATAGGACTGCAAGACTTATCCTTTGCCTCAAGCCCAGGGAACGCATCTCTCCAGCCCGAAAATCTCTCCTCTGGCTCCCGGTTGCTGCGTGGATAAAGGTCAAGACCCGCTGCATCATCCACAAGGCTTTCAATAGCCTGGGACCCTCCAATATCCAACTCTCTCTCCCTAAATACCTCCCTGCTAGAGCCCGTTGGTCTTCTAGCTCCAGATCTCTGCAGATCAGATGCTTTTCCAAGCAGAGAGTGAGGGTAGATCTCGCTCCTCGCACGTGCCTCACTCTGGAATGGCCTCCCTGCCCCTCTCAGACTTGAGCCGGATCTCCTTAAGTTCCAGAAGATCTCAAGACCTTCCTTTTCTCTTCCTCCTTCCCTCTGCCCCTCCCCTGCTAATTTTCCCCTCTGCCCCGTTTGACTGGGTTCCTGGTTCCTTCAGATTCTCCAGGACACCAGGCCCTCCTGGACCAGTCTGCCCCTGCAATTGTTCTTCCCTGACCCCGACTCCTAGCCAGCACTTACCCTTCCAGGCTCCCTCCCGCAGCACTAACTTAGCTGGGCCTGCACCCCTTGAGCCCTTCCAGCCCTGTCCCTCGCATGTAGCACTTGGACCTTCGTTCACCTGCACTCTCTGCATTCTCCTGCCACTTGTCCACCTAGCCTCCCCCTGGCACTTGCATAACCCTTGTGCTCTTTCTGTCCATGCTCTTTCCCTCTCCTTTCTCTTCACCTCTCTCTCCACATGTTGTGTCCCCCAGGCCTCTATCCTCTCATCCTGGCTCTTCAATGTCCATCTGGCCCTTTTTGGCCCACCTGATCTCCTCCTTCTCTTCTAACTTTCAGTGTTATGCAGATGACACTCAGCTCTCTTTCGGGCTTCCCTCAGCCTCCTCTCCTCCCTCGCTGATTTCTGACTGTCGATCAGTGATTCAGGACTGGTGCACCTCCAAAGATATTTGCCTTAATGCCAGTAAGCCAGAGATCTTTCTCATTGGGAACCCTGCTCCCACTTTCCTTCTCTCACTCTGGCTGCTCTCCATGGGCTCTCTTCCCTTGCCTTCCAGTGAGGTAAAAAACCTTGGTGTCATCTTCGGCTCCACTCTCTCCTCTTGTCACATCACAGACTTTGCCAAAAAGGTCCTCTTCCTCCTCAGAGGTATTCTACCTTTCACCCTTTCACCCAGAAGCTCACTGTCTCCAGAGCCCTGGTTCTCTCCAGGCTGGACTACTGCAACAGCCTCTTTCTCAATCTGCCCTCTTCTACTCTTCGCCCCTGCAACTAATCCAGAACAGGACTGTCAGACTTCAATATAAAGTTTATTTGGATAAAATATCCATCAAACATAAACATCAATAACATGCATGATCAGGCTTGCAGCAATCAATTCATCATTGTACAGCATAAGAATAAAAACAACATTTACACATTCTGAGACTTATCCTTTGACCTCAAGCCCAGGGACTGTATCTCTCCAGCCCTGAAATCTCTTCACTCGCTCCCAGTGGCTGCAAGGATCAAGTTCAAGAACCTCACAAGGCTTACTGGGGCCAGGGCCTGCACTACATCCAACTCTCTCTTCCGAAATACATTCCTTCTAGAGGCCTTTGCTCAGCTACCTCCAACTCTCTGAGGGTCAGACACTTCTCCAGGCAGAAAGTGGGGGGTAGATCTCTCTTATTTGCAGGTGTCTCCCTCTGGAATGGCCTACCTGCCCCTCTCAGAGTTGAGCTGGACCACCTGATGTTGCTGAAGCAACTCAAGACCCTCATTTTCTCTGATGCCATCTCTCTCTCGCTCCCTTGCTAATTAATCTGCTTGCTGCACCGACTGGTTGCTTGGTTCCCTCAGAGTCTCACTGGGTACCAGGCTCCTACATGACCAGTCTTCCTTTGCACTGCCTCCTGACCTTCCGCGCACTTAGGGGCTGTAACTGCAACCCCTACCATTACTGTCTCCTTGCACTTACACAGAGCCGCGCTGCTCTGGCTGCACTTACTCAGAGCCATGCTGTCCTCATCGCACTTCCCCTTTCCTCTCCCTTTCACTTCCCCCTCACCTTCCCCCTGCACTTCCCATAGTCACACTTGCAGGTACCGGATGACACAAGGCCTAGTAGGATTGTTTGTATTATACTCTCTTTGTCTTCCTGTTAGTGAGAATTCTCAAAATGTGCTAATTCCCTTCACCTTAGAGACCCCCAGCAATTTTGCTGGATTTTGAGGACTTGATTTTTTTACCTGGAAAGAGTGCAAGCCTTTCATGTATTTTGATGTGTGTTTTACTCTTGTGTTCTTTGATTATGGAGTTTTAGATAACTCCATAGGCATCATCTTTTCATGTGTTTTACACAGCACCTTCAGTACAGTGACATGGGGATGTCTTTTAGACTTACAAAAGGTTTAAATACCTTCCCTGGGATGAACTACTGTTCCCCAGAGAATGTAAAGTGAAATTGACTTTACTAGTCTTTCCAAATTCCTAGACCCAGCACACACTATCTTACAATAGAGTGCAGGAGGGGTTACATAGAATCCCGTGTGTCTAAATACTCATGTAGCAGTCAAATGCTAACCTTTCCTATTGAAATGGCTGGTGGCAGTGGTTTTACAACGAACTACCATGATTTTTCCCGACTGCGAACACCAGTAGCTAAAAATTGCTGGAGCCATGTTTTTCAAGGTGGCGCCTTAAACCCCTTTGTTTAAACAGGTCCCGGTCTTCTTGTTTGGCCGTTTCTTTTTGGAAAGGTCCTTCTAGAGTTTTTCTCTGCATGCCAAACCAGGTTTGGTCCCTTTGTTCGTACGCCTTAGGTGGGCTTCAGCAGGGATGTCATTTCACCAAAATGCCAGGGGTAGCGGAAGATGACATCACAGGAAGTGATGTCATTTGACCCCACCCCAAAGTGATATTACGGGAAGTGATGGAACATGACCTTTTACCGGTTGACAAAACAGGAAGTGACATCACATAACATTGTACACTAAAAAAAATATGGTTACGATATCACTATAATGTGATGTACATTTCATACAAGAATGGATCGCCATATGTATCATTAAGATCAGTGTGTATAGTCCCATATTACCAAATTACTGTGAATGCAAGCAGACGCCCATGACCAAATGATAATGATGTGTTATTATATAGCACTTACGCTTAAGCGCTTTATATGGAAAAAATATACACCCATTATCACCCAACCTGTATTGGTACTCATTTATCGACCTCAGAAGGATGAAAGGCTGAGTTGAGGCGTTTAAGAACAGACTAAGGGCCTCATCACGAATTTGGCGGTAACCCTTAAATCTGGCGGTCGCGCTATTACCGCTGGATGTAAGGGTCCGCCAAATCAGGGCTTCGGCGGATTTCTCCCCAGCTCTGAGCTGGGGGAAATCCGCCGAAAATTCACGCTATTACCGCCGGCGGGAAATCCGCCGACGGTAAGAGTGCGAAAATTCCCTATTGATCCCAATGGGCAATGGGGCATTCCCGAATGGGCTCAGTCGGGAATGGGAAATTCCATTACCGCCAAACCCGTGATCCGGCACTAATAGCGCCGGGGGGTTTGGCGGTAGGGCTAATACCGCTGGCGGTAATACCGCAGGCGTTACCGTCCAACTCGTGATGAGGCCCTAATTCAGTGACTCACCCCCTGAAGTGTGCCTGAAATAAACCTTTAATGAGTCTGGCAATTATTGTATAGAATTCCAGAAAGACACATTATTTGGTATTCCTATTCTTTCTTATTTAGGGTCAGTGCTGAAAGTGCTATGACACTCCTGTTCTTATTTTTCTTCTTTTTTTAAAGGGGCCTGAACAAGAAAGCCAGCCACTCCAGAAGTAAAGAGCCACATGGTGCTGGCCACAGCCCAGGAGCTGGAATTACCAAATAATAATAAAAAAATAAAAAAATGTAATTTTTTTTTTTTTAGAGGTTGCAAGGGAGACCACAGAGGGCGCAAAGGAGACCACAGAGGTCACAAGGGAGACCTTGAAGGTCGTAGTTGCGACCTCTGGCGACCACTAAATGATGTCCCTGGGCTTCAGGGCTGAACACCCTGAGTGTTTGGGGTGGGCAGGAAGTGAGGGAGGTGCCAAAACTCCCTGTGCTTAGTCTCCTAGGAGACCCAAATGCACTCTGGTGTGATTGGCTGGCTGACTGTCCGGCAAGGACAGCCACCCTGCTGGGTGAGTGACAGCTAGGCTGGAATGAAAGGTAGAAACGGTTTAAAAGGCCAGTCTCTTGGACTGGAAAGCAGAGTCGACCACTGGAACGAAAGAACCAAAGAAGAGCTGGAAGAGGACGGCTGCTGCAACTCCTGGACCATTCGTTTGCCCGGTGAAGCCCTGCTGCAGGTCCGAATTACCAAGTTCATCTCGACAGAGAAGCCCCTTCATGGACAACTTCTTCCTTTGAGTTGGTGGGACCAATCAACTCGTAAGCCACCTGAATACCGTTCTCGGAGCTGGTTAGGTTTAACTAGGGGGAAGGACACCAGCTTGTGAGCTTGAAGACAGCTACTCGAACCGAAGATCTTCCATTTTGCCCGCTTGTTTGACCAGTCCCCGTGCAGTGCAGGAGTCCCCCGACGTCCTCCCTCTTGTCCCCATGACTGAGGCTCAGGAACAGTGAGATCTGCAGGACTGCCAGGAACCAATGACTTCAGCTGCATCCATTCTTCATATTAAGGTACTGTGCCAACCCGATTGAGAGAACTTACCTCTCACAGTGAAAGTTTGTGGAACTTTCCCAACTTGCAGGCCTAATAAGCTTGTCACACAACATATGATTCTTTTTCGTACAAACTACTTCTGAGAACTTTGGCAAAGACTTTACCGTTTACTACAAGAACTGCTCTTTCCTGTCCAAGACACTAGCCTATTGACTTTGGCCTAGGCCTATTGAACTGAATCGAGTCGTCTAGTGAACTGAAACTATTTGTTCTGCCTAAGAAAGTATTTGTGATCTATTCTATTAACTTGTGCCTTTTACTTCCATTCAAAGTAACTGAAATGCCATTTTGCTCCTTTTTCAGGAGAGCCTAATTTACTCAGAAACTTATTGGTTTTGTATTGAAGTGTGTTTGTGTATAATATTAAGTTGCCTCCTTCTAGTGAATGTTTTCTTAATGATTGTGTAATAAATTAATAAGTGTTTTACCAAGAAAACTTGAGTGTGTCTACTTGAACCACTGTGATTGTAAGACCTCTGTGTAACATCCTTGTACTGCTCACATTCCCTCTTGAGATACGCCTGGCTGCTCAGCTCGCTACCAAAAACTGTGTAGAACAGACTTATACCAAAGATTGGTTTTGCTTACACCTGTAGTCCTAATTGTATGTGGTGGTCCCAGAGGGTACTGCATGCAATTCTGCCTAACACTTCCCACCCTTCTTTTGTGGTGCCTAGAAACAAATGTGTACAGGTCAGTTATACATGCCATATCATATCATATCATATGCCACAAGCCATAAAGTAGTTGGGGATGGCTGAACTGATTTGAGAAATAAAGCCGCCAGTCCAGCTTGTAAAATATAATAAAATTGATAAAAGCCCTGTGCCTAAATGGAATATAAATGAAGATATTACTTTGGAACAATAGTCTAATTTCCTAATTGTGCATGAATTGGTCTCAATACTAAAGTTGGTTCAAGTCCTGATGAAGGCCCTTGAAATCATTGGTGGAACCATCATGGATGAGATTCTGTCCTGGTAGGGCTGAAATACGTAGTGTGAGTCAAATGTGTAATGTTTTTTCCTTTGCCATACTGAGGGCGACTTCAATTCCCAGTGGGTTATGTAGACCTCAACACTTATATATTATATCAGTGAAAAAACTTTGTTAAAGGGACGCTATGGTTAAGTTGCGCTGCTAAAAACCTTTCAAAACATAAAGACACAAGAACACATACCAATATGGGTATATACAGGGAAAGTGAAGTTAGCAAAAAAGCACTAGTAGCAGAAACAATTTGTGATGTCATCTTTGATGTCCTGGGTGTTAGTCTTAGCAGTGCACGGTGGTGGCGCGAGTTATGGTTGCATAGCTTACCATACCTAGCGAATTTCAAGGGTTTTTCGGTTTTACTTGGAACCATAACGTCCCTTTGACAAAGTTTTTGCACTGAATTTCATAGGTTTTTATCAGCGCAACTTAACCATAACGTCCCATTAACAACGTTTTTTCACTGAATTTGAAAGGTTTTTAGCAGCGCAACTTAACAATAATGACTTTGACTTTATGTACATATCATATGGAACTGACTGAATCTCTTCTACTGTACTTGATGTCCGCAAACTCATTTAATGTTTGCGGACATGTTCAAAGAACAGTACCACTACCTAAAAACTCTGGGGGGGTATGTTTGATTGTTATATCATAACATAGGAACATTTAACAAATTCAAAAAGAAGCACACAAACACATTATATGTACTAATACATAAGAAATGTAACCCATATATACAACACACTAACCATTCATTTAAATGCACTATGTTCTAAAATGGAATATACCACAAGAAAATAAATTGGCTTCCAACTTAATTACCTCACAAACACGACAGAACCGAGAACAAGAGCAGACCCACTGAGTACATAGGACATATCTTACCTGAAATAGTAAGTGTACTTAATTTTATTCATATATTTATAAACTTTCTGTATTAGATAAAAATATATATTATCTTTTATTTTTCTCTCACAGAAATGTCTAGTACTCTGGAATGGCTAGAGGAGCATTTCCCACATGAAGAAATGTCACAAGATAGTGAAACTAATGGTAAACACTTTATAATATAAACCATTTAATTATTATTATTTTGTATACATTTAACATATATATATATATATATTTTGTACAGAGCATACCAAAATAGAAAATACTTCAGAAAAACCTGTTATGGATAACACTTTTCACAGTATAGAAGAAAAAATGGATTTATTGTTGACTAATTTTAATAATTTGAAAACTTTTGTGGAAGATCATTTTAAACCAAAAATCTCGTACCATTGCCCCACATGTACTTGTCCCTCCTCACCATATCCCAGTCAATTATCCCAAATCCCATCCATAACCGAAAACGTTTTGATGAGACTTCCATCCCTTCTTCACCTAATAACAATCATGTTGAAACCCCTAATTCTCCTGTTTTTGTTTCTGTTTCTGCCTCACCTTCTCTGTCATGAATTATTAATATATGTTAAATAAAGTTTAATTTTTATATTGTTTTGTAAATAGGTGTCCGTGCAGTAGGTGACAGTGCAGGTGTTCTGAAATGTTCGTAAATAAACGAAAATGGAGTTGTCCTGAAGAACACTATACCTGTTCGTACTGTTCGCTAGCAAGTTGAAAATGTTCTAAGAACACAATTGGTGTCCTGAAATGTTCGTACATAAACGAAATTGAATGTGTCCTGAAGAACACTATGGGGTCGATTCATGGAATTAATGTGCGCCGAAAATTCCCGCGCAGAGGTGCCAAAACGTGCGATTCGCAGTAAAAGTGCAAAAATCGCAGTGCAAGTGCGAACATTGCAGGGAAACCAGCGCACATCGATTCATGGAAGTCCGTGCACGAGAAAAACATTGGATGTGCGCTGAAAAAGTGCGCCGCATTGCGAAATCGCACATAGCGCGGCGCACATCACAAAAGTAGGCGGAACACGGGGCGTAACACTCGGAATGGGGAACAACGTGTGAAAATATGGGCGTCACGGGGGAAGTACAGGAGGCAAGTGCGCGGAACGCCCACACACTCGCCTACAACCCGTATTCATGGAATCGAATAGGGCAAACCAGCGCACGGTCAAAGACGCGCACAGGGCCAAACAAGTACGCCACAAGAAAGCAGGTGGTAGCGTCCCTGCGCCTGAAAAAAATGTGCGCCAAAATGTGCGCTAACAAAAAGCACCCATATACAGCCATGATGAATGGTCCATACAGTGGCCCTCTAGGACAAATGAGGTGCAAAGGGGTACCGACAAACACGGACACCCGCTGTGTGAAAAATAGCGTGTGCGTGTGTTCCTGGGTGCGCGGGAAGTTTCTCACGCGATTGGCCTGGGTACGTGTACTTCGGGGTGCGTGGGACGTTCCACACGCGATTGGCCTGGGTACGTGTACTTCGAGGTGTGCGGGAAGTTCCACACGCGATTAGCCTGGGTACGTGTGTTTCGGGGTGTGTGGGAAGTTCCACACGCGATTGGCCTGGGTACGTGTACTTCGGGATGCGCGGGAAGTTCCACACGCGATTGGCCTGGGTACGTGTATTCCGAGGTGCGCGGGACGATTCACACGCGATTTCAGCAGGGTACGTGTATTTCGGTGGTGCCGGGGAATGCTACACGTGATTTGGCTGTGTGGGACCTCCCAGGTGTTCCCTCTACACCCTCCACGGCCCCTGCAGGCAGCCCACACCACAGGGGACTACCCTGCACCCCTGCTCATGTCCCACAGGCAACCCATCCACCATGGCCATATCCCACAGCCAACCCACATGTCACCTTGCACTACTGATCACCAACACATGTCTCCCAGCACCCCCACCCCCCAGCATCCAGGGGCACCCTCCACCAGGCCCCCACACATGTCTCCCACCACCTCCACCCCCCAGCAGTGCAGGGCACCCTCCACCAGGCCCCCACACATGTCTCCCACCACCCCCACCCCCCAGCAGTGCAGGGGCAGCTTCCACCAGGCCCCCAATCATGTCTCCCATCACCCCCACCCCCAGTAGTGCAGGGGCAGCCGCCACCAGGCCCCCACTCATGTCTCCCACCACCCCCACCCCCCAGGATCCAGGGGCACCCTCCACCAGGCCCCCACTCATGTCCAACTCATGTCTCCCTGCACCCCCACCCCCCAGCAGTGCAGGGGCAGCCTCCACCAGGCCCCCACTCATGTCTCCCATCACCCCCACCCCCCAGCAGTGCAGGGCACCCTCCACCAGGCCCCCATACATGTCCCCCTGCACCGCCACCCCCCAGCATCCAGGGGCACCCTCCACCAGGCCCCCACTCATGTCTCCCACCACCCCCACCCCCCAGCATCCAGAGGCACCCTCCACCAGACCCCCACTCATGTCCAACTCATTTCTCCCACCACCCCCACCCCCCAGCAGTGCAGGGCACCCTCCACCAGGCCCCCACACATTTCTCCCACCACCCCCACCCCCCACCAGTACAGGGGCAGCCTCCACCAGGCCCCCACTCATGTCTCCCATCACCCCCACCCCCAGCAGTGCAGGGGCAGCCTCCACCAGGCCCCCACTCATGTCTCCCATCACCCCCACCCCCCAGCAGTGCAGGGCACCCTCCACCATGCCCCCACTCATGTCCCCCTGCACCCCTAACCCCAGCAGTGCAGGGCACCCTCCACCAGGCCCCCACATATGTCTCCCACCACCCCCACCCCCCAGCAGTGCAGGGCACCATCCATCAGTCCCCCACACATGTCTCCCACCACCCCCACCCCCCAGCAGTGCAGGGGCAGCCTCCACCAGGCCCCCACTCATGTCTCCCATCACCCCCACACCCCAGCAGTGCAGGGGCAGCCTCCACCCGGCCCCCACTCATGTCTCCCACCACCCCCACCCCCCAGCATCCAGGGGCACCCTCCACTAGGCCCCCACTCATGTCCAACTCATGTCTCCCTGCACACCCACCCCCCAGCAGTGCAGGGGCAGCCTCCACCAGGCCCCCACACATGTCTCCCATCACCCCCAACCCCCAGCCGTGCAGGGCACCCTCCACCAGGCCCCCACACATGTCCCCCTGCACCCCACCCCCCAGCATCCAGGGGCACCCTCCACCAGGCCCCCACTCATGTCCAACTCATGTCTCCCACCACCCCCACCCCCCGGCAATGCAGGGCACCCTCCACCAGGCCCCCACACATGTCTCCCACCACCCCCCAGCAGTGCAGGGGCAGCCTCCACCAGTCCCCCACTCATGTCTCCCACCGCCCCCACCCCCCAGCATCCAGGGGCACCCTCCACCAGGCCCCCACACATGTCCACCTGCACCCCCACCCCCCAGCAGTGCAGGGCACCCTCCACCAGGCCCCCACACATGTCTCCCACCACCCCCACCCCCCAGCAGTGCAGGGGCAGCCTCCACCAGGCCCCCACTCATGTCTCCCATCACCCCCACCCCCAGCAGTGCAGGGGCAGCCTCCACCAAGCCCCCACTCATGTCTCCCATCACCCCCACCCCCCAGCAGTGCAGGGCACCCTCCACCAGGCCCCCACACATGTCTCCCACCACCCCCACCCCCCAGCATCCAGGGGCACCCTCCACCAGGCCCCCACTCATGTCCAACTCATGTCTCCCACCACCCCCACCCCCCACCAGTGCAGGGCACCCTCCACCAGGCCCCTACACATGTCTCCCACCACCCCCACCCCCCAGCAGTGCAGGGGCAGCCTCCACCAGGCCCCCACTCATGTCTCCCATCACCCCCACCCCCAGCAGTGCAGGGGTCGCCTCCACCATCCCCCACTCATGTCTCCCATCACCCCCACCCCCCAGCAGTGCAGGGCACCCTCCACCAGGCCCCACACATGTCTCCCACCACCCCCATGCCCCAGCAGTGCAGGGCACCCTCCACCAGGCCCCCACACATGTCTCCCACCACCCCCACCCCCCAGCAGTGTAGGGGCAGCCTCCACCAGGCCCCCACTCATGTTTCCCATCACCCCCACCCCCCAGCAGTGCAGGGCACCCTCCACCAGGCCCCCACACATGTCCCCCTGCACCCCCACCCCCCAGCAACCAGGGGCACCCTCCACCAGGCCCCCACTCATATCCAACTCATGTCTCCCACCACCCCCACCCCCCAGCAGTGCAGGGCACCCTCCACCAGGCCCCACACATGTCTCCCACCACCCCCACCCCCCAGCAGTACAGGGGCAGCCTTCACCAGGCCCCCACTCATGTCTCCCGTCACCCCCACCCCCTAGCAGTGCAGGGCACCCTCCACCAGGCCCCCACTCATGTTCCCCTGCACCCCCACCCCCCAGCAGTGCAGGGCACCCTCCACCAGGCCCCCACTCATGTTCCCCTGCACCCCCACCCCCCAGCAGTGCAGGGCACCCTCCACCAGGCCCCCACTCATGTCTCCCATCACCCCCATCCCCCAGCAATGCAGGGGCAGCCCCCACCAGGCCCCCACTCATGTCTCCCACCACCCCCACCCCCTAGCATCCAGTGGCACCCTCCACCAGCCCCCACACATGTCTCCCACCACCCCTATCCCCCAGCAGTGCAGGGGCAGCCTCCACCAGGCCCCCACTCATGTCTCCCATCACCCCCACACCCCAGCAGTGCAGGGGCAGCCTCCACCAGGCCCCCACTCATGTCCAACTCACGTCTCCCAACACCCCCACCCCCCAGCAGTGCAGGGGCAGCCTCCACCAGGCCCCCACTCATGTCCAACTCATGTCTCTCTGCACCCCCACCCCCCAGAAGTGCAGGGGCAGCCTCCACCAGGCCCCCACTCATGTCCCCCTGCAACCCCACTACCCAGCATCCAGGGGCACCCTCCACCAGGCCCCCACTCATGTCCAACTCATGTCTCCCACACCCCCACCCCCCAGCAGGGCGATTTGCATGGGTACGTTTATTCCTGGGGTGCGCGGGTAGTATATAAATGGTCCAATCCTGAAACACGTACGCCAGCATGAAGCAGGTGTACGTCGACCCGCGCAGCATAAAAGTGCGCGCAAACAACAAACAAGCTCAGACGCCAGGATGAATATACCGTTCCTAGAAGCAGTGGCCGTGGGTTACCAAAGGAGGAGGAGGAGGATAGTGAGGGCCTGAATTTTCACTCCCAGAACCAGCCTTTTTGGGATGCCTGATGACCAGGTGTATGGGAGGTACAGGTTTCCACCACACATAATACTGGACCTGGACAATGAGTGGGAGGATGACCTCACATCACCCACCCTGTGCTCCCAAGCACTCAGCCCCCTGGAGAAGGTCCTCAATGTACTGCACTTCTTGGCCACAGGATCATTTCAGCGGACAAGTGCCATAGTGGGTGGGGTGTCAAGGCCACGCAGTCATGCTGCCTACACCAGGTCTTGAACATCATCACTGCACGCCCATCAGTCCATAGGCACATATACCTGCCCAGGACACCTGCAGAAAGGCAGGCTGCCGCCCTCGATTTCTACGGTGTGGCACAATTCCCCAAAGTGCTAGGTGCCGTTGACTGCACCCATGTGGCTCTACGTCCCCCCAGGGCATCTGAGCACATCTATAGGAACCGCAAGCACTGGCATTCCATCAACGTGCAGGTACTATGTAATGCCAAGGGAATCATCACCTCAGTATATGCCAACTATCCAGGGTCCACCCACGACAGCTTCATTTACCGAATGTCTACCCTAAGCCGGGGCCTAGAAGCTGGGCGGCATGGCGATACATGGCTGCTTGGTGAGTATGAATGCCACTGCACATGCATGCATGTCAGATTCAGAGTTATGTCACTACCCCACTAATGATACCCATCACCTCCTCACCAGGGGACAGTGCCTACCCTCTGAGCACCCACATGATGACGCCAATTCGGAACCCCATCACTCCTCCCAAGGTAAGATACAACACAGCCCATATTGCAACCCGGGGCATAGTGGAGCGCACATTCTGAGTGCTCAAGTCACGCTTTCGCTCCCTTGACCGTTCTGGCGGGCAGCTGTTATATGCGCCCCAAGTAGTGTGCAGGATCAAAGTGGCAGCATGTGTCCTGCACAATGTTGCAACACGCCGGGGCCTGGCTGTGGACATGGTGGTGCCCCCACATCGCCAACCACATGCACGCCCGCTGCGCATGGGAGGGGAAAGGGCATGGGGTGAGGCAGCCCGTACACAGCTGGTGGCTAATTACTTCACATAGAAATCACACCCCTGTGGAGTGCACACAGCCCTGCCACATACCATCTGATAAGCAATGATGACTCGACCTGACAATTATGACGAACAAAGGGACAGTCAACTGTCAGAACCATGGCAGCCTGAGATTGTTCATGTGGAAGTGTCACAATGTGTGCATCCCTACCTACACAAACACCACCAATGCAGTGTCATCAAAAGACACACTTCCATGCTGCAGAAATGAATACCCACTTCCAAAATACTACATGAGAACAGTGCCATGTCACCCAACCCCTCCCCGGCATGGCCACACAACACACCATGGCATGTCATGCAATGTGAGAGCAAAAAAATTAATCCCCACAACATGCCCCAAGTGTCACCAGCTACAGTGTCCCTAATGGAAACATGGCCACACATGAAATGCTCATAGTAATGCAGGACCTACAACACACATTACCAAATACTTACCAAGAATACCAATCACCTACACAACCTCCAACCTACCTTAGACATGACATTACAGACTTAAAAATTTGCTAGCCTCACTACCTGATGATGCCAGCACTTCGAACACTTCCAAGTATACAGTGTTAGTGCCACCCAAGAGTGTAGGTGCACTGCTTACAACATGGACTCCAGTTCCAAGGTGGACCGCCTTGTGAAGACATGAGAAATGGACCTGCAAATTAGGAGGATGAGATGGATGCAGAGGCACATATCAATACACCATGCAGTGTACAATACAACAACAATATGCACTATGAATGTATACACAGTATTGACTACAGACTGCCCACACATCGAATGGGAGTCCAACATCACCATGTACGTCAATGTCACTTGGGCACACCCTTTGCAAGCCCATGGAAACGGGAAGCAGGAGGGGTGTGTGTCACACAAACCCAAGCATCTGAACCAAATTCATGACAAGCCTGCATGTGCCCAGCCACAATACAGCGTATGCCCACGGGAGTCACACAAGGCAACACCCTGTCCAAAAAAAAATAAAAAATAAAATTAAAAAAAATGGCCATTAATGGGCCCGGCGGGGTGGGGGAGGCCACCCAGGAGGTCCGAGGACAGGGTGCACACCAAAACCCACCTGTGTGGATCTTGCGAAAAAAAAACACCTCCATGGGCTCATGGCCTACACGGCTACCCTATTGTGGGAGAATCACTGCTGTCGCTCTCCTCACCCTCTGCAGCTGCATCAGGAGGTGGTGGCACTATGGGAGGCAGCCCACGCAAAGCCCTAGTCTGATCCTCCATGGCAGCAAGCATGCGGGTGTGGTAGGTCTCGTTCTGGAGGATAATTGTGCGTAGGTCCCCATGCAACAACTCACGGGATGCCCCACCTCCGCCCTAGTTGCCTGCATCTCAGCTGAGAGCGTACGTGTGAGACGCTCAAGCTGCTGTTCTGTCCTTCTGTTTGTTGAAGCCTCAAGCTCAACAAGAGTCGTCCTGAGGTGAAGGAGTTCCACCCTCAGGGCTTCCCTGTGGCCCTGGGACTCTATGGAAATGGCTTCCCGCAGAGTCGCCAGTGCCGCCCGCCTGTCCCTGTCGGACGCCAACATGTCCTCCCTGTGTGACTGGCAGATGGAGTCTGTTGCCTGCTGTAGTCGCTCCATCAGCCTTTCGGGGGGGACAATGGAAGTGGCCACCCTATCCATGGCCTGAGCCATCATCTCTGATGATGCTGCCTGTTGGGTTGCCATACCGTATATGGATTGCTCCCATGCGGTATTGCCAGGTGGCGTACGGCCACCACGTCGGCGAGCACCACACCTGTCTGGGGCAAGGCGAACTGCGCCTTGCTGTGCCGGCACTGCCTGAGGCTGCAGGACTGCATTCCCCCTCTGATCTGCTGGCCCAGGAACAGGATCAGATGTTGCGGAGTGTGACCCTGCATCCGTAACCACCAAAGGCTTACCTGCCAACACTGACATCCCCATTGAGGGTTCTAACCCTGGTGCAGGTGGGTCGGACAGAACAGAATCCCTCCCACCTGCGACGGCACATAGGTCTCATCATCCGAATCGACACCTGAATACAGCTCGGGGGAGGTGCAGCCAGAGACACCCCTTGAGAGCACGACCTGCAGTAGTTGTGGGTTCTCACCCACCACCACACCACGTCCCTCACTGGTGGTCGGTCGGGCCTCAGAACCCTCCTGGGTCTGCACCATCTCCACAACCCCAGCAGCATCAAGTGCGTCATCCCCTGCAAAGACATAAAAGAAAACAAACGGAAACAGGCATTAGCACTATTGCACACAATTAGGGCTGAGAGGCTACAGAAACAGTACTTTATTGACACATGTCCCACATGACTAAAACCCTCCCATGCATGCACCGTCACTGCGTGTGAAGGGTAGGCAGATGGCACACATTGATGACACCAAGATGGAAGATGAACACATTTGCTACATGCTGCCTAGCAGTGGCATCACACATTGGCCAGTGATTGGCAGGTCAAATACACATGCCATCACACAGATGGCATGTACCCTAGCCCTAAAGTGAAGAGGGAGAGGAGGGCACCAATTGTTCATTCAGTCCAGTTTGCTCATGAAATTGATTTTTTCATTGAAATGGTTCAAATGTTTAACCTGGAGCTGCCAGTCCAAAATGGTCCTATAGCACAGGGACATGTCTAAACAAATCATGTCCAGGAAACAAAGCCAGTCCACTGTACCCAAGCCATGTCAGACATGTGACAATAGGACTGAGAAATGCTGAGTAAAAGTGTTGGTATGCAAACAATCTGCCTGAATAAACAGAGGAAAATAAGCAACAATGTTGTGGCAAGATGACACTTCAAGGGCAACTGGCGTGGTGTTGGGCTGGATGTCTAATGTTGGCAGAAGGGATACTGCTATACCCAAATGCTGGTGCGCAGAATGTATTGGATGAGGCACATGGGTGACCCAAACCACTCAGGCACACACACCCTCACCTGGCACCCAAACAGAAGCCCTCCCACACACACCATGCACATGGATGACACACACATGCATGTGCACTCACCGGACAATGCCTCGTAATCTGCCAGTTCTCCCACGCCTTGGATCTGTTCCTCCGTGACGTAGGTCCCAGCAACCTGCTCATGTGGAGTGAGTTCTATGTCCTCTGCTGGAGACCCACCTCCAGTCACTAGAGTTGCGGCATGACTTGAGGCCAGCTTATTCTTTGCCCTGCGCTTCAGGTCATTCCAGCGCTTGTAGCATTCAGTAGCTGTGCGCCTCACGATTCCAAGGGCACTTATGATGTCCGCGATGGTCTGCCAGTGTGCCTGACGTTGTGCAGGTGTGGTCTTGGATCCTGCAACAATGACCATTTTGCGGTCATGTGCGGACACATACTCTACAAGTGCATTCAGTTCGGCCTCATTGAAGCTGGGCTTCCTTGACGGGCCGGACTGTGTAGCCGTGTCTGGGGCATCAGCCTCTACTGGACGAGCACTCTTCCTCTTCCGCTTGGAAGGTGGTGGGGATCCTGAGTGTCCTACGCCGCTCTGGACACTAGGGGCAGGAGCCCCGGGTGGACTCTATACTAGGAGTGTGGGATTGCACACTCAGCATGGGAGTTGGTGCAGGCATTAGCTCAAGTGTGGTGGTGTCAGGGGGAATGTCAGCATGATGGACTTGGACCGACACTGTCCTGGCTGGGTGTGTGAGAGGTGGGGTGGATGGAGCCGCAGCTGCCCCTCCAGCCTCCCCAGCCTGCCTATGCGGGGCAGCAGATGACCTAGCTGCCCCTGATCCACGTGGCCGGATGACACCAACGTGCACCGGCGCACGTGGCCTAGACCTGCTGACCTGGAAGTCAGCCATGGAGTCACCCTGTGCCAGGTCTGGTTCCACAGTGGGCTGGTCCAACAAGGGCTGAGCATAGATGGTGTCAGCCACGTTACCCTCTACCGGGGGGGGCATGGGTGTCCCTGACTGCTCCTCCACACATGGGGGGCTAGGGGCACCCTGCAAGTCACGGCCAAGTCCCCTACCGGATCCACCATGGCCACCACTCGGGGCTCGGCCACCTTTGCCACCCTTACGGCTTGTTCGCCTCCCAGCCATGGCACTGATGTTATTGTGCGTATGGGAGTCGATGTGAACTATTGTCCTGGGCAATTGGGGGTCAAAGGGGTTGGGTACCAGATGGTAATCGTACTCTAGTGCTCTAGCAAGGCTGTATGTCACCCCTGGGGAAAGATGACGGGTCACGCAACGCACAGGCACCCCAAAAAAGAGAAGTAAGGTGCACGCAACCCCTCCTAGACCACGTGTGTGGAAAAATAAACCTGCACTACGCTGTGGCACCCAGAAACACAAGAATGAATGTATGCGTGTCACACGCAGCCTAGAATGACCTCTGAAGGGGTATGCGACACACGGGGCAAGCACAGATGTTAAATACGTGCGCGACTCACCGTCTGCCAGGAACAAAAGTGTGAAAAATATGCGCGTGTCCGCGTTGGCAACACCCCCGCCAAAAGAAGAATTGTACGCTGTTTGAGGAGACAGGACAACAGTAGAAGGGAACGCTGTTTGAGGAAACAGGCCCAGGAAAAAGAGGAAAAGAGAAAAAGCTGTCAGAGGTAACAGGGAGTACGAACTTGAAACGCCGTGAAGTAAATCGCGTGTGAACCAACAAGAAGTACAGATTTCACCCACTCGCTGTCCACGAAAAGCACGTACAAGGAAATGACGTTCTACACGTACCTTTTATACACACGTCACAGACGCACATACGCGATGAGGCCATTTCCACCAATTACACGCTTTGACACTCGGACGTGTATGTTTTTTTTTACACGCCATTCTCTACGGCCATGCGCGTGACGTCATAGCTGCGTATGGGGGCCTTTGGGCCAATGAAATTGCGTATGCGTGCAGACGCGCTTACGCGCTAAGTGCCTTTCCTCGAATTACACGCAGACGTGCTGGATTTTCACATGCCAAATCACTCCGTATCAAGCTGGCCTCGCGTAAGCACACGGAAGACCACGCTCCTGCCCAGAAAGCCGATTTACTGCCCCCCAGAGCCCTGAGCACGCTCCCACCTGCCATCTGCTGCTGCCTGACTGCCTGCTGCCCATGTGCCCTGCCATTTGCTGCCTGCACATCAGCCAGGGGTGCTGTTGCTGTGACCACCCCTGCTCGAACCGAAGACTCCCGACTGGGATTCCATCGCTCCACAGCCCAGCCCCAGGACCCAGTTGCCCACCCACTCCTGCCTCTGGGGTTGTCCTGTCGGGCACTGCAACATCTGGCACCACTGACAACCCCGGCCAGAGAGGCAGAGGGGCACCAGCTTCAGTGCCAGGGAAGTTGGTGTCCTGGTGGAGCAAGTCCTGGGGCAGTATGATGCCCTCTTCGGAAGTGTGCGCGCCGACAAGGAAGGACGGACTCGGATCTGGACGGACAACGTGACTGCCATCAACGCGGAGGGGGTGGCAGTCCGTGACTTCCAACATGTCAAGAAGCGCTGGGAGGACTTCAGGTCCAGGACCCTGAACAAGGCCCGGCGCCTCTTGAAGGCAGCGGATGCTAAGGGGCGTCGGGGCCACTTGTCGGAAGATCAGATGAGGGTCCTGGAACGCATATCCCCAGCGCTCCACGTCCAGGTCCTTGAGAGGCAGACCCATCTGGAGTCGAGCGGTAAGTGTACATGCATCATGATTGTAAGCTGTGCGTGTGATGATGTGCCAGTAGTGTGCCGGTTGCACATCTGTTTGTATGGGGCCGAGTATGGGTGGGGGTGTACAGGGCCATGAGGCTAACACATACGAGGGCTGTCATGTGTGAGACATGGATGGTGCTTGTGTGTGTAGGCTTGCATGCCAAATGCAGTTGTGTGGGCACACATGTTTGGATGAATGTGTATGTAAGTAGGCATGTTCGTGATGTCACGCATGTATGTTGTTTTCAGCTGCATGTATCAGCACTGTGTACATGTGCATGTGTGTGTATTTGACAAGGGTGCAACAGTGATGCAACATGGATGCATGTGACAGCGGGATGTGGAAGCCTGATTGGCAGATGTGACATGGAAGCCCATCGGAACACTGCGACAGTTGACTGAGGTGTACACATGCATGCAAGTGTGGTGGTGTGCGTGTATGTGTAGTGCACTCCCTTTGTTGCATGTGATGTCTGGCTCACCTTTGCCTGCTCATGCTGTTGTATGTTTATGGATGGTGCTGGCAGTTGCGATGTGGCTGTGGTATGGCTCATTTGTGCAAGTTGAAATGACATTTGTGTTGCCAATTGTGATGCCATGTCTGAGGTTTGCCAATGCCACTCATGTGCAACTGTCATGTGTGTATGTGTCCATTGTACAGTGCCCTGATGCCTGTGTTTTATTTCTCCCTGTCTGCAGCGTCAACTGATGAAGAGGGCGGAGAAGGTGCTGTGGAGCACAGCGGCGGGGATCGCACCGCCAGCCGGAGACGCAAGGCCCGGCTCCCCTCCCAGGTTGTGATCTCGTTGGGGAGTGAGGAGTCTGGTGCCGCGTCTCAGGCCGCAGCTGCCGGGGGGAGGTCCAAGAGGCGGAGGTCGGAGTTGGACTCCTCGGCAGCAGAAGGGGCAGCTGGGACCCCACAGGGCCCAACGGGGGAAGATGGCACGGAGTCATCCAGGTTGGTGGGGGGTTTGATGGAGGGGGAGGCCGTGCAAGCAACAGAGACGGGGCCTGGGGGTGGGGATTCCACTGGTGCTAGTGGTGCAGTGCAGGACCAGGGACAGGAGGCAGCACAGGTCGCCGCGGAGGTTCCTGTGTGCAATCCTGTCCCTGATCCTGTCACTGCATCATCTTGCACCAGCAGGGATGCCTACGTCCAGACCCGTTTTCAGGCAGGGGATGAGCTCACGACAACTGGCCTTCCTCTGCCTGCGGACGTAGCTATCCGGGTCCGGGTTGAGCCTGTCCTGACTGGTGTGGCGTTGCGTCAACGGTCCATGTGAGGTGACCTGCAGTCTTTTCATGAGGAGACTGCACGTCATCTTGAATGGCTCGTTGACCTCGTTGGCCTACTGGGACAGGTCACCCAGGCCGGATTCCTCCGTTTGATGGGGCTTGCTCAGACCCCCTCCTCAACTGAACCCCCTATGCGCCAGTCGTCCTCCGTGCCATCTTCCCACCCATCAGTCACCTGGGTGCCCTGTGGAGCTGCCTCTGACGGTGCGGCCAGGCTGGTGGAGGAGGCATCCCTGCCACAGTCGGGAGTCGGACGTCCAGCAGGGGTGGCCACATCAACGACTGCACCCCAGCCAGTGGAGGATGTGCAGGCAGCAGGAGGCAGTGCACGGGCAGAGGCGCAGCAGCAACGTGGTGGGAGCCATGAAGGCTCGGGGCCTTCGACATCGGAGGGGCAGGCATCGGCCAGAGGGCAGGAGGACCCAGGATGGGAAGTGTCTTCCGTGTGGCAGCGGTTGGGCCATGCCATAGATGCGGAGCGGCAGCGGGCGGAAGAGGCACGGCTCACGATGGTCAGGGCGGAGAACTCAATGCGGAGGGCCCTGAGGCGGGCCGAGTGCCTCGAGGCAATCTGCAGGGAGTTTGGGGTGAACATGTGGACGGCCCTGCGGACCCTCGGGGCCATGGAGGAGGACCGCCTCCGGGACATTGAGCAGGAGTTCGATGATGCCCTGGCCCGGAACATCCCAAAGTGAGCCGTCGGACTAGCCCGCTGCCCTTGTAAATAGTTCTGTAGTTAGTGTTAGGTTTCCTTTGGTTTTGCATTTTTTTTGGACCTTTTGGACAATGGGCCACATTTTTGTATATAGGTTTTTTTTTTTTAGGTAGTGTTATTAGATAGGTTTCATTCCTTCGGTTGGGATCATGGACCCTGGATTGTTTATCTGTATATAGTTGACTTTTGGATTTTCATTTTTTTTTATGATTTCCCCATGGAGCAATGGTTTGCGATTTTAATTTTCCATTGGATTTACTTTTGTGGACTGTGACTTTGGACACCTTTCCTTTGCATTATGATTTGTGGTTTTGCATTATTTCACGGACCTGCTGTTTTTTTTTTAAATTTCCATTATTGTTTGTTTATTTTTGATTCAATTTATGTTGCTTTTAATACATATTTTTTCTTCAAAGTTCAATGTGTAGTATCATCTCATTGGTTTCATGCATATCATGATATGGGTTTTGACATTCACTGACACCCATTTGGTGTATGTGAGGGACATGTGTTAATTTCCAAACTTGCAATTGGGGTTCTATCATGTTTTTGCCATTTCTAAGTGGGTGGATGCAATACTCAGGTGGGTGTTTGGCATTTGGAGGCTGACCATAAGGGCCAGGGATCTACATTGTGGTGACATGTTGGCTGGGGGACATGAGTTTGGGCCTGGTGGAGGGTTCCCCTGGATGCTGGGGGGTGGGGGTGGTGATAGACATGAGTGGGGGCCTGGTGGAGGCTGCTCCTGCACTGCTGGGGGGTGGGGGTGGTGGGAGACATGAGTGGGGGCCTGGTGGAGGTTACCCCTGCACTGCTGGGGGGTGGGGGTGCAGGGAGACATGAGTGGGGGCCTGGTGGAGGGTGCCCCTGGATGCTGGGGGTGGGAGTGGTGGGAGACATGAGTGGGGGCCTGGTGGAGGGTGCCCCTGCACTGCTGGGGAGTGGGGGTGGTAGGAGATGTGAGTGGGGGCCTGGTGGAGGCTGCCCCTGGATGCTGTGGGGTGGGGGTGTAGGGGGACATGTGTGGGGGCCTGGTGGAAGGTGCCCCTGGATGCTGGAGGGTGGGGGTGCAGGGGGACATGAGTGGGGGCCTGGTGGAGGCTGCCCCTGCACTGCTGGGGGGTGGGGTTGGTGGGAGACATGTGTGGGGGCCTGGTGGAGGGTGCCCTGCACTGCTGGGGGGTGAGGGTGATGGGAGACATGAGTGGGGGCCTGGTGGAGGCTGCCCCTGCACTGCTGGGGGTTGGGGGTGATGGGAGACATGAGTGGGGGCCTGGTGGAGGGTGCCCCTGGATGCTGGGGGGTGGGTGTGGTGGGAGACATGAGTGGGGGCCTGGTGGAGGCTGCCCCTGCACTGCTGTGGTGGGGGTGATGGTAGACATGAGTGGGGGCCTGGTGGAGGGTGCCCCTGGATGCTGGGGGGTGGGGGTGTTGGTAGACATGAGTGTGGGCCTGGTGGAGGCTGCCCCTGCACTGCTGGGGGGTGGGGGTGCAGGGAGACATGAGTTGGACATGAGTGGGGGCCTGGTGGAGGCTGCCCCTGGATGCTGTGGGGTGGGGGTGCAGGGGGACATGTGTGGGGGCCTGGTGGAGGGTGCCCCTCGATGCTGGGGGGGTGGGGGTGCAGGGGGACATGAGTGGGGGCCTGGTGGAGGCTGCCCCTGCACTGCTGGAGGGTGGGGGTGGTGAAAGACATGAGTGGGGGCCTGGTGGAGGCTTCCCCTGCACTGCTGGGGGGTGGGGGTGCAGGGAGACATGAGTGGGGGCCTGGTGGAGGGTGCCCCTGGATGCTGGGGGGTGTGGGTGCAGGGGGACATGAGTGGGGGCCTGGTGGAGGCTGCCCCTGCACTGCTGGGGGGTGGGGGTGATGGGAGACATGAGTGGGGGCCTGGTGGAGGGTGCCCCTGGATGCTGGGGGGTGGGGGTGGTGGGAGACATGAGTGGGGGCCTGGTGGAGGGTGCCCCTGGATGCTGGGGGATGGGGGTGGTGGGAGACATGAGTGGGGGCCTGGTGGAGGCTGCCCCTGCACTGCTGGGGGGTGGGGGTGATGGGAGACATGAGTGGGGGCCTGGTGGAGGGTGCCCCTGGATGCTGGGGGTGGGGGTGGTGGGAGACATGAGTGGGGGCCTGGTGGAGGGTGCCCCTGGATGCTGGGGAGTGGGGGTGGTGGGAGACGTGAGTGGGGGCCTGGTGGAGGCTGCCCCTGGATGCTGTGGGGTGGGGGTGTAGGGGGACATGTGTGGGGGCCTGGTGGAAGGTGCCCCTGGATGCTGGAGGGTGGGGGTGCAGGGGGACATGAGTGGGGGCCTGGTGGAGGCTGCCCCTGCACTGCTGGGGGGTGGGGTTGGTGGGAGACATGTGTGGGGGCCTGGTGGAGGGTGCCCTGCACTGCTGGGGGGTGAGGGTGATGGGAGACATGAGTGGGGGCCTGGTGGAGGCTGCCCCTGCACTGCTGGGGGGTGGGGGTGATGGGAGACATGAGTGGGGGCCTGGTGGAGGGTGCCCCTGGATGCTGGGGGTGGGTGTGGTGGGAGACATGAGTGGGGGCCTGGTGGAGGCTGCCCCTGCACTGCTGTGGGGTGGGGGTGATGGGAGACATGAGTGGGGGCCTGGTGGAGGCTGCCCCTCCACTGCTGGGGGGTGGGGGTGATGGTAGACATGAGTGGGGGCCTGGTGGAGGGTGCCCCTAGATGCTGGGGGGTGGGGGTGGTGGTAGACATGAGTGGGGGCCTGGTGGAGGCTGCCCCTGCACTGCTGGTGGGTGGGGGTGGTGCTAGACTTGAGTGGGGGCCTGGTGGAGGCTGCCCCTGCACTGCTGGGGGGTGGGGGTGCAGGGAGACATGAGTTGGACATGAGTGGGGGCCTGGTGGAGGGTGCCCCTGGATGCTGGGGGGTGGGAGTGCAGGGGGACATGTGTGGGGGCCTGGTGGAGGGTGCCCCTGGATGCTGGGGGGTGGAGGTGCAGGGGGACATGAGGGGGGCCTGGTGGAGGCTGCCCCTGCACTGCTGGGGGGTGGGGGTGGTGGGAGACATGAGTGGGGGCCTGGTGGAGGCTGCCCCTGGATGCTGGGGGGTGGGGGTGGTGGGAGACATGAGTGGGGGCCTGGTGGAGGCTGCCCCTGGATGCTGGGGGGTGGGGGTGGTGGTAGACATGAGTGGGGGCCTGGTAGAGGGTGCCCCTGGGGGCTGGGGGTGCAGGGGGACATGCGTTGGTGGGCAGTAGTGCAAGGTGACATGTGGGTTGGCTGGGGGGCATGACCATGGTGGATGGGGTGCCTGCAGGACATGTGCAGGGTAGGCCCCTGTGGTATGGGCCACCTGCAGGGGCCCTGGTGGGTGTAGAGGGAACACCTGGGAGGACCCACACGTGCAATTCATGTGTGGTGCTCCCCGCGCACCCCTGGAATACATGTACCCTGATGGAATCACGTGTGATACTTCCTGCGCACCCCTGAAATACACGTACCCTGCTGCTTTTGCGTGTGATACTTCCCGCGCACCCCTGGAATACACGTACCCTGCTGCTTTTGCATGTGATACTTCCCGCACACCCCTGGAATACACGTACCCTGATGGAATCACGTGTGATACTTCCCGCGCACCCCTGAAATACACGTACCCTGCTGCTTTTGCGTGTGATACTTCCCGCGCACCCCTGGAATACACGTACCCTGCTGCTTTTGCGTGTGATACTTCCCGCGCACCCCTGGAATACACGTACCCTGATGGAATCGCGTGTGATACTTCCCGCGCACCCCTGAAATACACGTACCCTGCTGCTTTTGCGTGTGATACTTCCCACGCACCCCTGGAATACACGTACCCTGCTGTTTTTGCGTGTGATACTTCCCGCGCACCCCTGGAATACACGTGCCCTGATGGAATCGCGTGTGTTACTTTCCACATACCCCTGATGTACACGTACCCAGGACAATCGTGTGTGAAACTTCCCGCGAACCACTGAAATACACGTTCCCCGCTTGGCGTTTGCTGTTTGGCAGCCCTGTGAACTGGTCCAGGGTTAGCGCAGCCCTTTGCGATGATTTGGGGATTTTGAAGGCTTTTCCTTGCGCAAGGGCGTTCTTGGGGGCGTAACTGGCGCTGCTGCTGGGTCGCTGCGCCACTCTGCGCCACGGCTGGTTTCGGAGGCTAAAATCCATGAATACGCTGTGCGATGATAAGGATTTTTTCGCACGCGGCTGGCGCAGTGTATCGCAAGGGGACACTGTGCGCCAGCCGCGTGCGCCACTTTTGTGCACATTTCTATGAATTACCCTGTATATCTGTCCTTACTGTTCGCTAGCAAGTTTAAACTGTTCTAAGAACACACGCAGTGTCCTGAAATGTTCGTTTCACGTGCAACGCAATTTTAATTAGTTCAGGAACCCGAATAGTGTCCGTAGAACATCAACGCGCATGCGCTAGCCAATTTCCGTGCATTTGGTATCCTGCGGACATGCGCTTCCTTCGCGGACTTGTTCGCGAACGGATCATATGACCGCGCCCACGCTGATCGCGTGTTCTGAATGCGGACACTGTTCGGGTCCCCGAACAAATTAGAAGTACATTTTCAATTAATCCATAATATTTTTCAATAAAATCTCACCATGGCACAAGTCCCACATAGTAATCCTGAGTTTCTACATACCTTTTGAAACTTTTCAAACTTTTTTTTGTGTTCGATCTGTCCACGGACAGCGTGCATGTCCGCGGACCGCGCACAAGCACCCCTATAAAAGACCACACCCTAGAGCTTATTCTCATTGTGTTTCGGGCTATTCTTCGAAACACAGCGATTTTTGCTGCCACCTGCAGATCACACCATCATCGAGATGGCATCCCTGGCTGCTGAACTGCCACCTGGTGCTGCACCTGCTTCAGCACCACCCTCACCCCCTCCACCACCACCACCTCCCCAAGGGCCTGAAGAGGGGAACAGGAGTGAGGATGCGGAGGAGGAAGAAGAGGATGATGAGAATGAGGTAGAGGAAAACCCTACTTCCCGCACTAGGCATGAGTCTTGGGTGTGGCGGTTATTTACCATTCATGGGAATGTTCCTAAGGCTCGTGCGAACCGTGTTACCTGCAATGAGTGCAAAATGATACTCAGTCGCAGGAAGCACGGTAAGAACAGCTTTGGGACCACTACTATGAAGCAACACCTGAGGTCATTTCACTCTGGGGCTATTCGCAGGGTTGTACCTTGCGAAGAACATAGCAGGTTGATTTCCTCTACTTCACCCTCTGATTCTGATCCTGTCACCACAAGGACAACCTCTCTGGGACAGCGTCTTCCTCAAGCTGCCTCACAGGCCATACAGAATGCTGATGACCCTTACCTTTCGAGGGTCACAGTTGTATGTATGTACTGTGACACAGTACTCTGCAGGGGGGAGCGACTTCGTAGTGCTTTTGAGACTATCGTCTCAGAGCACGAGAAGATCTGCTCACTACCCAAATAAAACCCACTCTACATCTTCCTCTCTCAGCTCGCCCTTTCTTATCTCTGTGGTTGGTGCCCCCCCCTTTACCTTCCTTTCCCAAAATATCAAAAATCAAAAAAAAATAAGGCTCTTTTCAGAGCCGCCTTTCACAGTTAAAAAATAGAAGTGAAAATAAATGAAGCAGGGCCCTTTGTATTTTTTAGAAGTCCGCGGACAGTTCGTGAACATTTAAAAAATTGGTTTGCTACCCCATCACAAACATTGCAATTTTCTCTGGGAGGAAGTGGTGGCTCTGAAAAGAGCCTTTGGGAGGTGTTTGTAAGTCAAAAATTATAAATGCTTAACACCTACTTCAAAATGGATGTTGTAATTCCAAAAAAGGTCGCAATGCATTTTGTACATTTCTCAGAAAAATCTGATTGCCAACATAAGTAAGATGGACTCCATCTTTGCGAAAAATGTTTGTACTACGAAACAGAATATTTTCATTGTGAAAAGAAGACATGCCAAAATCTTTTAGAAAGGCACAAACAGCTTTATTAACATTGCGCCTTGCTTTTTCCATTTGTGGACCAAATGAAGAAGAATGAAGCCACATTTGTCTCTGCGCAATCTGTGAAAATATCACTTGAGAATTAGGAAACATGTCCGTAACCTTCCCAAGTCCTTCTTTCATAGCAAATTGCAAAAAAATTCCAGTCACATGTCCTAAACTGTTCCCTCCACAATGAATTACAATTATGTCTGGATGTTGCTCTGTCTCCAAAGTAGCACAGAGAGGTAGCAAGTCCAACCACCTCATTCCACGTACTCCATGCCAGTGTACTTCCACATGTGGCAATCCAAGATCTACAGCTACTCCAGAGCTTTCTGCATGCACCTTCAACCAATATAACCATGAATCTCCCACAATCCATACAATCTTTTTCCTAAAATACACAGACATAGCTATCTGTTGTTCTCTCAGCAAAAACAGTACATGAGAAACTCTCTTCTGGCACAACACACCCACTAAACTTTCCTGACCAATCCCTTTTAGTACTCATTCTAATTTTCATGACTTCTGAAACCAAAAATCCCAGGATGTAACTCCCGATGTCCGCGAACTACCGCCATGTCCGCGGACATATCGTAACATGAACAGCCCTTCTACCATTTTCACTTCACTCTCTCTGCCATTCCCTCATTGGATGTAGCTAAGAAATCACATGGCCATGCACCAATCACATTCAAGACCTCTACATCTAACTGCATCATCATAGATCAGCACTGCAAATGTACTGTGAATCTCTCTGAGTACAAGTGTCATATCATTGGCAAGCATCATCTACCAGAAATACTGTACAAGTCTCCAAGATTTCTACTTGCAGCTCCATGCATATCCATATGCATGAACACAAACTTCAGGTATGCATATTTTCTGTACAGTAGATGAACACATTTTCAGACTTTTAGCTTGTGTAATCTGTAAAATGAATTTACTGTATTTTTTCAATTTCCTAAAATCAACTATCACTTATAAACCTTTATACTATTTACTTTCTATATACACACACACTCAACCCATGTTAAACTAACATTTTTTAAATGAAATATATACACTGCATATATTCAAACAAAATTGCATGCAAGCACAATCTATGTTTAAATCTTTAAAAAAAATACTTATACAATTTCATATTTTTTTGTTTTTATTTATTTATTTACTTAATTACTTTAATTTAGACATGACATTGAGGCGCTATTACCTAGAACAGCTTAGTTACAGAAATAGTGGTATTCACTGGTATATTATAAATTTCACAAGACATAGTAAAGATATTTTTTTTGCTACAGTTAGTCATTCAATACAATTTGTTCATTAAGAACATATATGCACTGAACTGATGCAATGTATCTTATGTAAATAAATTAGTTTAATGGTATTAAAGAAGGCACTGAGGATTTCAATTAAAAAAATCTATATCTAAATTAAAAACAGCGCTATATACAAACAAAGTTACTAATTTGAAGCTTTTACAATTGCAGTGAAGACCAGTCTCCTGAAAAGAAGCAGCCGAATTTGTAGAACAAAGAAGAACTAAGAAGTTACCTGTTAATTTAAGAAAAAAGTAAGTAGAATATCACCATAATATTTGTATTATTACTCAAACATACCATAACGTTAATACAAGCTATTTCTGTGCCAAAAAATAGAGATTGTGTACCATTTTGTCCAAAAATCTCCATGTCTTAAACAGCGATTTACAGCCAGAATGGCCCACAAATTCCTATTTTTGGACACACAAATTACCCAACTGAACCGCTACAATTTTCATATTATAGAACAAACAACAGTTTTAATTGTATACATTAGATTTACTATTTGTATTTTTCCACACCACTAGCTTACTTTTTTTTGTCATCTGAAGCCCAGTTTAGTAACACATAAATTCAAGAATACCTATCCCTACTAGTTGTAGTTCCAATGCACAATCACACACCATTACATACATCTTTATCATCTTACTCAAACACTCATGCACACAGCACACATACATTCCAGAACACCCCAACCCATATCTTCTTTATTTTTTTCAACAGACCCTAAAGAATGCCTACCAAAAGTCAAGTCCGTAGAAAGCAACGCAAAAGTAGAGCAAATGAAAATAAAAGTGTCCAACATAAGCATCCATCTCTAGCAGAATTTGTAAAATAAGTTGAAACAAAACAGCTAATACAGTCATTTAGTGAAACACAAGAAGTTTCAAGTACAAAAACTTTGCCTCCTCTATCAAACCAAAAAACAATTAACAGAAAATCAGCTATCACTACAGATAAAACTACTTCTTTAAATTTTAATACAGTGCAAAGTAAGCATACCAAGAAAAGTATTTTAGCCAAAATGTACCGTCACAAAGTCCTTCAAAATCTCATGAAAACAGGAGAGAAATCAGGTTCAATGCTTAAAACCTATCGTAGCAAATGAATCTTAGAAGCGTTGATGGACAGTGCAATTCTTCTCAAAAGAAAGTTATTTATTTTACTGTTAAACAAAATTAAACCACTAACAAAACTAATAACTAATAAGCGAAATGTCAACAGAAAGAACTTCTTAAGTATCTGCGGAGGTGAATGGAATCACACTACGAGCACAGAACCATATTTTAATGAAGAAGCGTACAAACAAAAGCAAACAAATACAATTGCCATACATAGCAGTGGTCGAGGTTATGAAAAAGTGAATAATACCATAATGGAACAAGTAGAACTCCTTACAGAAATATGCCCTGAAAACTTAGAATTACCCCTACATTCAACTGAATCAAAACGTCTAGTGTACAAATGGCCATGCACGTCAATGTGTAACATTCCCAAACAATGTTTCAAATCTTTATGCCAATTCCTCAATAAATATGTAAAAAGCAAAGACAAAATCAAAATTAAATTACTACAAAATATGGATACCTGTCCAGTGTGCAAGTACACAGGACTACAAGGACATTCATTGGCCTGCATTACAGGACCTACTTGTAAAACCACTTTCCATGATAGCAAAAGGATATCAACACATCATTCAACTATAAGAAATCTAGTCTATAAACTGTACTATGCTAAAAGTCCTGCTTTAGCACTAGCAAAGTTAAATAACATCGTTCTACATGGTACAGCAAAAGATGTACTTGAAGAAATTCACTATATCCAGAAAAAATATTTTGGAAGTGAAAGCCATTTACAGAATGAAATAGCTTTAAACCAATTAAGCAACAACTCTATACATGGCAACCTTTTGCTAAACACATACAAAAAAGAAATACTAAAATTTAAAAGTACATCAGCTGAAGTACCAAACCATGTATGTGTATGTTGCCGTAGAACTTTTTTATAAAAGTAAGACAACAACTGTAGACCTATCATACAAAATAGAAGACAATGAAGATTCTAAATGGTTTGAATTAGCTCTCTACCTTGTAGCAGAAAACAAATACGAAATAACTGAGCCCTTAATACTTTGCATTTACTGCACTACAAAACTTGACAACAACCAAACTCCTTCACGTGCTATCACAAATAATTTGGAATTATACCCAGTACCAAAACCCTTACAACAACTTAATTTATATGAGAGCATCGTAATTCAAACAGTACACCCATTTCAAGCAATAATACGCCTTCAACCAAAAACAGCAAAATTACCTTCCTCTGAATTGGTAAAAGGCATTCGTGGAAAAGCAGTTTATTTACCATTAGATCTAAAAGAAAATGTGCATACTCTAGGAGTGCAACGTCCAATGCAGCAATCTTTAATTATCTTAGTAAATGGAGTACCTACAAAAGACAAAAAAATATGGCAACAGCTGGTAGATTTATATAAAGTTAGACAAGCCTTCCAATATCTTAAAGAGAATAATGAATATTACAAAGAAATTAATATTGAAGAAAACTTGAAAGATACAACTGAAATAATGCAAGAAACACAAGAAGCTGGTCAATTTGAGCTACTAGATCCTGCTACAATATCAAATACTTTAGACCATTATACAATTCATCCTTTGCACTGTAATGACACCGTAGAAGATGTACTGGAAACTTACCAAATGCGTCAAACAAAAGGATCGCCAATCAGCATATGGGAAAAAAGTATAGAAGCACGTGCTTTCCCTCTACTCTTTCCTACTGGCAAAGGAGGAAGGTATGATGACAGACCTATTCAAATATCAGCTTCAGAATACCGCTCATTACGGATGTATTCTGAAGATCCCAGATTTAGACAAAATGTGGAATACATATTCCACCTACTCTTTGAAAGTGAACTAGCAACTTTATGTTACGGAGTTGCACACATATTAAAATCAGGATCACACTTTCAAAATATGACAGCTACACAATTATTAGAAAAAGTGCAACAAAAGGATGAGGTTTTACAATCAAATATTACAAATCTATTAGCAAATATGTGTGGTACTAAAGAGTACTGGTTTCAACGTCATGGAGATGTACGTTGTATGATCAGAAACCTTGGCCCACCCACTTGGTTTGTTACATTAAGTTGTGCAGAATATGCATGGGAAGATTTACATGATTTCCTACGCATATCAAATAAAAACAAAACAAACATAGATATACTAACACCTGGAGAACTTTGTTCTTTGGATCCTGTTACTGTTTCAAGATATTTTCACCATCGCTTCATTGCTATGCTACATTTTATTTGTAATAAAACTGTTCCTCCCCTTGGAGAAGTGCAACACTTCTTTTGGAGAAAAGAATACCAAGCCAGAGGAGCACCACATATCCACATGCTTTTATGGATTAAAGATGCTCCTAAATTTGGTCAAGACAGTGATGCCACTGTTTTACAGTTTATTGAAAAATATGTCACTAGTGAAATTCCATCAGAAGCCACAAATAGTGATCTTCATGCACACATTTTACAATTTCAAAGACACAAATGTGGAAAATATTGTCGTCGCAAATACAAAAACAAAGGGAAATACTACACCAAATGCCGATTTGGTCCAGCTAAATCTAGAAAAAGAGTTCTAAAATCATATGAAGATATAGAAACAATAGCCAAACATGATCCCAACAGCCAAGACATTTTAAAAAACAATTTATTGGATACATACTACCCAAACAGAAGTAATACTTTGGAAAACATGTGTCTATACCACCTAGCCCAAAACTACACATACAAAAATAATATGAAACCTGATGAAAAAAAAGGTAAATATAGAGTGACAAACTGTGAAGGCAGCTTAGTTAAACTCACTAAACCAAATTTAATTAATCATATCAAATTGTCATTAAAGACTCCTCAACATAAAGAAGTATATTACATGTCCCTGCTACAACTCTTCAAACCATGGAGAAAAGAAGAACAATTACTAGATAACTATGACTCATATGGGGATGCTTTCAAAGCAAATTAAAGCACTATAACTGATGTAAACTTTACACAGTACAAAACAATGTTGCACAATGAACAGCAACACGAAGAAGAACTCCAAGCCCAACTAGATAAGGACACTCCTGACAGTAGTCAACCTTCCGTAACAGGAAGCCAAGAACCACTGGGAGAACCACTAATAATAAATGAGAAGAATTAGCTATGATAGAAGTAGAAAACACCATGTGTCAGTATGAAGATAAAGAAGACTTAACTATACTACAATCAAAACTAAACAATGAGCAAAGTAGCATTTTTCAACAAGTAACAAAACAAATTGCACATGGTGTAAAACATGAAAATAAAGAATGTTCCTGCCATAACTATAAACCTATACTACTGTACGTCAGTGGTGAAGCTGGTTCTGGCAAAACATTCCTAATCAAAATCATTAGTAAGTTCCTTCAACAATTGACAAACAACAAACTGTCAGCTGTTGTCACTGCCCCCACAGGTTTAGCTGCCTACAACATAGGTGGTGTTACATTACACCGATTACTACTATTACCAGTAGAACACCAGAACAAATTAGACTATTACAAACTTTCTGCAGAAGCTGCAATGAAATTACGCAGAGTATTGAAACAAATGAAAATGCTACTAATAGATGAAGTGAGCATGGTCTCCAACCTGATGTTAGCTTTGATTCACCTCAGATTACAAGAAGTACTCAAAACAGACTATGAAGAGCTCTTTGCAGGAAAACACATTATTGTTTTTGGAGATCTGCTTCAATTAACACCAGTAAAAGGTGAGCCTATTTTTAAAACATTAGGACACAAACTCTGCCGTAAAACTGTTGGCAGCATTGGAAATGTCAACCTTTGGCAACATTTCCAATACAGAGAATTAACAGAAAACATGCAGCAATCTGCAGATCTCACTTATGCCAACATTTTAAAAAGTATCAGAGTTGGTATACTTTCTAAAGAAGCAGAAGCAATATTGAAAATCCGGCACATTAATGCACTTTATGGCGATAAAGCATGTGCTACAGATGTTATGGAACAATTAGCCCACAAAAATGTCAATTGTATAGCCTTAATGCCAACTCTTGCAAGCTGTTTCAAATTCAATGAAATCATGCTAAGTAAAGAAATGCAACCAATCATGGAAATTAGCGCCACAGACACACTAGATGTACATGGTATGACACTACCCATGTGTGACCAAGCCACAACAAGACTAAATAGTTTAGAAAAATCAATCTCAAACACAGCAGGCTTAGAAAAGATATTAAAATGATCCTTAAATTGCAGAGTAATGCTTAAACATAACCTTGACGTGGACCAAGGACTAGTTAATGGAGCACTGGGTACAGTTGTTGGCTTTCAAACATACCCACGCGACAACAAAATTCAGTTTGTCAATATACTCTTTGACAAACTTTCAAAAGTAAAAAGGATAGGACGCTCAACAGCTAGATTCCTTCTCTTCAAAGATATGTATGTACGCAGAGAACAATTTTCTCTAACTCTTGCATATGCAGTCACGATTCATAAATCACAAGGTCTTACCCTAGACAAAGCAATGATAGATATTGGTAACATAGTCTTTAAAGAAGGCATGAGCTATGTAGCACTATCACGCTTACGTACACTTGACGGTCTATTTCTAATCAACTTTGATGCAAGTAAAATAAACGCTGATATTCCTTGCATTTTAGAATACAATAGACTTCGCTCACTATACACCCCCCACCTAAACACATATTCTGTTCCACAAAAAGTAAAACATTATAAAAGAAAAATAAATCAAACAGAAATGAAACAGGATGTCACTGCAAATCCTCCAAAGAGAGTAAAAGAAACTAATACTTCATCAAGTACCACAAGCAAAAAAGAAGCAATTAGGGAAAGTAAACCAGGTACTTCTTTAAAGAAGGAAGACAAACTCCAAAAAAAGCAGTTAGATACAGAACTACCTGGACCATTTAAATTCTCAAATATAGTTGGTGTAAATTGCTACGCAAATGTAACAATGAATATTCTATTTCAATTCCCACCAATTGTTGACAACATTTGCTTACACAGTACAGACCCATTGTGTTTGCAAATGTTAGTACTTCACAGAAATGCAGCAAACAATCCTGCTAACACGTATAGTGTTTATGGAATAAGACAACAATTGGACTACTGTGCTGGAATGGTGAAATTCACTATAAACTCACAGGAAGATCCACAAGAATTTCTAATGTACTTACTACAAGTACTGGAAAACAAAAACATACCTATAAATGAAATCTTTCATATTTCATACATGTGGAAACATACATGCACTCTCTGCAACAATGTGACACAAGAAGAAATCCCCAATGAACGCTTCATATATATATCAATACCAAATTGTGAATCCATTCCATTTCAGCGACTTGTACAAAATGCAAACCATGGTAGATTATGCTCTACCTGCAATACAGATAATCGCTCCACGTTAGTAATACAAACACATAGTAAATGCATAATACTAATGCTTCTACGTTACAATGCAGATGGTACCAAAAACAACTGCAAGCTGACTGGATTCACACATGGTCAAATATCACTTGGTAAGAAAACCTTCACAACAATAGGTATAATCTACTACGCAGGAGCCACAACCAATTCACGGCACTACACTGCATATATAAAAAAGAATTGTGGATGGTTTGAATGTAATGATAGTACCATTATTCTAAAGCAGCGATTACCAGGAAATCTTACAAACGCTTATTTGATGTTCTTAAAACCAAAATTTGATAACTAAACTGTATTTAAACCCTAAGTAAACTTGTGTTAAAAAAATATAAACTGTTAGAATACTCCAAAAGCTATCTAACTGCTCAAAGATTCTACAACAACTAATCATATAAATGAATACCACTAAATTAGACCAAAAAATACACAGTTAGAATACGCCAATTGGTATCTAACTGTCCCAAAATTTAACTATATCCAAATAGATAAATCAATACCACTAAAATATATCAAGAAAATAGACAGTTAGAATACGCCAATTGGTATCTAACTGCTCCAAAATTTTATAATATCAAAACAAATAAATAATATGTTACTGCTCCAAAAAAATACAACAAGCCAAAGTATGAAGCATTAGCCAGAAACAACAAGTGAACACTGAAAACAAACAAATAAACTGTAGCATAACAGAAAAAGGTTTTTTTTTAATCCAACATGGATTTTTTTTTCTCCCACAGACCCAATGATTTTAGCAACAAATACAGAAACTCAGAAACTGAGCAAATTGCACAGTACTCTGATTTGTAATCTACTTAATATGAGGGTCCAACAAAAAAAAAAAAGTATATTGATTATACAATGTAATAAGTCATTACAAAATACTAATACTAACATGCTATTTTCTTTTATCACAGAAATTAACAAGAAATACATGTACTCCGGTTACTAGACCAAACAGTAAGTATACAATAATAAGGAGAACCATAGCAGCATATCACATCCATAGTATCTAATACCTTTGTTCCTTATACATTTGTTTTTCATCCAAAGTTATAAGCAAATATGAATGTGATATGGTGCGGTGGTTGTTGCCAGGGCATAGAGTCTTGGGTGTATGGCCAAATGGCCATGCACCCAAGACTCTATGCCCTGGCAACAACCACCGCAGCATATCACATCCATAGAGTCAAACATTTCAACTATGGTCTATGGAAACTTTTAATGTCTGCAGACATTATGAGTGTTCTTAGAACACTTTCAACTTGCCAGCGAACAATACGGACAGCGTTTTCAGGACACCCCCTACGAACATTTCAGAACAACGCGATAGTTCTTAGAACACTTTCAACTTGACAACGAACAATACAGACAGTGTCCTCAGAACACCCCCATTTCGTTTATTTGCGAACATTTCAGGACACCATGAGTGTCCTAAGAACACATTCAACTTGACAGAGAACAATACGAACAGCATCTTCAGGACACCCCCTACGAACATTTCAGAACAACGCGAGAGTTCTTAGAACACATTCAACTTGACAGAGAACAATACGGACAGCGTCCTCAGGACACCCCCATTTTGTTTATTTGCAAACATTTCAGGACACTGCGAGTGTTCTTAGAACACATTCTGCTTGTCAGCGAACAATACGGACTACGTCTTCAGGACACCCCCTACGAACATTCCAGGACACCGCGAGTGTTCTTAGAAACGTCTTCAGAACACCCCCATTTTGTTTATTTGCGAACATTTCAGGACACCGCGAGTGTTCTTAGAACACATTCAACTTGACAGAGAACAATACGGACAGCGTCCTCAGGACACCCCCTACGAACAATCCCCGGACACCGCGAGTGTTCTTAGAAGCGTCTTCAGAACACCACCATCTTGTTTATTTGCGAACATTTCAGGACACCGCGAGTGTTCTTAGAACACATTCAACTTGACAGAGAACAATACGGACAGCGTCCTCAGGACACCCCCATTTTGTTTATTTGCGAACATTTCAGGACACCGCGAGTGTTCTTAGAACACATTCAACTTGTCAGCCACAACCCCCATTCATATTTGCGAACATTTCAGGACACAGCGAGTGTTCGACAACGTCTTCAGAACACCCCCATTTTGTGTATTTGCGAACATTTCAGGACACCGCGAGTGTTTTTAGAACATATTCAACTTGACAACGAACAATACGGACAGCGTCCTCAGGACACCCCCATTTTGTTTATTTGCGAACATTTGAGGACACTGCGAGTGTTCTTAGAACAGTTTCAGTTTGCTTGCGAACAAAACGGACACATATTGAGTCCTCAGAACACCCCCCATTCAGTTTATTTAGAACATTTCAGAACACCCGTGATGTCCGCAGACAAATCGAACACAAAAAGAATGTCTAACACATAAAAAAACACAACTTTCATCCTATCTCATACACTCCCACCCTCCCCAAACACTCCTACACACCAACACACTCTACTAAATACAAATTTTGAACATAGTTTCACCGCGCAGTCCGTGGATGACCGCGAATCCACGCCGTCCAATCAGCGAACACGTTGCATGTCCACGAACATCACGCACGCCGATTGGCCAATCAGGACACTGTCCGTGGAGCGAACAGGGAAGTGTATCCGCGGACCGAACACAGATATCACACATTTTTTTTTACCTACTTTTTGGTCATTTTTTAAAAAAACTACTGGACGGATTTTCACCAAATTTGCAAAAGCACGCTTTCGGGACCAAGCCGCTGCTCCTGGTCCAAATTTGGTGAAAATCCGTCCAGCGGTTTGGGCTGTAGACGCGAGCAACATTTATTTCCCATTCTATAACTATGCCCCCCCCCTGGACGAATCCTCACCAAACTTTGCAAAAAAATTCAGAGTGACCCAAATACTTTTTTTGCAAAGTTTGGTGAGGATTCGTCCAGGGAGAGCGAAGTTATAAGCCACCCAAAAAGTGCTCTTCCTATGGAAACACCAACATAGCCATATCTACATGGCCACTACTGTGGCCATGTAATATGTTGTGGTAGAGGGTGTCCATTTATGATTAGAGCACTTTGAAGATCGTACATGTGATCATTGTGTGACCATGTTTGAAATGAGCCTTGTTGGACATATATTCCACCATTGGGACACCTTTAGATGCAGTCCATTTGTATACTGTTGTATTTGAGCTAGCACTTTAATGCATTATGCCCTTCATGGTGGTTTGAAAAATAAATGTGCAGCACTTTATTGCAATTTTTCACAGACTACTTGTCCAGAATTGCATTGTTTGTATATGTGTATATTCTAATGTGCATTAATAATAAAATGTTAAAATATATTAGATGTGTGTTGAGAGATGTGTAGAACTAAACACATTTTTTTTCGAATAGCAGAGTTTGCCACAGGATTTGTTATCTAATACAGGGGTGTTGCTAGGTCTGGAAAAGACCCGGGGCTATGCTGATGTCTGAACTGTTGGGACTGGGGGCTAGCTAGCCTTTTGGTTGTAGCTCCTGAGTTTCTATCCAGGGCTACAACCAAAAGAGCATGGGCTATAGCACCCCTAACCTCCCCGCCCACCCCCAGCAAAGCCTCTGATCTGATATAAAGTAATCATACAGACTTAGATATCCATTTGAGGCCAGCGAGGGCAGGGCAGCCTACTCTGTTTTCCTTTGTGCGTTATGAAAACAGGGGTTACAGCACTAAAAGGTGTAGCGTTTTGCAAACCACTTTTCTTTTGGTAACGGTTGAACAAGTCAAATAATGTAAGTCATTATAAGGAGATGTTTTGGGATAAGGCCACAAACGGTAAAATGTGTAAGCGATTTAGACACTTGGACCTGCTGTTTGGCAGAATAGGATTGTCACATGTTTTAACTGAATGGGTTATACGTTCGGAAGAAACGATCAGGTTGATTAAGCTCAAACTTGATACACCTGATCACAGATTCACTTTAGTTGGGAAGATTCCCAGGTTATTTACTTTTTTTAATGAATCTGCTACCAGAACCATATATAAATGAAATGTACCCAAGTTATCAGTGGGCAATTCATAAAATTCAGATTGACAGGCCGATTCATGGAATAATTAGCGCGGCGCAAGTGGGCAAAAACGTGCGAATCGCAGTGGAATAGCGAAAATCGCAGTGCAAGTGCGAAAATCGCACGAAAAGCAGCGCATGTCGATTCATGGAAGGCCGTGCGCGAGAAAACCAGCGGATGTGCAATAAAAAAGTGCGCGGCGCACGTTGGCGCACAGGCCATCTAACAGCGTGCGCCAGGTCACAGCGAAAATCGCACAGGCCACAGCGAAATTCGCACATAGCGCGGCGCACGCAACAAAAGTAGGCGGAACACGGGTGTAACACTCGGAATGGGGAACAACTTGCCAAAACGTGGGCGTCACGGGGGAAGTACAGGGCACAAGTGCGCGGAACGCCCACACGCTCGCCTACAACACGTATTCGTGGAATAGAATAGGGGAAAAAAGCGCACGCTCAAACCAGCGCACAGGCACAAACACGACCGCCACAAGAAAGCAGGCGGTAGCGTCTCTGCGGCTGTAAGAAATGTGCGCCAAAAGGTGCGCCAACAAATAGCACCTATATTCTGCCATGATGAATGTCCCATACTGTGGCCCTCCAGGAAAAATGACGTGCAAAGGGGTACCCACAAACACGGACACCCGCTGACAAAAAATACGTGTGCGTGTATACCGGGGTGCGCGGGAAGTCTCACACGCGATTTCAGCAGGGTATGTGCATCACAGGGGTTCGCGTGAAGTCATTCACGCGATCGGGCCTGGGGGAGCGGGCTACGTGTATTTCAGGGGTTCGCGTGAAGTTTCTCGCGCGATCGGGCCTGGGGGAGCGGGCTACGTGTATTTCAGGGGTTCGCGTGAAGTTTCTCACGCGATCGGGCCTGGGGGAGCGTGCTACGTGTATTACCGGGGTTCGCGTGATGTCATTCATGCGATCGGGCCTGGGGGAGCGGGCTACGTGTATTTCAGGGGTTCGCGTGAAGTTTCACACGCGATCGGGCCTGGGGGAGAGGGCTACGTGTATTACAGGGGTTCGCGTGAAGTTTCACACGCGATCGGGCCTGGGGGAGAGGGCTACGTGTATTACAGGGGTTCGCGTGAAGTTCCTCACGCGATCGGGCCTGGGGGAGCGGGCTACGTGTATTCCAGGGGTGCGTGAGAAGTTCCACACGTGAATAGCCTGGGCGCGTGTATTTCAGGGGTGCGCGGGAAGTTCCACACGCGAATAGCCTGGGCGCCTGTATTTGAGGGGTGCGCGGGAAGTTCCACACGCAAATAGCCTTGGCGCGTGTATTTCAGGGGTGCGCGGGAAGTTCCACACGCGAATAGCCTGGGCGCGTGTATTTCTGGGGTGCGCGTGAAGTCATTCACGCGATCGGGCCTGGGGGAGCGGGCTATGTGTATTTCAGGGGTTCGCGTGAAGTTTCTCACGCGATCGCGCCTGGTGGAGCGTGCTACGTGTATTTCAGGGGTTCGCGTGAAGTTTCACACGCGATCGGGCCTGGGGGAGCGGGCTACGTGTATTACAGGGGTTCGCGTGAAGTTCCTCACGCGATCGGGCCTGGGGGAGCGGGCTACGTGTATTCCAGGGGTGCGTGAGAAGTTCCACACGCGAATAGCCTGGGCGCATGTATTTCAGGGGTGCGCGGGAAGTTCCACACGCGAATAGCCTGGGCGCGTGTATTTCAGGGGTGCGCAGGAAGTTCCACACGCGAATAGCCTGTGCGCGTGTATTTCAGGGGTGTGCGGGAAGTTTTACACGCGAATAGCCTGGGCGCGTGTATTTCAGGGGTGCGCGGGAAGTTCCACACGCGAATAGCCTGTGCGCGTGTATGTCAGGGGTGCGCGGGAAGTTTTACACGCGATTTCTGCACGGTACGTGTATTTCAGGGGTGCCGGGGAGTCCCACATGTGATTTGACAGTGTGGGTCCTCCCAGGTGTACCCTGTACACCCTCCACGGCCCCTGCAGGCAGCCCACACCACAGGGGACTACCCTGCATCCCTGGTCATGTCCCACAGGCAGCCCACCCAACATGGGCATGCCCCCCAGCAAAGGCACATGTCTCCTTGAACTAATGAACACCAACTCATATCCCCTTGCACCCCCACCCCCCAGCACTGTGGGGCACCTGCCAGCAGGCCCCCACCCATGTCCAACTCATGTCCCCCACCACCCCCACCCCCCAGCACTGTGGGCACCTGCCAGCAGGCCCCCACCCATGTCCAACTCATGTCTCCCACCACCCCCACCCCCCAGCCACCAGGGTCACCCTCCACCAGGCCCCCACCCATGTCTCCCACCACCCCCACCCCCAGCCACCAGGGTTACCCTCCACCAGGCCCCCACTCATGTCACCCACCACCCCCACCCCCCAGCCACCAGGGTCACCCTCCACCAGGCCCCCACTCATGTCTCCCACCACCCCCACACCCCAGCAGTGCAGGGGCAGCCTCCACCAGGCCCCCACGCATGTCTCCCACCACCCCCACACCCCAGCAGTGCAGGGGCAGCCTCCACCAGGCCCCCACTCATGTCACCCACCACCCCCACCCCCCAGCCACCAGGGTCACCCTCCACCAGGCCCCCACTCATGTCACCCACCACCCCCACCCCCCAGCCACCAGGGTCACCCTCCACCAGGCCCCCACCCATGTCTCCCACCACCCCCACCCCCCAGCCACCAGGGTCACCCTCCACCAGGCCCCCACTCATGTCACCCACCACCCCCATCCCCCAGCCACCAGGGTCACCCTCCACCAGGCCCCCACTCATGTCTCACACCACCCCCACACCCCAGCAGTGCAGGGGCAGCCTCCACCAGGCCCCCACTCATGTCTCCCACCACCCCCACACCCCAGCAGTGCAGGGGCAGCCTCCACCAGGCCCCCACTCATGTCACCCACCACCCCCACCCCCCAGCCACCAGGGTCACCCTCCACCAGGCCCCCACTCATGTCACCCACCACCCCCACCCCCCAGCCACCAGGGTCACCCTCCACCAGGCCCCCACCATGTCTCCCACCACCCCCACCCCGCAGCCACCAGGGTCACCCTCCACCAGGCCCCCACTCATGTCACCCTCCACCCCCACCCCCCAGCCACCAGGGTAACCCTCCACCAGGCCCCCACTCATGTCTCCCACCACCCCCACACCCCAGCCACCAGGGTCACCCTCCACCAGGCCCCCACTCTTGTGTACCACCACCCCCATCCCCCCAGCCACCAGGGTCACCCTCCACCAGGCCCCCACTCATGTCACCCACCACCCCCACCCCCCAGCAGTGCAGGGGCATCCTCCACCAGGCACCCACACATGTCCCCCTGCCCCCAGGTCCTGACGATACTCAATCATGGCAGTAATGGCCAGCATACCCAGCACAAACACCCAGGCAAGGATTGCATCCACCCACATAGTGAATGCAATTACATGATACAACCCCAATGGCAAGTCTGTAAATGAACACATGTCCGTCACACACACATACACAATGGGTGCAAGTGAATGTCAAAACCCATATCATGACATGTATGAAACCAATGAGAAAATACCACAAGTGAAAGTTAAAAAAACATGTATTAAAGATGAAAAATAAGTAAAAAAATCAAACATACAACAATGGGGATAACAAAATAAATGGTCCATGTCCGAGAACAAATGTAAAAATAAAAAAAACAAAGTAATCCAAAAACAAATGTCCAAAGCAAAATCATGTGGAAGTAAAATAATGAAAAACCATTTCCTCATGGTGAACACAATAATTAATAAAAAAAATGTTTCTTCAAAAAGCAAACTATATACACGAAAATTCCAGGGTCCATGAGCCCAACACCATAAATGAAACCTACTACTACCTAATGAAAATAATATATACAAAAAAGTGGCCATTGTCCGAGCGGTCCAAAAATACAAAAATTAATAAAGGAAACCTAACACTAACTAACTAAATAACTATATACAAAGGCAGCGGGCAAGTCCTGCGGCTCACTCGGTGATGTTGCTGGCCAGGGCATCATCGAACTCCATGTCGATGTCCTGGAGGCGGGACTCTGTCCTGGCCCCGAGGTCTCGCAGGGATAACCCCATGTCCAGCTCAAACTCCCTGCAAGCTTCCTCGAGGCACTCAGCCCGCCTCAACGCCCGACGCATGGAGAACTCCGCCCTGACCATGGTGAGCCGCTCCTCTTCCGCCCGCTGCCGCTGCCTATCCGCTGGACCAACTGCTCCCACACGGAAGACACCACCATCCCAGGGTTGCCCTGCCCTCCGGCCGATGCCTGCCCCTCTGATCTTGAAGGCCCCGAGCCATGATGCCTCCCACGTCGAGCCTGCTGCTGCCTCCGACGCCACTGCCTCTGCCAGCACGACGGCATCCAGGCTGATGGAAACCACCGACGCCGTCGTGCACGTGCCCTGCCCGATGATGCTGTCACATCTTCCATCTGCTGGGGTCCAGTTGCTGTGTTGTCCACCCCTGCTGGACCTCCGACTCCCAACTGTGGCAGGGATGGGATCCCCACCGAGCTGGCTGCATTGGTCGGGGCAGGTCCACAGGGGGCCCTGGTGGCATCTGGGCTGGAAGACGGCAAGGAGAACGACTGGTGTATAGCCTGCACAGAGGAGGAGAGGGCCGCCAGATTGGACAACACATGCAGGAAACCCCCGAACATGGCCGATCCCAATTGGGCCACGTCGGCACGGTGCACTTCGTGATGACGTGCGTCCTCCTCCCGGGAAGCACGCACGGCATCACGAATCACAGCCGTGCGCATCGCGACCCCAATCAGGACCTTCTCCACACGGCCAGGGGTTCCCACGTCCGCAGGTGGAGGGGAGTCAGGTGACATGGACATCCCCTCTACCTGCGGACGGGCCTGGGATGGGGCATCCCTGCTGGTGCATGGTGGTGCACTCGCAGGGTCAGGGGCAGCGACATGCCCCTGTGCTGCCTCCTGCCCCTGGCCCTGGACTGCACCACTTGCACCAGCAGGGATGCCCCCACCAGGCCCCATGTGTGCCCCAGTGGCGGCCTCCTCCTCCTCTGTGCAAACCACCAACCTGGATGGCTCCTCACCGTCTCCCACCGTAGCAGGCCCCTGTGGGGGCTCACCCACCCCTTCCGCTGCAGCCGTGGGGGCATCCCCGCCGCCTTGCTCCACAGCGCCGTCTCCGCCCTCTTCTTCACTAGCCGCTGCGTAGAGGGAGACAAAGAACACAAGCATCAGGGCACTGTACAATGGTCCCCTAGACAGGAAGCAATAGCAGATGAGCACCACTGTCAAAGTACACTTCCATCATGTCCCTCCACAACACATGGGTCAGTCCAGGCAAAACACACACAGTAACAGGCATGGTGCATGCCATGGACATTTCCATGCATGTCCAATGGACTCTTGAAACATTCAATGATATGTAACTCACATGCATCATGGCTCATGCCTATCACATGCACACACTTCACCTCAGTCACATCCATCTGGCCCCAAACACACCAAACACAGCGGATACAAGGGTAATTTGGCTGCTTCACTGAATCTGTGCATTGTCACACACATGTGTCATGCATCCATGGCATGCACAAGTCACAGACACGCAGGTCAGGCACACAGACATGGCTACCATATATGTACCTGGCATCAGCACCCATCCCTCACCCCCACCCATGTCCAGGTACAGAGACTGGCATGCTCTCATGTTCAAAATCTGCATAGGGCTCCCCATGCGGCATTTGAACACATGCCCATAGAGGGCATCATACTGCCCCAGGACATGCTCCACCAGGACACCAACTTCGTTGTCAGTGAAGCTGGTGCCCCTCTGCCCCTCTGGCCTGGGGTTGCCACTGGTGCCAGATGTGGAAGTGCCCGACATGGCAACCCCAGAGGCAGGTGTGGGTGGGCAACTGGGTCCTGGGGCTGGGCTGTGGAGCGATGTAATCCCAGTCGGGTGTCTTCAGTTCCAGCAGGGGTGGACACAGCAACTGGACCCCTGCAGATGGCTGATGTGCAGGCACCAAATGGCAGGGCACGGTGGCAGCAGGCAGGCAGGCAGCAGCAGATGGCACGTGGGAGGCTGCTCGGGGCACTGGGGGGCAGTAACTCGGCCTTCTGGGCAGGAGCGTGGTCTTCCGTGTATTTTCGCGTGGCCAGCTTGATACGGAGTGATTTAGCACGTGAAAATCCTGCACGTCAGCGTGAAATCTGAGGAAAGGCCCTTAGCGCGTAAGCGCGTCAGCACGCATACGCGATTCTATTGGACCAGAGTCCCTCAGCGCGTAAACGCGTCTGTGACGTGACCCGCACGGGTGTTCCCCACTCAGCACGTGATGACGGAGCACACGTGGAAATACTGCACGTCAGAGTGTCATCGCGTGTAATTGGACAAAAGTGCGCGTACACGCGATTGGCCTATGTACGTGTATTTCATGGGTGCGCGGGCACTTACACACGCAAGTACGTCAGCGAACCTGTATCCCGTGGTGCGTGTGAATTTCCACATGCTATTGGACTGGGAACTGGATTCCAGGGGTGCGCGGGTCACACGCTCGCCTAGAACACGTGCAAAGCATAAATTTGCGCACTTTAACAATAACAAGCTCAGACGCCAGGATGAACATACCGTTCCTAGCAGCAGTGGCAGTGGGCTACCAAAGGAGGAGGAGGAGGATAGTCAGGGCCAGAATATTCACACCCAGAACCAGCCTTTTCGGGATGCCTGATGACCAGGTGTATGGGAGGTACAGGTTTCCACCACACATTATACTGGACCTGGTGAGTGAGTGGGAGGATGACCTCACATCACCCACCCTGTGCTCCCAAGCACTCAGCCCCCTGGAGAAGGTCCTCAATGTACTGCACTTCTTAGCCACTGGATCATTTCAGCGGACAAGTGCCATAGTGGGTGGGGTGTCACAGGCCACCCAGTCACGCTGCCTACACCAGGTCTTGAACATCATCACTGCACGCCCATCAGTCCGCAGGCACATATACCTGCCCAGAGCACCTGCAGAAAGGCATGCTGCCGCCCTGGATTTTTACGCTGTGGCACGATTCCCCAAAGTGCTAGGTGCCATCGACTGCACCCATGTGGCTCTACGTCCCCCCAGGGCATCTGTGCACATCTATAGGAACCGCAAGCACTGGCATTCCATCAACGTGCAGGTAGCATGTAATGCCAAGGGAATCATCACCTCAGTATATGCCAACTATCCCGGCTCCACCCACGACAGCTTCATTTACCGAATGTCCACCCTAAGCCGGGACCTAGAAGCTGGGCGGCATGGCGATACATGGCTGCTTGGTGAGTATGTATGCCACTGCACATGCATGCATGTTGGATACTGAGCAAGGTCACAACCCCACCAATGATACCAATCACCACCTCCACAGGGGACAGTGCCTACCCTCTCAGCCCCCACATGATGACGCCAATTCGGAACCCCACCACGCCACCCGAGGTAAGATATAACACACCCACATTACAACCAGGGGCATAGTGGAGCACACATTCGGAGTGCTAAAGTCACGCTTTCGCTCCCTTGACCGTTCTGGCGGGCAGCTGTTATACGCTCCCCCAGTAGTGTGCAGGATCATAGTGGCAGCATGTGTCCTGCACAACGTTGCAACACGCCGGGGCCTGGCCGTGGACATGGTGGTGGCCCCACATCCCCAACCACATGCACAGCTGCTGCGCATGGGAGGGGAAAGGGCACGGGGGAGGCAGCCGTACACAGCTAGTGGCTAATTACTTCACATAGAAATCACACCCCTGTGGAGTGCACACTGCCCTGGCACATTCCATCTGACAATCAATGATGACTCAACCTGACACTGATCCTGAATGTCTGGAGAATGAACCGTGAATACCATATCAGCCTGAGATTGTTCACCTGGAAGTGTCACAATGTGTGCATCCCTACCCACACAGACACCACCAATGCAGTTTTGTGAAGTTACACATTGAAGCAGCTAAAATGAAAACCCACTTGCAAAATGCAACAAGAGGACAGTGCCATGTCAGCCAACCCAACCCCAGCACCGCCACACGACACACCGTGCCATGTCATGCTAATTGCAGGTAAACAAAGTAATCCCCACAACATGACACTAGTCTCACTATGTACAGTGTCCCTATTAGAAACCTGCAACACCTGAAATGCTCACAGCAATGCCGGACCAACAACATACTTGAGCACGTACTACCATTAACATGACATCACAAATGTTACATATTAGTAGTCTCACCACCTGGAAATGCCTGCACTCCCACCACTACCAACTGTGCAGTGTTGGCGCCATGTAGAGTTGTAGGTGCACTGCTGCCAACATGGACCCCATCTCCAGACTAGAGGTCCTTGTGTAGACATGAGGAAGGGACCTGCAAATTGGGAGGTAGACACAGAAGAAGAGTTACACATCAATGCAACATGCAGTGTACAACACAACAGCAATATGCACTAGGAATGTATACACAGTATTGACTACAGACTGCCCACACAGCTCATGGGAGTCCAACGTCACTGTGTAATTCACTGTCACTTGGGCACACCCTTTGCAAGCCCATGGAAACGGGAAGCAGGAGGGGTGTGTGTGACTCAAACCCAAGCATCTGAACCAAATACATTACAAGCCTGCATGTGCCCAGCCACAATGCAGCGTATGCCCACAGGAACCATGGAAGCCAACAAATCGTCCCAAAAAAATTGGGAATAAAAGAAATAAAAATAAAAATAAAAATAAGAAACAATCAAAAATGGCCATTGATGGGCCCGGGGGGGTTGGGGAGGCCACCCAGGAGGTCCTAGGACAGGATGCACACCAGAACCCACCTGCGTGGATCCTGGGAAGATAAAACACCTCCATGGGCTCATGGCCCACACGGCTACCCTATTGTGGGAGTATCACTGCTGTCGCTATTATCACCCTGTGCAGCTGCATCCGGAGGTGGTTGCACTATGGGAGGCAGCCCACGCAAGGCCCTAGTCTGCTCCTCCATGGCTGTAAGCATGCGGGTGTGGTAGGTCTGGTTCTGGAGGATGAGTGTGCGGAGGTCCCCATGCAACAACTCACGGGATGCCCGGACCTCCGCCCTCGTTGCCTGCATCTCAGCTTAGAGCGTACGGGTGAGACGCTCCAGCTGCTGTTCTGTCCTTTGGTGTGTTGAAGCCTCAAGCTCAACAAGAGTCGTCCTGAGGTGAAGGAGCTCCTGCCTCAGGGCTTCCCTGTGGCCCTGGGACTCAATGGAGATGGCCTCCTGCAGAGTCGCCAGTGCCGCCCGCCTGTCCCTGTTGGACCCCAACATGTCCTCCCTGTGTGACTGGCAGATGGAGTCGGTTGCCTGCTCTAGTCGCTCCATCAGCCTTTCTGGGGGGACAATGGAAGTGGCCAACCTATCCATGGCCTGAGCCATCATCTCGGATGATGCAGCCTGTTGGGTTGCCATACCGTAAATGGATTGCTCCCATGCGGTATTGCCGGGTGGCGTACGGCCACCACGTCGGCGGGCACCACACCTGTCTGGGGCAAGGCGAACTGCGCCTTGCTGTGCCGGCACTGCCTGAGGCTGCAGGACTGCATTCCCCCTCTGATCTGCTGGCCCAGGAACAGGATCAGATGTCGCGGAGTGTGACCCTGCATCCGTAACCACCGAAGGCGTAGCTGCCAACACTGACATCCCCATGGAGGGTTCTGACCCTGGTGCAGGTGGGTGAGACAGAACAGAATCCCTCCCTGGAACACTCACCTGCGAAGGCACGTAGGTCTCATCCGAATCAACACCTGAGTACAGCTCGGGGGAGGTGCAGCCAGAGACACCCCTTGAGAGCACGACCTGCAGCACTTGTGGGTTCTCCCCCACCACCACACCACGTCCCTCACTGGTGGTTGTTCGGCCCTCTGACCCCTCCTGGGTCTGCACCATCTCCACAACCCCAGCAGTATCAAGTGTGTCATCCCCTGCAAAGACATGAAAGAAAAGAAATGGGAACAGGCATTAGCACCATGGCACACAATGAGGGCTGAGAAGCAAGAGAACCAGTACTTGATTGACACATGTCCCACATGACTAAAACCCTCCCATGCATGCACCCTCACTGCGTATGAAGTGCAGGCAAATGGCACACACTGATGACACCAAGATGGAAGATGAACACATTTTCTGCATGCTACCTGGCAGTGGCATCACACATTGGCCTGTGATTGCCAGGTGAAACACACATGCCATCACACAGATGGCATGTACCATTGCTATTGAGTGAAGATGGAGAGGAGGGCAGCACCTATTCATTCAGTCCAGTTCCCGCATGTAATCGCTTTTCTAATTCTAACAGGTCAGATTTTTCACCTGGAGCTGCCAGTCTGAAATGGTCCAATTGCACAGGGACATGTGTGTACAAATGATATCCAGGTAACAAAGTCACTCCACTTTACCATAGCCATGTCAGACATGTGACTAGTGGACAGCGACATGCCTAGTGAAAGTGGTGGAATGCAAACAAACTGACTGAATGAACAGTGAAAAATAAGCAACTATGTTGTGGCAAGGTGACACTTCAAGGGCAACTGGCGTGCAGTTGGGCTAGATGTCTACTGTTGGCAGAAGGGATACTGCTATGGCCAAATGCTGCTGCGCAGGAAGTATTGCATGAAGCACATGGCTGACCCATACGACTCAGGCGCACACACTCTCACCTGGCACACAAACAGAAGCCCTCACACACACACCATGCACATGGATGACACGCACATGCATGTGCACTCACCGGACAATGCCTCGTAATCAACCAGATCTCCCACGCCTTGGATCTGTTTTTCCGTGACGTAGGTCCCAGCGACTGACTCATGTGGAGTGAGTTCCATGTCTACTACTGGAGACCCACCTCCAGTCACTAGAGTTGTGGCATGACTTGAGGCCAGCTTACTCTTTGCCCTGCGCTTTAGGTCATTCCAGCGCTTATAGCAATCATTGGCTGTGCGCCTCACGATTCCAAGGGCACTTACGATGTCCGCAACGGTCTGCCAGTGTGCCTGGCGTTGTGCAGGTGTGGTCTTGGATCCTGCAACAATGACCATCTCGTTGTCATGTCCGGACACATACTCGACAAGTGCATTCAGTTCGTCATCCGTGAAGCTGGGCTTCCTGGATGGGCCGGACTGTGTAGCCGTGTCTGGGGCATCAGCCAGTGCCGGACGAGCACTCTTCCTCTTCCGCTTGGAAGGTGGTGGTGATCCTGAGTGTCCTGCGCCGCTCTGGACACTAGGGGCAGGAGCCCTGGTGGACTCTGTATCAGGAGTGTGGGATTGCACACTCAGCATGGGAGTTGGTGCAGGCATTGGCTCTAGTGTGATGGTGTCAGGGGGAATGTCAGCAGCATGGACTAGGACCGACACTGTCCTGGCTGGGTGTGTGAGGGCTGGGGTGGATGGAGCAGCAGCTGCCCCTGCAGCCTCTCCGCCCTGCCTCCTTGGTGCAGCAGATGACCTTGCTGGCCCAGATGCACGTGGCATGGTGACATCAACGTGCACCAGCGCACGTGTCATAGGCCTGCTGACCTGGAAGTCAGCCATGGAGTCAGCCAGATCTGGTGCCACAATGGGCTGGTCCAACAAGGGCTGAGCATGGATGGTGTCAGCCACATCAGCCTCAACGGGAGGGGGGGGATTATGGCTGCCCTTGACTGGTCCTCCACACATGGGGGGACAGGCTCACCCTGCAAGTAACGACCACGTCCCCTACCGGATCCACCACGGCCACCACTTGTGGCTCTTCCACCTTTGCCACCCTTACGGAATCCTCGCCTCCCAGCCATGGCACTGATGTAAATGTGCGTATGGGAGTGGCTGGAAACTATTGTCCTGGGCAATAGGGGGTCAAAGGGGTTGGGTACCAGATGGTAATTGTACCCTAGTGCTCTTGCAAGGCTGATTGTAACCCCTGGGGAAAGATGACGGGTCACGCTACGCACAGGAGCCCCAAAAAAGGGAGATGACGTGCACGCAACCCCTCCTAGACCACGTGTGCAGAAAGAAAAACCTGCACTACGCTGTGGCACCCAGTAACACAAGAATGAACGTATGCGTGTCACACGCAGCCTAGAATGACCTCTGAAGGGGTAGGCTACACACGGGGCAAGCACAGATGTTAGATACGTGCGTGACTCACCGTCTGCCTGGTAAACGAGCGTGTAAAAGGAGCACGTTTGGTTGGCAACACCCCCGCCAAAAGAAGATTTGTACGCTGTCTGAGGAGACAGGACAACAGTAGAAGGGAACACTGTTTGAGGGAACAGGCCCAGGTAAACCAGTAAAAGCGAAAAAAGAGAAAAAGCTGTCAGAGGTAACAGGGAATACGAACTTGAAACGCCGTGAAGTAAATCGCGTGTGAAACGACAAGAAGTACAGAATTCACCCACTCGCTCTCCACGAAAAGCACGTACAAGGAAAACGTGTTCTACACATACCTTTTATACAGGGCCACACGTCCAGCGTCACTTACGCGGCGTGTACGCGCTAGGGCCATTTCCACCAATTACACGCTTTGTCACTTCTGCGTGTAGGGACATTTCCACCAATTACACGCTTTGTCACTTCTGCGTGTAGGGCCATTTCCACCAATTACACGCTTTGTCACTTCTGCGTGTAGGGCCATTTCCACCAATTACACGCTTTGTCACTTCTGCGTGTAGGGCCATTTCCACCAATCACACGCGATGAGACTCTGACGTGCAGTCTTTCCACGTGTGCTCTGTCATCACGTGCTGTGTGGGAAACACCCGTGCGGGTCACGTCACAGACGCACTTATGCGCTGAGGGCCTTTGGTCCAATAGAATCGCGTATGCGTGCTGACGCGCTTACGCGCTAAGGGCCTTTCCTCGATTTTCACGCTGACGTGCAGGATTTTCACGTGCCAAATCACTCCGTACCAAGCTGGCCACGCGTAAGCACACGGAAGACCACGCTCCTGCCCAGAAGGCCGAACTACTGCCCCCCAGAGCCCCGAGCACGCTCCCACCTACCATCTGCTGCTGCCTGACTGCCTGCTGCCCACGTGCACTGCCATTTGCTGCCTGCACATCAGCCAGGGGTGCTGTTGCTGTGACCCCCCTGCTGGAACCGAAGACTCCCGACTGGAATTCCATCGCTCCACAGCCCAGCCCCAGGACCCAGTTGCCCACCCACTCCTGCCTCTGGGGTTGTCATGTCGGGGCAAACACCATCTGTGACCACTGACAACCCCCGGCCAGAGAGGCACAGGGGCACCAGCTTCAGTGCCACTGAAGTTGGTGTCCTGGTGGAGCAAGTCCTGGGGCAGTATGATGCCCTCTTCGGAAGTTCCCGCGCCGACAAGGAAGGACGGACTCGGATCTGGACTGACATCGTGACTGCCATCAACGCGGAGGGGGTGGCAGTCCGGGACTTACAACATGTCAGGAAGCGCTGGGAGGACTTCAGGTCCAGGACCCTGAACAAGGCCCGGCGCCTCTTGAAGGCAGCGGATGCCAAGGGGCGCCGGGGCCACTTGTCGGAAGAACAGATGGGGGTCCTGGAACGCATATCCCCAGCGCTCCACGTCCAGGTCCTGGAGAAGCAGACCCGTCTGGAGTCGAGCGGTGAGCGTACATGCATCCTGATTGTGAGCAGTGCGTGTGGTGATTATTCGGTATTGTGCAGGTTGCACATCTGTTTGTATGGGGTCGAGTATGGGTGGGGGTGTACATGGCCGTGGGGCTGACACATGCGAGGGCTGTAATCTGTGAGACATGGATGGTGCTTGTGTGTGTAGGCTTGCATGGCAAATGCAGTTGTGCGTGCACACATGTTTGTATGTATGTGTATGTAAGTAGACATGTCCGTGATGTCACGCATGTATGTTGTTTTGGGCTGCATGTATGAGCACTGTGTACATGTGCATGTGTATGTATTTGACAAGGGTGCAACAGTGATGCAACATAGATGCATGTGACTGCGGTATGTGTAAGCCTGATTGGCAGATGTGACATGGATGCCCGTCTGAACAGTGCGACACTTGGCAGAGGTGTACACATGCATGCAAGTGTGGTGGTGTGTGTACATGTGTGGTGCACTTCCTGTGTTGCATGTGATGTCTGGGTCACCTTTGGCTGCTCATGCTGTTGTATGTGTATGGATGGTGGTGGCAGTTGCGATATGGCTGTGGTATGGCTCATGTGTGCGAGTTGCAATGTCATGTGTGTTGGGGATTGTGATGACATGTCTGAGGTTTGCCAATGCCACTCATGTGCAACTGTCATGTGTGTATGTGTCCATTGTACAGTGCCCTGATGCCTGTGTTTTGTTTCTCCCTGTCTGCGTCAACTGATGAAGAGGGCGGAGAAGGTGCTGTGGAGCACAGCGGCGGGGATCCGACCGCCAGCCGGAGACGCAAGGCCCGGCTCCCCTCCCGTGTTGTCATCTCGTCGGGGAGTGAGGAGTCCGGTGCCGCGTCCCAGGCCGCAGCTGCCGGGGGGAGGTCCAAGAGGCGGAGGTTGGAGTTGGACTCCTCGGCAGCAGAAGGGGCAGCTGGGACCCCACAGGGCCCAACAGGGGAAGATGGCACGGAGTCATCCAGGTTGGTGGGGGGTCTGGTGGAGGAGGAGGCCGTGCAAGCACCAGAGACGGGGTCTGGAGGTGGGGATCCCACTGGTGCTAGTGGTGCAGTCCAGGACCAGGGACAGGAGGCAGCACAGGCCGCCGCAGAGGTGCCTGTGTGCAATCCTGTCCCCGATCCTGTCCCTGCATCATCTTGCACCAGCAGGGATGCCTACGTCCAGACCCGTTTCCAGGCAGGGGATGAGCTGACGTCAACTGGCCTTCCTCTGCCTGCGGACGTGGCTATCCAGGTCCGGGTTGAGCCTGTCCTGGCTGGTGTGGCGTTGCGTCAACGGGCCATGCGAGGTGACCTGCAGTCTTTTCATGGAGAGACTGCACGTCATCTCGAATGGCTCGTTGACCACGTCAGCCTGCTGGGACAGGTCACCCAGACCGGATTCCTCCGTCTGATGGGGCTTGTTCCGACCCCCTCCTCAACTGGACCCCCTACGCGCCAGTCGTCCTCTGTGCCATCTTCCCACCCATCAGTCACCTGGGTGCCCTGTGGAGCTGCCTCTGACAGTGCGGCCAGGCTGGTGGAGGAGGTATCCCTGCCACAGTCGGGAGTCGGACGTCCAGCAGGGGTGGCCACATCAACAACTGCACCCCAGCCGGCGGAGGATGTGCAGGCAGCAGGAGGCAGTGCACGGGCAGAGGCAGAGCAGCAGCAGCAACATGGTGGGAGCCATGAAGGCTCGGGGCCTTCGACATCGGAGGGGCAGGCATCGGCCGGAGGGCAGGAGGACCCAGGACAGAGAGTGTCTTCCGTGTGGCAGCGGTTGGGCCACGCCATAGGTGCGGAGCGGCGGCGGGCGGAAGAGGCGCGGCTCACAATGGTCAGGGCGGAGAACTCCATGCGGAGGGCCCTGAGGCGGGCCGAGTGCCTCGAGGCAATCCGCAGGGGGTTGGAGGAGGACACGGCGTCGTCCCTGCGGACCCTCGGGGCCATGGAACTGGACCGCCTCCGGGACATCGAACAGGAGTTCGATGATGCCCTGGCCCGGAACACCACGGAGTGAGCCGCTGGACTTGCCCGCCGCCTTTGTATATAGTTCTTTAGTTTTAGGTTTACTTTGTTTTTTCTTATGATTTGGAGTCGACGGACACTGCTCCACTTTTTGTATATAGTTGATATTTAGGTAGGTTTTTTAGGAGGTTTCCTTAGTTCAGTTGTGATGATGGACCCTTGTTATTTTTGTACATAGTTCTTTGTTGCATGGAGAGTTTTTACATTTCACTTTGGACAACATTTTTTGGATTTGATTTTCTAGTTTTGTGTTTTTATGCGGACATGCAGCTTATTTTTTCACATTTACATTGTAGTTAGTTTTCTTTCTTTAGCATTCATATTTTTTTCCAATACATTTTTTATTCCATTGTTCACTGTGTGGTTTCATCTCATTGGTTTCATGCATGTCATGTTGTGTGTTTTCCCATTCAATTGGAAAATATGTGTGTGACGGACATGGGTTCATTTGCTTCATGAACATTGGGGGTGTAACATGTGATTTCCATTTCCATGTGGGTGAATGGGTTACTTGGTAGGGCTTTTTGGCTGTGGAGGCTGACCATTACGCACATGATTGGGGATTGTGAGGACCTGGTGGGGGCTGCACATGGTGGCAGGGGGTTGGGGGTGGTGGGAGACATGGGTGGGGGCCTGGTGGAGGGTGCCCCTGCACTGCTGGGTGGTGGGGGTGGTGGGAGACATGGGTGGGTGCCTGGTGGAGGGTGCCCCTGCACTGCTGGGGGGTGGGGGTGGTGGGAGACATGAGTGGGGGCCTGGTGGGGGCTCCCCATGGTGGCAGGGGGGTGGGGGTGGTGGGAGACATGAGTGGGGGCCTGGTGGAGGCTGCCCCTGCACTGCTGGGGGTTGGGGGTGGTGGGAGACATGGGTGGGGGCCTGGTGGAGGGTGCCCCTGCACTGCTGGGGGGTGGGGGTGGTGGGAGACATGGGTGGGGGCCTGGTGGAGGGTGCCCCTGCACTGCTGGGGGGTGGGGGTGGTGGGAGACATGGATGGGGGCCTGGTGGAGGGTGCCCCTGGTGGCTGGGGGGTGGGGGTGATAGGGGACATGGGTGGGGGCCTGGTGGAGGGTGCCCCTGCACTGCTGGGGGGTGGGGGTGGTGGGAGTCATGGGTGGGGGCCTGGTGGAGGTTGACCCTGCACTGCTGGGGGGTGGGGGTGGTGGGAGACATGAGTGGGGGCCTGGTGGGGGCTGCCCATGGTGGCAGGGGGGTGGGGGTGGTGGGAGACATGAGTGGGGGCCTGGTGGAGGCTGCCCCTGCACTGCCGGGGGGTGGGGGTGCAGGGGGACATGAGTGGGGGCCTGGTGGAGGTTGACCCTGCACTGCTGGGGGGTGGGGGTGGTGGGAGACATGAGTGGGGGCCTGGTGGGGGCTGGCCATGGTGGCAGGGGGGTGGGGGTGGTGGGAGACATGAGTGGGGGCCTGGTGGAGGCTGCCCCTGCACTGCCGGGGGGTGGGGGTGGTGGGAGACATGAGTGGGGGCCTGGTGGAGGGTGACCCTGGATGCTGGGGTGTGGGGGTGCAGGGGGACATGAGTGGGGGCCTGGTGGAGGTTGACCCTGCACTGCTGGGGGGTGGGGGTGGTGGGAGACATGAGTGGGGGCCTGGTGGGGGCTGCCCATGGTGGCAGGGGGGTGGGGGTGGTGGGAGACATGAGTGGGGGCCTGGTGGAGGCTGCCCCTGCACTGCCGGGGGGTGGGGGTGCAGGGGGACATGAGTGGGGGCCTGGTGGAGGTTGACCCTGCACTGCTGGGGGGTGGGGGTGGTGGGAGACATGAGTGGGGGCCTGGTGGGGGCTGCCCATGGTGGCAGGGGGGTGGGGGTGGTGGGAGACATGAGTGGGGGCCTGGTGGAGGCTGCCCCTGCACTGCTGGGGGTTGGGGGTGGTGGGAGACATGGGTGGGGGCCTGGTGGAGGGTGCCCCTGCACTGCTGGGGGGTGGGGGTGGTGGGAGACATGGGTGGGTGCCTGGTGGAGGGTGCCCCTGCACTGCTGGGGGGTGGGGTGGTGGGAGACATGAGTGGGGGCCTGGTGGGGGCTGCCCATGGTGGCAGGGGGGTGGGGGTGGTGGGAGACATGAGTGGGGGCCTGGTGGAGGCTGCCCCTGCACTGCTGGGGGTTGGGGGTGGTGGGAGACATGGGTGGGGGCCTGGTGGAGGGTGCCCCTGCACTGCTGGGGGGTGGGGGTGGTGCGAGACATGGGTGGGTGCCTGGTGGAGGGTGCCCCTGCACTGCTGGGGGGTGGGGGTGGTGGGAGACATGAGTGGGGGCCTGGTGGGGGCTGCCCATGGTGGCAGGGGGGTGGGGGTGGTGGGAGACATGAGTGGGGGCCTGGTGGAGGCTGCCCCTGCACTGCTGGGGGTTGGGGGTGGTGGGAGACATGGGTGGGGGCCTGGTGGAGGGTGCCCCTGCACTGCTGGGGGGTGGGGGTGGTGGGAGACATGGGTGGGTGCCTGGTGGAGGGTGCCCCTGCACTGCTGGCGGGTGGGGGTGGTGGGAGACATGGATGGGGGCCTGGTGGAGGGTGCCCCTGGTGGCTGGGGGGTGGGGGTGATGGGGGACATGGGTGGGGGCCTGGTGGAGGGTGCCCCTGCACTGCTGGGGGGTGGTGGGAGACATGGATGGGGGCCTGGTGGAGGGTGCCCCTGGTGGCTGGGGGTGGGGGTGATAGGGGACATGGGTGGGGGCCTGGTGGAGGGTGCCCCTGCACTGCTGGGGGGTGGGGGTGGTGGGAGTCATGGGTGGGGGCCTGGTGGAGGCTGCCCCTGCACTGCTGGGGGTTGGGGGTGGTGGGAGACATGGGTGGGGGCCTGGTGGAGGGTGCCCCTGGATGCTGGGGGGTGGGGGTGGTGGGAGACATGAGTGGGGGCCTGGTGGAGGCTGCCCCTGCACTGCTGGGGGGTGGGGGTGGTGGGAGACATGAGTGGGGGCCTGGTGGAGGGTGCCCCTGGTGGCGGGGGGTGGGGGTGATAGGGGACATGGGTGGGGGCCTGGTGGGGGGTGCCCCTGGATGCTGGGGGGTGGGGGTGGTGGGAGACATGAGTGGGGGCCTGGTGGAGGCTGCCCCTGCACTGCTGGGGGGTGGGGGTGGTGGGAGACATGAGTGGGGGCCTGGTGGAGGGTGCCCCTGGTGGCGGGGGGGTGGGGGTGATAGGGGACATGAGTGGGGGCCTGGTGGAGGCTGCCCCTGCACTGCTGGGGGGTGGGGGTGGTGGGAGACATGGATGGGGGCCTGGTGGAGGGTGCCCCTGGTGGCGGGGGGTGGGGGTGATAGGGGACATGAGTGGGGGCCTGGTGGAGGGTGCCCCTGCACTGCTGGGGGGTGGGGGTGGTGGGAGACATGGGTGGGGGCCTGGTGGAGGCTGCCCCTGCACTGCTGGGGGGTGGGGGTGCAGGGGGACATGAGCAGGTGTGCATCGTAGTCCCCTGTTTTGTGGGATGCCTGCAGGGGCCGTGGAGGGTGTACAGGGAACACCTGTGAGGACCCACCCAGCCTAATTGCGTGTGATAATTCCCGCACACCCCTGTAATACACGTACCTGGCCAAATCGCATGTGAGAATTCCCGCGCACCCCTGTAATACACGTACCCAGCCGAATCGCGTGTAGAACTTCCCGTGTACCCCTGTAATACACGTACCCAGCCAAATCGCGTGTGATAATTCCCACGTACCCCTGTAATACACGTACCCTGGCCAATCGCGTGTAGAACTTCCCACGCACCCCTGTAATACACCTACCAAGCCAAATCGCGTCTGATAATTCCCGCGCACCCCTGTAATACACGTACCTGGCCAAATCGCATGTGAGAATTCCCGCCCCCCCCTGTAATACACGTACCCAGCCGAATCGCGTGTAGAACTTCCCGTGTACCCCTGTAATACACCTACCCAGCCAAATCGCGTGTGATAATTCCCGCGCACCCCTGGAATACACGTACCCAGCCAAATCGCGTGTGATAATTCCCGCGCACCCCTGTAATACACGTACCCAGCCAAATCGCGTGTGATAATTCCCGCGCACCCCTGTAATACACGTACCCAGCCAAATCGCGTGTGATAATTCCTGCGTACCCCTGTGATACACGTGCACAGGCTAATCGCGTGTAAAACTTCACGCGTACCCCTGTAATACACGTACCCTGGCTAATCGCGTGTATAACTTCACGCGTACCCCTGATATGCACGTTACCCGCTTTGCGTTCCTTGTTTGGCAGCCCTGTGGACTGGTCCAGGGTTAGCGCTGCCCTTTGCGATGATTTAGCGATTTTGATGGCTTTTCCTTGCGCGAGGGCATTCTTGGGGGCGTTACTGGCGCTGCTGCAGGGTCGCTGCGATACTCTGCGCCACGGCTGGTTTGGGAGCCTAAAATCCATGAATACGCTGTGCGCGGAAATCGGTTTTAGCGCACGTGCCTGGCGCAGACAATCGCACGCGGACACTCTGCGCCAGCCGCTTGCGACACTGTTCTGCGAAATTCTATGAATTACCCTGTGAATGTCTTGCCCATAGCAGAGCTTACTTTTAAATGGTTTTGTGGTTCCACTAAATTGTGTCCATTCTCTTCCTCTGAAGTACAATCGGACGTCCACTTTTTGCTGTTATGTCCAGTGAATACACATCTGAGGAAGAGATGGCTGTATCCACTCTTTTTTAAATAGCCACCTACATCAAGTACTGATGCCTATGCCATTTGTAACATGATCATTTACAAGGATGTATTATTTGCAATTTTTAAGCATGACTTGGCAAATACGGACAAAGTTACAGAAGAGAAAATGAATTTGCAATTAAACATCTGTTTTAGTTAATTATATGATCTAGTTGTACATTTGTATATATGTAAACGTGACACTGAGATGAAATGTGAGTACAATGGATGAGATGTTTTTATTGTTGGGAAAGAGAGGGGGATATAGAATTTATGATGTACTAAACATATATAGTATATGCTTGTGCTGTACTGTTATGGACCTTGCCCGAAATAAAGTTTATTTGAATTGATTTGAAATACCATGGCAATGCTGACTTACATTGTGGGTTTAGCTTCATGAAAGTGATTTACCATGGCAATGCTGAGTCTGTTGTGGGTGCCGCCAGGACTCACTCTAGGATTGGCGGGCTCTGGGAGAAAGAAGATTTACTGGACTTCCAATTTGCATATGTAGTGCCATCAGTTTCATCATATAAAATGATATCATGAAATTAGTATTTCATAATCAGGGGGAGCAGGAATTTAAATAAAGGACGTAGAGGCACAATTTGTGATGTCCAATAGCATGAGTGAGACATTTTTGCACTAGCGGACAGTGTGAGCTGAATCACCTGTTCAGATTTCTAATTTTGGCAGATAAGGCATAACAAGATAAAAAGATTTGTGTAGCTGCAAACACTTTAAGTGGCCCAACTGGGATTGCAGACAAGTCTGCAACTCCGGCATTTGAACATGTAAGGGCAGATTAAAAAAGAATAGTGCAAATGTAAAAAGGACATATAATACCATTTTTTCATCTGCACTCATTGCAGAAATGCGTAGGTCATTCAGGTGAGCTGGACAGTAGCACAAGGATGCGCTGGCCGTCAACCATGCATACATTATTGTCGACATCCCAGTACTGATGCTTATATATGACTGACTCCTACACACATTTGACAATGTGAAATGCGAGAAAATGAAAAGAAACATTTCTACCCCTGATTAAGGGAAAGAACGGCAAGTGAGACAGTAGCGGTACATACCCCTGCTGTCACACTTAAAACAAAATACATATCAGGGTCAGGAAAGAACCTGCCTTTTTATTTTATTCAAAGAAATCACAGGAAAGTAATGCATTTTTGTCACAAAAACACTTACAAAATGTAACATTGAGAACAAAGAGGACATGGGTCCTTGACAATGGGGTGAGAGAATGTGACTTGAAGACCAGATGTTGCAGGGAAAGATGGTAACATAAACAAGGGACGAGGACATGACAGAATAACATAGGAATGAGATGGTGGAGGAAGTCTTGCTGTGCCTGTTCAAAACAAGCGTAGAGCAATGGTTTCGTTTTCTGCACATTTTCAAGCATAACCCATTTGTGAATTCAGGATATGCTTTACAATGCACAGAAATGCCCTATGATTTATGCAAATGCTCCAGGGGGTGAAAAATGACACCTGACTTTGCACATCAAAGATGCACACATTCTGATGCCCTTTGTAGTTTGGAATGCACCTTCTTGTAATGCAAGCGATGAGATGCTCAAGCGCATCTTCGCTCATCTGGCAAAAAAAGTTTTGAGAATATGTCCCACCATCTCAGCTGTAGTTGGTAGCAATACTGCTTGCCCTGGGTGCTTTTGCAACTTTGTTTTGAAAGCACCACCTGGCTTTTGTTATTTATTTATTGAATGATATAGCTTATAATACTTTTTCATACAACAAAAGAAAAATACAAAATACATAATACTCAAAACAAAGAAAGAAATGTCAATGCACACAATAAAAAAGAAAGCAATTTCATTACAATAAAATTAATTTCATAATAAAATACATAGCAGCAGGACAGTGAATGATGAAAAAGTCTCACATTTCATAGCATAGCCTATTTCAGCATAAAACTTTCATCTAAAAATAGAGAAGATAAAAAACGTATAGCAGCAATACAAAGAGCAGTAGAGGGGTCACACAATAAGCAATGCCATAAGGTGTTAGACAAGGACTCGTCCTCTACTGGACCAAATTTATCAAACAACTGATTACATAGCTGATCTGGTGCCTAACATCTAACAAACAAATGTTCTAAAGTTTCTGCTTCTTTTTGGCAAAGATGACATAGCCGTGTGTTTTTAGGTGTTTTTAGCAAAGCACCAATAATATTTTGAGTAGGAAACAAGTCTAATTTTAACCTTACCATCAAATTTCGACATCGTTTGGATGGATGCCTCAATAAAAAAGATTGTAAAACATTAAAAGACTTTGGGCCTCATTCCGAGTACGGCGCTAACCAATGGCGCTATTAACGCCTTGGTTGACGCCGTACTCGGACCGGCAGCGCCTTGGTGGATGGCAGAATTACCGCCCCATTCCAAGGTTGGCGGGCGGTAATTCCCCATTCACCAAGGCTCTTCCCCATTCCCAAATGAGCCCCCATAGGGCTCAATGGGAATGGGGAAGATGCAAATAACGGTGACCGTTCATTACGGTCACCGTTATTGGCTTGGAGGCCCCTTTGCGCCCTCGACTTTAACACCTGCTCAAAGCAGGCATTAAGGGCGAGGGCGCAAAGGGAACTCGGAGTATGGCGGTAAGGGATCACCGCCACCGGTCTCGTTACCGGTGGCCGCTATCCCTTACCGCCATACTCGGAATGAGGCCCTTTATGTCATAAAAAAATGATTAAACAGTTTATATGTGTTAAACATTTCTCTATTTAAAACCCAATCATGTAGGAACAATGTTTTCTTTGTACGGAGAGGGAATTTAAGTATTTCATTTATCGATGAACCAAACTCACATAATAAAGTCTTACACTCAATAATCCGTACAGATAAAAATTGACAGGAATTAGTGCTCATGACATCATCAAAAGGAGTAATCAAAGAATCTTCAGGGGGAAGCAAGAAATTCCTATATAAATGCAAACGCGTTCCCAAGCTATTCGCGAGTCTAAGGAAAGAATGCCCAACATGTGGCGAATAGCTGGCAATGAAAGACCTTGGGACAAAGATTGAAATTGTTTCCAATTTCTTTCTTCCACATTGGCTCAGTCTCTTCTTTTCCAAAAAGTCTCTGCACCAGAAATTAGTTTAGGAACCAATTTTTGATGATAATATAATAGAGCTGATACTAAGGAAAATTTGCCAAATCTTAAATCAAGTAGGAGCAGCTGGGTAATTGCTGAAGAGGCCATTAAAACAATGGACTGAACTGGGGCCTGTTTTACTGTCTTGGTATTATAGTGACTCCCAAATATTTAAACTGATCTACCTTTTCAAGCAGCCTCCCGGATAAAAACCATTGCAGAACTTTTTTCTTAGGTTTGGTCACCACAGTTCTTTTTAGATTCATAACTAAAACTTTAGATTTCTCGACACTAAGAATTAGGTCCAAACCGCTGCAATGATCATTTACAGCAGAAATGACCCGCTACAATCCAACGAGTGTAAAATCAAATAAGACTATGTCATCAACAAAAAGCTAATATTTTAGAGAAACTGTGCCAGGTTTAGGAGGATGGGTTCGAAGATTGTCAATAACCAATTTAAAATCCAAAATGCACAATCTAAATAAAAACAGGGGCAAAACACAACCTTGGTGCAATCCTCTACCCACATAAATTCACTTTGTGTAGGTACCCTGCCGATCAAGAGGCACTCTCAGCCTGTTATTTGAATGTCGGGCAATAAGAATGATAAGTAGAGCTCTCGCATGCCGTATGATGGCATTTTCTTCCATAATAGGGATCTGTTGACACAATCAAATGCTTTAGAAATATCGATGAATGCCACATAAAGAGTTCTAATAGTGTCAGCTATCTGATTTGCCAATAGTTATATAATAAAACAGATCAGCGAAGTATTGACTCCCTTTTTAAAGCCAGATTGATGTACATCAATAATGTTTGCCAATATAGCCCAATCACGCAGCTTCTCGAGAAGAACACCACTAAAAATGTTATATGAACAATCTAAAAGGGAAATAGGCCTGTCATTATTTGGATCAAGTCTATTACCCTTCTTGTAAATTAAAATAACTGTGGCATCAAGCTAACTCATTGGAATAAAGTGCCAGTGCGTAACTTTACTAACAAGATCATTTAAAGTTTAGGCCCACAAAAATTGTGCAGATTTAAGGGTCGCATTTGAGAGGCCATCAGGGCCTGGGGCATTTGAAGTTTTACATTTTCCAATATCCCCAAGAATGAAATACTAAGCAATAGCCTGGACAAGAATGGGGCATACTCACCCAGAAGTAGGTTTGAAAAGCCACCCTCAAAAAAATGTTCTGAACGAGGCAATTGAATCAAAGGGACATATATGATTTCCAGAGAACGGCATGATCACGCTCCCTTATTTCTAACAACAGAGGAATTGAAATGTCACTGATTCATCTCACTAATTCTTTTTTAAAAATTAGGTTTTATTAACATTTTTTGGTTATAACATCATACAATAACAATCATGACATATTCTACAAGTTGAATTATAATACCACCTCCGCCCCCTCTCTCAGCCATGGACCATTCATTTGTTGCTACATCAAGGGTCGGACACATTAGTCTCGAAGTAGGCCTATATTTCTTTCCTCAGGAATTCTTAAATACTGGGTCCCTCAACAGGAAATCGTTACAGTGCCACCTGTAATTCCTAGTGGACCTTGGCAATTTCCAATCCATCACCAGGAGTTCATGGTCTGACGAGGTGATGGCCTCCACACACTGCAACCCTACCCCCCTCCCTCCTCCGATACCAACAATAGGTCAATTCTTGTGTATGTTTGATGTGGGGGGGGGAAAGAAAGTGTAACCCCCCAGGGTCTGCCATGATTTACGCGAAACATCAACCCAATAGTATTCCTGCAAGAGGTCCCTCATGGCCTGGTTGTCCTTTGTAGGCTCTCTAATCCCTGTCCCCTTTGCCGACCACAAGTCCAGGTGGGGGTCAGCTATAAGTTTAAAGTCTCCACCCAGGATCTTGGCTCCCTCTGTCCACTCGTCCATAACCCTGAACACCTGCCGGAGAAATTTTATCTGACCCACATTAGGCGCATAAAGGGTGGCCAGGGTGAACTGCGTGCCCTCTGATGTTCCCTTAATCCCCAGAAACTGACCTCCGAAGCCCCTCTTTGTCTCCACCTCTGTGAGGTGTAGTGACTTACCCAAGATTATGCCCACTCCTTCCTTTTAGAGGACTTATGGGAAGCCCAGAAGTTTCTCCCAATTTCGCTCCCCTTTATGGCTGATTCAACTCCACACCTATAATGTGTCTCTTGAAGGAAGAGGACCACCAGTTTCTGTTTGCGAAACATCTTGCTGGTAAGGGATCACTTGTTTTGCGAATTCAAGCCCTTAACGTTCAGCATACCTACTTGTCCTTCAACCATTTTCGTTGCTAACCCTCTCCTCAAAGATTTCTGTGTGTTCCCCTCGGCCCGAGGCCATTAACAATATAAGTGTCCTTGGCATGACCCGTCTACCCTCCTCCCTTTCCATCCCACCCCCTCCACCCCCAACCTACACACCCCGCACCGGCCCCTCCTCTCACCTCACCCTCCTCCCCCACCCTCCCTCCCAACTGAGGCATAAGCCTCTATCTCCCAGAATTGCTGGGATCGGTCGGCGAACTGACAGGGGCTCCTCTCCTGCCCTGGTGTGCTCGTTTTAGGAAGAATTCTCCAGAATTGCTCATTTCCCTTAACTACTGAGTCCCTTAGCAGCTTTGCTGGATTTCTAGGATTTATTTTTTTCACATATCAGAGTGTGAGCCTTTTTTCCCACTCTTACATGTGTTTCGCTGTGTGTGTTTTAATATTCTTGTGCTCATAGACTGTGGAGCCTCACCTACTCCATAGGCATCATCTTTTTACTATGTGTTACAGAGCACCTTCTTTGCAGTGACACAGGGTTGTCTTTTAGACTTCCCAACTCAGACTCCATTTTCTGGGACTCACTACTGTCTCCCAGAACTAGTAAAGTTGCCATTGTCTTTATTAGACTCTTTAAAATCCACAGACCCAGTGCAAACTATCTTACATAGAGTACACAAAAAGGTTAATATGTATCCCTTTTTGCCTGTTTCTCTTGGAGCATTGTTTCGCTCCCTTTTAATCAAGACTTGGCTGGTGGCAGTGGTAACTACCCTATTTTTCCTACTGCAGTTATCTTGAATAACCTTGATATTGTTTTAAGTTATCTTGGTCGCCTCAAACCTAAACCAGCTGGACCATATACGTTTTTATACGGTTCCGGCTGGATTTATCCACCATTTCTTTTTGAAAATGTCTTTCTCGTGTTTTACTCCACGCGCCAAACCAGGTTTGGTTCCTTTGCTCACCGTCTTTTCACGGACTTCTCCACAGAAGCCCTCCTTAGGTGCCTGCAAGTCTGGGTAGGCAGGATGTGAGGGAGGGGTTTTAGGACCCCTGCCATGGGTGCCCTTGGTAACCCAAGTTACACTCCTGTTAGATTGGCTAGGTGACTGCCCCGCCAGGACAGCCACCCTGCTGTGTGATTGACAGCCAGGCTGTGTGAATGGGGGAAAACTGCATAAAACGCAGGTCTCTGGGATTGGAAAGGCAGAGTCGCCAATGGAACAAAAGAACCAACGAGGAGCTGACAGAAGAGGACCCCTACAACGACTGAACTGCCCGGTGAAGCCCTGCTGCAGGTCCGAATCTTCAGACTCCAACGACAGAGAAGATCTACCAGGAATCTTCTTCCCCTGAGCTAGTGGGACCAATCAGTTCGCCCAAACTGCAAGCCAGGAGTCCCTCATCTGGTCAAATTTGCTGTACAGAGCTACAGAGAACTGGATAGCCAGGAAGGTCGGACCCTGCTTGGGTTATAAGGAGTGCACCTTTTATTTGTTGCTTTGCTCTGCTGCTGGCTTCTTCCATGGGCAGTGCAGGACCCTCCAGTATTCCTACTTCACGTCAGTCCGACAGCTCTTCAGGATCCGTCAGCCTGCAGGACCTGCCAGGAACGTCCGCCTCAGCTACAGCTTCTTCTCCATTTGAAGGTACTGTTCAAATCCAGTTGTTCGTTTCGTCCAGCCACGGTGAAGGTGTGTGAAACCTTTCACCACTCCCAGGGCTTGTCCTTCTCTACTCTTTAAACTAACCTTTCTGCCGACCAACTTTGTCCGGAACTCTTGGCAAAGACTTAACCGTGGACTACCCTGAACTGTGTGATCTTGAGCAAAAGACTTTTGTCCTATTGACTTTGGCCCTAAGCCTTTTGGATTTGATTCCATCACTGTAGTTCCTTTTTTTAGATTGCCCTGCTTACTTCCCTGTTGGTGCTGCTCAATTTGTTTCTAACTCGTTTTTTCCCTCCCGTTATAATTGTTGGAGTGCCCTTTTGCTCACACTTCATTTTTGAGCTTAACTTGTCCAGAATCTATTGGGAGTGGTGTGGTCTATTAAGAGTGTGAGTTTTCGACTACTTTACTTTAGTGAGATGTTATACAACTGATGTGTAAATAAATGTGTATTCTTTTACTCAGAAACCTTGAGTCACTGTTTGAATCATAGTAATTGCTGTCCTTTGTGTAACTATTGATACTGCTCACTTGCTCTTGAGATTCGTTTGGCTGCTCAGCCATCACTACCACTTTACTGTGTAGTACAGGCTTGTACCAAAGGTGAATTTGTACTGTCACTTGTAGTCTTAATTGTGTGTGGTGTTCCCAAAGGGTACTGCATATAATTCTGCCTAACACTGGTGGCAGCGGTGGGATCAAGTATAGTAATTACACTTAGAGTGCTGCTATTACCTTGGATCAACTAACCACAAAGCTAACGTCACTAAAAAGCAATATTAATCATGACTGATATGGAAAACTACAGTCAGGAGACCCTCCTTAGTTACACTGTGGATCATTTAAAAAATCTGTGTAGAGAAAGCAACCTCTCTGCCAAAGGCAAAAAGTCTGAATTGATTGAAAAGTTGTCAAAGAACCAAAGTCTGGGGAGTGGGTCTGAAATGCCTAATAACTCTCCAGCAAATGTGGAAAATAATGAGGATGATGATGTGTCTATTATTGATGAGTTAGAGGAAGTAGATGTGTCTCCTAAAGTAGGCCTCCCTGCTCCCTCACCTGCTCAGCAACCTCAACCTTTGTCCACTGTGACCCCATCAGGTCCTACACTCAGTCCTAAATTCATTGCTCTAGAAAAGATGAGGCTTGAACTGGAATTCAAACGTTTAAATGCTCAAACTGAACAAAATCACCAAGAACTTAAGCTTAGAGAAATGGAGTTGATTCATGAACTTGAAATGAAAAGGTTATCTCTTGAAAATGCTTTGCTCCCAGAGTCTTCTAGGTCTTCCAGTCCTAAGAAACCCTGTATGCCTAAAGAAATTGTGGGTATGTATGAGGTTAAGCTTGATATTTTGAATTGGTTGGCAATATTTGAATATGACCATGGGATTCAAGGTCTTACAGGGAATCAGTTGCTTCCCTGGCTCCTCTCTAGGCTACCTACTGTTGCATCTGATGTTGTGATGGAGTTGGGGGAGGTGGATAGGATGGATTATGCGTGTGTGAAGCTAGCTTTAATTTCTAGATGTGGGAAGACCCCTGCCCAGTACCTTAAGAGGTGTAGGACCCTCAAAAAGCATGATGGTACCGCTTGGGCTACCCGGGTATGTGAATGTTGAACACACTTAGATGGTTGGGTTAAGGGTTACAGAGTAAACACTTATGAAGGTATGAGAAATCGTGTTATGTTGGACTCAATTTATGATGCCTGCTTTCCTGAGCTCAGACAGCACTTGGCTGATACTAAGGAGATAGATCCAAAGAATTTAGCTAAGGCTGCTGACTTGTGGGTTGCCAACAGGGCTACTCACAAGGATTCTTGGGCAACTCAGAAGAAGGATGAGGGAAAGCAGCCAAAGAAAGATAGCAAGGAGAATTCTAATACCTCCAATCCAAAAGAGGGCCACAAACAGCAACATAAGGGAAAACCACAAGAGAAACCAAATCAGACTAGTGCACCATCTGGGCACAAAACAGATGGCCCCCATTCATCAAGACATTTGGGAAATGTTATGTTTGTTGGTCAACTGGCCATGTGAAAGGGGATCCCAGATGTAAGGACAATCCTTCAGGGATCCACACTGTCTCCTTAGCCTTCTCCCCAGAGGAAGAAGTACCTATGGCAAGTGAAAACTTTCACATACTGGCTGATGAACCCATGAGAGTCTCAGCTAGTGTTTCTTTAGTGTCCCTGGGCTTGTTGGAACAACAGAATGTAGATGTTTATAATTCCATCCCAGATAATACTAAAGAGTATTATAAAGATAGTGTTCTTGTGAATGGCCAGGAGACTCCTGCCATCAGAGACACTGGAGTCAGCATAACTGTGATGGATGAATCATTTTTCAAGGTGGAGGATGTTGCTAAGGCACCCAAACGCCTCACCAAGTTAGCTGGAGGCCCTGTGCAAATGCTTCCCCAGTTACGACCTCTCATCCGGTGTAATGATATGACTGTCAAAATACCTCTTAGTGTGCAGAATGAAGTGCCTGGGAGAGTCCTGTTGGGTAATGACCTGAAAACTCTTGGAGTTGTGTCCAGCACCACCAGGCCTCCCAGTAAGAGGAGACAGGAGCTCACTATGCCAGCAAGGGAGAGGACCTTAAGAGGCTCTCCAGAGGAGTTGATAGACGAAACTATCACTCCCACTCCACAGGAGTTGCTCAGTGCTATTTCTGGAAAGAAAGAGGCAACGGGGAAACCCATGACTTCAAGGAAAAAGTCAGACAGGACCCCTGTGCTACCAAAAAGGACATCCCCAATATTGTCCAAGATCGCACCTGCGATCCCTTCACCTGCTGAGGCAGAGAGTGAGGAACAACCTTGTGTGGTTGAGCCAGTTTCTGAAGAGTCAGATCTGGAAGAGATCTTGACCCTGTTGACCATCCTGAGCTGCAGTCTTTACTGTCAGAAGGTGGACTCAACAGGGCAGACTTCAGCAGAGGACAAAGAGAGTGTCCTACTCTCGAAGGTCTTCGACAACAGGCTGCTAACCAACTTGATGGGCAAGAAGTTGGAAAGCATGGGTTAAGCTGGGAAGATGGCCCCTTCTACAGTGATCTAACAAAGTCTATCCCTGGAGACTGCAAAAGAATTGTAGTGCCCCTTGCCAGCAGACTCCAGTTCCTAGAGTTGGCCAATGAGATACCTTTGGCTGGTCATTTGAGTTTCAAAAAGACCAAGGAAAGGCTCTCCTTATACTTCTACTGGCCTAAGATGGGTTCAGAAGTTGACAAATTCTGTAGGAGCTATCACACTTGCCAAACCTCTGGCAAGAGTGCAGCCAAGAATATGGCACCCCTGATGCCTCTCCCAGTGGTAGGAGTTCCTTTTGAGAGGGTTGGCATCGACATTGTTGGTCCCAGAAGCCATACTTATGAGAACTGTTACGGCTCAGGCTGTGGCTAAGGCTCTACTTGGTATTTTTACCAGAGTAGGGTTTCCTAAGGAAGTGATTTCTGACAGGGGATCCAGTTTTAGGTCCCACTACATGCAAGCCATGTGGAAAAACTGTGGTGTCACTTACAAGTTCTCTACAGCCTATGATTCACGGACAAATGAACTGGTAGAGTGGTTTAATTGTACTATGAAGAGCATGATAGTTGCTTTAGAGGAACCCCTTAGAAGAAAGTGGGATCGTCTACTGCCATGCCTTCTCTTTGCTTATCGAGAAGTCCCTCAGGAGGGAGTTGGTTACAGTCCCTTTGAACTTCTCTATGGCCATCCAGTCAGAGGTTAATTGGCCCTGATTAAGGAGGGGTCGTAGAGTGCTCCTTCGCCCAAGCCAGTCAGAGTGACTGACTATGTGATAGGTCTCCGGAGGAGAATGTCACACATGATGGCAGATGCTAGTGATAACTTAAAAGCAGGTCAGGCTCTGGTCAAACATTGTCATGACCAGAAGGCCAGCATGGTTGAGTTTACTCAAGATAATATTCTACAGGGGTAGCCCCACACTCTGGTGATATTCCCTCCTACCAAGTGAGGATAAGTAATATGTATTTTAACAAAAGGAAGGAACATATAACAAACTACATCAAACAGTATATACCCTCAGACAGCAATTTCTTGTAGCAACCACTTAACAAATATGGGCTGCATTCTGTGTTCTAAATGATCATCAAAGGCAGTGTTACCAAAAATATCATTTTTTAATATTAATCTCTTTTCAGCACAAGTAATACACTAATTTGTTTAAAAAACATATACACATCACATAGCCATATACATCTTAAAATCATGCCACCTCACAGTGTCAAAAATTATATGCCAAAAATTTAATTAGCACAACACAACAATGGCAACTCAATTTTTCTCATTTCCCATTGTGTGAACCAGCCCAACTTATATAAGTTTCTGTCCTTTGTGTTTCAACTAACCGTACATTCATCAGGGGCAGAAGTAATCCTGTGCTCCAGGTAGATTCTTCCTTTATATACACCAGGTTGCTATCTCCTCGGGTGTCCAGGCTGTTCTTTTACTGGATACAGTCAGATCTCAATTGCATTGCCAACCACTGTCTCCCTTTCCGACTTCCTACCGGCCTTCTAGTGCCTCTCTCAGGAGGTTCTAAGTACTCCAATGTGCGCTACGGTAGATGCCTGTAAGGATAGAGCCTCTTCCTTCTAAAGGGACTACTCCTCTTGCTCTTATCTAAGCCAGATATTATCCTGCAACGGGGCAGAGTACTGTGTCTCAAGCCTGGGAAAACGGCAGACTCAACCATTTTCCCAGGCTTGAGACACAGTACTGGATGACATTGCAGTGTTCAGCCCTACATGGAAAGAACATATTGATCACTTCAGCCCACTTCAGCCCAATCTATACAAACTTCTTTCAGGCTGCACACCACCAAGCTATCTTTCCTCCCTCTGCATTGTTGCTCCCACCTCTGCTATTGCAATACCGAGTTATCCCACAATAGTAAAGATGCTTTCAGTGTGTAAAAACCGTTTTAGTGATACTCCTCTGAAAACCCATTGCAGCCCCCAGCAGTTAAGTCGCCTTAGATTGCTTGAAAATCTGTGTTAGTAACATGCCTCCGCCAACCTACTCTAGCCCACGATAGCAAAGTCGCTTTTAGACTGTTTTGAAAAACTGTTTAAATAACTACCATTGCCAGCCTATTCTAGTCTACAATAGCAAAGTCGCTTTCAGACCTTTTTGAAAAACTGTTTAAATAACCTGCCATTGCCAGCCTATTCTAGTCTACAATAGCAAAGTCACTCTTAGATTTCTTGAAAATCTGTTTTAGTAACTTGCCACTGCTAACCTATTCTAGCCTACAATAGCAAAGTCGCTCATAGATTGCTTGAAAATCTGTTTTAGTAACCTGCCACTGCCTATTGCCAACTTACTCCAGCCTACAGCAGCAATCTGCTCTTAGATTGTGTGTACATTGTGAACGCCCACGCCAGCCTATGCATTTAGTGTCCGGTTTCCGCTTTTTTAGCTTGCTCTGATTGTCATGATTAGCCTCTTTAGCATGTTGAGCCATGACTAGACATGCCTGTCCAAATAGCCCTGTCTAGCCTACTTAGCACTGATTAGCTTTGACCAGCCTGGCCTTGCTTGCCTACTTGTCCTGGAAGGCACTAGCAGATCGTACCTGTCTATTATAGGCTAACTATGCGTACGTAAAGTACACTGGTGCCATATTGTAGTACTCACCTATCGCATCCACGCGCACCCACTGCCACTTTAGTCAGATGCCCTTCTATCATTCAAGCCACTTACACGTACATGCCCTTATAATCACATCATGTATTTGCTCTCACTCTACACTGTTCTACTAAGACCTGTCCTCTACTTGATTACCTTACAAGCCTTCAACGTGCCCCAGTCCACGGTCCATTCAACGCATGCACACGGACCCCAAAAGCTGGCTGGCTTGACAACCAAACCTTGCAGCCTCCAACTCAGAAACCTTAAACTTCGTGCCAGACTGCCAAGAATATATGATCCCCTAACCAATGCCCACCTCACCACTAATCACCCAAGGGACGTTCAACATACTCCCAATACCTCACCTTACAAAGATACCAACGGCCAACACCCACTTCAGCTTAACTGCCAACTCTTCAGAGATCCTACCTCCCTTTCGAACTGCCAACACACAGTTCAGCCATTATCTATTCAACCCACTCAAACTGGCATAAAAGGTGCATTAATAAATGCCCGCTCTATGGTGGCCCATGCCACATATATAGCAGACTTAATCCACAACGAAAACATTGACCTCCTGGCCATTACAGAATCCTAACTTCACTCTGCAGCAGGTCCTGCAGTTATGCTAGCCACTCTGAACAACTATACTCTTATAAGACTGGATCGTACCACCTCCAGAGGTGGAGGTCTTGCTATAATTGTCAAGAATAATCTAACTCTGAGACTTTCCACTCCCCACAACACAAACTCCTGTGAATCCCTCACTGCTAAACTTACCATCTCCAACACTCAAACTATTACCATTCACTTGAATTACCGACCACCAGTTCCTCTGGGCTCCTTTGAGAAAGACCTCTCTAATATACTATCCGATAACCTTAAAAATTCATCACAATGCCTTATCTTAGGAGACTTTAACCTCATATTCAGCGACTCACTAGATCCCAATGCTTCACAAATTAACAACTCCCTAGAGGAATTAGGATTCACCCAAAAGGTCACAACACCTACCCACATTAAAGGTAGGACCCTTGATTGGATCGCTGAACATAATTGCCCAACCACTATCACTTCCATACTACCCCAGCCTTGGTCTGACCACTACCTGATATCCTTTACGCTAGAGGTCACACCTCCCACAAATATTAGCAGTATAGCACCTGCCGTTCCTACCAGAAACAAAAGAAATATTACTCCCCAAAATCTTATCCCCCTGATCCTTCCTACACTGAACTCTATTTCAGACCAGACTGACCCATCCACCATGGTAGAAAGTTACAACTGCTTGCATCTCTTGACGTCATTGCACCATTGAAGATTAGAAAGTGCAAACCCTGTCAACACTTAAACACCTGGTTTTTGCCACATCTGAAAGCAATTAGACAAGAGAAACATCTAAGTGATAAAATCTGGAGATCAGACCCTTCAGACCTTAACAAGAATAACCTGAATAAACCAGCCGCCCTCTACAAAAAAGAAATTATACTAGCCAAACAAACTTCCTACAACGCCCGAATCTCCCAACACAAATCAAATACCAAAGAACTATTCGCCATCCTCAAAGAGGTAGAATCACCAATCCAAGTTCCTGACTCTTGTCTTAAGGAAAAAAATTGGTGCAGGAGTATACAAAATGCTTTGGCCAACAAGATAATGACTCTCCAGGTGAAGATTAACAATAAAAAAGACACCCTCCTTGCCTCCAAGACTGGTACTAATGCTACTATCTCCACGACTGGTATGAACGACACTCCACCACCTCAGACCACTCCGACTCCACCCATACCACTGACCCCTTTCTTGCACTTTTATAAAGTAGCCATCAAAGAAGTCAAAAAGTTATTCTTACCCTCAAACCGTCTAATTGTCATGGTGACCCATGTCCAGCTCAAATCATAAAAGATGCTGCCCGTGAACTTTCCCCATTCATCACTAAACTCTTAAACGCCTCATTCACATCAGGTACTATACCCAGCAACCTGAAACATTCATGGGTCCTCCCCCTCCTTAAAAAACAAACCCTCGACCCAGCCACCCCCACTAATTACTGCCCCATAACTACAGTGCCATTCCTAATCAAAATCTTGGACAAAATAGCATACCTACAAATCCAGCACCATCTGGAACAAAACCACCTAGTAGGAGCTCAACAGTCTGGCTTCAGACTTCAACACGCCACTGAGACTGTGCTCATAGACCTCAAGGCACAAATAGATGCACTGAGAGATGAAGGCAAGACAGCACTCTTGCTACTCCTCTATCTCTCAGCCGCGTTTGACTTGGTAGACCACTCGATACTCTGCAACCACCTGGTCTCCGCGGCTCGCTTCTCTCAGGAGGCAGTCGCCTGGATCCAGTCCTTCCTTGATAACAGGACAATGCGAGTTTTCTCTCCTCTTGCAGCTTCGGACCCCGTACCCATATTGTGCGATGTACCCCGGGGCTTCTGTGTGTCTCCTACTCTGTACAACATCTTCACAAAGCCCCTGATCTATATGGTCTAGGTATCACCTACACAAATTACGCCGATGATACACAGATCCTCATCCCGCTGACGGGAGATTATGACAAGGATTTGGCCTTTGTGAACAGAGTATACCTCATCATCCAGGTATGGATTGCTTCTCACGGTCTATGCCTGAATGATGACAAAACAGAACTCCTCATTCTAGGTACCCCATCTAACATCAAAAAACTAGGTCTGAACTACTCATCATTCATAATTGATAACAACAATATCACTGTGGCTAAGGTAGTTAAAACCCTAGGCTTCCACATAGACTCCACGCTCACCTTTGGCATACAAGTAAATGCTATGGCCTCAGCCACATCTTACACTTGCAAGCTAATCAGAGCAGCCAAGCGCTTCCTCTCACCTAACAACTGCGTCACCTTAGCGAGAGCCCTCATCTTATCTAAATTGGACTATTGCAATGCCCTCTATATAGGCAGCAACAAATACATTACGTCCAAAATTCAGACCCTTCAAAACAATGCCTTAAGAGCTGCCCTAAGCTTCCCTAAAAATGCCCATATATCTGACCTCAGGAGATCCGTCAATTGGCTTTCTACGAAAAACAAAATCCTCCTCAAAACTGCATCTTTGACACATCAATGCCTTAACCAATCAGCCCCACAATACCTCACAGCTAGATTCACTAGACAAACAGCCTCTCGCCCCCTAAGAAAAATCAACTCTAACCTTCTATTAGTACCCAGATTTAAGCATACTAATTCCGGTGGGAGTAGCTTCCCCGTCGAAGCAGCCCCATCCAAGGGAAGAGGGCAGGAGCCCTTTCCCCATCGCTGCAACGCCATAACAGCTGGTAAGCTGCAACGAAGGCCTGCCTGGCCTTGTCCAACTTCCTGCCTGACCCCCGCATGCCGGGCGCATCGCGGCGCCACATCGAGGCTAAGCCTCGCTTATCCCGCCCATTACATCCGCCGGCAGGCGGATGCGCCGGCGGCCCTACGAAGGCCCTACAAAGGCCTGTTGAGAGCCTGTTGGGCCTCACTACATCGCCCCATCCAAGGGAAGAGGGCAGGAGCCCTTTCCCCATCGCTGCAACGCCATAACAGCTGGTAAGCTGCAACGAAGGCCTGCCTGGCCTTGTCCAACTTCCTGCCTGACCCCCGCATGCCGGGCGCATCGCGGCGCCACATCGAGGCTAAGCCTCGCTTATCCCGCCCATTACATCCGCCGGCAGGCGGATGCGCCGGCGGCCCTACGAAGGCCATACAAAGGCCTGTTGAGAGCCTGTTGGGCCTCACTACATCGCCCCATCCAAGGGAAGAGGGCAGGAGCCCTTTCCCCATCGCTGCAACGCCATAACAGCTGGTAAGCTGCAACGAAGGCCTGCCTGGCCTTGTCCAACTTCCTGCCTGACCCCCGCATGCCGGGCGCATCGCGGCGCCACATCGAGGCTAAGCCTCGCTTATCCCGCCCATTACATCCGCCGGCAGGCGGATGCGCCGGCGGCCCTACGAAGGCCATACAAAGGCCTGTTGAGAGCCTGTTGGGCCTCACTACATCGCCCCATCCAAGGGAAGAGGGCAGGAGCCCTTTCCCCATCGCTGCAACGCCATAACAGCTGGTAAGCTGCAACGAAGGCCTGCCTGGCCTTGTCCAACTTCCTGCCTGACCCCCGCATGCCGGGCGCATCGCGGCGCCACATCGAGGCTAAGCCTCGCTTATCCCGCCCATTACATCCGCCGGCAGGCGGATGCGCCGGCGGCCATACAAAGGCCTGTTGAGAGCCTGTTTGGAGCATCAGGAGCCAGGGGCCACGGACCTTTAATCTTTTGTGAGTAGTGGGAATACCCTCAGTCTATACTATTGTGCTTTCTGGTATGCCCTCTGCTACTCCGCACCCATAAACATTTGAACTCGGTTTCTTTAACTGTTTGCTACATACGCTCATGCTTCCAACGCCGCCGCCTCTATGCATTACTGCTGCCACCTCTTTAATAGTACAGGCATCCTTAGCCCTTAGTGCTCCATGCCTCATGACTGCTATTGGCCGTGCCCTATGGTCGCTAACGTACCACTGCAACTGTGTTGTGCCCTATGGTCGCCCAGACCTCATTCGCATTGTGTTGTGCCCTATGGTCGCCCAGACCTCATTCGCATTGTGTTGTGCCCTATGGTCGCCTAGACCCCACTTGCATTGTGTTGTGCCCTATGGTCGCCCAGACCCCTCTTGCATTGTGTTGTGCCCTATGGTCGCTTAGACCTCATTCGCATTGTGTTGTGCCCTATGGTCGCCCAGACCCCACTTGCATTGTGTTGTGCCCTATGGTCGCCTAGACCCCACTTGCATTGTGTTGTGCCCTATGGTCGCCCAGACCCCACTCGCATTGTGTTGTGCCCTATGGTCGCTTAGACCTCATTCGCATTGTGTTGTGCCCTATGGTCGCCTAGACCCCACTTGCATTGTGTTGAGCCCTATGGTCGCCTAGACCTCATTCGCATTGTGTTGTGCCCTACCTATAACGCCTATGCCCCCTTCACGCCACTCCCCTGTACATTACCTTAGCCCCAGCATGCTATTCTGCCTGACTGCGATCATGTTCCCTTTCTGTGTCATGCAAAGTAACATACCCTGCACTGGCAACAGTTACCTAGCCTATAATAATGGTTTAGTCAGACCCGCCTGCCCAAGACACCACCCGATCACCTGCCCTACACCATTGCTGCCCACCACACCAGCCTTCCCCCCGGATACCAAGTCCGCCCTTCCCACCCATAGACATGCACACGTTCCGCATGTCACAGCTAACACACACCTAGCTGTCTATAAGCAGAACCCCATCAACACGAGAGCATCTTGCCCTACCATTGACTACAACACCTCTACATTAGCTAACCCTACCAACTCCCGTAACACTACCCTCATCCCCTCCGATCGGAATTCTAGACTTGGCGCCAGAACCCACCACAGACCTAGCAAAGGCCCTACCAAATCACTCAATAAGATCAACCCTCACACTGTAACACCCATCAACACTATCCATCCCAGTCTTAAAGGAGCTCTCCTAAATGTCAGATCATTAGTCGCCCATGCCACAGAAGTCGCTGACATTATTCTAACAAACAACCTGGACTTCCTTGCGGTAACCGAAACATGGCTGCACGATGCTGCAGGTCCATCTCTTACCCTAGCCATACCTGACAACTACACCATCCTTAGAGCAGATAGACCGAACGCTCGAGGTGGCGGTGTAGCTATCATCTTTAAGTCCACGCTTGACATCAGACTATCCTCTGCTCCCCCACTCAAATCCTGTGAACACATTACAGTCAAATTTCAAACCTCCCCTAAAAGTACTATTACGCTGCACTTAATTTACCGACCCCCGGGCCCTCCTGGCTCATTTGAGGAAGACATTACTTCACTAGTTGCTGAAAGCTCCAAACCATCAGCACAATTGATTATACTCGGAGACTTTAACCTTGGGTTTAACGACCCCCTAGACACCCCAGCCACTGCCCTGGCCATGGCATTAGAGGAGCATGGCCTCCAACAACTTTGCTCCAAACCCACCCACTCGAAAGGCAGAATCCTTGACTGGATAACTACCCTTAACTGCAACATTACTACGAAAGATCCCACACAACTTATCTGGACTGACCACCACCTCCTCCCGTTTGACATTCTTACCAGCAACTCAGCACATAAAAGGCCTATCATGGCACCTGCCTGCCCTACTAGGAAAAAGAGCAATATCACAGCGGAAGCCCTAATACCTCTGGTGATCCCTACTTTAAACGCACTACCCGCCACAACGGACTTGAACCAACTGGTCAACGCCTACAATGAGTCCATGGCCAAAGCCATTGACATCATTGCCCCACTGAAACTGCGCAAAGGAATACCCAAAGCGCACCTGAACACATGGTTCACCCCGGAGCTCAAAACCCTGCGTCAACAAAAAAACAAACTTGAAGCACTCTGGAAATCAGTGCCTTCTATAAATAACAGAACCAATCTCACCAACATCTCCACCCTCTACAAAAATGAGATTATACGGGCCAAGAAAGAATCTCTCAATACTAGGTTCTCCCAGGCAAGCTCCAGTACTAAGGAGCTCTTTAACATACTAAAGGAATTAGAAAACCCCATTACCCCCACTGACTCTTGCACTAAGGATAAACCCTGGTGCACAGGGATCCAGAATGCCCTAGCTAACAAAATCTCAGGGCTCCAAACTAAAATCAACAACAAACGACAACAACTCACTCTCGATCCCACCTCCTTTCCCACGCCCCCTCCACCTACTGCCACTAGTTCAGGCTTCACCTTCAAAAAGGTATCCATATTGGAGGTTCAGAAAATTATAGCATCCCTTAAACCATCGAATTGCAAGGGGGACAGCTGCCCCGCACAGATCATAAAAGATGCAGCTAGGGATCTCTCCCCATTTATCACCAAATTAATAAACCTGTCCTTCGCCAACAACATGGTCCCCAGCAATCTGAAACAGTCCTGGGTCCTACCGCTACTAAAAAAAACTACTCTCAACCCTGACATCCCCACGAATTACAGACCCATTACCACCGTCCCATTCCTACTAAAAATCTTGGATAGAGTGGCTTATTTACAAATCCAGGACTACCTTGAGGCCAATCACCTACTAGGAACTCGCCAATCTGGCTTTCGACCACAACACGGGACAGAAACGGCCCTTGTTGATCTCAAATGCCAGATAGACGAACTCAAAGACAAAAACAAGGCTGCCATCCTTCTACTCCTTGACCTCTCCGCTGCCTTTGACCTGGTCGACCATAAAATCCTGTGCAACCATTTGTCTCTGGCAGCACACTTCTCCCACTCTGCAGTCACATGGATCCAATCTTTCCTGGACAACAGAACCATGCGGGTCTTCTCCCCCCTAGCAGCGGCTGACCCCATCCCCATCACCTGCGGTGTCCCACAAGGATCCTGTGTCTCACCTACCCTTTACAATATTTTCACCAAGCCCTTATTCGACAAGCTGGACAATCTGGGTGTCACCTATACTAACTACGCAGATGACACCCAGATACTCCTCACCCTATCAGGCAACTACAACAAGGACGCCAAATGGATCAATGAAGTCTTTTCCATCATTCAGGCATGGATGGCCACACATGGCCTATGCCTGAATGATGACAAGACTGAATTGCTTCTTGTCAGCTCACCGAACACTATCAGTAAACTCTGTCCCGGCTACACTAGCTTCACTATTGACGGTAACACCATACCCATTGCCAAGAGCGTAAAAACCCTCGGTTTCTACCTAGACACGAACATCAACCTAGCTAAACAAATCAATATGACCGCCTCAGCCACTGCCTACACCGGTAAACTAATCAGGGCCTGCAGACCACTGATCTCCCCTAGCAACTGTCTCATCCTAGCCAGAGCACTCATTCAATCTAAACTGGATTACTGTAATAGCCTCTATGTAGGTGCCAACAAAACAGTAATCAATAAATTGCAAGTTTTACAAAATAACGCACTCCGTGCCGCCCTCAATATTCCTAGAAGGGAACACATCTCCGCCACCAGAACTGCCTGCAAATGGTTGTCCATCCAACAGAAAATTGACTTGAAAACCATATGCCTTACTTACAAAGCCCTCAATCATCTTGCCCCACCCTACCTCTCGAACAAATTTACACTAAGACAGAACACTAGAACCACCAGATCGTCCAACTCATTACAACTAACAGTTCCCAAATACTCCCTTAAAAGAGCTGGAGGATCCAGCTTCCCAACTTTGGCATCACAACTCTGGAATTCCATCCCACTGGATATTAAATCTACACCTACTTTCCAACCCTTCAGAACCAAGGTCATTTCCTGGTTAACCAACAAATAACTGTCCTACCACTTATGTATGCACTCCGAATGTCCAATTTTATGTATATTGTTTGAATACTATTATCTATGCCCTATCAATACTGTACTATTGTCTTTTACCTGTAACCTGATGTTCAAAGCGCATATATACCCCTGGGTCAAGAGCGCTATATAAATAAATAAACAAACAAACAAACAAACAAACAATACTGGAACCCCCTCCCCCCTGCCTTAAGGGAAGACTTACCTTACTTACAATTTAGATCTAGTCTCATCCACTGGCTAAAGGAACATGACGCCTGACCTACTTCACCTGCAACTTCCTAGCACTTATTGTATATATGTGACCTCACTGCTTTTGTTATATAGATGTGCTTCACACTCATTTTTGCATTCTTTGTATCTATTGTATAATACCTATCCACCTGCCTGTTATTCATGCATACAGCATTGTAACCATAGCTGTACTCATTATTCATGTCCACCATGTAACATAAGCTTAACAATCCTATTTATGCCTTCGCGCCCTAATACCTTTGGGTCTGGTGCGCAATATAAATAATAAAACAAACAAACTTAGGATATGTTTTGAAGGCTCTTGAACAGGCCTATCTGACCATAAAGGCAAGCAAATGTCAAAATGGTTAGAGCAAAGTGGTCTACCTTGGTCATGAGGTAGGAGGAGGTGAAATAAGGCCATTGCCTAGCAAAGTACAAGCTGTATAAAACTGGGCCCCCCTACTACTCAAACCCAATTGAGAGCTTTCCTAGGTCTCACTGGGTACTACAGGAATTTCATAGAGAACTATGGGACCATAGCTTCTCCCTTGAATGTGATCTCCTCTGGCTTGCCAGAAGGAGCACTCTCCAACCCCTCCTTGATCAGGGCCAATGAAATTCTGACTGGATGGCCACAGAGAAGTTCAAAAGGACTGTAACCCACTCCGTCCTGAGGTACTTCTCTATATGCAAAGAGAAGGCTTGGCAGTAGAAGGTCCCACTTTTTCTTAAGGTGTTCCTCTAAAGCACCTATCATGCTCTTCGTAGTACGATTAAACCTCTCTACCAGTCCATTTGTCTGTGGATGGTAGGCTGTAGAGAACTTGTAAGTGACACCACACATTTTCCTCATGGCTTACATGTAGTGGGACCTAAAATTGGATCCCCTGTCGGATATCACTTCCTTAGGAAAACCTACTCTGGTAAAAATATCAAGTAGAACCTTAGCCACAGCCTGAGCCATAACAGTTCTCTTAGGTATGGCTTCAGGGTATCTTGTAGCATGGTCTACTACAACCATAATAAATCTGTTCCCTGAAGATGTGGGAGGGTCAAGGGGACCGACAATGTCAATGCCCAGCCTTTCAAAAGGAACTCCCACCACTGGGAGAGGCACCAGGGGTGCCACATTCTTGGTTCCACTTCATAACCCATTTTAGGCCAGTAGAAGTAGAGAGATAGCCTTTCCTTGGTCTTCTTGAAATTCAAGTGACCAGCCAAAGGTATCTCGTAGGCTAACTGTAGGAACTGGAGTCTGTTAGCAAGGGGCACTACAATTCTTTTGCAGTCCCCAGGGGTCGACTCAGTTGGTTCACTGTAGAAGAGGCCATCGTCCCAGCTCAAACTGTGCTTTCCAACCTCTTGCCCATCAAGTTGGTTAGCAGCCTGCTGTCAAAGACTTTCAAGAGTAGAACACTCTCTCTGTCCTTTGCTAAAGTTTGCCCTGTTGGGTCCACTTTCTGCCAGTAAAAACTGCAGCTCAGGATGTTCCACATTGTCAAGATCTCCGACTAAGGCAGTTTCTTCCTCCAGATCTGACTCTTCAGATGCTGGTTCAACCACACAAGGTTGCACCTCACACTCTGCCTCAGCAGGTGGAGTTGTCACAGGAGTGACTTTGGCCAATCTTGGTGATGTCCTTGTTGGTAGCAAGGGGTGCTGTCTGACTTTTTGCTGGAGGTCTTGGGTTTACCCTTTGCCTCTTTTTTCTAGAAATAGCAGTGAGCAACTCCTGTGGAGTGGCAGTGATATTTTTTTCCATCATCTCCTCTGGAGAGCCTCTTAAGGTTCTCTCCCTTGCACACCTTGTGAGCTCCTGTTTCCTTCTAGTGGGAGGCCTGGGGGTGCTTGACACAAGACCAAGTGTTTTAAGGTCATTACCCAACAGGACTCTCCCAGGCACTTCACTCCGCACACTAACAGGTATCTTGACAGTCATATCATTACACTGGATGAGAGCTGGTAACTGGGGAAGCATTTGCACAGGGCCTCCAACTAACTTGGTGAGGCGTTTGGGAGCCTTAGTAACATCCTCCACCTTGAAAAATGATTCATCCACCACAGCTATGCTGGCTCCAGTGTCTCTGTTGGCAGGGGTTTCCTGACCATTCACAAGAACACTATCTTTATAATACTCTTTAGTATTATCTGGGATAGAATTATAGACATCTAAATTCTGTTGTTCCCACAAGCCCAGGGACAATACAGAAACACTGGCTGAGACTCTCATGGGTTCATCAGCCAGTAGGTGAAAGTTTCCACTTGCCATAGGTACTTCTTCCTCTGGGAGAAGGCTAAGGAGACAGTGTGGAGCCCAGAAGGTTTACCCTTGGATCTGGGATCCCCTTTCACATGGCCAGTTGACCCACATACTTAACATTTCTCAACTGTTTTGATGAATTGGGGTTGGTTCTGACCTCCATCTGGTTTGGGTCCAGATGGTGCACTATCCTGGTTTGGTTTCCCTGGTGGTCTACCCTTATGTTGCTGTTTGTGGCCCTCTTTTGGATTGGAGGTATTAGAATTCTCTGTGTTGTCTTTCTTTGGTTGTTTCCTCTCATCCTTTTCCTGAGTAGCCCCAGAATCCTTGTGAGTAGCCCTGTTGGTCACCCACAAGTCAGCAGCCTTAGCTAGCTTCTTTGGCTCTATCTCCTTAGAATCAGCCAAGTGCTGTCTGAGCTCAGGAGAACAGATATCAAAAATAGACTCCAACATAACAAGATTTCTCATACCTTCATAAGTGTTTACTCTGTTACCCTTAATCCAACCATCTACGTTTTTCAAACATTCACATACCCAGTTAGCCCAAGGGGTACCATCATGCTTTTTGAGGGCCCTAAACCTCTTAAGGTACTGGGAAGGGCTCTTCCCGAATCTAGCAATTAAAGCTGGCTTCACACACTCATAATCCATCCTATCCACCTCCCCCAACTCCATCACAACATCAGGTGCAACAGTGGGTAGCCTAAAGAAGAACCAGGGAAGCAATTGATTCCCCGTGAGACCTTGAATATCATGGTTATATTCAAACATTGCCAACCAATCTAAAATATCAAGCTTAACCTCAAACATACCCAAAATTTCTTTAGGCATATGGGGTCTCTTAGGACTGGAAGACCTAGAAGACTGTTCGAGAGAAGCATTTTCGAGAGACAATCTTTTCATTTCAAGTTCATGATTCAATTCCATTTCTCTGAGCTTAAGTTCTTGGTGGTTTTGTTCAGTTTGCGCATTTAAACATTTGAATTCCAGTTCAAGCCTCATTTTCTCTAGAGCAATGAATTCAGGACTCAGTGTAGGACCTGTGGGGGTATCAGTGGACAAGGGTTGAGGTTGCTGAGCAGGTAAGGAGCCAGGGAGGCCTACATTAATAGACACATCTTCCTCTTCCAGCTCATCATTAATAGACATAGTATCATCCTCAATAGTTCCCACATTTGCTAGAGGGTCCGGTATTTCAGACCCACTCCCTAGACTTTGGTTCTTTAACAACTTTTCAACTAATTCAATCTTTCTGCCTTTGGCAGAGAGTTTCCTTTCTGTACACATGTTTCTTAAATAATCATCAGTGTAACTCAGGAGGGTCTCCTGACTGTGGCTTTCCATAACAGACATGATTATTGTTGCTTTTTAATGATGTTATCTAACATTGAGGAACTTTTTTGAGATATCATAGGCCTGTAACTTCGCGACCAAATCGGGGTTACTTGGTGATTATTAGCCTTTTTAGGGTTTTTGTCTTTTGTGGTTGGTTCTTTGTCGCATGAGTGTAGTTCACTACGGAGACCCTGAGTTCCTCTACTCCGTTTGTAAACTGTAGGAAAAGTTGCAACTGTGCCTGCACTTATTTGCGCCATGATAAATTACTGGTGTATTTCCTTTTGCTATGAATGACAAATCCAAAAGTTATGTTGTATTTGTTGTATTTGATACATTTTTTTATTTTGAATTTTCAGCCCCTCTTACATGTACAAGAACATTATTCTTTGTGTGAACCGTAATGACACATTAAAGGCCCGGATTTGAAAAAGGCGCAGGTTGTACGCCGAAACACGTGTCATCCAAGAGGGGCTGAAAATTCAAAATAAAAAACGTTATCAAATACAACAGAACTTTTGGATTTGTCATTCATAGCAAAAGGAAATACACCAGTAATTTATCTTGGCGCAAATAAGTGCAGGCACAGTTGCAACTTTTAATGATGTTAGTCTTGTGGTTAGTTGATCCAAGGTAATAGCAGCACTCTAAGTGTAATTACTATACTTTTTATCCTCACTGCTGAACACGAGTGTTAGGCAGACTTATATGCAGTACCCTTTGGGACCACTACACACAATTAAAACTACAAGTGACAGTACAATTTCACCTTTGGTCCAAGCCTGTACTGCACAGTTATAGTGGTAGCAGTAGCGGAGCAGCCAGACTTATCTCAAGAGTAAGTGAGCAGTACAAATATTTACACAAATGACAGCAATTACTATGATTCAGGCAAACACTGACTCAAGGTTTCTAAGTAAAAGAATATATATTTATTTACTCAACAGTGTATAACATTCCACTATTCTAGCAAGGTCAAAATCACAATCATAAATACACCACACCACTTCCCTTAAATTCCAGACAAGTTAAGCTCACAGTATGAAGTGGGAGCAAAATGGCACTCCAGCAATTTAAAAGGGAGGGAAAGACAAAGTTGCATGTCAGACACTGACAAATGGCAAAACCCAACTAATGACAACCATTATCACCTCTCCAGGGTACAGTGCCTAGCCTCTGAGCACCGACATGATGACGCCAATACGGAACCCCACCACACCACCCGAGGTAAGATACAACACAGCCCATATTGCAACCCGGGGAATAGTGGAGCGCACATTCAGAGTGCTGAAGTTACGTTTTCGCTCCCTTGACCGCTCTGGTGGCCAGCTGCTATATGCGCCCCCAGTAGTGTGCAGGATCATAGTGGCAGCATGTGTCCTGCACAACGTTTTGTTTTCCTGGAAGTGCTACATTGTGTGCATTCCTAACTACTTAAACAGACCCAATGATGTGTCAGTAAAAGGCACACATTCATGCAGCATGAAGGATTACCCCCTTGCAAAACAGTACACCCAAATAGTGGTATGTCACCCAACCCCTCCCAAACCCCATCTCAGCTGCCCAACACAGCATGGCATGGCATGCAATGTCAAACCAACCAAATGTATGCACAACACATGACACAAGTGTCACAAAGTGCACCGTCCCAAAGGGAAACAGGCCACAGACAATTCCCTCTCACCAATGAAAAAGAAACAGCACACATGAACAAATACTTACCAGCAACACAAAACATTAATACAGGACCCAACAGTGGCAACGTATGACAGTAAGCAATCACAATAGTGCAAGTGTCACAACCTGACAAAGGCAGCACATCGACCCCTTCCATCTCCAGTGTGTTGCTGGTAGGTAAATGTGGCAGTGTACTGCATACAACATGAACTGCATCTGCAATGGAGACAGGTAAGTTAAGACATGAAGAAGCTACATGCAAATGTACATAATGGGCAGTATGGAATACAATATACAAATCAACCATGCAGTGGAGAAATCATCAGCAATCCCCACTAGGGGTGTTTACACAATTTGTACTACAGACTGCCCACACAACTTATGGAAGCCCAATCCCTCTGTGTAAGTTATTGTCACACAGTGAAACCCTTGCGAGCCCATGGAAAGGGGAAGTAGGAGTGGCATATGTGTCAGGAACCCAAGTTTCAAACACAGGACAAGCCTGCATGGGCCCAGCTGGAACACACAGTGGATGCCTACGGATGCCACAAAAAGGAAAAACAATGTACAATGAAAAGATATACACATTTAGATACAAAGCATCCAGACCAAAAAAAACAATTGGACAGAATCTGGAAAAAACTTTATCAACAAAAAATGAAAATAAAAATAACAAATGAAAATGAAAAATGAAAATAAAATGAAAATGAAAAGTAAAACTAAAAAATTCAAATGAAAAATAGTAATTCAAATCAAAAAATGAAAATGAAAAAAGAAAAAATCAAATGAAAAATGAAAATGAAAAATGAAAATTAAATATTAAAAGAAAATGAAAATGAATCAACTCAAAAATGAAAAAGAAAAATCAAAAATGAAAAATAAAATGAAAAAGAAAAATGAAAAAAAAATCAAAAATGCCCATGGGTCGACCGGGGGGGGGGGCACCCAGGAGGGAGGTGGTACAGGGTGTGCCCCAACACCCAAATGCATGGATGTTGAGAAAATAAACCCTCCATGGGCTCATGGCCTCCACGGCTACCCGATAGTGGGAGAACTGCGTCGCTGTTATCACCCTCTGGTGGTACATTAGATATGATATGATATGATATAGATATGATATGAAATGATATGGCATTCATAACGTGCCTATACACAAGTGTTTCAAGGCACGACGAGGCAGGGGGGAACAAGGGGAGACAGACAAACGATCCTACTAGGCCAGGTGTCATTCAGATCGCGCAAGTGCAGGGTGGGGGGAAGGGAAAAGTGCAAGGGGGGAAAGGGAGAGGAGAAGTGCAGTACAGGTTTAGTAGAACAAGATAAATAATAAGGGCCAGCTGGTGGGAAGTGCAAGATAAGTGCAGACAAGTGCTGGGAGGAGGGGCTGTAGGGATACAGAGACAGTCCCACAGTGCAGGGGTTGCCAGGTCGGCAGTGCAGGGGAGAGTGACAGGGCCACGGACCGGGGTAGGTGAGTGGCCCCGTTGCAGATTCAGTGCAGTTTCAGTAATATTAACAAGGGGGAGGGGGAGAGAAAGCAGAGGCAAAGAGGAAGGTTTTGAGGTGCTTCCGGAACCGGAGATGGTTCTCTTCAAGTTTCAGGGAGGCAGGAAGGCTGTTCCAGAGGGAGGCCCCTGCAGCGGAGAGAGATCTACCCCCAACTCGTTGCTTGGAGAAGCGGCAGACCCGGAGGGAGTTGGAGGTGGATGAGCTAAGAGCTCGAGAAGGAAGATATTTAGGAAGAGAGAGTTGAAGGTATTTTGGCCCGAGGCCCCAGAAGGCCTGTGGACAATGCAGAGGGTTTTGAACTTAATCCTCGCAGCCATTGGGAACCAGTGTAGCAATTTCAGTCCTGGAGAGATACGGTCCCTGGGCTTGAGGGACAAGTCTCGCATTCCTGTTCTGGATGAGTTGCAAAGGGCAGAGACATGTGTGTGGTATGGGAGGCAGACCACGCAAAGCCCTGGCATGCTCCTCCATGGCAGCAAGCATGCGTGTCTGAAAGGTTTGGTTCTGCAGGATGGATGATGGTCCGAAGATCCCATGCAGCACCTCACGGGTAGCTCAGACTTCTGCCTGCAAGGCCTCATGTGATGCCCGGATCTCCTCACAGGTTGCCTGGAGCTCAGCAGGTTGTGTGTTAGCTGATCCAGCTGCTGTTCTGACCTTGTACTCTGGGACACCTCAAGTGCACCCAGAGTATCTCTGGGGGACCTGTGTTCTAACCTCAGGGCTTCCCTGTGGGCCTGTGACTCTGCCGATATGGCTGTGCGCAGAGTCTCCAGTTCAGCCCGTCGGTCCCTGTTGGACGCCAACATGTCCTCCCTATGTGAGCAGCATGTGGACTCCGTTGCCTGCTGCTGGAGCTCCACCTGCCTTTAAGGGTGAGAATGAAAGTGGCCACCCTATCCACGGCCTGAGCCATCATCTCACAAGATGCCTCCTGTTGTGCTGCAATAGTATAAATGGAGTTCTCCCACACAGTATTGCCTGGTGGCGCATGGCCACTGCGTTGGCGGACACCACACCTGTTTGGGCCAAGGTGATGTGCACCTTGCTGTGCTGGCACTGCCTGAGGCTGCTGGACTGCATTCCTCCTTTGATCTGCTGGCCCAGGAACAGGAGCAAATATAGTGAAGTGTGACCCTGCATCCATAACCGCCACAGGCGGACATTCCAACACGGAAAGGCCCATTGAGGGGTCTACCCCCAGTGCAGGTGCGTTGGACAGAACAGTATCCCTGCCAGAAACACTCACCTGCTACGGGACATTTGTCTCAATGTCTGATTCAGCACCTGAGCCATAGAGGTCATCGGAGGTGTACCCAGAGACACCCGTGGACTGGATGGTCTGTAGAACTAATGGATTTTCCTGCACCACCATCCCACGTCCTCCACTGGTGCCTGGTTGGTACTCTGAGTACTCCTGCCCCTGCGCCATCTCCTCCTCCTCAACAGCATCTAGTGCCTCATCACCTGCACAAAAATAATACAAAAGTAATGAAGACAGGAATGAACAGCATAGCCGACACACACAGGCATCCATCACAACCTACACATCGAATATATTAATGAGACATGTCACACATGACACTAACTCTGGCATGCATGCACTGGCAATGAAGTGGAATGGGACCCTAAAAGCAGACACTGAGGACTCCAAAATGGAAAAGCAACACATGTGCTGCATGGTGTATAACACCTGCATCACACATTAGCCTGTGAGTGGCATAGACAATCCACAAACATGACACATGCCAGACACAAATGGCAAATAGCATAGCCATGGCAGAATTGACAAGGACACCCAGATGGTAGTAAATCAGTGCTGTCCCCCATCCATGTGAGACGCACATCATGAAATAGAACATGCAAAAGAGTGTACCAAAACACATATGTGTCACACACAGCAACGAAACCAGTGTTTACTAATACAGTGATGGGAGGCACATGGATACATCAATGGTAGGTCACTTGGACATGACACAAGTCAATTGTCATGTTGAACATTCAAACAGGGCTCCGAAGTGATCGTGTGCAGTGCATGCGTAGGTGCACAAAAGTCAATCAGCCTGATAGTGAATTTGGGGCAGAACGGCACAAAAATGTGTGTTTTTCATGCAAATGATTCCATAAATCAGGCAGAATGAAAAGAAAAACAGTATTAAGAATGTTGTGGCATGGTGCCAGTTGAAGGGCAAGTGCAGTCATATGATATGATATGATATGGCATTTGTAACGCGCCTATACACAAGTGTTTCAAGACATGACGAGGCAGGGCGGAACAAGGGAAGAACAGACAACGATCCTACTAGGCCAGTTGTCATTCAGATCGCGCAAGTGCAAGGGTAGGGGGACTGGGAAAAGTGCAAGGGGAAGGAGAGAGGGGAAGTGCAGTACATGGTTAGTAGAATACAAGATAAGTAATAGGGCCAGCTGGTGGCAAGTGCAAGGAGAGTGCAGTACATGGTTAGTAGAATACAAGATAAATAATAGGGCCAGCTGGTGGCAAGTGCAAGGTAGGTTCCGGGAGACTGGGCTGTAGGATACAGAGACAATCCCGTAGTGCAGGTAGGCAGTGCAGGGAAGAGTGGCTGGGGCAAGGACCGAGATCGGTGAGTGGCCAGTTGCAGATTCAGTGCAGGTTCAGTGATTTTAGCAGGGGAGAGAGGGAGAGAAAGCGGAGGCAAAGAGGAAGGTTTTGAGGTGCTTCCGGAACCGGAGATGGTTCTCCTCAAGTTTCAGGGAGGCAGGAAGGCTGTTCCAGAGGGAGGCCCCTGCTGCGGAGAGAGATCTACCCCCAGCTTGTTGCTTGGAGAAGCAGCTGACCCTGAGGTAGTTGGAGGTGGATGAGCGAAGAGCTCGAGAAGGAAGATATTTAGGAAGAGAGAGTTGAAGGTATTTTGGCCCAAGGCCCGAGAAGGCCTTGTGGACAATGCAGAGGGTTTTGAACTTAATCCTCGCAGCCACTGGGAGCCAGTGTAGCGATTTCAGTCCTGGAGAGATACGGTCCCTGGGCTTGAGGCCAAGGACAAGTCTCACAGTCCTGTTCTGGATGAGTCATCAGGTGCCAAATGTTTTCTGCGGTCAGTAGGGATACTGTGAAACCCAATCCCAAGGGCGGGGGTGGTTTGGAGGCACCACATGGGTCACATATAGCAGCCACGACTACACAGCATGACCTGGCACTCAATCAGAACACATCACCCAAGCAACATACACATGGTCTGCACATACACGCATGGCCACTCACCGGACATTGCCTCAAGATCTGGTAGGTCTCCCACGCCTTGGATCTGATCCTCTGCGATGAACCCTCCAGCGATTGCCTCATGTTCTGTGAGTTCATCCTCCTCTGGTGGAGACCCACTGCCAGTCACCAGAGTAGAGGCATACTTGGAAGCAAGCTTGTTTTTTGCTCGGCGTTTGAGGTCATTCCACCGCTTTGAGCAATCCCCAGTTGTGCGCTTCACAAATCCAAGGGAACTAATCTGGTCCGCGATGCACTGCCAGTGGGCCCTATGTTGAGCAATCATAGTCTTGCACCCTGCAGTCACCAGCATGTTGCAGCCATGTGCCGACACGTAGCCCACAAGTGCCTCTAGTTCCACATCATTGAAACTCTGCATCCTTGACGTGCTGGAGGGGCAAGCCGTGCCTGTGGTCCCAGCCTGTTCTACAAGAGCACGCTTCTTCCTCTTGAGAGGTGGTGCGGACCCTGAGTGGCTTACGCCACTCTGGTCGGTAGGGGCTGACGCGCAGGTGGACTGGCCACTGGAAGCAGGCAATGGCACGATGACCAAATGTCTCACTGCAGGCACTGGCTGCTGGTTGCTGTTGCCAGGACCAAGCAGCACAACTGCCTTGGTGTGATGGTCTGGGACCAACACTGCCCCTTTTTTGTGGACTCAGAGCTGGGGTGGATTCAGCTGAAGATGCCCCTGCAGCCTCCTCACCCTGATTACTTTGGGCAGCAGATGGCATTGCTGCCCCTGATCCACGTGGCCTGGTGACAGCAACTTTCACTGCCACACGTGGCTTTGACTTCGTGACACAGAAGTCAGCCTGTGAGTCATCCCTACCAGTTCCGTGACCAATCTGGGCCGGGTTAACAGGGCCCGAGCTGGGATGGTGTTGGCTGCATCTCCCCGACCCATTGGGGGGGGCATAGGTGTCCCTGACTGTTCCTCCACACACTGGCCTCTTGGGCTACCCTGCCCACGTTGGCCACCACTGCCACCTTGGTCACCCTGCTCATCCTGGCCACGTCCCCTACCGCAGAGACCTCTTGGAGGTCAGCCACCTTTGCCTCCCTTAGCACTTGGTTGCCTCCCAACCATGGCACTGATGTTCTTGTGCGAATGGGAGGTGCAGTAAACAATTATCCTGGGCAATTGAGGTGAAGGGGGCAGGGTACTAGATGGAATACGTACCCCTGTGTTCTAGCAAGGCTGTCTGTGACCCCTGGGGGAAGATGACGGGTCACGCAAAGCTCAGGCACCCCGAAAACAAAATTTAACATGCACGCAACACCTCAGTAGCCCACGTGCGTGGAATTAAGGACCAGCAGTACGCTGTGGCACCCAGAAACACAAAAAAGCGTACGCGTGTTAAAAGCTGGCTACAATGACCTCTGAATGGGTATGCGTCACATGGGGGGAAACCAGAGTGGAAAAATATGTGCGCGACTCACCTTCTGCCTTCAAAAAGAACGGGAAAAAGACACACATGGGAGCGTTGGCAACACCCCCGCCAAAAGAAGAATTGAACACTGTCTCAGTAAACAAGGAGTACGCACTGCAACCGTTGTGAAGAACTGACAAGAAGTACAAGAATCACCCGCTCGCTCTACACAAAAAGCACATACAAGAAAATGGCGTCCTACGTGGACCTTTAAACCCTGCCCACAGAAATGTGTGCACACATCACGTCACTTACGCGCTTACGCGCTAAGGGCCTTTCCTCGAATTACACGCTGACGTGCTGTTGTTTCATGTGCCAAATCATTCCGTATCAAGCTGGCCACACGACAACACATGGAAGACCACGCTCCTGCCCAGAAGGCCATTTTCCTGCCCGTCCAGAGCCCTGAGCTGCCTTCAACGAGCCACTTGCTGCTGCCTGCCTGCCTGCTGGCCACGTCCCCTGCTATTTGATGTCTGCACGTCAGCCATCTGCATGGGTCCAGTTGCTGTGACCACCCCTGCTGGAACAGAAGACTCCCAACTGCAGTTCCATCGCTCCACACCTGCCTCGGGGGTTGCCATGTCGGAACAACATCCATCTGGGACCAGTGGCGACCCCCTGGCAGAGAGGCAGAGGGCTGCCAGCTTCACTGCAGGAGAAGTTGGCATCCTGGTGGAGCAAGTCCTGGTGCATTAAGATGCCATCATCGGAAGAACACACGCCGACAAGGATGGACGGAAGAGGATCTGGATGGACATCGTGGTTGCCATCAATGCGGAGGCGGTGGCAACCCGAGACCTACCACACGTTCATAAGCGCTGGGAGGACTTCAGGTCCAGGACCCTCAGGAAGGCCCCGCGCCTCTTGGACGCAGCGGTTGCAGTGAGATGCCGGGTCCGCCTTACCACCGATCAGATGAGGGTCCTGAAATGCATTAGCCCAGTGCTTCACCTCCAGGTCCTCGAGAGGCAGACCCGTCCGAAGTCGAGCGGTAAGTGTCCATGCGTACTTATTGGAAGCAGTGCATGTTGAGGTGTGCCAGGAGTGTGCAGCTTGGACATATGTCTGAAAAGGCCCATATATGGATGTGTATGTGCAGGGACATGACCGTCATGCATCTGAGTCCAGTCATGTGTGATGCACATCTATGGTGTATGTGTTCCAAAGCATGATGCACAACTGCATGTGGAGATGCGCACATGTTTGCATTTCTGTGTATGTACTATGCCATGGTTGGGTGTGACACATAGATGCTGGTTCCACCTTCATATACGTGCATGGCATACATGTGCGTGTGTTTGTTTGACATGTGTGTGTCTGTGATACACCATGGATGCATGTGACACAGACATGTAGGAACCCGATCGGCAGATGTGACATAGTTGCAGATGATTGCACTGTGACAGGTGGAGGAGATGTACAGATGCATGTCTGTCTGGTGGCGTGTGTGCATGTGCTTCCCATGTTGCTTGTGACATCATGCCAAGCTTTGGATGTTTATGCTGTTGTGTGTGTATGGATGCTGCTGCCTGCTGCATGATTCCTGTTAATGTGTGCATGTGTGTGGGTTCAAATGATATGAGTGTTGGGGAGTGTGATGCCATCTGTGAAGTTTGACACTGCCACCCATGTGCAACTGTCATTTGTGTATCCGCCCATTGTACTGTGCCCTGATGCCTGTGTTCTGTCTCTTCCTGTCTGCAGCGTCGACTGAAGAAGAGGGCAGAGATGGTGCTGATGAGCACAGCGGCAGGGATCCCACCGCCAGCTGGAGACACCACGCCCAGCTCCCCTCCCACGTAATATCTTCCGCGAGTGAGAAGACTTGTGCCGCGTCCATGGCCGCAGCTGCCGAGGGAAGGTCCAAGAGGCAGAGTTTGGCACGGAGTCATCTAGTTTGGTGGGGGGTTTGGTTGAGGAGGAGGCCGTGGAAGCCCCACGCACGGGGCCTCGAAAGGAGGATTCCACTGGTGCTAGTGGTGCAGTCCAGGGGCAGGGACAGGAGGCTGCACAGACCACCGCAGATGTTCCTCTGTGTAATCCTGTCCCCGATCCTGTGACTGCATCATCCAGCACCAGCAGGGATGCCTCCGTCCAGACCCGTTTTCAGGGAGAGGATGCGCAAACAACAACTGGCCTTCCTCTCCCTGTGGACGTTACAATCCGTGACCGGATTGAGCCTGTCCTAGCTGGGGTGGCGTTGCGCCAACGTGGTATTCGGGATGACGTGCTGGGTTCTCGTCTGGACAATGCACGTCATTTCGAACACCTCTTTGGCCGCGTCGACCTACTAGGACAGGTCATTGGCACTGGGTTAATCCTTGTGCTGGATCTTCTTGCGACCCCCTCCTCAACTGAACCCCCTATGCGCCAGTCATCCTTTGTGCCATCTTCCCACCCAATTATCACCTGGGACCCCTGTGGAGCTGCCCCCGGGCCAGCGGCCAGGCTGGTAGCGGACACATCCCTGCCACAGTCGGGAGTCGGAGGTCCGGCAGGGGTGGCCACCCCACCAACTGGACCCCAGCAAGAGGAGGACGTGCAAGCATCAACAGGCAGGGCACATGCACTGCAGGAGCAGGCTCAGGGTGGGACATATGGGACTCGGGCCATCAACATCACAGGGGCAGGCATCGGCTTGCGGACAGGAGGACCCAGGATTGGGAGTGTCTTCCGTGTGGCAGCGGTTGGGCCAGCAAATAGATGCGGAGCGGCGGCGGGCAGAGAGGGCATGGCTCTCAATTGTCAGGGCGGAGAACTCCATGCACCGGGCGTTGAGGCAGGCTGAGTGCCTCGAGGCAACTCGCAGAGAGTTGGAGGAGGCCATGGCTGCATCCCTGCGAGACCTCGGGGCCAGGGAAGAGGCCCGCCTCCGGGACATTGAAGTGGAGTTCGATGATGCCCTGGCCCGGGACATCAATGAGTGAGCCGTCAGACTAGCCTGCCGCCTTTGCATATAGTAATTTAGGTTCAGGTTTCATTTGGTTTTTATTATGATTTGGAGTCCACAGACTTTGCTCCACTTTTTGCATATACATGCATTTTAGATAGGGTTTTAGGTAGGTTTCCTTTTGTTTTGGGATCATGGACCCTTCAGACTTTCATTGTAAATAGTTCCGGACATGTAAATACTATCTTTTTTTTGTCATCCCATGTAGTAATGGTTTTTGATGCTTTTCATTTTTGGATTAATTTCTATGGACTTTGGCAATAGACCACTTTTTCAAGTCTTGGATTTTCATTTTTCCTTGGATTTTAATTTCTTTTTCAGATTGCATTCATTATTTCTTCTTTTGCATGTGTGGTTTTCTTTTTGTCATTTTGTTTTATTTTCAATACTTTCCATTATTCTACATTATCGGTGTGGTGTACTATGATTTATTTTGCGCATGTCTCCATGAGCATTGGCTCAGTCATGTGTTGCCACTGTGTGGCTCTGTAGGACATTTGTTGATGGGCATGCTGGTTCTTTTCAGACTATCATGCAATGGGTAATTTAGTAGGTAGTGGATGCAGTGGATCATTGGGTGTTTGCACTGGGGGGTGCGGGGAGTGTTTTGGGTTGGCATTAGGGCCATGGGTCTGTATAGTTATGACGTGGTGTTTCAGAGGACATGAGTCAGGGCCTGCTGCCAGGTTGCCGTCACTGGGGGTGGGGGACATGAGTCGGAGCCTGCTGGCAGGTGCCCATCACTGGGGGTGGGGGCCATGTGTCGGGCCTGCTGGCAGGTTGCCGTCACTGGGCGTGGGGTGGGGGACATGAGTCGGGGCCTGCTGGCAGGTGCCTGTCACTTGGGGTGGGGTGGGGACATGAGTCGGGCCTGCTGGCAGATTGCTGTCAATGGGGGTGGGGTGGGGGGACATGTGTCAGGGCTCCCAAGTGCATAGTGCCACCCCTGGGCCCTGCAGGCAGCCCATCCACCCTGACCATGACCCACAGGCAGCCCATCCACCCTGACCATGCCCCGCAGGAAGCCCACACCACAGGGGACCACCCTACACCCTTGGGCATGCCCCGCAGGCAGCCATCCACCCTGACCATGCCCCGCAGGCAGCCCATCCACTCTGACCATGCCCCGCAGGCTGCCCACAACACAGGGGACCACCCTACACCACTGGGCATGACCCGCAGGCAGCCCATCCACCCTGACCATGCCCCACTGGCAGCCCATCAGCCCCTGACCGTGCCCTGCAGGCAGCCCACACCACAGGGGATCACCCTACACCCCTGGGCATGCCCCGCAGGCAGCCCATCACCCCAGACCATGACCCGCAGGCAGCCCATCATCCCTGACCATGACCTGCAGGCAGCCCACACCACAGTGGGGACATTTATCAGGCAGACAGGCAGAGTACGCGTATTCAAGGGGGTGCGCGAGTTTATTTCCACACGTTTTGGCTGCAACAAGAGGGGTACGCGCATCGAAGGGGGTGCGCAGGGAGATTTTTCCAGCATTTTGGCTGCCGCGAGCAGGGTACCCATATTGAAGGGTTCCAAAAACGGTAGCAGGCGCTCCTCTCCAGAAAGAACATGGCATGATAACCTGTTCTGAGATTAGAGTTTGCAGCACATGCTTTTTGAGCGCATGCTACCTTTTTTGAAATATTTGCATGGAACTTGGGGTTGGTCACCCTGAGTTACCTGTGGGCAACCAGATGTGGACTCCCTGCTCACTGTGCTCAGAGAGGCACATCTTCACTTCACTGATGAGGCCCAACAAGGCTGAAACACGTGTATGGGGTTGTTGTTGGTACTCTTGTTCAAAGAGGAATTGCCAATGCATTTCAGTGTTGGACTGCCCATGTGGGCGGGACAAAGACTGATATGCAAATGGGTATTTTCCATCTGTGAAAGGTACAGTGAGCAAAAAATGTGTGCTGCAAACTCACATCTCAGAACAGGTTATCATGCCATGTTCTTTCTGGAGAGGAGCGCCTGCTACCTTTTTTGAAATTCCCGTATTGAAGGGGGTGCGCAAGTACATTTTCACACGTTTTGGCTGCCACGAGCGGGGTACCCGTATTGAAGGGGGTGTGCGATTACATTTTCACGCGTTTTGACTGCCGTGAGTGGGGTAAGTGTAGTTTCTCACACGGTTACAGTGTAGCGGGCCTGTAAGCTGGTCCAGGGTTAGCGTGGCCCTTTGCGCTGTATTGGGGATATCGATGGCTTTTCCTTGCACAAGTGGTGTTCTTGGGGGCGTAACTGGTGCTGCGGGATGTTCGCTGCGCCACGGCTCAAAATGGCTTTGAAAATCCATGAATACGCAGTGCGCCAGAATGCTGGTTAGCGCACACGGCTGGCGCACGCTCCATCTTTGCGCTGCCCGCGTGCACTGCTTCTGCGCTGAATTCTATGAATTACCCCCTTAAGCGTGATGAGGCTAATGAATGGAACCTATTAAAAACAGTAATACTATTGTAGAGAGATTCCAAAATGTCAGATTCAAAGGCAAAGAGTTTGAGAAGGAAAACATACTCGTTTTACACACCCTCCCTGAGGAGTAATGCTTTTCACATGTACAGTAGTCTTAATGTCTCAATGTTATAACCAGACCTAAGTTTTTTCAACTACAGCATGTACTAGCATCTTCTGGGCAGTCACAGCCAAATAACTGCTTGCATAGTTTTAAATGCCCAGGCAAAGAAAAACACTTTAAACCAATGTGTTGGGCTAAAACATTGTCAGAGGTCGGTGCTTGTTTCCACAGTCTTCATGCTGTGCTAGGGTGCTACAATAGACCAACCAGTGTTACTTAAGCCTACTTGCATCCATATGGTGCAACCAATAAAGAAATATTCACTGGGTTTCCAAGGTACCATCTACAAATGTATCCTAGTTTTGCCCCATGTTTGACAGTGTCTTACTGGCTTGCATACAAAGTGGAAAATAAAAAGAAGTTACCACTTTTGGACTGGTGAAATTTCTACTGTTGGCTGGTCATGCCTCTTGTTCGATATCAATCCTTTCAGTTTAGACATCCAAAATCGTCATACATGAACCTGTGTCCTTACTGATTAGGGGATATAAATATTGTGTACAAATGTTGTATGTGAGAGATAGTAACAACAGGTCATCTTCTGGTACTGCCAATATAGTTGCCTCGAAGGTCCCAGGCTCAAAGTAGACCAAAGTGTGTAATAAATTATGTCCGTATGTTCTGACCACCATTTTCCAGGTTGAGAATCTTTAGATACTTGAGGTTCCATGTTTTTATTTGTGTGGTATTTGAGAGGTCAAATTTCAGTACCAATCGCGGATCGGTGATGCATCAAGTGCCCGTCCTGTACCAAGTGTTGACAACTGGTGTTTCTGTTTTATGGTTCAAGATGTGTCTGTGCAGGTTCATTCTTTGGCGTAGTTCCTTGCAAGTCTCACCAACATACCTTCCTTGTGGAGATTCCCTGCACTGGATGAAGTATACCACATTGGATGATTTTTCAATTGGATGTTTCTTGTATCTGCAATGCTTGGTTCTGTGACGTTTTTACAGCTGATTCGATGCAGATATGCTGTCAGGTTTTGCATCTCCTTAAATTGAATGAGAATATTCCCTGACTTATTTGATCTTGATCTGGTAGAAATGTGCTTCCTGTGAGGACTGTGCTTGATGTTTCCGTTGTTGTATGCAATTAAAGGGGTTTCCTTGAAGCTGTCCCTCAGCTCATTATCTCTGTTAATTATTGTAGCTCCTTAACAATTATGTTCACTTGTGTTAGTGCTGGATGATACATGACGACCAAGGGTATTTTTTCTGTGGTTTTACTGCCTCTGTATTGAAGCAAGCCACTTCTTGGTATTGTCAATGCCTGATCAAATTCCATGTCAGTTTGCCCGACTGAGCAGCACTTTTGCAAGAAGAATGTAAGAAGTGTGGCACAATGGTTGTCCTCTGTCTTCCTGTTGAAGCATATGCATTGGTATCGGATGGCCTGGCTGTAGATCATAGATCATTTTGTGTGGATTGGATGGAAACATGTAATGTGAAGGTATTTGGTCCTTTCTGTTGGGTTCCTTTATACAGCTCTTTCTAGGTGGCTGCTTTTTCAAACAGAAATGGTGGTGTGCAGGAAGTATAATTTCACTTTAGAGTACTCCAATGAGTACTTACGCAGAGGTGGAAGCTATCTAGGGATTCATAGAATTGTTTCAGTGAATTTTCATTTTCTGTCCAAATCAATAAACTGCCATCAATCTAGCACAAGTATGTAAGTGGTTTCTTTGTTGTTGTAAAAACAGCTGCTCAAGGTGTGCCATAGAAAGGTTTGCATATTATTATTGTGCCCACGGCCGTTCCAGTATTTCGAGGCAATATCTTCCATTGAAGCAGAAACTGTTGTGTGTGATTAATCAGATCTGTTTTAGCTCTAATTGGGGTGTCTGTCTTGGTATTTGTGTTTTGCAGGAAACTCTGGCATGCAGCTATTTCCTCCTCATGTGTAATGTTGGAATAATGTGAGGTGACATTCAATGTGGCCAGTAGTGCATTCGGTTGTACACAATCTACCCATTGATCTTCCTGAGGAAATGTGTTGTATCATATAAAAATCGGTGTGTGTCCATCACCAAAGATTTTAGGATGGATTAAATATATTCAGATATGGCTGTGGTCAATGTGTTGACCCCAGAGATGATCGGGTGGCCCAGATTTCCTGGTTTGTGGATCTTGGCGATCAGTGATAACCTGTGTATCACCGATCAGGCGAGGCTTGGCTGACCTCCTTCCTCTCCGATCGACCCTCCAGGGTCCAACTTAGGTCCCTCCTCTCCTCTGTCTTTATGTCTATGTCTACATGTGGTGTTCCCCAGGGATCTAACCTCTCTCCCAGGCTGTTCAACCAATACCTGGCACTTCTTGCCCACCGCATTGCCGCTCTCTGCCCCAACTTTCAGTGCTATGCGGATGACACTCAACTCATTTTCAGGCTCCCTTCTGCCACCTCCTCTCCGTCACTCATCTCTGACTGTCTGTCCCCCATCAGGAGTGGTGTGCCGCAAATGATCTCTGCCTTAATGTCAGTAAGACTGAGATTCTACTCATCGGCACACCTGATCCCTCCTTTCCTATCACTCTCTGGACGACCTCTCTTCACCATCTTCCTGCTCCCACCTGTGAGGCTAAAAACCTCTGGGTCATCTTCGACTCGATTCCATGTCATTTCATCACAGGATGTTTTTTCGCTGGGTTTTATAACGCAATTTTTTTTTACGAAAAAACCCATCTAATTTTTTTTAAATTATTTTTGGGGGGTTACCCCCCAAAACCGCCATTCCATTTAATGTTTATATATTCCCAAACACCCACACCCCATATATATAATTTACTAACCCCACCTAAAAAAATTCGATTGGTTTTTGCATTAAAAAATTGTGGTAAAAAACCCAGCGAAAAAACATCCCGCGATGAAAGGACGTCATACCCTTCGACTCCACTATTTCCTTCTCTCCTTATATCTCTGACGTCTCTAAGAAGTCACACTACCAGCTGCACCTCCTCAGAAGTATTCTTCCTTTCCGCTCCTTCCCCCAGAAGCTCACTTTCTCCAGAGCTCTGGTTCTCTCTAGGCTGGGCTACTGCAATAGCCTCTTTCTAAATCTGCTTGCCTCTACTCTTCACCCTCTGCAAATCATCCAAAACAGGACTGCAAGACTTGTCCTTGGCCTCAAGCCCAGGGATCGTATTCCTCCCGGGCTGAAATCTATTCAGTGGCTCCCAGTGGCGGCGAGGATTAAGTTCAAATCCCTCTGCATTGTACACAAGGCCTTCTGGGGCCTCAATACCTTCAACTCTCTCTTCCTAAATATCTTCCTTCTCAAGCTCTTCGCTCATCCGCCTCCAACTCCCTCAGAGTTAGTCGCTTCTCCAAGCAGCGAGTTGGTGGTAGATCTCTTTATTCTGCTGGGGCCTCCCTCTGGAACAGCCTCCCTGACTCTCTGAAACTTGACGAGAACCATCTCCGGTTCCAGAAGCAACTCAAGACCTTCCTCTTTGCTTCTGCTTTCTATCCTCCTCTCCCCTGCTGATCTCCTGGCTGATTCTGAAACTGCAGTGGTTACCTTGTTACCCTCTGATCTCTGGCCCGGGTCTCCTCCCCGCAAGTTGCACACCTGCACTGCCCCCCTGGCAACGCTTGCACTAAGGGACTGTTTCTGTATCCCTGCAGCACCTTCTAGCACTTGGCATCTGATGTCTGCACTTACCCTTGCACTTGCCACCAGCTGGCCGCACTTTTATTATTTATTATTTATTGTCTTTATTTTACTGTTATCCCATGTACTGCACTGCCAACCTCCCCTGCACTTGCACGATCTGAATGTCACTAGAAGGATTGCTGTCTCTGTCTTCCCTCTGTTTCCCCTCCCTTGCCTTGTCATGCCTTGAAACACTTGTGTACAGGCACGCTATAAATGCTGTATCATATCATTTAGAGTGTCACAAATTTTGGAGTGTTTGGTATCAGATTTTCAGGCATTTCTCCACACTGTTTGGAATACACTTGACTTATTCCAGAGTTGTTGTTATACTCCAGCGGATGGTCATCACTCAGTTGCTTGTAATACTCAAGGTCAAGAAGTTCTCTGTATGCTTCTACTTTATATTTCTAGATATTCATGACCACCACAGCTCAAGCATGTCTACAGGTTACATTATGATTTCCTTATTTGTTTGGAGTGTTCTAATTGCGCTCCTTTCTAGGGAGGTAAGGTTCTGTTTAGTTGTATTTTGTTTTATGAGTATGTTAGTGTTAGGGAGAATTCTCCTTTATGGCTAATTTCCCTCACCTAGTGAGTCCCCCAGCAGCTTTGCTGGACTTCTGGAGTTTATTTTTTTCCACTTGGTAAGAGTGTGAGCTTTTCCCCCACTCTTACCTATGTTTTGCCATGTGTATTTCTCTGTTTTTATAGTTGTGGACTCTGAAGTACATCACTTCAGCAGCCCCCTTCTTTCTGTGTGTCACACAGCACCTTCTGTGCCGCTGCACAGTGTTGTCTTTGAGACTTCCCCTGACTCCATTTCTGAGGCTGACTACAGTCCCCCAGAAAAGGGTAAAGTTGCCATTAACTTTACTTAGTCAATCTACCACAGATCCGGTACACCCCATCTTCCATGGAGTACTGGGAAGGGTTAATTCGTACCCCTTTTTATCTGTACCTTGTAGAGCATTGTTTTGCTCTTTTAACATTTAGACTTGGCTGGTGGCAGTGGTATCTACCCTACCTTTTTTACCGCGATTATATTAGATAAACATGGTATTGTTCTTGGCTATTATATTAGCCTCGAACATAAACCCGCTTTCCAAATCGTCTTTCTTTTGGCTCCGGTTGGGTTTATTCGCCATTTCTTTTTGTAAAAGTCCTTCTTGTGTTTTACTTTGCGCGGCAAACTAGGTTTGCCTTCTTTGTTCACCGTCTTTTGGCGGGCTTCTGCTCAGAAGCCCTCCACCAGGTGCCTGGGTGTCTAGGTGGGCTGAATGTGAGGGAGGGGTGTAGTCACCCCCTTCACAGGGTATCCTAGGAAACCCAAGTCGCACTTTGCCATGATTGGCTGAAGTGGTTGTCCGGGCTGGACAACCCCTCTGCTGCGTGAGGGACAGCCAGGCTGTGTGATTAGGGGTTTTGCGCATAAAAGGCAGGTCTCTTGGGCTAGAAGTCAGAGTCACCACTGGAACTACAAGGAACCGAAGAGAAGCAGAGAGAACGACGGCTGCTGCAACTACCCCATCCCGGTGAAGCCCTGCTGCAGTCCCGAGCTATCGACCCTTCAACGACTAAGAGAAGATCAGTCCGGAGTCTTCTTCCCGTGAGCCTGGTGGGGATAACCATCTCATCTTCCACAGCCAGAGGATCCTCTTCCTTGGTCGAAATTGCTGCACACAGCTGTAGTGGTCCGGATAGCAATTTCAAGAGCCTCTCCTGTTTTTAAGGAGCGCACCTTTTATTTGTGTCGCTGCTGCCGGCTTCATCCCTGTGTGGCACAGACCCCCTTCAGACATCCTCCTTCACAGCGAAGCTCCAGGAATCGTGGGTCTGCGGGAAACCAACAGGAACAACTGCCAGGCCACCAGCTGCAACCTCAGAATAAGGTGCTGTGTTCTGCTTGAGGAAACTGGGTCAATCCCTTTTTTTCATTTCCAAGGCTTGCCCTTGTCTTCCCTCCTTCTTATAACTTTTGCTTCCGAACATTGACAATGTCAAAGTACTCTTGGCTACGTTGAATCGAGAACTATCTGACTGTGTGATCTTCGGCAACAGGCCTCCGGTGATACTTGACCCTGGCTTCGGCCCTTTGACTTTTGAACTCCTGTCTCTGAGTGTTTCTCGATTCTGTCTGCCTAGCCAAAATATTGCCTGTGATTTTTGCCTCCAACTCCCTCTGGGTATCTCAGGTGCTAAATGTGTTTTTGCCCCGGTAGCATTTCATGTCACGGATACGCATTTATTTAGTAGACCGAACTTCAAAAAGTGATCGCAATCGTATTCGCGGTAGCGTGTTTTGTTCATAACACCGGTTCATTCAAACACAGGGTACTTACCTTGAGACATACTGTACAAAGTGAATTGGTTAGTTTAGTATATTTAACGTGTGGTTTTGTTTAAAGTTTAATAGAAGTGTTGTGGTTATAATGAATGGTTTAAAAATAAATGTACTTATATTTTTCTACCTGAAACCTTGAGTCAGTGTTTGCTTAAGTCACAGTAATTGTGGTCCCTTTGTGTAATCTCTGCGATAAGCCTGGCTGCTCCACCACTGCTACCACTCTGACAGAGTAGTACAGGCGTGTACCAAAGGTAAAACTTGTATTGCCACCTGTAGTCTTAATCTTGTGTAGTGGTCTCTAAGGGCACTGCCCAGTATTCTGCCTAACTGGCGTACAGCGGTGAGGATTTGGAAGTAGAGTGATTACACTTAGAGTGCTGCTGTTGCTTGGGTTCAACTAACCACAAGGCTAACACCACTAATTCTATTTAAATGAGAAATCATGTCAAATATGGAAATCTACACTGAAGAGAGTCTTTTCCTCTATACTGCTGAGGTTCTTAGAACCATGTGTAGGGACAAGAGTCTCTCTGGTAAAGGAAAGAAATTTGAACTGGTTGCAAAGTTAATGGGAAAAAGTCTAGAGAGTGGGTCAGAAGGGCCTACCACTCCAGCAAATGTGGATTTTGATGTTTCTGACTCTGAGAGTGTTAATTTAGAAGAAGTATATGAGTCCTTGTTAGGAAACCCTACAACTCCTTTGCCTGCTCAGAATGCACAACCTCTGTCCACAGGGACCCCCACAGATCCTACACTTACTCCTGAATGTATTGCACTTGAGAAAATTAGACTTGAATTAGAAGTGAAACATATTGATGCACAAACTGCCATGAAACATCCAAAGTTAAGGCTCTGAGAAATGGAGCTAAATCATGAACTAGAAATGAAAAAACTGTCTCTAGAAAATGCTTCTCTCCCAGAGTCTTCTAGGTCTTCCAGCCCTAAGAGACCCTGTCTGCAAAAGGGAATGATTGGTATGTATGAGACTAAACTTGATGTTTTGGATTGGTTAGCAATGTTTGAGTACAATCATGGGATTCAAGGTATCTCAGGGAATCCGTTGATTCCTTGGCTTTTCTCTAGGGTTCCCCCTGTTGCAAGTGATGCTGTAATGGAGTTGGAGGAGGAGGATAAGCAGGATTATGAGTGTGTGAAACTAGCATTAATAGCTAGGTTTGGGAAGACCCCTTCCCAGTATCTTAAGAGGTTTAGAACCCTCAAAAAGCATGATGGTACCCCTTGGGCTACCTGGGTTTGTGAATGATTGAAAAACGTAGATGGTTGGCTTAAGGGTTACAAAGTGAACACTTATGAAGGTTTGAGGAATCTTGTAATGTTGGAGTCTATTTTTGATGTCTGCTCTCCTGAGCTTAGACATCACTCGGCTGATTCAAAGGAGATAGATCCTAAAAAGCTAGCTAAGGCTGCTGACTTGTGGGTTGCCAACAGGGCTACTCACAAGGATTCTGGGGCTACTCAGAAGAAGGATGAGGGGAACCAGCCAAAGAAAGACAACAAAGAGAATTCCAATAATTCCAATCCAAAAGAGTGCCCCAAACATAACCAGGGTAAACCACAAGGTAAACCAAATCAGGCTAGTGCACCACCTGGTACCACACCAGATGGAGGTCAGGGCAAGCCCCCATTCCAGTGAGCATTTGGGAAATGCTTTGTTCGTGGGTTGCCTGGCCATGTGAAAGGAGATCCCAAGTGTAAGGGTAAACCTTCAGGGATCAACACTGTCTCATTAGCCTTCTCCCAGGTGGATGAAGTACCTATGACCAGTGGAAACTTTCAGCTACTAGCTGATGAGCCCATGAGAGTCTCAGCTAGTGTTTCTTTAGTGTCCTTGGGTCTTTGGGAACAACAGAATTTAGATGTCTATAACTCAATCCCAGATAATACTAAAGAGTATTACAAAGATAGTGTTCTTGAAATGGTCAGGAGACCCCTGCCATCAGAGACACTGGAGCCAGCATAACTGTGGTTGATGAATGTTTCTTTCAAGGTGGAGGATGTTGCTAAGGCACCCAAACACCTAACCAAGTAAGCTGGAGGCCCTGTTCAAATGGTTCCCCAGTTACCAGCTCTCATCCAGTGTAATGACATGACTGTCAGGATACCTGTAAGTGTGCAAAATAACATACTTGGGAGGGTCCTGCTGGGTAATGACCTTAAAACTCTTGGAGTTGTGTCTAGTACCCCCAGATCCCCCAGTAGAAGGAAGCAGGAGCTCACAAGGTCTGCAAGGGAGAGAACCTTAAGAGGCTCTCCTGGGGACATGATAGAGGAAACTATCACCCCAAGTCCACAGGACGTACTTACTGCCATTGCAGGGCAAGAAAAGACAAAGGGGAAATCTAAGTCTGCCAGCAAGAAACCAGCAAGCACTCATGTGCCCAGAAGGACATCTCTGAGACTGTCCAAAGTCACACCTCTGACTCCCACACCAGCTGAGGCTGAGTGTGAGGTTCAACCCTGTATGGTCAAACTAGACAATGAGGAATCAGATCTAGAAGAGGATCTTACCTTGGTAGGAGATCTTGACCCCGTTGACCATCCTGAGCTGCAGTCTTTACTGGCAGAAGGTGGACCCCACAGAGTGGATTTCAGCAAGGGACAAAGAGAGTGTCCTACCTTGGAAGGCCTTCGCCAACAGGCCACTTCTCGGCTCAATGGGACTGAGCCTGGGAAGTATAGGTTGCATTGGGAAGATGGCCTCTTCTACAGTGAACCAACTGAGTCAACCCCTGGAGACTACAAAAGACCTGTAGTACCTCTAGTGAACCGACTCCAGTTTCTGCAGTTAGCCCATGAGGTACCTTTGGCTGGTCACTTAAGTTTTAAGAAGACCAAAGAAAGGCTATCTCTGCACTTCTACTGGCCTAAGATGGGTGCAGAAGTAGACACATTCTGCAGAAGCTGCCACACTTGCCAAACCTCTGGCAAGAGTGGGACCAAGAATGTGGCACCCTTAGTGCCTCCTCCAGTGGTGGGAATTCCTTTTGAGAGGGTGGGGATTGACATTGTTGGTCCTCTTGACCCTCCCACATCTTCAGGCAACAGGTTCATCCTGGTTGTAGTGGGCCATGCCACTAGATTTCTTGAAGCCATACCTATGAGGACTGTTATGGCTCTGGCTGTGGCTAAGGCCCTACTTGGTATTTTTACCAGAGTAGGTTTTCCTAAGGAGGTGATATCTGACAGGGGATCACATTTTATGTCCCACTACATGCAAACCATGTGGTAAACCTGTGGAGTTACCTACAAGTTCTCAACTGCCTACCACCCCCAAACCAATGGGCTGTTAGAAATGTTTAACTGAACTATGAAGAGCATGATAGGTGCTTTAGAAGAACCCCTTAGAAGAAAGTGGGAACTTCTACTGCCATGCCTTCTCTTTGCTCATAGAGAATTCCCTCAGGAGGGAGTAGGATTCAGTCCCTTCGAAATTCTCTATGGCCATCCAGTTAGAGGTTCATTGGCCCTGATTAAGGAGGGGTTGGAGAGTGTTCCTTCCCCCAAGCCAGTCAGAGTGACTGACTATGTGATAGGTCTCCGGAGGAGAATGTCATACATGATGGCAGAGGCATGTGATAACTTGAGGGCTGGTCAAGCTCTGGTCAAGCATTGGCATGACCAGAAGGCTAACATGGTTGAGTTTAATCAAGACCAACTTGTTCTTGTTATGGTCGCCACAAGGCAGAGGGCCTTGCAGGACAAATGGATAGGACCCTTCAAGGTTGTGGGTAAACATGGAGAGGTGAACTATCTGGTGAACATAGGCAATCCTAAGGAGGCTCCCAGAGTCTTTCACCACCAACCGTTTAAAGGCTTATGTCTCTAGACCTGACATAGGAGCTCTGCTTCTAGCTTCAGCTCAGGAGGAGGAGGAGAGTGAACCTCTGTCTGACCTCCTCAGAGGCTTACCTTTAGATGAGCAAGTGGAAGGAGTCAATCTCTCTTCCAGTCTCACATCTGACCACCAGGACAAGTGCAAGTTACTGTTAAATCAGTTTGCCTCCCTGTTCTCACTTTCACCAGGCTTGACCCCTTGGGGCCAGCATGACATACACACTGGTGACTGTTTGCCTGTCAAAAGCAGGGGGTACAGAATGTCAGACAATATCAGATCCCACATAAGGAATTAGGTCAACAAGATGCTTGAACTCAGGGTTATAGAGCCCTCTACTAGGCCATGGTCTAGCCCAGTTGTGCTTGTACCAAAGGCAGGATCCAAGGAATTGAGATTCTACGTGGACTATAGAGCTCTAAATTCAGTCACCAAGACTGATGCCCATCCTTTGCCTAGGTAGATGAGCTGGTGGACAAACTTGGTTCAGCCAAGTACCTCAGCACATTTGACCTAACGTCAGGCTATTGGCAAATAGCCCTGACAGACCATGCCAAGGAGAAAACTGCATTCTCCACTCCAGCTGGCCTCTACCAATTCAAGGTAATGCCTTTTGGATTAAAGAATGCACCTGCTACATTTCAGAGGATGGTCAATCAAGTTCTGAATGGGATGGAGGTCTTTTGCATGGCATACTTGGATGACATTGCAGTGTTCAGCCCTACATGGAAAGAACATATTGAACACCTAGGTTATGTATTGCAGGCTCTGGAAAAGGCCCATCTGACCGTAAAGGCAAGCAAATGTCAAATTGGTCGGAGTTCAGTGGTCTACCTTGGACATGAGGTAGGAGGAGGTGAAATAAGGCCACTGCCTAGCAAAGTACAGTCTGTACAAAACTGGGCCACCCCTACTACTCAAACCCAAGTAAGAGCCTTCCTAGGTCTTTCTGGGTACTATAGGAACTTCATAGAGAATTATGGGACCATAGATTCTCCCTTGAATGTCATCTCCTCTCCCAAATTTCCTAAAAAGGGCAGGTGGAATGAGGAGTGCAATCTAGCCTTTGAAGGTCTGAAGAAAGCCCTTTGTCAAGCTCCAGTCCTAAGAGCTCCTGACTACCACTAACCCTTCATTGTACAAACTGATGCTTGAAATGTAGGTATAGGTGCAGTCCTTAGTCAACTGGATGAGAAAGATAGGGCACACCCCATTTATTTAATCAGCAGGAAGTTAAAGGATCCTGAAACAAGGTGGGCAACAATAGAAAGAGAATGCTTTGCTATTGAGTGGTCACTGAAGAGGTTTAGACCATACTTGTATGGATCTACCTTCATCATTCAGAGTGACCACCAACGCTTGAGATGGCTGATGCATATGAAAGGGGAAAACCCAAAATTACTCAGATGGTCAATCTGCCTGCAAGGATTCGATTTTTCCATTGGGCACAGAGCAGGAAGTCACCACCAAAATGCTGATGGTCTCTCTAGGATGTTTGTAACCGACTAGAGGTATGAGGTCCATCCAGGAGTGGATGAAATCCTCCTGTCCCTTAGTCTGGGGGGGGGGGGCGAGTGTTAGGAAGAATTCTCCTTTATGGCTTATTTCCATCACCTATTGAGTCCCCCAGCAGCTTTGCTGGACTTCTGGAGTTTATTTTATTCCTCTTGGTAAGAGTGTGAGCTTTTCCCGCACTCTTACCTATGGTTTGCCATGTGTATTTCTCTGCTTTTATAGTTGTGGACTCTGAAGTACACCACTTCAGCAGCCCCCTTCTTTCTGTGTGTCACACAGCGCCTTCCGTGCCGTGGCACAGGGTTGTCTTTGAGACTTCCCCTGACTCCATTTCTGAGGCTGACTACAGTCCCCCAGAAAAGGGTAAAGTTGCCATTAACTTTACTTAGTCAATCTAACACAGATCCAGTACACCCATCGTCCATGGAGTACTGGGAAGGGTTAATTCATACCCCTTTTATCTGTACCTCCTAGAGCACTGTTTCGCTCTTTTAACATTTAGACTTGGCTGGTGGCAGTGGTATCTACCCTAACTTTTCTACCGCGATTATATTAGATAAACAAGGTATTGTTCTTGGCTATTACATTAGCCTCGAACAAAAACCTGCTTGACCAAATCGTCTTTCTTCTGGCTCCGTTTGGGTTTATTCGCCATTTCTTTTTGTTAAAGTCCTTCTTGTGTTTTACTTTGCGCGGCAAACTAGGTTTGCCTTCTTTGTTCACCGTTTTTTAGCGGACTTCTGCTCAGAAGTCCTCCACCAGGCGCCTGGGTGTCTAGGTGGGCTGAATGTGAGGGAGGGGTGTAGTCACCACCTACACAGGGTATCCTAGGAAACCCAAGTCGCACTTTGCCATGATTGGCTGAGGTGGTTGTCCGGGCTGGACAACCCCCCTGCTGCGTGAGTGACAGCCAGGCTGTGTGAATGGGGGTTTTGCACATAAAAGGCAGGTCTCTTGGGCTAGAAGTCAGAGTCACCACTGGAACTACAAGGAACCGAAGAGAAGCGGAGAGAACGACGGCTGCTGCAACTACCCCGTCCCGGTGAAGCCCTGCTGCAGTCCTGAGCTATCTACCCTTCAACGACTAAGAGAAGATCCAGTCGGGAGTCTTCTTACCGTGAGCCTGGTGGGGATAACCAGCTCATCTTCCACAGCCAGAGGATCCTCTTCCTTGGTCGAAATCGCTACACAGAGCTGTAGTGGTCCGGATAGCCATTTGAAGAGCCTCTCCTGTTTTTAAGGAGCGCACCTTTTATTCGTGTCACTGCTGCCGGCTTCATCCCTGTGGGGTGCAGACCCCCTTCAGACGTCCTCCTTCACAGCGAAGCTCCAGGAATCATGGGTCTGCGGGAATCCAACAGGAACAACTGCCAGGGCACCAGCTGCAACCTCAGAATAATGTACTGTGTTCTGCTTGAGGAAACTGGGTGAATCCCTTTTCTTCATTTCCAAGGCTTGCCCTTGTCTTCCCTCCTTCTTATAACTTTTGCTTCCGAACATTGACAATATCAAAGTACTCTTGGCTACGTTGAATCGTGAACTATCTGACTGTGTGATCTTCGGGAACAGGCCTCCGGTGTCACTTGACCCTGGCTCCGGCCCTTTGACTTTTGAACTCCTGTCTCTGAGTGTTTCTCGATTCTGTCTGCCTAATCAAAATATTGCCTGTGATTTTTTCCTCCAACTCCCTCTGGGTATCTCAGGTGCTAAGTTTGGTTTTGCCCCTGTAGCATTTCATGTCACGGATACGTGTTTATTTAGTAGACCAAACTGCCAAAAAGTGATCGCAATCGTATTCGCAGTAACGTGTTTTGTTCATGACACCGGTTCATTCAAACACAGGGTACTTACCTTGAGACATACTGTACAAAGTGAATTGGTTAGTTGTAGTATATTTAACGTGTGGTTTTGTTTAAAGTTTAATAGAAGTGGTGTGGTTATAATGAATGGTTTAAAAATAAATGTACTTATATTTTTGTACCTGAAACCTTGAGTCAGTGTTTGCTTGAGTCACAGTAATTGTGGTCCCTTTGTGTAATCTCTGCTACTGCTCATATACTCTTGAGATAAGCCTGGATGCTCCACCACTGCTACCACTCTGACAGAGTAGTACAGGCTTGTACCAAAGGTAAAACTTGTATTGCCACCTGTAGTCTTAATCTTGTGTAGTGGTCCCTAAGGGCTCTGCCCAGGATTCTGCCTAACAGTTAGCTCTTACACGTTTTCTGAAACGGCAATATATATCTTGAGTTTCAGGCTGCGGCCATATGGAGATATTTAATTTGAGCGTTTTGTTATGCCATCATACTCTAGCCAGCCCTTTGTTCAGTATTCTGCCCATGGAAATATTCCTTGAGACATAAGCGTTGCACGTAGTCTTTGAATTCCTCACATAGGTGAATTTTGTCAAGTTCCTAGCTGGGGCAGAATGTCAGTCCCTTGGAGAGTACAGATTCTTCAGCATGTGTACGTTTGTACTCAGAGAGGTTAACTGATAGTTGATTTGTAGTAGGTACCTCCTAGCAAGAAATCTCCTAGATAGAAGTTCACATTCTGATTCAAAAGACAAGGTATTGGTGCAGTTTCTTTTGGCCCTGACAAATTCACCTTTGGAAATATTCCTGATGACAGGTTTATAGTGGTAGCTGGTAGCGTAAAGAGTTGAATTCACTTCCGTTTATTTCCTGTAGGTCTTAGTCAGTAGTTTGTTTCCGGAAACGAAAATTGTAAGGTCTAGAAAATTGATCTGAGAATCACTGGTGATTCCTGTAAATTGTAAGCCAAAGGTGTTGTTGTTTGCTTGTTCCAAGAAGTCCATAAGAGCAGTTTGAGTTCTGTTCCATATCAAAAACACGTCATATATGTATATCGCGTCCATTTCACAATATTGTTATTTAATTCTGGTAGTTGATAGATGAAGAGATCTTTGAACATCCCCATTACTAAATTAGCAAGGGCAAGGGCAAATTTAACGCCCATTGCAACTCCACATGTTTGTTTGTAAAAGCAGTTGTCAAAAATGAAAATGTTGTTTTCCAAGGTAGTTAGTAGCATTTCCTTGAGCATACAGACATAGCCAAAGTGTGATGAAGTTGTTTGTTTCTTTTGTGTCATGTCTGTCTAGCCTGGATTTGATAAAAGCTATCTTTGCCGAAAGACGTGTCATCCTTAAAGGCATTAAACTCAAAATAAAAAGAACACATTTTTTATATTGAAAATATCTTTTCATCTCTTTATTTTACAGCTCACTGACAGTTGTAAGCTCACCCAAACCAGAATCTGGTATGTAGATGATGTTGCTTTCTTGAATAACTTGTCAGATGATTTCCGCTTGTTAGGATCAGTATTGCTGAACATGTTTACCTTTGGTGATAAAATGCCACCCAGTGGATTCATAATGCCTGTATGGGCTGCATATACACTGTAAGAAGCATGGACCTCTTGACTGCGTCCCAGCTGACTCATCATGTCATTTGTGACTTTCCATATCATGTTGAACAGAGTTTCGCAGAATGCATTGCTGTAAGGCGTTAACAGAATATACTTTGATAGAACGCACAGCACCTGGAAGCGAAGAGAGTCATTTGCAGGAACCTTTCTTTTTGATAGATCGTCTCAAAACTGATAAATTCTTGTAATTTCATCTTGCCTGGTTGGCAAAAGGGTGATAGCCTGATAGTCGAAGAATTCTCAAGAAAGCTGCTCCATATCTTCTTCAGGAGCAACATCAGGAAAACTATTACACAACTACTCATGCACAGGTGTGGTGATAGCAATGTGGCATTCCTTACCACAAGATCATACAGGGGAAACTTGTTTTTGATGTATGTTAGTACCTTAATATAACATTCTCTCATTGGTTTCCTAAATGCTCCAACTGTAGGTGTTCCCTCAATATCAGAATGCCTTTAACTCCTTTTGCACCCCACAGCCAATGAACAAATCAGAATCACTTTTATGATTGCCCAGGTCATTAAAAGGTACTTCTAAAATATCATTCTTATGCTGCTCAACGATCTATGGCTTTACCAGGCATGATAGAATTGACTCATATAGTTTGATCTGTGATTGATGTTAAGATGGAGTTCCAAACTCTGGCCTGAGTTTAGGAGACCACCCTAGTTACAGTGAGCAGGGTCATTCTGGGAGTTTAGCCAAACCAATCGAGGTGGGCATGGAGAGTGGTGAAGGCTAAGTGTCATGGCCACTGGTCATGGGCGAGGTACTTCATATCTTGCAGGGTCCCAATGGACCCAGTCTTGGCGCCTATGGCACCAAGCACATTACAAAGTGTGCTCTGCACACGGATTGGGGAAAGCACATGCATCTAGCCTGGGCGGGGCCTACCAATGCATGGAAGGCACGTGCAGCAGACAGGAGGAGTGGCAAGATGGGGCCACAAGGCGGGGCCTAAGCGGAGTGGCTGGGGCCAGGCTATATAAGCCGGCCCCACCCGCATGCTGGCGCTTCACGTTAGTCTGCTAGAGCAGCGCAACGCTTTCCGCTGTTCAGAAGATTCTTACCTGCTTCAATACGAGCATCTTCAGTCTCCGGAACCCTCAAGCACCTTACCTGAATTCAACCACGCCATTGCTGGAAGCATTTCTATCTGCTTCCTGTCTGCAGTTAGCGCACGCATCTTACCTTGAGGTCAGACACACCATCGTTGGAAGTTCAGCTACCAGCTTCTACCTCTGAAGTCTACGCGCGCATCTCACCTGAGTCAGCCACACCATCGCTTGAAGAACTGCTATTCGCTTCCGACCCTGCAGCAGCCGCACGCACCTTACCTGTTTCCTCGAGTCCTCCGCGGGTGCCGCCTAGCATCCTTACCAGTCCCGAACTCCCATCAACACGGGACCTTCTTCCGTCGCAGCATCCTCACGGATCTTCATCTCCGGCAGCCTGCAGGAGTTCGGAAACCGCTCACCAGCAAACACCGACCAGCTGCAGCTGCAAAGGGAAAGGGAAACACAAGGTTAGCAATTACATAGAGATTAACACGCTAAGCAGCGCAACTCACAAACGGGGGGTGTAACTTCTGGAAAGTCTACTTACCACTAGTAGGTCCTCCAGAATAGACTTTTTTATCATCACGCGCTCCTGGGTCATATTCATACCTGAAAGAGAGAAAGGACAATAATCACTGGGGAAAATTATCGCAAAGAATCCGGACACATCAGATTAAATAACCGTACTATAAAACACTAACTAAAACCAACCCCTGTGGAAAGAACACAAAATATGAAGAATGTAAGTGATGCAAGTACTCTGGGGTGAAAGGACATTTACCACCAACAATGTTAACAAGAGGATATGTCTGGGTTGAAAAAGGTTCCAATAGATGGCTTAGCATTCTCTAGCGTCCCAAATGTGGACAAAGAGGCTGGAGCCATGAAAAAATACCCTTCTCAGTTCAAGACCCTCTGCATTTTCCACAAGGCTGTCTGGGGCTGGAGGGGGGGCACACTACATCCAACTCTCTCTTCCTAAACACCTTCCTTCTCAAACCCTTTGCTCTGCTACCTCTAACTCTCCGACAGTCAGATGCTTCTCCAGGCAGAGAGTTGGAGGTAGATCTCTCTCCTATGGAGGGGCCACCCTCTGGAATAGCCTCCCTGCCCATCTCAAACTCAAGCAGGACCACCTCAGGTTCCCGAAGCAGCTCAAGACCTTCCATTTTGCTCTCTCTTGCTCTCCCTTGCTGATCACTGTCTGCTACGCTAGCTGGTCGTCTGGCTACCCGGTGAATTCAAAGGGCACCAGGCTTCATATACAACCTGCAAGAACCTGCACTACCTCTGCACACTTAGGGGCTGTATCTCTAACCCTACAGGACCCCCCTCCCCGGCATCCCCCCTTTTTGCTCTTCCTAAGCTGGCTACCCTGGCTGCACTTACTCAGAGCAATTGCTGTCCTGACCGTACTTCCCTTGTCCTTCCCCCTGGCACTTCTCCCCACCCCTACACTTGCACAATCTGAATGACACAAGGCCTAGTAAGATTGTTTGTTTTGTCCTCCCTATATCTCTATCTTGTCTTGTTGCGCCTAGAAATACTTGCATACAGGCACGTTATAAATGACTCATCATATCATATCATTCTAGTTTTCCAAGGAACATGATTGGCCCATACAACACCCTTTCCCAACGCAGAAGTCTAAATCACACACAGCTGAGATGCGAGAGAGAAGGAGTCAAGCCAAGCTGTGGCCAGCTGCACGCGAGCTACCTGGATGGAAGCTGAGAGCAGAGGAAGAGGAGAAGGTGTGCAGCATCGCAGAGAAGAAGCAGACATCCGGGAAGTTGCTGCCGGCTGCAACAAAGTCCTGAACGTGACCAGAGTCTCCAGAGAAGCTGTCACCTCTCTGGAAACGCTGGTAACTTCCACTTGAAAGCAAACAGGTATGCAGGTTACTTGAGTGGTGCAGGAGGTCCGGGGAAACAAAGGGGTGAAGGCAGAGGCCACAAAAAGGGGGTGTCGGACCCTGGGAACCAAAGGCAAGTCTGGGACTTAGAATCATTGGAAATACAAAACCAAAAGCCAATACGAACTTTGCGAGTCTGAAATTCACACCAATATGAGAATTTGAAACGAAAGCAAACCGAACATTGCAAGACTGGGATCCACAACCAAAGAGAGAAAGCATATATTGATAGTGTTAATTGGCAGGAGAGTAAACTAAGTAACTGTGAACATTATGAATCTGGGACTCACACCCATAGCAGGACAATCCATGAGAGGAATAAGGCTTGGCAGGACAGTGTACCAAGCCTGGGACCCTCACCCAAAATAAAAAAAGGATAACTACATGGCAGGAGAGTGAACCAATAAGTTGCATTGCAAGTATGGAACCGCACCCAAAACAAGAGAAAAAAGCACAGTACAACAAAAAGGGAACGTGCCAAGTTGACAAGATTAATAGGAAAAGCATAACAGGGATATTCTTGTGAACTGCCTATTGACATTTGTGAAAGTGAGTACAGCCCTGAGGGGCCTTGTAAAGAGAGAAACATTATGAGAAGAATCCTAGGGGAAAGGGCCATGACCCTAATCATTGGAATCTTACAGTTTTTGAACATTGCTGCCTGATCCTGCCGAGGGCAGGAGCCCTCTCCAGTTGCTGATCCACACCGATGCCATCCTCGGCCACGTGCGACCTGCACCTGTGAAACAGCCATCCACTCTCTCCCAGCCTTGCAACACCATCTTAGCATTTGTCCTGAAATTTGCCTGCCTCAACAATGGCCGCTGTGCATTTCTCGGCACGAGAGTGAGGCCGATAGCACGTTGCTAAGCAATGCCCCTCTACATCACCCAGAACACACCGCCGGAAGGCGGAAGCCGGCCCGCTCCTGCAAAGGCCCGCGTTGAAAAGGCCCTGTTTGCGCCTGTTCACGTCGTGGAGCGCGAGGGAGCGATCCTATCTGATCCCCAATATCAGGAAGTAGGTACTACCTACAATCATTGTGAACCCTTGCCAAAACGAACTTTGATGACTTGTATTGCCAATTCTGTTACCTACACCTGGCCCAGACTCACAATATCATGTCTACTACCTTCTGACACACTTACTGCCTACCCATTTGCACGCATTGTTATTGTATCCTCGTTTCCTCTCTAATACAAACCATATATGCCCTATGTATGCCGTAACGGAAGACCTTATTAAGATGTCTGTAGCGCATCAAATCATATACTAATGTTGCATACTCTGCACTGTAAGGGCCTACCATAGGTCGGCCATAGCCCTATGCCACCACCTATTCTCTTAATTAGCCTTGTGTCTTTTAGCTGCCCATTGTTATGTATGAACCAGCCCTATGCTACCTTCAGCTGCTTGCCATAACTTACTATTGACACACTTGTCCACGCCCATATCAAAACTAGTCTAATGCGATACATGATTTCTCTTGATACTAGCCATCTACTGCTGTTTTGGCCTGCTTAGATAAAATCAGACTTGCCTACTGTGATTTTATGACACACTGCCTATTCTGCCCACTGTGTTTCTAGGCCTGATTAGCTAAAATTGAATTTGCCTACTGTGATCCTATGACACACTGCCCATTCTGCCCACTGTGTTTCTAGGCATGCTTAGCTAAAATAGAATTTGCCTACTGTGATTCTATGACACACTGCCTATTCTGCCCACTGTGTTTCTAGGCCTGATTAGCTAAAATTGAATTTGCCTACTGTGATTTTATGACACACTGCCCATTCTGCCCACTGTGCTTCTAGGCCTGCTGTCGTTAACAGACCACTTTGATTGTGTTGCGCCTTATGATCGTTAATAGACCATGCATATGTGCAGAAACCTGACCGCCCTGACCCTCCTAACTACAATCATGGCCTTTGCTACCTACAGCTCTATCCCCCCCACAGACAGAAACTTGAGACTTAGGGCAAGACTACCTTGCATATACGAACCCAAAAGAAACAGCACAAACCATACTGTTAGACCCCCAACTCTACAGATGCACTTGGATAAGCAAACTCAAGCCACTACACCTGTAACCCTGACCCTAAATCCCACTCATTTTCACAAAAAGAATCACCCTAGCCAAAATAAGCACATAGGTAAATTTGCAAGCCATCCTATTCCTAAGAATACCTTATCACTTACTGGATCCCTTATCAATGCCAGATCCATGGTAGCCCATGCAACTGAAATTGCTGACATACTAAACAACAGCAGCATTGACCTCCTTGCCGTAACAGAAACCTGGCTTCACGAGGCAGCAGGACCCTCCTTGATGTTAGCCGTACCTGACAACTACCAGATCCATAGAGTAGACAGACCTAATGCCAAAGGCGGTGGCCTAGCCATCATCGCCAAAACTACTTTACCTATCAGACTCACCACCTCACCTCCCTGTGCTTCCTGCGAAGTACTCTCAGCAAAATTGCAACTCTCCAATAACCGCACGCTAACCATTCACTTGATCTATAGGCCCCCAGGTCCCTTGGGAACCTTCGAAGATGACCTCACCACCCTCATACCGAACAACACCCAAAATCATTCGCAAACGCTGTTGCTGGGCGACTTTAACATCGGCTTTAACGAGCTAGACAACAAAAATGCCCTCTCTATAACAGCCATCTTAAATGATCACGGCCTTACCCAAAACGTCCTCTCCCCCACACATGTTACAGGCAGAACCCTTGACTGGGTATCTGAACTTAACTGCAACATAGCCATTACTGACATCACCCCTCAAACATGGACCGACCACTATCTAATAAACGTTACTGCCACACTTGACCTCCTTAGCCCTAAAATTATCAAAATGATACCACCACTCCCCACCAGAAGTAAAAAAGACATCACTACAGAAAAACTCATCCCCCTCCTCCTGCCTACCATCAATGGCCTGAAGGACAATACCGACCCAGACACCCTAGTAGACACCTTTAATAAAGCTATGTCTCATGCACTAGATACTATTGCACCTCCAAAACTACGCAAAGCCAAACAAGAAGCCCACCTTAATGCTTGGTTCACCCCCCAGCTTAAGGGCCTCAGAAAGCAGAAACGAAAACTCCAAACTATCTGGCGTAATTCGCCTACCAACGACAACAAAGCCAATTTAACCCAATTCACCAAATATTACAAGTCAGAAATTATCAATACAAAAAAAAGATATATTCAATGACAGAATTACAAATGCCAAATCTAATACCAGGGAACTTTTTGCCATCCTCCGGGAAATGGAATCTCCTATCCAACCAACTGACACGGTCCCCAAGGACAAGATATAGTGCACTAATATACAGAATGCCCTATCGAATAAAATGTCCACCCTCCAACTTAACATAACTAATAAAAAGGACGCCCTCTCTCCTACTGATCAACAAGCACCGCTAGTAACTGAACCCAATACTATCCCCCCTTTTAGCTTCAAACCCATCTCCATCATCGACACTGAAAAGGTTATCCTCTCACTGAAGCCGTCCAAATGCAAAGGCGACAGTTGCCCAGCTCAAATAATAAAGGACGCAGCCAGAGATTTAGCCCCATTCATCTCAAAGCTCATTAACTCCCCCTTCAAATCTAACACAGTGCCAGCCAACCTAAAAGAATCCTGGGTCCTCCCCCTCCTTAAAAAATAAACCCTCGATCCATCCATTCCGACCAATTATAGGCCTATCACCACTGTACCTTTCCTACTAAAAATTATCGATAGAGTAACCTATCTCCAAATTCAAGACTACTTAGAAGCTAACCACCTACTATGTTTGCGCCAATCGGGCTTCCGCCCACTCCATGGCACTGAAACAGCCTTGATAGATCTTAAAACTAAAATGGAGGAATTCAAGGATGGTGGGAAAATAGCGCTGCTACTCCTACTGGACTTGTCAGCAGTTTTTGATCTGGTGGATCATGCAGTTTTATGCAACCACCTCAAGCTTGCTGCCAACTTCACAGGAGAAGCTATAGCATGGGTCCAATCCTTTCTAGCCAACCGGACCATGAGAGTGTTTTCCACCTCCACGTGTGCCGATCCCATCCAAATTACATGTGGAGTCCCACAGGGTTCCTGTGTCCCACCCACCATGTACAACATTTTCACAAAGCCATTGTTCGACAAGTTGGACAGACTGGGCGTCACCTACACCAATTACGCAGATGACACCCAGATCCTCATACCCCTTTCGGGCAACTATGGAGTGGACCTGGCTTTGGTGAATAAAATGTACATCCTCATTCAGGCATGGATGGCCACCCATGGCCTCTGCCTGAACGACGATAAAACTGAAATTCTGCTTCTCGGATCAGACCATAACCTATCTAAACTAACTCCGGACTATGCCACATTTAACATCGATAACAACACTATTAAGGTTATGCGAGAGGTTAAAACCCTAGGTTTTTACCTCGACTCAGCTCTCACCCTTAAAAAGCAAGTGAACTCCCTCGCCTCCACAACCACCTACACGTGTAAACTCATCCGTGCTGCCAGACCCTTCCTGTCCAGTGCCAGCTGCCTCACCTTGGCTAATGCCCTTGTCATGTCCAGACTGGACTACTGTAACGCCTTATACTCAGGTGCCAATAAGTCGGTCATTGATAAACTCCAGAGATTACAAAATAACACTCTTAGAGCAGCTTTGAACATCCCACGTAGAGAGCATATCTACAAACACCAGACCGAGGCCCACTGGCTAAAGATAAAGGACAGAATCCTTCTCAAAACCATTTCTCTTACATCCAAATGCCTCAACAATCTAGCACCCCCCTACCTAGCTGAAAGAAGGAACTGGAGACCCTCTAACCGACTGACGAGATCTGCCAACACCTTCTTACTTGAAGTCCCTAGATTCAAATTTACCACGGCGGGTGGATCTAGCTTCCCAGTTAGAGCTGCACAATCTTGGAACTTACTCCCACCTGACCTTAGACGCCCTCTACCCTACACTAGATTTAGATCTAACGCTCTCAAATGGCTGCACAACAACGATATGTAATGACATTCACCCTTATCTGATCACGTTATACATTTGTTAAGACGATATTCTTCTGCGCTCACCCATCTTGCTCCCATAAGTACTGTAACACCTGTACCATTTGTTGTAAATTACCACTGTTTTGTAATAGCCTATGCCAGGCACTGTAACTAAGTTTCGAGTCTACTTGTACTGTTGAGCCCATCTGCCTACGGCTTGGAGCGCATTACCAAATAAACAAACAACCAAACAAACAAACAAACAAACAAACATGTCTTTATTTCTTTCACTTGTTGCCCAATAGATTGGGAACTTTTCTTTTGTTTGGAATCAGAAGGAACATTTTTACTCTAGGAAAAGATCATCTTTGCAGAGTTGGTTTATGTTATTAGTGTTAGGGACAGGAGAAGGCTTTATGAGACGCAACAGGGACAGACCTTATGATTTGGACATTCTGACAGTTTCATTCATTTTCTTAGAGGCAGGGAAACTTCTCTTAGTTTTAGGGACAGAGAGGTATTTTTGCAGTCCTTTTCATGTAATAAAGGTTTCTGATCACAAAGATACCATCACTGTGTATGAGTCTTACTTCTGACCCCTCACAGCCCTCATGCTATTGTTGTACATTGGTTGCTGTTGATGAGGCAGTGCAATACAGGGTGAATGCAATTCCGTGCATGGGCACAGTGTGGGTTGGGCCCGTTTGTGTAGCGAAATAAAACATAGAGTACCTTGAAGTGTTCACCCCTTCTCAACTTTGGAAAGATTTGTGCTCACTGGGAAGGGGTACGGTCACTGCCACAGGCTGATGATGGATGTTTTTAGCACAGAATTGGATTGTTCATGGCCCTATGAAAGTGGCATGTATGAACTGGAGTCTAGTGAAGGCTTTCAGGCATGGAGGGAGGATGGGGGAAAGGGATTGTCGTGGGTGGATGTGTGGGAAAAGAGGGAAAATAGGCTGATGAAGTGCCAAGCTAGGCGGGATGGGACTGTTGGGGCTGTGCATGGGTCAAAGAGGTCAGTGATCACCTGTGCAATATGAGAGAAGGTAGGTCTGGGATTGAAGAAGGCATTGTTGGGATAACATCTATGAGAAGTTTGCAAGGTTTGGAGATTGTAGTGGGTAGAACCAATGCAAAAGGGACTTGGCAGGTCAGGGGGTAGATGCAAGGATCAGAGCCATGGAGTTACTAACAGTCTGGGACCTTGAGTGAAGTGGATTCAGAACCAGGTAACGGGTTATGGGGAGACCGTTTGACAGTGACCGGACAAAGGAGGGGGTACTGTGGAGAGGTTGGAGTGGGATGGCCATTTTATTTGGACCCCATGGTTCCAAACAAATCAAATATCCACTCAAATCAAATGATGGGAGGTTCAGGCTCGTGGATTCTCTTTTCCATAGAGGGAAACGAAGTATGAGACTATGCATTTGGGCTTAGAGATCATGCTGTCGTGTTTTACTGTGGTTTTGGCCGTGTCATCATCAATGCTCTCCAGCTTTCCGAACAGGCATATGTTGCATGTGTTGCCTGGTTTACATGCAACCACCACTTTGTGTACAACCTTGTGTACTGGAAGTGTGAGAGTGTTGCCTTTCCTTTTGACCTAGCAGATCCACGGACTTTGGGTAATGGGTGGGGAAGTGAATGTTTTCCCCTTGGCTATCATTTCTTTGGAGGGTTCTCAGAAGCACAAGCTCGTTATCTGAGGAACGGGTTGGTGCCATGGGTCACATGGTAAGAGTCTCTCAGTGTCTCTCTCCGTCTCTCTCCTTCTCCCTCTCTCTCTCTCTCTCTCTCTCTCTCTCTCTCTCTCTCTCTCACGGGGAGCAATATGGAAAGGGAACTAAATACATGACAAGGGCCTCTGAGTTTTTCATGCAGGCATCCAATTCCCAAATTATGCCATTTTCAGAGGGTGTTGCTCATCCGGTGTTTTCCCTTCTTAATTCCTAATGTTGGTTTCTGTTTTCACATATCAACAACTGCAATATGGGCCGTGGAACATTGCGAAATCAAGGACTGGAGTTGATGCACAAGTCTCAAAACGACCAACTTTAGTAATCCGTTTTAAACCTTTATATGTGTCATTCTTACCATACCTGTTTTGCCTGCAATCGGTCACCAATAAAAGGTTGTGTTATTTTGTATGGCAGGTTATAGCAATAGCTAACAAGAGAAACATGCTGCCATACTTCGAGTTCACTTGGACACAACTCAAGCCTTTTATGCAACCATGATCTAACACATTTCTGAATTTTGGGAAAAAACTTAAAAACAAAATCCTAGTTATGATACCTATTATGGGAATGACTCAAATATTATGCTGATATGGCAGTTTCATTAGCATTCGAAGTCCCCAGACTTCTTAATCATATGGTGGTCACATGATGAATGCGCAACAAAGAAACACACACAGATCTGGATATCACTTTTACATGGAAAAAAAGTCAAAGGATTCTCTCACTTTAAACTCCATTAGCTGCAGGAAGAAGTATACAAGGAATTCAATCCTGCAGGCTCCTTTATCGAAAGTGCCATAAAATGGAAACGAAACAGACACTTACTCAAACACTGGGAATCAGTTCTCATTGCTGAGAAATGACATGTCACGCAGGGCCACGTTGTTAAACCAATAATTTGCATGTAAAGCGTAATGGGACTAAACATTTACAGGGTAATTCATGGAATTAATGTGCGCTGAAAAGGGGAGCGCAAGAATGAAAATCGCAGCACACGTGTGCGAAAACCACACATGCATCCGTTTGTCGATTCATGGAATGAGCTGTGCGTGGCTTACCTGAGATGTGCGCTGAATCCACGTGTGGCGCACACGTCATTGCGACATCCCGAAGGCTGTGCCTGAGACGGCCAGTGAAGGCGCACACAGGGGAGCGCACACACCTAAAAAGGGGGCGGAACATGCGGAATCGGGAACAGCACGTGAAAATGTGGGCATTACGGGGGAAGTACTGCTGCTAAATCCTCGGAACGCCCACACGCGCGCTAACAACATGTATTCATGGAATCAAACAGGGGAAACCCGCGCACCACAAAAGACACGCTAATCTGGATACACGTACGCCAGCAGGAAGCAGGCGTAAGCGGCCCTGCGCAGCATAAAAGTGCGCGCAAACAACAAAGAAGCTCATACGCTACGATGAATATGCTGTTCCTCGCAGCACTGGTCGTGGGACACCGCAGGAGGAGGATAGCCAGGCCCTGCATTTTTTTACCCAGGACCAGCCTTTTTGGGATGCCTGGTGACCAGGTCTATGGGAGGTACAGGTTTCCACCCCAAATCATCCTAGAACTGGTTGCTGAGTGGGAGGATGACCTCACATCACCCAACCTGTGCTCCCAAGCACTGAGCCCCTTGGAAAAGGAGCTCAATGTACTGCAGTTCTTGGCTATTGGGTTGTTTCAGCGGACAAGTGCTATAGTTGGGGGCGTCTCACAGACCACGCAGTCACGCTGCCTACACCAAGTATTGGCGAGCATGGCTGCACGCCCCTCAGTCCGCAGGCACATATACATGCCCAGAACACCAGCAGAAAGACAGGCCGTGGTCCAGGACTTTTACGGGATGGCACACTTTCCTCAAAGTGCTAGGTGCCATTGATTGCACCCATGTGGCTCTACGTCCTCCTAGGGCAACTGAGCACATCTATCGAAACCGCAAGCACTGGCATTCCATCAACGTGCAGGTTGTATGTGATGCCAAGGGAATCATCACCTTTGTATATGCCACCTAACCGGGGTCCAATCATGATAGTTTTATATTCAGAATGTCACCCCTAAACCGGGACATGGAAGCTGGGAGGCATGGCGACACATGGCTCATTGGTGAGTAGAAATGCCTCTGCACATGCATGCATGTCAGACACTGACAAATGGCAAAACCCAACTAATGACAACCATTATCACCACTCCAGGCGACAGTGCCTAACCTCTGAGAACCTACATGATGACGCCAATACGGAACCCCACCACATCACCACCCCAGGTAAGATACAACACAGCCCATATTGCAACCCGGGGCATAGTGGAGCGCACATTCGGAGTGCTGAAGTCACGTTTTCGATCCCTTGACCGCTCTGGTGGACAGCTGCTATATGCGCCCCCAGTAGTGTGCAGGATCATAGTGGCAGCATGTGTCCTGCACAACGTTGCAACCCGGCGGGGTGTGCCGGTGGACATGGTGGTGCCCTCACATCCCCAACCACATGCACGGCTGCTGCGCATGGGAAGGGAAAGGGCACCACATGGTGAGGCAGCCCTTACCCAGCTTGTGGCAAATTGTTTCACCTAAAATCCCACCCCTTCGGAGTGCACACAGGCCTGGCACATACCAGCTGACAATTGATGATGATGACAAAATGGACAGTCAACTGTCACAACCATACCAACCTGAGATTGTTTTCCTGGAAGTGCTACATTGTGTGCATCCCTAGCTACTTAAACAGATCCAATGCTGTGTCAGTAAAAGGCACACATTCATGCAGCATGAAGGATTACCCCCTTGCAAAACAGTACACCCAAATGGTGGTATGTCACCCACCCCCTCCCAAACCTCATCTCAGCTGCCCAACACACCATGGAATGGCATGCAATGTCAAACCAACAACTGAATGCACAACACATGACACAAGTGTCACAAAGTGCACCGTCCCAAATGGAAACAGGCCAGAGACAATTCCCTCACACCAATGAAAAAGAAACAGCACACATGAACAAATACTTACCAGCAAGACAAAACATTAATACAGGACCCAACAGTGGCAACGTATGACAGTAAGCAATCACAATAGTGCAAGTGTCACAACCTGACAAAGGCAGCACATCGACCCCTTCCATCTCCAGTGTGTTGCTGGTAGGTGAATGTGGCAGTGTACTGCATACAACATGGACTGCATCTGCAATGGAAAAAGACAAGTTAAGACATGAAGAAGTTACATGCAAATATGCATAATGGGCAGTATGGAATACAATATACAAATTAACCATGCAGTGGAGTAATCATCAGCAATCCCCACTAGGGGTGTATATACAGTTTGGACTACAGATTGCCCACACAACCTATGGAAGCCCAATGCCTCTGTGTAAGTTACTGTCACACAGTGACACCCTTGTGAGCCCATGGAAAGGGGAAACAGGAGTGGCATATGTATCAGTACCCCAAGTTTCAAACACAAACACAGGGCAAGCCTGCATGTGCCCAGCTGGAACACACAGTGGATGCCTACGGGTGCCACACAAAGCATGAATGTACAATCTGAAAAAAAAGTTATCAACAAAAAAATAAAATAAAAATAAAAAATGAAAATGAAAAATGAAAATAAAAAAGAAAAAAATCAAATGAAAAATGAAAATGAAAAATTCAAATGAAATATGAAAATAAAATGAAAATGAATCAACTCAAAAATCAAAAATAAAAATAAAAAATAAAATTAAAAATAAAAATTAAAAAATAAAAAATGCCCATGGTCGACCGGGGGCGGGGGGAACACCAGGGAGGAAGGAGGTACAGGGTGCACCCCAACACCCACATGCATGGATGTTGAGAAAAAAAAAACCTCCATGGGCTCATGGCCTCCACGGACACCCGATAGTGGGATAACTGCCTTTGCTGTCATCACCCTCTGCTGGTTCATTAGAAGGTGTGTTTGGTATGGGAGGCAGACCACGCAAAGCCCTGGCATGCTCCTCCATGGCAGCAAGCATGTGGGTCTGAAAGGTTTGGTTCTGCAGGATGATAGTCTGGAGATCCCCATGCAGCACCTCACAGGTAGCACGGACTTCTGCCTGCAAGGCCTCATGTAATGCCCGTATCTCCTCACGGGTTGCCTGGAGCTCAGATGAGATTGTGTGTGTTAGCTGCTCCAGCTGCTGTTCTAACCTTGTACTCTGGGACACCTCAAGTACACCCTGAGTATCTGTGAGGGACCTGTGTTCTAACCACAGGGCATCCCTGTGGGCCTGTGACTCTGGCTGTAGGCAGAGTCTCCAGTTCAGCCTGTCGGTCCCTGTTGGACGCCAACATGTCTTCCCTTTGTGAGCGGCACGTGGACTCTGTTGCCTGCTGCTGGAGCTCCACCTGCCTTTATTGGGGGAGAATGGAAGTGGCCACCCTATCCACGGCCTGAGCCATCATCTCACAAGATGCCCCCTGTTGTGCTGCAATAGTATATATGAAATTCTCCAACACAGTATTGCCTAGTGGCGCACGGCCACCGCATTGGCAGACACCACACCTGTTTGGGCCAGGGTGATGTGCACCTTGCTGTGCTGGCACTGCCTGAGGCTGCTGGACTGCATTCCTCATTTGATCTGCTGGCCCAGGAACAGGAGCAAATATAGTGGAGTGTGACCCTGCATACGTAACCGCCACAGGCGGACATTCCAACACGGAAAGTCCCATTGAGGGGTCTACCCCCAGTGCAGGTGCGTTAGAAAGAACAGTATCCCTGCCAGAAACACTCACCTGCGACGGGACATTTGTCTCAATGTCTGATTCAGCACCTGAGCCATAGAGGTCATCGGAGGTGTACCCAGAGACATCCGTGGACTGGATGGTCTGTAGAACTAATGGATTTTCCTGCACCACCACCCCACGTCCTCCACTGGTGCCTGGTTGGTGCTCTGAGTACTCCTGCCCCTGCACCATCTCCTCCTCCTCAACAGCATCTAGTGCCTCATCACCTGCACAAAAATAATACAAAATGAATGAAGACAGGAATGAACAGCATAGCTGACACACACAGGCATCACAATCTACACATCGAATATATTAATGAGACATGTCACACATGACACTAACTCTGGCATGCATGCACTGGCAATGAAGTGGAAGGGGACCCTAAAAGCAGACACTGAGGACTCCAAAATGGAAAAGCAACACATGTGCTGCATGGTGCACAACACCTGCATCACACATTAGCCTGTGAGTGGCATAGACAATCAATCCACAAACATGACACATGCCAGCACACAAACGGCAAGTAGCATAGCCATGGCAGAATTGACAAGGACACCCAGATGGTAGTAAATCAGTACTGTCCCCCATCCATGTGAGACGCACATCATGAAATGGAACATGCAAAAGAGTGTGACAAAACAGACATGTGTCACATGCTGCAACAATACCAGTGTTTACTAATACAGTGATGGGAGGCAAATGGATACATCAATGGTAGGTCACTTGGACATGGCACAAGTCAATTGTCATGTTGAACATTCAAACAGGGCTCCAAAATGATCGTGTGCAGGACGTGTGTAGGTGCACAAAAGTCAATCAGCCTGAAGATGTCTGAAGTATGGTGAATTTGGGGCAGAACGGCACAAAAGTGTGTGTTTATCATGCTAATGATTCCATCAATCAGGCAGAATGAAAAGAAAAACAGTATTAAGAATGTTGAGGCATGATGCCAGTTGAAGGGCAAGTGCAGTCATCAGGTGAAAAGTGTTTTCTGCGGTCAGTAGGGATACTGTGAAACCCAATCCCAAGGGCGGGGGATGGTTTGGAGGCACCACATGGGTCATATATAGCAGTCATGACTACACAGCCTGACTTGGCACTCAATCAGAACACATCACCCAAGCAACATACACATGGTCTGCACACACACACATGGCCACTCACAGGACATTGCCTCAAGATATGGTAGGTCTCCCACACCTTCGATCTGATCCTCTGCGATGAACCCTCCAGCGATTGCCTCATGTTCTGTGAGTTCATCCTCCTCTGGTGGAGACCCAATGCCAGTCACCAGAGTAGAGGCATAATTGGAGGCCAGCTTGTTTGTTGCTCGGTGGTTGAGGTCATTCCACCGCTTTGAGCAATCATCAGTTGAGCCCAAATCCAAGGGACCTAATCTGGTCCGCGATGCACTGCCAGTGGGCCCTACGTTGAGCAGTCGTAGTCTTGCACACTGCAGTCACCAGCATGTCACGGCCATGTGCTGACATGTAGCCCACAAGTGCGTCTAGTTCCACATCATTGAAACTCTGCTTCCTTGAGGTGCCGGAGGGGCGAGCCGTGTCAGGGGTCCCAGCCTGTTCCGCAAGAGCACACTTCTTCCTCTTGAGAGGTGGGGCAGACCCTGAGTGGCCTACGCCACTCTGTTCGGTAGGGGCTGAAGCGCAGGTGAACTGGCCACTGGAAGCAGGCAATGGCACGATGACCAAAGGTCTCACTGCAGGCATTGGCTGCTAGGTTCTGTTATCAGGACCAAGCGGCACAACTGCCTTGGTGTGATGTTCTGGGACCAACACTGTCCCAGCTTGGTGACTCAGAGCCGGGGTGGATTCAGCTGCAGCTGCCCCTGCAGCCTTCTTACCCTGGCTACTACAGGGCAGCGGATGACATTGCTGTCACAGATCCACGTGGTCTGGTGACTACAACTTTCACTGCCACACGTGGCTTTGACTTCATGACACGGAAGTCGGCCTGTGAGTCATCCCGTGCCAGTTCCGTGACCAATCTAGGCCAGTTAACAGGGCCTGGGCTGGGATGGTGCTGGCTGCATCTCGCCAACCCATTGGGGGGCATAGGTGTCCCTGATTGGTCCTCCACGCACTGGCCTCTTGGGCCTCCCTGCCCATTTTGGCCACCACTGCCACCTTGGCCACCCTGCTCATCCTGGCCACGTCCCCTACCGCGGACACCTCTTGGAGGTCAGCCACCTTTGCCTCCCTTAGCACTTGGTTGCCTCCCAACCATGGCACTGATGTTCTTGTGCGAATGGGAGGTGCAGTAAACAATTGTCCTGGGCAATTGGGATGAAGGGGGCAGGGTAATAGATGGAATACGTACCCCTGTGCTCTAGCAAGGCTGTCTGTGACCCCTGGGGGAAGATGACGGGTCCCACAACGCAAAGGCACCCCAAAAACAAAATTTTACTTGCATGCGACCCCTCGGTAGTCCACGGGCATGGAATTAAAGACCCCAAAGTATGCTGTGGCACCCAGAAACACAAAAAAACCATACACGTGTTAAACGCAGGCTACAATGACCTCTGAATGGGTACGTGACACATGGGGGGAAACCAGAGTGGAAAAATACGTGCGCGTCTGCCTGGAAAAAGAAAATGAAAAAGACGCACGTGGGCATGAAGAATTTAACGCTGTCTCAGTAAACAAGAAGTACGCACTGCAACTGTTGTGAAGTAATCGTGTGTGAACCGACAAGAAGTACAAGAATCACCCGCTCGCTCTCCACAAAAAGCACATACAAGAAAATGGCGTCCTACGCGGACCTTTAAACCTGCCCACAGAAATGCCCGTGCACATCACATCACTTACGCGCTTAAGCGCTAAGGGTCGTTCCTCAAATTACACGCTGACGTGCTGTTTTTTTCACGTGCCAAATCACACCGTATCAAACTGGCCACGTGACAACACACAGAAGACCCCGCTCCTGGCTAGAAGGCCATTTTCCTGCCCCTCCAGAGCCCCGTACCACCTCCAACGAGCCATCTGCTGCTGCCTTCATGCCTGCTGGCCACATGCCCTGCTATTTGGTGCCTGCATGTCAGCCATCTGCAGGGATCCAGTTGCTGTGACCACCCCTGCTCGAAGAGAAGCCTCCCGACTGCAGTTCCATCACTCCACAGCCCAGCACCAGGACCCAGTTGCCCACCCACACCTGCCTCAGGGGTTGCCATGTTGGGCCAAAATCTATCTGGGACCAGTGGTGACCCCCCGGCAGAAAGGCTACGGGCTGCCAGCTTCACTGCAAGAGAAGTGGCATCCTGGTAGAGCAAGTCCTGGTGCATTATGATGCCCTCTTCGAAAGAACACACGCCGACAAGGATGGATGGAAGAGGATCTGGATGGACATCATGGTTGCCATCTATGCGGAGGCGGTGGCAACCCGCGACCTACCACACGTTCATAAGCGCTGGGAGGACTTCAGGTCCAGGACCCTCAGGAAGGCCCGGCGCCTCATGGAGTTTTACATGCGATTGGCCTGGCGCGAGCGGGATATGTGTATTCTGGGAGTGCGTGTGGAGTTCTACACGCGATTTGGCAGTGTGGGACCTCCCGGGTGTGCCCCTCTCCCTTTCCCAAGCCCCGCAGGTAGCCCACACCACAGGGGACCACCATAAACCCCTGGGCATGCCCTGCAGGCAGCCCATCACCCCAGACCATGACCCGCAGGCAGCCCATCATCCCTGACAATGACATGCAGGCAGCCCACACCACAGTGGGGACATTTTCCACGCAATTTGCCTGGGGCAGGTGGAGTATGCGTATTCAAGGGGGTGCGCAAGTTTATTTCCACACGTTTTGGCTGCAACAAGCGGGGTACTTGCATCGAAGGGGGTGTGCAGGGAGATTTTCATGCTTTTTGGCTGCCGCGAGCATGGTACCCATATTGAAGGGTTCCAAAAAAGGTAGCAGGCACTCCTCTCCAGAAGGAACATGGCATGATAACCTTTTCTGAGATGAAAGTTTGCAGCACATGCTTTTTGAGCGCCTGCTACCTTTTTTGAAATATTTGCAAGGAACTTGGGGTTGGTCACCCTGAGTTAACTGGGGGCAACCAGACGTGGACTCCCTGCTCACTGTGCTCAGAGAGGCACAGCTTCACCTCACTGATGAGACCCAACAAGGCTGAAACATGTGTATGGGGTTGCTGTTGGTACTCTTGTTCAGAGAGGAATTGCCAATGCACTTCGGTGCTGGACTACCCATGTGGGCGGGACAAAGACTGATATGCAAATGGACATTTCAAAACCGTGAAAGGTACAGTGAGCAAAAAATGTGTGCTGCAAACTCTCATCTCAGAACCGGTTATCATGCCATGTTCTTTCAGGAGAGGAGCGCCTGCTACCTTTTTTGAAATTCCCGTATTGAAGGGGTGCGCAAGTACATTTTCACGCATTTTGGCTGCCGTGAGCGGGTATGCATATCAAAGAGGGTGCGCAGGGAGATTTTCACACGTTTTGGCTGCCTCGAGCGGGGTACCCGTATTCAAGGGGGTGCGCGTGTATATTTTCACGCATTTTGGCAGCCGTGAGCGGTGTACGTGTAGTTTCTCACACGATTACAGTGTAGCAGTCCTGTTAGCTGGTTCAGGGTTAGCGCGGCCCTTTGCGCTGTATTGGGGATATCAATGGCTTTTCCTTGCACAAGTGGCGTTCTTGGGGGCGTAACTGGCGCTGCAGGATGTTTGCTGTGCCACGGCTCAAAATGGTTTGGAAAATCCATGAATATGAGGTGCGCCAGAATGCTGTTTAACGCACACGGCTGGCGCACGCGTGCGCTGCTTCTGTGCTGAAATCTATGAATTACCACCTTAAGCGTGATGAGGCTAATGAATGGAACCTATTAAAAACAGTAATACTATTTTAGAGAGATTGCAAAATGCCAGATTCAAAGGCACAGAGTTTGAGAAGGAATGCCTACTCTTTTTACACACCCTTCCTGAGGAGTAAGGCTGTTCACATGTCCAGTAGTCTTAATTCCTCAATGTTATAACCAGACCTAAGTTTTTTCAGCTACAACGTGTACTAGCATCTTCTTGGCAGTCACAGCCAAATAACTGCTTGCATGGTTTTAAATGCCCAAAGAAAAACACTTTAAACCAATGTGTTGGGCTAAAATATTGTCTGAGGTTGGTGCTTGTTTCCACAGTCTTCATGCTGTGCTAGGGTGCTACAATAGACCAACCAGTGATACTTAAGCCTACTTGCATGCATATGGTGCAACCAATAAAGAAATATTCACTGGGTTTCCAGGGTGCCAGCTACAAATGTATCCTAGTTTTGCCCCATGTTTTGACAGTGTCTTACTGGCTTGCATACAAAGTGGAAAATAAAAAGAAGTTACCACTTTTGGACTGGTGAAATTTCTACTGTTGGCTGGTCATGCCTCTTGTTCGATATCAATCCTTTCTGTTTAGACATACAAAATCATCATACATTAACCTGTGTCCTTACTGATTAGGGGATATAAACATTGTGTACAAAAGTTCTATGTGAGAGATAGTAACAACAGGTCATCTTCTGGTTTTGCCAATGTGGTTGCCTCAAAGGTCCCAGGCTCAAAGTAGACCAAAGTGTGCAATAAATTATGTCCTTATGTTCTGACCACCATTTTCCAGGTTGAGAATCTTTAGATACTTGAGGTTCCATGTTCTTATTTGTGTGGTATTCGAGAGGTCAATCACGGATCGGTGATGCATCATGTGTCCATCCTGTGTGAAGTGTTGACAACTGGTGTTTCTGTTTTGTGGTTCAAGATGTGTCTGTGCAGGTTCATTCTTTGGCGTAGTTCCTTGCAAGTCTCACCAACATACCTTCCTTGTGGACATTCCCTGCACTGGATGAAGTATACCACATTGGATGATTTTTCAATTGGATGTCTCTTGTATCTGCAATGCTTCGTTCTGTGACATTTTTACAGCTGATTCGATTCAGATATGTTGTCAGGTTGTGCATCTCCTTAAATTGTATGAGAATGTTCCCTGTCTTATTTGATCTTGACCTCGTAGAAATGTGCTTCCTGTGAGGACTGTGCTTGATGTTTCGGTTGTTGTATGCAATTAAAGGGGTTTCCTTGAAGCTGTCCCTCAGCTCCTTATCTCTGTTAATTATTGTAGCTTCTTAACAATTCTGTTCACTTGTGTTAGTGCTGCATGATACATGACGACCAAGGATATTTTTTCTGTGGTTTTACTGCCTCTGAATTGAAGCAAGCCACTTCTTGGTATTGTCAATGCCCGATCTAATTCCATGTCAGTTTGCCCGACTGAGCAGGCCTTTTGCAAGAAGAATGTAAGAAGTGTGGCACGATGGTTGTCCTCTGTCTTCCTGTTGGAGCATATGCATTGGTATCAGATGGCCTGGCTGTAGATGATAGATCATTTTGTGTGGATTGGATGGAAATATGTAATGTGAAGGTATTTGTTCCTTTCTGTTGGGTTCCTGTATACAGCTCTTTCTAGGTGGCTGCTGTTTCCAACAGAAATGGTGGTGTGCAGGAAGTATATTTTCACTTTAGATTACTCCAATGAGTACTTACGCAGACGTGAAACTATTTCGGGATTCATAGAATTGTTTCAGTGAATCTTCATTTTCTGTCCAAATAAATAAAATGCCATCAATTTAGTACAAGTATGTAAGTCGTTTCTTTGTTGTTGTAAAAACATCTGCTCAAGGTGTGCCATAGGAAGGTTTGCATATTATTTGTAAGAGGATTCAATTCAACACTACAGCTAAGTCAACGCCTAGTCTAGAATACTGAATGAAAACCCTTATTGATATATCCTTATGTCCAGTTCATGCGTTCTGGATGACTACCCCTATATAACACCCCTCTCTTGGAATCCCCCTGACCCCGCTGAGCCAAGAAGTAGTTCTGTTTTGCAAGTTTAAAAGGTTTATTTGATAATTTAAACAATAGATATATATATCACACTTTATAATAAATTAATAATTGAATATCACACTTAATCTGAGCAGTAATCAATAATGGATAGTCCGGCACTAGCACACTTCTTTATAATCAATAATGAGTGGTTATAGGATGGATAAGATAGCAACAATACTTTGATGGTTTCAAATGGATGCAATGTGGAATGAAATGCAGTACAGAAAATAACTTGATAGGATTTCAGCAAAAGACAATGTAGTCACTTTCTTGGACAATTCACCCCCCCTTTTATGCAATGCAAGGAAATGGAAGGAAAGCACACAGTTCTCAGAAATACAATCAAATGTAATTCAGTTCACCCCAGCAAGCTTAGACTACAGAAGTTTGAAACACAGGCCCAAAATGCTTTTATATGTGCTGGCAACGAAGTGAAAAATATGCTAAAATGCTTTTAATTCCCTCTAGAGGTTCAGGGTGAGTGGTATTAGTCCAGGCTCACTCTAGCAATGATTCAGGGATGGTTCTTAAGAGGCAAACGAATTTTTAGCAAGGAAAGCAAGGAAGCTGCTGTTTTCCCACGTGGAGAAATTTGCAAATCGCGGCAAATTCGCGAGTGCGTTTTTCGCGATTGCGGCAAAAGTGTAAGGAATAGGAATGCGGTTCTAGGTTCGTTGAAAAGCCAAGATTCCCAGCTTTCAGAGGAAAGTTACTGCAAGTTCCTAGCACAAACGGTTACGGAGTTATGAACGATTTTGTGAAGGTTGTTTTTCGGATTTGAAATTTTAAAAGTTCAAAGTGACAAGTGACAGCTAGCAGCTAGAAATGACAGGTGACAGCTTTACAAAATGACAGGTGACAGGAGGCAGTTCTACTTAGATTAAAATAGATTTAATTATATTATTTTAACTAAGAGATTGGTTCTGCACAGTTCTGCTAGGTACTCACAATATATTTTTGAAATAAATGGGCCTCGCCACGGATCTGGTCAACAGGTTTTCTTCACCCGCCACGGACGGTCTCTGCACACAGCGTCGGGGTCAGCTCTACTCTGCTGGTCTGGTCTGGGTCTCTGGTTCTGATCAGGTCTGTGGGTCCGGATACAGCGGTCTCCGGTTCAGCTGGTCTCTCTCTGGATACAACACTGCTCTCTGGCAAATGGCAAGAGTTCTTGCAAAGAATTCAAACAGCTCGCCTGGCTGTGATAATGGCAATGATTTGAGGCCTGCTAAAGAGGGATTTAGCTTGTAGTTGACCTCTCTGCTACAATTCTGAAGTAAAGTCTTGGTCTCTGAAGGTGGATAGATTGAAGTCTCTATGTTGGCTCTCTGGAGGTTGATGGAGGTAAAGTATGGATTTTCCCGGCAGAGCGTCCCGCAGCAGATGGAATAGAATCTTCCTATCTGTCCTGACTGTCTGCTTTTATGTGTTTTGAACGTGGGTGTGTGTGCAGCATCACTAGCCAGCCCCTCTCTCAACTGCCCATTGGCCCAATTCTCCCCTCTCCCATGATTGGGGAGGGAACTGTGAGTCAGAGTGATGCTGTAGGTTTTATGGGTCAGAGGATCCTTCCCTGGTCAGTTTGCCCACAAAATCTATATTTGATCAAAATGCACACTTCATAGATACACAGTGGTTTGATATTGCATGTACATATTACCTATCACATGAGGTATACCCTGTCCAAATCTGCTCTTCCTGAGAGCTTGCATTGAGAAATGGCAACATATTTCACTTTTTGGTCGGCTTACCAATATCAGATTATTACTCAAATTTACCCAAATGTGTGCAAGGCATGCAGACATTAATCGATGAATTATCAGACTTTTCACATGCAGACATTTTAAGTAATACCCTCTTAACTGCTAGTTTGCCCCCAGATCATGCCACCGGTTCTAAAAACCTCTTAAAATGTGGGCAGAAAAATCACAAGAATTATGGTATCATTTAAATAATTATGACAAGTCTGTACTATGAGTTATTCATCTTTTTCTAAAACCATATTCTGGCTACAGGGGAGTGTCTTTTCAGGTCACATGGTACAGAAACCAGTCTTTCCACTTTCTTCAAGCTCAGCCTCTGTCTCCAGTTTCTCCCCCTCCCAGTTTCTGCCAAGAGGAAGTCATTTTTATGACCCCTGCAATAAACCATCTGCCTGGGCCCTGGAAGGCCCATTGTTCAAGAGGAAGCCATTTATGGCCACTTCAATAAACCCTCTGCCTGGGTCCTATGTTTAGTCTCTAGCAGTCCCTTGGTAATTCAATCAGAGAAGTGTCATATCCCTTTTGGTGGGAACAGCAAAAGGCAGCTAGGCCTGGGAACTGCTGTGGATCCAGTTTCACTCCAATTGGGGGGAAGTTGTCAAGCAGAATCCAGTTCCTTAAGCCAGGCCCCAGCTAATGTCACTTTTAGTTACCCAGTTTTCTGCATTCAAATAAAACTAACCATTTTTACATATGCAGCTAGAATGCTGATTCTAAGTTTAAAACTATGACATTTAAACAATTGCAACCTATGTGACACTCAAAAGTAGGTCACTCATTTCTTTTAAACATTTAGGTTTTTAGTGTCTTTCAGTCCAAATTTACTTAAACTGCTGAAATCCACAGCTCAGCCAGTCTTGTTATAAACCTTCAAGTCACTTCAGAATATAACTTTACATTGTATCCACCCCTCAGTAAGTCTTTCTTTGGCCTGCTTTGGGTTCATTTATTCAGTTTTACACAAAAGAGTCTGGTGTTGTTTTAAACCGCCGGCTTTCTGATAGTGGTGAGTACTGGTAATGCACCCATTTTTGGGATTTAAGAAAATGAATTCCCCACAATTCTAGGTTGCTTTTGGCAATCAGCATTGCCTTTCCCAATGGTTTCAGACTACTGTGTGGGTAGTCCAATGGTGGTTTTAGGCAGTGCCCTTCTGTGCCCATAACATCGGCAAAAATGAGTGGCAGCCTATTCTTCATGCATTTCCCTGTGCATTTTCTGGGAAGCTCTGGCCATCATGATGTTTTCCATGTCGGTACTGCACAGTTTTTTGAGGTAGGGCTCGGATGCATGGGTAAAAACATCCCACAAGCCCCCCTCTTGCGATGGCCATTCTGTTTCACTGATGGAACTCGCAAGACCTGGGATGTTTCCTCATCTTCTTCCAATAGATGGCACAGTTCAGCATCTTTTCCTCCATCCGGTACTGATCGATCGGTTCTCCTCGCCGGTCCTGATGGGAATATTGGGCGGTACACCGGGCCCCTTGCGTCTCTGCTCCCGGTCTCCGGATCGTCCTCCTTGGCCCGTCTCCAGGTTTTCTTTCTCCTAGGACGACAAAGGAAGAGCGGCAATACCTATTCATGGACATTTCTCCCCCACCATTGATATAGTGGGGTGGCATATAAATTTATAGTCAAAACATATGAACATGCACATTTCTCTTTGCATTCAAAAACAAAAACACCCACATTGAGAAACTCAGAATTTGATAGGCGATATGTAGGATATTTTAAGTTAGAACTGAATTAATCTGAGACAGTACCCTCTAGGATTCCAGAGGATTCCTCCAGTTGTTGCAGAGCGTGCCTGGGATGGCAACACTTCAACTGGTTAATGTGGACCCACTTGTCTTCCCCCTCTGCCAAACCGCCTTTGGGGATGCGGATCTTGTAGGCCACAGGGGAGATTTTGTCTATAATCTCAAAGGGTCCCTTCCATGTAGGCAAACATTTTCGCTGTTTGGCCTGGTTCCTTTGGAAATTGTATAGATTGACCCGGTCCCCCACCTGATATTCCTTCCTGGAAGTCTTCAGGTCATAGTGGGTCTTCATGCTATCAGCTGATCTTTCTAGATTCCGCTGAGCATAAGCAAAAGCATGTTGAAGGTGTTTCCTTAAATTCTCCACATACTCATGAGTTGTGGAGGCATTTATCAGTGTCTGCTCTTGGGTCCTGTAGAGCAAATGCTGAGGAAGCACCATCTTGCGCCCAGTCATCAACTCAAATGGTGACATTTTGGTTGCAGATGAAGGGGTAGATCTGATGGCCATTAGGACCAGAGGTAATCGGATATCCCAACTTGGCCCAGAATCTGCCACAAACTTCTTTAATATGCTCACAATGGTTCGGTTATATCTCTCTACTGCCCCAGAAGAAGATGGCCGGTAAGCAATATGCAACTTCCTTTTGACCCCCAGTATCTCCCACATCTTTTTCATCACTTCACTGGTGAAGTGGCTACCTCTGTCTGACTCAATCCTTTGAGGTAGACCAAAACGGGAAAAGATGTGGTTAATCATCAAGGCGGCTGCCGTTTCTGCCTTGCAGTTTGGGGCTGGGAGACATTCCACCCACTTGGTAAACAAGCATGTCATAGTCAACATGTACTTATTCCCCCTAGCAGAGCGAATCACGGGGCCTACAAAGTCGATTTGTAAATCTGACCATGGCAGTGTCATCCCCCTCTTTTGGAGAGGCGCACGGTGCGTGAGGGATGATGGCTGAAATTGTGCACACACAAGACACCCCTTCAAGTATTGGTCGAGGTCCTGCCCCATGTGTGGCCAGTATGCAACCTCTCTTAAGATTTCCAATGTTGTGTGAAACCCCCTATGACTGGCGGTGGCCGCATCATGGGCGTGACTTAACATCAGGCTTCGGAATGAGGTAGGAACCACCCACTGATCGTGGCCAGCTTTGGATTTCCTTACCAGCAAACCGTCTTGGATCCGGAACATTTTTGGACATTCCATCAACACCCTTAGGTCCTCTTTCCCAATGTAATCGGCATCCGTCAGGGGAAAGTTCTCAGGGTCCTCAAGGTGCTGGTAAAATTGACCAATTATTGGATCCCCCTTCTGAGCGGTAATCAAATCAGCATCAGGGGTCTCCTTACTCCATTGTGCAATTGAAAGGTCGTTGTGAGCATTTGTCTGGGACCTAGTGATAGCAGTGACCTGGATTTCCCCCAACAAGGACTCAATCTCAATTAGATCCCCTTGGATGGCCCCGGTTTTGGCCAGCCGATCAGCTAAGTCATTTCCACTTTTGTCTGGTCCCTCTACTTTGGAATGACCCTTGATCTTTTTCCAATAGATGGTCATCTCATTCGAGGTGACCAGATCATCAATGTTTTGGATCAACTTCCCATGTTTCAAGGGTTTGTTGTTAGCACATAACATGCCTCTGGTTTTCCAATTAACCAGGTGCTCCACGAACCCGTTCCGTACATAATCCGAATCTGTGATTATGACCAGTTTGTGGAGTTGATGCTGGACAGCAGTGAGGACGGCCTGATGCACAGCCATCAATTCTGCCACCTGACTACTTGGGGGACCAATTTTGTATCCAGCGGAGGGTTCTGGGAACTCCTTCACCCATGCATTCCCTACGCCAGCCACCATTTCTTTCTCCCCGTCGTTGTCAATATGGTAAGAGCATCCATCCACATAGACAGTGGGCATTCCCTCACACTTGTCCTCTTCAAAAACTTTGTGTGGGGAATTAAGGTATGCCTCCGTGTTGTCCTTTATCTTTAGACTTTCGTCCTCGAGACAGTTTTCTCTGGCACAATCATGCAAGTAAGCCAGACCTTGCGCGAGGGGACTCTTCTTGTTTTGGCCATATCGGACCTCCACAGGAAAGCCTTGCATTGACAGAATCCAGGAAGTAATTCGGGAATTACTCACATTTCCGGCCCGGATTCTGTCACTTTGGAGATATTGCAGAGGCTGGTGTGGAGTCTCCACTATGATGTGTTCCCCCTGGATAAACGGGCGGTAATTCTTCAATGCCCACACCGTTGCCAGGAGTGCCTTCTCACAATCGTTGAATTTTTCCTCCACAGAGGATAAAGTTTTGCTCGCATAGGAGATTACTTTATTGACCTTGTCATGCTTTTGGTATAATACTGCCGTCAAGCACATATTAGAGAACCCCGTCTCCAGGAAGAACTCCTCGTTTCTGACAGGGTAAGCTAGGCAAGGCGCTTGGGAGAGGCTTCTCTTGAGTTGTTTTACTGCCTCGGCTTGTTCTGGACCCCATTCCCACTTGACCCCCCCCTTCAGGAGATGAATCAGGGGTCTGGTGACCTCTGCGTAGCCCTCAATGAACTTTCTGCTGTAATTAGTCAGTCCAAGGAGGCTCCTTAGTTCCCGCAGAGTTGTGGGGTCTTTCAGTTTCTGAAGTGCTTCCACTTTCTTTTCCTGGGGACAGAGACCCTGAGGAGTAATCTCATGCCCCAAGAAATTAACACGGGTTCTACACCACTGTGCTTTCTGAAAGGAAAGTTTTGCTCCGGCGGCCCTCAACTGGGTCAGAACATAACGGATCTCCGCTATGTGTTCCTCCACAGATGAACTTTTGATGAGGACATCATCTACATAAGCCAGGTTACCCCTCGCACCCAGGTCGGGCATGGCCTTATGTAGGAAAATGTTGAATTCATTGCCGGAGTTGAGGTATCCGAAGGGAGTCCGGGTCCATGTGTATTGCTGTCCCCCAAAGGTAAAAGCCAGCTTGTATTGGTCCTCCCTACTGACAGGCACAGTCCAGTATCCATTGGTCAGGTCTATTGCAGTGAATACCTGTGACCCCTGGATCTGGGCCAGCCCTTGGTCAATGTAGGGCAGAGGCCATCGGGAAGTATGGACCTGTTTGTTGAGCTCCCTGAGGTCGGCGCAGAGTCTCCACTGGCCGTTTGGCTTCAATATTCCCAGCACCGGATTATTGAAGGTGCTGTGGACTGGACGGATTATTCCCTGGGACTCAAGGTTGTTAATTATTTCCGTAAGGGACTCCATTGATGCGAGAGGCAAGCGATATTGCTTCACAAACACAGGAGTCATTCCAGGGTCCGTGGGGATTGTTGTTGTGTGGATGTCAGTGCGACCACAGTCATATGAGTCTATCGCAAAGAGATCTTGGAAATCCAAGAAAACTTGTTTCAACTTTTGCTTTTGTTCCAGAGTCACACAGGCATCAGCTAGGTTGACTCTCTCTTCCACCATCTGCCTGAAGCCTGGAAAGACTTCTGGTTTGGCTATTTCAGCGGCCTCCTCCAGCTGGGTGGAGAAGTCCCTGGTCAGAGTGCTGATTTGGACTGGGGGCTTCAGGTGGGAAAGGCAGCCCTCATGGACTTGGAAAATCACCTCATCCCTCCTGAAGTCACAAGTCACATCTTCCTTACCATAAGGGCAAGAAGTGTACACCAGGAAGTTCCCCCCATGCCGAATAAAAATCCTGTCTGGTGTTGTATTGTCATCACTGTCACTGTCAAAGCAGTCCTTGGGGATTGGCCCTAACAGTTAATTACCTAAATCAATGGAAAAATGTCGGTCATCAACCGCCATTCCAATAATGGTGCCTGCGGCTAGAGTAATACTCTTCAAGTCGCTGTTATCCACCTCTATTAGAATGGTGTCATGTTCTATGTTGACTAATGGAGTTGGGTTTACCCCCAACCCTTGCTGTTGGAGAGAAGCGTTTAGATGTATGTAAGCATCAGGGTTTTGCAAATATTGTCCTCTTTTAACTTTCACTTCCAGGGAGCATTGTCGGGTCCTTTCTGGGATGGTGACTTCCTCTTTAATCTGAATTTCAACTGCATAAGGTAGCAATTGAGCTGACCTAAATGCTTTTTCTGGATCATCAAAGACCGTGGGTTTATCCGCTAATCGGGACCAAGCTTTGAAGTTTATTAGGTCCAAACTAATGGCAAAGCGATTGAGAATGTCACTGCCTAAGTAAAAAGCGGCAGTGACGTCTCGCACGACCCAACAATTGTGGACTATGCTCTTGTTGCCAATGGAGATTTTGAGCATACACCTGCTTGGCAGGAGATGTTTGGAATTAGGTGCTTCCAGGTCCATTTCCCATTTGTCTATCAGTTTGAAGGTGGGAATGGCTGGATCTTTTGGGAGTTGGCGAAACATGGCTTCGCTGATGAAGCTCTTACCGTTGTTCACACACACTCGAGCGAGAACAGAGTCCTTCCCATCATTTAACTGAACAGGGATGAACAACTGCTCTCCAATTTGCTGATTCTCAGCCAGGCTCTGAGCTGATTTCACATCTTTCTGGACTATAGGAGTGGGAGTTTCTGCTTGTGGATTAGTAAAGAATTTCAGAGTGTTTCCTTCCAGCGTGGAATACCACTTTAGACTGGTAGGAAGGTTGATTTTCAGAAATAGAGAGGACCCCCATCACCAGTCTGTTGTCCTACTGCTATTACTGTCACGTCTGGAATTTGGTTGTTCTGGAAGTGAAATTCTACTTGGTCAGATTTTTGTTCAACCATGTGGCATGTGCCGTTTAAACTAACATGGTTGACACTCTGTTTTAATTTTATGGGTCGGCTAGTCTGGGTCCAGAGGACCTTGATTACGCAATCTATTAGGGGTGACAACCTTCTCAGGAGGTCATTCCCTAGTAAACAAGGGGTGCCCTCTGCAGTCACAACTATGACCGGGTGTTTCAACTTGTGTCGCCCAATTTTAATGTCCAAGTCTGCAGTCCCCTCAACGGGAATTTCCTTCCCGTCAAAGTTCTGCAGTTGTCCAGGAAGAGAGGTGAGAGGAATTTGGTAATTCTCTCCCCCTTCCTGCATTCAGTTCGTCAAAGGCCCTTCTGGACAGAAGGGTAGCTTGAGATCCAGTGTCCACCAGTGCCAAAATTGTACCCTGCCCCTGTACTTGTACCGGGGCATAGTATCTTCCCTCCTTCTCCTCAAGGGGGCACAGATAATGCACATTTTTGGACAACTGGTGGGCTAACTTTCTGGTTTTGGACATTGCAAGAGAAGAAATTTGGGCAGAATTCTGTGGAGAGCCTTGGGAATCTGAAAGAAAAAGTTGGCAACTGGAGATCAGAGCCTTTGTGGGTTCCCCTGGTTCCGGTTCTGGGCCACCCCCCCCTTTTTGGAGGCAGTCACCAGGATGGGTTTGAACCAGGGGAATTTCTTGCTGTTGGTTCTGGGATGAGATGGTGGGCGGCGGTAGCTCAGTCTCCACATCTCCCCAGTCTGGATTTGCATCCCTAGGGACCCATTTTTCTTTGGGAGGAGTTCCCCCCTCTCTGAAGCAGAAGATCCTTTTCCCAGGATCCTCTGAGGATCCCTCTCCCTCAAATTGGAAGATCTGTACTTCCTCCTCAAACTGAGTCTGTTTGGGTCTTTTGTTTCTCCTACCCCCCTCTGCTCCTTAGGAGGCAGACTTTCAGGGGCAAGAGATTTTGTTTCCGGTTCCTGGGTTTCCAGGGGCTGTTTACAAGTGAGGAGGGAAGCTTCCTCCAAGGCTTTACACCCCCCTTCCCCTTGTGCCTCCTCCCTGGGAACCGGTGAGTTACCGGGGTGCTGCCCCCGTCATTGTTCTGGGGCACCAGGTCCAGAGTTGGGTGCGTTCTGTGCCGGCATGCCGATCTGAGGGTTCTGCTGAGCCCTCAGTATGTGACCCAGATCCCACGCCATGTTTTGAACCTGGCGCTCTAACTGGGAAACCCGCTCAGGCTGATACGGGGCCCTGTTTTCTCCCCTGGGCTGATCCCGGGAAGGGTAGCTATCCCTTCTCTGGTAGTACCCCTGGTTGGGAAGATTTTGGTACCCCTCCACCCTTGGCCTCCCCTCTCCCGGATTAGGTTGTCTGGGCTCAGGGAATTGGGGAAAGAAGGATGGATGATTTTGGGACTGGAAGTTGGGTGGATACCTGGGGAAAAAGTTCTGCCCAGGATTTGGAGAATTTCTGCCCTCCTGTGGGAAGTTGGGAGGGAAGTTCCCTGGGTTAGGTGCTTGGCTGGATCCCCCCCTTGGGCTGGAGGAGTCCACACATAACCCAGGATGGGTCGATTTCCCTTGTAACGGGGACTTACATAGTCAGGAGAGCGAGGGACCCCATTTGTGGGACTACCTCCTTGACTCCCTGTTTGTGACTGGCCCGAGGACCTTCTGGGCCTAGCATTATTAGGTGCAGGTAGGTTTTTAGGCCCCTCCATCTCCAACTCTAGAACGGGGGTGACCTTTACCTCTGCCACCTTGGCAGCAGCAGGGGTGTTGTTGGCTTTGGGGTTTTTGGGCGCATTATTTTTATTTTCTATTGGCTTCTGCACCTCATAGATCCGGGTCGCCTGTTCAATGGCCCAGTCTAAAGATCTTTTCTCGTGAAAATCCCTCACGAGCTGGGTCATTATGTATTTGGGCAAGGCATGGAAAAATGTATTGACGAATTCTCTGCTGTCTGTGCGCACGCTCCTGGTGGTCTGCGCAAAGGCTGTTTCAGTTCTTGCACGAATTCTTGTGGGGCCTGATCCTCCCCACATTGCAAATTGTAGGCTGCCTTGCGAGCCTCTTGAGGATTTCTGTGAACAGAAAAATGTTTCAAGATGGCCGCCTTATAGGTGGACCACCTTAAATGATTTTGGTCCTCCAGCCCCGCAAAGAAACTGGAGTATTCCGGGGAGAAGGTCCACTTTACATATTGAATACAGCTTTGGCTGTCCTTCAAATGGAAAGTCTCCATCATTTGCTCAAACAACTCTAAGTGCTCCCAAACAGAATACTTGGCGTTCTTATGATAAGGCGTGATGACGCTCCTGATTGCCTTAATCTGCTTTAAGGGGTCCTTAAGCAAGGCCCTTTTTGTTTTATTGGCCCTTTTGGTCCGGGTAACCCTGGTCCATTCATCTTCTGACTCAGAGGCACTGCTCCCAGAGGTTCCCGTCTGTTCTTCCAGGTTTTCCCGGATTCTGCGAGCCTGGGAATGGCTGGCAGAATGTGGGGACCTGGTCTCCTGTGTCCTGTACCGTTCAGAGGAGACTTCAGATTCCTCTTTGCTACCAGGATTTGATGGGTACCCCCCCCACTGACCTAACTGGGCAGAGGTTTTCAGGATGCCCTTAATGGGCCTACTCTCCTGGGGTTCCCCACTAAATTGCACTGTGCTTGGGTGCCCATACCCGGATGCCCGCCCATCCATTCCTGGGAGGTACTGGCCTATGGGCCCCATGCTTCTGGCTGGATAGTAATCTGCCATCCCTGTGGCCCGGTGCTCATGTGCGCCAGGGGACATGGGGGTGGCAGAGTCCAGGGACTGAGAGAGATAAAGGCCTCTGGTACTAGGGCTCCTGAGGTTATGCTCAGGAGTTTCCCTTTCCCAGCGAACTTGGTCTCTATCCGCCCCTGCTCCCTGTTGCAATGCAAGAGCTTGCGCCTTCAGTTCCTCAGTTAAGGCCTTACTAGACTCTATCAGTCTCTCCTGCATCGCTACCTGTTGTTGGAGCCTATCATTGTGCTGGCAGAGAGCCTCGTTTTCTCTCTGTGCCTCCTGATTGGTCCTGGAGCACTGGGCCAGTCTTTGCTGCAGGAGGGTTACCTCCTGAGCGGTGTCCCTATTGGCCTGCTCCTTTCTTGCCAGAGCATCCTCCACCCTCCTGGTGTGTTCTAACAAGTTCTGGCGTTCTTTTTGGAGGTCACCCAGCCCCTGGAGGGCCAAGTGATTTTCTTCTGTTTTTCTTTTTAAATGGCAGACTTCCTGGCCTAAGGCATCTCTTTCCTGGCTAAGAGCCTGCATTTGTGCCGCCAGGTCGTCCCTCTGCCTTTGAAAGGCACCAGCTTTCTGGCGTTCTTCATCAAACTCTGCCTGGGTATCCAGGTCTTTCAAAATCAGCTTGTTGCTCTCTGCCTTCACTCTATCTAGATGACTTTGCAGGATGGCTACCTGCTCCGTGCATGCCCTGTTAAAGTCTAATTGTTGCTCCAGCTTTTTCTGGCTCTGCAGTAGGGAGTCCAAACCTTCTTGGTACTCCTTCTGCAAGGCCAGAAATCTGGTATCCTAGTCAGCCTTTTCCTGTTGCAGGATGTCCATATCCCTCTTTATTTTAATGATGTGCTGTCTACTCTCATTTTCTGACTCCTGGCTCCCCTGCAGCCTCTGCTCAGAAGAGACCAGGTCAGATTGGACCTTCTCTAACGCCATCTGTCGCTTATTCGCCAGATCTTGGCTTTCAGTACATTTATCCTGCATGTCTCCCATATATAGGTACAGGTATCCCGCCTCCTAACCATCTTGTCTTGTTCATCCTTAGCTTTAGGAGCCATGTATAGTTCACTCAGGGCCACATGTAAGGGACCCTGATCTCTCCATATATCTGACCCTGTTTCCGTGACCTGTTGCGTGATGGCCTGCAACCAGACCATGCGGTCCTGGTGAGTCCACTCACCTCTCACAAATAACTTATGTAAAAAGTGCTCTCTGGCTATTTTCATGTCTACTAAGGTCGTCATTCTGGAATTTGAGTTCCTTCATGACTTACAGAAGTTTGTATTTTATTTTTGCAAAACAGACCTTTTCCTTAGAGCGTTCCTTTGAGGAGTGCATTACAGCGTAACACAGCGTGGTGATCCGACCGGATATGTGTATCTGGTCAGCTGGCACACTGTATTAATCTGCACAAGTGATAGATCTAATCCGGAATCCCCGGCTACGAGCCCCCAATTTGTAAGAGGATTCAATTCAACACTACAGCTAAGTCAACGCCTAGTCTAGAATACTGAATGAAAACCCGTGTTGATATATCCTTATGTCCAGTTCATGCGTTCTGGATGACTACCTATATAACACCCCTCTCTTGGAATCCCCCTGACCCCGCTGAGCCAAGAAGTAGTTCTGTTTTGCAAGTTTAAAAGGTTTATTTGATAATTTAAACAATAGATATATATATCACACTTTATAATAAATTAATAATTGAATATCACACTTAATCTGAGCAGTAATCAATAATGGATAGTCCGGCACTAGCACACTTCTTTATAATCAATGATGAGTGGTTATAGGATGGATAAGATAGCAACAATACTTTGATGGTTTCAAATGGATGCAATGTGGAATGAAATGCAGTACAGAAAATAACTTGATAGGATTTCAGCAAAAGACAATGTAGTCACTTTCTTGGACAATTCACCCCCCCTTTTATGCAATGCAAGGAAATGGAAGGAAAGCACACAGTTCTCAGAAATGCAATCAAATGTAATTCAGTTCACCCCAGCAAGCTTAGACTACAGAAGTTTGAAACACAGGCCCAAAATGCTTTTATATGTGCTGGCAACGAAGTGAAAAATATGCTAAAATGCTTTTAATTCCCTCTAGAGGTTCAGGGTGAGTGGTATTAGTCCAGGCTCACTCTAGCAATGATTCAGGGATGGTTCTTAAGAGGCAAATGAATTTTTAGCAAGGAAAGCAAGGAAGCTGCTGTTTTCCCACGTGGAGAAATTTGCAAATCGCGGCAAATTCGCGAGTGCGTTTTTCACGATTGCGGCAAAAGTGTATGGAATAGGAATGCGGTTCTAGGTTCGTTGAAAGGCCAAGATTCCCAGCTTTCAGAGGAAAGTTACTGCAAGTTCCTAGCACAAACGGTTACAGAGTTATGAACGATTTTGTGAAGGTTGTTTTTCGGATTTGAAATTTTTAAAGTTCAAAGTGACAAGTGACAGCTAGCAGCTAGAAATGACAGGTGACAGCTTTACAAAATGACAGGTGACAGTTAGGAGGCAGTTCTACTTAGATTAAAATAGATCGAATTATATTATTTTAACTAAGAGATTGGTTCTGCACAGTTCTGCGAGGTACTCACAATATATTTTTGAAATAAATGGGCCTCGCCACGGATCTGGTCAACAGGTTTTCTTCACTCGCCACGGACGGTCTCTGCACACAGCGTCGGGGTCAGCTCTACTCTGCTGGTCTGGTCTGGGTCTCTGGTTCTGATCAGGTCTGTGGGTCCGGATACAGCGGTCTCCGGTCCAGCTGGTCTCTCTCTGGATACAACACTGCTCTATGTCAAATGGCAAGAGTTCTTGCAAAGAATTCAAACAGCTCGCCTGGCTGTGATAATGGCAATGATTTGAGGCCTGCTAAAGAGGGATTTAGCTTGTAGTTGACCTCTCTGCTACAATTCTGAAGTAAAGTCTAGGTCTCTGAAGGTGGATAGATTGAAGTCTCTATGTTGGCTCTCTGGAGGTTGATGGAGGTAAAGTATGGATTTTCCCGGCAGAGCGTCCCGCAGCAGATGGAATAGAATCTTCCTATCTGTCCTGACTGTCTGCTTTTATGTGTTTTGAAAGTGGGTGTGTGTGCAGCATCACTAGCCAGCCCCTCTCTCAACTGCCCATTGGCCCAATTCTCCCCTCTCCCATGATTGGGGAGGGAACTGTGAGTCAGAGTGATGCTGTAGGTTTTATGGGTCAGAGGATCCTCCCCTGGTCAGTTTGCCCACAAAATCTATATTTGATCAAAATGCACACTTCATAGATACACAGTGGTTTGAAATTGCATGTACATATTACCTATCACATGAGGTATACCCTGTCCAAATCTGCTCTTCCTGAGAGCTTGCATTGAGAAATGGCAACATATTTCACTTTTTGGTCAGGTTACCAATATCAGATTCTTACTCAAATTTACCCAAATCTGTGCAAGGCATGCAGGCATTAATCGATGAAGTATCAGACTTTTCACATGCAGACATTTTAAGTAATACCCTCCTAACTGCTAGTTTGCCCCCAGATCATGTCACCGGTTCTAAAAACCTCTTAAAATGTGGGCAGAAAAATCACAAGAATTATGGTATCATTTAAATAATTATGACACGTCCGTACTATGAGTTATTCATCTTTTTCTAAAACCATATTCTGGCTACAGGGGTGTGTCTTTTCAGGTCACATGGTACAGAAACCAGTCTTTCCACTTTCTTCAAGCTCAGCCTCTGTCTCCAGTTTCTCCCCCTCCCAGGTTCTGCCAAGAGGAAGCCATTTTTATGACCCCTGCAATAAACCATCTGCCTGGGCCCTGGAAGGCCCATTGTTCAAGAGGAAGCCATTTATGGCCACTTCAATAAACCCTCTGCCTGGGTCCTATGTTTAGTCTCTAGCAGTCCCTTGGTAATTCAATCAGAGAAGTGTCATATCCCTTTTGGTGGGAACAGCAAAAGGCAGCTAGGCCTGGGAACTGCTGTGGATCCAGTTTCACTCCAATTGGGGGGAAGTTGTCAAGCAGAATCCAGTTCCTTAAGCCAGGCCCCAGCTAATGTCACTTTTAGTTACCCAGTTTTCTGCATTCAAATAAAACTAACCATTTTTACATATGCAGCTAGAATGCTGATTCTAAGTTTAAAACTATGACATTTAAACAATTGTAACCTATGTGACACTCAAAAGTAGGTCACTCATTTCTTTTAAACATTTAGGTTTTTAGTGTCTTTCAGTCCAAATTTACTTAAACTGCTGAAATCCACAGCTCAGCCAGTCTTGTTATAAACCTTCAAGTCACTTCAGAATATAACTTTACATTGTATCCACCCCTCAGTAAGTCTTTCTTTGGCCTGCTTTGGGTTCATTTATTCAATTTTACACAAAAGAGTCTGGTGTTGTTTTAAACCGTCGGCTTTCTGATAGTGGTGAGTACTGGTAATGCACCCATTTTTGGGATTTAAGAAAATGAATTCCCCACAATTCTAGGTTGCTTTTGGCAATCAGCATTGCCTTTCCCAATGGTTTCAGACTACTGTGTGGGTAGTCCAATGGTGGTTTTAGGCAGTGCCCTTCTGTGCCCATAACATCGGCAAAAATGAGTGGCAGCCTATTCTTCATGCATTTCCCTGAGCATTTTCTGGGAAGCTCTGGCCATCATGATGTTTTCCATGTCAGTACTGCACAGTTTTTTGAGGTAGGGCTCGGATGCATGGGTAAAAACATCCCACATATTATTGTGCCCATGGTGTTACAGTATTTTGTAGGTAATATCTTCCATTGAAGCAGAAACTGTTGTGTGTGATTAATCAGATCTGTTATAGCTCTCATTGGGGTGTCTGTCTTGGCATTTGTGTTTTGCGGAAACTCTAGTATGCAGCTATTTCCTCCTCATGTGTAATGTTGGAATAATGTGAGGTGACATTCAATGTGGCCAGTAGTGCATTTGGTTGTGCACAATCTACCCATTGAATCTTCCTGAGGAAATGTGTTGTATCATATACAAATCTGTGTGTGTCCATCACCAAAGATTTTAGGATGGATTAAATATATTCAGATATAGCTTTGGTCAATGTGTTGACCCCAGAGATTATCGGGTGGTCCAGATTTCCTGGTTTGTGGATCTTGGCGATCAGTGACAACCTGTGTATCACTAATCAGGCCCTGGCTTGGCTGACCTCCTTCCACTCCTCTGTCTTCATCTCTACCTGTGGTGTTCCCCAGGGGTCTAACCTCTCTCCCTGGCTGTTCAACCAATACCTGGCTCTTCTTGCCCACCGTATTGCCACTCTCTGCCCCAACTTTCAGTGCTATGCGGAAGACACGCAACTCATTTTCAGGATCCCTTCTGCCACCTCCTCTCCGCCACTCATCTCTGACTGTCTGTCCGCTATCAGGAGTGGTGTGCCGCAAATAATCTCTGCCTTAATGCCAGTAAGACTGAGATTCTACTCATCGGCACACCTGCTCCCTCCTTTCCTGTCACTCTCTGGCAGGCCTCTCTTCGACCTCTTCCTGCTCCCAACTATGAGGCTAAAAACCTTTGGGTCATCTTCGACTCGGTGCTATGTCATTTCATCACAGAATGTTTTTTCGCAGGGTTTTATACCGCAATTTTCTTTAACGGAACAACCCATTTAATTTATTCTTAAATTATTTTTGGGGGTTACCCCCCGAACCCACCATTCCATTTAATGTTTTATATATTCCCTAACACAATGTGAAGGTGGGCACCACAATGGTTGGGACTTTTTATATAAATAAAGTTCATTTAGAGAAAATGTGTGATGTTTTAACCTGGAGCTACCAGTCTATAAGTGATCCTGTGGCATCCGGATCGCTCTAAATACAATTGCAAGAAAAAGTAAGGTAAAAATACCGTACTTAAGACTGGTGCTTCTCAGTTGACCTTAAATAAGGTTGCTCAATCATATAAAGTTCTTGCGTGAAATAATTAAATGTCAAACAAAATATACTTCCAAATGATACAACGTTTTCCAAGAAAAATGTTTAATTCACATTCCTTGGTTTTATATTTCTGATATTACGAGGCAACTCAAAATCCATAGGTCAATTATTCACAATAGTACATATGCCAATGCATTTCGGTCTGAGACCATCTTCAGGGCTGTACTGAAGTGAGTGCAGAATCTGCATAATGTAAACATTAAACATTCATCGCAATACACATAGATATAGATACAATCGAAAATTCAAAATAAAGCAAAACACATACCCCAAATAGATCCAAAAAGATGTTGAACATGTAGGGAAAAAATATAATGATAATAAATTTAGAAATATGTCAACACACGTCATATCTCTAATCAATCATAGTGTTTTAACATCTTTGTATCCCGTGCACTGTACCTGCTAATTGTGAGTTGTCCTCCCCTGTGAAATGCGTTCGTAGAACGTCTCCAATATTCCTGTTAATTATCAGAGGGGTAATAAGTATTACTATTACTATCGCTATATCCAAGAATATAACTATTTGAGCCAGAGAGGTTCTTACCTGCTCACGTATGTTTCGCGCGCAGGACCGATCGCGCTCGCTGTGAAGGCGAAAGTGAACTGCGCGCGGCCAATAATGCTTTTAAGGGTAGTCATGGGAACCTAGGCGGGGCGTCGGGCAACAGAACGTACGCCCGTACGCCTCGGGACCCACCGCCCTACGAAGGCGCAGGGGGGCGGGACTGTTCCCATGGCTACAAGGTGTGTGTATGTGGTGTGTTACTAATGATGGAATTAACTTGTGTGGAATGGGGAGGAGAAAGTCTAAGCAATTAGTGAAACAATACACGTGACTTCATTCTATAACCATGCACCTGTTCTGTAAATGTCAACACATATAAGTATTCAATTAGGTTAGAACCTGGTTATATGGAGTGGATCATGTGACCCATACACGTATTTTTATATATTCATTTGATAATGTGCAATTAGTGCATGTTTATGTAAAATACAGAAAACAAAACAAAAATCCGTCATCAAGCTCAATCACATATTTGCCATGTGTCCTCAGTTGTGTCTAAATATCAGTTCATAGCGCTTCTCCATCCGAAGAAACCATGAATCTAACTTTTTTAGAGAAAACACATATAATTAATCTCTTCGTTGATTCCCTTTGGTGTGAGGGAACTTAGTCTGTCTATCCAGAACGTTTCTCGTTGATCAATTCTTTTCTGTAGATCCTCATGTCTTTCTCTTCTTTGGACTCTTTCCAGGACTACAAATTTGATCTGTGCCAGATTGTGTTGTTTACTCTGCCAGTGTCTTGCTACTGCAGAGCTTGCAGTCTTGTTCCTGATGCAAGATCTGTGTTCGTTCCACCTGATCTTTGCTGTACGTTGTGTTTGTCCGACGTAGTATAAACCACAGGGACATTTAATTCCATATATAATTCCTGCCGTGTCACATGTGGCATAGCATTTCAGTTTAATTTTTTCTCCAGTATATGGATGATTTATGGTTTGTCCTTTCATGATATATCCACAGTTGCTGCAGTTGAGGCATGGAAATGTACCTATGCGGTCTGTGCTTCTCTTCTTTTGTGGGGGTCTAGTGTGGACTAATCTATCTTTCAAATTGGAACTTCTCTGGTAAGCAAATGTTGGGGGTTCTTTAAACAGGTGTTCTACCCTCTTGTCGCATGTTACAGTGTTCCAATTTTTCTTTATGATTGACTTAATCCGATTACTTTGGCGTGAATATTTCGATACAAACACCAGTGGAGGACAGATATCTTGTTTGTGTATTTTGGGTTTGAGTAGCTCTTCTCTATCCTGTGAAACCGTGCGTATTTCTGCTGATGTAACTTCCTCTGTTGAATAGCCGCGGGCCAGAAATTTCTTACCCATCTCTTTTACAGCTCTTTCGTATTCACTCTGGTTACTCACAATCCTTTTCACTCGAAGCAATTGACTGTAAGGTAAGTTCTTGATCAGACTCGGTTGATGAAAACTTAGTCTGTGTAGCAGACTGTTCCTATCTGTACTTTTCCGATAGATAGTAGTTTGATATTCTGTTTCTGTGACAGTGATCTCAACGTCTAGAAAGTGAATGGATTCACGTGAATATTCGTATGTGAACTGTATCCGCGGGTCTATGTTATTGATATATCCAAAAAATTCTAATAGTTGTGATTCTGTGCTCTTCCAGATGCCAAAAATATCATCTATGTACCGGATCCAAATGATGAGATCTTGATTCCATAAGTTGTTTGTCAGGACATGATCTGTTTCGAACTTGTGCATGAAGGAATTTGCATATGAAGGGGCCATGGTTGCTCCCATGGCAGTGCCTGCAACCTGTAGGTAAAATTCGTCTTTGAATTGGAAGTATGAATTGTTACTAATGAATTCCAACAGTCCCATGATGAACTCTTTTTGTGCAGCTATTTCTCCTTCCCTCAGGAGCATCCACTCCACCGCTTCTCTGCCCAAGTCATGGGGAATCGATGTATATAAGCTTTTGACGTCTATTGTGAAGCAGATATTGTTGTTGTTGAATGGAACAGTTCTTAGGTATTGTAGGAAATGAGTAGAATCTTTAATATAGGAACTTGTTTTTTGAATCAAAGGTTGTAAAAAATAATCGATGTATTTACCGAGTGGTTCGAGGATGCTGTTAATTCCGGCTACTATAGGTCTTCCCGGGGGTTTCTGTGTATCCTTATGTATCTTCGGAAGAGTATAAAAATGTGGTATTTTCGGATGAGTATTTGTCAGAAATTTCTTTGTATTATGATTTATCCATTCCAATTCTTCTGCTCTTTCCAAAAGTTTGTCCAAATTGCCCCGAATCTCCTCTGTAGGATCTGTGTCTAATAACGCATAGGTGTTGATGTCCCCAAGCTGTCTATAACATTCTTCTTCATAATCGCTGGTATTGAGTAGAACTAAGCCTCCTCCTTTATCAGCAGACCGTATTGTTATCTTGTCGTCTCCATATAAGTTTTTAATGAGTTCTAACTCATGAGGTTTCATGTTCTGATTTCTCGAGTGTCTGAATTTGATTTTCTCAAGGTCTCTTGTGACCTGTTTCTGGAAGATGTCCACCGAGGGGACTGTTATTGGAGGGATAAAGTTGCTCTTTCCTCGGAATTCTTTGAAATCTGAATCTTCTATGTCTCTAGGATTCTCTTCTTCTAATTCACTAAAGAAGACTTTCAGTTTCATTTTTCGCACCAATTTATATAGTTCAATCTTAGAATCAAATAGGGTGCTGTCGTATGTAGGCACAAAACTGAGTCCCTTTTGTAATGTTTTGATTTCAGACAGGGTTAGATTTCTGGAGGACAAATTAATCACTATGTTCTCCTCTGTTGTTGTCTCGTATTCGGCTTTTGCCTTCCTTTTCCCCCTTCTTGTTCTCTTCTTCCTGATCCTAAAAAAGGCTCCCTTTCTCTATTTAATGTTTCCGTTGTGCCTGCTGTACTTGATGTTCCTGGTGTAGCTTCTTCTTCTTGATTCTGTGTTTCTCTCTCAGTATCAGTTCCAGAACTAGATGTCTCACTTGTGAAGTTTTGTTTTGGTTGCCTTAGTGGAGGACCATATTTATCCATCCATGTATAAACTTCATCTTTTAGATAATCGTAAGTATCCCGTTTGAATTTTCGGATTTTTTTGGCTTCTAAATCCGTCTTGTACCCAGATAATTTTTTGTTGATATCCTCCAAGATGGAATCTACTTCTTCTCTATTTAGTGTAGCTACTAAAGAAATAAAGAAATATAAAACCAAGGAATGTGAATTAAACATTTTTCTTGGAAAACGTTGTATCATTTGGAAGTATATTTTGTTTGACATTTAATTATTTCACGCAAGAACTTTATATGATTGAGCAACCTTATTTAAGGTCAACTGAGAAGCACCAGTCTTAAGTACGGTATTTTTACCTTACTTTTTCTTGCAAATATATTCCCTAACACCCACATTCCATATATATAATTTACTAACCCCCCCTAAAGAAATTCGATAGGTTTTTCCGTTAAAAAATTAGCGGGAAAAAAACCAGCGAAAAAACCTCTTGCGATAAAAGGACTTTATACCCTTCGACTCCACTCTTTCCTTCTCTCCTTATATCTCTGACGTCTCTAAGAAGTCACACTACCAGCTGCACCTCCTCAGAGGTATTCTTCCTTTCCTCTGCTTCCCCCAGAAGCTCACTTTCTCCAGAGCTCTGGTTCTCTCTAGGCTGGACTACTGCAACCGCCTCTTTCTAAATCTGCCTGCCTCTACTCTTCACCCTCTGCAACTCATCCAAAACAGGACTGTGAGACTTGTCCTTGGCCTCAAGCCCAGGGATCGTATCTTTCCAGGGCTGAAATCTCTTCACTGGCTCCCAGTGGCTGTGCGGATTAAGTTCAAAACCCTCTGCATTGTCCAGAAGGCCTTCTGGGGCCTGGGGCCTCAATACCTTCAACTCTCTCTTCCTAAATATCTTCCTTCTCAAGCTCTTCGCTCATCCGCCTCCAACCCCCTCAGAGTTAGTCGCTTCTCCAAGCAGCAAGTTAGTGTTAGATCTCTTTCTTCTGCTTGGGCCTTCCTCTGGAACGGCCTCCCTGCCTCTCTGAAACTTGATGAGAACCATCTCCGGTTCCGGAAGCAACTCAAGAACCTTCCTCTTTGCTTCTGCTTTCTATCCTCCTCTCCCCTGCTTATCTCCTGGCTGATTCTGAAACTGCACTGGTTACCTTGCTACCTTCTGATCTCTGGCCCAGGTCCCCTCCCCGCAGGTTGCACACCTGCACTGCCCCCCCTGGCAACCCTTGCACTAAGGGACTGTTTCTGTATCCCTACAGCCTCTTCTAGCACTTGGCATCTGATGTCTGCACTTACCCTTGCACTTGCCACCAGCTGGCTGCACTTTTATTATTTATTATTTATTGGGCCTCATTACACGGTAGGCGGTGGACCAAGGTGCTATTAGCACCTTGGTCCATGCTGGTAAAATACCGGCACCGCCTTGGGGATAAGGGGAATTACCGCCCTATTCCAAGGTTGGCGGGGCGGTAATTCCCCCTTCCCTCATTGCCCTTCCCCATTCCCATTTTTGCCCATAGGGCTCTATGGGAATGGAGAAGGTGCTAATTACGGTGCCGCAAATTGTGGTACCGTAATTAGCACCCTGGTCCCTTTGCGGGTTGGTTTTTAACGCCTGCTAAAAAGCAGACGTTAAAGTACCAACCCGCAAAGGGACCTCGTAGTAAGGCGGTAAGGGTTTACCGGTATCGGTGCCCTTACCGGTACCGGTAAACCCTTACCTCACTACGTGTAATGAGGCCCATTGTCTTTATTTTACTGTTATCCCATGTACTGCACTGCCAACCTCCCCTGCACTTGCACGGTCTGAATGTCACTAGTAGGATTGCTGTCTATGTCTTCCCTTTATTTCCCCTCCCTTGCCTTGTCATGCCTTGAAACACTTGTTTATAGGCGCGTTATAAATGCCATATCATATCATTTAGAGTGTCACAGATTTTGGAGTGTTTGGTATCAGATGTTCAGGCATTCCTCCACACTGCTTGGAATACACTTGACTTGTTCCAGAGTTTTTGTTATCCTCCAGCGGATGGTCATCACTCAGTTGCTGGTAATACTCAAGGTCAAGAAGTTCTCTGTATGCCTCTACTTTATATTTCTAGATATTCATGACCACCGCAGCTCAAGCATGTCTACAGGTTATATTATGAATTCCTTATTTGTTTGGAGTGTTCTAATTGCGCTCCTTTCTTGGGAGGTAATGTTCTGTTTAGTTGTATTTTGTTTTATGAGTATGTTAGCTCTTACACGTTTTCCGAAACAGTCAATATATTTCTTAAGTTTCAGGCTGTGGCCGTTTGGAGATATTTAATTTGAGCGTTTTGTTATGCCATCATACTCTAGCCAGCCCTTTGTTCAGTATTCTTCCCATGGAAATATTCCTTGAGACATAAGCGTTGTACGTAGTCTTTGAATTCCTCACAAAGGTGAATGTTGTCAAGTTCCTAGCTGGGGCAGAATGTCAGTCCCTTGGAGAGTACAGATTCTTCAGCATGTGTACTTTTGTACTCAGAGAGGTTAACTGATAGTTGATTTGTAGTAGGATCGCTCCTCTGATTCGGTTCGTAGTGCGGATCACTCTTTCAGGGAGTGTCTCAAACCTTCCTTGTCCCTTAAAAGGACTTTACACCATTCCTTGCAAATCATGGAGTTTCCTATTTTCACAAATTAATAAAGCATTCAGTGTTTTTTGATAATTCATTTTCAATTTATAGTCAAGATGGGGTGCTCGGCCGTTTATTTGCTCTCACAGCTCTGTTGTGAGGTTGTTTATCTCATTCATCAGTCTGGTTCTCTTGGAGTAGAGCTGGTATATGAGTTGATTCCTTTTTCCTGATGCTTTTCTGCATATCTGTTCAGCGTGTGCTGTGCTCTGGATTGTTCTCAGTGGGTTCAAGATCCTGAGTCCTTTTGGTATCAGATTCAGTTTCTTGCAAGCAGTCCTAAAGTAAATGTCACTATGTAATTATCCCTCTTTCCTCCTCATTAGGCAGATGTTCCATTGTGTTCAGCATATGTTGGCATACATTATAGTGTGCAGAGAAAGGGTTTGGTGCTGTTTTAGTCCTTATTTAAAATGAAACAAAATCCAAGTTGTGGTACATTTTATTGTATCACTGAAATTATTATGCTGAGATGGTAATCAGGGATAAGCGGCAGGATACCACATAGTTCCATTAGCTTTCAAAGTCCTAGATACTTCTTAATCATATGGTTTTCATACGATAAATGAGCAACAAGGAAAAGCACACACAGAGCTGGTCATCACTTTTACATACAAAAAAGAAAAGGGATTATCCCACTTTAAACTCCATTTGATGCAGGAAGAAGTATGCAAGGAAAACCCATGAGCTCAGAACCCACAGCATTGACCCCCTGCCTTCTTCCTTGCTGCACTTGCACCTTCTGAATACTCAAAAGGCTTAGTAGGTTCGTCGTTTTTTTCCTCTTCCCCCCCAACTGCGCTTATTTTTTTGTGTTTTAATATATTAATGTATTTCCCACCCCTGCTCCCTCCCTTGCCCTGTTGGTGCTTTGGAACAGTATTTTCTTATCGTATAAGCGCCTAAAAAGTACACCATAAAATCAAAATAAATAAAATAATGAGAAATGTGTCCAATCGTCTAATAAGTGGAATCCAGCATAACAAAAAAACAGTAATGCTATTGAAAAGAGATTCCAAAATGTTAGATTCAGAGGTGCACAGTTTGAGAAGGAGAGTTTATTCTTTTTCACACGTTCCCTCTGCAGTAAGGCTTTTCACATTTACAGTGTTCTGCATTTCCAATGTTATAACCAGGCTCATGTTTTTCCAACTACAATGTGTATTAGCATTTTCCTGGCAGCCACATAACTGCTTGAAGTGATTGTTATACCCAATTGGACTAAGAAAAACACTGTTGTCAAAACATTGTCAGAGGTTAATTGCCCACCTTAGCCACCTGGTCAGTGATGCTACTCGAGTGCTCCCAAGACAAGGTAAGACATCAACTTGCTGTCCATGTTAAATAACCTTCGAATTTCTATTCACTCATTTAATTGTTGAGGTGTTGAGGTGTTGGTCAAGATCTTTTTTGGAATAATTTCTATTTGATGCTCATTTGTATGCCTTTGCCAGATTTTAAGCTGCTTTGTTTGGTCCCTGATGCAATATGGCAATGAGTTTCTGGAATTGTAATTACGTCCATTGGGAGGAATTGCTGCCAGGCAGGAGTTACAGCTCGGACATTCGCAAATTGTCTTGTTGAGGAGGGGAATAATGGAGATGTGGTGGCATTACATGCTGCTACCACTGGGACTCTGGGTGCACAACTCTAGTCGTGGAGCACAGCATTTATTTATGGACACCCACGGGATTGGGATATGTGTGGTGCTCCATTGGCCTGACATATTAGGTACTGATGATGATGGTAATCGAGTTTGACCGTAATTCCACAAATGTACTGCCAAATTATCACCAAACTAATAATGAGGCCCATAGTGCCCTTCATAAGGACATTCCAGCACTACACACCCTTGAGGGCTCTTAGCTCCAGTAATGTCGCCCTTGTTAATACTAGGGCAACCTTACTGGAGCTAAGAGCCCTCAATGATGTGTAGTGTTGAAATGTCCTATCTTAATCAGGAAAAGGCAGTGAGGATTCTCATTCTCGGTACTGCCCATCAAACTTTGGATACTCACTATTCAAGCAACCTTGCATGGAAGTGGTCCACCAGAACTCAAGAAACAACTTTCAAAGTGGCTCTTCAATAAACGGCTATAATCGCCTAGCCAAAGCAGCGCAAGAAGTTGGTCTGCTATACATCCCACCTGGCGACCACAACACGTGTACCTTTATCTGAATGCTTGTCTCCTCCAACCTTACTGCAATCCCTAAAACCAAGGAAAGACTCCACTTCTGCATTTGAGGACGTTTTCCTTCGCAGTTGTTTCCTTTCCTCCTTCCCACGTTTTCCTGCCTTGCTAAAATTACTCAATGTTACCTCACCTCACCAAAACAGATTAGTGGTATTTAAATTAACAGTGTAGAGTAGCTTGCCATGCCAGAAAAGCTGTTATCCTTGAGAATTGTGCAAGTTTCCTACGATGCAAAAAGGCCAAGAGGTAATTATGGTTTCATTTAGAGGGCTGATATGTTGTTTTATACAGAGACCCGTTCCACTGTTTCCAAGTGCTAACCTGAGAACAATGGGCTGATTAGGAGGGTTTGGATTCGAACCTCTGATCTACTGACTGAACACAAATGTTAGTGGGATGCACTTAATTCGCTGAGCTACTTTCATGGAATGAGTGTGCTGCTCTAAATAAATGCACAAATTACCTAGAGAGCGCTGCACATGTTATGCTTAGTACGGATCAGACTTTAATAATAATGGGGTCACAAATGTCAGCTTTTCAAAAGACTTCCTTATAGGAAAACATCTTACCAGACAGTCCTAATGCCAACATCCCCGACCCATCTCCATCCCAAATGCTGATGCTCTGATTTCATTGGGATAATCCGTTTCTCATAGCTCTCAACCTTTTATGGTGCCAAGGTGGGATAAAAAACCCATATTGTTTGGGCGGGTGAGCGCCCATTGAAGTGCATGGGTGTATAGGAGTCTTAGCAGGTGAGTCAGCTGATTGCAAGTCGGTTGACACCCGCCAAAAGCGTGCAAGTTGAGAGCTACGCTTTCAAACATGCCACCATTTTGTTTCCAAAAATCTGTAGGAATCTTAACGGTTCAAAAATAGTATTTAGCATAATGATGAGATCATTGGAAATTATTTCTCATCAAACTGACCCGATGAAATGACGATATGACATCATAGGAAATTATGTCATGTGAACTTTGACCTTATGACATCACAGAAATGACCTCAGTTGACATATGGCCTTTAAGAGATCACAGGAAAGGACTTTCTATCCCATATCCTCTGACCCATCACGAGAAAGATATTTACCAAATGATTGACCTGTGAGCACCGTGACCAGCCTCTTCCTCACTAAAACAATTTTCCTCTTCAAATATAACAGTAACAATTATATAATTCTCCATTAACTCGGGATTTTTAGAAGTAGATTGACAACATATTAGATTACATTGATTACGTCTAATATGTTGTCAACCAGGTTGACAACATATTAGATTACACAAAGTGTACCACTTCTTTAGGAATAAAACATCATGATATTTGTTTTTAAAACAAACATCTCTCCAAGTTAAGACAAGCAAATATATAAAGTGAATATTCAATAACTTTTCAATGAGATTATCTTTGGCAGAGGCCTCACAAAGCCTCAGTTTATAACAAAAGGCAGATATAAATGGTGTTTGAAAAGCTACCTTTATATTTAAATGAATAAGCATCAGAGAATTAGGGTTAAAATATGTTAAAACAACATACAATACTTATTGTATATTACAGTAGAGCACATACTGGCAGTACCAAGTGGGAATTCTGAACATGTTGGAATCTGCTCTACTATGTACTTGTACTTTCTGATAATGTTTGATATATTTCTTCTCCTTTTGGGGCTATTTTTTCTTGAACGTCTGTCTAAAAATTAGACAGATGCTCCTGAACTTGGGCCTGCTGTAGGGCTACAGAACTCGCTCCTAGCCAAAGTTTGGTATGTAGATGATGATTCTTTCTTGAATAACTTGTCAGATGATTTTCACTTGTTAGGATCAGTATTGCTAAACATGTTTACCTTTGGTGATAAAATGCCACCAAGTGGATTCATAATGCTTGTATGGGCTGCATATACACTGTCAGAAGCATGGCCCTCTTGACTCTGTTCCCGCTGACTCATCATACCATTTGTGACTTTCCATATCATGTTGAACATAGTTTCGCAAAATGCATTGCTGTGAGGTGTTAACAGAATATACTTTGATAGAACGCACAGCACCTAGAAGCGAAGAGAGTCATCTGCAGGAACCTTTCTTTTTGATAGATCTTCTCAAAACGGATACATTCTTGTAATTCCATCTTGCCTGGTTGGCAAAAGGGTGATAGCCTGATAGTCTAAGAATTCTCAAGAAAGCTGCTGCATATCTTCTTCAGGAACAACATCAGGAAAACTATTACACAACTACTCATGCGCAGGTGTGGTGACAGCAAAGTGGCATTCCTTACAACAAGATCATACAGGGGAAACTTGTTTTTGATGTATGTTAGTACCTTAATAGAACATTCTCTCATTGGTTTCCTAAATGCTCCAACTGTAGGTGTTCCCTCAATATCAGAATGCCTTTAACCCATTTTGTATCCCACAGCCAATGAACAAATCAGAATCACTTTGATGATTGCCCAGGTCATTAAAAGCAACTTCTAAAATATCATTCTTATGCTGCTCAATGATCTATGGCTTTACCAGGCATGATAAAATTGACTCATATAGTTTGATCTGTGATTGATGTTAAAATGGAGTTCCAAACTCTGGCCTGAGTTTAGGAGGTCACCCTAGTTACAGTGAACAGGGTAATTCTGTGAGTTTAGCCAAACCAATCGAGGTGAGTGTGGAGAGTGGTGAAAGCTAAGTGTCATGGCCACTGGTCATGGGCCAGGTACTTCGCATCTTGCAGGGTCCCAATGGACCTAGTCTTGGCGCCTATGGCACCAAGCTCATTACAAAGTGTGCTGGATTGGGGAAAGCACGTGCATCTAGCCTGGGCGGGGCCCTACCAATGCATGGAAGACACGTGCAGAAGACAGGAGGAGTGGCAAGGTGGGGCCACAAGGCGGGGCCTAAGGGGAGTGGCTGGGACAGGCTATATAAGCCAGCCCCACCCACATGCTGGTGCTTCGCGTTAGTCTGCTAGAGTAGTGTAACGCTTACCGCTGTTCATAAGACTCTTACCTGCTTCAGCAGGAGCATCTTCAGTCTCCGGAACCCTCCAGCACCTTAACTGAATTCAACCACACCATCGCTGGAAGCATTGCTATCTGCTTCCCCTCTGCAGCAACCGCGCGCATCTTACGTTGAGGTCAGCAACACCATCGCTGGAAGTTCAGCTACCTGCTTCTAACTCTGAAGTCTACCCGTGCATCTTACCTGAGTCAGCCACTCCATCGCTTGAAGAACTGCTATTCGCTTCCGACCCTGTAGCAGCAGCACGCATCTTACCTGTTTCCTCGAGTCCTCCGCGGGTGCCGCCTAGCATCCTTACCACTCCCGAACTCCCATCAACACGGGACCTTCTTCCGTCGCAGCATCCTTGCAGATCTTCATCTCCGGCAGCCTGCAGGAGTTTGGAAACCGCTCACCAGCAAACACCGACCAGCTGCACCTGCAAAGGAAAAGGGAAACACAAGGTTAGCAATTGCATAGACTTTAACACGCTAAGCAGCGCAACTCACGAATGGGGGGTGTAACTTCTGGAATGTCTACTTACCACTAGTAGGTCCTCCGAAATAGACTTTTTTATCATCACGCGCTCCTGAGTCATCTTCATACCTGAAAGAGAGAAAGGACAATATAAGGTTACGGACAATAATCATTGGGGAAAATTATCACGAATAATACGGACAACAATCATAGTTATAAAAACCCACCTTCAAGACGGAATGGTCGCAGTAGGTCTGGACCTCCACGTTGAGGACCAGTGATGCAACTAGGTCCATCCACAGTGTCCCTGCTGAAGAAAGCAGGACGGAGAGCTCATCCTTACATCAAAACAGGTGAGCTTGCATGGGAAAACTCTTGCTCACTACTTTCTGGCACGAAAGGGTTGAGGGGAATCCCGACGCCACCACACAATTCTCACAGTCTCTAATCTTCTCTCAGGCACAGTGCCAGCATCCAGGGTCGTCGATAACACAATGGCTGGGGGAGAAAGTCGATCCAAGGGAGCCAGGTCCTGGGAGTTCTCCAACCATGCCCCAACATCCCCGCAGAGACCAGGTGAGCGTAACAGAACCCAAAGCCTCTCTGAATCTCTGCCTGGGCGTTATGAATACCTCTGAGACTGACCAGTTGGCCCAATTGCTGGGGGAACTACGAGCTGAAGTGCATGCCTCAAGACAAGAGACAAATGCATTAAGAAGGGATCTCATTGTTGCTCAAGAACGAACCAACAAACTGTCAAGGCTGGTGCTTCAAACTCATGCGGGGCAAGTCCAGTTACCTGGAATCGCACCAACCGCTTTGCCACCATCATCCACCAGTTCAAGTGGTACTCCCAGGGGCTGTACCATTGGCTCCACCGGAACGGTTTACCGGCGACCCCAACAAATATGCAATATTTATGAATCAGTGTCGCCTGCACTTTTTGTGCCATCCAGGAGCATTCCAGAATGACAGTTCCAGGGTGGCTTTTGTACTTTCGTATTTAGGAGGCAGCGCAGCAGACTGGTCAATACCATTGGTCAATCAGGATGACCCAGTACTTCACAATTTTGGGGAGTTTCAACGTGAATTGGAGAAGTTGTTTGTGAGACACTTCCAGGGACAGGCTCTGGATAACGAACTGTTGTCCCTTAGACAGGGAATTCATGATCTATTGACGTATATAGCCCCCTTTAATTGCCTCTTTGCACAAAGCAACTGGCATGAAGAAAAAAGGAGCACATTATTCTACCGAGGACTGCGTGGGCAACTCAAGGACGTGCTAGCCCAAGTGGTCAATCCTCCTGAATGTTCTGCAGAGTGCATTAACCTGATGCTGCAACTGGATCATAGGTTACAAGACCGAAATTTGGATCGCACAAGAACTGAAGGGAGGTCAGTCTATATGCGACCCAGGGACAATCAAGTCATGGCCCATGAAACAACTGAACCCATGCAGATCGGGGGGTTACGGGCCCCTATATATAAGGCAGAGAGAGAAAAAAGGAGGCTACAACAACTTTGTTTGTATTGTGGCAAGGCTGGATATATTCTTCGAGATTACCCAACAAAACCACCCAAGAAAACTGTAGGTGCAACAGACAATAACGATAACGAACAAGACCAGGCCCTGGAAAACTCCAGCACCCGGCAAGGGTAGGGGTCCCCTTGTCGAGCGAAATTAAGAAAGTAGTTCAGACCTCACATCTGGTCATTCCTGTACTTATAGATCACCACCAGCAACCATTAAGGGTACACGCCTTGGAGGCGTATATCGACAATGGAGCAATAGGTAACTATATCGATCAGGATCTAGCCACACGAATAGGCCTCCCTCTTCGGCATAAATCACAGGCGAAAACGTAACTGCAGTGGATGGCTCTCAATTAGCCTCTGGACCAGTAACGCAACACACCGAAAAAGTTATGCTGATATGTCAGGACGGTCATCAAGAAGACATCTCTTTTGATCTTATTGGAGCACCACAGTTCCAGATGATCCTAGGAATGCTGTGGCTGGAGACCCATAATCCCTGAATAGACTGGAAAACACGAGTGCTGACCTTTCTGCAAGAATGCGCCAAAACATGTTATCATAAGAACTTGCAGAAACCCAAAATCTAGGCAAAAGCACTTCTGGCTCTTGCGGGTACCTTACCCCTGGAATATTTAGACTATCAAGACGTATTCCAAAAAGAACAAGCAATTACTTTGCCTCCACATAGACCCTACGACTGCCAGATCGACCTGATACCCGGGGCTCAAATCCTGTGCAGTCGAATACATGCTTTGACGGAGCAAGAAAATCAACACCTACAAACCTATCTAGATCAGTACCTAGCGAACCGATTAATTTGTCCGTCTAAGTCCCCTGCGTCCTCAGCGCTCTTCTTCATACCCAAGAAGGAAGGTGACCTCAGAACGTGCATCGATTACAGGGCATTGAATCAAATTACAGTTAAGAATAGATACCCTCTGCCACTCATCCCAGAATTACTCGATCAGGTAAAGAGCGTTCAAATCTACACGAAACTCGACCTCCGGGGGGCCTATCACCTCGTACGTGTTAAAAGAGGCGACAAATGGAAAACAGCATTCCTGACCAAATACAGACTTTTCGAGTACCAGGTGATGCCCTTTGGATTATGCAATGCACCAACGGCATTCTAGTTATTTTTGAACGATGTACTCCATGAACTATTGGATGTCTATGTTCTCATTTACATTGATGATATCCTGATCTATTCCAAGTCCTGGGAAGATCATGTTGGCCATGTAAGAGCAGTGTTGGAAAAGCTCAGTCAGGACCGATTGTTTGCCAAACTAGGGAAATGCTCCTTCCACGTCACGGAGGTTGAATTTTTGGGCTTCATGCTTACTCCACAAGGAGTTCACATGGACACACGCAAGGTTGAAGCTATCCTCAAATGGTCATCCCCAACATTTACCAAAGGGGTACAAAATGTACTGGGATTTGCTCATTTATATAGACGATTTATACCACAATTCTCACAGATCGTCCATCTGATCACATCCCTTTTTAAAGAAGAATAAAAAATTATTTTGGTGCGTCGAGGCTGAGAGCGCCTTTCAGGAATTAAAATAACCCTTCACCTCAGCACCCATACTTCGACATCCTCGGACGGATCTACCCTATGTGGTTGAAACGGATGCCTCCACTATTGCCATTGGAGCTGTGTTATTGCAAAGGGACCCTGCGACGGGGCAGCTCCATCCCATAGCATTCTGGTCCCGCAAGGTTTCTGCACCTGAAAAGAATTATGCAATTATCGACAAAGAGCTCCTGGCAATCAAAGGAGCCTTCAAGACCTGGAGACACTACCTTTTAGGGGCAAAACACACAGTTACTGTTATTACTGATCACCGTAATCTGCAATATTTGAAAACAGCCAAGGCTCAATCCTCGCGTCAACTCTGTTGGGCTTTATTCTTTGCTGGGTACGATTTTGTAATAACCTACCGACCAGGAGTGTGTAATGGAAAGCCAGATGCCCTATCAAGAATGGCAGAGGACAAGGACGCCTTCAATCCATCCAACCCCATAGCCATTATTCCTGAAGAACAGATTCAACATTAGATAGCCGTAACTACCTGCTGGGAAGACTTAAAGACTGATCTCCAAACTCACATGGACCTGACCGCCCAAAAGGAATGGTTGAGTAAGGGGGATCAATACTCCATCAGAGATCATCTGCCTTACTTTCAGGGAAGGCTATATGTTCAAGATAAAGAAATATGCACTAAAATAATAGCAAACTACCACGAGTCATTGGTGGAAGGACACCCTGGGATCGCTAAGACTAGAGCCAAAATCCATAACAACTATTGGTGGCCCTCATGGAGGAAGGATGTGGCCCAGTTCATTACCACTTGCAGTGTTTGTGCACAAAACAAATCCCAAAAATTAAACCCTGCAGAGCTGTTGAGACCATTAGGAGTACCGCCAACACCATGGAATACATTGTCAATGGACTTCATCACTGATCTGCCACTCTGTGATGGGTTTAATATAATACTGGTCATGGTAGACCTATTCTCCAAAATAGCACATTTTATCCCACTGAAGGGACTTGCCACTGCTGCTACTCTGGCCACAGTATTCCTGGAACAGATTGTCCGACTACATGGTTTTCCATCCGTATTGGTTTCTGACCGGGTAACTCAGTTTGTTTCGGCCTTCTGGAAAAGATGTTGTAAACTAGCCCAAATTGACCTCCGTCTTTCCGCTAGTCATCATCCCCAAACCGATGGTCAAACGGAAAGGACGAACCAGACGCTAGAACAATACCTGAGATGTATGTTGCAACAAACAGGAGAGTCCTGGAAAAACATCCTCTGGTTAAGTGAATTCACATACAACAACTCTATTCATACCAGCACCGGACAGACCCCATTTTACACGATGAATGGTCGACACCCAAGAACATCTTCCTTTGATCCCCTTGATGAGTTGGAGATGCCAGCTGTTAAATCATTGCATAAAGTAATCACTCAGTCTCTTAAAGAAGCTACTGAAAACTTGAACCGCGCGAAGGAGCAACAAAAGAAATTCGCAGACCGACATAGGAGAGGGTCTCCACAATATCACGTCGGGGATAAAGTGTGGTTGGCATCCAAAAACATTCCATTAAAAGGACCTCGTGCCTTTCGGCCATGATACCTGGGACCATACCCAATTAATGGCATCATAAACCTGCAGCCATGAAATTGGATTTACCAGCCAACATGCAAATTCACCCAGTTTTTCATGTCTCTCTTCTAAAACCAGTGAAACCAGACACTGGAATTTCAACACCACGAGAACCGGAGATCATCGCTGATGAACTTGAGTATGAGGTAAAGAACATCCTGGACTCCAAGAAAGTACGCTCAAAACTTTATTATCTCATTGATTGGGAGTGCTACGGGCCCCAGGACTGTACTTGGGAACCAGCCGAATTTGTCCATGCTCCACGACTCATCAAACAATTTCACCGGAACAACCCCACCAAACCGGGACCAAGGGAAGGACAACCATGAGAGGGGCCTTGAGGGGGAGTGCTGTCATGGCCACTGGTCATGGGCCAGGTACTTCACATCTTGCAGGGTCCCAATGGACCCAGTCTTGGCGCCTATGGCACCAAGCTCATTACAAAGTGTGCTCTGCACACGGATTGGGGAAAGCATGTGCATCCAGCCTGGGCTGGGCCCTACCAATGCATGGAAGGCACATGCAGAAGACAGGAGGAGTGGCAAGGTGGGGCCACAAGGTGGGCCTAAGGGGAGTGGCTGGGGCCAGGCTATATAAGCCGGCCCCACCCGCATGCTGGCGCTTCGCGTTAGTCTGCTAGAGCAGCGTAACCCTTACCGCCATTCAGAAGACTCTTACCTGCTTCAACACGAGCATCTTCACTCTCCAGAACCCTCCAGCGCCTTACCTGAATTTAACCACACCATCGCTGGAAGCATTGCTATCTGCTTCCCCTCTGCAGCTACAGCGCGCCTCTTACGTTGAGGTCAGCCACATCATCGCTGGAAGTTCAGCTACCTGCTTCTAACTCTGAAGTCTACGCGCACATCTTACCTGAGTCAGCCACACCATCACTTCAAGAACTGCTATTCGCTTTTGACCCTGCAACATCCACACGCATCTTACCTTTTTCCTCGAGTCCTCTGCGGGTGCCTGTTAAGACGGATTTCTGAACTCTGTCCTGGAGGGGCAGAGGTTCAGAAGGCCAGCCTAGTTTCTTGGAACAGGGTAACCTCTGGACAAGCCAGACCAATCAGGGTAGCGATCGCGGCGGTCAAGACTAGGTCTCAAGAGGGGTGAGGGTGACTGAAAGCCCGCAATGAGCACACAAAGCAAGGACACTTACAAATTACTCCAAACGGGTGTTATATTAAAAATATATACACATTTATTCCAAGGCCTTTGCAACAATGACCGTAGCGAGAAATCACGATAAAACTCTGGTAAACCAGCACATACCAAACCAATACAATATATATACAAATACAAACGAGTCTAAAGTGTTAGATGCACAAAATGTGTAGTCCACCTAGAAGGGGAGGTAAACAGGCAGTGCGAAATAATGATTAGACCCAGTCCGCCTTCAGAGGCACCTAACTAAAAGGAAGTCCAAGCCCTACGAAGAGAGGAGCCTTGTGCTCAAAATTACCTGCACAAGCTGGTGCCAACGGGCAAAAAGGGGAGTCTCTTCGAGGGAATCAGGCAGTTCAGTTTGGTGCACAAATGAAGAAGAACATAGTTCCGCGACTCAAGCGCAGCCTCCACTGTGGGCAGAAGCAGAGCGCGAGTACGGAAAGGCGTGCTGTTTGACACAGCGGGGAAAAGCTATGGGCTCCTGCAGGAGGGCTACCAGTTCCTAGCTATGCTACTCACCGGTCCCTGATGCAAGCAGACCCAGGCTTCTCCGCGTCAGTTTCAGTGCTGGCAGGTTCAGGAGAGCAGGGGACGTCTCATCGTCGTGTAGATTCTGCAGCAGCAGAGTTGAGTTAAAGATGTCCCAAACGAAGTGAACCCGCACAGTTTGTTACCACAGCAGGGCAACGGAGCGGCCGCGTGTATCTCAGCCAAATGTACACTACTCACTTCAGACCTGGGAATGCCAAGTGTACGAATCGTGTGAGAGTGACAAGGACTCGAAATACAACACAACCTGGCGGCGGTTACAGAGCAAGACTCCTGGGTAGGCTGGTCAGTCTCCTGGATGGCCCAAAGACACTTCCGAAGGCTTACGTGCAGGAGATGGTGAAGATGCCGAGAATAGCTGTTCCCGCTATTCCAAGCGTCGAAGTACCAGTACAGGCCTTCTGGTACGGTCAGAGGTAGAAAGGGTTTCACAAGGCGATAGCAGTGCATAGGAGCAGTCCTTCAGCGGGTCACCAGCGATTCCTCGGTTCAGCCTCGTGGTTGCAGGGTACTTGGCTCCTGTATTCCTTTGTTCGTGAGAACTCAGGAGATCGACATGGTAGTGGCGTTTCCAGCCCCCTCTTATCCACGGTTCCCTTCGTGCCAAAACAGAGGGGACCCAATGGGAGATCCGCTCATCAAACACTCACACCATACGTGGACCTATCACGGACCACGGTGGTCCCAGGCATTCATACCACACTAGACTCTCTGGCACCCAGGATGTGTATTGGGACCAGACATCCCAGCCCACATCCTGGAGGCACACACAAGGCTTGTAGAAGCCTGCGAAAGCATCTGTGTTTCGCGGGAAAGTACATGCCCAAATAAGGAAGGCCCCGGGTCGGCTCGACCTGGGGAAGGTGAAGGGGGCAAGACGGTCAGCGGACAGGACAAAGGAGCCTTGTGGTCTGGCCATTTTGGGAGCCAGGCCACCATTTTGGGCTAAGCGCGAGAAGCGCGCTTAAAATGCCAAAAGGAGCTCAAAAATACAAGAAACTATCGCTGCCACCATTCCCGTCCCTGATTCACTTGCACCGATCAGTTACAATCCAAACAGAGTATCTAGGGCCTGTAGAAGGCTAGAGACCCAAGAGAGCAGTAACTTAGCTTACAGTGCCCTCTTGTGTCATGTTGCACGAAAGCTGCAACATGATAAAGGAAACTACGTAAAACAGCGTTTCCCGGTACTGACTGTCTTAAGGGCATGTCAGTTTCCCCGTAAGAATGGATCGAAAGCCCAGAGGAGTGCGGCAGAAGGCTGCACTTCTCTGGCAAAGTCTAGATCATGGTGAAAACAACAGCAAAAAGTTTAGGGGTTGCCACATGGAAGGAAAATTACCCACAATTAAGAAATCTTTCCTAACAGTGCCGCCTAGCATCCTTACCAGTCCCGAACTCCCAACAACACGGGACCTTCTTCCGTTGCAGCATCCTCACGGATCTTCATCTCTGGCAGCCTGCAGGAGTTCGGAAACCGCTCACCAGGAACACCAACCAGCTGCTCCTGCAAAGGGAAAGGGAAAAGCAAGGTTAGCAATTGCATAGACTTTAACACGCTAAGCAGCGCAACTCACGAATGGGGGGTGTAACTTCTGGAAAGTCTACTTACCACTAGTAGGTCCTCCGGAATAGACTTTTTTATCATCACGCACTCCTGGGTCATTTTCATACCTGAAAGAGAGAAAGGACAATATAAGGTTACGGACAATAATCAATGGGGAAAATTATCACGAAGAATACGGACAACAATCATAGTTATAAAAACCCACCTTCAAGACGGAATGGTCGCAGCCGGTCTAGACCTCCACGTTAAGGACCAGTGACGCAACTAGGTCCGTCCACAACGCCCCTGCTGAAGAAAGCAGGATGGAGAGCTCATCCTTATATCAAAACAGGTGAGCTTGCATGGTCAAACTCTTGCTCACTACTTTCTGGCACGAAAGGGTTGAGGGGAATCCCGACGCCACCACACCATTCTCACAGTCTCTAATCTTCTCTCGGGAACAGTGCCAGCATCCTGGGTCCTCGATAACACAGCGGCTGGGGGAGAAAGTCGATCCAAAGGAGCAAGGTCCTGGGAGGGCTCCATCCATGCCCCAATGTCCCCGCAGAGACCAGGTGAGCGTAACACTAAGTTTCAGGAGAGGTGAGTGGGTGAGGGGTTGCACAATGAGTCCACAGTGACATACACAATGATAACACTTAGACAGTAAGTATAACAATGCTATATTTCTTTTTAGGCCCAAAAGCACACTATGAAAAATTAATCAATCAGGGAATGCTATCACCCAACACTCTCAATATAAAAAAATGTATGCTGTCACAGTTAGTCAATACAGTGCATATAAATCACCTGAATACCTGCAAGGAAATGGTAAGTAATTAGGCATTTGTATCAGTAGTCCTCAGGAATGGGAGCCCTAACTTTATAAGTCCAACCCTAAATTGAATGTGGCCTTGTGTCCAAAAGTTCACAAAGTGCCTTTAAAGTTGGAATACAGTTAGGAAATGTTCCTGTGGGTGTGAAGATTGGCACATAAGTCTTTCAAAGGGATGTACAGGTAAGTAAGTTACTTTTCCTAGCTTCTAGAGCACTTTTCTCAAAAGATGTTTGAAAAGCAAAGGAATGGAATAATAAATCAAAGTTCTTCACAAACTTTAGAATGGAGGAGATAGCGACAACGGTAAGTATTGCAACTACTCACTGGCCTTACTCTGATTTCCCCAAAAGACTTGGCAGGTCAAATGGGGGTCACTGGAGGTAGGTTTTGCTAATGTTGGATCTAGTAGCAGATGTCAAAGAGCTGCGGTGCAAGCAATGTTCGGCTCGGGTTCAGGAGCTGAGTGCAACGCTTTCCAGTGGAGAAATACAGCAGGCACTGTTAGGGAGAATTCTCCAAATGTGCTAATTTCCCTTACCTTTTGAGACCCCCAGCAACTTTGCTGGATTTCTTGGATTTAATTTTTTACCTGGGAAGAGTGTGAGCTTTTCTTTCCTACTCTTCGATGTATTTTGTGTGTGTTTTACTTTTGTGTTCTTTGGTTATGGAGTTTTAAACAACTCTCCTATGGCATCATCTTTTTCTGTGTGTCACACAGCACCTTCAGTGCAGTGACGCAGGGGTATCTTTTTAGACTCCCCAAAGGTTTAAATACCTTCCCTGACAATGACTACTGTCTCTCAGGACCTGTAAAGTTAAATTGACTTTACTAGTCTCTTTAAATTTACTGACCGAGCACACCCTATCTTACTATATAGTGCTGGAGAGGTTGCTTAGCTTCCCCTAAGTCAAAACACTCATGTAACAGTAAAATGTAATCTTTCCCTATTTTAAATGGCTGGTGGCAGTGGTTTGGATCAACTACTGTGATTTTTCGTGACCGCTTACAACGGTGGCCCAAAATCAAGGGTAGCCATGTTTTTCAATATGGCGCCCTGACCTATCTGTTTTAACAGACTCCGGCCAACTTTTTTCGCCATTTATTTTAGCAAAAGTCCTTCTTGTGTTTAACTCTGCATGTCAAACCAGGTTTGGTCCCTTTGTTCATGCCCTTTGGCGGGCTTCTGTGCTGCCAGAGTGTCTGGGGTGGACAGGATGTGAGGGTGGTGCCCGAAACTCCCTGTGCTTAGTCTCCTAGGAGACCTGAATGCACTCTGGTGTGATTGGCTGGTTGACTGTCCGGCAAGGACAGCCACCCTGCTGGGTGAGTGACAGCCAGGCTGAATTAATGGGGGAAAACTGTTTAAAAGCAGGTCTCTGGGACTTGGAAAGCAGAGTCGACCAGTGGAACGAAAGAACCGAAGAGGAGAGGAAGGAAGAGGACTGCTGCAACTCCTGGACGACCCATGAAGTCCTGCTGCAGGTCTGAATTGCCTGAAACTCCAATGACAGAGAAGCCCTTCAAGGTTAACTTCTTCCCTTGAGTTTGGTGGGAACAACCCACTCGCAAGCCACCTGGACACCGTCCTATTCTGGTCGAATTTTCATCAGAGTGTTTTTGAAAACCGGATAGCTAGAGGGAAGGAAACCAAGGGGACTTTAAGGCACTCCAACCTTAAAACCGACTTCTTGCTACAGCTTTTGGCCTCTTCCCTGCACAGTGCTGGAACCTCCCAACTTCCTCCTTCTTGTCCCCACGACTGAAGCTCAGGAACTGCGAGACCTGCTCGACCTGCAGGAACAACTGCCTCAGCTACAGCTTTCTTCATTTAAAAAGGTACTGTGCAAACGCGGTCCCGAAATCTTTTCGGCCATCGAGAAAGTGCGTGAAACATTCCTCAAATACGAAGGCTTGTCCTTACCCAAACATTTGTCAAACTTTTAACCTAGCCAAATACTTTAAAAATCTGTGGCAAAGACTTAACCGTTACTTACCAGAACTGTGCTATCCTATACAAAATACTCTGAACCATTGACTTTGGCCCAGGCCTGTTGAGAAGAATTGCTGGTTGTATTTAACTGAAACCCTTTGCCCTGCCTATTAATGTATTTGGGCTGTCTAGTCTTATAACCTTGTCCTTTCCTCCCTTTTCTAAGTATCTGAAATGCCATTTTGCTCCTACTTCATTTTTGAGCTAAACTTGTTCATTTACTTACGGTTGGATTTTTGTGGTGTATTGGTGTGTGATATTGAGCTGCTTATGCTAGTGTAATGTTTTATAAACGAATGAGTAAATAAATGTATATTCTTTTACCAAGAAACCTTGAGTAAGTGTTTATTTGAATCACTGTGTTATTGGTCCTTTGTGTATCTTGTTCTACTGCTCACTTAAACTCTTGAGATAAGTCTGGCTGCTCAGCCATCGCTACCACTTTACTGTGTAGTACAGGCTTGTAGCAAAGGTGAAATTGTGCTTACACTTGTAGTCCTAATTGCCTGCAGCGTTCCCAAAGGATACTGCAGGTGATTCTGCCTAACAGGCACCAATGCAGGGCTCTTCAGGACACTACCAGACGGAGATGGCTAGTTCCAGCGACAGTCACCACACACAGGCATACAGCAGGTGTCGCAGTAGTCGAGAACAAAGGAAGCCTTCCCAAACAGCACCCATTGGGATGCTGAAACTTGGAAGGAAAGCTACTTGCAGGACTAGCTGGAGACCCCTGAAGTTTGGTCCAAAACGCAGAATGGTGACGCTTCTAGCACAGAAGCCCAAAATGGTGCTGGTCAGTCCACGTGGTGGTCTGGGGACACTTCTGAAGGCTCCAAGCTATTGAGAGAAAGCATAGAGACTGGTCAAAGCACCAGCAAGGGCCTTCTGAGATCAGGTAGTCCAGCCAGTAGTCTTGCTTCACCCGGACTGCAGCAAGAATGGTCACCAAGCCTCTTCAGGATTCTTCCTCGGGTCTTCCGTAATCTTTACAGCTACACAAGATACTTTGGTTCCTCTTCTGATCTGCTTGAAAGGCTGCTGGACCCCTCTTCTTATTCTAAATTCAGGTGCGTGATCAAACTCAACCCACCTATAGTAAGATCTGCATCAGTTATCATGCACACCAGAAGTGGTCCAATCATGGACCATTGTGTGCTTGACTCATGCATGTACACTAGACAAACTGATGCCAGCATGTGGATTGGGACCAGACATTCTCAGCCCACTATCTGAGCCCATACACACATGGCATGCACAAGCCCGCGAAAACAGGAGCCTTCCTGGGGAAATTAATGACCATAAAAGAGACATCCACACTTGAAAGGGCAAGAAGAAGGACAAAGTTGCCTAAAAGAGAACAGCTGGTGGCTCAACACATGCATAACAGGAACTTCTGTCATTAAACTTATCGAAATTGGGCATGATGTCATGGAGAAACAGACCATAGCACTTCAGTAGAGGGTCTTTGAAAATGTTTACTAGCCATTCCCTCTCTCCACCTTTTAGATTTTTCCAACGTTTTTTTTTGCTGGCTCCTCACTTGGGTCGACATCCTTGTAGTTTGTAAGAAAGTACGATTTTCAAATCATACCACAATTCCAGAGCTCTTTCAAGACATTTACTGCAGCTCAGCCATCTTGTACTTAAACATTTGAGCATGTTACGAATTTCCTAATCACAAGAAAGTAGGGATTACCTCAATTTAGATTTTCTTTTTGCACTTTTTTAAAGTGGTAAAACAAGTCAATAGCAAATTCTTCTGGAATGAGAGGTGTCACCCCATTTTCTGCAGCTAGATGAGAAAGGTGGCATGGGATCACCATCAAATACCTATCTGCCCTATCTTTTATTAGAGACCCCAGAACTCCCTGCCTTTCCCAGTCATAACAGAGGCTTTGTCACAAGACAATGAGACACACTGTGCCAGACTAAGATTTTCCTCTTCCAATGATCTTTTCACATAAATATAAATATTTTCACCTGTCGCTTCATCAACAGCTGGCATCTCCAGAAAAGAATGTTTTGTCCTCATGACTTGTAAAAAAGTATCCTCCTCATCTGAAAAGCGGTTGCAAGCAAGAGAATACCACTTTTTATTGACAAGGCACCCTTTTAAATACTGTATGGAGTCAACAGCAATTGCATTGATGATATGGCTTCATTTGGTTTGGCCACATGAACATGAGTGAGCAATTTCGCTATCTGGAAACATGACTGAAGCCATCTTTGAAAATTCATCATTTACACTAATTGGCAAATTACACTTGACAATTAGCCCTTGGAAAATAACTTCTGATTTTATGATATTGTGGGAGAGTTGTGAGGGTGCCAGGGGCCGGAAGAATTTGCAAGTTTGGTGGCAGCCTGCCGGTTTTACCGGCAAGGCTACCCCCAAACTTGTAATGAGGCCCACTGTACCTTAAACTGGAAAAAAACACACTGTGTAAGAAGATGTGGTTAGCTTAGGCAGCAACAATAGGGGGAAAGAGAGTATGGATGAGATTAGGGGATAGGAGGAAGGGCACAAAGTAGAGGCATCACACACTCACATTTTAGCACTGGAGCCTCCCTGTGAAAGCTGCATTTAGGCTAACATACCATATCACTCAGTTTCTTAGACAGCCAGTCAAACCTCACAAGATAAAGGTACAATGTTGGGGGGCTGTGAAAGGGCTTGACCGGTAGCACACAAAGGCCTGGGTAAGCTGGGGTAAAAGAGTATCTCATGAAACCATTTATAGGAGAACATGGGTATATTTTACTTTTTGCAAAGTTCAAATGCCAACAACATATATTGTGGTTTTCACAGAAGTCCTTTGTAAAGTCTAGCACCCTGATCTTTTATTGCAAGTACTGCACTAATCCTCTGATTACTTATTGCTAAACTTAATTACTCCTAGTCCAACTCTTCTATGTTACAGTACTTATTGAAACCGACCTGTCTTCCAATAGGACCCTCATCCCCATTTGTTTTCATAGCCACAGCCCCTCACATCCCTGGATATAAAAAACCTGATGTGTCCAATAATCTGCCTGTCTACACCAAAGGAAAAGTGACAATCACACCCTTGGTGTAGTGGGGGGGTTAGGACTGGTGTCAGTACTGTGATGAGGAAGAGAGGAGTAATCAGAGCATTACATCCACATCCCTCTTCTTCATCACAGTGCTTATTAATTGAAGTGTACCAAAATGCCAAGACTGGACTGGTGCATACTTGGAATGAAAAGAAATTACCTTTCCCTGCACAACGGGAGCATTGGCCATCCCATGGAGAATCAAAAGCAACCCCGAAGGCCCAGTTGAAGATGTGTGGCGACCCACCTCAACATGATGGTTGGGTGCCCCCCCCTTGCTTAACAGTCTAAGGCACCTGTGTGGTGCATACATTATAAGGGAGACAAAGGAATACAGCTGGGGGTTCATAGCCACTGATTATCACAAGACGGCGAGACAGCAGGAGGCTGAAATACGAAATCCACACTGAAAAGCTATAAATCATTCTTTGTCAGCAAGTGTCTGCTGTGGAGGGACCGGTGTTTTAAGGCAACGAGGTAATAACACTTCTGTATACCCCGGGGGAAGTGACAGTTACAAGGGCCCTAGCAAATGCAGCTTGTAAGGCAAGCACTGCAAAGTGCACATTTAAAGCTGCAGAACGAAAGTAATATATAGAGAAATATATTGACATGTAATAAGACTGCTGACTGGCAACATGGAGTAGTTGCTGGGGGCCCTTGTAAGACTTGTGGCCCCTTTCTAATGAAAAGGTTGAAAGGACCTAACGCTGTCCCTTCTCTTGACACATCAATTGTAAGATTACAAAATGTAACTAAAAGTTACTGCTGTACAATTGCAGTTAATTCCGCCAAAGGAATTACAGCTGGCAGAATTACTGCCGGTGGAAACAGCGTCATCGTCAGAATGGGAAGCACGACAGCAGCCATCTTTCAAGACACAACCCTTTGAAAATATCCTAAAACGGAGTGCCATTCACCCCCAGAAGACATCCAGACCATTTAAGGAGGCAACGGTAAGGGGAATGCCCCTTGACATGCACCAAACGAAAACCAAAGTTCACAGACCAGGAGCTCACTGTTCTTGCAGAGAAGGTGGTGGCCCATGCACAGGAGCTGTACAGGTCACAACACAGCAAGGCATGCCGTCAGCGCAAGAACACCATCTGGGTGGAGATCAGGGACAAGGTGGTGGCTGTTGGACATGTCCCATGGGACAGTGAGGATATGTGGAAGTAGTGGAGCAATCTGAAAGCATGAGTCCGCACCCTCATCGTCAACCACTGTCTGTTGGAAATCAGCAGCCACAGGTGTGGAACAGTTGACCCTCTGCAGCTGGCACATGGGAAGAGACGGTGAGCAGCATCCTGCTTAACCAGAAAATTCACAACAGCTACAGACGCTCGCAACAACCAAGGTGCAGCAACGGATAGCAGTGCTGGGAGCCCTGTTGAACCACAAACAGCATCTGGACCAGGGTAGTACAGGTGTTTTTTTTAGGACTGAGAGACCAGCAAAAAGAAAAACAAGGCGAGGGGAAAAAAACCCAAAAAAGAAACAACAAATAAGTGAGAAGCTTGTCATTAATATCTCCAGTAAAAATCTCACAAGTGTGCAATTGAGTATATTAAATCAAGGACTCTCATTTGTTTGAACCTGCAATACGTCATTGTTTGAGTAGAAAATCTGCCTCCACAGACTCCTCAGAAAATTACGATTGAAAATCTTCTTTTAGACCGAGGGTGACATGAAGTCCACAGATCCTGAAGATGAAAGATTAGAGCTACGTCCCAAGAGTGATTTTGACCCTCACATACTGAATTCAATTTTGAGCTTATTTGAGAAGAATGTGTTGTCCGATCTTAACAGGATCAACTACCAGAGAACTATACCTCTGAACATCAAGGATTGCCAGCCGGAGCATATTGAAACACTAGCTAAGGATGAGGAGCATTCGGTCAAACCGGCTGACAAGGGAGGAGCTATCATCAAGATGGACACCTTATATTATACTAAAAAATGCCTGGAACTATTGAATCATGAAACCACCTACATCAGGTTGGATAGTGATCTTCTACACAGGATTAAGATCCTGATAGAGGAAACTGTTGACAAAGCCCGTGACAATGAATGGATTAGCGAAAAGACATGGCAATATTTGCTCAATCAACATCCAATAACACCTGTATTCTATGGTCTACCTAAGATACATAAGGACCGTACTAACCCCCCATTAAGACCAATAGTGGCCAGGTAAGACAATGTTTTCGACCCACTCGCCATCTACGTGGATCGATTATTGCAACTGTTGATACAAAAAATACCCACGTATCTGAAAGACACAACTGACTTTTTGAATTGCCTCAAAGATATTTCAGCTTTGAGCCCAGATTGCATTCTATTTGGCAGGGATGTCTGTAGTCTCTATACTTCCTTCCCGCATGATGAAATATCGAATCAGTGGAATGGCTCCTTCTCAATTCATCAGAACTAAGGGGAAACCCACAGTTTTTCTTGGAATTAATCAACCTGATACTGTATAATAACTATCCGAATTCAAAGTAAATACCCTATACAAGCATCGGCCATGTCCATGGGGTCAGCAATTGCCCACTATACGCCAACACTTTCATGTACAGGTTTGAGCAACAATTTGTACTTGACCACCCTATATGTTCATCCAAAATCTTGATTTGTAAACGATTTCTAGAAGATATCTTTGGTATCTGTTGTGGTTCCACAGAGGACCTGACATTATTCCTAATCCATCTCAATCCAGTAGACCACAGAATCAAATTCACCATGGAAATTGGATTTCCAACACTACACTTCCTGGACGTCAGCCTCGAAATCAAAGAGGGTAACATTGGAACCACCATTTACCACACACCTACTGATGCTAACAATCTCATTCATTATACCAGTTTCCATCCTAAAGTACTGCTCAGAAGCTTACCATATAACCAGATTTTGAGATTGAAAAGAATTATTTCTGATCTGGCAGGACTTGACACGGAATGTTCTACGCTGGAAGGTTAATTTGAATCAATGGGATACCTGGAAGAATAATTCAATGATGCTAAACTTAGATCCAATTACATCAGCAAGGACCGATTATTGATACTAAGAGTTAAGAACAAGGAAACTCTACTCCTCTACATATCAACATTTTCCCATCAAAGCTTCCAAATTAGTAAAACCATCAGAAAGCATTGGGGGATCCTCCACAATGACCCCACTTTACACAAATTGTTCCCAAGGGCGCCAATGATGGCCTTCAAAATATGACGCAATCTGAGAGACACACTAGTAAGGGCTGAGAGACCATTCAAAGAGAAGCAACTCTTCTTGAAGACAAGGAAAAGGGCACATTTCCGTGCCTAAGCTGTACACACTGCAATAATGACGGTAAAAGAGATACCATCTCCCATCCTCATAGAGGTTAAAAAATCAAGTTGAGAGACTTTGCAACCTGCCTCACCTCAGGGGTAATTTATTCCATCAAATGCCCTTGTGGGGAATTATATGTAGGTCAAACCACAAGACCCGTCAAGGACAGATGGACGGAGCACAAATCATCAGTTTTCAGTTAGATCACCTATAGCAAGGCACTTCGCTGAACATCATCACACCATAGGCCAACTTAAATTCCAGGTCATAGAAGTTGTCAAACGACCATAGAGGGACAGGGACTACCAGTCCCTCCTGTCACAAAGAGAGAAATATTGGATCCACCACTTAGATACTGTACACCCCAGGGGCCTGAATGAGGAATTCTCTCTGAACTGTTTTGTCTAGAGACCTACACCATGTATGATTTATTTAACTTATGTTTCCACTAAATGGGATGCAATACTGAGGGGTTAACTGCTCCATCATGATGTAACATGGATCATCCAATTTTATGTACAGTCTAGTTCTGCTGTCTATTTTTATAATGACTGTTTCATGGATAATATCGGTTAAGCAATCATGATAAGTTAATGTCTGTATCCGCTACTTAGATGGAACACTTGGTTAGTCACATAGGTATTGTTCTGTAACTATAATAATGATCAAATTGTTCCTCTATTAGATAGAGGTGATTCCCCTATCCACACATGCAGAACAACTCTTGAGGAATCATTTGTATGTCACATTATGAGGGTCAGATGAAGAAGTGCTGGCATGTTTTTTTCCATGTATAAATGATTCATAATAAGAACATGACATTGTTAATCACATCGCACATTGTTTATACTCATGTCAGGCCCCACACCATCAATACCGGCACTCCCTTCAGAGTGAGTCCGTGGCATCACACATAGACCGCAATTTTTGAAATCAGTCAGACTACCTAGGTTCTTTTGAACATATATGAATTGGTGTCATGATCAATAGGGCCTGATTTTGCACCTCATCGAAGACAAAACCTGTATTACGGGTTTGCACTAGGATAAACATATTATAGGTACCTCAATACCATTATAATAATTACGTGCCTGATGATTGCACAATAGGACTCACTTCCACAGGTTCCACTCTTGACAGGGGCATCATATTAATTAAGGAATATGGCCATGTTGAAACAATGATGTATGTGCCTAACTGAGCCGATTGTTTTCAGTTCACAACATTTTTGACTTTTCCATGAATGCATATCTTCATGAACCATCATGTTACACCATCATGTTACAACATGTAAGAATAGTAAGGATGTGAATAGATCACAATCATGATACACTGGTCTATTTTATTGTCTGAATTATTAAATAACGCACCGTTTACAACTTCATTACATTTAATGAAGAAACACATGGTCCTGGGAGTGTGTATTAACATACCCTGTGCTGGCTGACTTCATTCTAAGATGGATGCCAACCAACACAGACTCATAGTTGTCCCTTTTCGTGAGACTGACCGTTTGGAAGTCTTTAAGACTTACGCAAGATGGCACACCTCATCGTTTTGCATCGCAGCCATCAGTGTGGCAACCGACGCCAACACTGTAGCGGATCTAGGAGCAGACAGCAGTCATCCCGTCTTTCAGGTAGGCTGCAGCTCTCCACATCCAAATGTCAACCTGTTACATAGGGGTCCCAAAGAACAGCTAGCTTGATTTAATGTATATAATTACTCTAGTTTGAACACGCATCAGGCCACGTCTTCACGCACCACCACAAGTGCGGGTTTGAATTGTTGCAGGCTCCACTCCAAGAAGCGCATGACAGCTAACCTTGAAGTGTAATAGTTCATCCATTTGGGTGAGTGACTGTTTGGATTTTTGGCTACATATAGTACAGTGCTTTATTTGTCCCTGGCATAGAGCATAGGGAACTGTTATTTTACAGTGATCTGTATACTGCATTGATATCCATTTAAGATCACGGATGCCACACAGCGCATTAATTAACCCAAGAGTGCATAACCCAAGGATCTATAGAACAACCGCTGGCTTTGCAAATTGATGGTGGCACCGCACCTGCAGTGAGTGTAATCTTTTATCTTTTAGTCTCTCAGACCTCAAAAACGATCACCCACTAGGGTTAACCCATATAAGATATGGGTTGAGATAACTAGGTGGTGTCTCTTTTTCCCTAGATGGTGACGAACAACAGCTTTAATTTCTGAATGGTGATGCTAGACAAGCATAGCAACTGTTAATGATGAAAGGATTATATCAACCGCCAGGAGAGGTACTTTCCTTGATTAATGTGGCTTATCGAAATTTTATTAGCATATTTATACTACCCTTTAGTGCAAGGTATCGCCATAGCGAATGACAATGTTGAAGGTCTCACTGGGGTGAGCCATGTATCGTCTGTGATACTCGGGAAATCAGGTTATATGATGGGTCGGTTCACATCCATTTGGCCCATTATTTCATCTAAGTTGGGAACAATGTTTTGATGTACAGATTTGACTCTAGTCATGTTAATCTCAAATGATTGACATAATGTAAGACTTGTATTGGATAACAAGGCTGGCAACATACTTATAGCATATTTGTATGTGATATTTCTCTGCAGTCCAATTAGGCTCATGAAGAAGAGGATTTTCCCTCGAAACGCGTCAGCCATTCACATTGGACACATGGATACCTTTGCTGAAAATATTTTCATTAATTAATAAATTGCTATGTTTACCTAAATAGTTGCTTGAATGTACTTTGTTGGAATTGATAACGGAAGCATGTACTACTTATGTATTCTAAACTAAATCCTTAACTGTCTTTTGACTGTATCATATAGTGTGCAGGGAACGGGAGGTTTCCAATCTTGGATCCTCACCTCTTTCTTCTTCCGCATCCTGCACACGGCAGGCCTGGAGGGTGTGGGTTTGGCAGAAGGTGGAGCCAGCAGCCAGAAAGAGCACTGTAAGTACATGAGTGAATGATGGGCCCATTGTACAGCAACCAAAATAGCATGTTAACATACACACACTTCCATGCATCCAGACGGGAGTAATCCAGACAATGCATGAGCCATCAATGTGACACCGCAGATCAGTACATCTTGAATGATGGAAATGGAAGGCATAAACCCCCTAAAACACCCACCAAGTAGGATGACGATGGAATGATATAGGAGACAGCTACGATGGAAAGCAAGTAACAAGGAATGTAACCCATTTTTATGACACATCACCACCACCCCCTTTCAGCACACCGAACACCCATATACAGACACATCACCTAAACTGGTGCTATACAAGTAATGCATGTCAAGCAATGAAAACCATTAGACGTGTACCTCAAATTAACAACCAGTGCAACAGACCAGTAGCTGCAAAGCCGCAATGAAGACTATGTCCCACCAAATGTCACTATCACACCACCATAGCTAGCAGGGCACCCCTCAGCTGAGAGTACAACAGGATACTCAAGCCACATTGGTCCTTCCCTACATGGGCACACATGACTCTTTACAACAATGAAGCACATGAATCCACTCTCTAAGCAAGGCACTCCTTCCAGACTGACCATATGCATGCACAAACATCAAGGCAGTAAACCACTGTATTGTCTGCCACAAGCAGTAAGACCCCCATGGAGCCCTAGCACCCTGTGACACCGTAGTACATACAACACTACATGACAGAACACCCTATAGAAGTCCATCAAGGTACTGATGTACTCTTTCATGACTCCTAACAGGCACACAAGACACTCAGGACCCCTCAAAATGTGTGAGTACCTCCGGGACACCTGCCCCAGCAAGTGGGTAAAAGACCATTGGACATAATGTACCCAGGAAAGGGAGTGGCCACAATGCATTGAAAACACCCCTGTTCAAGGGCACTGCTTCAGCCACCTCTGTGGGCACTAGCATACCGGCCATGATCGGATCACCAACTTCAGTCATGATGTAGGATACTGGACCACGCATGCTGAGCCACCTACCACCACTGCTGAGGAGTCAGGGAACCAACCCACCCACCCAAGTGCCGATGACATGCAAACACGGACCCAACTCATTTAACCCACTGCCACTGCTCAATTACTGCAGATTGCCCTGCGAGGCAGTTGTCCACTGATTCCTCCCCCCCTGCACAGCATATAACCCATGCAGTCCTCCCCCTTGTCATTTCACTGTGCCTTCCATTTTGACCATCTTGAGGACATGGATTCCCATGAACATGATGATGGGGATCAAGCAGGCAATACATCCGGCATTGAGAGAATGAGCCCCTATCCATCTCCTGGGCCAATGCAGGACCCCACATGTATGCCACCTGGGAGCACCTCACCCAAATCGAGCAACGGCAGCAGGCAATGTATTAGATCTCCCAGGAGCAATTGGGACACAAGCGCCTCGAGGTGGGTGTGCCAGCGTGCTTTCGAATCCAGTGCCAGTAACGGCCTAATCAGTCAGAGGGTGAGTGTGCTGGCTGAGCCAATCTCAGCCTCACATGAGACCATGGACAGGACCATCAACATGACAATGCAGCACATCTGGAGCAGTGAAACTGCTAGTTCTGTGTCAGCACCCCTACCTAGGAGTCAGTGGCCAGCATGAGACCAAGGCACTCCCAGCACCATGCAAGTCGTGCTCCCATACCCACACAAAAAGAGGACAAGAGGAAGAGGTAGTGGACTGTTACATGGCACAGCATGGAGACCATACTGGTGTGGATAGGATGATGGTCTTGGGGATGATGGTGTGTGGAGGGTGATGTGTTGGGGATATTGGGATGGAGGTGGTGTTGGGGATGAGGGTGTGGGGAGGCTGAAGGCGTTGGCGGTTGTGGGTGTGGGAAGGGTAATGGTGTTGGGGAAGAGGGTGTTGGGAGAGGGATGTTGTTGGGGATGAGGCTGTGGGTAGGGTGATAGTGTTGGGGATGTAGGTGTTTACATATGGATTCAATCACTGTGGAGTCAAGTCAATGTTTACAGTGTTTATTCAATGGAAGTGATGTATGTGCATTCAGTGAAAGATCAGAGTAGTGTGAGAGGTGCATATGCGTGTAATCAAAAATAGTCATACATGATGTCCAGGCAGACAGTGTTTCTTCTCTCACCTCCCCACGTATGTCCTGAGGTGCCCTGTTGTCACCTGCAACATCTTCTTCATCAGTGCCAGGGGGGAATAGTCCTCATCTGGAGGCCTTTGAATGTTCCATTGTGTGCACATGTTGTGCAGCATTGAGCATATCATGACGATTTTTCCAACTTTCACAGGGCTGTCTGGTGGATGCACCGTAATCTTGCCTTTAGCAGTCCGAATGTATGTTCAATGCATGTCCTGATGGTCATGTGTGACTCATTATAGGCTATCTCTGTGGTGTACCAGGGTTCCTCACAGGTGGCATCAACCAGGGTGACTGCAGATAGCCTTAGTCAACTACAACAACTATGACGTGCAATGTTACACATGCCCATTTATCTGTCAAGGTACATGTAAATTGTCCTATTGCACAGGTGGCCTATGTGTGCTCATCAGTGCATGGGGATGACACACCATGCATTCATTGGGTGGAAGAGGCTTTGGTCTACATAGTGCACTTGCAGCCATTCACAGTGAGTCCAGCATTGTTAGGAAAGATTTCTTAATTGTGGGTAATTTTCCTTCCATGTGGCAACCCCTAAACTTTTTGCTGTTGTTTTCACCATGATCTAGACTTTGCCAGGGAAGTACAGCCTTCTGCCGCACTCCTCTGGGCTTTCGCTCCATTCTTACGGGGAAACTGACATGCCCTTAAGACAGTCAGTACCGGGAAACGCTGTTTTCCGCAGTTTCTTTATCATGTTGCAGCTTTCGTGCAACATGACACAAGAGGGCACTGTAAGCTAAGTTACTGCTCTCTTGGGTCTCTAGCCTTCTACAGGCCCTAGATACTCTTTTTGGATTGCAACTGATCGGTGCAAGTGAATCACGGACGGGAATGGTGACAGCGATCGTTTCTTGGGTTTTTGAGCTCCTTTTGGCGTTTTAAGCGTGTTTCTCGCGCTTAGCCCAAAATGGTGGCCTGGCTCCCAAAATGGCCAGACCACGAGGCTCCTTTGTCCTGTCCGCTGACCGTCTTGCCCCCTTCACCTTCCCCAGGTCGAGCCGACCCGGGGCCTTCCTTATTTGGGCATGTACTTTCCCGCGAAACACAGATGCTTTTGCGGGCTTCTACAGGCCTTGTGTGTGCCTCCAGGATGTGGGCTGGGATGTCTGGTCCCAATACACATCCTGGGTGCCAGAGAGTCTAGGGTGGTGTGAATGCCTGGGACCACCGTGGTCCGTGATAGGTCCACGTATGGTGTGAGTGTTTGATGAGCGGATCTCCCATTGGGTCCCCTCTGTTTTGGCGCGAAGGGAACAGTGGATGAGAGGGGGCTGGAAACGCCACTACCATGTCGATCTCCTGAGTTCTCACGAACAAAGGAATACAGGAGCCAAGTATCCTGCAACCACGAGGCTGAACCGAGGAATCGCTGGTGACCCGCTGAAGGACTGCTCCTCTGCACTGCTGTCGCTTTGTGAAACCCGTTCTACCTCTGATCGAACCAGAAGGCCTGTACTGGTACTTCGACCCTTGGAAAAGCGGGGACAGCTATTCTCGGCATCTTCACCATCTCCTGCACGTAAGCCTTCGGAAGTGTCTCTGGGCCATCCAGCAGACTGACCAGCCTACCCAGGAGTCTTGCTCTGTAACCGCCGCCAGGTTGTGTTGTATTTCGAGTCCTTGTCACCCTCACACGATTCGTACACTTGGCATTCCCAGGTCTGAAGTGAGTAGTGTACATTTAGGCTGAGATACACACGGCCGCTCCGTTGCCCTGCTGTGGTAACAAACTGTGCGGGTTCACTTCGTTTGGGACATCTTTAACTGAACTCTGCTGCTGCAGAATCTACACGACGACGAGACGTCCCCTGCTCCCCTGAACCTGCCAGCACTGAAACTGACGCGGAGAAGCCTGGGTCTGCTTGCATCGGGGACCGGTGAGTAGCATAGCTAGGAACTGGTAGCCCTCCTGCAGGAGCCCATAGCTTTTCCCCGCTGTGTCAAACAGCACGCCTTTCCGTACTCGCGCTCTGCTTCTGCCCACAGTGGAGGCTGCGCTTGAGTCGCGGAACTCTGTTCTTCTTCATTTGTGCACCAAACTGAACTGCCTGATTCCCTCAAAGAGACTCCCCTTTTTGCCCGTTGGCGCCAGCGTGTGCAGGTACTTTTGAGCACAAGGCTCCACTCTTCATAGGGCTTGGACTTCCTTTTAGTTAGGTGCCTCTGAAGGCAGACTGGGTCTAATCATTATTTCGCACTGCCTGTTTTCCTCCCCTTCTAGGTGGACTACACATTTCATGCATCTAACGCTTTAGACTTGTTTGTATTTGTATATATATTGTATTGGTTTGGTATGTGTTGGTTTACTAGAGTTTTATTGTGATTTCTCGCTACAGTCATTGTTGCAAAGGCCTTGGAATAAATGTGTATATATTTTTAATATAACACCTGTTTGGAGTAATTTGTAAGTGTCCTTGCTTTGTGTGCTCATTGCGGGCTTTCAGTCACCCTCACCCCTCTTGAGACCTAGTTTTGACCGCCGCGATCGCTACCCTGATTGGTCTGGCTTGTCCAGAGGTTACGCTGTTCCAAGTAATTAGGTTGGCCTTCTGAACCTCTACGCCTCCAGGACAGAGATCAGAAATTCGTCTTAACAAATTGGTGTACAGCGGTGGGATACGACTGAAGGTATCCAGTGTTGCGCACGAACTAAGGCATTTCAAGTTATTCCTACCAGGACACTTAGTGAATTGTCATAGTATAACTTTAAAAAGGCCATAGTCCTATCTAACAGTATGAAAACAAATACCTTGTTAACTTTAAATGCTTCCAAATCCGAAACATTGAAAAAGATGTGTGCGGAGAGAGGTGTTTCGTCTCAAGGCACCAAATTGGATATGATCCAAAGAATCGTGGCGTGGCAAGAAGCGCAGCTTGATGCTATAACTTCTGAGGACAGTGCGGAAGGAGGTGGGGCTGCTCTCACTGGTAGAACCGACGGTTCTGCCGCTGCACTGATCCACCGCGACCACGAGGCAGGGAGGATGAGATGTCTAATGTTTCCTCTGCCAGTGTTGATGGGGAGGCTATGCTTGAATTCAAGAAGCAAGAGCTGCGGTTTAGGCAGAAGGAGCTTGAGTTCAGCATAGCCAAACTACAAATCGAACAGGCAGAAAAACAGAAAGACAGGGATCACCAGTTGGAACTGGCCAAGCTTCAGGTTGCAAATGGGTCGAAGGGGCCTGGACATGGGTCTGGGGCCTCCTCTCATCCACGGTTTCCGAAACATCTGCTCAGTGTGTATGAGGAAAGGAATGACATCAAGTACTGGGTGAATACGTTTGAGTATGCATGTGAAGTTCAACAAGTTGACAATGCTGATACGATTGCCTGGTTACTCAGCAGACTGCCCCATTCTGGCTGTAGTGCCATTATGGAAATGTCGAAGGCTGAGCGAGCTGATTTCGCAATGTTAAAGCAAACTCTCATTTTAAAGTTTGGAAAGACTCCGGCCCAATATTTAAAATGATTCCGAGAGTACAAGAAAAAAGAAGGTGGTACTTGGGTATCTTATGTAACCAAATCCTTAAAAAACTTAACTGGCTGGGTCGAAGGTTACAAGGTTTCTACCTTTGAAGGCATGATAAATCTTGTCATGCTGGAACACATTTTTGCATCTTCTTCCCCGGAGTTTAAGCAGCATTTGGCCGATTCGAAGGAGATAGATCCTAAGAAGTTGGCCATTGCAGCAGACTTATGGGTGTCACATTGAGTGTCCCATAAGGACAAAACTCATCCTGGTAAGCAGGAGGAAGGGAAAAAGTCCAAAGATAAGGAGGGTGGTGAATCTGATAAATCTTCTCCTCAAAAGGGCCACAAAAAGAAAAATAAGGGTAAGACACAAGAGAACTCACAGGGTAGTGGAGGTCAGCCTCCGAAACAGAACTCTGGTTACAATAAGCCTCCCTATGTAAACAGACCCAATGGATCTTGTTTTGCTTGTGGAGCAACTGACCACGTGAACGGGGATCCCCGGTGTAAGGTTAAACCTTTGGGGGTCCACTCCGCTAATCTGGCCTTCTCCTCCTATGAGGAAGAAGAGATTACAGGAGCATCCTTCTCCTCAGACTCCGTCCCCAGTGGGATAGAAGCTGAGGTAGTTTTAGTTTCCCTGGGTTCCTGGGAGCCTAAAGTCGCAGAGGCTTATGCTAGGATTCCAGATAATACCAAGCACTACTTTAAAGACAGTGTGCTGATCAATGGAGTGGATACTCCAGCTCTTAGGGATAGTGGGTGCAGTCGAACTGTAGTGGATTCTACATTGGTAGACTCATAGGTAGTTGCCAGAGCTACTCTGATGCCCACTAAGTTGGCTGACGGCCCACCTCGCATGTTTCCAGTAATACCTGTAAATCTTACTTTGAATGGTACAGCAGTCAGGATTCCAGTAAGCATTCAGAGAAACGTCCCAGGAAAGGTCTTGTTAGGCAATGATCTCAGAGCTTTAGGGCTCGTAGGAGGCACTGCCGACAGACCCTGCACACGGTCTCAAACACGGGCAGCATTGACCAAGACCAATACGCCGCCCAGCCGAAGGGGAAACCCAAGGGGAAAGGAGTAAACAAGACAAGACGAGGGAAAGAGAACATTCCCCCAAACTCGCCTACCACTGCGGTGGAGGAAGTTGGTCAATCGCCCGGGCCTGACGAGGAGGTGGCGATGCCTGAAGTATTTGACCCCAACGACCATCCTGAACTAAAAGACTTGTTAGTAGAAGGTGGTCCTGATAGGGAAGAATTCAGTAAAGGCCAACGTGAGTGCCCATCTCTGGAAGGCCTAAGGAGACAGACCTGCTCCCAGCTTGAGGGTGAATCTCCTGGGACGCATCGGATTTATTGGGAAGGTGGACTCCTGTATAGTGAGCCCACAGAGTGTACAGAAGGAGACCATAGGAGGTTGGTGGTTCCCCTGGCTGTTAGACCCTTCCTCCTGCAGTTGGCGCATGAGGTGCCCCTTGCTGGTCACCTTGGTAATAAGAGGACCAAGCAAAGGTTATCCATGCACTTCTACTGGCCCAAGATGGGGGTGCAAGTAGAAAGTCACTGCAGGAGTTGTGCCTCCTGCCAGTTATCTGGTAAGGTTGGCTCGACAATCCAAGCTCCATTGGTACCACTCCCAGCTGTGGGAATACCATTCGAAAGGGTAGGGATCGACATCGTTGGTCCCCTTGACCCGCCAACATCCTCAGGCAATACGTTTATCCTGGTGCTGGTCGACCATGCAACCAGATATCCTGAGGCCATCCCATTGAAAACTGTAACTGCCAAGTCAGTTGCAAAAGCGTTTCTTGGCATATTTACTAGGGTTGGCTTCCCTAAAGAAGTTGTGTCGGATCGTGGCAGCAACTTTATGTCGAAGTATATGCAGGCTATGTGGAAAGAATGTGGGGTCACCTACAAGTTCTCTTCTGCATACCACCCCCAGACCAATGGTCTGGTGGAACGTTTCAACAGAACGTTAAAGAGCATGATTGGGGCTCTGGAAGAACCTCAGAGAAGAAAATGGGATCTTCTTTTACCATGCTTACTGTTTGCCTACCGAGAGGTACCACAGGAGGGGGTTGGCTTCAGCCCCTTCGAACATCTGTTCGGTCATCCTGTACGGGGACCCTTAGCCATAGTCAAAGAGGGATGGGAGAGGCCCACTCCCCCTGTTACTACCAACGTAGTAGATTATGTGCTGGGGCTCAGAAAACGGATGGTACTTCTGATGGGCTTGGCTAGTGATAAATTGAAGGCAGGACAAGCGCTGGTGAAACATTGGTACGACCAGAAAGCTTCCCTCATCAACTTTACACCTGGTCAGCAAGTCCTGATCATGAATCCTATAAAGCCTCGAGCTTTACAGGACAAATGGTCAGGCCCTTACACAGTGGTGGAGCCCCTGGGTGAGGTTAACTATTTAGTGGACCTTGGAAGGCCTGGACAGGCTCCAAAAGTGTTTCACGTAAATAGGCTGAAGGCTTTCGTCCCAAGAGTCGAAATCGCAGCACTGCTACTGGCTTCAGATGTTGAGGAAGAGGAGTCTGAACCTCTCCCCGACCTGTTCCAAAGCGGTCCTTCAGATAGCTCCTTTGAGGGTGTCCGAGTGGCCCCTCACCTGACTTCTAATTAGCAGGCTGAGGTGAAAAGTTTGCTTAGGCAGTTTTCCCCCCTGGTTTCACAGTCGCCTGGTTTGACACCTTGGTGCAAACATAACATAGACACAGGAGACAGTGTACCTACCAAAAGTAGGGGATACAGGATGTCAGACAAAGTACGGTCTTATAAAGACTGAGGTCAACAAGATGTTAGACCTTGGGGTGATTGAACCCTCTAGTAGTCCTTGGTCCAGCCCTGTGGTTTTGGTTCCAAAGGCAGGCACTTCTGAATTGAGGTTCTGTGTGGATTACAGGGCTCTGAATGCTGTCACCAAGACAGATGCACACCCCTTGCCTCGAACAGATGAGCTGGTGGATACTTTGGGTGCCTCCAAGTACCTCAGCATGTTTGACCTCACTGCTGGCTATTGGCAAATAGCTTTAGCCGAACATGCCCAGGAGAAGACAGCGTTTTCTACTCCAGACGGCCTCTACCAATTCAGGGTAATGCCGTTCAGGTTGAAAAATGCACCTGCCACTTTCCAGAGGCTTGTGAATCATGTGTTGAATGGGTTAGACGAATTCTGTCTTGCATATCTGGACGATATAGCAGTTTTCAGTGCCACCTGGGAAGACCATGTGAAACACCTCGGGATTGTGCTCCAGGCTCTTCAGAAAGCACACTTGACCATAAAGGCTAGTAAATGCCAGATTGGACAAGGCTCAGTGGTTTACCTTGGAATGAAGTAGGTGGAGGGAGGATACAGCCTCTTCCCAGTAAAGTACAAGCAGTACAAGACTGGCCTACCCCCACTACACAGACCCAAGTGAGAGCCTTCTTAGGACTCACGGGGTATTACCGCAACTTCGTGGCAGACTATGGCACCATAGCTGCCCCTCTGACTGCCCTCACCACTCCGAAGAAACCCAAGAAAGTAACTTGGACCGACGAGTGTGAGAAGGCCTTCAATGGCTTAAAAGACTCCTTGTGCCAGGCCTCTGTCCTCAGGGCCCCTGATTATCAAAGACCTTTTATTGTGCAGACGGACGCCTCTGACACTGGGATAGGAGCTGTACTATCGCAAGTAGATCAGAAGGGTAAGGAACACCCTATTGGTTTTATTAGTCGCCAGCTTAAGGACAGAGAGCTCAGATGGTCCACAGTGGAGAAAGAATGTTTCTCTGTTGTGTGGGCCCTACGGAAGCTGAGGCCCTACCTCTATGGGACCCACTTCACTGTGCAAACTGACCATAAGCCCTTAAAGTGGCTAATGAACATGAAGGCAGAAAATCCAAAGTTGCTTAGGTGGTCCATAAGTCTACAAGGCTTCGACTTCACTATTGAGCATAGGCCAGGTGTCCAACATAGCAATGCTGATGGGTTGTCCAGAATGTTTAACCGACCTGAACAAGAGACTCATCCAGGGGTGGATTAGTTCCCCCTGTCCATAGTCTGGGAGGGGCGAGTGTTAGGAAAGATTTCTTAATTGTGGGTAATTTTCCTTGCATGTGGCAACCCCTAAACTTTTTGCTGTTGTTTTCACCATGATCTAGACTTTGCCAGGGAAGTGCAGCCTTCTGCCGCACTCCTCTGAGCTTTCACTCCATTCTTACGGGGAAACTGACATGCCCTTAAGACAGTCAGTACCGGGAAACGCTGTTTTCCGTCGTTTCTTTATCATGTTGCAGCTTTCGTGCAACATGACACAAGAGGGCACTGTAAGCTAAGTTACTGCTCTCTTGGGTCTCTAGCCTTCTACAGGCCCTAGTCTTTTTGGATTGTAACTGATCGGTGCAAGTGAATCACGGACGGGAATGGTGGCAGCGATCGTTTCTTGTGTTTTTGAGCTCCTTTTGGCGTTTTAAGCGCGTTTCTCGCGCTTAGCCCAAAATGGTGGCCTGGCTCCTAAAATGGCCAGACCACGAGGCTCCTTTGTCCTGTCCGCTGACCGTCTTGCCCCCTTCACCTTCCCCAGGTCGAGCCGACCCGGGGCCTTCCTTATTCGGGCATGTACTTTCCCGCGAAACACAGATGCTTTCGCAGGCTTCTACAGGCCTTGTGTGTGCCTCCAGGATGTGGGCTGGGATGTCTGGTCCCAATACACATCCTGGGTGCCAGAGAGTCTAGGGTGGTGTGAATGCCTGGGACCACCGTGGTCCGTGATAGGTCCACGTATGGTGTGAGTGTTTGATGAGCGGATATCCCATTGGGTCCCCTCCGTTTTGGCGCGAAGGGAACCGTGGATAAGAGGGGGCTGGAAACGCCACTACCATGTCGATCTCCTGAGTTCTCACGAACAAAGGAATACAGGAGCCAAGTATCCTGCAACCACGAGGCTGAACCGAGGAATCGCTGGTGACCCGCTGAAGGACTGCTCCTCTGCACTGCTGTCGCTTTGTGAAACCCGTTCTACCTCTGATCGAACCAGATGGCCTGTACTGGTACTTCGACCCTTGGAATAGCGGGGACAGCTATTCTCGGCATCTTCACCATCTCCTGCCAGTAAGCCTTCGGAAGCGTCTCTGGGCCATCCAGCTGGCTGACCAGCTTACACGGGAGTCTTGCTCTGTAACCGCCGCCAGGTTGTGTAGTATTTCGAGTCCTTGTCACTCTCACACGCTTCGTACACTTGGCGTTCCCAAGTCTGAAGTGAGTAGTGTACATTTGTCTCAGATACACACGGCCGCTCCGTTGCCCTGCTGTGGTAACAAACTGTGCGGGTTTCTTCGATTGGGACGGCTTTTTACTCAACACGACGACGAGGCGTTCCCTGCTCTTCTGAACCTGCCAGCTGCTGAAACTGACGCGGAGAAGCCTGGGTCTGCTTGCATCGGGGACCGGTGAGTAGCATAGCTAGGATCTGGTCGCCCTCCTGCAGGAGCCCATTGCTTTTCCCCGCTGTGTAAAACAGCATCCTTTTCCGTACTCGCGCTCTGCTTCTGCCCACTGTGGAGGCTGCGCTTGAGTCGCAGAACTTGTTCTTCTTCTTTTGTGAACTAAACTGAACTGCCTGATTTCCCTCGAAGAGCTTCTCCTTTTGCCCGTTGGCACCAGCGCGTGCAGGTACTTTTGAGCACAAGGCTCTACTCTTCACAGGGATCGGACTTCCATCTAGTTAGGTGCCTCTGAAGGTGAACTGCTTCTAAGCATTATTTCGCACTGCCTGTTTTCCCTCCCTTTTAGGTGGACTACACATTTCGTACATATAACGCTTGCGACTGTCGTATTTGTATATATATTGTGTTGATATGGTATGTGTTGGTTTAATATTGTGATATTGTGATTTTCTCGCTACGGTCATTGTTTTAAAGGCCTTGAAATAAATGTATATATATTTTTTTATATAACAACTGTTTGGAGTAGTTTGTAAGTGATCTTGCTTTGTGTGCTCATTGCGGGCTTTCAGTCACCCTCACCCCTCTTGAGACCTAGTCTTGACCGCCGTGATCGCTACCTTGATTGGTCTGGCTCGTCCAGAGGTTACCCTGTTCCAAGTAATTAGGTTGGCCTTCTGAACTTCTGCGCCACCAGGACAGAGTTCAGAAATCCGTCTTAACACTATGGTAAGGGTCTCAGGTTTGGTATTAGAAGCATTGAGATATCACATCTCATCCTATTTGAAGGGTCTCAGTTTTGGTATTAGAAGCTTTGAGATATCACATCTCATTCTAAAGAAAGGGTCTCAAGTTTCGAATGGGAAGGTGCCAGATATCACATCTCATGCTACAGGAAGGGTCTTAGTTTTCGAATGGGAAGGAGTTGGATATCACATCTCATGCTACAGGAAGGCTCACAGGATTGGAATGGGAAGGATTTGGATATAACATCTCACGATATTGAAAGGGCCTCGGGTTTGGAATGGGAAGGAGTTGGATATCACATCTCATGCTACAGGAAGAGTTTCAGGATTGGAATGGAAAGGTTTTGGATATCACATCTCATGCTCTAGGAAGGGTCTCGGGTTTGGTATTAGAAGGATTGAATATCACTTCTCATACTATAGGAAGGGTCTCAGGATTGGAACGGGAAAGAATTGGGTATCACATCTTATGCTATAGGAAGGGTCTCAGGTTTGGTATTAGAAGCATTGAGCTATAGGAAGGGTCTCAGGTTTGGAACAGGAAGGAGTTGGATATCACATCTCATGCTACAGGAAGGGTCTCGGGTTTGGTATTAGAAGCAGTGTGATATTGCATCTCATGCTATAGGAAGGGTGTCAGGTTTGGAATGGCAAGGAGTTGGATATCACATCTCATGCTATAGGAAGGTTCTCAGGTTTGGTATTAGAAGCATTGAGATATCACATCTCATGCTATAGGAAGGGTCTCATGGTTGGAACAGGAAGGAGTTGGATATCACATCTCATGCTACAGGAAGGGTCTCTGGTTTGGAATGGAAGGAGTTATATATCACATCTCATGCTACCGGAAGGGTCTCAGGTTTGGAATGGGAAGGAGTTGGATATCACATCTCATGCTATAGGAAGGGTCTCATGTTTGGTATTTGAAGCTTTGAGATATCACATCTCATCCTATATGAAGGGTCTCGGGTTTGGCATTGGAAGGAGTGAGATATCGCATCTCATCTTATGGGAAGAGTTTCAGATTTGGAACAGGAAGGAGTTGGATATCACATCTCATGCTATAGGAAGGGTCTCTGGTTTGGTATTGGAAGGAGTGAGATATCAAATCTCATCCTATAGGAAGGGTCCTGGGTTTAGTATTAGAAGCATTGATATATCACAACTCATTCTATAGGAAGGGTCTCAAGTTTGGTATTGGAAGGAGTGAGATAACAAATCTCATCCCATTTGAAGGGTCTCAGGTTTGCTATTGGGAGGATTTGGATATCACATACCTTCCTATAGTAAGGGTCTCATGATTGGAATGGGAAGGAGTTGGATATCATATCCCATCCTTTAGGAAGGGTCACAGGATTGGACTAGGAAGGAATCAGATTTCACATCTCATGATATAGGAAGGGTTTCAGGATTGCAACAGGAAGGAGTTTGATATCACATCTCACGCTACAGGAAGGCTCTCAGGTTTGGAATGGGAATGAGTTGGATATCACATCTCATGCAACCGGAAGGGTCTTAGGTTTGGAATGGGAAGGAGTTGGATATCACATCTCATGCTACAGGAAGGCTCACAGGATTGGAATGGAAAGGATTTGGATATAACATCTCACGATATTGGAAGGGCCTCGGGTTTGGAATGGGAAGGAGTTGGATATCACATCTCATGCTACAGGAAGAGTCTCAGGATTGGAATGGAAAGGTTTTGGATATCACATCTCATGCTCTAGGAAGGGTCTCGGGTTTGGTATTAGAAGGATTGAATATCACATCTCATACTATAGGAAGGGTCTCAGGATTGGAACGGGAAAGAATTGGGTATCACATCTTATGCTATAGGAAGGGTCTCAGGTTTGGTGTTAGAAGCATTGAGCTATAGGAAGGGTCTCAGAGTTGGAACAGGAAGGAGTTGGATATCACATCTCATGCTATAGGAAGCATCTCGGGTTTGGTATTAGAAGCATTGAGATATCACATCTCATGCTATAGGAAGGGTCTCAGGTTTGGAATAGCAAGGAGTTGGATAACACATCTCATGCTATAGGAAGGGTCTCAGGGTTGGAACAGGAAGGAGTTGGATATCACATCTCATGCTACAGGGAGGATCTCTGGTTTGGAATCGGAATGAGTTATAGTTCACATCTCTTGCTATAGGAAGGTTCTCAGGTTTGGAATGGGAAGGAGTTGGATATCACATCTCATGCTACCGGAAGGGTCTCAGGTTTGGTATTAGAAGCATTGAGATATTACATCTCATCCTATATGAAGGGTCTCGGGTTTGGCATTAGAAGCTTTGAGATATCACATCTCATTCTATAGAAAGGGTCTCTGGTTTTGAATGGGAAGGTGCCAGATATCACATCTCATGCTAGAGGAAGGGTCTCAGGTTTTGATTGGGAAGGAGTTGGATATCACATCTCATGCTACAGGAAGGGACTCAGGATTGGAATGGGAAGGATTTGGATATCTCATCTCATGCTATAGGAAGGGCTTCAGGATTGGAATGGGAAGGAGATGGGTATCCCATCTTATGCTATAGGAAGAATCTCAGGTGTGGCATTAAAAACATTGAGCTATAGGAAGGGTCTCAGGGTTGGAACAGGAAGGAGTTGGATATCACATCTAATGCTACATGAAGGGTCTCTGGTTTGGAATGGGAAGGAGTTGGAAATCACATCTCTTGCTATAGGAAGGCTCTCAGGTTTAGAATGGGAAGGAGTTGGATATAACATCTCATGCTATATGAAGGGTCTCGGGTTTTGTGTTATAAGCATTGAGATATAATATCTCATGCTATAGGAAGGGTCTCAGGTTTGGAATGGCAAGGAGTTGGATATCGCATCTCATGCTATAGGAAGGGTGCCAGTGTTGATGGGGAGGCTATGCTTGAATTCAAGAAGCAAGAGCTGCGGTTTAGGCAGAAGGAGCTTGAGTTCAGCATAGCCAAACTACAAATCGAACAGGCAGAAAAACAGAAAGACAGGGATCACCAGTTGGAACTGGCCAAGCTTCAGGTTGCAAATGGGTCCAAGGGGCCTGGACATGGGTCTGGGGCCTCCTCTCATCCACGGTTTCCGAAACATCTGCTCAGTGTGTATGAGGAAAGGAATGACATCAAGTACTGGGTGAATACGTTTGAGTATGCATGTGAAGTTCAACAAGTTGACAATGCTGATACGATTGCCTGGTTACTCAGCAGACTGCCCCATTCTGGCTGTAGTGCCATTATGGAAATGTCGAAGGCTGAGCGAGCTGATTTCGCAATGTTAAAGCAAACTCTCATTTTAAAGTTTGGAAAGACTCCGGCCCAATATTTAAAATGATTCCGAGAGTACAAGAAAAAAGAAGGTGGTACTTGGGTATCTTATGTAACCAAATCCTTAAAAAACTTAACTGGCTGGGTCGAAGGTTACAAGGTTTCTACCTTTGAAGGCATGATAAATCTTGTCATGCTGGAACACATTTTTGCATCTTCTTCCCCGGAGTTTAAGCAGCATTTTGCCGATTCGAAGGAGATAGATCCTAAGAAGTTAGCCATTGCAGCAGACTTATGGGTGTCACATCGAGTGTCCCATAAGGACAAAACTCATCCTGGTAAGCAGGAGGAAGGGAAAAAGTCCAAAGATAAGGAGGGTGGTGAATCTGATAAATCTTCTCCTCAAAAGGGCCACAAAAAGAAAAATAAGGGTAAGACACAAGAGAACTCACAGGGTAGTGGAGGTCAGCCTCCGAAACAGAACTCTGGTTACAATAAGCCTCCCTATGTAAACAGACCCAATGGATCTTGTTTTGCTTGTGGAGCAACTGACCACGTGAACGGGGATCCCCGGTGTAAGGTTAAACCTTTGGGGGTCCACTCCGCTAATCTGGCCTTCTCCTCCTATGAGGAAGAAGAGATTACAGGAGCATCCTTCTCCTCAGACTCCGTCCCCAGTGGGATAGAAGCTGAGGTAGTTTTAGTTTCCCTGGGTTCCTGGGAGCCTAAAGTCGCAGAGGCTTATGCTAGGATTCCAGATAATACCAAGCACTACTTTAAAGACAGTGTGCTGATCAATGGAGTGGATACTCCAGCTCTTAGGGATAGTGGGTGCAGTCGAACTGTAGTGGATTCTACATTGGTAGACTCAGAGGTAGTTGCCAGAGCTACTCTGATGCCCACTAAGTTGGCTGACGGCCCACCTCGCATGTTTCCAGTAATACCTGTAAATCTTACTTTGAATGGTACAGCAGTCAGGATTCCAGTAAGCATTCAGAGAAACGTCCCAGGAAAGGTCTTGTTAGGCAATGATCTCAGAGCTTTAGGGCTCGTAGGAGGCACTGCCGACAGACCCTGCACACGGTCTCAAACACGGGCAGCATTGACCAAGACCAATACGCCGCCCAGCCGAAGGGGAAACCCAAGGGGAAAGGAGTAAACAAGACAAGACGAGGGAAAGAGAACATTCCCCCAAACTCGCCTACCACTGCGGTGGAGGAAGTTGGTCAATCGCCCGGGCCTGACGAGGAGGTGGCGATGCCTGAAGTATTTGACCCCAACGACCATCCTGAACTAAAAGACTTGTTAGTAGAAGGTGGTCCTGATAGGGAAGAATTCAGTAAAGGCCAACGTGAGTGCCCATCTCTGGAAGGCCTAAGGAGACAGACCTGCTCCCAGCTTGAGGGTGAATCTCCTGGGACGCATCGGATTTATTGGGAAGGTGGACTCCTGTATAGTGAGCCCACAGAGTCTACAGAAGGAGACCATAGGAGGTTGGTGGTTCCCCTGGCTGTTAGACCCTTCCTCCTGCAGTTGGCGCATGAGGTGCCCCTTGCTGGTCACCTTGGTAATAAGAGGACCAAGCAAAGGTTATCCATGCACTTCTACTGGCCCAAGATGGGGGTGCAAGTAGAAAGTCACTGCAGGAGTTGTGCCTCCTGCCAGTTATCTGGTAAGGTTGGCTCGACAATCCAAGCTCCATTGTTACCACTCCCAGCTGTGGGAATACCATTCGAAAGGGTAGGGATCGACATCGTTGGTCCCCTTGACCCGCCAACATCCTCAGGCAATACGTTTATCCTGGTGCTGGTCGACCATGCAACCAGATATCCTGAGGCCATCCCATTGAAAACTGTAACTGCCAAGTCAGTTGCAAAAGCGTTTCTTGGCATATTTACTAGGGTTGGCTTCCCTAAAGAAGTTGTGTCGGATCGTGGCAGCAACTTTATGTCGAAGTATATGCAGGCTATGTGGAAAGAATGTGGGGTCACCTACAAGTTCTCTTCTGCATACCACCCCCAGACCAATGGTCTGGTGGAACGTTTCAACAGAACGTTAAAGAGCATGATTGGGGCTCTGGAAGAACCTCAGAGAAGAAAATGGGATCTTCTTTTACCATGCTTACTGTTTGCCTACCGAGAGGTACCACAGGAGGGGGTTGGCTTCAGCCCCTTCGAACATCTGTTCGGTCATCCTGTACGGGGACCCTTAGCCATAGTCAAAGAGGGATGGGAGAGGCCCACTCCCCCTGTTACTACCAACGTAGTAGATTATGTGCTGGGGCTCAGAAAACGGATGGTACTTCTGATGGGCTTGGCTAGTGATAAATTGAAGGCAGGACAAGCGCTGGTGAAACATTGGTACGACCAGAAAGCTTCCCTCATCAACTTTACACCTGGTCAGCAAGTCCTGATCATGAATCCTATAAAGCCTCGAGCTTTACAGGACAAATGGTCAGGCCCTTACACAGTGGTGGAGCCCCTGGGTGAGGTTAACTATTTAGTGGACCTTGGAAGGCCTGGACAGGCTCCAAAAGTGTTTCACGTAAATAGGCTGAAGGCTTTCGTCCCAAGAGTCGAAATTGCAGCACTGCTACTGGCTTCAGATGTTGAGGAAGAGGAGTCTGAACCTCTCCCCGACCTGTTCCAAAGCGGTCCTTCAGATAGCTCCTTTGAGGGTGTCCGAGTGGCCCCTCACCTGACTTCTAATTAGCAGGCTGAGGTGAAAAGTTTGCTTAGGCAGTTTTCCCCCCTGGTTTCACAGTCGCCTGGTTTGACACCTTGGTGCAAACATAACATAGACACAGGAGACAGTGTACCTACCAAAAGTAGGGGATACAGGATGTCAGACAAAGTACGGTCTTATAAAGACTGAGGTCAACAAGATGTTAGACCTTGGGGTGATTGACCCCTCTAGTAGTCCTTGGTCCAGCCCTGTGGTTTTGGTTCCAAAGGCAGGCACTTCTGAATTGAGGTTCTGTGTGGATTACAGGGCTCTGAATGCTGTCACCAAGACAGATGCACACCCCTTGCCTCGAACAGATGAGCTGGTGGATACTTTGGGTGCCTCCAAGTACCTCAGCATGTTTGACCTCACTGCTGGCTATTGGCAAATAGCTTTAGCCGAACATGCCCAGGAGAAGACAGCGTTTTCTACTCCAGACGGCCTCTACCAATTCAGGGTAATGCCGTTCAGGTTGAAAAATGCACCTGCCACTTTCCAGAGGCTTGTGAATCATGTGTTGAATGGGTTAGACGAATTCTGTCTTGCATATCTGGACGATATAGCAGTTTTCAGTGCCACCTGGGAAGACCATGTGAAACACCTCGGGATTGTGCTCCAGGCTCTTCAGAAAGCACACTTGACCATAAAGGCTAGTAAATGCCAGATTGGACAAGGCTCAGTGGTTTACCTTGGAATGAAGTAGGTGGAGGGAGGATACAGCCTCTTCCCAGTAAAGTACAAGCAGTACAAGACTGGCCTACCCCCACTACACAGACCCAAGTGAGAGCCTTCTTAGGACTCACGGGGTATTACCGCAACTTCGTGGCAGACTATGGCACCATAGCTGCCCCTCTGACTGCCCTCACCACTCCGAAGAAACCCAAGAAAGTAACTTGGACCGACGAGTGTGAGAAGGCCTTCAATGGCTTAAAAGACTCCTTGTGCCAGGCCTCTGTCCTCAGGGCCCCTGATTATCAAAGACCTTTTATTTTGCAGACAGACGCCTCTGACACTGGGATAGGAGCTGTACTATCGCAAGTAGATCAGAAGGGTAAGGAACACCCTATTGGTTTTATTAGTCGCCAGCTTAAGGACAGAGAGCTCAGATGGTCCACAGTGGAGAAAGAATGTTTCTCTGTTGTGTGGGCCCTACGGAAGCTGAGGCCCTACCTCTATGGGACCCACTTCACTGTGCAAACTGACCATAAGCCCTTAAAGTGGCTAATGAACATGAAGGCAGAAAATCCAAAGTTGCTTAGGTGGTCCATAAGTCTACAAGGCTTCGACTTCACTATTGAGCATAGGCCAGGTGTCCAACATAGCAATGCTGATGGGTTGTCCAGAATGTTTAACCGACCTGAACAAGAGACTCATCCAGGGGTGGATTAGTTCCCCCTGTCCATAGTCTGGGAGGGGCGAGTGTTAGGAAAGATTTCTTAATTGTGGGTAATTTTCCTTGCATGTGGCAACCCCTAAACTTTTTGCTGTTGTTTTCACCATGATCTAGACTTTGCCAGGGAAGTGCAGCCTTCTGCCGCACTCCTCTGAGCTTTCACTCCATTCTTACGGGGAAACTGACATGCCCTTAAGACAGTCAGTACCGGGAAACGCTGTTTTCCGTCGTTTCTTTATCATGTTGCAGCTTTCGTGCAACATGACACAAGAGGGCACTGTAAGCTAAGTTACTGCTCTCTTGGGTCTCTAGCCTTCTACAGGCCCTAGTCTTTTTGGATTGTAACTGATCGGTGCAAGTGAATCACGGACGGGAATGGTGGCAGCGATCGTTTCTTGTGTTTTTGAGCTCCTTTTGGCGTTTTAAGCGCGTTTCTCGCGCTTAGCCCAAAATGGTGGCCTGGCTCCTAAAATGGCCAGACCACGAGGCTCCTTTGTCCTGTCCGCTGACCGTCTTGCCCCCTTCACCTTCCCCAGGTCGAGCCGACCCGGGGCCTTCCTTATTCGGGCATGTACTTTCCCGCGAAACACAGATGCTTTCGCAGGCTTCTACAGGCCTTGTGTGTGCCTCCAGGATGTGGGCTGGGATGTCTGGTCCCAATACACATCCTGGGTGCCAGAGAGTCTAGGGTGGTGTGAATGCCTGGGACCACCGTGGTCCGTGATAGGTCCACGTATGGTGTGAGTGTTTGATGAGCGGATATCCCATTGGGTCCCCTCCGTTTTGGCGCGAAGGGAACCGTGGATAAGAGGGGGCTGGAAACGCCACTACCATGTCGATCTCCTGAGTTCTCACGAACAAAGGAATACAGGAGCCAAGTATCCTGCAACCACGAGGCTGAACCGAGGAATCGCTGGTGACCCGCTGAAGGACTGCTCCTCTGCACTGCTGTCGCTTTGTGAAACCCGTTCTACCTCTGATCGAACCAGATGGCCTGTACTGGTACTTCGACCCTTGGAATAGCGGGGACAGCTATTCTCGGCATCTTCACCATCTCCTGCCAGTAAGCCTTCGGAAGCGTCTCTGGGCCATCCAGCTGGCTGACCAGCTTACACGGGAGTCTTGCTCTGTAACCGCCGCCAGGTTGTGTAGTATTTCGAGTCCTTGTCACTCTCACACGCTTCGTACACTTGGCGTTCCCAAGTCTGAAGTGAGTAGTGTACATTTGTCTCAGATACACACGGCCGCTCCGTTGCCCTGCTGTGGTAACAAACTGTGCGGGTTTCTTCGATTGGGACGTCTTTTTACTCAACACGACGACGAGGCGTTCCCTGCTCTTCTGAACCTGCCAGCTGCTGAAACTGACGCGGAGAAGCCTGGGTCTGCTTGCATCGGGGACCGGTGAGTAGCATAGCTAGGATCTGGTCGCCCTCCTGCAGGAGCCCATTGCTTTTCCCCGCTGTGTAAAACAGCATCCTTTTCCGTACTCGCGCTCTGCTTCTGCCCACTGTGGAGGCTGCGCTTGAGTCGCAGAACTTGTTCTTCTTCTTTTGTGAACTAAACTGAACTGCCTGATTTCCCTCGAAGAGCTTCTCCTTTTGCCCGTTGGCACCAGCGCGTGCAGGTACTTTTGAGCACAAGGCTCTACTCTTCACAGGGATCGGACTTCCATCTAGTTAGGTGCCTCTGAAGGTGAACTGGTTCTAAGCATTATTTCGCACTGCCTGTTTTCCCTCCCTTTTAGGTGGACTACACATTTCGTACATATAACGCTTGCGACTGTCGTATTTGTATATATATTGTGTTGATATGGTATGTGTTGGTTTAATATTGTGATATTGTGATTTTCTCGCTACGGTCATTGTTTTAAAGGCCTTGAAATAAATGTGTATATATTTTTTTATATAACAACTGTTTGGAGTAGTTTGTAAGTGATCTTGCTTTGTGTGCTCATTGCGGGCTTTCAGTCACCCTCACCCCTCTTGAGACCTAGTCTTGACCGCCGTGATCGCTACCTTGATTGGTCTGGCTCGTCCAGAGGTTACCCTGTTCCAAGTAATTAGGTTGGCCTTCTGAACTTCTGCGCCACCAGGACAGAGTTCAGAAATCCGTCTTAACACTATGGTAAGGGTCTCAGGTTTGGTATTAGAAGCATTGAGATATCACATCTCATCCTATTTGAAGGGTCTCAGTTTTGGTATTAGAAGCTTTGAGATATCACATCTCATTCTAAAGAAAGGGTCTCAAGTTTCGAATGGGAAGGTGCCAGATATCACATCTCATGCTACAGGAAGGGTCTTAGTTTTCGAATGGGAAGGAGTTGGATATCACATCTCATGCTACAGGAAGGCTCACAGGATTGGAATGGGAAGGATTTGGATATAACATCTCACGATATTGAAAGGGCCTCGGGTTTGGAATGGGAAGGAGTTGGATATCACATCTCATGCTACAGGAAGAGTTTCAGGATTGGAATGGAAAGGTTTTGGATATCACATCTCATGCTCTAGGAAGGGTCTCGGGTTTGGTATTAGAAGGATTGAATATCACTTCTCATACTATAGGAAGGGTCTCAGGATTGGAACGGGAAAGAATTGGGTATCACATCTTATGCTATAGGAAGGGTCTCAGGTTTGGTATTAGAAGCATTGAGCTATAGGAAGGGTCTCAGGTTTGGAACAGGAAGGAGTTGGATATCACATCTCATGCTACAGGAAGGGTCTCGGGTTTGGTATTAGAAGCAGTGTGATATTGCATCTCATGCTATAGGAAGGGTGTCAGGTTTGGAATGGCAAGGAGTTGGATATCACATCTCATGCTATAGGAAGGTTCTCAGGTTTGGTATTAGAAGCATTGAGATATCACATCTCATGCTATAGGAAGGGTCTCATGGTTGGAACAGGAAGGAGTTGGATATCACATCTCATGCTACAGGAAGGGTCTCTGGTTTGGAATGGAAGGAGTTATATATCACATCTCATGCTACCGGAAGGGTCTCAGGTTTGGAATGGGAAGGAGTTGGATATCACATCTCATGCTATAGGAAGGGTCTCATGTTTGGTATTTGAAGCTTTGAGATATCACATCTCATCCTATATGAAGGGTCTCGGGTTTGGCATTGGAAGGAGTGAGATATCGCATCTCATCTTATGGGAAGAGTTTCAGATTTGGAACAGTGAAAGGAAGCGCCCCCAATTTCAGCACGATCCTCCCCGCAATGAGAGACAATAAGGGACTCTCCCGTAGTGGGAATAAGGCCAAGACAGAGTGCGGGTGAGCGTAAGTGGGAGTTTATCCAAAGAATAGGGCATGCAAAGAACTCTGCAACCTCCGAGAGCGCTCTGTCTGACAATAGCAAAGACAGGCGTATTTCTAATACAAAAAACGTCATCAGAACCTACACACTATAGGGGGCACAAGTTAATTGGGATTGGGTGGCGTCGACTAACTATAGGTGTTGCTGCAGCGCGGTTGGTCTTTGGCGTGAGGACGTCACTGGTCAGCCTCGTGGGTTGGGTTGGGCCTGGCAGGCCAGCTTGAGGTCATCCGAGCGGTGTTGGTATGCTGGGGCAGCCTGTGACAAAGATGAATACCTCTCCTGACTCGTTTGCCCTAGGCCATGCACACTGCAGTTATTCAAGAAACGACATCTAAGTTCATCAATAAATCGCTCAGCAGTTTGTCTTATACAATAAACGCAACGCATGAGGAATGCACCTCTTGAGAGGTCCGGTGATTGTCGGTTAGGGTGAGATTTACCTGTGTCCTATTGACCGGTATTCTAGGTCGAGGGGCTGAGTTTTGGGGCCTGAGACGACTGGTACATGCCTGTCTGCCGCGTTAGAAGTTATTATACAAATGGGTCTCTGTGTCTTGTCCCAGTGATGGGGGTCGTTCTTGGGGTGGTCTAGGGGGGAGGGTTGTGGATTTTACGAGAGGGTGCTGGTAGATCAGAGGATTCAAAACGTGGGTTTATTACCGTGCTGTAAATAACCCAGGTGGTGGGCTGTGGCCTTGGGTGCGGTACCGGGGCCTCTGACTCTCTGAAGCGGCTCCAGCTTGGTTGGGGGAGGTGAGGGAGCGCGGCACAGGCCTTAGCTTCCTTATCTGGCAGGCTTGGCAGGGTGGGAGGGAGAATGGCCTTGCATATACTCACAAAGGTTTTTTCCTCGTGCGTTGCTAACTTTTAAATGCAGAACTTTTATACTGTTCCGCCTTATTTTGATGTCATTTAAACACACATATATATTTCCATTTCGTTACACATTTCTTTAATACAGTCGGTCCGAGTACCTTTTCGTTACCTAACATTATATTTACTACATGATGTGATTATTTTATGTACATTATACGTTACACGAGGTCGTTCTAGGTTATGGCCTACAGAAATTGATGCTCGTTGCGTTAGGTGATTAAGGAAACATATATGAGTAAGTAAAGGCTATACATTTGGCCGACATCTTTCTCTGTGGTTGTAGCAGCACTAGTCCAGACCTAGGGTGGTATCATGTAACGTTACATCTTTATGGTTTATTCACAGTTTACATGATCTGTTTAACCCGAGGTAGTTTGTTGAATGCCAATACTTGAATTATTTTCTACTTTCTTCAGATAGTGATGCTTCAGCTTTTTTCCCGTCACCCCGGCCTCGCGGACCAGGTCATGCAGGGTGCGATATTACATTGTGGATGAGAATAATGTTACAATGTTAGCATCTCGGGTTAGTTCATATCCGACTTTCTCATGGGAACGCGCTCGCAGCGGATCTACCAAGGCTACTGCGGCGGCAGAGATGCATGAAAGGTCCTCCAAAGGTGGGGGCCTCGTTACAGTGTGCTGAACTCACGCCATGTTTGCTAAACAAGATGGCTTCTAGGCCTAACTGAATTTGGGTATATGCAGGGAACGGATAGGTGTGGGCAATGTCGTCGGCGGGTGACCCCTCCTCCACCTGGGCCCGGGTGGCATGAGGGGACGGCCACCGAGTCATGGTCCTCACCTGGGGAGAAGGCTGCAGGTGAGGAGGGCCTCGCGGCCAGTCCTCCCCTACATTTCCCCCCTTTCGTTACTAAAGTAACGAATTCTTTAGCTCTTCTAATCTTCTGCATTCCTGCTCCTCTATCACTGCGTCATCCCATGCAGGTGTTCCTTTTCTAGGCATCCAGGCTCTGCATACCCCCCTCAAGCTCTCACCTCTTCTAGCATACTCATCTGGGGTACAGGTTAAATATATACAGTCACCCGTCTCTTCCAAGTCCACCCAGACCTCCTCATACCATTCCAGTTCCACATCTCGGGGTTCTTTGATAGTGGTGTGCCATAGTTTGTCTACTATGTACTTATCACGGCACATAGGCACTAACTGGTATCTGGGAGTATTATCCGGTCCTGTCTGTACATGTACTTCTTGTGTCGCCTTAATTGTACCACCTGAGTTGCCCATTGTCACCATCATCATCGCACCGTTAGGGACTGCGTTAGCACAACATCGAAGGCCCACCTGGCACAGGCAGAACACCACGAGGAGGACCACCGCAACCGGTATCAATAATTTCATCGTCATTCCAAGCCAGGAGGGAACCCAGGAGAAGATATTGTCGAACCATGAGCTGTCTTTAGCCCCACCTTCCAGCTTCATTTTCTCTCCCAGGTTATGGACTGCTTCAATGACGTGGGACAGGGACCCATTTTCTGCGTCTTCAGAAGGTACGAACGTGCAGCACGCACTTCCTATTTTTCGGCAAACACCTCCATCGATTGCTGTTAGCAGGTCCAGAACATACCTGTTCTGCATGGTCATTAGTCGCAGAGCTCGTAATTCCACCTTTATTATGTTGAATCCTTCTTCAGTGTCATTGGCCAGCTGAATTAATTCCCACCGTGTGATCTGAAGCCATTTTGCATTTGCTCTTGCTTGGACACTTGAAACCAGTGAGGCAAAAAATGTTTCCACGGAGCTGAACAGGCGATACCTGTCTGGGATCTGTGCCAATAAATCGGATGACGCTTGTGATATATAGTTTGATGCTCGCTTGTTCCGTGATAGCTCCTCTTCTTTCCCTCCGGAGGACAGGACATAGAGGTGTGCTTCTGCAGTGGGAGACGTCTCGTCCTTGTTCATGTTTCCTTGCGTCTTTTTATTTTTGTCAACGTGGCTTTCTGGAATCACCATTAGGGCCGAATGCAAAGTGGCCATTGAGCAGCTGCCACTCCATGCCTGGGGAAGGTGCAAGTAAGCCTGATTCCCGCACACCCAGTATGTGTCCATTAGTGCTGCTGTTCCTTTTTTCATGTCTGGGATGGTGAGAGTTTTGTTACAGTTTTTGTTCGTTCCCATTGCCACTTTTCCTTCTCCCTTGAAACATAGTTCGTTTTGTATTTCACTTTGTAGCTTGAAGGGTTTCTCCATCGCTGTTACCCATGTTAGTTTAGAGATGTATTCTTTCCATATTGGTAAGCACGTTTTTTCCATCCATCGCAGCTTGTCTGGTTGGACACCTCTCAGTGCTTCCGCTTTGCACAGTACTTCTTCATCTTTCCATTTGTTTTCTGAAAACAGCGTCCCTTGTATTGCAAAGAAAGGTTCTTTAGGACAGACCACTCCAGACGCTTTTGAATAGCACGTTTTGTTGTCCTGTATTATTTTGAAAGAGACATCGTGTGCTTGAAAGGTGTTCTTTATTCTACACAGTGTGAGATGAAGGAGACATTGGGCATCCACAATGGGCAATTCTCTTGGCAACAACACTTTGGGTGTACCTGATGCATGGGGGATGAGCGAACAGACATAGCAGCTTTCATTAGTTGTCTGTTTAGCTGTTGTACTCATATCTGCATACCATTTATTTGCTTGGTGGGGGTGTCGTGGGTCTTCCATCTTGTCTAATCCTAACCCATAATACTCATCATACCCCCTCCTGCTTGTCTCTCTTCTTCGCCTACTTTTCTCCCCCCTCCTATACCTTATAGTTCCGATAGATGTAAGAATAGGCCCCCCTTTCTCATTCCCTCCCCCCTTTTCCAATTCTTCATGTAGGGACTTGTGTTCTGTCATTGTAATTACTTTTCCATTTTCCTCAATAAACAACAAGTCGCTGTTTTGTATCGGGGCGGGAAGGGTAGTGGGGCTGTTATATATTTCAGGTAGGGACATTGTGTCATTTTTCATACCTTTGTCTTTTGATCGTGACGGGGCAGCAGTGGGTGGTGCAGTGTAGTAACCCCATACAAGGCGGGATCCATCCCAGATCAAAAAATCACCTTCTTTAATATTCATATTTGTAATTGAATTCGTGCCAGGGGCAAGGGTGGTGTTACTCCCCCCTCCCCCCTCGTTCATCTCAGTAGAGATGAACGCTATGACCCAATGTGTCATTAGGCAGAATATTGAGATGAAGAACACAATAACACACATTGATAAACCACATTCGTATGAATATGTCAATCTATCTACTAACATTTCTCTAAATCTAACAAATCTATTAGTTGCAGGCTGCCCATCCGATGCCATAGTAAATCCTGTTTGAGACATAAAAGTGCATTAAGTACACGCATGTAAACATTTAGAACGTTGTGAAATTTTTTCGGCAAAGTATGGGAGTGGGTGAAGGAGGGGGTATGTCCACAGACAAGGTAACTTTACAAATATTACTATCAGTACATTATTTCATACATAAAGAGAAAAGTCGAGAGAGAGAGAGAGAGAGAGAGAGAGAGAGAGAAAAGAAAACTTCTCCAAAACCCAAAAAGGACCAGACAAAAATCTTCAAAAGTTGTAAAAAATTATATATATATATATATGTATATACACATGTTCATTTCAGTACGCATGTCGTGCGCCATTCGTGTTCAGTGTTCAACACTTAATGCACACAAAATTCCCATCATCCATTCTGCACAATTTCATTGTCCGCAGTTGTCTGTGCCTCGTCCTGTACCTCACCTTCCGCGGCGTTATAAGCTCTGCGTACGTCTGTCAAATGCACCCAGTATCGTAGGCCCTTTACCTTTACTGCTGTCGGTGTGCAAAACACTACCTCATAAGGGCCATGGAAACGTGGTGCATTCCACCTTCGCACAAAACTTCGGACATATATAAGGTCACCAGGCATTAGTTGTAATGGTTTTTCAGGCATTGTCTCTGTTTCTGTTGTGTTCCCCTCCTCTCTTGTAGAGGGGGGGGCTAGTTGCTTTGCAATTACGCGCGCTGCCCGTGTCAGTTTTCTCAAGTACTCTGTGAACTCCTCTCCTAATATCGCTGCGCTTCTGTGTGCATCAGAACGTTCACGGAGAGGTGAATGCGCTGTGTGCATCCTCCTTCCCGTGACGATCTCATGCGGGGACAAGTGGTGGTCTTTACTTGGCTGATTTCGTAACTCGAACAAGGCCAAAGGCAGGCAGTACATCCAGGTCTTTTTAAGGGAAAAACACAGTTTTGACAATCTGCTTTTTAACAGACCGTTCATTTTTTCCACTACGCCATTACTTTGAGGATGATAAATTGAACATAATTTGTGCTTTATTCCCAATAGGGTAGTCACTTCCTTGAATAGTTCATTAACAAAATGCGTGCCGTTATCTGAGCGAATAACTTCGCAAATCCCCCAGCGCGGGAACACTTCCCGCACTAGGAACTTCGCGGCGCCCTTCGCATCAGGGCGCGCACAGGGGCCTGCCTCCACCCATCTCGAAAATGGACATACAACCACAATCATGTAGCGAGCCCCGTTACATCTTTCTCCCATGTCTACATAATCAATGTGGAGCTCTCTGAATGGGCCATTTGGTTTGGGTATCGTTCCTCTCAGTGTGCGCAATGTCATGCCTGAGTTGTAAATCTGACATGTCGTGCATTCTAAAGCCAGTCTTGTGACATGTTCATGGAGGCAAGGTGCAAACCAATCTTCTTGTATCTCTGCCATTATGTGTTGCTTTGCGTTATGTGCGGGAAAGTGTAGTTGTTGAAATGCTATTTCTAACAATGTGACTGGCATTACCGCTTTTCCTGAACTTTTTTGTCGCCATAACAAATCAGTCGGCGATTTGCTGCATCCCCTTTTAGTCCACAGCAATTTTTCTTCTGCACTAGCTCCCTCTTGCAGCTCTATTATTTCCTGTGTGGGCATCATGTTGTATCCTGTGGGGACCTCTTGGCTTGCTGTGTGGTGCAACATGTATTCTCCTACTACACCTTTCTGTAAATACGAAGCTTCTTTGGCAGCGGCGTCTGCTGCCGCGTTCCCCAAAGATATAAAATCTGTATTTGTGGTGTGGGCTTGGCATTTTACGATGGCCACTGCCGTGGGGTCTTGCAGAGCCTCAATCAGTTCTTTCAATAGTTCTGCATGCTGAACTTGTGTTCCATCTGCTCGTCGGAACCCTCTCCGCCCCCACCGTGCCAACCCGCCGTGTACTGTCGTTGTCATGTATGCTGAGTCGGTATATATTGTCACTGCGCACCCCTTGGCGGCATGCAATGCTTCTATTAGCGCAATTAGTTCTGCTGCTTGGGCTGAATAGTGGGATGGGAGGCGGTGTTGCACTAGTGTCTCGTATTCATCTTCCTCTAATCGTACAACTGCCATACCCACATGTTTCTCTCCTGTCTCCATATCTATTGATGCTGACCCGTCTACGAAATACACCTCTCCCTCGTTCAGGGCATTCTCAAAAATCACTTGATCCTGACCTTCGTCACCTGTGAACGTAGCGCAGTTGTGGTTTTGCATATCCTCTACGGTGCATGCCTCTGTGATGAATGTGGCTGGGTTCACTGTTTTACATCTTACTATGTGGATGTTTGCGCTGGACAGTATTATTTCGTATGCTGTGGCGCGTTGTGTCGTCAATGTGCTCTTTGATCGCTCTAATATTGCAAAGAGTGAGTGTTCCACAAACAGTGTCACAGGACAGCCCATCACTATCGTGGCACTTTTCTCAATCGCGAACGCGGCTGCAGCTAGAGATTGCTCGCACGCGAAATGACCTTGCATTACTGCGTCTAGGGTGCCACTATAGTAAGCCAGTGGTTTGTGCCCTAACGATGTCTTTTGTGTCAATACTGCTGTCATCAGTGTTCCTTTGCAGTGTGAAAATAAGAAGAATTCGCGTCCATAGTCTGGATTTGCCAGTACTGGAGCGCTTGATATCAGCTCTTTTAGTGAGTCAAATGCTGTGTTCATCTCTTCTGTCCATTCTAGGTGTTTGTTTTCCTGCTGTGCCTCTTTTAGTGCCTGTAACAAGGGCCTTGTGTATGCTGCATAATCCAATATCCATGCTCGGCAATAGTTGCACATACCCAGAAATTTCTGCATCTCTTTTACTGTTTTGGGCTCCCCAACTGCTCTAATCGCCTGTGCCCTGTCGGGTATGATCCGCTTGCCGTCCTTTGATATCAGCTGTCCCAAGTATAGGACCTCGGTCAGACAGTATTGTAACTTCCCCTTGTCCACCTTGTACCCTTTATTGGCCAATAATGTCAGGAGTGTTATTGAGTCCTTTCTACACTCTTCCTCAGTTTGTGCACAGATCAATAAATCATCAACGTACTGAATCACTGTGCTTTCTACACACAAATTCCCCAGATCTTCATGTAGTACCCTGTTGAATATGCTTGGGCTCTCGCAATACCCTTGAGGTAGTCTGCAGTGTTCGAACCTCCTCCCCCCTAGTGTAAACGCTGTTAAGTACCTGCTCTCCTCTGCTAAGGGAATCGAGAAAAATGCATTTTTTAAGTCAATAACTGTGAAGTGGGATGCCGTTTTTGGAATGTTGCACAGTATTGTTGATGGGTTCGGGACTAAAGGGAACTCCTTCTGAATCACATCATTGAGTGGGCGTAAATCCTGTATCATCCTCCATGAACCTCCCTTCGCCTTTTTAATCGGGTAAATACATGTGTTGCATGGGGAGTTTGAGGGCACTATTATTCCTTGTGCTAGCAGTGCATCTAGTGTCTCTCTGATCCCTTCTTCTGCTTCGCGTGACAATGGATATTGTTTTACCCGGGGTATAATTGCTCCCGGTTTCAGTTTTATTACCACAGGCTGAACCTCATGTAATAACCCCACGTCATGGGGGCCATTTGTCCATATGTTATCGGGTACTAACCGCATGTCGTCATCAAAAAATGCATGTGGTGCTCCTACCACTGCCATTAATTCAACTTGAGTTTTTCTGGCTGTAACTACAATGTCACACGGCATTGCTAGTTCCATCACTATTTCGCCATCTGTCTCAGTGTCTGAAAATAGCTCCTCGTCCGAGAGCTCCCTCAGTGGGATATTTGCATTTGTACACAGTACTGTCCGCCACTCACATCCTTCCATGTCAACGCCAATCACACATATTCTGTTTGCTGACACGTGTACTGCGTGTAAATCCAACGATACCACTGACCCTAGAGCAGTGTCGGGGCTTGCTATGGGGCGGAAGAGGAATTCGGCTGGAATCCTCCAATCCATCCTTTTTAGTTCTGGTACTATGAGAGCCAATGCTCTCATGCCCTCAACAAACATCTCCTCGTTTCTTGGTAACCCTCTGATCTCTTGCATAATTGTGTGGCCGTGTATTACTGCTAATATGCGGAGAGGACATATGCCTGGCGTCGAACATACGATACCGCTCCCTGTGAATGATATTGTCATGTTTAGTTTGCTCAAGAGATCTCTCCCCAGCAAATTAATGGGAGAGTGTTCATAGTACAGTAAGGGTGCTTTCACTGTTTTACCCCCCACTGTCACATCCAATGCTTCTGTGTAAGGAACTTCAATTACAGCCCCAGAGAACCCCTGCGTCTCTAACGTTCTATTAGATAACGGGAACCGGCCCTCTCTAATGCATGATTTCTCCGCTCCCGAATCCACCATGAATATGAACTGCTTGTCTCCTATCTGCGCTCCTATCAATGGTTCCTCTGATGCATTGTGGGTCGTAGATAGTACTGGACACGCAAGTGCTCTCTGTGGGCTGTCCTATGCGGGGTGTCTCATTGCCCCCCCTTGATCAAAAATGTTCCCCGAAACTACTGACACTCCGCTGTAAGGTGCAGGAGCAGGTGCTCCGTTAGCTACTGTGGCGAAAGTGTTACCTGGCGTGTATTGCATGTTGTCATTATTCTGTGGGTGGTTTTGTGTCCTGTACTGATGTCCGTGTAGCTGTGCGTTACTTCTTTGTCCTACATTTTCTGGTTGTTGATATTGTCCCATGGGGAGGCCGTAGGGGCTTCCTGGGTGGGGGTGACCGTACTGTCCTGTCTCCTGGAACCCGTTGTTTTGTCTGCTCCTGCACTCTCTTGAGTAGTGCCCCCATCTCCCACAATTCCAGCAGCTCCCCTGTGGACCTCTGGGACCCTGCCACCCATTACCTCCCATTCCTCCATACCCTTGTCCTCCTCTTCGGCCCCGGTACCCACCTCTTCCCCCTCTTGGGGCCCACTCTTGCCACATTGGACCTCCGTTCTGCTCCTGCTCAGTCCACTGTCGTTGTCCTTGTCCTGCCCAATTTGCTGCTATTCTTCCTTGTATTGCTATTTGCCCCTCCTCTCCTTCCTCTCCCTCCCTCATGAGTGGGAGTCCTGCTACCGCTGCTGCAACCTTCACTAGTTTTGATTGTACCAACTTTGCCTCGTCTGCCAACCTTTTCTGTGCTACTTCCCTCTCTCTCTCTTTGATCCTTTTGCAATGGTGCACTATTATACTTTGGATCTCTGGCCACCCCTTCGCCTCAACGCCCGCTATCTTATCGAGTGCCTTCTGCACCTCTTTTGGGAGCCCTCTCTTAATGATGAAATAAAATAGAGATGTGGATTGGTGCCAGGGCGTGCCCGTTTCCGCTCTCCACATCTCCTGCACCCGGAGAATGTAATCCATAGCATCCTCCCCGTCGTTCATTGTACATTGCATTACTGACTGTAAATCAGGGGTATCTGGGAATGTCTCCCGCAGCGCGTCCCACACCCTTGCTCGTACTGTATTAAAGGAAGCTCCATCATGACGATCATAATCTAACGTCACGGCCGGGAAACCAGCCTTAGCCCATACTCTGTCCGCTTGATCTCCTACTGCGGTGACTAGTAGGCTTTTCACATCGCCTACTGCCAACGGTATGCCGGCGGTATGTTTCTCAAATGCATATATCCACTTGCTCGCCCCTCCTGACAGCTGGGGCAATAATTTCATTAAATTAGCCTTATCCATCTGAGCCCATGGTATATAGTTTGGTCTCCCCCCCCCTCTGTGTATCAATGGAAGTTGTAACTTCCCTTTTGCAGTTGCACCCTCCCTTTCCTTAGTCGCTGCTGACTCCAATGACGCCATCTTCCCCACCCTATTTCTTAGTCGTCCCATCCATTCGTCGTCTATAGTCCCTAGTGAACATGCACCGTCCACTTCCTCGCTTTCCCCTCCCACTGCCATACTCAACCTATCACTGTCATCCAATCCTCCTCTGACATCACATAACAAGTCCTCTCTGATCCCTCTCTCTCGTGATACATCACCAATGCTCCCTTCTACTGCTCCTACCTCTATTATTCGTGTCGGCTCCTCCTCAATCCTGAACAGTATTTCCCCCTTTTTCCATCCTTCCTCTATCTGTCTACCTTCGCTCGACGCTCTAGACGTGCGTCCTGATTGTGTGGGGGCACACGCTGTGCGCTCACATATGTCTTTTATCCTTGAGAGTTCATCCCTTGCCACAGTAAGCCTCGACTCTAAGTCACTCGTTAATTTCTCTATATCCACCCTCTGTGTGCTTCCCTGGGCTCGCTCTCTGGTGCTTTCGTATGGCGGGGGGGCTGTTGGTCTTTGTGGTGTACCAATGGTGGGGGGAGGCACATACGTAGGGTCGCTGTATCCTGCTGCGGGGGCTGGTTTAGGTAATATCGGGTACAAACTAATCACCTCCGCAGGTTGTGCTGTACTTAGCTGTTCCTTGTCCTCTCTTGGAATCATCAATGGATTATCTGTGGTGGAAGGTAGATCAATATTTGGTGCCGGAGCTTTGGGTGGGGGTACCTCCTCAAACAATCTCCAGAGGTCTAATATCTCCTTCCTATTTTGCCATTGTTTCCCCTTATACTTGAGGCTAATGCATGTTCGTACCATATCAAGAACGCTTTTGTCAAAAGACCCTCCCTCGGGCCAAATCTGGGGCAGACCCTCCCCCTTCAATTCTGTTACCCATTGATCGTGATATTTATTTATTCGTTCAGCGTATCCCGGTAAGCTCTTACAAATATGTGACAAGGGAGTTTCGGCCCCCATCTTCTAAATCACTCTCACAGCCGTGTCCACCTTCTTTACGTTTAGTTAGGTGTAGATCTATGTATGTATACCTTTATGGCACAGACAAGAGCGGACGTCTCAAATTTTATCACCCAAGTTTATTTACTGCACAAATCCTTTCGCACTTACCATAGCTCATTTCCTTTCCATTCCCATACACTCTCATGTGATTCCGCTCACAACTGATCAAGTACTAGTTATGGTCAACACTCTCTGGCGCCACCTCGCGGTCAACCGATCGTCTCCAACACTCACACGGTGCGCGCACCCATCACAATGCCTTTCCACTCACACTTCTTCTTATTTCCTCCCTTTCCTCCCTGGCCAGCTGTCCCTATTTTTCTGCTAAGGTTGCTATGTTCACGTCTGTACGTGCCACTACTTAGCCCCCACTCGTCAAAATGTGCTCCCTATTTTATAGCCCTTCTACAAGTATATTTATCTTATACCCTTTTCGCTTTCTTCCCCTGCCCCGTGGATTGGAAAAAAGAAATAGAGAGAGTAGCAATCACTAAAAAATATTCCCGGTGTCTCCTTTTGCCAGACACCAATAACTTATTTCTTACTTCTTCATATATTCCCAGTACTAGTTTAGATAGCACTATGCGGCGCCGCCTTCCACCCCCTTTCGGAGCTAGGTTTCCGTCACTTCTACCACTTCACTTATTTCTTACTCCTAATGGCCATATGCAAAGAAAAGATAAAGAAAGTTTCAAGACCCGTCTTTAGTAGACCCCCGTTATTCTTCTCCTCTACCTGTCCCCGTTCTCCTGTTCACCGTTTCCCCTCCCTTCCCCTTTACGATCGCTCGCACTCAGTACTCACGTGCCCGTCTTGAACCGATAGTCTCCGAAACTGGGTCCGTCCAGGCGGTGTCACCGGTAACTCAACGGTCAGCCCCTGGCTCCGGCGAGCGGCACTCAAAGGGGATTTTTTTCCAATCGGGATCCCGTACCCTTTCTCATTGAGTGCGCACTTCTTATTGTGCCGGTCGCCGTTGGCGGGCGGCCTCCCGGAGCCGGCTCACCGTGCGTATCCCTTCTCGACCGGAGATTCTCGTGCCACAAGGGGGTCGTTAGAAAGGAGTTAGGAAAAATAATTTGGAGATATCACGCTATCGGGGTCACCACTGAAAGGAAGCGCCCCCAATTTCAGCACGATCCTCCCCGCAATGAGAGACAATAAGGGACTCTCCCGTAGTGGGAATAAGGCCAAGACAGAGTGCGGGTGAGCGTAAGTGGGAGTTTATCCAAAGAATAGGGCATGCAAAGAACTCTGCAACCTCCGAGAGCGCTCTGTCTGACAATAGCAAAGACAGGCGTATTTCTAATACAAAAAACGTCATCAGAACCTACACACTATAGGGGGCACAAGTTAATTGGGATTGGGTGGCGTCGACTAACTATAGGTGTTGCTGCAGCGCGGTTGGTCTTTGGCGTGAGGACGTCACTGGTCAGCCTCGTGGGTTGGGTTGGGCCTGGCAGGCCAGCTTGAGGTCATCCGAGCGGTGTTGGTATGCTGGGGCAGCCTGTGACAAAGATGAATACCTCTCCTGACTCGTTTGCCCTAGGCCATGCACACTGCAGTTATTCAAGAAACGACATCTAAGTTCATCAATAAATCGCTCAGCAGTTTGTCTTATACAATAAACGCAACGCATGAGGAATGCACCTCTTGAGAGGTCCGGTGATTGTCGGTTAGGGTGAGATTTACCTGTGTCCTATTGACCGGTATTCTAGGTCGAGGGGCTGAGTTTTGGGGCCTGAGACGACTGGTACATGCCTGTCTGCCGCGTTAGAAGTTATTATACAAATGGGTCTCTGTGTCTTGTCCCAGTGATGGGGGTCGTTCTTGGGGTGGTCTAGGGGGGAGGGTTGTGGATTTTACGAGAGGGTGCTGGTAGATCAGAGGATTCAAAACGTGGGTTTATTACCGTGCTGTAAATAACGCAGGTGGTGGGCTGTGGCCTTGGGTGCGGTACCGGGGCCTCTGACTCTCTGAAGCGGCTCCAGCTTGGTTGGGGGAGGTGAGGGAGCGCGGCACAGGCCTTAGCTTCCTTATCTGGCAGGCTTGGCAGGGTGGGAGGGAGAATGGCCTTGCATATACTCACAAAGGTTTTTTCCTCGTGCGTTGCTAACTTTTAAATGCAGAACTTTTATACTGTTCCGCCTTATTTTGATGTCATTTAAACACACATATATATTTCCATTTCGTTACACATTTCTTTAATACAGTCGGTCCGAGTACCTTTTCGTTACCTAACATTATATTTACTACATGATGTGATTATTTTATGTACATTATACGTTACACGAGGTCGTTCTAGGTTATGGCCTACAGAAATTGATGCTCGTTGCGTTAGGTGATTAAGGAAACATATATGAGTAAGTAAAGGCTATACATTTGGCCGACATCTTTCTCTGTGGTTGTAGCAGCACTAGTCCAGACCTAGGGTGGTATCATGTAACGTTACATCTTTATGGTTTATTCACAGTTTACATGATCTGTTTAACCCGAGGTAGTTTGTTGAATGCCAATACTTGAATTATTTTCTACTTTCTTCAGATAGTGATGCTTCAGCTTTTTTCCCGTCACCCCGGCCTCGCGGACCAGGTCATGCAGGGTGCGATATTACATTGTGGATGAGAATAATGTTACAATGTTAGCATCTCGGGTTAGTTCATATCCGACTTTCTCATGGGAACGCGCTCGCAGCGGATCTACCAAGGCTACTGCGGCGGCAGAGATGCATGAAAGGTCCTCCAAAGGTGGGGGCCTCGTTACAGTGTGCTGAACTCACGCCATGTTTGCTAAACAAGATGGCTTCTAGGCCTAACTGAATTTGGGTATATGCAGGGAACGGATAGGTGTGGGCAATGTCGTCGGCGGGTGACCCCTCCTCCACCTGGGCCCGGGTGGCATGAGGGGACGGCCACCGAGTCATGGTCCTCACCTGGGGAGAAGGCTGCAGGTGAGGAGGGCCTCGCGGCCAGTCCTCCCCTACAACAGGAAGGAGTTGGATATCACATCTCATGCTATAGGAAGGGTCTCTGGTTTGGTATTGGAAGGAGTGAGATATCAAATCTCATCCTATAGGAAGGGTCCTGGGTTTAGTATTAGAAGCATTGATATATCACAACTCATTCTATAGGAAGGGTCTCAAGTTTGGTATTGGAAGGAGTGAGATAACAAATCTCATCCCATTTGAAGGGTCTCAGGTTTGCTATTGGGAGGATTTGGATATCATATACCTTCCTATAGTAAGGGTCTCATGATTGGAATGGGAAGGAGTTGGATATCATATCCCATCCTTTAGGAAGGGTCACAGGATTGGACTAGGAAGGAATCAGATTTCACATCTCATGATATAGGAAGGGTTTCAGGATTGCAACAGGAAGGAGTTTGATATCACATCTCACGCTACAGGAAGGCTCTCAGGTTTGGAATGGGAATGAGTTGGATATCACATCTCATGCAACCGGAAGGGTCTTAGGTTTGGAATGGGAAGGAGTTGGATATCACATCTCATGCTACAGGAAGGCTCACAGGATTGGAATGGAAAGGATTTGGATATAACATCTCACGATATTGGAAGGGCCTCGGATTTGGAATGGGAAGGAGTTGGATATCACATCTCATGCTACAGGAAGAGTCTCAGGATTGGAATGGAAAGGTTTTGGATATCACATCTCATGCTCTAGGAAGGGTCTCGGGTTTGGTATTAGAAGGATTGAATATCACATCTCATACTATAGGAAGGGTCTCAGGATTGGAACGGGAAAGAATTGGGTATCACATCTTATGCTATAGGAAGGGTCTCAGGTTTGGTGTTAGAAGCATTGAGCTATAGGAAGGGTCTCAGAGTTGGAACAGGAAGGAGTTGGATATCACATCTCATGCTATAGGAAGCATCTCGGGTTTGGTATTAGAAGCATTGAGATATCACATCTCATGCTATAGGAAGGGTCTCAGGTTTGGAATAGCAAGGAGTTGGATATCACATCTCATGCTATAGGAAGGGTCTCAGGGTTGGAACAGGAAGGAGTTGGATATCACATCTCATGCTACAGGGAGGATCTCTGGTTTGGAATCGGAATGAGTTATAGTTCACATCTCTTGCTATAGGAAGGTTCTCAGGTTTGGAATGGGAAGGAGTTGGATATCACATCTCATGCTACCGGAAGGGTCTCAGGTTTGGTATTAGAAGCATTGAGATATTACATCTCATCCTATATGAAGGGTCTCGGGTTTGGCATTAGAAGCTTTGAGAAATCACATCTCATTCTATAGAAAGGGTCTCTGGTTTTGAATGGGAAGGTGCCAGATATCACATCTCATGCTAGAGGAAGGGTCTCAGGTTTTGATTGGGAAGGAGTTGGATATCACATCTCATGCTACAGGAAGGGACTCAGGATTGGAATGGGAAGGATTTGGATATCTCATCTCATGCTATAGGAAGGGCTTCAGGATTGGAATGGGAAGGAGTTGGGTATCCCATCTTATGCTATAGGAAGAATCTCAGGTGTGGCATTAAAAACATTGAGCTATAGGAAGGGTCTCAGGGTTGGAACAGGAAGGAGTTGGATATCACATCTAATGCTACATGAAGGGTCTCTGGTTTGGAATGGGAAGGAGTTGGAAATCACATCTCTTGCTATAGGAAGGCTCTCAGGTTTAGAATGGGAAGGAGTTGGATATAACATCTCATGCTATATGAAGGGTCTCGGGTTTTGTGTTATAAGCATTGAGATATAATATCTCATGCTATAGGAAGGGTCTCAGGTTTGGAATGGCAAGGAGTTGGATATCACATCTCATGCTATAGGAAGGGTCTCAGATTTGGAATGGGAAGGAGTTGGATATCACATCTCATGCTATAGGAAGGGTCTCAGGTTTGGTATTAGAAGCATTGAGATATCACATCTCATGCTACAGGGAGGGTCTCAGGGTTGGAAAGGGAAGGAGTTGGATATCACATCTCATGCTACAGGAATGGTCTCTGGTTTGGTATTAGAAGCATTGAGATATCACATCTCATGCTACAGGGAGGGTCTCAGGGTTGGAATGGGAAGGAGTTGGATATCTCATCTCATGCTATAGGAAGGGTCTCAGGATTGGAATGGGAAGGAGTTGGATATCACATCTCATGCTATAGGAAGGGTCTCAGGTTTGTTATTGGAAGGAGTGAGATATCAAATCTCATCCTATAGGAAGGGTCTTGGGTTTGGTATTAGAAGCATTGATATATCACAACTCATTCTGTAGTAAGGGTCTCAAGTTTGGTATTGGAAGGAGTGAGATAACAAATCTCAACCCATTTGAAGGGTCTCAGGTTTGCTATTCGAAGGATTTGGATATCACATCCCTTCCTATAGTAAGGGTCTCATGATTGGAATGGGAAGGAGTTAGATATCATATCCCATCCTTTAGGAAGGGTCACAGGATTGGACTAGGAAGGAATCAGATTTCACATCTCATGATATAGGAAGTGTCTCAGGATGGCAACGGGAAGGGGTTTGATATCACATCTCACGCTACAGGAAGGCTCTCAGTTTTGGAAGGGGAATGAGTTGGATATCACATCTCATGCAACCGGAAGGGTCTTAGGTTTGGAATGGGTTGGAGTTGGATATCACATCTCGTGCTATGGTAAGGGTCTCAGGTTTGGTATTAGAAGCATTGAGATATCACATCTCATCCTATTTGAAAGGTCTCAGGTTTGGTATTAGAAGCTTTGAGATATCACATCTCATTCTAAAGAAAGGGTCTCAAGTTTCGAATGGGAAGGTGCCAGATATCACATCTCATGCTACAGGAAGGGTCTTAGTTTTCGAATGGGAAGGAGTTGGATATCACATCTCATGCTACAGGAAGGCTCACAGGATTGGAATGGGAAGGATTTGGATATAACATCTCACGATATTGGAAGGGCCTCGGGTTTGGAATGGGAAGGAGTTGGATATCACATCTCATGCTACAGGAAGAGTCTCAGGATTGGAATGGAAAGGTTTTGGATATCACATCTCATGCTCTAGGAAGGGTCTCGGGTTTGGTATTAGAAGGATTGAATATCACATCTCATACTATAGGAAGGGTCTCAGGATTGGAACGGGAAAGAATTGGGTATCACATCTTATGCTATAAGAAGGGTCTCAGGTTTGGTGTTAGAAGCATTGAGCTATAGGAAGGGTCTCAGAGTTGGAACAGGAAGGAGTTGGATATCACATCTCATGCTATAGGAAGCATCTCGGGTTTGGTATTAGAAGCATTGAGATATCACATCTCATGCTATAGGAAGGGTCTCAGGTTTGGAATAGCAAGGAGTTGGATATCACATCTCATGCTATAGGAAGGGTCTCAGGGTTGGAACAGGAAGGAGTTGGATATCACACCTCATGCTGCAGGGAGGATCTCTGGTTTGGAATCGGAATGAGTTATAGATCACATCTCTTGCTATAGGAAGGTTCTCAGGTTTGGAATGGGAAGGAGTTGGATATCACATCTCATGCTACCGGAAGGGTCTCAGGTTTGGTATTAGAAGCATTGAGATATTACATCTCATCCTATATGAAGGGTCTCGGGTTTGGCATTAGAAGCTTTGAGATATCACATCTCATTCTATAGAAAGGGTCTCTGGTTTCGAATGGGAAGGTGCCAGATATCACATCTCATGCTAGAGGAAGGGTCTCAGGTTTTGATTGGGAAGGAGTTGGATATCACATCTCATGCTACAGGAAGGGACTCAGGATTGGAATGGGAAGGATTTGGATATCTCATCTCATGCTATAGGAAGGGTCTCAGGATTGGAATGGGAAGGAGTTGGATATCACATCTCATGCTATAGGAAGGGTCTCAGGATTGGAATGGGAAGGAGTGAGATATTAAATCTCATCCTATTGGAAGGGTCTCAAGTTTGGTATTGGAAGGATTTGGATATCTCATCTCATGCTATAGGAAGGGTCTCAGGATTGGAATGGGAAGGAGTTGGATATCACATCTCATGCTATAGGAAGGGTCACAGGATTGGACTAGGAAGGAATGAGATTTCACATCTCATGATATAGGAAGGGTCTCAGGATTGCAATGGGAAGGAGTTTGATATCACATCTCATGCTACAGGAAGGCTCTCAGGTTTGGAATGGGAATGAGTTGGATATCATATCTCATGCTACAGGAAGGGTCTTAGGTTTGGAATGGGTTGGAGTTGGATATCACATCTCATGCTATGGGAAGGGTCTCAGGTTTGTTATTAGAAGCATTGAGATATCACATCTCATCCTATATGAAGGGTCTCGGGTTTGGTATTAGAAGCTTTGAGATATCACATCTCATTCTAAAGAAAGGGTCTCAAGTTTCAAATGGGATGGTGCCAGATATCACATCTCATGCTACAAGAAGGGTCTTAGTTTTCAAATGGGAAGGAGTTGGATATCACATCACATGCTACAGGAAGGCTCTCAGGATTGGAATGGGAAGGATTTGGATATCCCATCTCATGCTCTAGGAAGTGTCTCAGATTTGGTATTAGAAGTATTGAGACATCACATCTCATTCTAAAGAAAGGGTCTCAAGTTTCGAATGGGAAGGTGCCAGATATCACATCTCATGCTACAGGAAGGGTCTTAGTTTTCGAATGGGAAGTGTTAGGAAAGATTTCTTAATTATGGGTAATTTTCCTTCCATGTGGCAACCCCTAAACTTTTTGCTGTTGTTTTCACCATGATCTAGACTTTGCCATAGAAGTGCAGCCTTCTGCCGCACTCCTCAAGGCTTTCGCTCCATTCTTACGGGGAAACTGACATGCCCTTAAGACAGTCAGTACCGGGAAACGTTGTTTTCCGTAGTTTCTTTATCATGTTGCAGCTTTCGCGCAACATGGCACAAGAGGGCACTGTAAGCTAAGTTACTGCTCTCTTGGGTCTCTAGTCTTCTACAGGCCCTAGATACTCTCTTTGGATTGTAAATGAACGGTGCAAGTGAATCACGGACGGGATTGGTGGCAGCGATCGTTTCTTGTGTTTTTGAGCTCCTTTTGGCATTTTAAGCACGTTTTTCGCGCTTAGCCCAAAATGGTGGCCTGGCTCCCAAAATGGCCAGACCACGAGGCTCTTTGTCCTGTCCGCTGACCGTCTTGCCCCCTTCACCTCCCCAGGTCGCGCCGACCCGGGGCCTTCCTTATTTGGGCATGTACTTTCCCGCGAAACACAGATGCTTTCGCGGGCTTCTACAGGCCTTGTGTGTGCCTCCAGGATGGGGGCTGGGATGTCTGGTCCAAATACACATCCAGGGCGCCTGAGAGTCTAGGGTGCTGTGAATGCCTGGGACCCCCGTGGTCCGTGATAGGTCCACATATGGTGTGAGTGTTTTATGTGTGGATCTCCCATTGGGTCCCCTCCGTTTTGGCGCGAGGGGAACCGTGGATAAGAGGGGGCTGGAAACACCACTACTAGGTCGATCTCCTGAGTTCTCACGAACAAAGGAATACAGGAGCCAAGTATCCTGCAACCACGAGGCTGAATCGAGGAATCGCTGGTGTCCCGCTGAAGGACTGCTCCTCTGCACTGCTGTTGCTTTGTGAAACCCTTTCTACCTCGGATCGAACGAGAAGGCCTGTACTGGTACTTTGACCCTTGGAATAGTGGGAACAACTATTCTCGGCATCTTCACCATCTCCTGCACGTAAGCCTTCGGAAGTATCACTGGTTCATCCAGCAGACTGACCAGCCTACCCAAGAGTCTTGCTCTGTAACCGCCGTCAGGTTGTGTTGTATTACGAGTCCTTGTCACTCTCACACGATTCGTACACTTGGCATTCCCAGGTCTGAAGTGAGTAGTGTACATTTGGCTGAAATACACCCGGCCGCTCCGTTGCCCTGCTGTGGTAACAAACTGTGCAGGTTCACTGCGTTTGGGACATCCTCAACTCAACTTCTGCTGCTGCGGAATCTACACGACGCCGAGACGTCCCCTGCTCGTATCTGAACCTGCCAGCACTGAAACTGACGCGGAGAAGCCTGGGTCTGCTTGCATCGGGGACCGGTGAGTAGCATCGCTAGGAACTGATTGCCTTCCTGCAGGAGCCCATAGCTTTTCCCCGCTGTGTCTAACAGCACGCTTTCCCGTACTCGCGCTCTGCTTCTGCCCACAGTGGAGGCTGCGCTTGAGGCGCGGAGCTCTGTTCATCTTCATTTGTTCACCGAACTAAACTGCCTGATTCCCTCCAAGAGACTCCCCTTTTTGCCCGTTGGCACCAGCGTGTGCAGGTACTTTTGAGCACAAGGCTCCACTCTTCGTAGGGCTTGGACTTCCTTTTAGTTAGGTGCCTCTGAAGGCGGACTGGGTCTAATTATTATTCGCACTGCCTGTTTTCCTCCCCATCTAGGTGGTCTACACATTTTGTGCGTCTAACTCTTTAGACTCGTTTGTATTTGTATATATATTGTATTGGTTTGGTATGTGTTGGTTTACTTAAGTTTTATTGTGATTTCTCGCTACGGTCAATGTTACAAAGGCCTTGTTATTAATGTGTATATATTTAAATATAACACCTGCTTGGAGTAATTTGTAAGTGTCCTTGCTTTGTGTGCTCATTGCAGGCTTTCAGTCACCCTCGCCCCTCTTGAGACCTAGTCTTGACCGCCGCCATCGCTACCCTGATTGGTCTGGCTTGTCCAGAGGTTACCCTGTTCCAAGAACCTAGGCTGGCCTTCTGAACCTCTGCCCCTCCAGGACAGAGTTCAGAAATCCATCTTAACAGAACCATTGAGCCATCACATCTCATAATATAGGAAGGGTCTATGGTTTGGAAAGGGAAGAAGTTGGATATCACATCTCATGCTATAGGAAGGGTCTCAGCTTTGGAATGGGAAGGAGTTGGATATCACATCTCATGCTATAGGAAGGTTCTCAGCTTTGGAATTAGAAGCATTGAGATATCACATCTCATCCTATATGAAGGGTCTCGGGTTTGGTATTGGAAGGAGTGTGATATCACATCTCATGTTATAGGAAGGGTCTCAGGATTGGAATGGGAAAGTGTTGGATATCACATCTCATCCTTTTGGAAGTGTCTCAGGTTTGGTATTAGAAGCTTTGAGATATCAAATCTAATTCTATAGAAAGGGTCTCAGGTTTCGAATGGGAAGGAGCCAGATATCACATCTCATGCTACAGGAAGGATCTCAGGTTTCGATTGGGAAGGAGTTGGATATCACATCTCATGCTACAGGAACGGTCTCAGGATTCGAATGGGAAGGTTTTGGATATCACATCTCATGATATAGGATGGGCCTCGGGTTTGGAATGGGAAGGAGTTAGATATCACATCTCATGCTCTAGGAAGGGTCTCGGGTTTTGTATTAGAAGCATTGAGACATCGCATCTCATACTATAGGAAGGGTCTCAGGATTGGAACGGGAAGGATTGGGTTTCCCATCTTATGCTATAGGAGGGTCTCAGGTTTGGTATTAGAAGCATTGAGCTATAGGAAGGGTCTCAGGGTTGGAACATGAAGGAGTTGGATATCACATCTAATTCTACATGAAGGGTCTCTGGTTTCGAATGGGAAGGAGTTGGATATCACATCTCTTGCTATAGGAAGGTTCTCAGGTTTGGAATGGGAAGGAGTTGGATATCACATCTCATGCTATAGGAAGGGTCTCGGGTTTGGTATTAGAAGAATTAAGACATCACATCTCATGCTATAGGAAGGGTCTCAGGTTTGGTATTGGAAGGTGTGAGATATTAAATCTCATCCTATTGGAAGGGTCTCAGGTTTGGTATTGGAAGGATTTGGATATCACATCCCATCCTATAGGAAGGGTCTTGGGTTTGGTATTAGAAGCATTGACATATCACATCTCATCCGATAGGAAGGGTCTCGAGTTTGGTATTGGAAGGTGTGAGATATTAAATCTCATCCTATTGGAAGGGTCTCAGGTTTGGTATTGGAAGGATTTGGATATCACATCCCATCCTATAGGAAGGGTCTCATGATTGGAATGGGAAAGAGTTGGATATCACATCTCATGCTACAGGATGCTTTTCAGGTTTGGAATGGGAAGGAGCCAGATATCACATCTCATGCTACAGGAAGGGTCTCAGGTTCGGAATGGGAAGGAGCTGGATATCACATCTCATGCTACAGGAAGGGTCTCAGGATTGAAATGGGAAAGTTTTGGATATCACATCTCATGATATAGGATGGGCCTCGGGTTTGGAATGGGACGAGTTGGATATCAAATCTCATGCTCTAGGAAGGGTCTCAGGTTTAGTATTAGAAGCATTGAGATATCACATCTCATGCTATAGGAAGGGTCTATGGTGTGGAATGGGAAGGAGTTATATATCACATCTCCTGCTATAGGACGGTTCTCAGGTTTGAAATGGGAAGGAGTTGGATACCACATCTCATGCTATAGGAAGGGTCTCAGGTTTGGTATTAGAAGCATTGGGATATCACATCTCATCCTATATGAAGGGTCTCGGGTTTGGCATTGGAAGGAGTGAGATATCACATCTCATCTTATAGGAAGGGTCTCAGGTTTGGAACGGGAAGGAGTTGGGTATCACATCTTATGCTATAGGAAGGGTCTCAGGTTTGGTATTAGAAGCATTGAGCTATAGGAAGGGTCTTAAGGTTGAAACAGAAAGGAGTTTGATATCACATCTCATGCTACAGGAAGGGTCTGAGGGTTGGAATGGGAAGGAGTTGGATATCACATCTCATGCTACAGGAAGGGTCTCGGGTTTGGTATTAGAAGCATTGAGATATCACATCTCTTGCTATAGGAAGGGTCTCAGGGTTGGAATGGGAAGGAGTTGGATATCACATCTTATGCTATAGGAAGGTTCTCGGGTTTGGTATTAGGAGCATTGAGCTATAGGAAGGGTGTCAGGGTTGGAACAGGAAGTAGTTGGATATCACATCTCATGCTACAGCAAGGGTCTCTGGTTTGGAATGGGAAGGAGTTGGATATCACATCTCTTGCTATAGGAAGGCTCTCAGGTTTAGAATGGGAAGGAGTTGGATATCACATATCACGCTATATGAAGGGTCTCGGGTTTGGTATTATAAGCATTGAGACATCATATCTCATGCTATAGGAAGTGTCTCAGGTTTGGAATGGCAAGGAGTTGGATATCACAGCTCATGCTCTAGGAAGGGTCTCAGGTTTGGAATGGGAAGGAGTTGGATATCACATCTCATGCTATAGGAAGGGTCTCGGGTTTGGTATTAGAAGCATTGAGATATCACATCTCATGCTACAGGAAGGGTTTCAGGGTTGGAATGGGAAGGAGTTGGATATCACATCTCATGCTACAGGAAGGGTCTCTGGTTTGGAATGGGAAGGAGTTGGCTATCACATCTCATCCTATTTGAAGTGTCTCGTGTTTGGTATTTGAAGCATTGGGAAATCATATATCATCCTATAGGAAAGGTCTCAGGTTTGGAAATGGAAGGAGTGAGATATCAATTCTCATCCTATAGGAAGGGTCTTGGTTTTGGCATTAGAAGCATTGATATATCACAACTCCTTCTATAGGAAGGGTCTCAAGTTTGGTATTGGAAGGAGTGAGATAGCAAATCTCATCCCATTTGAAGGGTCTCAGGTTTGGTATTGGAAGGATTTGGATATCACATCCCTTCCTATAGTAAGGGTGTCATGATTGGAATGGGAAGGAGTTGGATATCAAATCCCATCCTATAGAAAGGGTCACAGGATTGGACTAAGAAGGAATGAGATTTCACATCTCATGATATAAGAAGGTTCTCAGGATTGCAACGGAGTTTGATATCACATATCATGCTACAGGAAGGCTCTCAGGTATGGAATGGGAATGAGTTGGATATCATATCTCATGCTACCGGAAGGGTCTTAGGTTTGGAATGGGAAGGAGTTGGATATCACATCTCATGCTATGGGAAGGGTCACAGGTTTGGTATTAGAAGAATTGAGATATCACATCTCATCCTATATGAAGGGTCTCGGGTTTGGTATTAGAAGCTTTGAGATATCACATCTCATTCTATTGAAAGGGTCTCAGGTTTCGAATGGAAAGGTGCCAGATATCACATCTCATGCTACAGGAAGGGTCTCAATTTTCGAATGGGAAGGAGTTGGATATCACATCTCATGCTACAGGAAGGGTCTCAGGATTGGAATGGGAAGGATTTGGATATAACATCTCATGATATTGGAAGGGTCTCAGCTTTGAAATGGGAAGGAGTTGGATATCACATCTCATGCTCTAGGAAGTGTCTCGGGTTTTGTATTAGAAGTTGTTAGGAAAGATTCCACATTGTAGGTAATGTTCCTTCCATGTGGCAACCCCCAAACTATTTGCTGTTGTTTTGCACCCTGATCTTGACTTTGCCAGAGAAGCGCAGCCTTCCGCCTCACTCCTCTGTGCTTTCGCTCAATTCCTACGGGGAAACTGACATGCCCCTAAGACAGTCAGTACTGGGAGACTTTGGTTCCCTTAGTCCTTTCCTCATGTTGCAGCTTTTGAGCAACACGAAACACGAGTGCACCGTAACTTACATTACCGCGCTCTTGGGTCTCTAGTCATTCCAAAGGCCTTAGAACCTATCGGTGGACTTATCATGAAATGTGCAAGTGTGTCACAGACGGGACTGGTGGCAGCCTCGGGTTTGGTATTGGAAGGAGTGTGATATCACATCTCATTTTATAGGAAGGGTCTCAGGATTGGAATGAGAAAGTGTTGGATATCACATCTCATCCTTTTGGAAGTGTCTCAGGTTTGGTATTAGAAGCTTTGAGATATCACATCTCATTCTATAGAAAGGGTCTCAGGTTTCAAATGGGAAGGAGCCAGATATCACATCTCATGCTACAGGAAGGATCTCAGGTTTCGATTGGGAAGGAGTTGGATATCACATCTCATGCTACAGGAATGGTCTCGGGATTGGAATGGGAAGGTTTTGGATATCACATCTCATGATATAGGATGGGCCTCGGGTTTGGAATGGGAAGGAGTTAGATATCACATCTCATGCTCTAGGAAGGGTCTCGGGTTTTGTATTAGAAGTATTGAGACATCGCATCTCATACTATAGGAAGGGTCTCAGGATTGGAACGGGAAGGAGTTGTGTATCCCATTTTATGCTATAGGAGGGTCTCAGGTTTGGTATTAGAAGCATTGAGCTAAAGGAAGGGTCTCAGGGTTGGAACATGAAGGAGTTGGATATCACATCTAATTCTACATGAAGGGTGTCTGGTTTCGAATGGGAAGGAGTTGGATATCACATCTCTTGCTATAGGAAGGTTCTCAGGTTTGAAATGGGAAGGAGTGGATATCACATCTCATGCTATAGGAAGGGTCTCCGGTTTGGTATTAGAAGCATTGAGATATCACATCTCATGCTAGAGGAAGGGTCTCAGGTTTGGTATTGGAAGGTGTGAGATATTAAATCTCATTCTATTGGAAGGGTCTCAGGTTTGGTATTGGAAGGATTTGGATATCACATCCCATCCTATAGGAAGGGTCTTTGGTTTGGTATTATAAGCATTGACATATCACATCTCATCTAATAGGAAGGGTCTCGAGTTTGGTATTGGAAGGTGTGAGATATTAAATCTCATCCTATTGGAAGGGTCTCAGGTTTGGTATTGGAAGGATTTGGATATCACATCCCATCCTATAGGATGGGTCTCATGATTGGAATGGGAAGGAGTTGGATATCACATCTCATGCTACAGGATGCTTTTCAGGTTTGGAATGGGAAGGAGCCAGATATCACATCTCATGCTACAGGAAGGGTCTCAGGTTCGGTATTGGAAGGATTTGGATATCACATCCCATCCTATAGGAAGGGTCTTGGGTTTGGTATTATAAGCATTGACATATCACATCTCATCCGATAGGAAGGGTCTCGAGTTTGGTATTGGAAGGTGTGAGATATTAAATCTCATCCTATTGGAAGGGTCTCAGGTTTGGTATTGGAAGGATTTGGATATCACATCCCATCCTATAGGAAGGGTCTCATGATTGGAATGGGAAAGAGTTGGATATCACATCTCATGCTACAGGATGCTTTTCAGGTTTGGAATGGGAAGGAGCCAGATATCACATCTCATGCTACAGGAAGGGTCTCAGGTTCGGAATGGGAAGGAGCTGGATATCACATCTCATGCTACAGGAAGGGTCTCAGGATTGAAATGGGAAAGTTTTGGATATCACATCTCATGATATAGGATGGGCCTCGGGTTTGGAATGGGACGAGTTGGATATCAAATCTCATGCTCTAGGAAGGGTCTCAGGTTTAGTATTAGAAGCATTGAGATATCACATCTCATGCTATAGGAAGGGTCTATGGTGTGGAATGGGAAGGAGTTATATATCACATCTCCTGCTATAGGACGGTTCTCAGGTTTGAAATGGGAAGGAGTTGGATACCACATCTCATGCTATAGGAAGGGTCTCAGGTTTGGTATTAGAAGCATTGGGATATCACATCTCATCCTATATGAAGGGTCTCGGGTTTGGCATTGGAAGGAGTGAGATATCACATCTCATCTTATAGGAAGGGTCTCAGGTTTGGAACGGGAAGGAGTTGGGTATCACATCTTATGCTATAGGAAGGGTCTCAGGTTTGGTATTAGAAGCATTGAGCTATAGGAAGGGTCTTAAGGTTGAAACAGAAAGGAGTTTGATATCACATCTCATGCTACAGGAAGGGTCTGAGGGTTGGAATGGGAAGGAGTTGGATATCACATCTCATGCTACAGGAAGGGTCTCGGGTTTGGTATTAGAAGCATTGAGATATCACATCTCTTGCTATAGGAAGGGTCTCAGGGTTGGAATGGGAAGGAGTTGGATATCACATCTTATGCTATAGGAAGGTTCTCGGGTTTGGTATTAGGAGCATTGAGCTATAGGAAGGGTGTCAGGGTTGGAACAGGAAGTAGTTGGATATCACATCTCATGCTACAGCAAGGGTCTCTGGTTTGGAATGGGAAGGAGTTGGATATCACATCTCTTGCTATAGGAAGGCTCTCAGGTTTAGAATGGGAAGGAGTTGGATATCACATATCACGCTATATGAAGGGTCTCGGGTTTGGTATTATAAGCATTGAGACATCATATCTCATGCTATAGGAAGTGTCTCAGGTTTGGAATGGCAAGGAGTTGGATATCACAGCTCATGCTCTAGGAAGGGTCTCAGGTTTGGAATGGGAAGGAGTTGGATATCACATCTCATGCTATAGGAAGGGTCTCGGGTTTGGTATTAGAAGCATTGAGATATCACATCTCATGCTACAGGAAGGGTTTCAGGGTTGGAATGGGAAGGAGTTGGATATCACATCTCATGCTACAGGAAGGGTCTCTGGTTTGGAATGGGAAGGAGTTGGCTATCACATCTCATCCTATTTGAAGTGTCTCGTGTTTGGTATTTGAAGCATTGGGAAATCATATATCATCCTATAGGAAAGGTCTCAGGTTTGGAATTGGAAGGAGTGAGATATCAATTCTCATCCTATAGGAAGGGTCTTGGTTTTGGCATTAGAAGCATTGATATATCACAACTCCTTCTATAGGAAGGGTCTCAAGTTTGGTATTGGAAGGAGTGAGATAGCAAATCTCATCCCATTTGAAGGGTCTCAGGTTTGGTATTGGAAGGATTTGGATATCACATCCCTTCCTATAGTAAGGGTGTCATGATTGGAATGGGAAGGAGTTGGATAACAAATCCCATCCTATAGAAAGGGTCACAGGATTGGACTAAGAAGGAATGAGATTTCACATCTCATGATATAAGAAGGTTCTCAGGATTGCAACGGAGTTTGATATCACATATCATGCTACAGGAAGGCTCTCAGGTATGGAATGGGAATGAGTTGGATATCATATCTCATGCTACCGGAAGGGTCTTAGGTTTGGAATGGGAAGGAGTTGGATATCACATCTCATGCTATGGGAAGGGTCACAGGTTTGGTATTAGAAGAATTGAGATATCACATCTCATCCTATATGAAGGGTCTCGGGTTTGGTATTAAAAGCTTTGAGATATCACATCTCATTCTATTGAAAGGGTCTCAGGTTTCGAATGGAAAGGTGCCAGATATCACATCTCATGCTACAGGAAGGGTCTCAATTTTCGAATGGGAAGGAGTTGGATATCACATCTCATGCTACAGGAAGGGTCTCAGGATTGGAATGGGAAGGATTTGGATATAACATCTCATGATATTGGAAGGGTCTCAGCTTTGAAATGGGAAGGAGTTGGATATCACATCTCATGCTCTAGGAAGTGTCTCGGGTTTTGTATTAGAAGTTGTTAGGAAAGATTCCACATTGTAGGTAATGTTCCTTCCATGTGGCAACCCCCAAACTATTTGCTGTTGTTTTGCACCCTGATCTTGACTTTGCCAGAGAAGCGCAGCCTTCCGCCTCACTCCTCTGTGCTTTCGCTCAATTCCTACGGGGAAACTGACATGCCCCTAAGACAGTCAGTACTGGGAGACTTTGGTTCCCTTAGTCCTTTCCTCATGTTGCAGCTTTTGAGCAACACGAAACACGAGTGCACCGTAACTTACATTACCGCGCTCTTGGGTCTCTAGTCCTTCCAAAGGCCTTAGAACCTCTCGGTGGACTTATCATGAAATGTGCAAGTGTGTCACAGACGGGACTGGTGGCAGCCTCGGGTTTGGTATTGGAAGGAGTGTGATATCACATCTCATTTTATAGGAAGGGTCTCAGGATTGGAATGAGAAAGTGTTGGATATCACATCTCATCCTTTTGGAAGTGTCTCAGGTTTGGTATTAGAAGCTTTGAGATATCACATCTCATTCTATAGAAAGGGTCTCAGGTTTCAAATGGGAAGGAGCCAGATATCACATCTCATGCTACAGGAAGGATCTCAGGTTTCGATTGGGAAGGAGTTGGATATCACATCTCATGCTACAGGAACGGTCTCGGGATTGGAATGGGAAGGTTTTGGATATCACATCTCATGATATAGGATGGGCCTCGGGTTTGGAATGGGAAGGAGTTAGATATCACATCTCATGCTCTAGGAAGGGTCTCGGGTTTTGTATTAGAAGTATTGAGACATCGCATCTCATACTATAGGAAGGGTCTCAGGATTGGAACGGGAAGGAGTTGTGTATCCCATTTTATGCTATAGGAGGGTCTCAGGTTTGGTATTAGAAGCATTGAGCTAAAGGAAGGGTCTCAGGGTTGGAACATGAAGGAGTTGGATATCACATCTAATTCTACATGAAGGGTCTCTGGTTTCGAATGGGAAGGAGTTGGATATCACATCTCTTGCTATAGGAAGGTTCTCAGGTTTGAAATGGGAAGGAGTGGATATCACATCTCATGCTATAGGAAGGGTCTCCGGTTTGGTATTAGAAGCATTGAGATATCACATCTCATGCTAGAGGAAGGGTCTCAGGTTTGGTATTGGAAGGTGTGAGATATTAAATCTCATTCTATTGGAAGGGTCTCAGGTTTGGTATTGGAAGGATTTGGATATCACATCCCATCCTATAGGAAGGGTCTTTGGTTTGGTATTATAAGCATTGACATATCACATCTCATCTAATAGGAAGGGTCTCGAGTTAGGTATTGGAAGGTTTTAGATATTAAATCTCATCCTATTGGAAGGGTCTCAGGTTTGGTATTGGAAGGATTTGGATATCACATCCCATCCTATAGGATGGGTCTCATGATTGGAATGGGAAGGAGTTGGATATCACATCTCATGCTACAGGATGCTTTTCAGGTTTGGAATGGGAAGGAGCCAGATATCACATCTCATGCTACAGGAAGGGTCTCAGGTTCGGAATGTGAAGGATCTGGATATCACATCTCATGCTAAAGGAAGGGTCTCAGGATTGAAATGGGAAGGTTTTGGATATCACATCTCATGATATAGGATGGGCCTCGGGTTTGGAATGGGAAGAGTTGGATATCACATCTCATGCTCTAGGAAGGGTCTCGGGTTTGGTATTAGAAGCATTGAGATATCACATCTCATGCTATAGGAAGGGTCTCAGGGTTGGAACAGGAAGGAGTTGAATATCACATCTCAAGCAACTGGAAGGGTCTATGGTTTGGAATGGGAAGGAGTTATATATCACATCTCCTGCTATAGGACGGTTCTCAGGTTTGGAATGGGAAGGAGCTGGATACCACATCTCATGCTATAGGAAGGGTCTCAGGTTTGGTATTAGAAGCATTGGGATATCACATCTCATCCTATATGAAGGGTCTCGGGTTTGGCATTGGAAGGAGTGAGATATCACATCTCATCTTATAGGAAGGGTCTCAGGTTTGGAACGGGAAGGAGTTGGGTATCACATCTTATGCTATAGGAAGGGTCACAGGTTTGGTATTAGAAGGATTTGGATATCACATCCCTTCCTATAGAAAGGGACACAGGATTGGACTAAGAAGGAATGAGATTTCACATCTCATGATATAAGAAGGTTCTCAGGATTGCAACGGAGTTTGATATCACATATCATGCTACAGGAAGGCTCTCAGGTATGGAATGGGAATGAGTTGGATATCATATCTCATGCTACCGGAAGGGTCTTAGGTTTGGAATGGGAAGGAGTTGGATATCACATCTCATGCTATGGGAAGGGTCACAGGTTTGGTATTAGAAGAATTGAGATATCACATCTCATCCTATATGAAGGGTCTCGGGTTTGGTATTAGAAGCTTTGAGATATCACATCTCATTCTATTGAAAGGGTCTCAGGTTTCGAATGGAAAGGTGCCAGATATCACATCTCATGCTACAGGAAGGGTCTCAATTTTCGAATGGGAAGGAGTTGGATATCACATCTCATGCTACAGGAAGGGTCTCAGGATTGGAATGGGAAGGATTTGGATATAACATCTCATGATATTGGAAGGGTCTCAGGTTTGAAATGGGAAGGAGTTGGATATCACATCTCATGCTCTAGGAAGTGTCTTGGGTTTTGTATTAGAAGTTGTTAGGAAAGATTCCACATTGTAGGTAATGTTCCTTCCATGTGGCAACCCCCAAACTATTTGCTGTTGTTTTACACCCTGATCTTGACTTTGCCAGAGAAGCGCAGCCTTCCGCCTCACTCCTCTGTGCTTTCGCTCAATTCCTACGGGGAAACTGACATGCCCCTAAGACAGTCAGTACTGGGAGACTTTGGTTCCCTTCGTCCTTTCCTCATGTTGCAGCTTTTGAGCAACACGAAACACGAGTGCACCGTAACTTACATTACCGCGCTCTTGGGTCTCTAGTCATTCCAAAGGCCTTAGAACCTCTCGGTGGACTTATCATGAAATGTGCAAGTGTGTCACGGACGGGACTGGTGGCAGCTATCGTTTCTTTGTTTTTTGAACCCCTTTTTGCCATGTTAACCGTGCTTCCCGCGTTTGGCCCAAATGGGTGGCCTGGCCTTCAAAATGGCCATGCCATGAGGTTCTTTGTCCTGTCCGCTGACCGTCTTGCCACTTTACCTTCATCCAGGTCGACCCGACCCGGGGCAGTCCTTATTTGGTCATTCACTTTCCCGCGAAACACAACGCTTTTGCGGGCTTCTGCATGCCTTGTGTGTGCCTCCAGGATGTGGGCTGGGATGTCTGTTCCCAATACACATCCTGGGTGCCAGAGAGTCTAGAGTGTCCTGAATGCCCGGGACCACCGTGGTCCGTGATAGGTCCACGTATGGTGTGAGTGTTTGTGAGCGGATCTCCCATTGGGCCCTCTTCGTTTTGGCGCAAAGGGAACTCTGGATAAGAGGAGGCTGAAAACCCTACTACCATGTCGATCTCCTGAGTTCTCACGAACAAAGGATAAGGAGCCAAGTATCCTGCAACTAAGAAGCTGAGTCGGGGAATCGCTGGTGACCCGCTGGAGGTTTGCCACCCTGCACTGCTGTCGTTCTGCGAGACCACTCGGCCTCTGATCGAACGAGAAGGTCTGCAAAGGTGCTTTGACCCTTTAGAATAGTGGGAACAACTGTTCTTGGCATCTTCACCAAATCCTATACGTAAGTCTTTGGAAGCGTCCCTGGGCCATCCAGTGGACTGACCAGCCTACACAGGAACATTGCTCTGTCACCGCCATCTGGCCTACTGCTAAATTCCGAGTCCTCGGAACTCTCACACGATTTGTACACTTGGCGTTCCCAGGTCTGAAGTGAGACGTGTGCTTTGGGACCGGAATACACGCGGTTGCCGAGTTGCCCTGCTGTGGTAACAATCTGTGCTTGTTCGCTGCATTTGGGACACCCTCGACCCTGACTTCTGCTGTTCTGGAATCTACACGTCGTCGAGACATCCTGCTGATCGCATCTGAACCTGCCAGTACCGAAACTTAACTGGAGAAGCCTGGGTCTGCCTGCATCGGGGACCAGTGAGTAGTCTATACTCTAACCGGTCGCCCTCCCACAGGAGCCTGTGGCTTTCCATCGCTGTCGTAAACAGCAACCCTTTTCCGCACTTGCGTCCTGCTTCTGCCCACAAGCGGAGGCCGCGCTTGAGTAGTGGGGATCTGTTCATCATCGTTTTGTTCACCTCTCTGAACTGCCTGATTTCCCTGAAGAGACTCCCCTTTGCCCGTTGGCACCCACGTGTGCAGGTACTTTTGAGTACAAAGCTCCATTCTTCATAGGGCTCAGACTTCCTTCTAGTTAGGATGCCTCTAATGTCGAACTGGGTCTAACGATTACTTGCACTGCCTGTTTTCCTCCCCATGTAGGTGGTCTGCATATTTCGTGCTTCTAATTCCTTAGACCCCTTGGTCTTATATATATATTGTATTGCTTGTGATGTGTTGGTTTATTGGAGTTTTACCGTGATTCTTTACTATGGTCGATGTTACAAAGGCCTTGTAATAAATGTGTCTATATTTTTAATATAACACTTGTCTGGAGTAATTTGTAAGTGTCCTTGCTTTGTGTGCTCATTGCAGGCTTTCGGTCACCCTCACTCCTCTTGAGACCTAGTCTTGACCGCCGCCATCGCTACCCTGATTGGTCTGGCTTGTCCAGAGGTTACCCTGTTCCAACAAACTAGGCTGGCCTTCTGAACCTCTGCCCCTCCAGGACTGAGTTCAGAAATCCATCTTAACAGAACCATTGAGCCATCACATCTCATAATATAGGAAGGGTCTATGGTTTGGAAAGGGAAGGAGTTGGATATCACATCTCATGCTATAGGAAGGGTCTCAGCTTTGGAATGGGAAGGAGTTGGATATCACATCTCATGCTATAGGAAGGGTCTCAGCTTTGGTATTAGAAGCATTGAGATATCACATCTCATCCTATATGAAGGGTCTCGGGTTTGGTATTGGAAGGAGTGTGATATCACATCTCATTTTATAGGAAGGGTCTCAGGATTGGAATGAGAAAGTGTTGCATATCACATCTCATCCTTTTGGAAGTGTCTCAGGTTTGGTATTAGAAGCTTTGAGATATCACATCTCATTCTATAGAAAGGGTCTCAGGTTTCGAATGGGAAGGAGCCAGATATCACATCTCATGCTACAGGAAGGATCTCAGGTTTCGATTGGGAATGAGTTGGATATCACATCTCATGCTACAGGAATGGTCTCGGGATTGGAATGGGAAGGTTTTGGATATCACATCTCATGATATAGGATGGGCCTCGGGTTTGGAATGGGAAGGAGTTAGATATCACATCTCATGCTCTAGGAAGGGTCTCGGGTTTTGTATTAGAAGCATTGAGGCATCGCATCTCATACTATAGGAAGGGTCTCAGGATTGGAACGGGAAGGAGTTGTGTATCCCATTTTATGCTATAGGAGGGTCTCAGGTTTGGTATTAGAAGCATTGAGCTAAAGGAAGGGTCTCAGGGTTGGAACATGAAGGAGTTGGATATCACATCTAATTCTACATGAAGGGTCTCTGGTTTCGAATGGGAAGGAGTTGGATATCACATCTCTTGCTATAGGAAGGTTCTCAGGTTTGAAATGGGAAGGAGTTGGATATCACATCTCATGCTATAGGAAGGGTCTCCGGTTTGGTATTAGAAGCATTGAGATATCACATCTCATGCCAGAGGAAGGGTCTCAGGTTTGGTATTGGAAGGTGTGAGATATTAAATCTCATCCTATTGGAAGGGTCTCAGGTTTGGTATTTGAAGGATTTGGTTATCACATCCCATCCTATAGGATGGGTCTCATGATTGGAATGGGAAGGAGTTGGATATCACATCTCATGCTACAGGATGCTTTTCAGGTTTGGAATGGGAAGGAGCCAGATATCACATCTCATGCTACAGGAAGGGTCTCAGGTTCGGAATGTGAAGGAGCTGGATATCACATCTCATGCTAAAGGAAGGGTCTCAGGATTGAAATGGGAAGGTTTTGGATATCACATCTCATGATGTAGGATGGGCCTCGGGTTTGGAATGGGAAGAGTTGGATATCACATCTCATGCTCTAGGAAGGGTCTCGGGTTTGGTATTAGAAGCATTGAGATATCACATCTCATGCTATAGGAAGGGTCTCAGGGTTGGAACAGGAAGGAGTTGAATATCACATCTCAAGCAACTGGAAGGGTCTATGGTTTGGAATGGGAAGGAGTTATATATCACATCTCCTGCTATAGGACGGTTCTCAGGTTTGGAATGGGAAGGAGCTGGATACCACATCTCATGCTATAGGAAGGGTCTCAGGTTTGGTATTAGAAGCATTGGGATATCACATCTCATCCTATATGAAGGGTCTCGGGTTTGGCATTGGAAGGAGTGAGATATCACATCTCATCTTATAGGAAGGGTCTCAGGTTTGGAACGGGAAGGAGTTGGGTATCACATCTTATGCTATAGGAAGGGTCACAGGTTTGGTATTAGAAGCATTGAGCTATAGGAAGGGTCTTAAGGTTGAAACAGAAAGGAGTTTGATATCACATCTCATGCTACAGGAAGGGTCTCAGGGTTGGAATGGGAAGGAGTTGGATATCACATCTCATGCTATAGGAAGGGTCTCGGGTTTGGTATTAGAAGCATTGAGATATCACATCTCTTGCTATAGGAAGGGTCTCAGGGTTGGAATGGGAAGGAGTTGGATATCACATCTCATCCTATTGGAAGTGTCTCAGGTTTGGTATTCGAAGCATTGGGAAATCACATATCATCCTATAGGAAGGGTCTCAGGTTTGGTATTGGAAGGAGAGAGATATCAAATCTCATCCTATAGGAAGGGTATTGGGTTTGGTATTAGAAGCATCGATATATCACAACTCATTCTATAGGAAGGGTCTCAAGTTTGGTATTGGAAAGGGTGAGATAACAAATCTCATCCCATTTGGAGGGTCTCAGGTTTGGGATTGGAAGGATTTGGATATCACATCCCTTCCTATAGTAAGGGTCTCATGATTGGAATGGGAAGGAGTTGGATATCAAATCCCATCCTATAGGAAGGGTCACAGGATTGGACTAGGAAGGAGTGATATTTCACATCTCATGATATAGGAAGGGTCTCAGGATTGCAACGGGAAGGAGTTTGATATCACATCTCATTTTATAGGAAGGGTCTCAGGATTGGAATGAGAAAGTGTTGGATATCACATCTCATCCTTTTGGAAGTGTCTCAGGTTTGGTATTAGAAGCTTTGAGATATCACATCTCATTCTATAGAAAGGATCTCAGGTATCGAATGGGAAGGAGCCAGATATCACATCTCATGCTACGGGAAGGATCTCAGGTTTCGATTGGGAAGGAGTTGGATATCACATCTCATGCTACAGGAACGGTCTCAGGATTGGAATGGGAAGGTTTTGGATATCACATCTCATGATATAGGATGGGCCTCGGGTTTGGAATGGGAAGGAGTTAGATATCACATCTCATGCTCTAGGAAGGGTCTCGGGATTTGTATTAGAAGCATTGAGACATCGCATCTCATACTATAGGAAGGGTCTCAGGATTGGAACGGGAAGGAGTTGGATATCCCATTTTATGCTATAGGAGGGTCTCAGGTTTGGTATTAGAAGCATTGAGCTACAGGAAGGGTCTCAGGGTTGGAACATGAAGGAGTTGGATATCACATCTTATTCTACATTTAGGGTCTCTGGTTTCGAATGGGAAGGAATTGGATATCACATCTCTTGCTATAGGAAGGTTCTCAGGTTTGAAATGGGAAGGAGTTGGATATCACATCTCATGCTATAGGAAGGGTCTCGGGTTTGGTATTGGAAGGATTTGGATATCACATCCCATCCTATAGGACGGGTCTCATGATTGGGATGGGAAGGAGTTGGATATCACATCTCATGCTACAGGATGCTTTTCAAGTTTGGAATGGGAAGGAGCCAGATATCACATCTTATGCTACAGGAAGGGTCTCAGGTTCGGAATGTGAAGGAGCTGGATATCACATCTCATGCTACAGGAAGGGTCTCAGGATTGAAATGGGAAGGTTTTGGATATCACATCTCATGATATAGGATGGGCCTCGAGTATGGAATGGGAAGAGTTGGATATCACATCTCATGCTCTTGGAAGGGTCTCGGGTTTGGTATTAGAAGCATTGAGATATCACATCTCATGCTATAGGAAGGGTCTCAAGGTTGGAACAGGAAGGAGTTGAATATCACATCTCAAGCAACAGGAAGGGTCTATGGTGTGGAATGGGAAGGACTTATATATCACATCTCCTGCTATAGGACGGTTCTCAGGTTTGGAATGGGAAGGAGTTGGATACCACATCTCATGCTATAGGAAGGGTCTCAGGTTTGGTATTAGAAGCATTGGGATATCACATCTCATCATATATGAAGTGTCTCGGGTTTGGCATTGGAAGGAGTGAGATATCACATCTCATCTTATAGGAAGGGTCTCAGGTTTGGAACGGGAAGGAGTTGGGTATCACATCTTATGCTATAGGAAGGGTCTCAGGTTTGGTATTAGAAGCATTGAGCTATAGGAAGGGTCTTAAGGTTGAAACAGAAAGGAGTTTGATATCACATCTCATGCTACAGGAAGGGTCTCAGGGTTGGAATGGGAAGGAGTTGGATATCACATCTCATGCTACATGAAGGGTCTCGGGTTTGGTATTAGAAGCATTGAGATATCACATCTCTTGCTATAGGAAGGGTCTCAGGGTTGGAATGGGAAGGAGTTGGATATCACATCTCATCCTATTGGAAGTGTCTCAGGTTTGGTATTCGAAGCATTGGGAAATCACATATCATCCTATAGGAAGGGTCTCAGGTTTGGTATTGGAAGGAGTGAGATAGCAAATCTCATCCTATAGGAAGGGTCTTGGGTTTGGTATTAGAAGCATCAATATATCACAACTCATTCTATAGGAAGGGTCTCAAGTTTGGTATTGGAAGGGGTGAGATAACAAATCTCATCCCATTTGAAGGGTCTCAGGTTTGGGATTGGAAGGATTTGGATATCACATCCCTTCCTATAGTAAGGGTCTCATGATTGGAATGGGAAGGAGTTGGATATCAAATCCCATCATATAGGAAGGGTCACAGGATCGGACTAGGAAGGAGTGATAATTCGCATCTCATGATATAGGAAGGGTCTCAGGATTGCAACGGGAAGGAGTTGGATATCCCATCTTATACTATAGGAAGGGTCTCGGATTGGAATAGGAAGGTGATGGATATCACATCTCATGCTACAGGATGGATCTCAGGATTGGAATGGGAAGAGAGTTGGAAATCTCATCTCATGCTATAGGAAGGCTCTCAGGTTTGGAATGGGAATGAGTTGGATATCACACCTCATGCTATAGGAAGGGTCTTAAGTGTGGAAAAGGAAGGAGTTGGATATCACATCTCAAGCTATAGGAAGGGTCTCAGATTAGAATAGGAAGGTGTTGGATATCACATCTCATGCTACAGGATGGATTCCAGGATTGGAATGGGAAGAGAGTTGGAAATCTCATCTCATGCTATAGGAAGGCTATCAGATTTGGAATGGGGATGAGTTGGACATCACATCTCATGCTATAGGAAGGGTCTTAAGTGTGGAAAAGGAAGGAGTTGGATATCACATCTCAAGCTATAGGAAGGGTCTCAGATTAGAATAGGAAGGTGTTGGATATCACATCTCATGCTACAGGATGGATTCCAGGATTGGAATGGGAAGAGAGTTGGAAATCTCATCTCATGCTATAGGAAGGCTCTCAGATTTGGAATGGGAATGAGTTGGATATCACATCTCATGGTATATGAAGGGTCTTAAGTGTGGAAAAGGAAGGAGTTGGATATGACATCTCAAGCTATACAAAGGGTCTCAGGTTTGGAATGGGAAGGAGTTGGATACCACATCTCATGCTATAGGAAGGGTCTCTTGTTTGGTATTTGAAGCTTTGAGATATCACATCTCATCTTATAGGAAGGGTCTCAGGTTTGGAACGGGAAGGAGTTGGGTATCACATCTGATGCTATAGGAAGGTTCTCGGGTTTGGTATTAGGAGCATTGAGCTATAGGAAGGGTGTCAGGGTGTGAACTGGAAGGAGTTGGATATCACATCTCATGCTACAGCAAGGGTCTCTGCTTTGGAATGGGAAGGAGTTGGATATCACATCTCATGCTCTAGGAAGGGTCTCAGGTTTGGAATGGGAAGGAGTTGGATATCACAACTCATGTTATAGGAAGGGTCTCGGGTTTGGTATTAGAAGCATTGAGATATCACATCTCATGCTACAGGAAGGGTCTCTGGTTTGGAATGGAAAGGAGTTGGCTATCACATCTCATCCTATTTGAAGTGTCTCGGGTTTGGTATTTGAAGCAGTGGGAAATCACATATCATCCTATATGAAGGGTCTCGGGTTTGGTATTGGAAGGAGTGTGATATCACATCTCATTTTATAGGAAGGGTCTCAGGATTGGAATGAGAAAGTGTTGGATATCACATCTCATCCTTTTGGAAGTGTCTCAGGTTTGGTATTAGAAGCTTTGAGATATCACATCTCATTCTATAGAAAGGGTCTCAGGTTTTGAATGGGAAGGAGCCAGATATCACATCTCATGCTACAGGAAGGATCTCAGGTTTCAATTGGGAAGGAGTTGGATATCACATCTCATGCTACAGGAACGGTCTCGGGATTGGAATGGGAAGGTTTTGGATATCACATCTCATGATATAGGATGGGCCTCGGGTTTGGAATGGGAAGGAGTTAGATATCACATCTCATGCTCTAGGAAGGGTCTCGGGTTTTGTATTAGAAGCATTGAGGCATCGCATCTCATACTATAGGAAGGGTCTCAGGATTGGAACGGGAAGGAGTTGTGTATCCCATTTTATGCTACAGGAGGGTCTCAGGTTTGGTATTAGAAGCATTGAGCTAAAGGAAGGGTCTCAGGGTTGGAACATGAAGGAGTTGGATATCACATCTAATTCTACATGAAGGGTCTCTGGTTTCGAATGGGAAGGAGTTGGATATCACATCTCTTGCTATAGGAAGGTTCTCAGGTTTGAAATGGGAAGGAGTTGGATATCACATCTCATGCTATAGGAAGGGTCTCCGGTTTGGTATTAGAAGCATTGAGATATCACATCTCATGCTAGAGGAAGGGTCTCAGGTTTGGTATTGGAAGGTGTGAGATATTAAATCTCATCCTATTGGAAGGGTCTCAGGTTTGGTATTGGAAGGATTTGGATATCACATCCCATCCTATAGGAAGGGTCTTTGGTTTGGTATTATAAGCATTGACATATCACATCTCATCTAATAGGAAGGGTCTCGAGTTTGGTATTGGAAGGTGTGAGATATTAAATCTCATCCTATTGGAAGGGTCTCAGGTTTGGTATTGGAAGGATTTGGATATCACATCCCATCCTATAGGATGGGTCTCATGATTGGAATGGGAAGGAGTTGGATATCACATCTCATGCTACAGGATGCTTTTCAGGTTTGGAATGGGAAGGAGCCAGATATCACATCTCATGCTACAGGAAGGGTCTCAGGTTCGGAATGTGAAGGAGCTGGATATCACATCTCATGCTAAAGGAAGGGTCTCAGGATTGAAATGGGAAGGTTTTGGATATCACATCTCATGATATAGGATGGGCCTCGGGTTTGGAATGGGAAGAGTTGGATATCACATCTCATGCTCTAGGAAGGGTCTCGGGTTTGGTATTAGAAGCATTGAGATATCACATCTCATGCTATAGGAAGGGTCTCAGGGTTGGAACAGGAAGGAGTTGAATATCACATCTCAAGCAACTGGAAGGGTCTATGGTTTGGAATGGGAAGGAGTTATATATCACATCTCCTGATATAGGACGGTTCTCAGGTTTGGAATGGGAAGGAGCTGGATACCACATCTCATGCTATAGGAAGGGTCTCAGGTTTGGTATTAGAAGCATTGGGATATCACATCTCATCCTATATGAAGGGTCTCGGGTTTGGCTTTGGAAGGAGTGAGATATCACATCTCATCTTATAGGAAGGGTCTCAGGTTTGGAACGGGAAGGAGTTGGGTATCACATCTTATGCTATAGGAAGGGTCACAGGTTTGGTATTAGAAGCATTGAGCTATAGGAAGGGTCTTAAGGTTGAAACAGAAAGGAGTTTGATATCACATCTCATGCTACAGGAAGGGTCTCAGGGTTGGAATGGGAAGGAGTTGGATATCACATCTCATGCTACAGGAAGGGTCTCGGGTTTGGTATTAGAAGCATTGAGATATCACATCTCTTGCTATAGGAAGGGTCTCAGGGTTGGAATGGGAAGGAGTTGGATATCACATCTCATCCTATTGGAAGTGTCTCAGGTTTGGTATTCGAAGCATTGGGAAATCACATATCATCCTATAGGAAGGGTCTCAGGTTTGGTATTGGAAGGAGAGAGATATCAAATCTCATCCTATAGGAAGGGTATTGGGTTTGGTATTAGAAGCATCGATATATCACAACTCATTCTATAGGAAGGGTCTCAAGTTTGGTATTGGAAAGGGTGAGATAACAAATCTCATCCCATTTGGAGGGTCTCAGGTTTGGGATTGGAAGGATTTGGATATCACATCCCTTCCTATAGTAAGGGTCTCATGATTGGAATGGGAAGGAGTTGGATATCAAATCCCATCCTATAGGAAGGGTCACATGATTGGACTAGGAAGGAGTGATATTTCACATCTCATGATATAGGAAGGGTCTCAGGATTGCAACGGGAAGGAGTTTGATATCACATCTCATTTTATAGGAAGGGTCTCAGGATTGGAATGAGAAAGTGTTGGATATCACATCTCATCCTTTTAGAAGTGTCTCAGGTTTGGTATTAGAAGCTTTGAGATATCACATCTCATTCTATAGAAAGGATCTCAGGTATCGAATGGGAAGGAGCCAGATATCACATCTCATGCTACAGGAAGGATCTCAGGTTTCGATTGGGAAGGAGTTGGATATCACATCTCATGCTACAGGAACGGTCTCAGGATTGGAATGGGAAGGTTTTGGATGTCACATCTCATGATATAGGATGGGCCTCGGGTTTGGAATGGGAAGGAGTTAGATATCACATCTCATGCTCTAGGAAGGGTCTCGGGATTTGTATTAGAAGCATTGAGACATCGCATCTCATACTATAGGAAGGGTCTCAGGATTGGAACGGGAAGGAGTTGGATATCCCATTTTATGCTATAGGAGGGTCTCAGGTTTGGTATTAGAAGCATTGAGCTACAGGAAGGGTCTCAGGGTTGGAACATGAAGGAGTTGGATATCACATCTTATTCTACATTTAGGGTCTCTGGTTTCGAATGGGAAGGAATTGGATATCACATCTCTTGCTATAGGAAGGTTCTCAGGTTTGAAATGGGAAGGAGTTGGATATCACATCTCATGCTATAGGAAGGGTCTCGGGTTTGGTATTGGAAGGATTTGGATATCACATCCCATCCTATAGGACGGGTCTCATGATTGGAATGGGAAGGAGTTGGATATCACATTTCATGCTACAGGATGCTTTTCAGGTTTGGAATGGGAAGGAGCCAGATATCACATCTCATGCTACAGGAAGGGTCTCAGGTTCGGAATGTGAAGGAGCTGGATATCACATCTCATGCTACAGGAAGGGTCTCAGGATTGAAATGGGAAGGTTTTGGATATCACATCTCATGATATAGGATGGGCCTCGAGTATGGAATGGGAAGAGTTGGATATCACATCTCATGCTCTTGGAAGGGTCTCGGGTTTGGTATTAGAAGCATTGAGATATCACATCTCATGCTATAGGAAGGGTCTCAAGGTTGGAACAGGAAGGAGTTGAATATCACATCTCAAGCAACAGGAAGGGTCTATGGTGTGGAATGGGAAGGACTTATATATCACATCTCCTGCTATAGGACGGTTCTCAGGTTTGGAATGGGAAGGAGTTGGATACCACATCTCATGCTATGGGAAGGGTCTCAGGTTTGGTATTAGAAGCATTGGGATATCACATCTCATCATATATGAAGTGTCTCGGGTTTGGCATTGGAAGGAGTGAGATATCACATCTCATCTTATAGGAAGGGTCTCAGGTTTGGAACGGGAAGGAGTTGGGTATCACATCTTATGCTATAGGAAGGGTCTCAGGTTTGGTATTAGAAGCATTGAGATATCACATCTCTTGCTATAGGAAGGGTCTCAGGGTTGGAATGGGAAGGAGTTGGATATCACATCTCATGCTACATGAAGGGTCTCGGGTTTGGTATTAGAAGCATTGAGATATCACATCTCTTGCTATAGGAAGGGTCTCAGGGTTGGAATGGGAAGGAGTTGGATATCACATCTCATCCTATTGGAAGTGTCTCAGGTTTGGTATTCGAAGCATTGGGAAATCACATATCATCCTATAGGAAGGGTCTCAGGTTTGGTATTGGAAGGAGTGAGATAGCAAATCTCATCCTATAGGAAGGGTCTTGGGTTTGGTATTAGAAGCATCAATATATCACAACTCATTCTATAGGAAGGGTCTCAAGTTTGGTATTGGAAGGGGTGAGATAACAAATCTCATCCCATTTGAAGGGTCTCAGGTTTGGGATTGGAAGGATTTGGATATCACATCCCTTCCTATAGTAAGGGTCTCATGATTGGAATGGGAAGGAGTTGGATATCAAATCCCATCCTATAGGAAGGGTCACAGGATTGGACTAGGAAGGAGTGATATTTCACATCTCATGATATAGGAAGGGTCTCAGGATTGCAACGGGAAGGAGTTGGATATCACATCTTATACTATAGGAAGGGTCTCGGATTGGAATAGGAAGGTGTTGGATATCACATCTCATGCTACAGGATGGATCTCAGGATTGGAATGGGAAGAGAGTTGGAAATCTCATCTCATGCTATAGGAAGGCTCTCAGGTTTGGAATGGGAATCAGTTGGATATCACACCTCATGCTATAGGAAGGGTCTTAAGTGTGGAAAAGGAAGGAGTTGTATATCACATCTCAAGCTATAGGAAGGGTCTCAGATTAGAATAGGAAGGTGTTGGATATCACATCTCATGCTACAGGATGGATTCCAGGATTGGAATGGGAAGAGAGTTGGAAATCTCATCTCATGCTATAGGAAGGCTCTCAGATTTGGAATGGGAATGAGGTGGATATCACATCTCATGCTATAGGAAGGGTCTTAAGTGTGGAAAAGGAAGGAGTTGGATATGACATCTCAAGCTATACGAAGGGTCTCAGGTTTGGAATGGGAAGGAGTTGGATACCACATCTCATGCTATAGGAAGGGTCTCATGTTTGGTATTTGAAGCTTTGAGATATCATATCTCATCTTATAGGAAGGGTGTCAGGTTTGGAACGGGAAGGAGTTGGGTATCACATTTTATGCTATAGGAAAGGTCTAAGGTTTGGTATTAGAAGCATTGAGCTATAGGAAGGGTCTTAAGGTTGAAACAGGAAGGAGTTGGATATCACATCTCATGCTACAGGAAGGGTCTCAGGGTTGGAATGGGAAGGAGTTGGATATCACATCTCATGCTACAGGAAGGGTCTCGGGTTTGGTATTAGAAGCATTGAGATATCACATCTCTTGCTATAGGAAGGGTCTCAGGGTTGGAATGGGAAGGAGTTGGATATCACATCTCATCCTATTGGAAGTGTCTCAGGTTTGGTATTGGAAGCATAGGGAAATCACATATCATCCTATAGGAAAGGTCTCAGGTTTGGTATTAGAAGGAGTGAGATATCAAATCTCATCCTATAGGAAGGGTCTTGGGTTTGGCATAAGAAGCATTGATATGATATGATATGATATGGTATTTGTAACGCGCCTATACACATGTGTTTCAAGGCGCGACGAGGCAGGGAGGGGGGACAAGGGGAGACAGACAACAATCTTACTAGGCCAGGTGTCATTCAGATCGCGCAAGTGCAGGGGTGGGGGAGGGGGAAAAGTGCAAGGGGAAGGGGAGGGGGGAAGTGCAGTACAAGGTAAGTGGCGTAACGTAATAAATAAATAAATAAATAGGGCCAGCTGGTGGCAAGTGTGAGGTAAGTGCAGAACAAGTGCTGGGGGAGGGGGGGGCTGTAGGGATACAGAGACAGTCCCGCAGTGCAAAGGGGTTCCAGGGCATCAGTGCAAGTGGAGAGTGGCAGGGCCCAGGGCCGAGGCCGTTTAGAGTGGTCCAGTTGCAGGATCAGTGCAGTTTCATTGAGGAATTAAATTAGCTGTTCAGCAGGGGAGAGGGAGAGAGAAAGCAGAAGCAAAGAGGAAGGTTTTGAGGTGCTTCCGGAACCGGAGATGGTTCTCCTCAAGTTTCAGGGAGGCAGGAAGGCTGTTCCAGAGGGAGGCCCCTGCCGCGGAGAGAGATCTACCCCCAGCTCGTTGCTTCGAGAAGCGGCTAACCCTGAGGGAATTGGAGGCGGATGAGCGAAGGGCTCGGGAAGGAAGATATTTGGGAAGAGAGAGTTGAAGGTATTTAGGACCCAGGCCCCAGAAGGCCTTGTGGACAATGCAGAGGGTTTTGAACTTTATCCTCGCAGCCACTGGGAGCCAGTGTAGAGATTTCAGTCCTGGAGAGATACGGTCCCTGGGCTTGAGGCCAAGGACAAGTCTCGCAGTTCTGTTCTGGATGAGTTGCAGAGGGCGGAGAGTGGAGGCAGGCAGATTAAGATAGAGGCTGTTACAGTAGTCCAGCTTCGAGAGAACCAGGGCTCGGGAGACAGTGAGCTTCTGGGGGAAGGAGAGGAAGGGAAGAATACCTCTGAGGAGGTGCAGCTGGTAGTGTGACCTCTTGGCGACGTCAGAAATATGAGGAGAGAAGGAGAGTGTGGAGTCGAAGATGACCCCAAGGTTTTTTGCCTTGCAGGTAGGAGCAGGGAGGGGGCCAAGGGAGGCAGGCCAGAGAGCTACAGGGAAGGAGGGAGTGGGAGTACCGATGAGTAGGATCTCAGTCTTACTGGCATTAAGGCAGAGGTCATTGGCGGCACACCATTCTTGGATAGCAGACAGACAGTCAGAGATGAGGGAAGGAGAGGGGGAGGCTGAGGGTAGCCTGAAGATGAGTTGGGTATCGTCCGCATAGCACTGGAAATTAGGGCAGAGAGCGGCGATGCGGTGGGCAAGGAGTGCCAGATACTGGTTGAACAGCCAGGGAGAGAGATTAGATCCCTGGGGGACACCACAGGTGGAGAAAAAGATGTCGGAGAGGAAGGGCCCCAGTTGGACCTGGGAGGGTCGATTTGAAAGGAAAGAGGTCAACCACGCCAGAGCCTGACCAGTGATACCCAGGTTTTCCCGGAGACGGTTGAGCAGGATGGCATGGTTGACATTGTCAAAGGCAGAGGAGAGATCGAGCAGAATGAGAGCACACGGAGTGTTGGAATCGAGGTTCAAGAGCAGGTCTTCACGGATGTTCAGGAGAGCAGTTTCCGTGCTTCTGGCAGCTCTGAAGCCAGATTGATGGTCATGAAGACTACCAACAGATTCAGCATGGAGGTTAAGCTGGGAGATGGCCAGTTTCTCCAGGAGCTTGCCCAGGAAGGGAGTGATGGAGATAGGGCGATAGTTAGCCGGGCAGGAGGGGTCGGAAGAGGGTTTCTTGAGAAGAGGGTGCACAAGGGAGTGCTTGAGGGGGGAAGGGAAGACTCCAGAGGCGAAGGAGTGGTTGCAAAAGTCAGCCAGGGCAGGAGCCAGGGAGTCGATGTGGTCCTTGATAGTTTTGGAGGAACAGGGGTGAACCTGTTTAGACGAGACTTTCATAGATCGGACTTGTCTGGAAACCTCGTCAGCAGAGAAAGGTGGAAAGGCAGAGAAAGAGGGAGGAGGGGTGACCGCAGAAGGGCCAGAGGAAGGGTCGGGTAGGGAGGGAGGGAGGTGAAAGGAGGAGAGCGAGGACAGGATGTCCTGAGTTTTAGAGATGAAGTGAGAGGCCAGTGCAGTGCAGAGGGCCTGGGAGGGGACAGGAGAGGTAGAGACTGCAACAGGGTTGGCCAGCTCCTTGCAGATTTTAAAGAGTTTGGCGGAGTTGTTTGATGCCGCAGAGATGCGGGCTTGGATAAGGGCTCTCTTCTTGGTGAGAACGGAGAGCCGGTACTGCCTTTGGAGCAGGCGGCAGGCCAGTTTGTCAGAGGATGAACACGAAGCACGTCATTTCCTCTCTGCAACCCTGCACTTGCGTTTTAGGGTGGCGAGATCCAAGTCATACCAGGAGTTACATTTGGCTTTGGGCTTCAGGCGGATTCTCATGACGGGGGCAAGGATATCAAGAGTAACAGATATAGCAGAGTGGAGCATGGAGAGGGCTGTGTCAGGGTGGGAGTCAGCCGAAGGGGCAGGGGGGGCGAGAAGGTAGCAGCAAAAGCCTCAACTGACACACGCTTCATGGGTCGGATGACCGAGAAGGTGGGTGGCAGTGAAGAGGGTGGCTTTGCCTGTGGGGTAGGCAGGGTGAGGTGGGAGGATAGGAGAAAGTGATCACTCCAGGAGAGAGGAGTGGAGAGAGGGACGGAGAGGGGAAGGTCAGAAGAGATCAGAGCATCAAGAGTGTGCCCAGCAGAGTGAGTAGGCCCAGATGGGAGAATAGAGAGTGAGAGAGAGTCGCAGAGGTCACGAAAGAGACCAGTGGGGGGACTGGAGGCATCAAGGTGGATGTTAAAGTCGCCAAGAAAGAGGAGTTGAGTGGTTGAGGACAGGAGTGCGGAGGAGAGGTCAGCCCACTCAGAGAGGAAGGAGGAAATTTGACCAGGTGGCCGATAGATAGTAGCCACGGTAAGGGAATGGCTAGGAGAGAGAGAGAGTCGGCAGACAAGGCATTCAAAAGAGGAGTAGGTCTGCGTAGGAGTGACAGTGGCAGGAATCCACTCAGGGAAGATAAGGGCAACACCACCCCCTGCACGGTTGGGCCTGGGCACAGAGAGGATCTTGTAACCATCAGGTAGGAGTGTGTCAAAGCTGGTGGCAGAGCTGGCTGTGAACCATGTCTCAGTGAGACAAAGGACGTCGAGGTCCAGTTCCTCAAGAAGGTGACAGATATTGGAGGAGTGCTTGATGGCAGAGCGAGTGTTTAGTGTAGCAATGTGGAGAAGGCTGCCATCCTTGAAGAACTTCCGGGGAGGGGTACAGATCAGAGGTACGCCCTGTGGAGGTATTGAAGAAGGAGGTGAAGAAGGAGCACGAGAGGGGGCAGGGAGGGAGGGTAGAGGCAAGGTAGCCAAGGATAGAGGAGGGGGGACAGCAGGAGAGGCGAGGAAGTTGATGAGGTGTGGGAAGCATCTATCGAAGAGGTGAAGGTTGGCCTGAGGGCCTTGGACCAAGACGGTCCCATTAGCGTAGACATTAAGGATGGCCTTGGAGGAGCGGAAGGGGGCCAAGAGGACATCCCAACGGGTGCCACCATTAATGGGACAGGAGGAGAAAGGAGAGAGCACAGAGACCATATGAAGGGTCCATAGGTCAGGCGAAGGCACGAAAAAGAGGATGTCAGTGAGAGTTTCCTTAGAGCAGGCATTAGTGTAGGTGTCAGCGATAGGGAGGCCTGGGTTGGAGACCAGGATGTCCTTTTTAAACTTTTTCCTACCAGATTTAGTGAGGAGAGCAGGATAGTCAATGGAGAAGCAGTTAGAGAAGATAGGCGAGACGGAGAGCACCATGGAGTAGGAGGGAGGGAGGGGGGGAGACAGACGAAACGAGAGCACGCAGACAGGAAGTGAGCGGCAAGCACAAGTTACCACAATTAGAGCAAGCAAAACAGTAATGCGTATTAGGTACCGGGCCACCTAAGATTGAGAATCCTGCGAGGGGAGAAAAAGCACCCTAGTATACCACAAATCAGAGCAAAAACAGTAATGCGTATTAGGTACCGGGCCACCTAAGATTGAGAATCCTGCGAGGGGAGAAAAAGCACCCTAGCATACCACAAATCAGAGCAAAACAGTAATGCGTATTAGGTACCGGGCCACCTAAGATTGAGAATCCTGCGAGGGGAGAAAAAGCACCCTAGTATACCACAAATCAGAGCAAAAACAGTAATGCGTATTAGGTACCGGGCCACCTAAGTTTGAGAATCCTGCGAGGGGAGAAAAAAAAACACCCTAGTAAACCACAACTGTGAATACAGTGAGGCAAGGCCCCATGGGGATGTAACCAGGAGTAGGAGGGGTGGGCCCCTTGATATATCACAACTCATTCTATAGGAAGGGTCTCAAGTTTGGTATTGGAAGGGGTGAGATAACAAATCTCATCCCATTTGAAGGGTCTCAGGTTTGGGATTGGAGGGATTTGGATATCACATCCCTTCCTATAGTAAGGGTCTCATGATTGGAATGGGAAGGAGTTGGATATCAAATCCCATCCTATAGGAAGGGTCACAGGATTGGACTAGGAAGGAGTGATATTTCACATCTCATGATATAGGACGGGTCTCAGGATTGCAACGGGAAGGAGTTGGATATCACATCTTATACTATAGGAAGGGTCTCGGATTGGAATAGGAAGGTGTTGGATATCACATCTCATGCTACAGGATGGATCTCAGGATTGGAACGGGAAGAGAGTTGGAAATCTCATCTCATGCTATAGGAAGGCTCTCAGGTTTGGAATGGAAATGAGTTGGAAATCACACCTCATGCTATAGGAAGGGTCTTAAGTGTGGAAAAGGAAGGAGTTGGATATGACATCTCAAGCTATACGAAGGGTCTCAGGTTTGGAATGGGAAGGAGTTGGATACCACATCTCATGCTATAGGAAGGGTCTTATGTTTGGTATTTGAAGCTTTGAGATATCACATCTCATCTTATAGGAAGGGTCTCAGGTTTGGAACGGGAAGGAGTTGGGTATCACATCTTATGCTATAGGAAGGTTCTCGGGTTTGGTATTAGGAGCATTGAGCTATAGGAAGGGTGTCAGGGTTGGAACAGGAAGAAGTTGGATATCACATCTCTTGCTATAGGAAGGCTCTCAGGTTTAGAATGGGAAGGAGTTGGATATCACATCTCACGCTATATGATGGGTCTCGGGTTTGGTATTATAAGCATTGAGATATCATATCTCATGCTATAGGAAGATTCTCAGGTTTGGAATGGCAAGGAGTTGGATATCACATCTCATGCTCTAGGAAGGGTCTCAGGTTTGGAATGGGAAGGAGTTGGATATCACATCTCATGCTATAGGAAGGGTCTCGGGTTTGGTATTAGAAGCATTGAGATATCACAACTCCTTCTATAGGAAGGGTCTCAAGTTTGGTATTGGAAGGAGTGAGATAACAAATCTCATCCCATTTGAAGGGTCTCAGGTTTGGTATTGGAAGGATTTGGATATCACATCCCTTCCTATAGTAAGGGTCTCATGATTGGAATGGGAAGGAGTTGGATATCAAATCCCATCCTTTAGGAAGGGTCACAGGATTGGACTAGGAAGGAATCAGATTTCACATCTCATGATATAGGAAGGGTCTCAGGATTACAACGGGAAGGCGTTTCATATCACATCTCATGCTACAGGAAGCCTCTCAGGTTTGGAATGGGAATGAGTTGGATATCATATCTCATGCAACCGGAAGGGTCTTAGGTTTGGAATGGGTTGGAGTTGGATATCACATCTCATGCTATGGTAAGGGTCTCAGGTTTGGTATTAGAAGCATTGAGATATCACATCTCATCCTATTTGAAGGGTCTCAGGTTTGGTATTAGAAGCTTTGAGATATCACATCTCATTCTAAAGAAAGGATCTCAAGTTTCGAATGGGAAGGTGCCAGATATCACATCTCATGCTACAGGAAGGGTCTTAGTTTTCGAATGGGAAGGAGTTGGATATCACATCTCATGCTACAGGAAGGCTCTCAGGATTGGAATGGGAAGGATTTGGATATAACATCTCATGATATTGGAAGGGCCTCAGGTTTGGAATGGGAAGGAGTTGGATATCACATCTCATGCTCTAGGAAGTGTCTCGGGTTTGGTATTAGAAGCATTGAGACATCACATCTCATGCAATAGGAAGGGTCTCTGGTTTGGAATGGGAAGCAGTGGGATGTCACAACTCTTGCTATAGGAAGGTTCTCAGGTTTGGAATGGGAAGGAGTTTGATATCACATCTCATGCTACCGGAAGGGTCTCAGGTTTGGAATGGGAAGGAGTTTGATATCACATATCATGCTATAGGAAGGGTCTCAGGTTTGGTATTAGAAGCATTGAGCTGTAGGAAGGGTCTTAGGGTTGAAACAGGAAGGAGTTGGATATCACATCTCATGCTACGGGAAGGGTCTAGGTTTGGAATGGGGAGGAGTTGGATATCACATCTCATGCTATAGGGTCTCGGGTTTGGTATTAGAAGCATTGAGATATCACATCTAATGCTATAGGAAGGGTCTCAGGGTTGGAATGGGAAGGAGTTGGATACCACATCTCATGCTACAGGAAGGGTCTCGGGTTTGGAATGGGAAGGAGTTGGATATCACATCTCATCCTATTGGAAGTGTCTCGGGTTTGGTACTCGAAGCATTGGGAAATAACATATCATCCTATAGGAAGGGTCTCAGGCTTGGTATTGGAAGGAGTGAGATATCAAATCTCATCCTACAGGAAGGGTCTTGGGTTTGGTATTAGAAGCATTGATATATCACAACTCATTCTATAGGAAGGGTCTCAAGTTTGGTATTGGAAGGGGTGAGATAACAAATCTCATCCCATTTGAAGGGTCTCAGGTTTGGTATTGGAAGGATTTGGACATGGCATCCCTTCCTATAGCAAGGGTCTCATGATTGGAATGGGAAGGAGTTGGATATCAAATCCAATCCTATAGGAAGGGTCACTGGATTGGACAAGGAAGGAGTGATATTTCACATCTCATGATATAGGAAGAGTCTCAGGATTGCAACGGGAAGGAGTTTGATATCACATCTCATGCTATAGGAAGGGTTTCGGATTGGAATTAGAAGGTGTTGGATATCACATCTCATGCTACAGGAAGGGTCTCTGCTTTGGAATGGGAAGGAGTTGGCTATCACATCTCATCCTACAGGAAGGGTCTTGGGTTTGGCATTAGAAGCATTGATATATCACAACTCCTTCTATAGGAAGGGTCTCAAGTTTGGTATTGGAAGGAGTGAGATAACAAATCTCATTCCATTTGAAGGGTCTCAGGTTTGGTATTGGAAGGATTTGGATATCACACCCTTCCTATAGTAAGGGTCTCATGATTGGAATGGGAAGGAGTTAGATATCAAATCCCATCCTATAGGAAGGGTCACAGGATTGGACTAAGAAGGAATGAGATTTCACATCTCATGATATAAGAAGGTTCTCAGGATTGCAACGGGAAGGAGTTTGATATCACATAGCATGCTACAGGAAGGCTCTCAGGTATGGAATGGGAATGAGTTGGATATCATATCTCATGCTACCGGAAGGGTCTTAGGTTTGGAATGGGAAGGAGTTGGATATCACATCTCATGCTATGGGAAGGGCCTTAGGTTTGGTATTAGAAGAATTGAGATATCACATCTCATCCTATATGAAGGGTCTCGGGTTTGGTATTAGAAGCTTTGCGATATCACATCTCATTCTATTGAAAGGGTTTCAGGTTTCGAATGGAAAGGTGCCAGATATCACATCTCATGCTACAGGAAGGGTCTCAGGATTGGAATGGGAAGGATTTGGATATAACATCTCATGATATTGGAAGGGCCTCAGGTTTGAAATGGGAAGGAGTTGGATATCACATATCATGCTCTAGGAAGTGTCTCGTGTTTTGTATTAGAAGCTGTTAGGAAAGATTCCACATTGTAGGTGATTTTCCTTCCATGTGGCAACCCCCAAACTTTTTGCTGTTGTTTTACACACTGATCCTGACTTTGCCAGAGAAGCGCAGCCTTCCGCCGCACTCCTCTGGGCTTTCGCTCAATTCTTACGGGGAAACTGACATGCCCCTAAGACAGTCAGTACTGGGAGACTTCGGTTCCCTTAGTCCTTTCCTCATGTTGCAGCTTTTGAGCAACACGAAACACGAGTGCACCTTAACTTACATTACCGCGCTCTTGGGTCTCTAGTCATTCCAAAGGCCCTAGAAACTCTCGGTGGACTTATCATGAAATGTGCAAGTGTGTCACGGACGGGACTGGTGGCAGCTTTCGTTTCTTTGTTTTTTTAACCCCTTTTTGCCATGTTAACCGCGCTTCCCGCGTTTGGCCCAAATGGGTGGCCGGGCCATCAAAATGGATATGCCATTAGGTTCTTTGTCCTGTCCGCTGACCGTCTTGCCACTTCACCTTCAGCCAGGTCGACCCGACCCGGGGTAGTCCTTATTTGGTCATGCACTTTCCCGCGAAAAACAACACTTTTGCGGGCTTCTGCATGCCTTGTGTGTGCCTCCAGGATGTGGGCTGGGGTGTCTGTTCCCAATACACATCCTGGGTGCCAGAGAGTCTAGAGTGTCCTGAATGCCTGGGACCACCGTGGTCCGTGATAGGTACTCGTATGGTGTGAGTGTTTGTGAGCGGATCTCCCATTGGGCCCTCTCCGTTTTGGCACGAAGGGAACTCTGGATAAGAGGAGGCTGAAAACCCCACTACCATGTCGATCTCCTGAGTTCTCACGAACAAAGGATAAGGGGCCAAGTATCCTGCAACTAAGAAGGTGAGTCGAGGAATCGCTGGTGACCCGCTGGAGGTTTGCGTCCCTGCACTGCTGTCGTCCTGCGAGACCACTCGGCCTCTGATCGAACGAGAAGGTCTGCAAAGGTGCTTCGACCCTTTAGAATAGTGGGAACAACTATTCTTGGCATCTTCACCAAATCCTGTACGTAAGTCTTCGGAAGCGTCCCTGGGCCATCCAGTGGACTGACCAGCCTACACAGGAACCTTGCTCTGTCACCGCCGTCTGGCCTACTGCTAAATTCCGAGTCCTCGGCACTCTCACACGATTCGTACACTTGGCGTTCCCAGGTCTGAAGTGAGACGTGTGCTTTGGGACCGGAATACACGCGGTTGCCGAGTTGCCCTGCTGTGGTAACAATCTGTGCTTGTTCGCTGCATTTGGGACACCCTCGACCCTGACTCCTGCTGTTGTGGAATCTACACGGCGTCGAGACATCCTGCTGATCGCATCTGAACCTGCCAGTAAAGAAACTTAACCGGAGAAGCCTGGGTCTGCCTGCATCGGGGACCGGTGAGTAGTCAATACTCTAACCGGTCGCCCTCCCACAGGAGCCTGTGGCTTTCCATCACTGTCGTAAACAGCAACCCTTTTCCGCACTCGTGCCCTGCTTCTGCCCACAAGCGGAGGCCGCGCTTGAGTAGTGGGGATCTGTTCATCATCGTTTTGTTCACCTCTCTGAACTGCCTGATTTCCCTGAAGAGACTCCCCTTTGCCCGTTGGCACCCACGTGTGCAGGTACTTTTGAGTACAAAGCTCCACTCTTCGTAGGGCTCAGACTTCCTTCTAGTTAGGACGCCTCTAATGTCGAACTGGGTCTAACGATTAGTTGCACTGCCTGTTTTCCTCCCCATCTAGGTGGTCTGCATATTTCGTCCTTCTAATTCCTTAGACCCCTTGGTCTTCTATATATATTGTATTGCTTGTGATGTGTTGGTTTATTGGAGTTTTACCGTGATTCTTTACTATGGTCGATGTTACAAAGGCCTTGTAATAAATGTGTCTATATTTTTAATATAACACCTGTCTGGAGTCATTTGTAAGTGTCCCTGTTTTGTGTGCTCATTGCAGGCTTTCAGTCACCCTCACCCCTCTTGAGACCTAGTCTTGACCGCCGCCATCACTACCCTGATTGGTCTGGCTTGTCCAGAGGTTACCCTGTTCCAAGAAACTAGGCTGGCCTTCTGAACCTCTGCCCCTCGAGGACAGAGTTCAGAAATCAATCTTAACAGAACCATTGAGCCATCACATCTCATAATATAGGAAGGGTCTATGGTTTGGAAAGGGAAGGAGTTGGATATCACATCTCATGCTATAGGAAGGGTCTCAGCTTTGGAATGGGAAGGAGTTACATATCATATCTCATGCTATAGGAAGGGTCTCAGCTTTGGTATTAGAAGCATTGAGATATCATATCTCATCCTATATGAAGGGTCTCGGGTTTGGTATTGGAAGGAGTGTGATGTCACATCTCATTTTATAGGAAGGGTCTCATGATTGGAATGGGAAGGTGTTGGATATCACATCTCATCCTTTTGGAAGTGTCTCAGGTATGGTATTAGAAGCTTTGAGATATCACATCTCATTCTCTAGAAAGGGTCTCAGGTTTCGAATGGGAAGGAGCCAGATATCACATCTCATGCTACAGGAAGGATCTCATGTTTCGATTGGGAAGGAGTTGGATATCACATCTCATGCTACAGGAACGGTCTCAGGATTGGAATGGGAAGGTTTTGGATATCACATCTCATGATATAGGATGGGCGTCGGGTTTGGAATGGGAAGGAGTTAGATATCACATCTCATGCTCTAGGAAGGGTCTCTGGTTTTGTATTAGAAGCATTGAGACATCGCATCTCATACTATAGGAAGGGTCTCAGGATTGGAACGGGAAGGAGTTGGGTATCCCATCTTATGCTATAGGAGGGTCTCAGGTTTGGTATTAGAAGCACTGAGCTATAGGAAGGGTCTCAGGGTTGGAACATGAAGGAGTTGGATATCACATCTAATGCTACATGAAGGGTCTCTGGTTTCGAATGGGAAGGAGTTGGATATCACATCTCTTGCTATAGGAAGGTTCTCAGGTTTGGAACGGGAAGGAGTTGGATATCACATCTCATGCTATAGGAAGGGTCTCGGGTTTGGTATTAGAAGCATTGAGATATCACATCTCATGCTATAGGAAGGGTCTCAGGTTTGGTATGGGAAGGAGTGAGATATCAAATCTCATCCTATTGGAAGGGTCTTGGGTTTGGTATTAGAAGTATTGAGATATCACATCTCATCCGATAGGAAGGGTCTCGAGTTTGGTATTGGAAGGTGTGAGATATTAAATCTCATCCTATTGGAAGGGTCTCAGGTTTGGTATTGGAAGGATTTGGATATCACATCCCATCCTATAGGAAGGGTCTCATGATTGGAATGGGAAGGAGTTGGATATCACATCTCATGCTACAGGAAGGGTCTCAGGATTGAAATGGGAAGGTTTTGGATATCACATCTCATGATATAGGATGGGCCTCGGGTTTGGAATGGGAAGAGTTGGATATCACATCTCATGCTCTAGGAAGGGTCTCGGGTTTGGTATTAGAAGCATTGAGATATCACATCTCATGCTATAGGAAGGGTCTCAGGGTTGGAACAGGAAGGAGTTGGATATCACATCTCAAGCAACAGGAAGTGTCTATGTTGTGGAATGGGAAGGAGTTATATATCACATCTCCTGCTATAGGACGGTTCTCAGGTTTGGAATGGGAAGGAGTTGGTTACCACATCTCATGCTACAGCAAGGGTCTCAGGTTTGGTATTAGAAGCATTGAGATATCACATCTCATCCTATATGAAGGGTCTCGGGTTTGGCATTGGAAGGGGTGAGATATCACATCTCATCTTATAGGAAGGGTCTCAGGTTTGGAACGGGAAGGAGTTGGGTATCACATCTTATGATATAGGAAGGGTCTCAGGTTTGGTATTAGAAGCATTGAGCTATAGGAAGGGTCTTAAGGTTGAAACAGGAAGGAGTTCGATATCACATCTCATGCTACAGGAAGGGTCTCAGGGTTGGAATGGGAAGGAGTTGGATATCACATCTCATGCTACAGGAAGGGTCTCAGGTTTGGAAGGGGAAGGATTTGGATATCATATCTCATGTTATAGGACGGGTCCCAGGTTTGGTATTAGAAGCATTGAGATATCACATCTCTTGCTGTAGGAAGGGTCTCAGGGTTGGAATGGGAAGGAGTTGGGTATCACATTTTATGCTATAGGAAGGTTCTCGGGTTTGGTATTAGGAGCATTGAGCTTTAGGAAGGGTGTCAGGGTTGGAACAGGAAGGAATTGGATATCACATCTCATGCTACAGCAAGGGTCTCTGGTTTGGAATGGGAAGGAGTTGGATATCACATCTCTTGCTGTAGGAAGGCTCTCAGGTTTAGAATGGGAAGGAGTAGGATATCACATCTCACGCTATATGAAGGGTCTCGGGTTTGGTATTATAAGCATTGAGATATCATATCTCATGCTATAGGAAGGGTCTCAGGTTTGGAATGGGAAGGAGTTGGCTATCACATCTCATGCTACAGGAAGGGTCTCGGGTTTAGTATTAGAAGCATTGAGATATCACATCTCTTGCTGTAGGAATGGTCTCAGGGTTGGAATGGGAAGGAGTTGGATATCACATCTCATCCTAATGGAAGTGTCTCAGGTTTGGTATTCCAAGCATTGGGAAATCACATATCATCCTATAGGAAGGGTCTCAGGTTTGGTATTAGAAGCATTGATATATCACAACTCATTCTATAGGAAGGGTCTCAAGTTTGGTATTGGAAGGGGTGGGATAACAAATCTCATCCCATTTGAAGGGTCTCAGGTTTGGGATTGGAAGGATTTGGATATCACATCCCTTCCTATGGTAAGGGTCTCATGATTGGAATGGGAAGGGGTTGGATATCAAATCCCATCCTTTAGGAAGGGTCACAGGATTGGACTAGGAAGGAGTGATATTTCACATCTCATGATATGGGAAGGGTCTCAGGATTGCAATGGGAAGGAGTTGGATATCACATCTTAAACTATAGGAAGGGTCTCGGATTGGAATAGGAAGGTGTTGGATATCACATCTCATGCTACAGGATGGATCTCAGGATTGGAATGGGAAGAGAGTTGGAAATCTCATCTCAGCTATAGGAAGGCTCTCAGGTTTGGAATGGGAATGAGTTGGATATCACACCTCATGCTATAGGAAGGGTCTTAAATGTGGAAAAGGAAGGAGTTGGATATCACATCTCAAGCTATAGGAAGGGTCTCAGATTAGAATAGGAAGGTGTTGGATATCACATCTCATGCTACAGGATGGATTCCAGGATTGGAATGGGAAGAGAGTTGGAAATCTCATCTCATGCTATAGGAAGGCTCTCAGATTTGGTATGGGAATGAGTTGAATATCACATCTCATGCTATAGGAAGGGTCTTAAGTGTGGAAAAGGAAGGAGTTGGATATGACATCTCAAGCTATACGAAGGGTCTCAAGTTTGGAATGGGAAGGAGTTGGATACCACATCTCATGCTATAGGAAGGGTCTCATGTTTGGTATTTGAAGCTTTGAGATATCACATCTCAACTTATAGGAAGGGTCTCAGGTTTGGAACGGGAAGGAGTTGGGTATCACATTTTATGCTATAGGAAGGTTCTCGGGTTTGGTATTAGAAGCATTGAGCTATAGGAAGGGTGTCAGGGTTGGAACAGGAAGGAATTGGATATCACATCTCATGCTACAGCAAGGGTCTCTGGTTTGGAATGGGAAGGAGTTGGATATCACATCTCTCTCTTGCTATAGGAAGGCTCTCAGGTTTAGAATGGGAATGAGTAGGATATCACATCTCACGCTATATGAAGGGTCTCAGGTTTGGTATTATAAGCATGGAGATATCATATCTCATGCTATAGGAAGGGTCCCAGGTTAGGAATGGCAAGGAGTTGGATATCACATCTCATGCTCTAGGAAGGGTCTCAGGTTTGGAATGGGAAGGAGTTGGATATCACATCTCATGCTATAGGAAGGGTCTCAGGTTTGCTATTAGAAGCATTGAGATATCACATCTCATGCTACAGGAAGGGTTTCAGGGTTGGAATGGGAAGGAGTTGGATATCACATCTCTTGCTGTAGGAAGGCTCTCAGGTTTAGAATGGGAAGGAGTAGGATATCACATCTCACGCTATATGAAGGGTCTCGGGTTTGGTATTATAAGCATTGAGATATCATATCTCATGCTATAGGAAGGGTCTCAGGTTTGGAATGGGAAGGAGTTGGCTATCACATCTCATGCTACAGGAAGGGTCTCGGGTTTAGTATTAGAAGCATTGAGATATCACATCTCTTGCTGTAGGAATGGTCTCAGGGTTGGAATGGGAAGGAGTTGGATATCACATCTCATCCTATTGGAAGTGTCTCAGGTTTGGTATTCCAAGCATTGGGAAATCACATATCATCCTATAGGAAGGGTCTCAGGTTTGGTATTAGAAGCATTGATATATCACAACTCATTCTATAGGAAGGGTCTCAAGTTTGGTATTGGAAGGGGTGAGATAACAAATCTCATCCCATTTGAAGGGTCTCAGGTTTGGGATTGGAAGGATTTGGATATCACATCCCTTCCTATGGTAAGGGTCTCATGATTGGAATGGGAAGGGGTTGGATATCAAATCCCATCCTTTAGGAAGGGTCACAGGATTGGACTAGGAAGGAGTGATATTTCACATCTCATGATATGGGAAGGGTCTCAGGATTGCAATGGGAAGGAGTTGGATATCACATCTTAAACTATAGGAAGGGTCTCGGATTGGAATAGGAAGGTGTTGGATATCACATCTCATGCTACAGGATGGATCTCAGGATTGGAATGGGAAGAGAGTTGGAAATCTCATCTCAGCTATAGGAAGGCTCTCAGGTTTGGAATGGGAATGAGTTGGATATCACACCTCATGCTATAGGAAGGGTCTTAAGTGTGGAAAAGGAAGGAGTTGGATATCACATCTCAAGCTATAGGAAGGGTCTCAGATTAGAATAGGAAGGTGTTGGATATCACATCTCATGCTACAGGATGGATTCCAGGATTGGAATGGGAAGAGAGTTGGAAATCTCATCTCATGCTATAGGAAGGCTCTCAGATTTGGTATGGGAATGAGTTGAATATCACATCTCATGCTATAGGAAGGGTCTTAAGTGTGGAAAAGGAAGGAGTTGGATATGACATCTCAAGCTGTACGAAGGGTCTCAAGTTTGGAATGGGAAGGAGTTGGATACCACATCTCATGCTATAGGAAGGGTCTCATGTTTGGTATTTGAAGCTTTGAGATATCACATCTCAACTTATAGGAAGGGTCTCAGGTTTGGAACGGGAAGGAGTTGGGTATCACATTTTATGCTATAGGAAGGTTCTCGGGTTTGGTATTAGAAGCATTGAGCTATAGGAAGGGTGTCAGGGTTGGAACAGGAAGGAATTGGATATCACATCTCATGCTACAGCAAGGGTCTCTGGTTTGGAATGGGAAGGAGTTGGATATCACATCTCTCTCTTGCTATAGGAAGGCTCTCAGGTTTAGAATGGGAATGAGTAGGATATCACATCTCACGCTATATGAAGGGTCTCAGGTTTGGTATTATAAGCATGGAGATATCATATCTCATGCTATAGGAAGGGTCTCAGGTTAGGAATGGCAAGGAGTTGGATATCACATCTCATGCTCTAGGAAGGGTCTCAGGTTTGGAATGGGAAGGAGTTGGATATCACATCTCATGCTATAGAAAGGGTCTCAGGTTTGCTATTAGAAGCATTGAGATATCACATCTCATGCTACAGGAAGGGTTTCAGGGTTGGAATGGGAAGGAGTTGGATATCACATCTCATGCTACAGGAAGGGTCTCTGGTTTGGAATGGGAAGGAGTTGGCTATCACATCTCATCCTATTTGAAGTGTCTCGGGTTTGGTATTGGAAGGATTTGGATATCACATCCCTTCCTATAGTAAGGGTCTCATGATTGGAATGGGAAGGAGTTGGATATCAAATCCCATCCTTTAGGAAGGGTCACAGGATTGGACTAGGAAGGAATCAGATTTCACATCTCATGATATAGGAAGGGTCTCAGGATTGCAACGGAAAGGAGTTTGATATCACATCTCATGCTACAGGAAGGCTCTCAGGTTTGGAATGGGAATGAGTTGGATATCACATCTCATGCAACCAGAAGGGTCTTAGGTTTGGAATGGGTTGGAGTTGGATATCACATCTCATACTATGGTAAGGGTCTCAGGTTTGGTATTAGAAGCATTGAGATATCACATCTCATCCTATTTGAAGGGTCTCAGGTTTGGTATTAGAAGCTTTGAGATATCACATCTCATTCTAAAGAAAGGGTCTCAAGTTTCGAATGGGAAGGTGCCAGATATCACATCTCATGCTACAGGAAGGGTCTTATTTTTCGAATGGGAAGGAGTTGGATATCACATCTCATGCTACAGGAAGGCTCTCAGGATTGGAATGGGAAGGATTTGGATATAACATCTCATGATATTGGAAGGGCCTCGGGTTTGGAATGGGAAGGAGTTGGATATCACATCTCATGCTCTAGGAAGTGTCTCGGGTTTGGTATTAGAAGCATTGAGACATCACATCTCATACAATAGGAAGGGTCTCTGGTTTGGAATGGGAAGCAGTTGGATGTCACAACTCTTGCTATACAAAGGTTCTCAGGTTTAGAATGGGAAGGAGTTTGATATCACATCTCATGCTACCGGAAGGGTCTCAGGTTTGGAATGGGAAGGAGTTGGATATCACATATCATGCTATAGGAAGGGTCTCAGGTTTGGTATTAGAATCATTAAGATATCACATCTCATCCTATATGAAGGGGCTCCGGTTTGGTATTGGAAGGAGTGAGATATCACATCTCATTTTATAGGAAGGGTCTCAGGATTGGAATGGGAAGGTGTGGGATATAACATCTCATCCTATTGGAAGTGTCTCAGGTTTGGTATTAGAAGCTTTGATATATCACATCTCATTCTATAGAAAGGGTCTCAGGTTTTGAATAGGAAGGAGACAGATATCACATCTCATGCTACAGAAAGGGTCTCAGGTTTCGATTGGGAAGGAGTTGGATACCACATCTCATGCTACAGGAACGGTCTCAGGATTGGAATCGGAAGGATTTGGATATCACATCTCATGATATAGGAACGGTCTCAGGTTTGGAATGGGAAGGAGTTGGATATCACATCTCATGCTCTCGGAAGGGTCTCGGGTTTGGTATTAGAAGCATTGAGACATCACATCTCATACTATAGGAAGGGTCTCAGGATTGGAACGGGAAGGAGTTGGGTATCCCATCTTATGCTATAGGATAGTCTCAGGTTTGGCATTAGAAGCATTGAGCTATAGGAAGGGTCTCAGGTTTGGTATGGGAAGGAGTGAGATATCCAATATCATCCTAGTGGAAGGGACTTGGGTTTCGTATTAGAAGCATTGGGAAATCACATATCATCCTATAGGAAGGGTCTCAGGTTTGGAATTGGAAGGAGTGAGATATCAATTCGCATCCTATTGGAAGGGTCTCAGGTTTGGTATTGGAAGGATTTGGATATCACATCCCTTCCTATAGTAAGGGTCTCATGATTGGAATGGGAATGAGTTGGATATCAAATCCCATCCTTTAGGAAGGGTCACAGGATTGGACTAGGAAGGAATCAGATTTCACATCTCATGATATAGGAAGGGTCTCAGGATTGCAACGGAAAGGAGTTTGATATCACATCTCATGCTACAGGAAGGCTCTCAGGTTTGGAATGGGAATGAGTTGGATATCACATCTCATGCAACCAGAAGGGTCTTAGGTTTGGAATGGGTTGGAGTTGGATATCACATCTCATACTATGGTAAGGGTCTCAGGTTTGGTATTAGAAGCATCGAGATATCACATCTCATCCTATTTGAAGGGTCTCAGGTTTGGTATTAGAAGCTTTGAGATATCACATCTCATTCTAAAGAAAGGGTCTCAAGTTTCGAATGGGAAGGTCCCAGATATCACATCTCATGCTACAGGAAGGGTCTTATTTTTCGAATGGGAAGGAGTTGGATATCACATCTCATGCTACAGGAAGGCTCTCAGGATTGGAATGGGAAGGATTTGGATATAACATCTCATGATATTGGAAGGGCCTCGGGTTTGGAATGGGAAGGAGTTGGATATCACATCTCATGCTCTAGGAAGTGTCTCGGGTTTGGTATTAGAAGCATTGAGACATCACATCTCATACAATAGGAAGGGTCTCTGGTTTGGAATGGGAAGCAGTTGGATGTCACAACTCTTGCTATAAGAAGGTTCTCAGGTTTAGAATGGGAAGGAGTTTGATATCACATATCATGCTATAGGAAGGGTCTCAGGTTTCGATTGGGAAGGAGTTGGATACCACATCTCATGCTACAGGAACGGTCTCAGGATTGGAATGAGAAGGATTTGGATATCACATCTCATGATATAGGAACGGTCTCAGGTTTGGAATGGGAAGGAGTTGGATATCACATCTCATGCTCTCGGAAGGGTCTCGGGTTTGGTATTAGAAGCATTGAGACATCACATCTCATACTATAGGAAGGGTCTCAGGATTGGAACGGGAAGGAGTTGGGTATCCCATCTTATGCTATAGGATAGTCTCAGGTTTGGCATTAGAAGCATTGAGCTATAGGAAGGGTCTCAGGTTTGGTATGGGAAGGAGTGAGATATCCAATATCATCCTAGTGGAAGGGACTTGGGTTTCGTATTAGAAGCATTGGGAAATCACATATCATCCTATAGGAAGGGTCTCAGGTTTGGAATTGGAAGGAGTGAGATATCAATTTGCATCCTATTGGAAGGGTCTCAGGTTTGGTATTGGAAGGATTTGGATATCACATCCCTTCCTATAGTAAGGGTCTCATGATTGGAATGGGAATGAGTTGGATATCAAATCCCATCCTTTAGGAAGGGTCACAGGATTGGACTAGGAAGGAATCAGATTTCACATCTCATGATATAGGAAGGGTCTCAGGATTGCAACGGAAAGGAGTTTGATATCACATCTCATGCTACAGGAAGGCTCTCAGGTTTGGAATGGGAATGAGTTGGATATCACATCTCATGCAACCAGAAGGGTCTTAGGTTTGGAATGGGTTGGAGTTGGATATCACATCTCATACTATGGTAAGGGTCTCAGGTTTGGTATTAGAAGCATCGAGATATCACATCTCATCCTATTTGAAGGGTCTCAGGTTTGGTATTAGAAGCTTTGAGATATCACATCTCATTCTAAAGAAAGGGTCTCAAGTTTCGAATGGGAAGGTCCCAGATATCACATCTCATGCTACAGGAAGGGTCTTATTTTTCGAATGGGAAGGAGTTGGATATCACATCTCATGCTACAGGAAGGCTCTCAGGATTGGAATGGGAAGGATTTGGATATAACATCTCATGATATTGGAAGGGCCTCGGGTTTGGAATGGGAAGGAGTTGGATATCACATCTCATGCTCTAGGAAGTGTCTCGGGTTTGGTATTAGAAGCATTGAGACATCACATCTCATACAATAGGAAGGGTCTCTGGTTTGGAATGGGAAGCAGTTGGATGTCACAACTCTTGCTATAAGAAGGTTCTCAGGTTTAGAATGGGAAGGAGTTTGATATCACATATCATGCTATAGGAAGGGTCTCAGGTTTCGATTGGGAAGGAGTTGGATACCACATCTCATGCTACAGGAACGGTCTCAGGATTGGAATGAGAAGGATTTGGATATCACATCTCATGATATAGGAACGGTCTCAGGTTTGGAATGGGAAGGAGTTGGATATCACATCTCATGCTCTCGGAAGGGTCTCGGGTTTGGTATTAGAAGCATTGAGACATCACATCTCATACTATAGGAAGGGTCTCAGGATTGGAACGGGAAGGAGTTGGGTATCCCATCTTATGCTATAGGATAGTCTCAGGTTTGGTATTAGAAGCATTGAGCTATAGGAAGGGTCTCAGGTTTGGTATGGGAAGGAGTGAGATATCCAATATCATCCTAGTGGAAGGGACTTGGGTTTCGTATTAGAAGCATTGAGATATCACATCTCATCCTATAGGAAGGGTCTCGAGTTTGGCATTGGAAGGTATGAGATACTAAATCTCATCCTATTGGAAGGGTCTCAGGTTTGGTATTTGAAGGATTTGGATATCACATCCTTTCCTATAGTAAGGGTCTCATGATTGGAATGGAAAGGAGTTGGATATCAAATCCCATCCTATAGGACGGGTCACAGGATTGGACTAGGACGGAATGAGATTTCACATCTCATGATATTGGAAGAGTCTCAGGATTGCAACAGGAAGGAGTTTGATATCACATCTCATGCTACATGAAGGCTCTCAGGTTTGGAATGGGAATGCGTTGGATATCACATCTCATACTATGGGAAGAGTCTAAGGTTTGGTATTAGAAGCATTGAGATATCACATCTCATCCTATATGAAGGGTCTCGGGTTTGGTATTAGAAGCATTGAGACATCACATCTCATATTATGGGAAGGGTCTCTGGTTTGGAATGGGAAGGAGTTGGATGTGACAACTCTTGCTATAGGAAGGTTCTCAGGTTTGGAATGGGAAGGAGTTTGAGATTACATCTCATGCTACCGGATGGGTCTCAGGTTTAGAATGGGAAGGAGTTGGATATCACATCTCATGCTATAGGAAGTGTCTCAGGTTTGGTATTAGAAGCTTTGATATATCACATCTAATTCTATAGAAAGGGTCTCAGGTTTTGAATGGGAAGGAGCCAGATATCACATCTCATGCTACAGGAAGGGTCTCAGGTTTTGATTGGGAAGGAGTTGGATATCACATCTCATGCTACAGGAACGGTCTCAGGATTGGAATGGGAAGGATTTGGATATGACATCTCATGATATAGGAAGGGCCTCAGTTTTGGAATGGGAAGGAGTTGGATATCACATCTCATGCTCTAGGAAGGGCCTGAGGTTTGATATTAGAAACATTGAGACATCATATCTCACACTATAGGAAGGGTCTCAGGATTGGAACGGGAAGGAGTTGGGTATCCCATCTTATGCTATAGGAGGGTCTCAGGTTTGGTATTAGAAGCATTGAGCTATAGGAAGGGTCTCAGGGTTGGAACAGGAAGGAGTTGGATATCACATCTAATGCTAAATGAAGGGACTCTGGTTTGGAATGGGAAGGAGTTGG